>NW_026870923.1:0-1200000 GCF_033118175.1 Dama dama | reverse complement strand
CATGAAACCGTCTGAAAAATACGAGGAACATGAAACGGTGTTGAAAAACATGAAGAGCCTGAAAAGGTGTGAAAAAATGAAGAGCTTCTAAAGGTGTCAAAAATATGAGGATAATGAAATGGCCTAAAAAATAGGAGGAGCATGAAGCGGTGTTGAAAAACATGAAGAGCCTGAAAAGGTGTGAAAAATATAAAGAGCTTCAAAAGGTGTTAAAATTATGAGGAGCTTGAAATGGTCTGAAAAATAGGAGGAGCAAGAAGCATTGTTGAAAAACCTGAAGAGTCTGAAAAGTTGTGAAAAATATGAAGAGCTTCAAAAGATGTGGAAAATATGAAGAGCTTCAAAAGGTGTCAAAAATATGAGGAGAATGAACGGTCTGAAAAATAGTAGGAGCATGAAACGGTGATCAAAAACATGAAGAGCCTGAAAATGTGTGAAAAATATGAAGAGCTTCAAAAGGTGTGAAAAATATGAGGAGCATGAAACTGTCTGAAAAATAAGAGGAACATGAAGCGTTGTTCAAAAACGTGAAGAGCATGAAAAGGTGTGAAAAATATAAAAAGCTTCATAACGTGTCAAAATATGAGGAGCATAAAACGGTCTGAAAAATAGAAGCAGCATTAAGCGGTGTTGAAAAACATGAAGAGCCTGAAAACTTGTGAAAAATATGAAGATCACCAAAAGTGTCAAAAATATGAGGAGCCTGAAACGGTCTGAAAAAAAGGAGGAGCATGAAGCGGTGTTGAAAAACATGAAGAGCCTGAAAAGGTGTGAAAACTGTGAAGAGCTTCAAAAGGTGTAAAAATATGAGGAGCAGGAAACGGTCTGAATAATATGAGGAGCATGAAGCGGTGTTGAAAAACATGAAGAGCCTGAAAAGGTGTGAAGTATATGAATAGCTTCAAAAGGTTTCAAAAATATAAGGAGCATGAAACGGTCTGAAAAGTAGGAGGATCTTGAAACGGTATTGAAAAACATGAAGAGTCTAAAAAGGTGTGAAAAATATGAAGAGTTTCAAAAGGTGTCAAATATAGGAGGAGCATGAAGCGGCGTTGAAAAACATGAAGAGCCTGAAAATGTGGGAGAAATAAGAAGAGCTTCAAAAGGTGTCAAAAATATGAGGAGCATGAAACGATCAGAAAAATAGGAGGAGCAAGAAGCGGTGTTGAAAAACATGAAGAGACTGAAAAGGTGTAAAATAGATGAATAGCCTCAAAAGGTGTCAAAAATATGACGAGCATGAAACGGTCTGAAAAATAGGAGAACATGAAGCAGTGTTGAAAGTCATGAAGAGCCGGAAAAGGTGGGAAAAATATGAATAGCTTCAAAAGGTGTCAAAAATATGAGGAGCATGAAACCGTCTGAAAAATAGGAAGACCATGAAACCGAGTTCACGTACATTAAGAGCCTAAAAAGGTGTGAAAAATATGAAGAGGTTCAAAAAGTTTGAAAAATATGAAGAGCTTCAAAAGGTGTCAAAAATATGAGGAGCATGAAGCGGCATTGAAAAACATGAAGAGCTTCAAAAGGTGTCAAAAATATGAGGAGCATGATACGGTCTGAAAAATAGGACGAGCATGAAGCAGTGTTGAAAAACATGAAGAGCCTGAAAAGCTGTGAAATATATTAAGAGGATGAAACGGTCTGAAAAACAGGAGGAGCATGAAGCGGAGTGAAAAACATGAAGAGCCTGAAAGTGTGAAAAATATTAAGAGCATGAAAAGGTCTTAAAAATAGGAGGAGCATGAAGCGGAGTTGAAAAACATGAATAGCCTGAAAAGGTGTGAAAAATATTAAGAGCATGAAACGGTCTGAAAAATAGGAGGAGCATGAAGCGGAGTTGAAAAACATAAAGAGCCTGAAAAGGTGTGAAATATATGAAGTGCTTAAAAATGTGTCAAAAATATGAGGAGCATCAAACGGTCTGAAATATAGGAGGGCATGAAGCAGTGGTGAAAAACATGAAGAGCCTGAAAAGGTGGGAAAATATGAAGAGCTTCAAAAGGTGTCACAAATATGAGGAGCTTGAAACCGTCTGAATAATAGGAGGAGCAGGAAGCGGTGATGAAAAACATGAAGAGCCTGAAAAGCTGTGAAATATATGAAGAGATTCAAAAAGTGTCACAAATAGGAGGAGCATGAAACGTTCTGAAAATAGGAGGAGCATGAAGCGGAGTTGAAAAAATGAATAGCATGAAAAGGTGTGAAAAATATTAGGAGCTAGAAACAGTCTAAAAATAGAAGGAGCATGAAGCGGTGTTGAAAAACATGAAGAGCCTGAAAAGTTGTGAAATATGTGAAGAGATTCAAAAGGTGTCTAAAATATGAAGAGCATGAAACGGTCTGAAAAAGAGGAGGAGGAGGAAGCGGTGTTGAAAAACATGAAGAGCGTGAAAAGGTGTGAAATATATGAAGAGCTTCAAAGGTGTGAAAAATATAAGGAGCATATAACGGTCTGAAAAAGAGGAGCATGAAACGGTGTTCAAAAACATGAAGAGCATGAAAAGGTGTGAAAAATATGAAGAGCTTCAAAAGGTGTCAAAAATATGAGGAGCATGAAACGGTCTGAAAAATAGGAGAACATGAAGCAGTGTTGAAAATCATGAAGAGCCTGAAAAGTTGGGAAAAATATGAAGAGCTTCAAAAGGTGTCAAAAATACGTGGAGCAAGAAACGGTCTGAAAAATAGGAGGAGCATGAAGTGGTGTTGAAAAACATGAAGAGCCTGAAAAGGTGTGAAATATAGTAAGAGGATGAAACTGTCTGAAAAATAGGAGGAGCATGAAGCGGAGTTGAAAAACATGAAGAGCCTGAAAATGTGTGAAAAATATTAAGAGCATGAAACGGTCTTAAAAATAGGAGGAGCATGAAGCGGAATTGAAAAATATGAATAGTCTGAAAAGGTGTGAAAAATATTAAGAGCATGAAACGGTCTGAAAATTAGGAGGAGCATGAAGTGGAGTTGAAAAACATGAAGAGCCTGAAAAGGTGTGAAATATATGAAGAGCTTAAAAACGTGTCAAACATACGAGGAGCATGAAACGGTCTGAAATATAGGAGGAGCATGAAGCGGTATTGAAAAACATGAAAAGCCTGAAAAGGTGTGAAAAATATGAAGAGCTTCAAAAGGTGTCAAAAATATGAGGTGCATGAACGGTCTGAAAAATAGGAGTAACATAAAACGGTGATCAAAAACATGAAGAGCCTGAAAAGGTGTGAAAAATATGAAGAGCTTCAAAAGGTATCAAAAATATGAGGAGCATGCAACTGTAAGAAAAATAGGAGGAGCATGAAATGGTGTTCAAAAACATGAAGAGCCTGAAAAGGTGTGAAAAATATGAAGAGGTTCAAAAAGTTTGAAAAATATGAAGAGCTTCAAAAGTGTCAAAAATATGAGGAGCATGATACGGTCTGAATAATAGGACGAGCATGAAGCGGTGCTGAAAAACATGAAGAGCCTGAAAAGGTGTGAAATATATTAAGATCATGAAACGGTCTTAAAAATAGGAGGAGCATGAAGCGGAGTTGAAAAACATGAATAGCCTGAAAAGGTGTGAAAAATATTAAGAGCATGAAACGGTCTTAAAAATAGGAGGAACCTGAAGCGGAGTTGAAAAACATGAAGAACCTGAAAAGGTGTAAAATATATGAAGAGCTTAAAAACGTGTCTAAAATATGAGAAGCATGAAACGGTCTGAAAAATAGGAGGAGCATGAAGTGTTGTTGAAAAACGTGAAGAGATTGAAAAGGTGTGAAGGATATGAAGAGCTCAAAAGGTTTCAAAAATACGAGGAGCATGAAACCGTCTGAAATATAGGAGGAGAAGGAAGTGGTGTTGAAAAACATGAAGAGCCTGAAAAGGTGTCATAAATATGAGGAGCATGAAACGGTTTGAAATATATGAGGAGCATGAAGCAATCATCAAAAACATGAATAGCCTGAAAAGGTGTCCAAAATATGAACAGCTTCAAAAGGAGTCAAAAATATGAGGATCATGAAACGGTGTGAAAAATAGGAGGAGCATGAAGTGTTGTTGAAAAACAGGAAGAGATTTAAAAGGTGTGAAAAATATGAAGAGCTTTAAAAGGTGTCCAAAATATGAGAGCATGAAATGGTCTGAAAAAGAGGAGGAGCATGAAGCGGTGTTGAAAAACATGAAGAGCCTGAAAAGCTGTGAAAAATATGAAGAGCTTCAAAAGCTGTCAAAAATATGAGGAACATTATACATTCTGAAAAATAGGAGGAGCATGAAACGGTGTTCAAAAATATGAAGAGCCTGAAACGGTGTGAAAAATATAAAGAGCTTCAAAAGCTGTCAAAAATATAAGAAGCATGAAACAGTCTGAAAAATAGCATGAGCATGAAACGGTTTTGAAAAAGACGAAGAGCATGAAAAGGTGTGAAAAATATGAAGAGCTTCAAAAGGTGTCAAAATATGAGAAGCATAAAACAGTCTGAAAAATAGGAGGAGCATGAAGCATTGTGGAAAAACATGAAGAGCCTGAAAAGGTGTGAAATATATGAAGAGCTTCAAAAGGTGTCAAAAATATGAGGAGCATGAAACGGTCTGAAATATAGGAGGAGCATGAAGTGTTGTTGAAAAACGTGAAGAGATTGAAAAGGTGTGAAGAATATGAAGAGCTCAAAAGGTTTCAAAAATATGAGGAGCATGAAACAGTCTAAAAAATAGCATGAGCATGAAACGGTTTTGAAAAAGATCAAGACCATGAAAAGGTGTGAAAAATATGAAGGGCTTCAAAATGTGTCAAAAATATGAGGAGGATGAAAGAGTCTGAAAAATAGACGGAGCATGAATAGGTCGTTAAAAACAGGAAGGGCCTGAAATGGTGTGAAAAATATGAAGAGCTTCAAAAGGTGTCAAACATATGAGGAGGATGAAACAGTCTGAAAAATAGGAGGAGCATGAATCGGTCGTCAAAAACAGGAAGGGCCTGAAATGGTGTGAAAAATATGAAGAGCTTCAAAATGTGTCAAACATATGAGGAGCATGAAACGGTCTGAAAAATATGAGGAGCATGAAGCAGTGTTTAAAAACATGAAGAGCCTGAATAGATGTGAAAAATATGAAGAGCTTCAAAAGGTGTCAAAAATATGAGAAGCATGAAACGACTGAAAAATAGGAGGAGCATGAAGCGGTGTTGAAAAACATGAAGAGCCTGAAAAGTTATGAAATATATGAACAGCTTCAAGAGGTGTCAAAATATGAGGATAAGGAAACGGTGTGAAAAATAGGAGAAGCATGAAGCGGTGTTGAAAAACATGAAGAGATTGAAAAGGTGTGAAAAATATGAAGAGCTTCAAAATGTGTCAAAAATATGAGGAGCATGAAACGCTCTGAAAAATAGGAGGAGCATGAAGCGGTGTTGAAAAACATGAAAATCCTGAAAAGGTGTGAAAAATAGGAAGAGCTTCAAAAGGTGTCAAAAATATGAGGAGCATGAAACAGTCTGAAAAATAGGTGGAGCATGAAGTGTTGTTGAAAAATATGAAGAGCCTGAAAAGGTGTAAAATATATGAAGAGCTTCAAAAGGTTTCAAAAATATGAGGAGCATGGAACAGTCCGAAAAATAGGAGGAGCATGAAGCGATATTCAAAAACATGAAGAGCCTGAAAAAGTGTGAAAAATATGAAGAGCTTCAAAATGTGTCAAATATATGAGGAGCATGAAACATTCTGAAAAATAGGAGGAGCATGAAACGGTGTTCCAAAACATGAAGAGCCTGAAAATGTGTGAAAAATATGAAGAGCTTCCAAAATTCTCAAATATATGAGGAGCATGAAACGGTCTGAAAAATAGGAGTAGCATGAATCGGTGTTGAAAAATTTGAAAAGACTGAGAAGGTGTGAAAAATATGAAGAGCTTCAAAAGGTGTCAAAAATATGAGGAGCATGAAACGGTCTGAAAAATAGGAGGAGCATGAAGCAGTGTTGAAAAACATGAAGAGCCTGAAAAGGTGTGAAATATATGAAGAGCTTCAAAAGGTGTCAAAAATATGAGGAGCATGAGACGGTCTGAAAAATAGGAGGGGCATGAAGTGTTGTTGAAAAACGTGAAGAGATTGAAAAACTGTGAAAAATATGAAGATCTTCAAAAGGTGTCAAAAATATGAGGAGCATGAAACGGTCTGAAAAATAGGAGGAGCATGAAGTGTTGTTGAAAAAAGTGAAGTGATTGAAAAAGTGTGAAGAATATGAAGAGCTTCAAAAGGTGTCAAAAATATGAGGAGCATGAAACGGTCTGAAAAATAGGAGGAGCATGAAGTGTTGTTGAAAAAAGTGAAGAGATTGAAAAAGTGTGAAGAATATGAAGAGCTTCAAAATGTGTCAAAAATATGAGGAGCATGAAACAGTCTGTAAAATAGCATGAGCAAGAAACGGTTTTGAAAAAGATCAAGACCATGAAAAGGTGTGAAAAATATGAAGAGCTTCAAAATGTGTCAAAAATATGAGGAGGATGAAACAGTCTGAAATATAGGAGGAGCGTGAATCGGTCGTCAAAAACAGGAAGGGCCTGAAATGGTGTGAAAAATATGAAGAGCTTCAAAAGGTGTCAAACATATGAGGAGCATGAAACGACTGAAAAATAGGAGGAGCATGAAGCGTTGTTGAAAAACATGAAGAGCCTGAATAGTTATGAAATATATGAACAGCTTCAAGAGATGTCAAAAATATGAGGAGTAGGAACCGGTGTGAAAAATAGGAGAAGCATGAAGCGGTGTTGAAAAACATGAAGAGATTGAAAAGGTGTGAAAAATATGAAGAGCTTCAAAAGGTGTCAAAAATATGAGGAGCATGAAACAGTCTTAAAAATATGATGAGCATGAAGCGGTGTTGAAAAACAAGAAGAGCCTTAAAAGGTGTGAAAAATATGAAGAGCTTCAAAAGGTGTCAAAAATATGAGGAGCATGAAACGGTCTGAAAAATAGGAGGAGCATGAAGCAGTGTTGAAAAACATGAAGAGCCTGAAAAGTTGTGAAAAACATGAAGAGCTTCAAAAGGTGTCAAAAATATGAGGAGCAAGAAACAGTCTGAAAAATAGGAGTAGCATGAAAAGGTTTTGAAAAAGATGAAGAGCCTGAAAAGGTGTGAAAAATATGAAGAGCTTCAAAAGGTGTCAAAAATATGAGGGGCATGAAACAGTCTGAAAAATAGGATGAGCATGAACGGTTTTGAAAAAGATAAAGAGCATGAAAAGGTGTGAAAAATATGAAGAGCTCCAAAAGGTGTCAAAAATATGAGAAGCATGAAACGGTGTGAAAAATAGGAGGAGCATGAAGCAGTCGTCAAAAACTTGAAGATCCTGAAAAGGTGTGAAAAATATGAAGAGCTTCAAAAGTTGTGAAAAATATGAAGAGCTTCAAAAGGTGTCAAAAATATGAGAACATGAAATGACAGAAAAATAGGAGGAGCATGAAGAGGTGTTGAAAAACATGAAGAGCCTGGAAAGGTGTGAAATATATGAAGACCTTCAAAAGGTGTCAAAAATATGAGGAGCATTAAACAGTCTGAAAAATAGGGTGAGAAGGAGAAGGTGTAGAGAAAAGGGAACCCTCTTACACTGTTGGTGGGAATGCAAACTAGTATAGCCGCTATGGAAAACAGTGTGGAGATTTCTTAAAAAACTGGAAATAGAACTGCCATATGACCCAGTAATCCCACTTCTGGGCATACACACTGAGGAAACCAGATATGAAAGAGACACGTGCACCGCAATGTTCATCGCAGCCCTGTTTATAATAGCCAGGACATGGAAGCAACCTAGATGCCCATCAGCAGATGAATGGATAAGGAAGCTGTGGTACATATACACCATGGAATATTACTCAGCCATTAAAAAGATTTCATTTGAACCAGTGCTAATGAGATGGATGAAGCTGGAGCCCATTATACAGAGTGAAGTAAGCCAGAAAGATAAAGAACATTACAGCATACTGACACATGTATATGGAATTTAGAAAGGTGATAACGATAACCCTATATGCAGAACAGAAAAAGAGACACAGAAATACAGAACAGACTTTTGAACTTTGTGGGAGAATTTGAGGGTGGGATATTTCAAAAGAACAGAATGTATACTATCTATGGTGAAACAGATCACCAGCCCAGGTGGGATGCACGAGACAAGTGCTCCGGCCTGGTGCACTGGGAAGACTCAGAGGAATCGGGTGGAGAGGGAGGTGGGAGGGGGGATCGGGATTGGGAATACATGTAAATCCATGGCTGATTCATATCAATGTATGACAAAACCCACTGGAAAAAATAATAATAATAATAATAATAAAAATAGAAAAAGATGAAGATCAGGAAATGTTGTGAAAAATATGAAGAGCTTTAAAAGGTGTCAAAAATATGAGGAGCATGAAACGGTCTGAAAAATAGGAGGAGCATGAACCGGTGGTCGAAAACATGAAGAGCCTGGAAAGGTGTGAAAACTATGAAGAGCTTCAAAAGGTGTCAAAAATATGAGGAGCATTAAACAGTCTGAAAAATACGATGAGAATGAAATGGTGTTGAAAAACATGAAGAGCATGAAAAGGTTTGAAAAATATGAAGAGCTTCAAAAGGTGTGAAAAATATGAAGACCTTCAAAAGGTGTCAAAAATATGAGAACATGAAATGACAGAAAAATAGGAGGAGCATGAAAAGGTGTTGAAAAATATGAAGAGCCTGGAAAGGTGTGAAATATATGAAGAGCTTCAAAAGGTGTCAAAAATATGAGGAGGATGAAACAGCCTGAAAAATAGCAGGAGCTTGTAGCGGTGTTGAAAAACATGAAGAGCCTGAAAAGGTGTGAAAAATATGAAGACCTTCAAAAGGTGTCAAAAATATGAGGAGCATGAAACGGTCTGAAAAATAGGAGGAGCATGAGGCGGTGTTGAAAAACATGAAGAGCCTGAAAAGGTGTGAAATATATGAAGAGCTTCAAAAGGTGTCAAAAATATGAGGAACATGAAACGGTCTGAAAAATAGGAGGCGCTTGTAGCAGTGTTGAAAAACATGAAGAGAGTGAAAATGTGTGAAAAATATGAAGAGCTTCAAAAGATGTCCAAAATATGAGAAGCATGAAACGGTCTGATAAATAGGAGGAGCATGAAGCAGTGTTTAAAAACGTGAATAGCCTAAAAAGCTGTGAAATATATGAAGGGCCTCAAAATGTGTCAAAAATATGAAGAGCATGAAACAGTCTGAAAAATAGGATGAGAATGAAATGGTTTTGAAAAAGATGAAGAGCATGAAAAGGTGTGAAAAATATGAAGAGCTTCAAAAGGTGTCAAAAATATGAGGTGCAAGAACGGTCTGAAAAATAGGAGGAGCATGAAGCGGTGGTCAAAAAGATGAAGAGCCTGAAAAGGTGTGAAAAATATGAAGACCTTGAAAAGTGTCAAAAATATGTAGAGCATGAAACGTTCTCAAAAATGGGAGGAGCATGAAGCGGTGTTGAAAAATATGAAGAGGCTGAAAAGGTGTGAAAATTATGAAGAGCTTCAAAAGGTGTCAAATATATGAGGAGCATGAAACAGCCTGAAAAATAGCAGGAGCTTGTAGAGGTGTTGAAAAACATGAAGAGCCTGAAAAGGTGTGAAAAATATGAAGAGCTTCAAAAGGTGTCAAAAATATGAGGAGCATGAAACGGTCTGAAAAAAAGAAGGAGCATGAGGCGGTGTTGAAAAACATGAAGAGCCTGAAAAGGTGGGAAAAAGATGAAGAGCTTCAAAAGGTGTCAAAAATATGAGGTGCATGAACGGTCTGAAAAATAGGAGGAGCATGAAGCGGTGGTCAAAAATATGAAGAGCCTGAAAAGGTGTTAAAAATATGAAGAGCTTGAAAAGTGTCAAAAATATGTAGAGCATGAAACGTTCTCAAAAATGGGAGGAGCATGAAGCGGTGTTGAAAAATATGAAGAGGCTGAAAAGGTGTGAAAATTATGAAGAGTTTCAAAAGGTGTTAAAAATATGAGGAGCATGAAACGGTCTGATAAATAGGAGGAGCATGAAGCGCTGGTGAAAAACATGAAGAGACTGAAAATATGTGAAAAATATGAAGAGATTCAAAAGGTGTGAACTACATGAGGAGCATGAAACGGTCTGATAAATAGGAGGAGCATGAAGCGGTGTTCAAAAACATGAAGAGCCTGAAAAGGTGTGAAAAATATGAAGAGTTTCAAAAGGTGTTAAAAATATGAGGAGCATGAAACGGTCTGATAAATAGGAGGAGCATGAAGCGGTGTTGAAAAACATGAAGAGCCTGAAAAGGTGTGAAAAATAGGAAGAGTTTCAAAAGGTGTTAAAAATATGAGGAGCAGGAAACGGTCTGAAAAATAGGAGGAGCATGAAGTGGTGTTGAAAAACATGAAGAGCGTGAAAACGTGTGAAAAATTTGAAGAGCTTCAAAAGGTGTGAAAAATATGAAGAGCTTCAAAAGGTGTCAAAAATGAGGAAACCAGATCTGAAAGAGTCACTTGTACCCCAATGTTCATCGCATTACTGATTATAATAGCCAAGATATGGAAGCAACCTAGATGCCCATCAGCAGATGAATGGATAGGGAAGCTGTGGTACATATACACCATGGAATATTCCTCAGCCAGGAAAAAGAATTCATTTGAACCAGTGCTAATGAGATGGATGAAGCTGGAGCGAATTATACAGAGTGAAGTAAGCCAGAAAGATAAAGAACATTACAGCATACTGACACATGTATATGGAATTTAGAAAGGTGATAATGATAACCCTATATGCAGAACAGAAAAAGAGACACAGAAATACAGAACAGAGTTTTGAACTTTGTGGGAGAATGTGAGGGTGGGATATTTCAAAAGAACAGCATGTATACTATCTATGGTGAAACAGATCACCAGCCTAGGTGGGATGCACGAAACAAGTGCTCCGGCCTGGTGCACTGGGAAGACCCAGAGGAATCGGGTGTAGAGGGAGGTGGGAGGGGGCATCGGGATTGGGAATACCTGTAAATCCATGGCTGATTCATATCAATGTATGACAAAACCCACTGGAAAAAAAATGATAACAAAAATTAAAAAAAAATGAAATGAACATGAAATGGTCTGAAAAATAGGAGGAGCATGAAGCGGTGTTGAAAAACATGAAGAGCCAGAGAAGTTGTGAAAAATACGAAGAGCTTCAAAAGGTGTGAAATACATGAGGAGCATGAAACGGTCTGAAAAATATTAGGAGCATGAAGCGGTGTTGAAAAACATGAAGAGCCTGACAAGGTGTGAAAAATATGAAGAGATTCAAAAGGTGTCAAAAATACGAGGAGCATGAAACGGTCTGAAAAATAGGAGGAGCATGAAGCAGTGTTTAAAAGCATGAAGAGACTGAAAAGGTGTGAAAAATATGCAGAGCTTCAAAAGGTGTCAAAAATGAGATGAACATGAAACGATCTGAAAAATAGATGGAGCATGAAGTGGTGTTGAAAAACATGAAGAGCCGGAAAACGTGTGAAAAATATGAAGAGATTCAAAAACTGTGAAAAATATGAAGAGCTTCAAAAGGTGTCAAAAATATGAGGAGCATGAAAAGGTCTGAAATATACGAGGAGCATGAAGCGGTGTTGAAAAACATGAAGAGCCTGAAAAGGTGTGAAAAATATGAAGAGCTTCAAAAGGTGTGAAAAATATGAGGAGCCTGAAATGGTATGAAAATGGGAGGAGCATGAAGCGCTGTTCAAAAACATGAAAAGCCTGAAAAGGTGTGAAAAATATGAAGAGCTTCAAAAGGTGTGAAAAATATGAGGAGCATTAAACGGTCTGAAAAATAGGAGTTGTATGAAGCGGTGTTGAAAAACATGAAGAGCCTGAAACGCTGTGAAATATATGAAGAGCTTCAAAAGGTGTCAAAAATATGAGGAGCATGAAATGGTTTGAAAAATAGGAGGAGCATGAAGCGGTGCTGAAAAACATGAAGAACCTGAAAAGGTGTGAAAAATATGAAGAGCTTCAAAAGGTGTGAAATACATGAGGAGCATGAAACGGGCTGAAAAATAGGAGTTGTATGAAGCGGTGTTGAAAAACATGAAGAGCCTGAAACGCTGTGAAATATACGAAGAGCTTCAAAAGGTGTCAAAAATATGAGGAGCATGAAATGGTATGAAAAATAGGAGGAGCATGAAGCGGTGTTGAAAAACATGAAGAGCCTGAAAAGGTGTCAAAAATATGAAGAGCTTCAAAAGGTGTCAAAAATATGAAGAGCTTCAAAAGGTGTCAAAAATAGGAGAAGCATGAAATGACAGAAAAATAGGAGGAGCATGAAGTGGTGTTGAAAAACAGGAAAAGCCTGGAAAGATGTGAAATATATGAAGAGCTTCAAAAGTTGTCAAATAAATGAGGAGAATGAAACGGTCTGAATAATAGGAGGAGAATGAAGTGGGGTTGAAAAACATGAAGAGCCTGAAAAGGTGTGAAAAATATGAAGAGCTTCAAAATTTGTCAAAAATATGAGGAGCATGAAACGGTCTGAAAACTACGAGGAGCATGAAGCAGTGATCAAAATCATGAAGAGCCTGCAAATCTGTGAAATATATGAAGAGCTTCAAAAGGTGTCAAAAACAAGAGGAGCATGAAATGGTCTGAAAAATATGAGGAGCATGAGCGTTGTTCAAAAACATGAAGAGCATGAATAGGTTTGAAATATATGAAGAGCTTCAAAAGGTGTGAAATACATGAGGAGCTTCAAAAGGTGTCAAAAATAGGAGGAGCATGAAATGGTCTGAAAAAAAGAAGGAGCATGAAGCGGAGTTCGAAAACATGAAGGGCCTGAAAAGGTATGAAAAATATGAAGAGCTTCAAAAGGTGTCAAAAATATGAGGAGCATGAAACGGTGTGAAAAGTAGGAGGAGCATGAAGCCTTGTTGAAAAACACGAAGAGCCTAAAAGGTGTGAAAAATATGAAGAGCTTCAAAAGGTGTCAAAAATATGAGGAGCATGAAACGGGCTCAAAAATAGGAGGTGTATGAAGCAGTGTTGAAAAAATGAAGAACCTGAAAAGGTGTGAAAAATATCAAGAGCTTCAAAAGGTGTGAAAAATATGAGGAGCTTCAAAAGGTGTCAAAAATGAAATGAACATGAAATGGTCTGAAAATTAGGAGGAGCATGATGTGGTGTTGAAAAACATGAAGAGCGTGAAAACGTGTGAAAAATTTGAAGAGCTTCAAAAGGTGTGAAAAATATGAAGAGCTTCAAAAGATGTCAAAAATGAAATGAACATGAAATGGTCTGAAAAATAGGAGGAGCATGAAGTGGTATTGAAAAACATGAAGATCCTGAAAAGGTGTGAAAGATATGAAGAGATTCAAAAGGTGTCAAAAACATAAGGGGCATGAAACAGTCTGAAAAATAGGAGGATCATGAAGCGCTGGTGAAAAACATGAAGAGACTGAAAAGATGTTGAAAATATGAAGAGATTCAAAAGGTGTGAACTACATGAGGAGCATGAAACGGTCTGATAAATAGGAGGAGCATGAAGCGGTGTTCAAAAACATGAAGAGCCTGAAAAGGTGTGAAAAATAGGAAGAGTTTCAAAAGGTGTTAAAAATATGAGGAGCAGGAAACAGTCTGAAAAATAGGAGGAGCATGATGTGGTGTTGAAAAACAAGAAGAGCCTGAAAAGTTGTGAAAAGTATGAAGAGTTTCAAAAGGTGTGAAAAATATGAAGAGCTTCAAAAGGTGTCAAAATGAGATGAGCAGGAAACGGTCTGAAAAATAGGAGGAGCATGAAGTGGTGTTGAAAAACATGAAGAGCGTGAAAACGTGTGAAAAATTTGAAGAGCTTCAGAAGGTGTGAAAAATATGAAGAGCTTCAAAAGGTGTCAAAAATGAGGAAACCAGATCTGAAAGAGTCACTTTACCCCAATGTTCATCGCATTACTGATTATAATAGCCAAGATATGGAAGCAACCTAGATGCCCATCAGCAGATGAATGGATAGGGAAGCTGTGGTACATATACACCATGGAATATTCCTCAGCCAGGAAAAAGAATTCATTTGAACCAGTGCTAATGAGATGGATGAAGCTGGAGCGAATTATACAGAGTGAAGTAAGCCAGAAAGATAAAGAACATTACAGCATACTGACACATGTATATGGAATTTAGAAAGGTGATAATGATAACCCTATATGCAGAACAGAAAAAGAGACACAGAAATACAGAACAGAATTTTGAACTTTGTGGGAGAATGTGAGGGTGGGATATTTCAAAAGAACAGCATGTATACTATCTATGGTGAAACAGATCACCAGCCTAGGTGGGATGCACGAGACAAGTGCTCCGGCCTGGTGCACTGGGAAGACCCAGAGGAATCGGGTGTAGAGGGAGGTGGGAGGGGGGATCGGGATTGGGAATACCTGTAAATCCATGGCTGATTCATATCAATGTATGACAAAACCCACTGGAAAAAAAAATGATAACAAAAATTAAAAAAAAATGAAATGAACATGAAATGGTCTGAAAAATAGGAGGAGCATGAAGCGGTGTTGAAAAACATGAAGAGCCAGAGAAGTTGTGAAAAATACGAAGAGCTTCAAAAGGTGTGAAATACATGAGGAGCATGAAACGGTCTGAAAAATATTAGGAGCATGAAGCGGTGTTGAAAAACATGAAGAGCCTGACAAGGTGTGAAAAATATGAAGAGATTCAAAAGGTGTCAAAAATACGAGGAGCATGAAACGGTCTGAAAAATAGGAGGAGCATGAAGCAGTGTTTAAAAGCATGAAGAGACTGAAAAGGTGTGAAAAATATGCAGAGCTTCAAAAGGTGTCAAAAATGAGATGAACATGAAACGGTCTGAAAAATAGGTGGAGCATGAAGCGGTGTTGAAAAACATGAAGAGCCTGAAAACGTGTGAAAAATATGAAGAGATTCAAAAACTGTGAAAAATATGAAGAGCTTCAAAAGGTGTCAAAAATATGAGGAGCATGAAAAGGTCTGAAATATACGAGGAGTATGAAGCGGGGTTGAAAAACATGAAGAGCCTGAAAAGGTGTGAAAAATATGAAGAGCTTCAAAAGGTGTGAAAAATATGAGGAGCCTGAAATGGTATGAAAAATGGGAGGAGCATGAAGCGGTGTTCAAAAACATGAAAAGCCTGAAAAGGTGTGAAAAATATGAAGAGCTTCAAAAGGTGTCAAAAATATGAGGAGCATGAAATGGTATGAAAAATAGGAGGAGCATGAAGCGGTGTTGAAAAACATGAAGAACTTGAAAAGGTGTGAAAAATATGAAGAGCTTCAAAAGGTGTTAAAATTATGAGGAGCTTGAAATGGTCTGAAAAATAGGAGGAGCAAGAAGCATTGTTGAAAAACCTGAAGAGTCTGAAAAGTTGTGAAAAATATGAAGAGCTTCAAAAGATGTGGAAAATATGAAGAGCTTCAAAAGGTGTCAAAAATATGAGGAGAATGAACGGTCTGAAAAATAGTAGGAGCATGAAACGGTGATCAAAAACATGAAGAGCCTGAAAATGTGTGAAAAATATGAAGAGCTTCAAAAGGTGTGAAAAATATGAGGAGCATGAAACTGTCTGAAAAATAAGAGGAACATGAAGCGTTGTTGAAAAACGTGAAGAGCATGAAAAGGTGTGAAAAATATAAAAAGCTTCATAACGTGTCAAAATATGAGGAGCATAAAACGGTCTGAAAAATAGAAGCAGCATTAAGCGGTGTTGAAAAACATGAAGAGCCTGAAAACGTGTGAAAAACATGAAGATCACCAAAAGTGTCAAAAATATGAGGAGCCTGAAACGGTCTGAAAAATAGGAGGAGCATGAAGCGGTGTTGAAAAACATGAAGAGCCTGAAAAGGTGTGAAAACTGTGAAGAGCTTCAAAAGGTGTAAAAATATGAGGAGCAGGAAACGGTCTGAATAATATGAGGAGCATGAAGCGGTGTTGAAAAACATGAAGAGCCTGAAAAGGTGTGAAGTATATGAATAGCTTCAAAAGGTTTCAAAAATATAAGGAGCATGAAACGGTCTGAAAAGTAGGAGGATCTTGAAACGGTATTGAAAAACATGAAGAGTCTAAAAAGGTGTGAAAAATATGAAGAGTTTCAAAAGGTGTCAAATATAGGAGGAGCAAGAAGCGGTGTTGAAAAACATGAAGAGACTGAAAAGGTGTAAAATAGATGAAGAGCCTCAAAAGGTGTCAAAAATATGACGAGCATGAAACGGTCTGAAAAATAGGAGAACATGAAGCAGTGTTGAAAGTCATGAAGAGCCGGAAAAGGTGGGAAAAATATGAATAGCTTCAAAAGGTGTCAAAAATATGAGGAGCATGAAACCGTCTGAAAAATAGGAAGACCATGAAACCGAGTTCACGTACATTAAGAGCCTAAAAAGGTGTGAAAAATATGAAGAGGTTCAAAAAGTTTGAAAAATATGAAGAGCTTCAAAAGGTGTCAAAAATATGAGGAGCATGAAGCGGCGTTGAAAAACATGAAGAGCTACAAAAGGTGTCAAAAATATGAGGAGCATGATACGGTCTGAAAAATAGGACGAGCATGAAGCAGTGTTGAAAAACATGAAGAGCCTGAAAAGCTGTGAAATATATTAAGAGGATGAAACGGTCTGAAAAATAGGAGGAGCATGAAGCGGAGTTGAAAAACATGAAGAGCCTGAAAGTGTGAAAAATATTAAGAGCATGAAAAGGTCTTAAAAATAGGAGGAGCATGAAGCGGAGTTGAAAAACATGAATAGCCTGAAAAGGTGTGAAAAATATTAAGAGCATGAAACGGTCTGAAAAATAGGAGGAGCATGAAGCGGAGTTGAAAAACATAAAGAGCCTGAAAAGGTGTGAAATATATGAAGTGCTTAAAAATGTGTCAAAAATATGAGGAGCATCAAACGGTCTGAAATATAGGAGGGCATGAAGCAGTGGTGAAAAACATGAAGAGCCTGAAAAGGTGGGAAAATATGAAGAGCTTCAAAAGGTGTCAAAAATATGAGGAGCATGAAACCGTCTGAAAAATAGGAGGAGCAGGAAGCGGTGATGAAAAACATGAAGAGCCTGAAAAGCTGTGAAATATATGAAGAGATTCAAAAAGTGTCACAAATAGGAGGAGCATGAAACGTTCTGAAAATAGGAGGAGCATGAAGCGGAGTTGAAAAAATGAATAACATGAAAAGGTGTGAAAAATATTAGGAGCTAGAAACAGTCTAAAAATACAAGGAGCATGAAGCGGTGTTGAAAAACATGAAGAGCCTGAAAAGTTGTGAAATATGTGAAGAGATTCAAAAGGTGTCTAAAATATGAAGAGCATGAAACGGTCTGAAAAAGAGGAGGAGGAGGAAGCGGTGTTGAAAAACATGAAGAGCGTGAAAAGGTGTGAAATATATGAAGAGCTTCAAAGGTGTGAAAAATATAAGGAGCATGTAACGGTCTGAAAAATAGGAGGAGCATGAAACGGTGTTCAAAAACATGAAGAGCCTGAAAAGGTGTGAAAAATATGAAGAGCTTCAAAAGGTGTCAAAAATATGAGGAGCATGAAACGGTCTGAAAAATAGGAGAACATGAAGCAGTGTTGAAAATCATGAAGAGCCTGAAAAGTTGGGAAAAATATGAAGAGCTTCAAAAGGTGTCAAAAATACGTGGAGCAAGAAACGGTCTGAAAAATAGGAGGAGCATGAAGTGGTGTTGAAAAACATGAAGAGCCTGAAAAGGTGTGAAATATAGTAAGAGGATGAAACGGTCTGAAAAATATGAGGAGCATGAAGCGGAGTTGAAAAACATGAAGAGCCTGAAAATGTGTGAAAAATATTAAGAGCATGAAACGGTCTTAAAAATAGGAGGAGCATGAAGCGGAATTGAAAAATATGAATAGTCTGAAAAGGTGTGAAAAATATTAAGAGCATGAAACGGTCTGAAAATTAGGAGGAGCATGAAGTGGAGTTGAAAAACATGAAGAGCCTGAAAAGGTGTGAAATATATGAAGAGCTTAAAAACGTGTCAAACATACGAGGAGCATGAAACGGTCTGAAATATAGGAGGAGCATGAAGCGGTATTGAAAAACATGAAAAGCCTGAAAAGGTGTGAAAAATATGAAGAGCTTCAAAAGGTGTCAAAAATATGAGGTGCATGAAACGGTCTGAAAAATAGGAGTAACATAAAACGGTGATCAAAAACATGAAGAGCCTGAAAAGGTGTGAAAAATATGAAGAGCTTCAAAAGGTATCAAAAATATGAGGAGCATGCAACTGTAAGAAAAATAGGAGGAGCATGAAATGGTGTTCAAAAACATGAAGAGCCTGAAAAGGTGTGAAAAATATGAAGAGGTTCAAAAAGTTTGAAAAATATGAAGAGCTTCAAAAGTGTCAAAAATATGAGGAGCATGATACGGTCTGAATAATAGGACGAGCATGAAGCGGTGCTGAAAAACATGAAGAACCTGAAAAGGTGTAAAATATATGAAGAGCTTAAAAACGTGTCTAAAATATGAGAAGCATGAAACGGTCTGAAAAATAGGAGGAGCATGAAGCGGGTTTGAAAAACATGAAGAGCCTGAAAAGGTGAGAAAAATATGAAGAGCTTCAAAAGGTGTCAAAAATACGAGGAGCATAAAACCGTCTGAAATATAGGAGGAGAAGGAAGTGGTGTTGAAAAACATGAAGAGCCTGAAAAGGTGTCATAAATATGAGGAGCATGAAACGGTTTGAAATATATGAGGAGCATGAAGCAATCGTCAAAAACATGAATAGCCTGAAAAGGTGTGCAAAATATGAACAGCTTCAAAAGGAGTCAAAAATATGAGGATCATGAAACGGTGTGAAAAATAGGAGGAGCATGAAGTGTTGTTGAAAAACATGAAGAGATTTAAAAGGTGTGAAAAATATGAAGAGCTTCAAAAGGTGTCCAAAATATGAGAGCATGAAATGGTCTGAAAAAGAGGAGGAGCATGAAGCGGTGTTGAAAAACATGAAGAGCCTGAAAAGCTGTGAAAAATATGAAGAGCTTCAAAAGCTGTCAAAAATATGAGGAACATTAAACATTCTGAAAAATAGGAGGAGCATGAAACGGTGTTCAAAAATATGAAGAGCCTGAAACGGTGTGAAAAATATAAAGAGCTTCAAAAGGTGTCAAAAATATAAGAAGCATGAAACAGTCTGAAAAATAGCATGAGCATGAAACGGTTTTGAAAAAGACGAAGAGCATGAAAAGGTGTGAAAAATATGAAGAGCTTCAAAAGGTGTCAAAATATGAGAAGCATAAAACAGTCTGAAAAATAGGAGGAGCATGAAGCATTGTGGAAAAACATGAAGAGCCTGAAAAGGTGTGAAATATATGAAGAGCTTCAAAAGGTGTCAAAAATATGAGGAGCATGGAACAGTCCGAAAAATAGGAGGAGCATGAAGCGGTGTCAAAAATATGAAGAGCCTGAAAAAGTGTGAAAAATATGAAGAGCTTCAAAAGGTGTCAAAAATATGAGGAGCACGAAACAGTCTGAAAAATAGGAGGAGCATGAAACGGTGTTCAAAACCATGAAGACCATGAAAAGCTGTGAAAAATATGAAGAGCTTCAAAAGGTGTCAAAAACATGAGGAGCATGAAGAGGTCTCAAAAATAGGAGGAGCATGAAATGGTGTTGAAAAACATGAAGAGCCTGAAAATCTGTGAAAAATATGAAGAGCTTCAAAAGGTGTCAAAAATATGAGGAGCATGAAACGGTCTGAAATATAGGAGGAGCATGAAGTGTTGTTGAAAAACGTGAAGAGATTGAAAAGGTGTGAAGAATATGAAGAGCTCAAAAGGTTTCAAAAATATGAGGAGCATGAAACAGTCTAAAAAATAGTATGAGCATGAAACGGTTTTGAAAAAGATCAAGACCATGAAAAGGTGTGAAAAATATGAAGGGCTTCAAAATGTGTCAAAAATATGAGGAGGATGAAAGAGTCTGAAAAATAGACGGAGCATGAATAGGTCGTTAAAAACAGGAAGGGCCTGAAATGGTGTGAAAAATATGAAGAGCTTCAAAAGGTGTCAAACATATGAGGAGGATGAAACAGTCTGAAAAATAGGAGGAGCATGAATCGTTCGTCAAAAACAGGAAGGGCCTGAAATGGTGTGAAAAATATGAAGAGCTTCAAAATGTGTCAAACATATGAGGAGCATGAAACGGTCTGAAAAATATGAGGAGCATGAAGCAGTGTTTAAAAACATGAAGAGCCTGAATAGATGTGAAAAATATGAAGAGCTTCAAAAGGTGTCAAAAATATGAGAAGCATGAAACGACTGAAAAATAGGAGGAGCCTGAAGCGGTGTTGAAAAACATGAAGAGCCTGAAAAGTTATGAAATATATGAACAGCTTCAAGAGGTGTCAAAATATGAGGATAAGGAAACGGTGTGAATAATAGGAGAAGCATGAAGCGGTGTTGAAAAACATGAAGAGATTGAAAAGGTGTGAAAAATATGAAGAGCTTCAAAATGTGTCAAAAATATGAGGAGCATGAAACGCTCTGAAAAATAGGAGGAGCATGAAGCAATGTTGAAAAACATGAAAATCCTGAAAAGGTGTGAAAAATAGGAAGAGCTTCAAAAGGTGTCAAAAATATGAGGAGCATGAAACAGTCTGAAAAATAGGTGGAGCATGAAGTGTTGTTGAAAAATATGAAGAGCCTGAAAAGGTGTAAAATATATGAAGAGCTTCAAAAGGTTTCAAAAATATGAGGAGCATGGAACAGTCCGAAAAATAGGAGGAGCATGAAGCGATATTCAAAAACATGAAGAGCCTGAAAAAGTGTGAAAAATATGAAGAGCTTCAAAATGTGTCAAAGATATGAGGAGCATGAAACTTTCTGAAAAATACTAGGAGCATGAAACGGTGTTCCAAAACATGAAGAGCCTGAAAATGTGTGAAAAATATGAAGAGCTTCCAAAATTCTCAAATATATGAGGAGCATGAAACGGTCTGAAAAATAGGAGTAGCATAAATCGGTGTTGAAAAATTTGAAAAGACTGAGAAGGTGTGAAAAATATGAAGAGCTTCAAAAGGTGTCAAAAATATGAGGAGCATGAAACGGTCTGAAAAATAGGAGGAGCATGAAGCAGTGTTGAAAAACATGAAGAGCCTGAAAAGGTGTGAAATATATGAAGAGCTTCAAAAGGTGTCAAAAACATGAGGAGCATGAGACGGTCTGAAAAATAGGATGAGCATGAAGCAGTGTTGAAAACCATGAAGAGCGTGAAAAAGTGTGAAAAATATGAAGAGCTTCAAAAGGTGTCAAAGATATGAGCAGCATGAAACATTCTGAAAAATAGGAGGAGCATGAAACGGTGTTCAAAAACATGAAGACCATGAAAAGGTGTGAAAAATATGAAGAGCTTCAAAAGGTATCAAAAACATGAGGAGCATGAAGAGGTCTCAAAAATAGGAGGAGCATGAAACAGTGTTGAAAAACATGAAGAGCCTGAAAAAGTTTGAAATATATGAAGATCTTCAAAATGTGTCAAAAATATGAGGAGCATGAAACGGTCTGAAAAATAGGAGTAGCATGAATCGGTGTTAAAAAACTTGAAAAGCCTGAGAAGGTGTGAAAAATATGAAGAGCTTCAAAAGGTGTGAAAAATATGAGGAGCATGAAGAGATCTGAAAAATAAGAGGAGCATGAAGCAGTGTTGAAAAACATGAAGAGCCTGAAAAGCTGTGAAAAATATGAAGAGCTTTAAATGCTGTTAAAATTGTGAGGAGCATGAAACAGTCTGAAAAATAGGAGTAGCATGAAGTGTTGTTGAAAAACATGAACAGATTGAAAAGGTGTGAAAAATATGAAGAGCTTCAAAAGGTGTCAAAAATATGAGGAGCGTGAAATGGTCTGAAAAATAGGAGGAGCATGAAGCGGTGTTGAAAAACATGAAGAGCCTGAAAAGGTGTGAAAAATATGAAGAGCTTCAAAAGCTGTTAAAAATATGAGGAGCATGAAACATTCTGAAAAATAGGAGGAGCATGAAACGGTGTTCAAGAACATGAAGAGCCTGAAAAGATGTGAAAAGCATGAAGAGCTTCAAAAGGTGTCAATAATATGAGGAGCATGAAACAGTCTGAAATATAGCATGAGCATGAAACGGTGTTCAAGAACATGAAGAGCCTGAAAAGATGTGAAAAGCATGAAGAGCTTCAAAAGGTGTCAATAATATGAGGAGCATGAAACAGTCTGAAAAATACGATGAGAATGAAATGGTGTTGAAAAACATGAAGAGCATGAAAAGGTGTGAAAAATATGAAGAGCTTCAAAAGGTGTGAAAAATATGAAGACCTTCAAAAGGTGTCAAAAATATGAGAACATGAAATGACAGAAAAATAGGAGGAGCATGAAAAGGTGTTGAAAAATATGAAGAGCCTGGAAAGGTGTGAAATATATGAAGAGCTTCAAAAGGTGTCAAAAATATGAGGAGGATGAAACAGCCTGAAAAATAGCAGGAGCTTGTAGCGGTGTTGAAAAACATGAAGAGCCTGAAAAGGTGTGAAAAATATGAAGACCTTCAAAAGGTGTCAAAAATATGAGGAGCATGAAACGGTCTGAAAAATAGGAGGAGCATGAGGCGGTGTTGAAAAACATGAAGAGCCTGAAAAGGTGTGAAATATATGAAGAGCTTCAAAAGGTGTCAAAAATATGAGGAACATGAAACGGTCTGAAAAATAGGAGGAGCTTGTAGCAGTGTTGAAAAACATGAAGAGAGTGAAAATGTGTGAAAAATATGAAGAGCTTCAAAAGATGTCCAAAATATGAGAAGCATGAAACGGTCTGATAAATAGGAGGAGCATGAAGCTGTGTTTAAAAACGTGAATAGCCTAAAAAGCTGTGAAATATATGAAGGGCCTCAAAATGTGTCAAAAATATGAAGAGCATGAAACAGTCTGAAAAATAGGATGAGAATGAAACGGTTTTGAAAAAGATGAAGAGCATGAAAAGGTGTGAAAAATATGAAGAGCTTCAAAAGGTGTCAAAAATATGAGGTGCATGAACGGTCTGAAAAATAGGAGGAGCATGAAGCGGTGGTTAAAAAGATGAAGAGCCTGAAAAGGTGTGAAAAATATGAAGAGCTTGAAAAGTGTCAAAAATATGTAGAGCATGAAACGTTCTCAAAAATGGGAGGAGCATGAAGCGGTGTTGAAAAATATGAAGAGGCTGAAAAGGTGTGAAAATTATGAAGAGCTTCAAAAGGTGTCAAATATATGAGGAGCATGAAACAGCCTGAAAAATAGCAGGAGCTTGTAGCGGTGTTGAAAAACATGAAGAGCCTGAAAAGGTGTGAAAAATATGAAGAGCTTCAAAAGGTGTCAAAAATATGAGGAGCATGAAACGGTCTGAAAAAAAGAAGGAGCATGAGGCGGTGTTGAAAAACATGAAGAGCCTGAAAAGGTGGGAAAAAGATGAAGAGCTTCAAAAGGTGTCAAAAATATGAGGTGCATGAACGGTCTGAAAAATAGGAGGAGCATGAAGCGGTGGTCAAAAATATGAAGAGCCTGAAAAGGTGTGAAAAATATGAAGAGCTTGAAAAGTGTCAAAAATATGTAGAGCATGAAACGTTCTCAAAAATGGGAGGAGCATGAAGCGGTGTTGAAAAATATGAAGAGGCTGAAAAGGTGTGAAAATTATGAAGAGTTTCAAAAGGTGTTAAAAATATGAGGAGCATGAAACGGTCTGATAAATAGGAGGAGCATGAAGCGCTGGTGAAAAACATGAAGAGACTGAAAATATGTGAAAAATATGAAGAGATTCAAAAGGTGTGAACTACATGAGGAGCATGAAACGGTCTGATAAATAGGAGGAGCATGAAGCGGTGTTCAAAAACATGAAGAGCCTGAAAAGGTGTGAAAAATATGAAGAGTTTCAAAAGGTGTTAAAAATATGAGGAGCATGAAACGGTCTGATAAATAGGAGGAGCATGAAGCGGTGTTGAAAAACATGAAGAGCCTGAAAAGGTGTGAAAAATAGGAAGAGTTTCAAAAGGTGTTAAAAATATGAGGAGCAGGAAACGGTCTGAACAATAGGAGGAGCATGAAGTGGTGTTGAAAAACATGAAGAGCGTGAAAACGTGTGAAAAATTTGAAGAGCTTCAAAAGGTGTGAAAAATATGAAGAGCTTCAAAAGGTGTCAAAAATATGAGGAGCATGAAACGGTCTGAGAAATAGGAAAACATGAAGCAGTGTTGAAAATCATGAAGAGCCTGAAAAGTTGGGAAAAATATGAAGAGCTTCAAAAGGTGTCAAAAATACGTGGAGCAAGAAACGGTCTGAAAAATAGGAGGAGCATGAAGTGGTGTTGAAAAACATGAAGAGCCTGAAAAGGTGTGAAATATAGTAAGAGGATGAAACGGTCTGAAAAATATGAGGAGCATGAAGCGGAGTTGAAAAACATGAAGAGCCTGAAAATGTGTGAAAAATATTAAGAGCATGAAACGGTCTTAAAAATAGGAGGAGCATGAAGCGGAATTGAAAAATATGAATAGTCTGAAAAGGTGTGAAAAATATTAAGAGCATGAAACGGTCTGAAAATTAGGAGGAGCATGAAGTGGAGTTGAAAAACATGAAGAGCCTGAAAAGGTGTGAAATATATGAAGAGCTTAAAAACGTGTCAAACATACGAGGAGCATGAAACGGTCTGAAATATAGGAGGAGCATGAAGCGGTATTGAAAAACATGAAAAGCCTGAAAAGGTGTGAAAAATATGAAGAGCTTCAAAAGGTGTCAAAAATATGAGGTGCATGAAACGGTCTGAAAAATAGGAGTAACATAAAACGGTGATCAAAAACATGAAGAGCCTGAAAAGGTGTGAAAAATATGAAGAGCTTCAAAAGGTATCAAAAATATGAGGAGCATGCAACTGTAAGAAAAATAGGAGGAGCATGAAATGGTGTTCAAAAACATGAAGAGCCTGAAAAGGTGTGAAAAATATGAAGAGGTTCAAAAAGTTTGAAAAATATGAAGAGCTTCAAAAGTGTCAAAAATATGAGGAGCATGATACGGTCTGAATAATAGGACGAGCATGAAGCGGTGCTGAAAAACATGAAGAGCCTGAAAAGGTGTGAAATATATTAAGAGCATGAAACGGTCTTAAAAATAGGAGGAGCATGAAGCGGAGTTGAAAAACATGAATAGCCTGAAAAGGTGTGAAAAATATTAAGAGCATGAAACGGTCTTAAAAATAGGAGGAACCTGAAGCGGAGTTGAAAAACATGAAGAACCTGAAAAGGTGTAAAATATATGAAGAGCTTAAAAACGTGTCTAAAATATGAGAAGCATGAAACGGTCTGAAAAATAGGAGGAGCATGAAGCGTGTTTGAAAAACATGAAGAGCCTGAAAAGGTGAGAAAAATATGAAGAGCTTCAAAAGGTGTCAAAAATACGAGGAGCATAAAACCGTCTGAAATATAGGAGGAGAAGGAAGTGGTGTTGAAAAACATGAAGAGCCTGAAAAGGTGTCATAAATATGAGGAGCATGAAACGGTTTGAAATATATGAGGAGCATGAAGCAATCGTCAAAAACATGAATAGCCTGAAAAGGTGTGCAAAATATGAACAGCTTCAAAAGGAGTCAAAAATATGAGGATCATGAAACGGTGTGAAAAATAGGAGGAGCATGAAGTGTTGTTGAAAAACATGAAGAGATTTAAAAGGTGTGAAAAATATGAAGAGCTTCAAAAGGTGTCCAAAATATGAGAGCATGAAATGGTCTGAAAAAGAGGAGGAGCATGAAGCGGTGTTGAAAAACATGAAGAGCCTGAAAAGCTGTGAAAAATATGAAGAGCTTCAAAAGCTGTCAAAAATATGAGGAACATTAAACATTCTGAAAAATAGGAGGAGCATGAAACGGTGTTCAAAAATATGAAGAGCCTGAAACGGTGTGAAAAATATAAAGAGCTTCAAAAGGTGTCAAAAATATAAGAAGCATGAAACAGTCTGAAAAATAGCATGAGCATGAAACGGTTTTGAAAAAGACGAAGAGCATGAAAAGGTGTGAAAAATATGAAGAGCTTCAAAAGGTGTCAAAATATGAGAAGCATAAAACAGTCTGAAAAATAGGAGGAGCATGAAGCATTGTGGAAAAACATGAAGAGCCTGAAAAGGTGTGAAATATATGAAGAGCTTCAAAAGGTGTCAAAAATATGAGGAGCATGGAACAGTCCGAAAAATAGGAGGAGCATGAAGCGGTGTCAAAAATATGAAGAGCCTGAAAAAGTGTGAAAAATATGAAGAGCTTCAAAAGGTGTCAAAAATATGAGGAGCATGAAACAGTCTGAAAAATAGGAGGAGCATGAAACGGTGTTCAAAACCATGAAGACCATGAAAAGGTGTGAAAAATATGAAGAGCTTCAAAAGGTGTCAAAAACATGAGGAGCATGAAGAGGTCTCAAAAGTAGGAGGAGCATGAAATGGTGTTGAAAAACATGAAGAGCCTGAAAATCTGTGAAAAATATGAAGAGCTTCAAAAGGTGTCAAAAATATGAGGAGCATGAAACGGTCTGAAATATAGGAGGAGCATGAAGTGTTGTTGAAAAACGTGAAGAGATTGAAAAGGTGTGAAGAATATGAAGAGCTCAAAAGGTTTCAAAAATATGAGGAGCATGAAACAGTCTAAAAAATAGCATGAGCATGAAACGGTTTTGAAAAAGATCAAGACCATGAAAAGGTGTGAAAAATATGAAGGGCTTCAAAATGTGTCAAAAATATGAGGAGGATGAAAGAGTCTGAAAAATAGACGGAGCATGAATAGGTCGTTAAAAACAGGAAGGGCCTGAAATGGTGTGAAAAATATGAAGAGCTTCAAAAGGTGTCAAACATATGAGGAGGATGAAACAGTCTGAAAAATAGGAGGAGCATGAATCGGTCGTCAAAAACAGGAAGGGCCTGAAATGGTGTGAAAAATATGAAGAGCTTCAAAATGTGTCAAACATATGAGGAGCATGAAACGGTCTGAAAAATATGAGGAGCATGAAGCAGTGTTTAAAAACATGAAGAGCCTGAATAGATGTGAAAAATATGAAGAGCTTCAAAAGGTGTCAAAAATATGAGAAGCATGAAACGACTGAAAAATAGGAGGAGCCTGAAGCGGTGTTGAAAAACATGAAGAGCCTGAAAAGTTATGAAATATATGAACAGCTTCAAGAGGTGTCAAAATATGAGGATAAGGAAACGGTGTGAATAATAGGAGAAGCATGAAGCGGTGTTGAAAAACATGAAGAGATTGAAAAGGTGTGAAAAATATGAAGAGCTTCAAAATGTGTCAAAAATATGAGGAGCATGAAACGCTCTGAAAAATAGGAGGAGCATGAAGCGGTGTTGAAAAACATGAAAATCCTGAAAAGGTGTGAAAAATAGGAAGAGCTTCAAAAGGTGTCAAAAATATGAGGAGCATGAAACAGTCTGAAAAATAGGTGGAGCATGAAGTGTTGTTGAAAAATATGAAGAGCCTGAAAAGGTGTAAAATATATGAAGAGCTTCAAAAGGTTTCAAAAATATGAGGAGCATGGAACAGTCCGAAAAATAGGAGGAGCATGAAGCGATATTCAAAAACATGAAGAGCCTGAAAAAGTGTGAAAAATATGAAGAGCTTCAAAATGTGTCAAAGATATGAGGAGCATGAAACATTCTGAAAAATAGGAGGAGCATGAAACGGTGTTCCAAAACATGAAGAGCCTGAAAATGTGTGAAAAATATGAAGAGCTTCCAAAATTCTCAAATATATGAGGATCATGAAACGGTCTGAAAAATAGGAGTAGCATGAATCGGTGTTGAAAAATTTGAAAAGACTGAGAAGGTGTGAAAAATATGAAGAGCTTCAAAAGGTGTCAAAAATATGAGGAGCATGAAACGGTCTGAAAAATAGGAGGAGCATGAAGCAGTGTTGAAAAACATGAAGAGCCTGAAAAGGTGTGAAATATATGAAGAGCTTCAAAAGGTGTCAAAAACATGAGGAGCATGAGACGGTCTGAAAAATAGGATGAGCATGAAGCAGTGTTGAAAACCATGAAGAGCGTGAAAAAGTGTGAAAAATATGAAGAGCTTCAAAAGGTGTCAAAGATATGAGCAGCATGAAACATTCTGAAAAATAGGAGGAGCATGAAACGGTGTTCAAAAACATGAAGACCATGAAAAGGTGTGAAAAATATGAAGAGCTTCAAAAGGTATCAAAAACATGAGGAGCATGAAGAGGTCTCAAAAATAGGAGGAGCATGAAACAGTGTTGAAAAACATGAAGAGCCTGAAAAAGTTTGAAATATATGAAGATCTTCAAAATGTGTCAAAAATATGAGGAGCATGAAACGGTCTGAAAAATAGGAGTAGCATGAATCGGTGTTAAAAAACTTGAAAAGCCTGAGAAGGTGTGAAAAATATGAAGAGCTTCAAAAGGTGTCAAATATATGAGGAGCATGAAACAGCCTGAAAAATAGCAGGAGCTTGTAGCGGTGTTGAAAAACATGAAGAGCCTGAAAAGGTGTGAAAAATATGAAGAGCTTCAAAAGGTGTCAAAAATATGAGGAGCATGAAACGGTCTGAAAAATAGGAGGACCATGAAACGGTTTTGAAAAAGACGAAGAGCATGAAAAGGTGTGAAAAATATGAAGAGCTTCAAAAGGTGTCAAAATATGAGAAGCATAAAACAGTCTGAAAAATAGGAGGAGCATGAAGCGGTGGTTAAAAAGATGAAGAGCCTGAAAAGGTGTGAAAAATATGAAGAGCTTGAAAAGTGTCAAAAATATGTAGAGCATGAAACGTTCTCAAAAATGGGAGGAGCATGAAGCCGTGTTGAAAAATATGAAGAGGCTGAAAAGGTGTGAAAATTATGAAGAGCTTCAAAAGGTGTCAAATATATGAGGAGCATGAAACAGCCTGAAAAATAGCAGGAGCTTGTAGCGGTGTTGAAAAACATGAAGAGCCTGAAAAGGTGTGAAAAATATGAAGAGCTTCAAAAGGTGTCAAAAATATGAGGAGCATGAAACGGTCTGAAAAAAAGAAGGAGCATGAGGCGGTGTTGAAAAACATGAAGAGCCTGAAAAGGTGGGAAAAAGATGAAGAGCTTCAAAAGGTGTCAAAAATATGAGGTGCATGAACGGTCTGAAAAATAGGAGGAGCATGAAGCGGTGGTCAAAAATATGAAGAGCCTGAAAAGGTGTGAAAAATATGAAGAGCTTGAAAAGTGTCAAAAATATGTAGAGCATGAAACGTTCTCAAAAATGGGAGGAGCATGAAGCGGTGTTGAAAAATATGAAGAGGCTGAAAAGGTGTGAAAATTATGAAGAGTTTCAAAAGGTGTTAAAAATATGAGGAGCATGAAACGGTCTGATAAATAGGAGGAGCATGAAGCGCTGGTGAAAAACATGAAGAGACTGAAAATATGTGAAAAATATGAAGAGATTCAAAAGGTGTGAACTACATGAGGAGCATGAAACGGTCTGATAAATAGGAGGAACATGAAGCGGTGTTCAAAAACATGAAGAGCCTGAAAAGGTGTGAAAAATATGAAGAGTTTCAAAAGGTGTTAAAAATATGAGGAGCATGAAACGGTCTGATAAATAGGAGGAGCATGAAGCGGTGTTGAAAAACATGAAGAGCCTGAAAAGGTGTGAAAAATAGGAAGAGTTTCAAAAGGTGTTAAAAATATGAGGAGCAGGAAACTGTCTGAAAAATAGGAGGAGCATGAAGTGGTGTTGAAAAACATGAAGAGCGTGAAAACGTGTGAAAAATTTGAAGAGCTTCAAAAGGTGTGAAAAATATGAAGAGCTTCAAAAGGTGTCAAAAATGAGGAAACCAGATCTGAAAGAGTCACTTGTACCCCAATGTTCATCGCATTACTGATTATAATAGCCAAGATATGGAAGCAACCTAGATGCCCATCAGCAGATGAATGGATAGGGAAGCTGTGGTACATATACACCATGGAATATTCCTCAGCCAGGAAAAAGAATTCATTTGAACCAGTGCTAATGAGATGGATGAAGCTGGAGCGAATTATACAGAGTGAAGTAAGCCAGAAAGATAAAGAACATTACAGCATACTGACACATGTATATGGAATTTAGAAAGGTGATAATGATAACCCTATATGCAGAACAGAAAAAGAGACACAGAAATACAGAACAGAGTTTTGAACTTTGTGGGAGAATGTGAGGGTGGGATATTTCAAAAGAACAGCATGTATACTATCTATGGTGAAACAGATCACCAGCCTAGGTGGGATGCACGAGACAAGTGCTCCGGCCTGGTGCACTGGGAAGACCCAGAGGAATCGGGTGTAGAGGGAGGTGGGAGGGGGCATCGGGATTGGGAATACCTGTAAATCCATGGCTGATTCATATCAATGTATGACAAAACCCACTGGAAAAAAAATGATAACAAAAATTTAAAAAAAATGAAATGAACATGAAATGGTCTAAAAAATAGGAGGAGCATGAAGCGGTGTTGAAAAACATGAAGAGCCAGAGAAGTTGTGAAAAATACGAAGAGCTTCAAAAGGTGTGAAATACATGAGGAGCATGAAACGGTCTGAAAAATATTAGGAGCATGAAGCGGTGTTGAAAAACATGAAGAGCCTGACAAGGTGTGAAAAATATGAAGAGATTCAAAAGGTGTCAAAAATACGAGGAGCATGAAACGGTCTGAAAAATAGGAGGAGCATGAAGCAGTGTTTAAAAGGATGAAGAGACTGAAAAGGTGTGAAAAATATGCAGAGCTTCAAAAGGTGTCAAAAATGAGATGAACATGAAACGGTCTGAAAAATAGATGGAGTATGAAGTGGTGTTGAAAAACATGAAGAGCCGGAAAACGTGTGAAAAATATGAAGAGATTCAAAAACTGTGAAAAATATGAAGAGCTTCAAAAGGTGTCAAAAATATGAGGAGCATGAAAAGGTCTGAAATATACGAGGAGCATGAAGCGGTGTTGAAAAACATGAAGAGCCTGAAAAGGTGTGAAAAATATGAAGAGCTTCAAAAGGTGTGAAAAATATGAGGAGCCTGAAATGGTATGAAAATGGGAGGAGCATGAAGCGCTGTTCAAAAACATGAAAAGCCTGAAAAGGTGTGAAAAATATGAAGAGCTTCAAAAGGTGTGAAAAATATGAGGAGCATGAAACGGTCTGAAAAATAGGAGTTGTATGAAGCGGTGTTGAAAAACATGAAGAGCCTGAAACGCTGTGAAATATATGAAGAGCTTCAAAAGGTGTCAAAAATATGAGGAGCATGAAATGGTTTGAAAAATAGGAGGAGCATGAAGCGGTGCTGAAAAACATGCAGAACCTGAAAAGGTGTGAAAAATATGAAGAGCTTCAAAAGGTGTGAAATACATGAGGAGCATGAAACGGGCTGAAAAATAGGAGTTGTATGAAGCGATGTTGAAAAACATGAAGAGCCTGAAACGCTGTGAAATATACGAAGAGCTTCAAAAGGTGTCAAAAATATGAGGAGCATGAAATGGTATGAAAATAGGAGGAGCATGAAGCGGTGTTGAAAAACATGAAGAGCCTGAAAAGGTGTCAAAAATATGAAGAGCTTCAAAAGGTGTCAAAAATATGAAGAGCTTCAAAAGGTGTCAAAAATAGGAGAAGCATGAAATGACAGAAAAATAGGAGGAGCATGAAGTGGTGTTGAAAAACAGGAAAAGCCTGGAAAGATGTGAAATATATGAAGAGCTTCAAAAGTTGTCAAATAAATGCGGAGAATGAAACGGTCTGAATAATAGGAGGAGAATGAAGTGGGGTTGAAAAACATGAAGAGCCTGAAAAGGTGTGAAAAATATGAAGAGCTTCAAAATTTGTCAAAAATATGAGGAGCATGAAACGGTCTGAAAACTACGAGGAGCATGAAGCAGTGATCAAAATCATGAAGAGCCTGCAAATCTGTGAAATATATGAAGAGCTTCAAAAGGTGTCAAAAACAAGAGGAGCATGAAATGGTCTGAAAAATAGGAGGAGCATGAGCGTTGTTCAAAAACATGAAGAGCATGAATAGGTTTGAAATATATGAAGAGCTTCAAAAGGTGTGAAATACATGAGGAGCTTCAAAAGGTGTCAAAAATAGGAGGAGCATGAAATGGTCTGAAAAAAAGAAGGAGCATGAAGCGGAGTTCGAAAACATGAAGGGCCTGAAAAGGTATGAAAAATATGAAGAGCTTCAAAAGGTGTCAAAAATATGAGGAGCATGAAACGGTGTGAAAAGTAGGAGGAGCATGAAGCCTTGTTGAAAAACACGAAGAGCCTAAAAGGTGTGAAAAATATGAAGAGCTTCAAAAGGTGTCAAAAATATGAGGAGCATGAAACGGGCTCAAAAATAGGAGGTGTATGAAGCAGTGTTGAAAAAATGAAGAACCTGAAAAGGTGTGAAAAATATCAAGAGCTTCAAAAGGTGTGAAAAATATGAGGAGCTTCAAAAGGTGTCAAAAATGAAATGAACATGAAATGGTCTGAAAATTAGGAGGAGCATGATGTGGTGTTGAAAAACATGAAGAGCGTGAAAACGTGTGAAAAATTTGAAGAGCTTCAAAAGGTGTGAAAAATATGAAGAGCTTCAAAAGATGTCAAAAATGAAATGAACATGAAATGGTCTGAAAAATAGGAGGAGCATGAAGTGGTATTGAAAAACATGAAGATCCTGAAAAGGTGTGAAAGATATGAAGAGATTCAAAAGGTGTCAAAAACATAAGGGGCATGAAACAGTCTGAAAAATAGGAGGATCATGAAGCGCTGGTGAAAAACATGAAGAGACTGAAAAGATGTTGAAAATATGAAGAGATTCAAAAGGTGTGAACTACATGAGGAGCATGAAACGGTCTGATAAATAGGAGGAGCATGAAGCGGTGTTCAAAAACATGAAGAGCCTGAAAAGGTGTGAAAAATAGGAAGAGTTTCAAAAGGTGTTAAAAATATGAGGAGCAGGAAACAGTCTGAAAAATAGGAGGAGCATGATGTGGTGTTGAAAAACAAGAAGAGCCTGAAAAGTTGTGAAAAGTATGAAGAGTTTCAAAAGGTGTGAAAAATATGAAGAGCTTCAAAAGGTGTCAAAATGAGATGAGCAGGAAACGGTCTGAAAAATAGGAGGAGCATGAAGTGGTGTTGAAAACCATGAAGAGCGTGAAAACGTGTGAAAAATTTGAAGAGCTTCAGAAGGTGTGAAAAATATGAAGAGCTTCAAAAGGTGTCAAAAATGAGGAAACCAGATCTGAAAGAGTCACTTGTACCCCAATGTTCATCGCATTACTGATTATAATAGCCAAGATATGGAAGCAACCTAGATGCCCATCAGCAGATGAATGGATAAGGAAGCTGTGGTACATATACACCATGGAATATTCCTCAGCCAGGAAAAAGAATTCATTTGAACCAGTGCTAATGAGATGGATGAAGCTGGAGCGAATTATACAGAGTGAAGTAAGCCAGAAAGATAAAGAACATTACAGCATACTGACACATGTATATGGAATTTAGAAAGGTGATAATGATAACCCTATATGCAGAACAGAAAAAGAGACACAGAAATACAGAACAGAATTTTGAACTTTGTGGGAGAATGTGAGGGTGGGATATTTCAAAAGAACAGCATGTATACTATCTATGGTGAAACAGATCACCAGCCTAGGTGGGATGCACGAGACAAGTGCTCCGGCCTGGTGCACTGGGAAGACCCAGAGGAATCGGGTGTAGAGGGAGGTGGGAGGGGGGATCGGGATTGGGAATACCTGTAAATCCATGGCTGATTCATATCAATGTATGACAAAACCCACTGGAAAAAAAATGATAACAAAAATTTAAAAAAAATTAAATGAACATGAAATGGTCTGAAAAATAGGAGGAGCATGAAGCGGTGTTGAAAAACATGAAGAGCCAGAGAAGTTGTGAAAAATACGAAGAGCTTCAAAAGGTGTGAAATACATGAGGAGCATGAAACGGTCTGAAAAATATTAGGAGCATGAAGCGGTGTTGAAAAACATGAAGAGCCTGACAAGGTGTGAAAAATATGAAGAGATTCAAAAGGTGTCAAAAATACGAGGAGCATGAAACGGTCTGAAAAATAGGAGGAGCATGAAGCAGTGTTTAAAAGGATGAAGAGACTGAAAAGGTGTGAAAAATATGCAGAGCTTCAAAAGGTGTCAAAAATGAGATGAACATGAAACGGTCTGAAAAATAGATGGAGCATGAAGTGGTGTTGAAAAACATGAAGAGCCGGAAAACGTGTGAAAAATATGAAGAGATTCAAAAACTGTGAAAAATATGAAGAGCTTCAAAAGGTGTCAAAAATATGAGGAGCATGAAAAGGTCTGAAATATACGAGGAGCATGAAGCGGTGTTGAAAAACATGAAGAGCCTGAAAAGGTGTGAAAAATATGAAGAGCTTCAAAAGGTGTGAAAAATATGAGGAGCCTGAAATGGTATGAAAATGGGAGGAGCATGAAGCGCTGTTCAAAAACATGAAAAGCCTGAAAAGGTGTGAAAAATATGAAGAGCTTCAAAAGGTGTGAAAAATATGAGGAGCATGAAACGGTCTGAAAAATAGGAGTTGTATGAAGCGGTGTTGAAAAACATGAAGAGCCTGAAACGCTGTGAAATATATGAAGAGCTTCAAAAGGTGTCAAAAATATGAGGAGCATGAAATGGTTTGAAAAATAGGAGGAGCATGAAGCGGTGCTGAAAAACATGCAGAACCTGAAAAGGTGTGAAAAATATGAAGAGCTTCAAAAGGTGTGAAATACATGAGGAGCATGAAACGGGCTGAAAAATAGGAGTTGTATGAAGCGGTGTTGAAAAACATGAAGAGCCTGAAACGCTGTGAAATATACGAAGAGCTTCAAAAGGTGTCAAAAATATGAGGAGCATGAAATGGTATGAAAATAGGAGGAGCATGAAGCGGTGTTGAAAAACATGAAGAGCCTGAAAAGGTGTCAAAAATATGAAGAGCTTCAAAAGGTGTCAAAAATATGAAGAGCTTCAAAAGGTGTCAAAAATAGGAGAAGCATGAAATGACAGAAAAATAGGAGGAGCATGAAGTGGTGTTGAAAAACAGGAAAAGCCTGGAAAGATGTGAAATATATGAAGAGCTTCAAAAGTTGTCAAATAAATGCGGAGAATGAAACGGTCTGAATAATAGGAGGAGAATGAAGTGGGGTTGAAAAACATGAAGAGCCTGAAAAGGTGTGAAAAATATGAAGAGCTTCAAAATTTGTCAAAAATATGAGGAGCATGAAACGGTCTGAAAACTACGAGGAGCATGAAGCAGTGATCAAAATCATGAAGAGCCTGCAAATCTGTGAAATATATGAAGAGCTTCAAAAGGTGTCAAAAACAAGAGGAGCATGAAATGGTCTGAAAAATAGGAGGAGCATGAGCGTTGTTCAAAAACATGAAGAGCATGAATAGGTTTGAAATATATGAAGAGCTTCAAAAGGTGTGAAATACATGAGGAGCTTCAAAAGGTGTCAAAAATAGGAGGAGCATGAAATGGTCTGAAAAAAAGAAGGAGCATGAAGCGGAGTTCGAAAACATGAAGGGCCTGAAAAGGTATGAAAAATATGAAGAGCTTCAAAAGGTGTCAAAAATATGAGGAGCATGAAACGGTGTGAAAAGTAGGAGGAGCATGAAGCCTTGTTGAAAAACACGAAGAGCCTAAAAGGTGTGAAAAATATGAAGAGCTTCAAAAGGTGTCAAAAATATGAGGAGCATGAAACGGGCTCAAAAATAGGAGGTGTATGAAGCAGTGTTGAAAAAATGAAGAACCTGAAAAGGTGTGAAAAATATCAAGAGCTTCAAAAGGTGTGAAAAATATGAGGAGCTTCAAAAGGTGTCAAAAATGAAATGAACATGAAATGGTCTGAAAATTAGGAGGAGCATGATGTGGTGTTGAAAAACATGAAGAGCGTGAAAACGTGTGAAAAATTTGAAGAGCTTCAAAAGGTGTGAAAAATATGAAGAGCTTCAAAAGATGTCAAAAATGAAATGAACATGAAATGGTCTGAAAAATAGGAGGAGCATGAAGTGGTATTGAAAAACATGAAGATCCTGAAAAGGTGTGAAAGATATGAAGAGATTCAAAAGGTGTCAAAAACATAAGGGGCATGAAACAGTCTGAAAAATAGGAGGATCATGAAGCGCTGGTGAAAAACATGAAGAGACTGAAAAGATGTTGAAAATATGAAGAGATTCAAAAGGTGTGAACTACATGAGGAGCATGAAACGGTCTGATAAATAGGAGGAGCATGAAGCGGTGTTCAAAAACATGAAGAGCCTGAAAAGGTGTGAAAAATAGGAAGAGTTTCAAAAGGTGTTAAAAATATGAGGAGCAGGAAACAGTCTGAAAAATAGGAGGAGCATGATGTGGTGTTGAAAAACAAGAAGAGCCTGAAAAGTTGTGAAAAGTATGAAGAGTTTCAAAAGGTGTGAAAAATATGAAGAGCTTCAAAAGGTGTCAAAATGAGATGAGCAGGAAACGGTCTGAAAAATAGGAGGAGCATGAAGTGGTGTTGAAAACCATGAAGAGCGTGAAAACGTGTGAAAAATTTGAAGAGCTTCAGAAGGTGTGAAAAATATGAAGAGCTTCAAAAGGTGTCAAAAATGAGGAAACCAGATCTGAAAGAGTCACTTGTACCCCAATGTTCATCGCATTACTGATTATAATAGCCAAGATATGGAAGCAACCTAGATGCCCATCAGCAGATGAATGGATAAGGAAGCTGTGGTACATATACACCATGGAATATTCCTCAGCCAGGAAAAAGAATTCATTTGAACCAGTGCTAATGAGATGGATGAAGCTGGAGCGAATTATACAGAGTGAAGTAAGCCAGAAAGATAAAGAACATTACAGCATACTGACACATGTATATGGAATTTAGAAAGGTGATAATGATAACCCTATATGCAGAACAGAAAAAGAGACACAGAAATACAGAACAGAATTTTGAACTTTGTGGGAGAATGTGAGGGTGGGATATTTCAAAAGAACAGCATGTATACTATCTATGGTGAAACAGATCACCAGCCTAGGTGGGATGCACGAGACAAGTGCTCCGGCCTGGTGCACTGGGAAGACCCAGAGGAATCGGGTGTAGAGGGAGGTGGGAGGGGGGATCGGGATTGGGAATACCTGTAAATCCATGGCTGATTCATATCAATGTATGACAAAACCCACTGGAAAAAAAAATGATAACAAAAATTAAAAAAAAATGAAATGAACATGAAATGGTCTGAAAAATAGGAGGAGCATGAAGCGGTGTTGAAAAACATGAAGAGCCAGAAAAGTTGTGAAAAATACGAAGAGCTTCAAAAGGTGTGAAATACATGAGGAGCATGAAACGGTCTGAAAAATATTAGGAGCATGAAGCGGTGTTGAAAAACATGAAGAGCCTGACAAGGTGTGAAAAATATGAAGAGCTTCAAAAGGTGTCAAAAATGAGATGAACATGAAACGGTCTGAAAAATAGATGGAGTATGAAGTGGTGTTGAAAAACATGAAGAGCCGGAAAACGTGTGAAAAATATGAAGAGATTCAAAAACTGTGAAAAATATGAAGAGCTTCAAAAGGTGTCAAAAATATGAGGAGCATGAAAAGGTCTGAAATATACGAGGAGCATGAAGCGGTGTTGAAAAACATGAAGAGCCTGAAAAGGTGTGAAAAATATGAAGAGCTTCAAAAGGTGTGAAAAATATGAGGAGCCTGAAATGGTATGAAAATGGGAGGAGCATGAAGCGCTGTTCAAAAACATGAAAAGCCTGAAAAGGTGTGAAAAATATGAAGAGCTTCAAAAGGTGTGAAAAATATGAGGAGCATGAAACGGTCTGAAAAATAGGAGTTGTATGAAGCGGTGTTGAAAAACATGAAGAGCCTGAAACGCTGTGAAATATATGAAGAGCTTCAAAAGGTGTCAAAAATATGAGGAGCATGAAATGGTTTGAAAAATAGGAGGAGCATGAAGCGGTGCTGAAAAACATGCAGAACCTGAAAAGGTGTGAAAAATATGAAGAGCTTCAAAAGGTGTGAAATACATGAGGAGCATGAAACGGGCTGAAAAATAGGAGTTGTATGAAGCGATGTTGAAAAACATGAAGAGCCTGAAACGCTGTGAAATATACGAAGAGCTTCAAAAGGTGTCAAAAATATGAGGAGCATGAAATGGTATGAAAATAGGAGGAGCATGAAGCGGTGTTGAAAAACATGAAGAGCCTGAAAAGGTGTCAAAAATATGAAGAGCTTCAAAAGGTGTCAAAAATATGAAGAGCTTCAAAAGGTGTCAAAAATAGGAGAAGCATGAAATGACAGAAAAATAGGAGGAGCATGAAGTGGTGTTGAAAAACAGGAAAAGCCTGGAAAGATGTGAAATATATGAAGAGCTTCAAAAGTTGTCAAATAAATGCGGAGAATGAAACGGTCTGAATAATAGGAGGAGAATGAAGTGGGGTTGAAAAACATGAAGAGCCTGAAAAGGTGTGAAAAATATGAAGAGCTTCAAAATTTGTCAAAAATATGAGGAGCATGAAACGGTCTGAAAACTACGAGGAGCATGAAGCAGTGATCAAAATCATGAAGAGCCTGCAAATCTGTGAAATATATGAAGAGCTTCAAAAGGTGTCAAAAACAAGAGGAGCATGAAATGGTCTGAAAAATAGGAGGAGCATGAGCGTTGTTCAAAAACATGAAGAGCATGAATAGGTTTGAAATATATGAAGAGCTTCAAAAGGTGTGAAATACATGAGGAGCTTCAAAAGGTGTCAAAAATAGGAGGAGCATGAAATGGTCTGAAAAAAAGAAGGAGCATGAAGCGGAGTTCGAAAACATGAAGGGCCTGAAAAGGTATGAAAAATATGAAGAGCTTCAAAAGGTGTCAAAAATATGAGGAGCATGAAACGGTGTGAAAAGTAGGAGGAGCATGAAGCCTTGTTGAAAAACACGAAGAGCCTAAAAGGTGTGAAAAATATGAAGAGCTTCAAAAGGTGTCAAAAATATGAGGAGCATGAAACGGGCTCAAAAATAGGAGGTGTATGAAGCAGTGTTGAAAAAATGAAGAACCTGAAAAGGTGTGAAAAATATCAAGAGCTTCAAAAGGTGTGAAAAATATGAGGAGCTTCAAAAGGTGTCAAAAATGAAATGAACATGAAATGGTGTGAAAATTAGGAGGAGCATGATGTGGTGTTGAAAAACATGAAGAGCGTGAAAACGTGTGAAAAATTTGAAGAGCTTCAAAAGGTGTGAAAAATATGAAGAGCTTCAAAAGATGTCAAAAATGAAATGAACATGAAATGGTCTGAAAAATAGGAGGAGCATGAAGTGGTATTGAAAAACATGAAGATCCTGAAAAGGTGTGAAAGATATGAAGAGATTCAAAAGGTGTCAAAAACATAAGGGGCATGAAACAGTCTGAAAAATAGGAGGATCATGAAGCGCTGGTGAAAAACATGAAGAGACTGAAAAGATGTTGAAAATATGAAGAGATTCAAAAGGTGTGAACTACATGAGGAGCATGAAACGGTCTGATAAATAGGAGGAGCATGAAGCGGTGTTCAAAAACATGAAGAGCCTGAAAAGGTGTGAAAAATAGGAAGAGTTTCAAAAGGTGTTAAAAATATGAGGAGCAGGAAACAGTCTGAAAAATAGGAGGAGCATGATGTGGTGTTGAAAAACAAGAAGAGCCTGAAAAGTTGTGAAAAGTATGAAGAGTTTCAAAAGGTGTGAAAAATATGAAGAGCTTCAAAAGGTGTCAAAATGAGATGAGCAGGAAACGGTCTGAAAAATAGGAGGAGCATGAAGTGGTGTTGAAAACCATGAAGAGCGTGAAAACGTGTGAAAAATTTGAAGAGCTTCAGAAGGTGTGAAAAATATGAAGAGCTTCAAAAGGTGTCAAAAATGAGGAAACCAGATCTGAAAGAGTCACTTGTACCCCAATGTTCATCGCATTACTGATTATAATAGCCAAGATATGGAAGCAACCTAGATGCCCATCAGCAGATGAATGGATAAGGAAGCTGTGGTACATATACACCATGGAATATTCCTCAGCCAGGAAAAAGAATTCATTTGAACCAGTGCTAATGAGATGGATGAAGCTGGAGCGAATTATACAGAGTGAAGTAAGCCAGAAAGATAAAGAACATTACAGCATACTGACACATGTATATGGAATTTAGAAAGGTGATAATGATAACCCTATATGCAGAACAGAAAAAGAGACACAGAAATACAGAACAGAATTTTGAACTTTGTGGGAGAATGTGAGGGTGGGATATTTCAAAAGAACAGCATGTATACTATCTATGGTGAAACAGATCACCAGCCTAGGTGGGATGCACGAGACAAGTGCTCCGGCCTGGTGCACTGGGAAGACCCAGAGGAATCGGGTGTAGAGGGAGGTGGGAGGGGGGATCGGGATTGGGAATACCTGTAAATCCATGGCTGATTCATATCAATGTATGACAAAACCCACTGGAAAAAAAATGATAACAAAAATTTAAAAAAAATTAAATGAACATGAAATGGTCTGAAAAATAGGAGGAGCATGAAGCGGTGTTGAAAAACATGAAGAGCCAGAGAAGTTGTGAAAAATACGAAGAGCTTCAAAAGGTGTGAAATACATGAGGAGCATGAAACGGTCTGAAAAATATTAGGAGCATGAAGCGGTGTTGAAAAACATGAAGAGCCTGACAAGGTGTGAAAAATATGAAGAGATTCAAAAGGTGTCAAAAATACGAGGAGCATGAAACGGTCTGAAAAATAGGAGGAGCATGAAGCAGTGTTTAAAAGGATGAAGAGACTGAAAAGGTGTGAAAAATATGCAGAGCTTCAAAAGGTGTCAAAAATGAGATGAACATGAAACGGTCTGAAAAATAGATGGAGCATGAAGTGGTGTTGAAAAACATGAAGAGCCGGAAAACGTGTGAAAAATATGAAGAGATTCAAAAACTGTGAAAAATATGAAGAGCTTCAAAAGGTGTCAAAAATATGAGGAGCATGAAAAGGTCTGAAATATACGAGGAGCATGAAGCGGTGTTGAAAAACATGAAGAGCCTGAAAAGGTGTGAAAAATATGAAGAGCTTCAAAAGGTGTGAAAAATATGAGGAGCCTGAAATGGTATGAAAATGGGAGGAGCATGAAGCGCTGTTCAAAAACATGAAAAGCCTGAAAAGGTGTGAAAAATATGAAGAGCTTCAAAAGGTGTGAAAAATATGAGGAGCATGAAACGGTCTGAAAAATAGGAGTTGTATGAAGCGGTGTTGAAAAACATGAAGAGCCTGAAACGCTGTGAAATATATGAAGAGCTTCAAAAGGTGTCAAAAATATGAGGAGCATGAAATGGTTTGAAAAATAGGAGGAGCATGAAGCGGTGCTGAAAAACATGCAGAACCTGAAAAGGTGTGAAAAATATGAAGAGCTTCAAAAGGTGTGAAATACATGAGGAGCATGAAACGGGCTGAAAAATAGGAGTTGTATGAAGCGGTGTTGAAAAACATGAAGAGCCTGAAACGCTGTGAAATATACGAAGAGCTTCAAAAGGTGTCAAAAATATGAGGAGCATGAAATGGTATGAAAATAGGAGGAGCATGAAGCGGTGTTGAAAAACATGAAGAGCCTGAAAAGGTGTCAAAAATATGAAGAGCTTCAAAAGGTGTCAAAAATATGAAGAGCTTCAAAAGGTGTCAAAAATAGGAGAAGCATGAAATGACAGAAAAATAGGAGGAGCATGAAGTGGTGTTGAAAAACAGGAAAAGCCTGGAAAGATGTGAAATATATGAAGAGCTTCAAAAGTTGTCAAATAAATGCGGAGAATGAAACGGTCTGAATAATAGGAGGAGAATGAAGTGGGGTTGAAAAACATGAAGAGCCTGAAAAGGTGTGAAAAATATGAAGAGCTTCAAAATTTGTCAAAAATATGAGGAGCATGAAACGGTCTGAAAACTACGAGGAGCATGAAGCAGTGATCAAAATCATGAAGAGCCTGCAAATCTGTGAAATATATGAAGAGCTTCAAAAGGTGTCAAAAACAAGAGGAGCATGAAATGGTCTGAAAAATAGGAGGAGCATGAGCGTTGTTCAAAAACATGAAGAGCATGAATAGGTTTGAAATATATGAAGAGCTTCAAAAGGTGTGAAATACATGAGGAGCTTCAAAAGGTGTCAAAAATAGGAGGAGCATGAAATGGTCTGAAAAAAAGAAGGAGCATGAAGCGGAGTTCGAAAACATGAAGGGCCTGAAAAGGTATGAAAAATATGAAGAGCTTCAAAAGGTGTCAAAAATATGAGGAGCATGAAACGGTGTGAAAAGTAGGAGGAGCATGAAGCCTTGTTGAAAAACACGAAGAGCCTAAAAGGTGTGAAAAATATGAAGAGCTTCAAAAGGTGTCAAAAATATGAGGAGCATGAAACGGGCTCAAAAATAGGAGGTGTATGAAGCAGTGTTGAAAAAATGAAGAACCTGAAAAGGTGTGAAAAATATCAAGAGCTTCAAAAGGTGTGAAAAATATGAGGAGCTTCAAAAGGTGTCAAAAATGAAATGAACATGAAATGGTCTGAAAATTAGGAGGAGCATGATGTGGTGTTGAAAAACATGAAGAGCGTGAAAACGTGTGAAAAATTTGAAGAGCTTCAAAAGGTGTGAAAAATATGAAGAGCTTCAAAAGATGTCAAAAATGAAATGAACATGAAATGGTCTGAAAAATAGGAGGAGCATGAAGTGGTATTGAAAAACATGAAGATCCTGAAAAGGTGTGAAAGATATGAAGAGATTCAAAAGGTGTCAAAAACATAAGGGGCATGAAACAGTCTGAAAAATAGGAGGATCATGAAGCGCTGGTGAAAAACATGAAGAGACTGAAAAGATGTTGAAAATATGAAGAGATTCAAAAGGTGTGAACTACATGAGGAGCATGAAACGGTCTGATAAATAGGAGGAGCATGAAGCGGTGTTCAAAAACATGAAGAGCCTGAAAAGGTGTGAAAAATAGGAAGAGTTTCAAAAGGTGTTAAAAATATGAGGAGCAGGAAACAGTCTGAAAAATAGGAGGAGCATGATGTGGTGTTGAAAAACAAGAAGAGCCTGAAAAGTTGTGAAAAGTATGAAGAGTTTCAAAAGGTGTGAAAAATATGAAGAGCTTCAAAAGGTGTCAAAATGAGATGAGCAGGAAACGGTCTGAAAAATAGGAGGAGCATGAAGTGGTGTTGAAAACCATGAAGAGCGTGAAAACGTGTGAAAAATTTGAAGAGCTTCAGAAGGTGTGAAAAATATGAAGAGCTTCAAAAGGTGTCAAAAATGAGGAAACCAGATCTGAAAGAGTCACTTGTACCCCAATGTTCATCGCATTACTGATTATAATAGCCAAGATATGGAAGCAACCTAGATGCCCATCAGCAGATGAATGGATAAGGAAGCTGTGGTACATATACACCATGGAATATTCCTCAGCCAGGAAAAAGAATTCATTTGAACCAGTGCTAATGAGATGGATGAAGCTGGAGCGAATTATACAGAGTGAAGTAAGCCAGAAAGATAAAGAACATTACAGCATACTGACACATGTATATGGAATTTAGAAAGGTGATAATGATAACCCTATATGCAGAACAGAAAAAGAGACACAGAAATACAGAACAGAATTTTGAACTTTGTGGGAGAATGTGAGGGTGGGATATTTCAAAAGAACAGCATGTATACTATCTATGGTGAAACAGATCACCAGCCTAGGTGGGATGCACGAGACAAGTGCTCCGGCCTGGTGCACTGGGAAGACCCAGAGGAATCGGGTGTAGAGGGAGGTGGGAGGGGGGATCGGGATTGGGAATACCTGTAAATCCATGGCTGATTCATATCAATGTATGACAAAACCCACTGGAAAAAAAAATGATAACAAAAATTAAAAAAAAATGAAATGAACATGAAATGGTCTGAAAAATAGGAGGAGCATGAAGCGGTGTTGAAAAACATGAAGAGCCAGAAAAGTTGTGAAAAATACGAAGAGCTTCAAAAGGTGTGAAATACATGAGGAGCATGAAACGGTCTGAAAAATATTAGGAGCATGAAGCGGTGTTGAAAAACATGAAGAGCCTGACAAGGTGTGAAAAATATGAAGAGATTCAAAAGGTGTCAAAAATACGAGGAGCATGAAACGGTCTGAAAAACAGGAGGAGCATGAAGCAGTGTTTAAAAACATGAAGAGACTGAAAAGGTGTGAAAAATATGCAGAGCTTCAAAAGGTGTCAAAAATGAGATGAACATGAAACGGTCTGAAAAATAGGTGGAGCATGAAGCGGTGTTGAAAAACATGAAGAGCTGGAAAACGTGTGAAAAATATGAAGAGATTCAAAAACTGTGAAAAATATGAAGAGCTTCAAAAGGTGTCAAAAATATGAGGAGCATGAAAAGGTCTGAAATATACGAGGAGTATGAAGCGGGGTTGAAAAACATGAAGAGCCTGAAAAGGTGTGAAAAATATGAAGAGATTCAAAAGGTGTGAAAAATATGAGGAGCCTGAAATGGTATGAAAAACGGGAGGAGCATGAAGCGGTGTTCAAAAACATGAAAAGCCTGAAAAGGTGTGAAAAATATGAAGAGCTTCAAAAGGTGTCAAAAATATGAGGAGCATGAAATGGTATGAAAAATAGGAAGAGCATGAAGCGGTGTTGAAAAACATGAAGAACTTGAAAAGGTGTGAAAAATATGAAGAGCTTCAAAAGGTGTGAAATACATGCGGAGCATGAAACAGGCTGAAAAATAGCAGGAGCATGAAGCGGTGTTGAAAAACATGAAGAACCTGAAAAGATTTGAAAAATATGAAGAGCTTCAAATGCTGTGAAATATATGAGGAGCAGGAAACGGTCGCAAAAAAAGGAAGAGCTTGAAGCGGTGTTCAAAAATATGAAGAGCCTGAAAGGATGTGACAAATATGAAGAGCTTCAAAAAGTGTCAAAAATATGAGAAGCATGAAACGGTCTGAAAAATAGGAGGAGCATGAAACGGAGTTCAAAACATGAGGAGCCTGAAAAGATGTGAAAAATATGAAGAGCTTCAAAAGGTGTGAAATACATGAGGACCATGACACGGTCTGATAAATAGGAGGAGCATGAAGCGGTGTTCAAAAACATGAAGAGCCTGAAAATGTGTGAAAAATACGAAGAGTTTAAAAAGGTGTTAAAAATATGAGGAGCAAGAAACGGTCTGAAAAATAGGAGAAGCATGATGTGGTGTTGAAAATCAAGAAGAGCCTGCAAAGGTGTGAAAAATATGAAGAGTTTCAAAAGTTGAGAAAAATATGAAGAGCTTCAAAAGGTGTCAAAAATGAGATGAGCTTGAAAAGGTCTGAAAAATAGGAGGAGCATGAAGCGGTGTTGAAAACATGAAGAGCCTGAAAAGGTGAGAAATATATGAAGAGCTTAAAAAGGTGTGAAAAATGAGAGGGGCATGAAAAGATTTGAAAAATAGGAAGAGCATGAAGTGGTGTGGAAAAACATGAAGAGCCTGAAAATGTGTGCAATATATGAAGAGTTTCAAAAGGTGTGAAATACATGAGGAGCATGAAACGATCTGAAAAATAGGAGGAGCATGAAGCGGTGTTCAAAAACCTGAAGAGCCTGAAAAGGTGTCAAAAATATGAAGAGCTCCAAAGGTGTCAAAAATATGAGGAGCATGAAACGGCCTGAAAAATAGCAGGAACATGAAGTGATGTTGAAAAACATGAAGAGCCTGAAAACGTGTGAAAAGTATGAAGAGTTTCAAAAGGTGTGAAAAATATGAAGAGCTTAAAAAGGTGTCAAAAATGACATGAGAATGAAACGGTCTGAAAAATAGGAGGAGCATGAAGTGGTGTTGAAAACCATGAAGAGCCTGAAAAGGTATGAAAAATATGAAGAGCTTCAAAAGGTGTCAAAAATATGAGGAGGATGAAACGTTCTGATATATAGGAAGAGCATGAAACGGTGTTCAAAAACATGAAGAGCCTGAAAAGGTGGAAAAATATGAAGAGCTTCAAAAGGTGGAAAAAATATGAGGAGCATGAAATGGTCTGAAAAATAGGAGTAGCATGAAGCGGTGTTGAAAAACATGAAGAGCCTGAAAAGGTGTGAAAAATATGAAGAGCTTCAAAAGGTGTGAAAAATGAAAGAAGCATGAAATGGTCTGAAAAATAGGAGGAGCATGAAGTGGTGTTGAAAAACATGAAGAGCCTGATAGGTTTGAAATATATGAAGAGCTTCAAAAGGTGTCAAAAATATGAGGAGCATGAAACGGTCAGAAAAATAAGAGGAGCAAGAAAAAATGTTCAGAAACATGAAGAGCCTGAAAATGTGTGAAAAATATGAAGAGCTTCAAAATGTGTGTAATACATGAGGAGCATAAAACGGTCTGAAAAACAGGAGGAGCATGAAGCGGTGTTCAAAAACCTGAAGAGCCTGAAAAGTTGTGAAATATATGAAGAGCTTCAAAAGATGTCAAAAATATGAGGAGCATGAAACGGTGGGAAAAATAGGAGCAGCATGAAGCGGTGTTCAAAAACATGAAGAGCCTGAAAAAGTGTGAAATGTATGAAGAGATTCAAAAGGTATCAAAAATATGAGGAGCATGAAAAGGTCTGAAAAATAGGAGGAGCATGAAGTGCTGTCGAAAAACATGAAGAGCCTGAAAGGGTGTGAAAAATATGAAGAGCTTAAAAATGTGTGAAATACAAGAGGAGAATGAAACGGGCTGAAACATAGGAGGAGCATGAAGCGGTGTTGAAAAACATGAATAGCCTGAAAAGGTGTGAAAAATATGAAGAGCTTCAAAAGGTGTGAAATACATGAGGAGCATGAAACGGGCTGAAAAATAGGAGGACCATGAAGCGGTGTTGAAAAACATGAAGAGCCTGAAAAGGTTTGAAAAATATGAAGAGCTTCAAAAGGTGTGAAAAATATGAGGAGCATGAAACGGTCTGAAAAATAGGAGGAGCATGAAGCCGTGTTCAAAAACTTGAAGAGCCTGAAAATGTGTGAAAAATTTGAAGAGCTTCAAAATGTGTCAAAAATATGAGGATCATGAAAGGCTCTTAAATATAGGAGGAGCATGAATTGGTGTTGAAAAACAAGAAGAGCCTGAAATGGTGTGTATAATATGAAGAGCTTCAAAAGGTGTCAAAATATGAGGAGCATGAAACGGTCTGAAAAATAGGAGGAGCATGAAGCGTAGTTCAAAAACAGGAAGAGCCTGAAAAGGTGTGAAAAATATGAAGAGCTTCAAAAGGTGTGAAAAATATGAGGAGCATGAAACGGTCTGAAAAATAGGAGGAGCATGAAGTGGAGTTGAAAAACATGAAGAGCCTAAAAGGTGTGAAATATATGAAGAGCTTCAAAAGGTGTGAAAAATATGAGGAGCACGAATCGGTCTGAAAAATAGGAGGAGCATGAAGCGGTGTTCAAAAACATGAAGAGCCTGAAAAGGTGTGAAAAATATGAAGAGCTTCAAAATGTGTCAAATATATGAGGAGCATGAAACGGGCTAAAAAACAGGAGGAGAATGAAGCGGTGCTGAAATACATGAAGAGCCTGAAAAGGTGTGAAAAATATGAAGAGCTTCAAAAGTTGTCAAAAATATGAGGAGCATGAAACGGTCTGAAAAATAGGAGGAGCATGAAGCGGTGTTGCAAAACATGAAGAGCCCGAAAAGGTGTGAAAAATATGAAGAGCTTCAAAAGTTGTCAAAAGTATGAGGAACAAGAAAAGGTCTGAAAAATAGGAGGATTATGAAACGGTTTGAAAAATTGGAGGAGCATGAAACGGTGTTGAAAAACATGAAGAGCCTGAAAAGGTGTGAAAAACATGAAGAGCCTCAAAAGGTGTGAAAAATATGAAGAGCTTTAAATGATGTCAAAAATATGAGGAGCATGAAACGATCTGAAATACAGGAGGAGCATGAAGTGGTGTTGAAAAACATGAAGAGCCAGAAAACGTGACAAATATATGAATAGCTTCAAAACGTGTCAAAAATATGAGGATCATGAAACACTCTGAAAAATAGGAGGAGAATGAATTCGTGTTGAAAAACATGAAGAGCCTGAAAAGTTGTGAAATATATGAAGAGCTTCAAAAGGTGTCAAAAATATGAGGAGCATGAATCGGTCTGAAAAATAGGAGGAGCATGAAGTTGTGTTGAAAAACACGAAGAGCGTGAAAAGTTGTCAAAAATATGAAGAGCTTCAAAAGGTGTCAAAAATATGAGGAGAATGAAACAGTCTGAAAAATAGGAGGAGCATGAAGTGGTGTTGAAAAACATGAAGACTTTGAAAAAGTGTAAAGAATAGAAGAGCTTCAAAAGGTGTCAAAAATATGAGGAGCATGAAACGGTCTGAAAAATAGGAGGAGCATGAACTGGTGTTGAAAAACAAGAAGAGGCTGAAAAGGTGTGAAAAATATGAAGAGCTTCAAAAGGTGTCAAATATATGAGGAGCATGAAACGGTCTGAAAAATAGGAGGAGCATGAAACAGTGTTGAGAGACATGAAGAGCCTAAAAAGGTGTCAAAAATATGAAGAGCTTCAAAGGGTGTCAAATATATGAGGAGCATGAAACGGTCTGAAAAATAGGAGGAGCATGAAGCGGTGTTCAAAAACATGAATAACCTGAAAAGGTGTGAAAAATATGAAGAGCTGCAAAAGCAGTGAAAAATATGAGGAGCATGAAACTGTCTAAAAAATCGGGGTAGCATGAAAAGGTGTTTAAAAACATGAAAAGCCTGAAAATGTTTGTAAAATATGAAGAGCTTTAAAAGGTGTGAAAAATATGAAGATCTTCAAAAGGTGTCAAAAATATGAGGAGCATGAATCGGTCTGAAAAATAGGAGGAGCATGAAGCAGTGTTGATAAATATGAAGAGCCTGAAAAGGTGTGAAAAATATGAAGAGCTTCAAAAGGTGTGAAATACATGAGGAGCATGAAACGGTCTGAAAAATAGGAGGATTATGAAGCGGTGTTGAAAAAAATGAAGAGCCTGAAAAGGTGTGAAAAATATGAATAGCTTCAAAAGTTGTGAAATACATGAGGAGCATGAAACGGTCTCATAAATAGTAGGAGTATGAAGCGGTGTTCAAAAATATGAAGAGCCTGAAAAGGTGTGAAAAATATGAAGAGCTTCAAAAGGTGTTAAAAATATGAGGAGCAGGAAACGGGCTGAAAAATTGGAGGAGCATGATATGGTGTTGAAAAACAAGAAGAGCCTTAAAAGGTGTGAAAAATATGAAGAGCTTCAAAAGGTGTCAAAAATGAGATGAGCAGGAAACGGTCTGAACAATAGGAGGAGCATGAAGTGGTGTTGAAAAAGATGAAGAGCGTGAAAACGTGTGAAAAATATGAAGAGCTTCAAAGATGTGAAAAATATGAAGAGCTTCAAAAGGTGTCAAAAATGAAATGAACAGAAATGGTCTGAAAAATAGGAGGAGCATGAAGTGGTGTTGAAAAACATGAAGTCTGAAAATGTGTGAAAAATATGAAGAGCTTCAAAAAGTGTTAAAATTCTCAGGAGCATGGAACGGTCTGAAAAATAAGAGGAGCATGAAACGGTATTCAAAATCATGAGGACTCTGAAAAGTTGTGAAATATATGAAGAGCTTCAAAAGTTGTGAAATACATGAGGAGCAAGAAACGGTCTGATAAATAAGAGGAGCATGAAGCGGTGTTCAAAAACATGAAGAGCCTGAAAAGGTGTGAAAAATAGGAAGAGTTTCAAAAGGTGTTAAAAATATGAGGAGCATGAAACGGTCTGATAAATAGGAGGAGCATGAATCGGTGTTCAAAAACATGAAGAGCCTGAAAAGGTGTGAAAAATAGGAAGAGTTTCAAAAGGTGTTAAAAATATGAGGAGCAGGAAACGGTCTGAAAAATAGGAGGAGCATGATGTGGTGTTGAAAAACAAGAAGAGCCTGAAAAGGTGTGAAAAGTATGAAGAGTTTCAAAAGGTGTGAAAAATATGAAGAGCTTCAAAAGGTGTCAAAATGAGATGAGCATGAAACGGTCTGAAAAATAGGAGGAGCATGAAGTGGTGTTGAAAAACATGAAGAGCGTGAAAACGTGTGAAAAATTTGAAGAGCTTCAAAAGGTGTGAAAAATATGAAGAGCATCAAAAGGTGTCAAAAATGAGGAAACCAGATCTGAAAGAGTCACTTGTACCCCAATGTTCATCACATTACTGATTATAATAGCCAAGATATGGAAGCAACCTAGATGCCCATCAGCAGATGAATGGATAAGGAAGCTGTGGTACATATACACCATGGAATATTACTCAGCCAGGAAAAAGAATTCATTTGAACCAGTGCTAATGAGATGGATGAAGCTGGAGCGCATTATACAGAGTGAAGTAAGCCAGAAAGATAAAGAACATTACAGCATATTGACACATGTATATGGAATTTAGAAAGGTGATAACGATAACCCTATATGCAGAACAGAAAAAGAGACACAGAAATACAGAACAGACTTGAACTTTGTGGGAGAATGTGAGGGTGGGATATTTCAAAAGAACAGCATGTATACTATCTATGGTGAAACAGATCACCAGCCTAGGTGGGATGCACGAGACAAGTGCTCCGGCCAGGTGCACTGGGAAGACCCAGAGGAATCGGGTGTAGAGGGAGGTGAGAGGGGGGATCGGGATTGGGAATACCTGTAAATCCATGGCTGATTCATATCAATGTATGACAAAACCCACTGGAAAAAAAAAATAATAATAAAAATTAAAAAAAAAATGAAATGAACATGAAATGGTCTGAAAAATAGGAGGAGCATGAAGCGGTGTTGAAAAACATGAAGAGCCAGAGAAGTTGTGAAAAATACGAAGAGCTTCAAAAGGTGTGAAATACATGAGGAGCATGAAACGGTCTGAAAAATATTAGGAGCATGAAGCGGTGTTGAAAAACATGAAGAGCCTGACAAGGTGTGAAAAATATGAAGAGATTCAAAAGGTGTCAAAAATACGAGGAGCATGAAACGGTCTGAAAAATAGGAGGAGCATGAAGCAGTGTTTAAAAACATGAAGAGACTGAAAAGGTGTGAAAAATATGCAGAGCTTCAAAAGGTGTCAAAAATGAGATGAACATGAAACGGTCTGAAAAATAGGAGGAGCATGAAGTGGTGTTGAAAAACATGAAGAACCTGAAAACGTGTGAAAAATATGAAGAGTTTCAAAAAGTGTGAAAAATATGAAGAGCTTCAAAAGGTGTCAAAAATATGAGGAGCATGAAAAGGTCTGAAATATACGAGGAGCATGAAGCGGTGTTGAAAAACATGAAGAGCCTGAAAAGGTGTGAAAAATATGAAGAGCTTCAAATGGTGTGAAAAATATGAGGAGCCTGAAATGGTATGAAAAATGGGAGGAGCATGAAGCGGTGTTCAAAAACATGAAAAGCCTGAAAAGGTGTGAAAAATATGAAAAGCTTCAAAAGGTGTGAAAAATATGAGGAGCATGAAATGGTATGAAAAATAGGAGGAGCAAGAAGCGGGGTTGAAAAACATGAAGAACCTGAAAAGGTGTGAAAAATATGAAGAGCTTCAAAAGGTGTGAAATACATGAGGAGCATGAAACGGGCTGAAAAATAGCAGGAGCATGAAGCGGTGTTGAAAAACATGAAGAGCCTGAAAAGATTTGAAAAATATGAAGAGCTTCAAAAGCTGTGAAATATATGAGGAGCAGGAAACGGTCGGAAAAAAAGGAAGAGCTTGAAGCGGTGTTCAAAAATATGAAGAGCCTGAAAAGATGTGACAAATATGAAGAGCTCCAAATAGTGTCAAAAATATGAGGAGCATGAAACGGTCTGAAAAATAGGAGGAGCATGAAACGGAGTTCAAAACATGAGGAGCCTGAAAAGATGTGAAAAATATGAAGAGCTTCAAAAGGTGTGAAATACATGAGGACCATGACACGGTCTGATAAATAGGAGGAGCATGAAGCGGTGTTCAAAAACATGAAGAGCCTGAAAAGGTGTGAAAAATACGAAGTGTTTAAAAAGGTGTTAAAAATATGAGGAGCAAGAAACGGTGTGAAAAATAGGAGAAGCATGATGTGGTGTTGAAAAACAAGAAGAGCCTGCAAAGGTGTGAAAAATATGAAGAGCTTCAAAATATGTGAAATACAGGCAAGCATGAAATGGTCTGATAAATATGAGGAGCATGAAGTGGTGTTGAAAAACATGAAAAGCCTGAAAAGGTGTGAAAATATGAAGAGCTTCAAAAGGTGTCAAAGATACGGAAGCAAGAAACGTTCTGAAAAATAGAGGATCATGAAGCGGTGTTGAAAAACATGAAGAGCCTGAAATGGTGTGAAAAATATGAAGGGCGTCAAAAGGTGTCACAGATATGCGGAGCATGAAACGGTCTGAAAAATAGGAGGTGCATGAAGCGCTGTTCAAAAACATGAAGAGCCTGAAAAGGTGTGAAAAACATGAAGAGCTTACAAAGGTGTCAAAAATATGAGGAGCATGAAAAGATCTGAAAAATAAGAGGAGCATGAAACGGTCTGAAAAATAGGAGGAGCATGAAAAGGTGTTGAAAAACATGAAGAGTCTGAAAAGGTGTGAAAAATAGAAGCAGCTTCAAACGGTGTCAAAAATATGAGGAGCATGAAACGGTCTGAAAAATAGGAGGAGCATGAAGTGGTGTTGAAAAACATGAAGAGCCTGAAAAGGCGTGAAAAATATGAAGAGCTCAAAAGGTGTCAAAAATATGAGGAGCATGAAATGGTCTGAAAAATACGAGGAGCATTAAGTGGTGTTCAAAAAGATGAAGAGCCTGAAAAGGTGTGAAAAATATGAAGAGCTTCAAAAGGTGTCAAAAATGTGTGGAGCATGAAACGGTCTGAAAAATAGGAGGAGCATGAAGCGGTGTTGAAAAATATGAAGAGGCTGAAAAGGTGTGAAAAATATGAAGAGCTTACAAAGGTGTCAAAAATATGAGGAGCATGAATCGGTCTGAAATATAGGAGGAGCATGAAACAGTCTGAAAAATAGGAGGAGCATGAAACAGTGTTGAAAAACATGAAGAGCATGAAAAGGTGTGAAAAATAGGAGGAGCTTCAAAAGGTGTCAAAAATACGAGGAACATGAAACGGTCTGAAAAATAGGAGGAGGATGTAGCGGTGTTCAAGAACATGAAGAGCCTGAAAATGTGGGAAAATATGAAGAGCTTCAAAAGGTGTGAAAAATATGAGGAGCATGAAATGGTTTGAAAAATAGGAGGAGCATGAAGCGGTGTTCAAAAATATAAAGAGCTGGAAAAGGTGTGAAAAATATGAAGAGCTTTAAAAGGTGTGAAAAATATGAGAGGCATGAAACGGTCTGAAAAACAGGAGGAGCATGAAACGGTGTTCAAAAACATGAAGAGCCTGGAATGGTGTGAAAAATATGAAGAGCTTCAAAAGGTGTGAAAAATATGAGAGGCATGAAACAGTCTGAAAAATAGGAGGAGCATGAACGGGTCTGAAAAATAGGAGGAGCATGAAGCTGTGTTCAAAAACATGAAGAAACTGAGAAGGTGTGAAAAATATGAAGAGCTTCAAATATTGTGAAAAATATGACGAGCATGAAACGGTCTGAAAAATAGGAGGAGCATGAAACGGTCTGAAAAATAGGAGGAGCATGAAGCTGTGCTCAAAAGCATGAAGAGGCTGAGAAGGTGTGAAAAATATGAAGAGCTTCAAAAGGTGTGAAAAATATGAGGAGCATGAAACGGTCTGAAAAATATGAGGAGCATGAAGAGGTGTTCAAAAATATGAAGAGCCTGAAAAGTTGTGAAAAATATGAAGAGCTTCAAAATGTGTCAAAAATATGAGGAGCATGAAACTTTCTGATAAATATGAGGATCAGGAAGCGGTGTTGAAAAACATGAAGAGCGTGAAAAGGTGTGAAAAAAATGAAGAGCTTCTAAAGGTGTCAAAAATATGGGGAGCATGAAACGGTCTGAAAAAAGGGAGCAGCATGAAATAGTGTTCAAAAACATGAAGAGCCTGAAAAGGTGTGAAAAATATGAAGAGCTTCAAAAGGTGTGAAATACAGGAGGAGCATGAAACGGTCTGAAAAATAGGAGGAGCATGAAGCTGTGCTCAAAAGCATGAAGAGGCTGAGAAGGTGTGAAAAATATGAAGAGCTTCAAAAGGTGTGAAAAATATGAGGAGCATGAAACGGTCTGAAAAATAGGAGGAGCATGAAGCGGTGTTCAAAAATATGAAGAGCCTGAAAAGGTGTGAAAAATATGAAGATCTTCAAAAGGTATCAAAAATATGAGGAGCAAGAAAAGGTCTGAAATATACGAGGAGCATGAAGCGCTGTTCAAAAACATGAAGAGCCTGAAAACGTGTGGAAAATATGAAGAGCTTACAAAGATGTCAAAAATATGAGGAGCATGAAACGGTCTGAAAAATATGAGGAGAATGAAAAGGTCTGAAAAACAGGAGGAGCATGAAACGGTGTTCAAAAACATGAAGAGCCTGAAAAGGTGTGAAAAACATGAAGAGTTTACAAAGGTGTCAAAAATATGAGGAGCATGAAACGGTCTGAAAAATAGGAGTAGCATGAAACGGTCTGAAAAATAGGAGGAGCATGAAACGCTGTTGAAAAACATGAAGAGCCTGAAAAGGTGTGAAAAATAGGAGGAGCTTCAAAAGCTGTCAAAAATATGAGGAACATGAAACGGTCTGAAAAATAACAGGAGCATGAAGCGTTGTTCAATAATATGAAGAGCCTGAAAAGGTGTAAAATATATGAAGAGCTTCAAAATGTGTCAAAAATATGAGGAGCATGAAACGGTCTGAAAAATATGAGGAGAATGAAAAGGTCTGAAAAACAGGAGGAGCATGAAACGGTGTTCAAAAACATGAAGAGCCTGAAAAGGTGTGAAAAACATGAAGAGTTTACAAAGGTGTCAAAAATATGAGGAGCATGAAACGGTCTGAAAAATAGGAGTAGCATGAAACGGTCTGAAAAATAGGAGGAGCATGAAACGCTGTTGAAAAACATGAAGAGCCTGAAAAGGTGTGAAAAATAGGAGGAGCTTCAAAAGCTGTCAAAAATATGAGGAACATGAAACGGTCTGAAAAATAACAGGAGCATGAAACGTTGTTCAATAATATGAAGAGCCTGAAAAGGTGTGACAAATATAAAGAGCTTCAAAAGGTGTCAAGAATATGAGGAGCATGAAACGGTCTGAAAAATATAAGGAGCATGAAACGGTCTTGAAAAACATGAAGAGCATGAAAAGATGTGAAAAATATAAAGAGCTTCAAAAGGTATCAGTAATATGAGGAGCATGAAACGGTCTGAAAAATAGAAGGAGCATGAAACGGTGTTGAAAAACATGAAGAGTATGAAAAGGTGTGAAAAAAATAAAGAGCTTCAAAAGGTGTCAAAAATATGAGGATCATGAAACGGTATGAAAAATAGGAGGAGCATGAATCGGTGTTCAAAAACATGAAGAGCCTGAAAAGGTGTGAAAAATAGGAAGAGTTTCAAAAGGTGTTAAAAATATGAGGAGCAGGAAACGGTCTGAAAAATAGGAGGAGCATGAAGTGGTGTTGAAAAACATGAAGAGCGTGAAAACGTGTGAAAAATTTGAAGAGCTTCAAAAGGTGTGAAAAATATGAAGAGCATCAAAAGGTGTCAAAAATGAGGAAACCAGATCTGAAAGAGTCACTTGTACCCCAATGTTCATCACATTACTGATTATAATAGCCAAGATATGGAAGCAACCTAGATGCCCATCAGCAGATGAATGGATAAGGAAGCTGTGGTACATATACACCATGGAATATTACTCAGCCAGGAAAAAGAATTCATTTGAACCAGTGCTAATGAGATGGATGAAGCTGGAGCGCATTATACAGAGTGAAGTAAGCCAGAAAGATAAAGAACATTACAGCATATTGACACATGTATATGGAATTTAGAAAGGTGATAACGATAACCCTATATGCAGAACAGAAAAAGAGACACAGAAATACAGAACAGACTTGAACTTTGTGGGAGAATGTGAGGGTGGGATATTTCAAAAGAACAGCATGTATACTATCTATGGTGAAACAGATCACCAGCCTAGGTGGGATGTACGAGACAAGTGCTCCGGCCAGGTGCACTGGGAAGACCCAGAGGAATCGGGTGTAGAGGGAGGTGAGAGGGGGGATCGGGATTGGGAATACCTGTAAATCCATGGCTGATTCATATCAATGTATGACAAAACCCACTGGAAAAAAAAATAATAATAAAAATTAAAAAAAAATGAAATGAAAATGAAATGGTCTGAAAAATAGGAGGAGCATGAAGCGGTGTTGAAAAACATGAAGAGCCAGAGAAGTTGTGAAAAATACGAAGAGCTTCAAAAGGTGTGAAATACATGAGGAGCATGAAACGGTCTGAAAAATATTAGGAGCATGAAGCGGTGTTGAAAAACATGAAGAGCCTGACAAGGTGTGAAAAATATGAAGAGATTCAAAAGGTGTCAAAAATACGAGGAGCATGAAACGGTCTGAAAAATAGGAGGAGCATGAAGCAGTGTTTAAAAACATGAAGAGACTGAAAAGGTGTGAAAAATATGCAGAGCTTCAAAAGGTGTCAAAAATGAGATGAACATGAAACGGTCTGAAAAATAGGAGGAGCATGAAGTGGTGTTGAAAAACATGAAGAACCTGAAAACGTGTGAAAAATATGAAGAGTTTCAAAAAGTGTGAAAAATATGAAGAGCTTCAAAAGGTGTCAAAAATATGAGGAGCATGAAAAGGTCTGAAATATACGAGGAGCATGAAGCGGTGTTGAAAAACATGAAGAGCCTGAAAAGGTGTGAAAAATATGAAGAGCTTCAAATGGTGTGAAAAATATGAGGAGCCTGAAATGGTATGAAAAATGGGAGGAGCATGAAGCGGTGTTCAAAAACATGAAAAGCCTGAAAAGGTGTGAAAAATATGAAAAGCTTCAAAAGGTGTGAAAAATATGAGGAGCATGAAATGGTATGAAAAATAGGAGGAGCAAGAAGCGGGGTTGAAAAACATGAAGAACCTGAAAAGGTGTGAAAAATATGAAGAGCTTCAAAAGGTGTGAAATACATGAGGAGCATGAAACGGGCTGAAAAATAGCAGGAGCATGAAGCGGTGTTGAAAAACATGAAGAGCCTGAAAAGATTTGAAAAATATGAAGAGCTTCAAAAGCTGTGAAATATATGAGGAGCAGGAAACGGTCGGAAAAAAAGGAAGAGCTTGAAGCGGTGTTCAAAAATATGAAGAGCCTGAAAAGATGTGACAAATATGAAGAGCTCCAAATAGTGTCAAAAATATGAGGAGCATGAAACGGTCTGAAAAATAGGAGGAGCATGAAACGGAGTTCAAAACATGAGGAGCCTGAAAAGATGTGAAAAATATGAAGAGCTTCAAAAGGTGTGAAATACATGAGGACCATGACACGGTCTGATAAATAGGAGGAGCATGAAGCGGTGTTCAAAAACATGAAGAGCCTGAAAAGGTGTGAAAAATACGAAGTGTTTAAAAAGGTGTTAAAAATATGAGGAGCAAGAAACGGTGTGAAAAATAGGAGAAGCATGATGTGGTGTTGAAAAACAAGAAGAGCCTGCAAAGGTGTGAAAAATATGAAGAGCTTCAAAATATGTGAAATACAGGCAAGCATGAAATGGTCTGATAAATATGAGGAGCATGAAGTGGTGTTGAAAAACATGAAAAGCCTGAAAAGGTGTGAAAATATGAAGAGCTTCAAAAGGTGTCAAAGATACGGAAGCAAGAAACGTTCTGAAAAATAGAGGATCATGAAGCGGTGTTGAAAAACATGAAGAGCCTGAAATGGTGTGAAAAATATGAAGGGCGTCAAAAGGTGTCACAGATATGCGGAGCATGAAACGGTCTGAAAAATAGGAGGTGCATGAAGCGCTGTTCAAAAACATGAAGAGCCTGAAAAGGTGTGAAAAACATGAAGAGCTTACAAAGGTGTCAAAAATATGAGGAGCATGAAAAGATCTGAAAAATAAGAGGAGCATGAAACGGTCTGAAAAATAGGAGGAGCATGAAAAGGTGTTGAAAAACATGAAGAGTCTGAAAAGGTGTGAAAAATAGAAGCAGCTTCAAACGGTGTCAAAAATATGAGGAGCATGAAACGGTCTGAAAAATAGGAGGAGCATGAAGTGGTGTTGAAAAACATGAAGAGCCTGAAAAGGCGTGAAAAATATGAAGAGCTCAAAAGGTGTCAAAAATATGAGGAGCATGAAATGGTCTGAAAAATACGAGGAGCATTAAGTGGTGTTCAAAAAGATGAAGAGCCTGAAAAGGTGTGAAAAATATGAAGAGCTTCAAAAGGTGTCAAAAATGTGTGGAGCATGAAACGGTCTGAAAAATAGGAGGAGCATGAAGCGGTGTTGAAAAATATGAAGAGGCTGAAAAGGTGTGAAAAATATGAAGAGCTTACAAAGGTGTCAAAAATATGAGGAGCATGAATCGGTCTGAAATATAGGAGGAGCATGAAACAGTCTGAAAAATAGGAGGAGCATGAAACAGTGTTGAAAAACATGAAGAGCATGAAAAGGTGTGAAAAATAGGAGGAGCTTCAAAAGGTGTCAAAAATACGAGGAACATGAAACGGTCTGAAAAATAGGAGGAGGATGTAGCGGTGTTCAAGAACATGAAGAGCCTGAAAATGTGGGAAAATATGAAGAGCTTCAAAAGGTGTGAAAAATATGAGGAGCATGAAATGGTTTGAAAAATAGGAGGAGCATGAAGCGGTGTTCAAAAATATAAAGAGCTGGAAAAGGTGTGAAAAATATGAAGAGCTTTAAAAGGTGTGAAAAATATGAGAGGCATGAAACGGTCTGAAAAACAGGAGGAGCATGAAACGGTGTTCAAAAACATGAAGAGCCTGGAATGGTGTGAAAAATATGAAGAGCTTCAAAAGGTGTGAAAAATATGAGAGGCATGAAACAGTCTGAAAAATAGGAGGAGCATGAAAGGGTCTGAAAAATAGGAGGAGCATGAAGCTGTGTTCAAAAACATGAAGAAACTGAGAAGGTGTGAAAAATATGAAGAGCTTCAAATATTGTGAAAAATATGACGAGCATGAAACGGTCTGAAAAATAGGAGGAGCATGAAACGGTCTGAAAAATAGGAGGAGCATGAAGCTGTGCTCAAAAGCATGAAGAGGCTGAGAAGGTGTGAAAAATATGAAGAGCTTCAAAAGGTGTGAAAAATATGAGGAGCATGAAACGGTCTGAAAAATATGAGGAGCATGAAGAGGTGTTCAAAAATATGAAGAGCCTGAAAAGTTGTGAAAAATATGAAGAGCTTCAAAATGTGTCAAAAATATGAGGAGCATGAAACTTTCTGATAAATATGAGGATCAGGAAGCGGTGTTGAAAAACATGAAGAGCGTGAAAAGGTGTGAAAAAAATGAAGAGCTTCTAAAGGTGTCAAAAATATGGGGAGCATGAAACGGTCTGAAAAAAGGGAGCAGCATGAAATAGTGTTCAAAAACATGAAGAGCCTGAAAAGGTGTGAAAAATATGAAGAGCTTCAAAAGGTGTGAAATACAGGAGGAGCATGAAACGGTCTGAAAAATAGGAGGAGCATGAAGCTGTGCTCAAAAGCATGAAGAGGCTGAGAAGGTGTGAAAAATATGAAGAGCTTCAAAAGGTGTGAAAAATATGAGGAGCATGAAACGGTCTGAAAAATAGGAGGAGCATGAAGCGGTGTTCAAAAATATGAAGAGCCTGAAAAGGTGTGAAAAATATGAAGATCTTCAAAAGGTATCAAAAATATGAGGAGCAAGAAAAGGTCTGAAATATACGAGGAGCATGAAGCGCTGTTCAAAAACATGAAGAGCCTGAAAACGTGTGGAAAATATGAAGAGCTTACAAAGATGTCAAAAATATGAGGAGCATGAAACGGTCTGAAAAATATGAGGAGAATGAAAAGGTCTGAAAAACAGGAGGAGCATGAAACGGTGTTCAAAAACATGAAGAGCCTGAAAAGGTGTGAAAAACATGAAGAGTTTACAAAGGTGTCAAAAATATGAGGAGCATGAAACGGTCTGAAAAATAGGAGTAGCATGAAACGGTCTGAAAAATAGGAGGAGCATGAAACGCTGTTGAAAAACATGAAGAGCCTGAAAAGGTGTGAAAAATAGGAGGAGCTTCAAAAGCTGTCAAAAATATGAGGAACATGAAACGGTCTGAAAAATAACAGGAGCATGAAACGTTGTTCAATAATATGAAGAGCCTGAAAAGGTGTGACAAATATAAAGAGCTTCAAAAGGTGTCAAGAATATGAGGAGCATGAAACGGTCTGAAAAATATAAGGAGCATGAAACGGTCTTGAAAAACATGAAGAGCATGAAAAGATGTGAAAAATATAAAGAGCTTCAAAAGGTATCAGTAATATGAGGAGCATGAAACGGTCTGAAAAATAGAAGGAGCATGAAACGGTGTTGAAAAACATGAAGAGTATGAAAAGGTGTGAAAAAAATAAAGAGCTTCAAAAGGTGTCAAAAATATGAGGATCATGAAACGGTATGAAAAATAGGAGGAGCATGAATCGGTGTTCAAAAACATGAAGAGCCTGAAAAGGTGTGAAAAATAGGAAGAGTTTCAAAAGGTGTTAAAAATATGAGGAGCAGGAAACGGTCTGAAAAATAGGAGGAGCATGAAGTGGTGTTGAAAAACATGAAGAGCGTGAAAACGTGTGAAAAATTTGAAGAGCTTCAAAAGGTGTGAAAAATATGAAGAGCATCAAAAGGTGTCAAAAATGAGGAAACCAGATCTGAAAGAGTCACTTGTACCCCAATGTTCATCACATTACTGATTATAATAGCCAAGATATGGAAGCAACCTAGATGCCCATCAGCAGATGAATGGATAAGGAAGCTGTGGTACATATACACCATGGAATATTACTCAGCCAGGAAAAAGAATTCATTTGAACCAGTGCTAATGAGATGGATGAAGCTGGAGCGCATTATACAGAGTGAAGTAAGCCAGAAAGATAAAGAACATTACAGCATATTGACACATGTATATGGAATTTAGAAAGGTGATAACGATAACCCTATATGCAGAACAGAAAAAGAGACACAGAAATACAGAACAGACTTGAACTTTGTGGGAGAATGTGAGGGTGGGATATTTCAAAAGAACAGCATGTATACTATCTATGGTGAAACAGATCACCAGCCTAGGTGGGATGCACGAGACAAGTGCTCCGGCCAGGTGCACTGGGAAGACCCAGAGGAATCGGGTGTAGAGGGAGGTGAGAGGGGGGATCGGGATTGGGAATACCTGTAAATCAATGGCTGATTCATATCAATGTATGACAAAACCCACTGGAAAAAAAAATAATAATAAAAATTAAAAAAAAAATGAAATGAACATGAAATGGTCTGAAAAATAGGAGGAGCATGAAGCGGTGTTGAAAAACATGAAGAGCCAGAGAAGTTGTGAAAAATACGAAGAGCTTCAAAAGGTGTGAAATACATGAGGAGCATGAAACGGTCTGAAAAATATTAGGAGCATGAAGCGGTGTTGAAAAACATGAAGAGCCTGACAAGGTGTGAAAAATATGAAGAGATTCAAAAGGTGTCAAAAATACGAGGAGCATGAAACGGTCTGAAAAATAGGAGGAGCATGAAGCAGTGTTTAAAAACATGAAGAGACTGAAAAGGTGTGAAAAATATGCAGAGCTTCAAAAGGTGTCAAAAATGAGATGAACATGAAACGGTCTGAAAAATAGGAGGAGCATGAAGTGGTGTTGAAAAACATGAAGAACCTGAAAACGTGTGAAAAATATGAAGAGTTTCAAAAAGTGTGAAAAATATGAAGAGCTTCAAAAGGTGTCAAAAATATGAGGAGCATGAAAAGGTCTGAAATATACGAGGAGCATGAAGCGGTGTTGAAAAACATGAAGAGCCTGAAAAGGTGTGAAAAATATGAAGAGCTTCAAATGGTGTGAAAAATATGAGGAGCCTGAAATGGTATGAAAAATGGGAGGAGCATGAAGCGGTGTTCAAAAACATGAAAAGCCTGAAAAGGTGTGAAAAATATGAAAAGCTTCAAAAGGTGTGAAAAATATGAGGAGCATGAAATGGTATGAAAAATAGGAGGAGCAAGAAGCGGGGTTGAAAAACATGAAGAACCTGAAAAGGTGTGAAAAATATGAAGAGCTTCAAAAGGTGTGAAATACATGAGGAGCATGAAACGGGCTGAAAAATAGCAGGAGCATGAAGCGGTGTTGAAAAACATGAAGAGCCTGAAAAGATTTGAAAAATATGAAGAGCTTCAAAAGCTGTGAAATATATGAGGAGCAGGAAACGGTCGGAAAAAAAGGAAGAGCTTGAAGCGGTGTTCAAAAATATGAAGAGCCTGAAAAGATGTGACAAATATGAAGAGCTCCAAATAGTGTCAAAAATATGAGGAGCATGAAACGGTCTGAAAAATAGGAGGAGCATGAAACGGAGTTCAAAACATGAGGAGCCTGAAAAGATGTGAAAAATATGAAGAGCTTCAAAAGGTGTGAAATACATGAGGACCATGACACGGTCTGATAAATAGGAGGAGCATGAAGCGGTGTTCAAAAACATGAAGAGCCTGAAAAGGTGTGAAAAATACGAAGTGTTTAAAAAGGTGTTAAAAATATGAGGAGCAAGAAACGGTGTGAAAAATAGGAGAAGCATGATGTGGTGTTGAAAAACAAGAAGAGCCTGCAAAGGTGTGAAAAATATGAAGAGCTTCAAAATATGTGAAATACAGGCAAGCATGAAATGGTCTGATAAATATGAGGAGCATGAAGTGGTGTTGAAAAACATGAAAAGCCTGAAAAGGTGTGAAAATATGAAGAGCTTCAAAAGGTGTCAAAGATACGGAAGCAAGAAACGTTCTGAAAAATAGAGGATCATGAAGCGGTGTTGAAAAACATGAAGAGCCTGAAATGGTGTGAAAAATATGAAGGGCGTCAAAAGGTGTCACAGATATGCGGAGCATGAAACGGTCTGAAAAATAGGAGGTGCATGAAGCGCTGTTCAAAAACATGAAGAGCCTGAAAAGGTGTGAAAAACATGAAGAGCTTACAAAGGTGTCAAAAATATGAGGAGCATGAAAAGATCTGAAAAATAAGAGGAGCATGAAACGGTCTGAAAAATAGGAGGAGCATGAAAAGGTGTTGAAAAACATGAAGAGTCTGAAAAGGTGTGAAAAATAGAAGCAGCTTCAAACGGTGTCAAAAATATGAGGAGCATGAAACGGTCTGAAAAATAGGAGGAGCATGAAGTGGTGTTGAAAAACATGAAGAGCCTGAAAAGGCGTGAAAAATATGAAGAGCTCAAAAGGTGTCAAAAATATGAGGAGCATGAAATGGTCTGAAAAATACGAGGAGCATTAAGTGGTGTTCAAAAAGATGAAGAGCCTGAAAAGGTGTGAAAAATATGAAGAGCTTCAAAAGGTGTCAAAAATGTGTGGAGCATGAAACGGTCTGAAAAATAGGAGGAGCATGAAGCGGTGTTGAAAAATATGAAGAGGCTGAAAAGGTGTGAAAAATATGAAGAGCTTACAAAGGTGTCAAAAATATGAGGAGCATGAATCGGTCTGAAATATAGGAGGAGCATGAAACAGTCTGAAAAATAGGAGGAGCATGAAACAGTGTTGAAAAACATGAAGAGCATGAAAAGGTGTGAAAAATAGGAGGAGCTTCAAAAGGTGTCAAAAATACGAGGAACATGAAACGGTCTGAAAAATAGGAGGAGGATGTAGCGGTGTTCAAGAACATGAAGAGCCTGAAAATGTGGGAAAATATGAAGAGCTTCAAAAGGTGTGAAAAATATGAGGAGCATGAAATGGTTTGAAAAATAGGAGGAGCATGAAGCGGTGTTCAAAAATATAAAGAGCTGGAAAAGGTGTGAAAAATATGAAGAGCTTTAAAAGGTGTGAAAAATATGAGAGGCATGAAACGGTCTGAAAAACAGGAGGAGCATGAAACGGTGTTCAAAAACATGAAGAGCCTGGAATGGTGTGAAAAATATGAAGAGCTTCAAAAGGTGTGAAAAATATGAGAGGCATGAAACAGTCTGAAAAATAGGAGGAGCATGAAAGGGTCTGAAAAATAGGAGGAGCATGAAGCTGTGTTCAAAAACATGAAGAAACTGAGAAGGTGTGAAAAATATGAAGAGCTTCAAATATTGTGAAAAATATGACGAGCATGAAACGGTCTGAAAAATAGGAGGAGCATGAAACGGTCTGAAAAATAGGAGGAGCATGAAGCTGTGCTCAAAAGCATGAAGAGGCTGAGAAGGTGTGAAAAATATGAAGAGCTTCAAAAGGTGTGAAAAATATGAGGAGCATGAAACGGTCTGAAAAATATGAGGAGCATGAAGAGGTGTTCAAAAATATGAAGAGCCTGAAAAGTTGTGAAAAATATGAAGAGCTTCAAAATGTGTCAAAAATATGAGGAGCATGAAACTTTCTGATAAATATGAGGATCAGGAAGCGGTGTTGAAAAACATGAAGAGCGTGAAAAGGTGTGAAAAAAATGAAGAGCTTCTAAAGGTGTCAAAAATATGGGGAGCATGAAACGGTCTGAAAAAAGGGAGCAGCATGAAATAGTGTTCAAAAACATGAAGAGCCTGAAAAGGTGTGAAAAATATGAAGAGCTTCAAAAGGAGTGAAATACAGGAGGAGCATGAAACGGTCTGAAAAATAGGAGGAGCATGAAGCTGTGCTCAAAAGCATGAAGAGGCTGAGAAGGTGTGAAAAATATGAAGAGCTTCAAAAGGTGTGAAAAATATGAGGAGCATGAAACGGTCTGAAAAATAGGAGGAGCATGAAGCGGTGTTCAAAAATATGAAGAGCCTGAAAAGGTGTGAAAAATATGAAGATCTTCAAAAGGTATCAAAAATATGAGGAGCAAGAAAAGGTCTGAAATATACGAGGAGCATGAAGCGCTGTTCAAAAACATGAAGAGCCTGAAAACGTGTGGAAAATATGAAGAGCTTACAAAGATGTCAAAAATATGAGGAGCATGAAACGGTCTGAAAAATATGAGGAGAATGAAAAGGTCTGAAAAACAGGAGGAGCATGAAACGGTGTTCAAAAACATGAAGAGCCTGAAAAGGTGTGAAAAACATGAAGAGTTTACAAAGGTGTCAAAAATATGAGGAGCATGAAACGGTCTGAAAAATAGGAGTAGCATGAAACGGTCTGAAAAATAGGAGGAGCATGAAACGCTGTTGAAAAACATGAAGAGCCTGAAAAGGTGTGAAAAATAGGAGGAGCTTCAAAAGCTGTCAAAAATATGAGGAACATGAAACGGTCTGAAAAATAACAGGAGCATGAAGCGTTGTTCAATAATATGAAGAGCCTGAAAAGGTGTAAAATATATGAAGAGCTTCAAAATGTGTCAAAAATATGAGGAGCATGAAACTTTCTTATAAATAGGAGGATCAGGAAGCGGTGTTGAAAAACATGAAGAGCCGGAAAAGGTGTGAAAAATAGGAGGAGTTTCAAAAGGTATCAAAAATATGAGGAGCATGAAACGGTCTGAAAAATAGGAGGTGCATGAAGCGCTGTTCAAAAACATGAAGAGCCTGAAAAGGTGTGAAAAATATGAAGAGCTTACAAAGGTGTCAAAAATATGAGGAGCATGAAAAGATCTGAAAAATGGAGAAGCATGAAACGGTGTTCAAAAACATGAAGAGCCTGGAAAGGTGTGAAAAATATGAAGAGCTTCAAAGGTGTCAAAAATATGAGGAGCATGAAACGGTCTCAAAAATAGGAGGAGCAGGAAGCGGTGTTCAAAAACATGGAGAGCCTGAAAAGGTATGAAAAATATGAAGAGCTTCAAAAGGTGTCAAAAATATGAGGAGCATGAATCGGTCTGAAAAATAGGAGAAGCATGAAACGGTGTTCAAAAATATGAAGAGCCTGGAAAGGTGTGAAAATTATGAAGAGCCTCAAAAGGTGTCAAAAATATGAGGAGCATGAAACGGTCTGAAAAATAGGAGGAGCATGAAGCGGTGTGGAAAAACATGAAGAGCCTGAAAACGTGTGAAAAATAAGAAGAGCTTCGAAAGGTGTGAAAAACATGAAGAGCTACAAAAGGTGTCAAAAATATGAGGAGCATGAAAAGTTCTGTAAAATAGGAGGAGCATGAAGCGGTGTTCAAAAACCTGAAGAGCTTGAAAAGGTGTGAAAAATATGAAGAGCTTCAAAAGGTGTGAAAAATACGAGGAGCATGAAACGGTCTGAAAAATAGGAGGAGCATGAAGCGGTGTTCAAAAATATGAAGAGCTTGAAAAGGTGTGAAAAATATGAAGAACTTCAAAAGGTGTGAAAATATGAGGAGCATGAAACCGTCTGAAAAATAGGAGGAGCATGAAGCGGTGTTCAAAAATATGAAGAGCCTGAAAAGGTGTGAAAAATATGAAGAGGTTCAAAAGGTGTCAAAAATATGAGGATCATGAATCGATCTCAAAAATAGGAGGAGCATGAAGCTGGTTTCAAATACATGGAGAGCCTGAAGAGGTTTGAAAAATATGAAGAGCTTCAAAAGGTGTCAAAAATATGAGGAGAATGAAACGGTCTGAAAAATAGGAGGAGCATGAAGCGGTGTTCAAAAATATGAAGAGTCTGAAAAGGTGTGAAAAATATGAAGAGCTTCAAAAGGTGTCAAAAATATGAGGAGCATGAAATGTTCTGAAAAATAGGAGGAGAATGAAGTGGTGTTGAAAAACATGAAGAGCATGAAAAGGTGTGAAAAATATGAAGAGCTTCAAAAGGTGTCAATACTAAGAGGTGCATGAAACAGTCTGAAAAATAGGAGGAGCATGAAATGGTCTGAAAAATAGGAGGAGCATGAAGCGGTGGTGAGAACATGAAGAGCCTGAAAAGGTGTGACAAATATAAAGAGCTTCAAAAGGTGTCAAGAATATGAGGAGCATGAAACGGTCTGAAAAATATAAGGAGCATGAAACGGTCTTGAAAAACATGAAGAGCATGAAAAGATGTGAAAAATATAAAGAGCTTCAAAAGGTGTCAGTAATATGAGGAGCATGAAACGGTCTGAAAAATAGAAGGAGCATGAAACGGTGTTGGAAAACATGAAGAGCATGAAAAGGTGTGAAAAAAATAAAGAGCTTCAAAAGGTGTCAAAAATATGAGGATCATGAAACGGTATGAAAAATAGGAGGAGCATGAAGCGGTGTTCAAAAACATCAACAGCCTGGAATGGTGTGAAAAATATGAAAAGCCTAAAAACGTTTCAAAAATATGAGGAGCATGAAATGGTCTGAAAAATAGGAGGAGCATGAAGCGGTGTTCAAAAATATGAAGAGCCTGAAAAAGTGTGAAAAATATGAAGAGCTTCAAAAGGTGTCAAAAATATGATGAGCATGAATCGGTCTCAAAAATAGGAGGAGCATGAAGCGGTGTTGAATAACATGAAGAGCCTGAAAACGTGTGAAAAATCTGAAGAGCTTCAAAAGGTGTCAATAATAAGAGGTGCATGAAACAGTCTGAAAAATAGGAGGAGCATGAAACGGTCTGAAAAATAGGAGGAGCATGAAGCTGTGTGCAAAAACATGAAGAACCTGAGAAGGTTGAAAAATATGAAGAGCTTCAAAAGGTGTGAAAAATATGAGGAGCATGAAACGGTCTGAAAAATAGAAGGAGCATGAAACGGTGATCAAAAACTTGAAGAGCCTGGAATGGTGTGAAAAATATGAAGAGCCTCAACATGTGTAAAAAATATGAGGAGCATGAAACGGTCTGAAAAATAGGAGGAGCATGAAATGCTGTTCAAAAATATGAAGAGCCGGAAAATGTGTGAAAAATATGAGGAGCTTCAAAAGGTGTGAAATACATGAGGGACAGGAAACGGTCTGAAAAATATGAGGAGCATGAAGCGGTGTTCAAAAATATGAAGAGCCTGAAAAGGTGTGAAAAATATGAAGAGATTCAAAAGGTGTCAAAAATATGAGGAGAATGAAACGGTCTGAAAAATAGGAGGAGCATGAAACGGTCTGAAAAATATGAGGAGCATGAATCGGTGTTCAAAAACATGAAGAGCCTGAAAAGGTGTGAAAAATATGAAGAGCTTCAAAATGTGTCAAAAATATGAGGAGCATGAAACTTTCTGATAAATAGGAGGATCAGGAAGCGGTGTTGAAAAACATTAAGAGTGTGAAAAGGTGTGAAAAATATGAAGAGCTTCTAAAGGTGTCAAAAATATGAGGACCATGAAACGGTCTGAAAAAAGGGAGCAGCATGAAATGGTGTTCAAAAACATGAAGAGCCTGAAAAGGTGTGAAAAATATGAAGAGCTTCAAAAGGTGTGAAATACAGGAGGAGCATGAAACGGTCTGAAAAATAGGAGGAGCATGAAGCTGTGCTCAAAAGCATGAAGAGGCTGAGAAGGTGTGAAAAATATGAAGAGCTTCAAAAGGTGTGAAAAATATGAGGAGCATGAAACGGTCTGAAAAATAGGAGGAGCATGAAGCGGTTTCAAAAATATGAAGAGCCTGAAAAGGTGTGAAAAATATGAAGATCTTCAAAAGGTATCAAAAATATGAGGAGCATGGAAAGGTCTGAAATATACGAGGAGCATGAAGCGGTGTTCAAAAACATGAAAAGCCTGAAAAGGTGTGGCAAATATGAAGAGCTTACAAAGGTGTCAAAAATATGTGGAGCATGAAACGGTCTGATAAATATGAGGAGCATGAAAAGGTCTGAAAAATAGGAGGAGCATGAAACGGTGTTCAAAAACATGAAAAGCGTGAAAAAGTGTGAAAACCATGAAGAGTTTACAAAGGTGTCAAAAATATGTGGAGCATGAAACGGTCTGAAAAATAGGAGTAGCATGAAACGGTCTGAAAAATAGGAGGAGCATGAAACGCTGTTGAAAAACATGAAGAGCCTGAAAAGCTGTGAAAAATACGAGGAGCTTCAAAAGGTGTCAAAAATATGAGGAGCATGAAACGGTCTGAAAAATAGGAGCATGAAGCGGTGTTCAAAAACATGAAGAGCCTCAAAAGTTGTGAAAAAAATGAAGAGCTTCAAATGGTGTGAAAAATATGAGGAGCATGAAACGGTCTGAAAAATAGGAGGAGCATGAATCGGTCTGAAAAATAGGAGCAGCATGAAAAAGTGTTGAAAAATATGAAGAGCCTGAAAAGGTGTGAAAAATAGAAGGAGCTTCAAAAGGTGTCAAAAAAATGAGGAGCATGAAACGGTTTGAAAAATAGGAGGAGCATGAAGCGGTGTTCAAAAACATGAAGAGCCTGAAAAGGTGTGAAAAATATGAAGAGCTTCAAAAGGTGTCAAAATTATGAGGAGCATGAAAAGGTCTGAAAAATACGTTGAGCATGAAGTGGTGTTCAAAAACATGAAGAGCCTGAAAAGGTGAGAAAAATATGAAGAGCTTCAAAACATGTGAAAATTATGAGGAGCATGAAACGGTCAGAAAAATAGGAGGAGCATGAAGCGGTGTTGAAAACATGAAGAGCCTGAAAAGGTGTGACAAATATAAAGAGCTTAAAAAGCTGTCAATAAAATGAGGAGCATGAAACGGTCTGAAAAAGAGAAGCAGCATGAAACGGTGTTGAAAAACATGAAGAGCATGAAAAGATATGAAAAATATAAAGAGCTTCAAAAGGTGTCAAAAATATGAGGAGCATGAAACGGTCTGAAAAGTAGAAGGAGCATGAAACGGTGCTCAAAAACTTGAAGAGCCTGGAATGGTGTGAAAAATATGAAGAGCCTCAAAATGTGTAAAAAATATGAGGAGCATGAAACGGTCTGAAAAATAGGAGGAGCATGAAATGCTGTTCAAAAATATGAAGAGCCGGAAAATGTGTGAAAAATATGAGGAGCTTCAAAAGGTGTGAAATACATGAGGGACAGGAAACGGTCTGAAAAATATGAGGAGCATGAAGCGGTGTTCAAAAATATGAAGAGCCTGAAAAGCTGTGAAAAATACGAGGAGCTTCAAAAGGTGTCAAAAATATGAGGAGCATGAAACGGTCTGAAAAATAGGAGCATGAAGCGGTGTTCAAAAACATGAAGAGCCTCAAAAGTTGTGAAAAAAATGAAGAGCTTCAAATGGTGTGAAAAATATGAGGAGCATGAAACGGTCTGAAAAATAGGAGGAGCATGAATCGGTCTGAAAAATAGGAGCAGCATGAAAAGGTGTTGAAAAATATGAAGAGCCTGAAAAGGTGTGAAAAATAGAAGGAGCTTCAAAAGGGGTCAAAAAAATGAGGAGCATGAAACGGTTTGAAAAATAGGAGGAGCATGAAGCGGTGATCAAAAACATGAAGAGCCTGAAAAGGTGTGAAAAATATGAAGAGCTTAAAAAGGTGTCAAAATTATGAGGAGCATGAAAAGGTCTGAAAAATACGTTGAGCATGAAGTGGTGTTCAAAAACATGAAGAGCCTGAAAAGGTGAGAAAAATATGAAGAGCTTCAAAACTTGTGAAAATTATGAGGAGCATGAAACGGTCAGAAAAACAGGAGGAGCATGAAGCAGTGTTGAAAACATGAAGAGCCTGAAAAGGTGTGACAAATATAAAGAGCTTAAAAAGCTGTCAATAAAATGAGGAGCATGAAACGGTCTGAAAAAGAGAAGCAGCATGAAACGTTGTTGAAAAACATGAAGAGCATGAAAAGATATGAAAAATATAAAGAGCTTCAAAAGGTGTCAAAAATATGAGGAGCATGAAACGGTCTGAAAAGTAGAAGGAGCATGAAACGGTGCTCAAAAACTTGAAGAGCCTGGAATGGTGTGAAAAATATGAAGAGCCTCAAAATGTGTAAAAAATATGAGGAGCATGAAACGGTCTGAAAAATAGGAGGAGCATGAAATGCTGTTCAAAAATATGAAGAGCCTGAAAAGGTGTGAAAAATATGAAGAGCTTCAAAAGGTGTGAAATACATGAGGAGCATGAAATGGTCTGAAAAATAGGAGGAGCATGAAGCGGTGTTCAAAAATATACAGAGCTGGAAAGGTGTGAAAATTATGAAGAGCTTCAAAAGGAGTGAAAAATATGAGAGGCATGAAACGGTCTGAAAAACAGGAGGAACATGAAACGGTGTTCAAAAACATGAAGAGCCTGGAATGGTGTGAAAAATATGAAGAGCCTCAAAACGTTTCAAAAATATGAGGAGCATGAAATGGTCTGAAAAATAGGAGGAGCATGAAGCTGTGCTCAAATACATGAAGAGCCTGAGAAGGTGTGAAAAATATGAAGGGCGTCAAAAGGTGTGAAAAATATGAGGAGCATGAAACGGTCTGAAAAATAGGAGGAGCATGAAGCGGTGTGCAAAAAGATGAAGAGCCTGAAAAAGTGTGAAAAAAATGAAGAGCTTCAAAAGGTGTTAAAAATATGATGAGCATGAATCGGTCTCAAAAATAGGAGGAGCATGAAGCGGTGTTGAATAACATGAAGAGCCTGAAAACGTGTGAAAAATCTGAAGAGCTTCAAAAGGTGTCAATAATAAGAGGTGCATGAAACAGTCTGAAAAATAGGAGGAGCATGAAACGGTCTGAAAAATAGGAGGAGCATGAAGCTGTGTTCATAAACATGAAGAACCTGAGAAGGTGTGAAAAATATGAAGAGCTTCAAAAGGTGTGAAAAATATGAGGAGCATGAAACGGTCTGAAAAATAGAAGGAGCATGAAACGGTGCTCAAAATCTTGAAGAGCCTGGAATGGTGTGAAAAATATGAAGAGCCTCAAAATGTGTAAAAAATATGAGGAGCATGAAACGGTCTGAAAAATAGGAGCAGCATGAAATGCTGTTCAAAAATATAAAGAGCCTGAAAATGTGTGAAAAATATGAAGAGCTTCAAAAGGTGTGAAATACATGAGGAGCATGAAACGGTCTGAAAAATATGAGGAGCATGAAGCGGTGTTCAAAAACATGAAGAGCCTGAAAAGGTGTGAAAAATATGAAGAGATTCAAAAGGTGTCAAAAATATGAGGAGAATGAAACGGTCTGAAAAATAGGAGGAGCATTAAACGGTCTGAAAAATAGGAGGAGCATGAAACGGTGTTGAAAAACATGAAGAGCTTGAAAAGGTGTGAAAAATAGGAGGGGCTTCAAAAGGTGTCAAATATATGAGGAACATGAAACGGTCTGAAAAAAAAGGAGGAGCATGTAGCAGTGTTTAAAAACATGAAGATCCTGAAAATGTGTGAAAAATATGAAGAGCTTCAAAAGGTGTGAAAAATATGAGGAGTATGTAACTGTCTGAAAAAAAATAGAGGAGCATGAAGCATTGTTCAATAATATGAAGAGCCTGAAAAGGTGTGAAAAATATGAAGAGCTTCAAAATGTGTCAAAAATATGAGGAGCATGAAACGGTCTGAAAAAAGGGAGCAGCATGAAATGGTGTTCCAAAACATTAAGAGCTTGAAAAGGTGTGAAAAATATGAAGAGCTTCAAAAGGTGTGAAATACAGGGGAAGCATGAAACGGTCTGAAAAATAGGAGGAGCATGAAGCTGTGCTCAAAAGCATGAAGAGGCTGAGAAGGTGTGAAAAATATGAAGAGCTTCAAAAAGTGTGAAAAATATGAGGAGCATGAAACGGTGTGATAAATAGGAGGAGCATGAAGCGGTGTTCAAAAATATGAAGAGCCTGAAAAGGTGTGAAAAATATGAAGATCTTCAAAAGGTATCAAAAATATGAGGAGCATGAAACGGTCTGAAAAATAGGAGGAGGATGAAGCGGTGTTCAAAAACATGAAGAGCCTGAAAAGGTGTGGAAAATATGAAGAGCTTACAAAGGTGTCAAAAATATGTGGAGCATGAAACGGTCTGAAAAATATGAGGAGCATGAAAAGGTCTGAAAAATAGGAGGAGCATGAAACGGTGTTCAAAAACATGAAGAGCGTGAAAAGTGTGAAAACCATGAAGAGTTTACAAAGGTGTCAAAAATATGTGGAGCATGAAACGGTCTGAAAAATAGGAGTAGCATGAAACGGTCTGAAAAATAGGAGGAGCATGAAACGCTGTTGAAAAACATGAAGAGCCTGAAAAGCTGTGAAAAATAAGAGGAGCTTCAAAAGGTGTCAAAAATATGAGGAGCATGAAACGGTCTGAAAAATAGGAGCATGAAGCGGTGTTCAAAAACATGAAGAGCCTCAAAAGTTGTGAAAAAAATGAAGAGCTTCAAATGGTGTGAAAAATATGAGGAGCATGAAACGGTTTGAAAAATAGGAGGAGCATGAATCGGTGTTCAAAAATATGAAGAGCCTGAAAAAGTGTGAAAAATATTAAGAGCTTAAAGGTGTCAAAAATATGAGGAGCATGAAACGGTCTGAAAAATAGGAGGAGCATGGTTCGGTCTGAAAAATAGGAGCAGCATGAAAAGGTGTTGAAAAATATGAAGATGCTGAAAAGGTGTGAAAAATAGAAGGAGCTTCAAAAGGTGTCAAAAAAATGAGGAGCATGAAACGGTCTGAAAAATAGGAGGAGCATGACATGGTGTTCAAAAACATGAAGAGCCTGAAAAGGTGTGAAAAATATGAAGAGCTTCAAAAGGTGTCAAAATTATGAGGAGCATGAAAAGGTCTGAAAAATACGTTGAGCATGAAGTGGTGTTCAAAAACATGAAGAGCCTGAAAAGGTGAGAAAAATATGAAGAGCTTCAAAACTTGTGAAAATTATGAGGAGCATGAAACGGTCAGAAAAACAGGAGGAGCATGAAGCGGTGTTGAAAACATGAAGAGCCTGAAAAGGTGTGACAAATATAAAGAGCTTAAAAAGCTGTCAATAATATGAGGAGCATGAAACGGTCTGATAAATAGAATCAGCATGAAACGGTGTTGAAAAACATGAAGAACATGAAAAGATATGAAAAATATAAAGAGCTTCAAATGTTGTCAAAAATATGAGGAGCATGAAACGGTCTGAAAAGTAGAAGGAGCATGAAACGGTGCTCAAAAACTTGAAGAGCCTGGAATGGTGTGAAAAATATGAAGAGCTTCAAAAGGTGTCAAATATATGAGGAGAATGAAACGGTCTGAAAAATAGGAGGAGCATGAAACGGTCTGAAAAATATGAGGAGCATGAAGCGGTGTTCAAAAACATGAAGAGCCTGAAAAGGTGTGAAAAATATGAAGAGATTCAAAAGGTGTCAAATATATGAGGAGAATGAAACGGTCTGAAAAATAGGAGGAGCATGAAACGGTCTGAAAAATAGGAGGAGCACGAAACGGTGTTGAAAAACATGAAGAGCTTGAAAAGGTGTGAAAAATAGGAGGGGCTTCAAAAGGTTTCAAATATATGAGGAACATGAAACGGTCTGAAAAAAAAGGAGGAGCATGTAGCGGTGTTCAAAAACATGAAGAGCCTGAAAATGTGTGAAAAATATGAAGAGCTTCAAGAGGTGTGAAAAATATGAGGAGCATGAAACGGTCTGAAAAATAGGAGGAGCATGAAGCGGTGTTCAAAAATATAAAGAGCTTGAAAAGGTGTGAAAAACATGAAGAGCTTCAAAAGCTGTGAAAAATATGAGGAGCATGAAACGGTCTGAAAAATAGGAGGAGCATGAAACGTTCTGAAAAATTGGAGGAGCATTAGGCGGTGTTCAAAAATATGAAGAGCATGAAAAGGTGTGAAAAATATGAAGAGCTTACAAATGTGTCAAAAATATGAGGAGCATGAAACGGTCTCAAAAATAGGAGGAGCATGAAACGGTCTGAAAAATAGGAAGAGAATGAAATCGTCTGAAAAATAGGAGTAGCATGAAACGGTGTTGAAAAACATGAAGAGCCTGAAAAGGTGCGAAAAACAGGAAGAGCTTCAAAAGGTGTCAAAAATATGAGGAGCATGAAAAGGTCTGAAAAATACGAGGAGCATGAAATGGTGTTCAAAAACATGAAGAGCATGAAAAGGTGAGAAAAATATGAAGAGCTTCAAAACTTGTGAAAATTATGAGGAGAATGAAACGGTCAGAAAAATAGGAGGAGCATGAAGCGGTGTTGAAAACATGAAGAGCCTGAAAAGGTGTGACAAATATAAAGAGCTTAAAAAGCTGTCAATAATAAGAGGAGCATGAAACGGTCTGAAAAATAGAAGCAGCATGAAACGGTGTTGAAAAACATGAAGAGCATGAAGATATGAAAAATATAAAGAGCTTCAAAAGGTGTCAAAAATATGAGGAGCATGAAACGGTCTGAAAAGTAGAAGGAGCATGAAACGGTGCTCAAAAACTTGAAGAGCCTGGAATGGTGTGAAAAATATGAAGAGCCTCAAAATGTGTAAAAAATATGAGGAGCATGAAACGGTCTGAAAAATATGAGGAGCATGAAGCGGTGTTCAAAAACATGAAGAGCCTGAAAAGGTGTGAAAAATATGAACAGATTCAAAAGGTGTCAAAAATATGAGGAGAATGAAACGGTCTGAAAAATAGGAGGATCATGAAACGGTCTGAAAAATAGGAGGAGCACGAAACGGTGTTGAAAAACATGAAGAGCCTGAAAAGGTGTGAAAAATAGGAGGGGCTTCAAAAGGTGTCAAATATATGAGGAACATGAAACGGTCTGAAAAAAAAGGAGGAGCATGTAGCGGTGTTCAAAAACATGAAGAGCCTGAAAAGGTGTGAAAAATATGAAGAGCTTCAAAATGTGTCAAAAATATGAGGAGCATGAAACGGTCTGAAAAAAGGGAGCAGCATGAAATGGTGTTCCAAAACATTAAGAGCTTGAAAAGGTGTGAAAAATATGAAGAGCTTCAAAAGGTGTGAAATACAGGGGGAGCATGAAACGGTCTGAAAAATAGGAGGAGCATGAAGCTGTGCTCAAAAGCATGAAGAGGCTGAGAAGGTGTGAAAAATATGAAGAGCTTCAAAAGGTGTGAAAAATATGAGGAGCATGAAACGGTGTGATAAATAGGAGGAGCATGAAGCGGTGTTCAAAAATATGAAGAGCCTGAAAAGGTGTGAAAAATATGAAGATCTTCAAAAGGTATCAAAAATATGAGGAGCATGAAACGGTCTGAAAAATAGGAGGAGGATGAAGCGGTGTTCAAAAACATGAAGAGCCTGAAAAGGTGTGGAAAATATGAAGAGCTTACAAAGGTGTCAAAAATATGTGGAGCATGAAACGGTCTGAAAAATATGAGGAGCATGAAAAGGTCTGAAAAATAGGAGGAGCATGAAACGGTGTTCAAAAACATGAAGAGCGTGAAAAAGTGTGAAAACCATGAAGAGTTTACAAAGGTGTCAAAAATATGTGGAGCATGAAACGGTCTGAAAAATAGTAGCATGAAACGGTCTGAAAAATAGGAGGAGCATGAAGCCGTGTTGAAAAACATGAAGTGTCTGAAAAGGTGTGAAAAACATGAAGAGCTTACAAAGGTGTCAAAAATATGAGGAGCATGAAACGGTCTGAAAATTAGGAGGAGCATGAAATGGTGTTCAAAAACATGAAGAGCCTGAAAAGGTGTGAAAAATATGAAGAGCTTAAAAGGTGTGAAAAATATGAAGAGCTTCAAAAAGGGTCCAAAATATGAGGAGCATGAAACAGTCTGAAAAATAGGAGGAGCATGAAATGGTGTTGAAAAACATGAAGAGCCTGAAAAGGTGTGAAAAATATGAAGCGTTTCAAAAGGTGTTAAAAATTTGAAAAGCATGAAACGGTCTGAAAAATACGAGGAGCATGAAGCGGTGTTGAAAAACATGAAGAGACTGAAAAGGTGTGAAATATATGAAGAGCTTCAAAAGATGTCAAATAATTTAGGAGCATGAAGCGGTCTGAAAAATAGAAGGAGCCTGAAGCGGAGTTGAAAAGCATGAAGAGCCTGAAATGGTGTGAAATATATGAAGAGCTTTAAAAGGTGTCAAATATATGAGGAGCATGCAACGTTCTGAAAAATTGGAGGAGCATGAAGCGGTCTTGAAAGACATGAAGACCCTGAAAAGGTGTGAAATATATGAAGAGCTTCAAAAGTTGTGAAAAATATGAGGAACATGAAATGGTCTGAAAAATAGGAGGAGCATCAAGTGGTGTTGAAAAACATTAAGAGCCTGAAAAGGTGTGAAAAATATGAAGAGCTTCAAAGAGGTGTCAAAATTATGAGGAGCATGAAACGGTCTGAAAAATACGTGGAGCAAGAAGCGGTGTTGAAAAACCTGAAGAGCCTGAAATGATGTGAAAAATATGAAGAGCTTCAAAAGGTGTCAAAAATATGAGGAGAATAAAATGGTCTGAAAAATAGGAGGAGCATGAAGCGGTGTTCAAAAACATGAAGAGCCTGAAAAGGTTTGAAAAATATGAAGATATTCAAAAGGTGTCAATAATATGAGGAGCATGAAACGGTCTGAAAAATAGGAGGAGCATGAAGCGGTGTTGAAAAACATGAAGAGGCAGAAAAGGTGTGAAAAATATGAAGAGCTTCTAAAGGTGTCAAAAATATGAGGAGCATGAAACGGTCTCAAAAATAGGAGGAGCATGAAACGGTCTGAAAAATAGGAGGAGAATGAAATCGTCTGAAAAATAGGAGTAGCATGAAACGGTGTTGAAAAACATGAAGAGCCTGAAAAGGTGCGAAAAACAGGAAGAGCTTCAAAAGGTGTCAAAAATATGAGGAGCATGAAAAGGTCTGAAAAATACGAGGAGCATGAAACGGTGTTCAAAAACATGAAGAGCCTGAAAAGGTGTGAAAAATATGAAGAGCTTCAAAAGGTGTCAAAATTATGAGGAGCATGAAAAGGTCTGAAAAATACGTTGAGCATGAAGTGGTGTTCAAAAACATGAAGAGCCTGAAAAGGTGAGAAAAATATGAAGAGCTTCAAAACTTGTGAAAATTATGAGGAGCATGAAACGGTCAGAAAAATAGGAGGAGCATGAAGCGGTGTTGAAAACATGAAGAGCCTGAAAAGGTGTGACAAATATAAAGAGCTTAAAAAGCTGTCAATAATATGAGGAGCATGAAACGGTCTGATAAATAGAAGCAGCATGAAACGGTGTTGAAAAACATGAAGAGCATGAAAAGATATGAAAAATATAAAGAGCTTCAAAAGTTGTCAAAAATATGAGGAGCATGAAACGGTCTGAAAAGTAGAAGGAGCATGAAATGGTGTTCAAAAACATGAAGAGCCTGGAATGGTGTGAAAAATATGAAGAGCCTCAAAATGTGTAAAAAATATGAGGAGCATGAAACGGTCTGAAAAATATGAGGAGCATGAAGCGGTGTTCAAAAACATGAAGAGCCTGAAAAGGTGTGAAAAATATGAACAGATTCAAAAGGTGTCAAAAATATGAGGAGAATGAAACGGTCTGAAAAATAGGAGGATCATGAAACGGTCTGAAAAATAGGAGGAGCACGAAACGGTGTTGAAAAACATGAAGAGCTTGAAAAGGTGTGAAAAATAGGAGGGGCTTCAAAAGGTGTCAAATATATGAGGAACATGAAACGGTCTGAAAAAAAGGAGGAGCATGTAGCGGTGTTCAAAAACATGAAGAGCCTGAAAATGTGTGAAAAATATGAAGAGCTTCAAAAGGTGTGAAAAATATGAGGAGCATGAAACGGACTGAAAAATAGGAGGAGCATGAAGCGGTGTTCAAAAATATAAAGAGCTTGAAAATGTGTGAAAAACATGAAGCGCTTCAAAAGCTGTGAAAAATATGAGGAGCATGAAACGGTCTGAAAAATAGGAGGAGCATGAAGCCGTGTTCAAAAACATGAAGAGCCTGAAAAGTTGTGAAAATTATGAAGAGCTTCAAAAGTTGTCAAGAATATGAGGAGCATGAAACGGTCTGAAAAATAGGAGCAGCATGAAACGTTCTGAAAAATTGGAGGAGCATTAGGCGGTGTTCAAAAATATGAAGAGCATGAAAAGGTGTGAAAAATATGAAGAGCTTCAAAAAGTGTCCAAAATATGAGGAGCATGGAACAGTCTGAAAAATAGGAGGAGCATGAAATGGTGTTGAAAAACATGAAGAGCCTGAATGGTGTCAAAAATATGAAGAGCTTCAACATGTGTGTAAAATATGAGGAGCAGGAAACGGTCTGAAAAATAGGAGGAGCATGAAGCTTTGTTGAAAAACATGAAGAGACTGAAAAGGTGTGAAATATATGAAGAGCTTCAAAAATGTGTCAAAAATATGTGGAGCGTGAAACGGTCTGAAAAATAGGAGGAGCATGAAGTGGTGTTGAAAAACATGAAGAGCCTGAAACGGTGTGAAAAATATGAAGAGTTTCAAAAGGTGTGAAATCCATGAGGAGCATGAAAGTGTCTGAAAAATAGGAGGAGCATGAAGCTGTGCTCAAAATATGAAGAGCCTGAGAAGGCGTGAAAAATATGAAGAGCTTCACATGGTGTGAAAAATATGAGGAGCATGAAACGGTTGGAAAAATAGGAAGAGCATGAAGCATTGTTCAATAATATGAAGAGCCTGAAAAGGTGTAAAATATATGAAGAGTTTCAAAAGGTGTCAAAAATGAGATGAGCATGAAACGGTCTGAAAAATAGGAGGAGCATGAAGTGGTGTTCAAAAACACGAAGAACCTGGAAAGGTGTGAAAAATATGAAGAGCTTACAAAGCTGTCAAAAATATGAGGAGCATGAAAAGGTCTGAAAAATAGGAGGAGCATGAAACGGTCTGAAAATTAGGAGGAGCATGAAACGGTGATGAAAAACATGAAGAGCCGGAAAGGTGTGAAAAATAGGAGGAGCTTCAAAAGGTGTCAAAAATATGAGGAGCATGAAAAGGTCTGAAAAATAGGAGGAGCATGAAACGGTCTGAAAAATTGGAGGAGCATTAGGCGGTGTTCAAAAATATGAAGAGCATGAAAAGGTGTGAAAAATATGAAGAGCTTACAAAGGTGTCAAAAATATGAGGAGCATGAAACGGTCTCAAAAATAGGAGGAGCATGAAACGGTCTGAAAAATAGGAGGAGAATGAAATCGTCTGAAAAATAGGAGTAGCATGAAACGGTGTTGAAAAACATGAAGAGCCTGAAAAGGTGCGAAAAACAGGAAGAGCTTCAAAAGGTGTCAAAAATATGAGGAGCATGAAAAGGTCTGAAAAATACGAGGAGCATGAAATGGTGTTCAAAAACATGAAGAGCCTGAAAAGGTGTGAAAAATATGAAGAGCTGCAAAAGGTGTCAAAAATATGAGGAGGAAGAAACGGTCTCAAAAAGAGGAGGAGCATGAAGCCGTGTTGAAAAACATGAAGTGTCTGAAAAGGTGTGAAAAACATGAAGAGCTTACAAAGGTGTCAAAAATATGAGGAGCATGAAACGGTCTGAAAATTAGGAGGAGCATGAAATGGTGTTCAAAAACCTGAAGAGCCTGAAAAGGTGTGAAAAATATGAAGAGCTTAAAAGGTGTGAAAAATATGAAGAGCTTCAAAAAGTGTCCAAAATATGAGGAGCATGAAACAGTCTGAAAAATAGGAGGAGCATGAAATGGTGTTGAAAAACATGAAGAGTCTGAATGGTGTCAAAAATATGAAGAGCTTCAACATGTGTGTAAAATATGAGGAGCAGGAAACGGTCTGAAAAATAGGAGGAGCATGAAGCTTTGTTGAAAAACATGAAGAGCCTGAAAAGGTGTGAAAAATATGAAGCGCTTCAAAAGGTGTTAAAAATTTGAGAAGCTTGAAACGGTCTGAAAAATACGAGGAGAATGAAGCGGTGTTGAAAAACATGAAGAGCCTGAAAAGGTGTGAAAAATATGAAGAGCTCCAAAAGTTGTCAAAAATATGAGGAGCATGAAACGGTCTCAAAAATAGGAGGAGCGTGAGGCGGTCTGAAAAATAGGAGGAGAATAAAGCGGTGTTCAAAGTAATGAAGAGCCTGGAAAGGTGTGAAAAATATGAAGAGCTTCAAAGGTGTCAAAAATATGAGGAGCATGAAACGGTCTCAAAAATAGGAGGAGCATGAAGTGATGTTCAAAAACATGGAGAGCCTGTAAAGGTATGAAAAATATGAAGAGATTCAAAAGGTGTCAAAAATATGAGGAGCATGAAACGGTCTGAAAAATAGGAGAAGCATGAAACGGTGTTCAAAACATGAAGAGCCTGGAAATGTGTGAAAATTAGGAAGAGCCTCAAAACGTGTAAAAAATATGAGGAGCATGAAACGGTCTGAAAAATAGGAGGAGCATGAAACGGTCTGAAAAATTGGAGGAGCCTTAGGCGGTGTTCAAAAATATGAAGAGCATGAAAAGGTGTGAAAAATATGAAGAGCTTTCAAAGGTGTCAAAAATATGAGGAGCATGAAACGGTCTCAAAAATAGGAGGAGCATGAAACGGTCTGAAAAATAGGAGGAGAATGAAATCGTCTGAAAAATAGGAGTAGCATGAAACGGTGTTGAAAAACATGAAGAGCCTGAAAAGGTGCGAAAAACAGGAATAGCTTCAAAAGGTGTCAAAAATATGAGGAGCATGAAAAGGTCTGAAAAATACGAGGAGCATGAAATGGTGTTCAAAAACATGAAGAGCCTGAAAAGGTGTGAAAAATATGAAGAGCTGCAAAAGGTGTCAAAAATATGAGGAGAATGAAACGGTCTCAAAAATAGGAGGAGCATGAAGCCGTGTTGAAAAACATGAAGTGTCTGAAAAGGTGTGAAAAACATGAAGAGCTTACAAAGGTGTCAAAAATATGAGGAGCATGAAACGGTCTGAAAATTAGGAGGAGCATGAAATGGTGTTCAAAAACATGAAGAGCCTGAAAAGGTGTGAAAAATATGAAGAGCTTAAAAGGTGTGAAAAATATGAAGAGCTTCAAAAAGGGTCCAAAATATGAGGAGCATGAAACAGTCTGAAAAATAGGAGGAGCATGAAATGGTGTTGAAAAACATGAAGAGCCTGAATGGTGTCAAAAATATGAAGAGCTTCAACATGTGTGTAAAATATGAGGAGCAGGAAACGGTCTGAAAAATAGGAGGAGCATGAAATGGTGTTGAAAAACATGAAGAGCCTGAAAAGGTGTGAAAAATATGAAGCGTTTCAAAAGGTGTTAAAAATGTGAAAAGCATGAAACGGTCTGAAAAATACGAGGAGCATGAAGCGGTGTTGAAAAACATGAAGAGACTGAAAAGGTGTGAAATATATGAAGAGCTTCAAAAGATGTCAAATAATTTAGGAGCATGAAGCGGTCTGAAAAATAGAAGGAGCCTGAAGCGGAGTTGAAAAGCATGAAGAGCCTGAAATGGTGTGAAATATATGAAGAGCTTTAAAAGGTGTCAAATATATGAGGAGCATGCAACGTTCTGAAAAATTGGAGGAGCATGAAGCGGTCTTGAAAGACATGAAGACCCTGAAAAGGTGTGAAATATATGAAGAGCTTCAAAAGTTGTGAAAAATATGAGGAACATGAAATGGTCTGAAAAATAGGAGGAGCATCAAGTGGTGTTGAAAAACATTAAGAGCCTGAAAAGGTGTGAAAAATATGAAGAGCTTCAAAGAGGTGTCAAAATTATGAGGAGCATGAAACGGTCTGAAAAATACGTGGAGCAAGAAGCGGTGTTGAAAAACCTGAAGAGCCTGAAATGATGTGAAATATATGAAGAGCTTCAAAAGGTGTCAAAAATATGAGGAGAATGAAATGGTCTGAAAAATAGGAGGAGCATGAAGCGGTGTTCAAAAACATGAAGAGCCTGAAAAGGTGTGAAAAATATGAAGATATTCAAAAGGTGTCAATAATATGAGGAGCATGAAACGGTCTGAAAAATAGGAGGAGCATGAAGCGGTGTTGAAAAACATGAAGAGGCAGAAAAGGTGTGAAAAATATGAAGAGCTTCTAAAGGTGTCAAAAATATGAGGAGCATGAAACGGTCTGAAAAATAGGAGGAGAATGAAATCGTCTGAAAAATAGGAGTAGCATGAAACGGTGTTGAAAAACATGAAGAGCCTGAAAAGGTGCGAAAAACAGGAAGAGCTTCAAAAGGTGTCAAAAATATGAGGAGCATGAAAAGGTCTGAAAAATACGAGGAGCATGAAATGGTGTTCAAAAACATGAAGAGCCTGAAAAGGTGTGAAAAATATGAAGAGCTGAAAAATGTGTCAAAAATATGAGGAGAATGAAACGGTCTCAAAAATAGGAGGAGCATGAAGCCGTGGTGAAAAACATGAAGTGTCTGAAAAGGTGTGAAAAACATGAAGAGCTTACAAAGGTGTCAAAAATATGAGGAGCATGAAACGGTCTGAAAATTAGGAGGAGCATGAAATGGTGTTCAAAAACATGAAGAGCCTGAAAAGGTGTGAAAAATATGAAGAGCTTAAAAGCTGTGAAAAATATGAAGAGCGTCAAAAAGTGTCCAAAATATGAGGAGCATGGAACAGTCTGAAAAATAGGAGGAGCATGAAATGGTGTTGAAAAACATGAAGAGCCTGAATGGTGTCAAAAATATGAAGAGCTTCAACATGTGTGTAAAATATGAGGAGCAGGAAACGGTCTGAAAAATAGGAGGAGCATGAAGCTTTGTTGAAAAACATGAAGAGACTGAAAAGGTGTGAAATATATGAAGAGCTTCAAAAATGTGTCAAAAATATGTGGAGCGTGAAACGGTCTGAAAAATAGGAGGAGCATGAAGTGGTGTTGAAAAACATGAAGAGCCTGAAACGGTGTGAAAAATATGAAGAGTTTCAAAAGGTGTGAAATCCATGAGGAGCATGAAACTGTCTGAAAAATAGGAGGAGCATGAAGCTGTGCTCAAAATATGAAGAGCCTGAGAAGGCGTGAAAAATATGAAGAGCTTCACATGGTGTGAAAAATATGAGGAGCATGAAACGGTTGGAAAAATAGGAGGAGCATGAAGCATTGTTCAATAATATGAAGAGCCTGAAAAGGTGTAAAATATATGAAGAGTTTCAAAAGGTGTCAAAAATGAGATGAGCATGAAACGGTCTGAAAAATAGGAGGAGCATGAAGTGGTGTTCAAAAACATGAAGAGCCTGGAAAGGTGTGAAAAATATGAAGAGCTTACAAAGCTGTCAAAAATATGAGGAGCATGAAAAGGTCTGAAAAATAGGAGGAGCATGAAACGGTCTGAAAAATACGAGGAGCATGAAACGGTGATGAAAAACATGAAGAGCCGGAAAGGTGTGAAAAATAGGAGGAGCTTCAAAAGGTGTCAAAAATATGAGGAGCATGAAAAGGTCTGAAAAATAGGAGGAGCATGAAACGGTCTGAAAAATTGGAGGAGCCTTAGGCGGTGTTCAAAAATATGAAGAGCATGAAAAGGTGTGAAAAATATGAAGAGCTTCTAAAGGTGTCAAAAATATGAGGAGCATGAAACGGTCTCAAAAATAGGAGGAGCATGAAGCGGTCTGAAAAATAGGAGGAGAATGATATCGTCCGAAAAATAGGAGTAGCATGAAACGGTGTTGAAAAACATGAAGAGCCTGAAAAGGTGCGAAAAACAGGAAGAGCTTCAAAAGGTGTCAAAAATATGAGGAGCATGAAAAGGTCTGAAAAATACGAGGAGCATGAAATGGTGTTCAAAATCATGAAGAGCCTGAAAAGGTGTGAAAAATATGAAGAGCTGCAAAAGGTGTCAAAAATATGAGGAGAAAGAAACGGTCTCAAAAAGAGGAGGAGCATGAAGCCGTGTTGAAAAACATGAAGTGTCTGAAAAGGTGTGAAAAACATGAAGAGCTTACAAAGGTGTCAAAAATATGAGGAGCATGAAACGGTCTGAAAATTAGGAGGAGCATGAAATGGTGTTCAAAAACATGAAGAGCCTGAAAAGGTGTGAAAAATATGAAGAGCTTAAAAGGTGGAAAAATATGAAGAGCTTCAAAAAGTGTCCAAAATATGAGGAGCATGAAACAGTCTGAAAAATAGGAGGAGCATGAAATGGTGTTGAAAAACATGAAGAGCCTGAATGGTGTCAAAAATATGAAGAGCTTCAACATGTGTGTAAAATATGAGGAGCAAGAAACGGTCTGAAAAATAGGAGGAGCATGAAGCTTTGTTGAAAAACATGAAGAGCCTGAAAAGGTGTGAAATATAAGAAGAGCTTCAAAACGTGTCAAAAATATTAGGAGCATGAAACGGTATGAGAAATAGGAGGAACATGAAGCAGTGTTCAAAAACATGAAGAGCCTGAAAATGTGTGAAAAATAAGAAGAGCTTCAAAAGGTGTGGAAAATATGAGGACCATGAAATGGTCTGAAAAATAGGAAGAGCGTAAAGCGATTTTCAAAAACATGAAGAGCCTGAAAACGTGTGAAAAATATGAAGAGCTTCAAAACGTGTGAAAAATAAGAGGAGCATGAAATGGTCTGAAAAATAGGAGGAGCATGAAACGGTGTTCAAATACATGAGTAGCATGAAACGGTCTGACAAATAGGAGGAGTATGAAGAGGTGTTGAAAAACATGAAGAGCCTGAAAATGTGAAAAATATGAACAGCTTCAAAAGGTGTCCAAAATATGAGGAGGATGAAACGGTCTGAAAAATAGGAGTTGTTGAAACGGTGTTGAAAACTTGAAGAGCATGAAATGGTGTGAAAAATATGAAGAGCTTGAAAAGCTTTCAAAAATATGACGAGCTTGAAACCTTCTGAAAAATAGGAGGAGCATGAAATGGTGTTCAAAAACATGAAGAGCCTGAAAATGTGAAAATTAAGAAAAGCTTCAAAAGGTGTCAAAAATATGCGGAACATGAAACAGTCTGAAAAATAAGAGGAGCATGAATCGGTGTTGAAAAACATGAAGAGCATGAAAAGGTTTCAAAAATATGAAGAGCTTCAAAAGGTGTCAAAAAAGTGCAGAGCATGAAACGGTCTGAAAAATCGGAGGAGCTTGAAAAGGTGTTCAAAAATATGAAGAGCATGAAAAGCTGTGAAAAATATGAAGAGCTTCAAAAGGTTTGAAAAATATGAGGAGAATGAAACGGTCTGAAAAATAGGAGGAGCATGAAACGGTGTTCAAAAACATGAAGAGCATGAAAAGGTGTGAAAAATATGAAGAGCTTCAAAAGGTTTGAAATATATGAGGAGCATGAAACGGTCTGAAAAATAGTAGGAGCATGAATCGGTGTTGAAAAACATGAAGAGCCTGAAAAGGTGTGAAATATATCAAGAGCTTCAAAGGGTGTCAAAAATATGAGGAGCATGAAACGGTCTGAAATATGGGAGGAGCATGAAATGGTGTTGAAAAACATGAAGAGCCTGAAAAGGGGTAAAAAAATATGAAGAGCTTCAAAAGGGGTCAAAAATATGAGGAGTATGAAACGGTCTGAAAAATAGGGGGAGCATGAAGCCGTGTTCAAAAACATGAAGAGCCTGAAAAGATGTGAAAAATATGAGGAGCATTATACAGTCTGAAAAATAGGTGGAGCATGAAGCGGTGTTCAAAAAAATGAAGAGACTGACAGGTGTGAAAAAATATGAAGAGCTTCAAAAAGTGTCAAATATATGAGGAGCATTAAACTGTCTGAAAAATAGGAGGAGCATGAAAGGGTGTTGAAAAACATGAAGAGCCTGAAAAGGTGTGAAAAATATGAAGAGCTTAAAAAGGTGTCAGAATTATGAGGAGCATGAAACAGTCCGAAAAATAGGAGGAGAATGAAGCGGTGTCGAAAAACCTGAAGAGCTTGAAAACGTGTGAAAAATATGAAGAGCTTCAAACGGTGTCAAAAATATGCGGAGCCTGAATCAGTCTGCAAAATAGGAGGAGTAAGAAGCGGTGTTGAAAAACATGAAGAGTCTGAAAAGGTGTGAAAAATATGAAGAGCTTCAAAGGGTGTCAAAAATATGAGGAGCATGAAACGGTCTGAAATATAGGAGGAGCATGAAATGGTGTTGAAAAACATGAAGAGCCTGCAAAGGTGTGAAAAATATGAAGAGCTTCAAAAGGTGTGAAAAATATGAGGAGCATGAAACAGTCTGAAAAAGAGGAGGAGCTTGAAGCGGTGTTCAAAATCATGAAGACCCTGAAAAGGTGTGAAAAACATAAAGAGCTTCAAAAGGCGTCAAAAATATGAGGAGCAAGAAACGGTCTGAAAATAGGAGGTGCATGAAACTGAGTTGAAAAACATGAAAAGCCTGAAAAGGTGTGAAATATATGAAGAGCTTGAAAAGGTGTCAAAAATATGAGGAGCATGAAACGGTCTGAAAAATAGGAGGAGAATGAAGCGGTGTTGAAAAACCTGAAGAGCTTGAAAAGGTGTGAAAAATATGAAGAGCTTCAAAAGGTGTCAAAAATATGCGGAGCATAAATCGGTCTGAGAAATAGGAGGTGCAGAAGCGGTAGTAAAAACATGAAGAGCCTGCAAAGGTGTGAAAAACATGAAGAGCTTCAAAAGGTGTCAAAAATATGAGGAGCATGAAAAGGCCTGAAAAATAGGAGGAGCATGAAGCGGTGGTAAAAATATGAAGAGCCTGAAAAGTTATGAAATATATGAACAGCTTCAAGAGGTGTCAAAAATATGAGCAGTAGGAAACGGTGTGAAAAATCGGAGAAGCATGAAGCGGTGTTGAAAAACATGAAGAGATTGAAAAGGTGTGAAAAATATGAAGAGCCTCAAACGGTGTCAAAAATATGCGGAGCCTGAATCAGTCTGCAAAATAGGAGGAGTATGAAGCGGTGTTGAAAAACATGAAGAGTCTGAAAAGGTGTGAAAAATATGAAGAGCTTCAAAGGGTGTCAAAAATATGAGGAGCATGAAACGGTCTGAAATATACGAGGAGCATGAAATGGTGTTGAAAAACATGAAGAGCCTGCAAAGATGTGAAAAATATGAAGAGCTTCAAAAGGTGTGAAAAATATGAGGAGCATGAAACGGTCTGAAAAAGAGGAGGAGCTTGAAGCGGTGTTCAAAACCATGAAGAGCCTGAAAAGGTGTGAAAAACATGAAGAGCTTCAAAAGGCATCAAAAATATGACGAGCAAGAAACGGTCTGAAAATAGGAGGTGCATGAAACTGAGTTGAAAAAAATGAAGAGCCTGAAAAGGTGTGAAATATATGAAGAGCTTGAAAAGTTGTCAAAAATATGAGGAGCATGAAACGGTCTGAAAAATAGGAGGAGAATGAAGCAGTGTTGAAAAACCTGAAAAGCTTGAAAAGGTGTAAAAAATATGAAGAGCTTGAAAAGGTGTAAAAAATATGTGGAGCATAAATCGGTCTGAGAAATAGGTGGTGCAGAAGCGGTAGTAAAAACATGAAGAGCCTGCAAAGGTGTGAAAAACATGAAGAGCTTCAAAAGGTGTCAAAAATATGAGGAGCATGAAAGGCCTGAAAAATAGGAGGAGCATGAAGCGGTGATAAAAATATGAAGAGCCTGAATAGATGTGAAAAATATGAAGAGCTTCAAAAGTTGTCAAAAATATGAGAAGCATGAAACGACTGAAAAATAGGAGGAGCATGAAGCGGTGTTGAAAAACATGAAGAGCCTGAAAAGTTATGAAATATATGAACAGGTTCAAGAGGTGTCAAAAATATGAGCAGTAGGAAACGGTGTGAAAAATAGGAGAAGCATGAAGCGGTGTTGAAAAACATGAAGAGATTGAAAAGGTGTGAAAAATATGAAGAGCTTCTAAAGGTGTCAAAAATATGAGGAGCATGAAACAGTCTGAAAAATAGCATGAGCATGAAACGGTATTGAAAAATATGAAGAGCATGAAAAAGTGTTTAAAATATGAAGAGCTTCAAAAGGTGTCAAAATATGAGAAGCATGAAACGGTCTGAAAAATAGGAGGAGGATGAAGCGGTGTTGAAAAACATGAAGAGCATGAAAAGGTGTGAATTATATGAAGAGCTTCAAAAGGTGTCAAAAATATGAGGAGAATGAAACTGTCTGAAACATAGGAGGAGCATGAAGCAGTGTTCAAAAACATGAAGAGCCTGAAAAGGTGTGAAAAACATGAAGAGCTTCAAAAGGTGTCAAAAATATGAGGAGCATGAAAAGGCCTGAAAAATAGTAGGAGCATGAAGCGGTGGTAAAAACATGAAGAGCCTGAAAAGGTGTGAATTATATGAAGAGCTTCAAAAGGTGTCAAAAATACGAGGAGGATGGAACTGTCTGAAACATAGGAAGAGCATGAAGCAGTGTTCAAAAACATGAAGAGCCTGAAAAGGTGTGAAAAAAATGAAGAGTTTCAAAAGTTATCAAAAATATGAGGAGCATGAAACGGTCTGAAAAATAGGAGCAGCATGAAGGGGTGTTGAAAAATATGAAGATCCTGAAGAGGTGTGAAAAATATGAAGAGCTTCAAAAGGTGTCAAAATTATGAGAAGCATGAAACGGTCTGAAAAATAGGAGGAGCATGAAGCGGTGTTCAAAAACATGAAGAGCCTGAAAAGGTGTGAAAAATATGGAGAGCTTCAAAAGGTGTCCAAAATATGAGGAGCATGAAACGTTCTGAAAAATAGGAGGAGCATGAAGCGGTGTTGAAAAACATGAAGAGCCTGAAAAAGTGTGAAAATTATGAAGAGCTTCAAATGTTGTCAAAAATATGAGGAGGATGAAACAGTCTGAAAAATAGGATGAGCATGAAACTGTTTGGAGAAAGGTGAAGAGCATGAAAAGGTGTGAAAAATATGAAGAGCTTGAAGAGGTGTGAAAAATATGAGGAGCAGGAAACGGTCTGAAAAATAAGAGGATCATTAAGTGGTGTTGAAAAACATGAAGAGCCTGAAAAGGTGTGAAAAATATGAAGAGCTTCAAAAGTTGTCAAAAATATGAGGAGGATGAAACAGTCTGAAAAATAGGATGAGCATGAAACTGTTTGGAAAAAGGTGAAGAGCATGAAAAGGTGTGAAAAATATGAAGAGCTTCGAAAGTTGTGAAAAATATGAGGAGCATGAGACGGTCTGAAAAATAGGAAAAGCATGAAGCGGTGTTTAAAAACAGGAAGAGCCTGAAAACGTGTGAAAAATATGAAGAGCTTCAAAAGGTGTCATAAATATGAGGAGCATGAAACGGTTTGAAAAATACGAGGAGCATGAAGCAGTCATCAAAAACATGAATAGCCTGAAAAGGTGTGAAAAATATGAACAGCTTCAAAATGTGTCAAAAATATGAGGAGCATGAAACGGTGTGCAAAATAGGAGGAGCATGAAACTGTTTGGAAAAAGATGAAGAGCATGAAAAGGTGTGAAAAATATGAAGAGTTTGAAAAGGTGTGAAAAATATGAGGAGCAGGAAACTGTCTGAAAAATAGGAGGAGCATGAAAGGGTGTTGAAAAACATGAAGAGCCTGAAAAGGTGTGAAAAATATGAAGAGCTTAAAAAGGTGTCAGAATTATGAGGAGCATGAAACAGTCCGAAAAATAGGAGGAGAATGAAGCGGTGTCGAAAAACCTGAAGAGCTTGAAAACGTGTGAAAAATATGAAGAGCTTCAAACGGTGTCAAAAATATGCGGAGCCTGAATCAGTCTGCAAAATAGGAGGAGTATGAAGCGGTGTTGAAAAACATGAAGAGTCTGAAAAGGTGTGAAAAATATGAAGAGCTTCAAAGGGTGTCAAAAATATGAGGAGCATGAAACGGTCTGAAATATAGGAGGAGCATGAAATGGTGTTGAAAAACATGAAGAGCCCGCAAAGGTGTGAAAAATATGAAGAGCTTCAAAAGGTGTGAAAAATATGAGGAGCATGAAACAGTCTGAAAAAGAGGAGGAGCTTGAAACGGTGTTCAAAACCATGAAGAGCCTGAAAAGGTGTGAAAAACATGAAGAGCTTCAAAAGGCGTCAAAATATGAGGAGCATGAAACGGTCTGAAAAATAGGAGGAGCATGAAGCGGTGTTGAAAAACATGAAGAGTCTGAAAAGGTGTGAAAAATATGAAGAGCTACAAAAGGTGTGAAAAATATGAAAGCTTCAAAAGGTGTCAAAAATATGGGGAGCAAGAAACTTTCTGAAAAAGGAGGAGCATGAAGCGGTGTTCAAATACATGAAGAGCCTAAAAAGGTGTGAAAAACATGACGAGCTTCAAAAGGTGTGAAAAATATGAGGAGCATGAAACGATCTGAAAAATAGGAGGAGCATGAAATGGTGTTGAAAAATATGAGGAGCAAGAAACGGTCTGAAAATAGGAGGTGCATGAAACTGAGTTGAAAAACATGAAGAGCCTGAAAAGGTGTGAAATATATGAAGAGCTTGAAAAGTTGTCAAAAATATGAGGAGCATGAAACGGTCTGAAAAATAGGAGGCGAATGAAGCGGTGTTGAAAAACCTGAAGAGCTTGAAAAGGTGTGAAAAATATGAAGAGCTTCAAAAGGTGTCAAAAAAGTGCAGAGCATGAAACGGTCTGAAAAATAGGAGGAGCTTGAAAAGGTGTTCAAAAATATGAAGAGCATGAAAAGGTGTGAAAAATATGAAGAGCTTCGAAAGTTGTGAAAAATATGAGGAGCATGAGACGGTCTGAAAAATAGGAAAAGCATGAAGCGGTGTTTAAAAACAGGAAGAGCCTGAAAACGTGTGAAAAATATGAAGAGCTTCAAAAGGTGTCATAAATATGAGGAGCATGAAACGGTTTGAAAAATACGAGGAGCATGAAGCAGTCATCAAAAACATGAATAGCCTGAAAAGGTGTGAAAAATATGAACAGCTTCAAAATGTGTCAAAAATATGAGGAGCATGAAACGGTGTGCAAAATAGGAGGAGCATGAAACTGTTTGGAAAAAGATGAAGAGCATGAAAAGGTGTGAAAAATATGAAGAGTTTGAAAAGGTGTGAAAAATATGAGGAGCAGGAAAGTGTCTGAAAAATAGGAGGAGCATGAAAGGGTGTTGAAAAACATGAAGAGCCTGAAAAGGTGTGAAAAATATGAAGAGCTTAAAAAGGTGTCAGAATTATGAGGAGCATGAAACAGTCCGAAAAATAGGAGGAGAATGAAGCGGTGTCGAAAAACCTGAAGAGCTTGAAAACGTGTGAAAAATATGAAGAGCTTCAAACGGTGTCAAAAATATGCGGAGCCTGAATCAGTCTGCAAAATAGGAGGAGTATGAAGCGGTGTTGAAAAACATGAAGAGTCTGAAAAGGTGTGAAAAATATGAAGAGCTTCAAAGGGTGTCAAAAATATGAGGAGCATGAAACGGTCTGAAATATAGGAGGAGCATGAAATGGTGTTGAAAAACATGAAGAGCCCGCAAAGGTGTGAAAAATATGAAGAGCTTCAAAAGGTGTGAAAAATATGAGGAGCATGAAACAGTCTGAAAAAGAGGAGGAGCTTGAAACGGTGTTCAAAACCATGAAGAGCCTGAAAAGGTGTGAAAAACATGAAGAGCTTCAAAAGGCGTCAAAATATGAGGAGCATGAAACGGTCTGAAAAATAGGAGGAGCATGAAGCGGTGTTGAAAAACATGAAGAGTCTGAAAAGGTGTGAAAAATATGAAGAGCTACAAAAGGTGTGAAAAATATGAAAGCTTCAAAAGGTGTCAAAAATATGGGGAGCAAGAAACTTTCTGAAAAAGGAGGAGCATGAAGCGGTGTTCAAATACATGAAGAGCCTAAAAAGGTGTGAAAAACATGACGAGCTTCAAAAGGTGTGAAAAATATGAGGAGCATGAAACGATCTGAAAAATAGGAGGAGCATGAAATGGTGTTGAAAAATATGAGGAGCAAGAAACGGTCTGAAAATAGGAGGTGCATGAAACTGAGTTGAAAAACATGAAGAGCCTGAAAAGGTGTGAAATATATGAAGAGCTTGAAAAGTTGTCAAAAATATGAGGAGCATGAAACGGTCTGAAAAATAGGAGGCGAATGAAGCGGTGTTGAAAAACCTGAAGAGCTTGAAAAGGTGTGAAAAATATGAAGAGCTTCAAAAGGTGTCAAAAAAGTGCAGAGCATGAAACGGTCTGAAAAATAGGAGGAGCTTGAAAAGGTGTTCAAAAATATGAAGAGCATGAAAAGGTGTGAAAAATATGAAGAGCTTCAAAAGGTGTCAAAAATATGAGGAGCATGAAACAGCCTGTAAATAGGATGCGCACGAAACGGTTTTGAAAAAGATGAAGAGCATGAAAAGTGTGAAAAATATGAAGAGCTTTTAAATGTGTCAAAAATATGAGGAGCATAAAACGGTCTGAAAAATAGGAGGAGCATGAAGCGGTAGTCAAAAACATGAAGAGCCTGAAAAGGTGTGAAATATATGAAGAGCTTCAAAAGGTGTAAAAAATATGAGAAGCATGAAACGACTGAAAAATAGGAGGAATATGAAGCCGTGTTGAAAAACATGAAGAGCCTGAAAAGGTGTGAAATATATGAAGAACTTCAAAAGGTGTCAAAAATATGAGAATCATGAAACGACTCAAAAACAGGAGGAATATGAACCGGTGTTTAAAAACATGAAGAGCCTGAAAAGGTGTGAAATATATGAAGAGCTTCAAAGGTGTCAAAAATATGAGGAGCATGAAACGGTCTGAAAAATAGGAGGATCATGAAGCGGTGTTGCAAAACATGAAAAGCCTGAAAAGGAGTGAAAATGATGAAGAGCTTCAAAAGGTGTGTAAAATATGAAGAGCTTCAAAAGGTGTCAAAATACGAGGAGCATGAAACGGTCTGAAAAATAGAAGGAGAATGAAGTGGGGTTGAAAAACATGAAGAGCCTGAAAAGGTGTGAAAATTATGAAGAGCTTCAAAATGTGTCAAAAATATCAGGAGCATGAAACAGTCTGAAAAATAGGATGAGAATGAAACGGTTTTGAAAAAGATGAAGAGCATGAAAAGGTGTGAAAAATATGAAGAGCTGCAAAAGGTATCAAAAATATCAGAAACATGAAACGGTCTGAAAAATACGAGGAGCATGAAGCGGTGTTGAAAAACATGAAGAGCCTGAAAAGGTTTGAAATATAGGAAGAGCTTCAAAAGGTGTCAAAAATATGAGGAGCATGAAACGGTCTGAAAAATACGAGGAGCATGAAGCAGTGTTGAAAAACATGAAGAGCCTGAAAAGCTGTGAAAATTATGAGGAGCTTCAAAAGATGTCAAAAATATGAGCAGCATGAAACGATCTAAAAAATACGAGGAGCATGAAGCAGTGATCAAAAACATGAAGAGCCTGCAAATGTGTGAAAAATATGAAGAGCTTCAAAAGGTGTGTAAATTATGAAGAACTTAAAAGGTGTCAAAAATGAGAGGAGCATGAAACGGTCTGAAAAATAGGAGAAGCATGAAGTGGGGTTGAAAAACATGAAGAGCCTGAAAAGGTGTGAAATATATGAAGAGTTTCAAAATGTTTCAAATATAAGAGGAGCAAGAAAATATCTGAAAAATAGGAGGAGCATGAAGCGGTGTTGAAAAATATAAAGAGCCTGAAAAGGTGTGAAAAATGTGAAGAGCTTCAAAAGGTGTCAAAAATATGAGGAGCAGGAATCGGTATGAAAAATAGGACGAGCTTGAAGCAGAGTTGGAAAACAATAAGAGCGTGAAAACGTGTCAAAAATATGAAGAGCTTCAAAAGTTGTGTAAATTATGAAGAGCTTCTAAAGGTGTCAAAAATATGAGGAGCATGAAACGGTCTGAAAAATAAGAGGAGAATGAAGTGGGGTTAAAAAACATGAAGAGCCTGAAAAGGTGGGAAAAATATGAAGAGCTTCAAAAGTGTCAAAAATATGAGAAGCATGAAACGGTCTAAAAAATACGAGGAGCATGAAGTAGTGATCAAAAACATGAAGAGCCTGCAAATGTGTGAAATATATGAAGAGCTTCAAAAGGTGTCAAAAACTAGAAGAGCATGTAATGGTCTGAAAATTAAGTGGAGCATGAAGCGGTGTTCAAAAACATGAAGAATATGAAAAGGTGTGAAATATATGAAGAGCTTCAAAACGTGTGAAATACATGAGGAGCAGGAAACGCTCTGAAAAATAGGAGGAGCATGAAGCGGTGTTCAAAAACATGAAGAGGCTGAAAAGGTGTGAAAAATATGAAGAGCTTCAAAAGGTGTGAAAAATATAAGAAGCTTCAATAGGTGTCAAAAATATGAGGAGCATGAAACGGTCTGAAAAGTAGGAGGATCATGAAGCGGTATTGAAAAACATGAGAGCCTGAAAGGGTGTGAAAAATATGAAGAGCTTCAAAAGGTGTGAAATACATGAGGAGCATGAAACGGTCTGAAAAATAGGAGGAGGATGAAGCGGTGGTCAAAAGCATGAAGAGCCTGAAAAGGTGTGAAATATATGAAGAGCTTCAAAAGGTGTGAAATACATGAGGAGCATGAAACGGTCTGAAAAATAGGAGGAGCATGACGCGATGTTCAAAAACATGAAGAGCCTGAAAAGCTGTGAAAAATATGAAGAGCTTCAAAAGGAGTGAAAAATATGAGGAGCTTCAAAAGGTGTCAAAAATATGAGGAGCATGAAATGCTCTGAAAAATAGGAGGAGCATGACAACTTGTTGTAAAACCCGAAGAGCCTGAAAAGGTGTGAAAAATATGAAGAGCTTCTAAAGGTGTCAAAAATATGAGGAGCATTAAACAGTCTGAAAAATAGGATGAGAATGAAACGGTTTTGAAAAAATGAAGAGCATGAAAAGGTGTGAAATATATGAAGAGCTTCAAAAGGTGTCAAAAATATGAGCAGCATGAAACGGTCTGAAAAATACGAGGAGCATGAAGCGGTGTTGAAAAACATGAAGAGCCTGAAAAAGTATGAAAAATACGAACATCTTCAAAAGGTGTGTAAATGATGAAGAGCATCAAAAGGTGTCAAAAATGAGAGGAGCATGAAACGGTCTGAAAAATAGGAGGAGCATGAAGCGGTGTTGAAAAACATAAAGACCCTGAAAAGGGGTGAAAAATATGAAGAGCTTCAAAAGGTGTCAAAAATATGAGGAGCATGAAACTGTCTGAAAAACAGGAGGGGCATCAAGTGGTGTTGAAAAACATGAAGAGCCTGAAAAGGTGTGAAAAATATGAAGAGCTTCAAAAAGTGTCAAAAATATGAGGAGCATGAAACAATCTAAAAAGTACGAGGAGCATGAAGCAGTGATCAAAAACATGAAGAGCCTGCAAATGTGTGAAAAATATGAAGAGCTTCAAAAGGTGCGTAAATTATGAAGAGCTTTAAAAGGCGTCAAAAATATGAGGAGCATGAAACGGTCTGAAAAATAAGAGGAGAATGAAGTGGAGTTGAAAAACATGAAGAGCCTGAAAAGGTGTGAAAAACATGAAGAGCCTGAAAAGGTGTGAAAAATATGAAGAGCTTCAAAAGCAGTGAAAAATATGAGGAGCATGAAACGGTCTAAAATATAGCAGCAGCATGAAACGGTGTTTAAAAACATGAAGAGCCTGAAAACGTGTGTAAAATATGAAGAGCTTTAAAAGGTGTGAAAAATATGAAGAGCTTCAAAAGGTGTAAAAAATGAGATGAGCATTAAACGGTCTGAAAAATAGGAGGAGGATGAAGCGCTGCTCAAAAACATGAAGGGCCTGAAAATGTGTGAAAAATATGAAGAGCTTCAAAAGGTGTCAAAAATTTGAGGAGCATGTAATGGTCTGAAAAATAGGAGGAGCATGAAGCGGTGTTGAAAAACAATAAGAGCCTGGAATGGTGTGAAAAATATGTAGAACTTCAAAAGGTGGGAATAATATGAGGAGCATGAAACGGTCTGAAAAATAGGAGGCGCATGAAACGGTGTTCAAAAACATGAAGAGCCTGAACATCTGTGAAAAATATGAAGAGCTTCAAAAGGTGTCAAAAACATGAGGAGCATGAAGAGGTCTGAAAAACAGGAGGAGCATGAAATGGCGATGAAAAACATGAAGAGCCTGAACATCTGTGAAAAATATGAAGAGCTTCAAAAGGTGTCAAAAATATGAGGAGAATGAAACAGTCTTAAAAATAGGATGAGACTGAAACGGCTTTGAGAAAGATGAAGTGCATGAAAAGGTGTGAAAAATATTAAGAGCTTCAAAACGTGTCATAAATATGAGGTGCATGAAACGGTCTGAAAAATAGGAGGAGCATGAAGCGGTCGTCAAACACATAAAGAGGCTGAAAAGCTGTGAAAAATTTGAAGAGCTTCAAAAGGTGTCAAAATTATGAGGAGCATGAAACGGTGTGAAAAATAGGAGAAGAATGAAGCGGTGTTTAAAAACATGAAGATCCTCAAAAGGTGTGAAAAATATGAAGAGGTTCAAAAGGTGTGAAAAATATGAAGAGCTTCAAAAGGTGTCAAAAATGTTAGGAGCATGAAACGGTCTGAAAAATGCGCAGGAGCATGAAGCGGTGTTGAAAAACAGGATGAGCCTGAAAAGGTGTGAAATATATGAAGAGCTTCAAAAGGTGTCAAAAACATGAGGAGCATGAAGAGGTCTGAAAAACAGGAGGAGCATGAAATGGCGATGAAAAACATGAAGAGCCTGAACATCTGTGAAAAATATGAAGAACTTCAAAAAGAGTCAAAAATATGAGGACCATGAAACGGTCTGAAAAATAGGAGGAGCATGAAGCGCTCCACAAAAACATGAAAAGCATGAAAAGGAGTGAAAAATATGAAGAGCTTCAAAAGGTGTCAAAAATATGAGGAGCATGAAACAGCCTGTAAATAGGATGCGCACGAAACGGTTTTGAAAAAGAAGAAGAGCATGAAAAGTGTGAAAAATATGAAGAGCTTTTAAATGTGTCAAAAATATGAGGAGCATAAAACGGTCTGAAAAATAGGAGGAGCATGAAGCGGTAGTCAAAAACATGAAGAGCCTGAAAAGGTGTGAAATATATGAAGAGCTTCAAAAGGTGTCAAAAATATGAGAAGCATGAAACGACTGAAAAATAGGAGGAATATGAAGCCGTGTTGAAAAACATGAAGAGCCTGAAAAGGTGTGAAATATATGAAGAACTTCAAAAGGTGTCAAAAATATGAGAATCATGAAACGACTCAAAAACAGGAGGAGCATGAAGCGGTGTTGAAAAACATGAAGAGACTGAAAAGGTGTGAAATACATGAAGAGCTTCAAAAGGTGTCTAAAATATGAGGAGCATGAAACGATCTGAAAAATAGGAGGAGCATGAAGCGGTGTTCAAAAACATGAAAATCCTGAAAAGGTGTGAAAACTATGAAGAGCTTCAAAAGGTATCAAAAATATGAGGAGCATGAAACAGTCTGAAAAATAGGAGGAGCATGAAACGGTGTTCAAAACATGAAGAGCCTGAAAAGGTGTGAAAAATCTGAAGAGCTTCAAAGGTGTGAAAAATATGAAGAGCTTCAAAAGGTGTCAAAATACGAGGAGCATGAAACGGTCTGAAAAATAGAAGGAGAATGAAGTGGGGTTGAAAAACATGAAGAGCCTGAAAAGGTGTGAAAATTATGAAGAGCTTCAAAATTTGTCAAAAATATGAGGAGCATGAAACAGTCTGAAAAATAGGATGAGAATGAAACGGTTTTGAAAAAGATGAAGAGCATGAAAAGGTGTGAAAAATATGAAGAGCTGCAAAAGGTATCAAAAATATCAGAAACATGAAACGGTCTGAAAAATACGAGGAGCATGAAGCGGTGTTGAAAAACATGAAGAGCCTGAAAAGGTTTGAAATATATGAAGAGCTTCAAAAGGTGTCAAAAATATGAGGAGCATGAAACGGTCTGAAAAATACGAGGAGCATGAAGCGGTGTTGAAAAACATGAAGAGCCTGAAAAAGTATGAAAAATACGAACATCTTCAAAAGGTGTGTAAATGATGAAGAGCATCAAAAGGTGTCAAAAATGAGAGGAGCATGAAACGGTCTGAAAAATAGGAGGAGCATGAAGCGGTGTTGAAAAACATAAAGACCCTGAAAAGGTGTGAAAAATATGAAGAGCTTCAAAAGGTGTGAAATACATGAGGACCATGAAACGGTCTAAAAATATGAGGATCATGATGCGGTGTTGAAAAACATGAACACCCTGAAAAGGTGTGAAAATTATGAAGAGCTTCAAAAGCTTTCAAAAATATGAGGAACATCAAACGGTCTGAAAATAGGAGAAGCATGAAACGGTGTTCAAAAACATGAAGAGCTTGAAAAAGTGTGAAAAATATGAATAGCTTCAAAAGGTGTGAAATACATGAGGAGCTTGAAACGGTCTGAAAAGTAGGAGGAGCATGAAGCAGTGTTCAAAAACATGAAACGACTGAAAAGGTGTGAAAAATATGAAGAGCTTCATAAGGTGTCAAAAATATGAGGAGCACGAAACATTCTGAAAAATAGGAGGAGCATGAAACGGTGTTCAAAAACATGAAGAGCCTGAAAAGGTGTGAAAAATATGAAGAGCTTCAAAAGGTGTGAAAAATATGAAGAGCTTCCAAAGGTGTAAAAAATGAGATGAGCATGAAACGCTCTGAAAAATAGGAGGAGCATGAAATGGTATTGAAGAAAATGAAGAGTCTGAAAAGGTGTGAAATATATGAAGAGCTTCAAATGGAGTGGAAAAAAAAGAAGAGCTTCAAAAGTTGTCAAAAATATGAGGAGCATGAAACGATATGAAAAATAGGGGGAGCATGAAGCGGTGTTCAAAAACATGAGGAGCCTGAAAAGATGTGAAAAATATGAAGAGCATGAAAAGGTGTCAAAATTATGAGGAGCATGAAACGGTCTGAAAAATAGGATGAGCATCAAACGGTTTGGAAAAAGATGAAGAGCATGAAAAGTTATGAAAAATATGAAGAGCTTCAAAAGTTGTCAAAAATAAGGAGCATGAAATGGTCTGAAAAATGGTAGGAGCATGAAGTGGTGTTGAAAAACATGAAGAGCCTGAAAGGTGTGAAATATATGAAGAGCTTCAAAAGGTGTCAAAAATATGAGTAGCAAGAAATGGTCTGAAAAATAGGAGGAGCATGAAGCGGTGTTGAAAAACTTGAAGAGCCTGAAAATGTGTGAAAAATATGAAGAGCGTCAAAACATGTCAAAAATATGAGGAGCATGAAACGGTCTGAAAAATAGGAGGAGAAAGAAGCGGTGTTGAAAAACATGAAGAGCCTGAAAAGGTGTCAAAAATATGAAGAGCTTCAAAAGGTGTAAAAGATATGAGGAGCATGAAACGGTCTGAAAAATAGGAGGAGCAAGAAGCGGTCTTCAAAAACATGAAGAGCCTGAAAAGGTGTGAAAAGTATGAAGAGCTTCCAAAGGTGTCAAAAATATGAGGAGCATGAAACAGTCTGAAAAATAGGAGGAGCATGAAACGGTGGTGAAAAACATGAAGAACCTGAAAACGTGTGAAAAATATGAAAAGCTTCAAAAGGTGTGAAAAATATGAACAGGTTCAAAATGTGTGAAAAATATGAAGAGCTTCAAAAGGTGTCAAAAATATGAGGAGTATGAAATGGTCTGAAAATTAGGAGGAGCCTGAAACGGTGTTGAAAGACATGAAGAGCCTGAAAAGGTGTGAAATATATGAAGAGCTACAAAAGGTGTCAAAAATATGAGGAGCATGAAACGGTCTGAAAAATAGGCGGAGCATGAAATGGTGTTGAAAAACATGAAGAGCCTGAAAAGTTGTGAAAAATATGAAGAGCTTCAAAAGGTGTAAAATATATGAGGAGCTTGAAACGGTCTGAAAAATAGGAGGAGCATGAAGCGGTGTTGAAAAACATGAAGAGCCTGAAGGGTGTGAAAAATATGAAGAGCTTCAAAAGGTGTCAAAAACTTGAGGAGCATGAAACGGTCTGAAAAATAGAAGGAGCATGAAGCGATGTTGAAAAACATGAAGAGCCTGAAAAGGTGTGAAATATATGAGGAGATTCAAAAGGTGTCAAAAATATGAGGAGCATGAAACGGTCTGAAAAACAGGAGGAGCATGAAACGGTGTTGAAAAAAATGAAGAGCCTGAAAAGGTGTTAACAATATGAGAAGCCTTAAACGGTATGAAAAATAGGTGGAGCCTGAAGCTTTTTTGAAAAACATGAAGAGCCTGAAAAGGTGTGAAATATATGAGGAGCTTCAAAACGTGTCAAAAATATGAGGAGCATCAAACGGTCTTAAATATATGAGGAGCATGAAGCGGTGTTGAAAAACATGAAGAGCCTGAAAAAGTATGAAAAATACGAACATCTTCAAAAGGTGTGTAAATGATGAAGAGCATCAAAAGGTGTCAAAAATGAGAGGAGCATGAAACGGTCTGAAAAATAGGAGGAGCATGAAGCGGTGTTGAAAAACATAAAGACCCTGAAAAGGTGTGAAAAATATGAAGAGCTTCAAAAGGTGTGAAATACATGAGGACCATGAAACGGTCTAAAAATATGAGGATCATGATGCGGTGTTGAAAAACATGAACACCCTGAAAAGGTGTGAAAATTATGAAGAGCTTCAAAAGCTTTCAAAAATATGAGGAACATCAAACGGTCTGAAAATAGGAGAAGCATGAAACGGTGTTCAAAAACATGAAGAGCTTGAAAAAGTGTGAAAAATATGAATAGCTTCAAAAGGTGTGAAATACATGAGGAGCTTGAAACGGTCTGAAAAATAGGAGGAGCATGAAGCGGTGTTCAAAAACATGAAACGACTGAAAAGGTGTGAAAAATATGAAGAGCTTCATAAGGTGTCAAAAATATAAGGAGCACGAAACATTCTGAAAAATAGGAGGAGCATGAAACGGTGTTCAAAAACATGAAGAGCCTGAAAAGGTGTGAAAAATATGAAGAGCTTCAAAAGGTGTGAAAAATATGAAGAGCTTCCAAAGGTGTAAAAAATGAGATGAGCATGAAACGCTCTGAAAAATAGGAGGAGCATGAAATGGTATTGAAGAAAATGAAGAGTCTGAAAAGGTGTGAAATATATGAAGAGCTTCAAATGGAGTGAAAAAAAAAGAAGAGCTTCAAAAGTTGTCAAAAATATGAGGAGCATGAAACGATATGAAAAATAGGGGGAGCATGAAGCGGTGTTCAAAAACATGAGGAGCCTGAAAAGATGTGAAAAATATGAAAAGCATGAAAAGGTGTCAAAATTATGAGGAGCATGAAACGGTCTGAAAAATAGGATGAGCATCAAACGGTTTGGAAAAAGATGAAGAGCATGAAAAGTTATGAAAAATATGAAGAGCTTCAAAAGTTGTCAAAAATAAGGAGCATGAAATGGTCTGAAAAATGGTAGGAGCATGAAGTGGTGTTGAAAAACATGAAGAGCCTGAAAGGTGTGAAATATATGAAGAGCTTCAAAAGGTGTCAAAAATATGAGTAGCAAGAAATGGTCTGAAAAATAGGAGGAGCATGAAGCGGTGTTGAAAAACTTGAAGAGCCTGAAAATGTGTGAAAAATATGAAGAGCGTCAAAACATGTCAAAAATATGAGGAGCATGAAACGGTCTGAAAAATAGGAGGAGAAAGAAGCGGTGTTGAAAAACATGAAGAGCCTGAAAAGGTGTCAAAAATATGAAGAGCTTCAAAAGGTGTAAAAGATATGAGGAGCATGAAACGGTCTGAACAATAGGAGGAGCAAGAAGCGGTCTTCAAAAACATGAAGAGCCTGAAAAGGTGTGAAAAGTATGAAGAGCTTCCAAAGGTGTCAAAAATATGAGGAGCATGAAACAGTCTGAAAAATAGGAGGAGCATGAAACGGTGGTGAAAAACATGAAGAACCTGAAAACGTGTGAAAAATATGAAAAGCTTCAAAAGGTGTGAAAAATATGAACAGGTTCAAAATGTGTGAAAAATATGAAGAGCTTCAAAAGGTGTCAAAAATATGAGGAGTATGAAATGGTCTGAAAATTAGGAGGAGCATGAAACGGTGTTGAAAGACATGAAGAGCCTGAAAAGGAGTGAAATATATGAAGAGCTACAAAAGGTGTCAAAAATATGAGGAGCATGAAACGGTCTGAAAAATAGGCGGAGCATGAAATGGTGTTGAAAAACATGAAGAGCCTGAAAAGTTGTGAAAAATATGAAGAGCTTCAAAAGGTGTAAAATATATGAGGAGCTTGAAACGGTCTGAAAAATAGGAGGAGCATGAAGCGGTGTTGAAAAACATGAAGAGCCTGAAGGGTGTGAAAAATATGAAGAGCTTCAAAAGGTGTCAAAAATATGAGGAGCATGAAACGGTCTGAAAAACAGGAGGAGCATGAAACGGTGTTGAAAAAAATGAAGAGCCTGAAAAGGTGTTAACAATATGAGAAGCCTTAAACGGTATGAAAAATAGGTGGAGCCTGAAGCTTTTTTGAAAAACATGAAGAGCCTGAAAAGGTGTGAAATATATGAGGAGCTTCAAAACGTGTCAAAAATATGAGGAGCATCAAACGGTCTTAAATATATGAGGAGCATGAAGCGGTGTTGAAAAACATGAAGAGCCTGAAAAAGTATGAAAAATACGAACATCTTCAAAAGGTGTGTAAATGATGAAGAGCATCAAAAGGTGTCAAAAATGAGAGGAGCATGAAACGGTCTGAAAAATAGGAGGAGCATGAAGCGGTGTTGAAAAACATAAAGACCCTGAAAAGGTGTGAAAAATATGAAGAGCTTCAAAAGGTGTGAAATACATGAGGACCATGAAACGGTCTAAAAATATGAGGATCATGATGCGGTGTTGAAAAACATGAACACCCTGAAAAGGTGTGAAAATTATGAAGAGCTTCAAAAGCTTTCAAAAATATGAGGAACATCAAACGGTCTGAAAATAGGAGAAGCATGAAACGGTGTTCAAAAACATGAAGAGCTTGAAAAAGTGTGAAAAATATGAATAGCTTCAAAAGGTGTGAAATACATGAGGAGCTTGAAATGGTCTGAAAAATAGGAGGAGCATGAAGCGGTGTTCAAAAACATGAAACGCCTGAAAAGATGTGAAAAATATGAAGAGCTTCATAAGGTGTCAAAAATATGAGGAGCACGAAACATTCTGAAAAATAGGAGGAGCATGAAACGGTGTTCAAAAACATGAAGAGCCTGAAAAGGTGTGAAAAATATGAAGAGCTTCAAAAGGTGTGAAAAATATGAAGAGCTTCCAAAGGTGTAAAAAATGAGATGAGCATGAAACGCTCTGAAAAATAGGAGGAGCATGAAATGGTATTGAAGAAAATGAAGAGTCTGAAAAGGTGTGAAATATATGAAGAGCTTCAAATGGAGTGAAAAAAAAAGAAGAGCTTCAAAAGTTGTCAAAAATATGAGGAGCATGAAACGATATGAAAAATAGGGGGAGCATGAAGCGGTGTTCAAAAACATGAGGAGCCTGAAAAGATGTGAAAAATATGAAAAGCATGAAAAGGTGTCAAAATTATGAGGAGCATGAAACGGTCTGAAAAATAGGATGAGCATCAAACGGTTTGGAAAAAGATGAAGAGCATGAAAAGTTATGAAAAATATGAAGAGCTTCAAAAGTTGTCAAAAATAAGGAGCATGAAATGGTCTGAAAAATGGTAGGAGCATGAAGTGGTGTTGAAAAACATGAAGAGCCTGAAAGGTGTGAAATATATGAAGAGCTTCAAAAGGGGTCAAAAATATGAGTAGCAAGAAATGGTCTGAAAAATAGGAGGAGCATGAAGCGGTGTTGAAAAACTTGAAGAGCCTGAAAATGTGTGAAAAATATGAAGAGCGTCAAAACATGTCAAAAATATGAGGAGCATGAAACGGTCTGAAAAATAGGAGGAGAAAGAAGCGGTGTTGAAAAACATGAAGAGCCTGAAAAGGTGTCAAAAATATGAAGAGCTTCAAAAGGTGTAAAAGATATGAGGAGCATGAAACGGTCTGAACAATAGGAGGAGCAAGAAGCGGTCTTCAAAAACATGAAGAGCCTGAAAAGGTGTGAAAAGTATGAAGAGCTTCCAAAGGTGTCAAAAATATGAGGAGCATGAAACAGTCTGAAAAATAGGAGGAGCATGAAACGGTGGTGAAAAACATGAAGAACCTGAAAACGTGTGAAAAATATGAAAAGCTTCAAAAGGTGTGAAAAATATGAACAGGTTGAAAATGTGTGAAAAATATGAAGAGCTTCAAAAGGTGTCAAAAATATGAGGAGTATGAAATGGTCTGAAAATTAGGAGGAGCATGAAACGGTGTTGAAAGACATGAAGAGCCTGAAAAGGAGTGAAATATATGAAGAGCTACAAAAGGTGTCAAAAATATGAGGAGCATGAAACGGTCTGAAAAATAGGCGGAGCATGAAATGGTGTTGAAAAACATGAAGAGCCTGAAAAGTTGTGAAAAATATGAAGAGCTTCAAAAGGTGTAAAATATATGAGGAGCTTGAAACGGTCTGAAAAATAGGAGGAGCATGAAGCGGTGTTGAAAAACATGAAGAGCCTGAAGGGTGTGAAAAATATGAAGAGCTTCAAAAGGTGTCAAAAACTTGAGGAGCATGAAACGTTCTGAAAAATAGAAGGAGCATGAAGCGATGTTGAAAAACATGAAGAGCCTGAAAAGGTGTGAAATATATGAGGAGATTCAAAAGGTGTCAAAAATATGAGGAGCATGAAACGGTCTGAAAAACAGGAGGAGCATGAAACGGTGTTGAAAAAAATGAAGAGCCTGAAAAGGTGTTAACAATATGAGAAGCCTTAAACGGTATGAAAAATAGGTGGAGCCTGAAGCTTTTTTGAAAAACATGAAGAGCCTGAAAAGGTGTGAAATATATGAGGAGCTTCAAAACGTGTCAAAAATATGAGGAGCATCAAACGGTCTTAAATATATGAGGAGCATGAAGCGGTGTTGAAAAACATGAAGAGCCTGAAAAAGTATGAAAAATACGAACATCTTCAAAAGGTGTGTAAATGATGAAGAGCATCAAAAGGTGTCAAAAATGAGAGGAGCATGAAACGGTCTGAAAAATAGGAGGAGCATGAAGCGGTGTTGAAAAACATAAAGACCCTGAAAAGGTGTGAAAAATATGAAGAGCTTCAAAAGGTGTGAAATACATGAGGACCATGAAACGGTCTAAAAATATGAGGATCATGATGCGGTGTTGAAAAACATGAACACCCTGGAAAGGTGTGAAAATTATGAAGAGCTTCAAAAGCTTTCAAAAATATGAGGAACATCAAACGGTCTGAAAATAGGAGAAGCATGAAACGGTGTTCAAAAACATGAAGAGCTTGAAAAAGTGTGAAAAATATGAATAGCTTCAAAAGGTGTGAAATACATGAGGAGCTTGAAATGGTCTGAAAAATAGGAGGAGCATGAAGCGGTGTTCAAAAACATGAAACGCCTGAAAAGATGTGAAAAATATGAAGAGCTTCATAAGGTGTCAAAAATATGAGGAGCACGAAACATTCTGAAAAATAGGAGGAGCATGAAACGGTGTTCAAAAACATGAAGAGCCTGAAAAGGTGTGAAAAATATGAAGAGCTTCAAAAGGTGTGAAAAATATGAAGAGCTTCCAAAGGTGTAAAAAATGAGATGAGCATGAAACGCTCTGAAAAATAGGAGGAGCATGAAATGGTATTGAAGAAAATGAAGAGTCTGAAAAGGTGTGAAATATATGAAGAGCTTCAAATGGAGTGAAAAAAAAAGAAGAGCTTCAAAAGTTGTCAAAAATATGAGGAGCATGAAACGATATGAAAAATAGGGGGAGCATGAAGCGGTGTTCAAAAACATGAGGAGCCTGAAAAGATGTGAAAAATATGAAAAGCATGAAAAGGTGTCAAAATTATGAGGAGCATGAAACGGTCTGAAAAATAGGATGAGCATCAAACGGTTTGGAAAAAGATGAAGAGCATGAAAAGTTATGAAAAATATGAAGAGCTTCAAAAGTTGTCAAAAATAAGGAGCATGAAATGGTCTGAAAAATGGTAGGAGCATGAAGTGGTGTTGAAAAACATGAAGAGCCTGAAAGGTGTGAAATATATGAAGAGCTTCAAAAGGGGTCAAAAATATGAGTAGCAAGAAATGGTCTGAAAAATAGGAGGAGCATGAAGCGGTGTTGAAAAACTTGAAGAGCCTGAAAATGTGTGAAAAATATGAAGAGCGTCAAAACATGTCAAAAATATGAGGAGCATGAAACGGTCTGAAAAATAGGAGGAGAAAGAAGCGGTGTTGAAAAACATGAAGAGCCTGAAAAGGTGTCAAAAATATGAAGAGCTTCAAAAGGTGTAAAAGATATGAGGAGCATGAAACGGTCTGAACAATAGGAGGAGCAAGAAGCGGTCTTCAAAAACATGAAGAGCCTGAAAAGGTGTGAAAAGTATGAAGAGCTTCCAAAGGTGTCAAAAATATGAGGAGCATGAAACAGTCTGAAAAATAGGAGGAGCATGAAACGGTGGTGAAAAACATGAAGAACCTGAAAACGTGTGAAAAATATGAAAAGCTTCAAAAGGTGTGAAAAATATGAACAGGTTGAAAATGTGTGAAAAATATGAAGAGCTTCAAAAGGTGTCAAAAATATGAGGAGTATGAAATGGTCTGAAAATTAGGAGGAGCATGAAACGGTGTTGAAAGACATGAAGAGCCTGAAAAGGAGTGAAATATATGAAGAGCTACAAAAGGTGTCAAAAATATGAGGAGCATGAAACGGTCTGAAAAATAGGCGGAGCATGAAATGGTGTTGAAAAACATGAAGAGCCTGAAAAGTTGTGAAAAATATGAAGAGCTTCAAAAGGTGTAAAATATATGAGGAGCTTGAAACGGTCTGAAAAATAGGAGGAGCATGAAGCGGTGTTGAAAAACATGAAGAGCCTGAAGGGTGTGAAAAATATGAAGAGCTTCAAAAGGTGTCAAAAACTTGAGGAGCATGAAACGTTCTGAAAAATAGAAGGAGCATGAAGCGATGTTGAAAAACATGAAGAGCCTGAAAAGGTGTGAAATATATGAGGAGATTCAAAAGGTGTCAAAAATATGAGGAGCATGAAACGGTCTGAAAAACAGGAGGAGCATGAAACGGTGTTGAAAAAAATGAAGAGCCTGAAAAGGTGTTAACAATATGAGAAGCCTTAAACGGTATGAAAAATAGGTGGAGCCTGAAGCTTTTTTGAAAAACATGAAGAGCCTGAAAAGGTGTGAAATATATGAGGAGCTTCAAAACGTGTCAAAAATATGAGGAGCATCAAACGGTCTTAAATATATGAGGAGCATGAAGCGGTGTTGAAAAACATGAAGAGCCTGAAAAAGTATGAAAAATACGAACATCTTCAAAAGGTGTGTAAATGATGAAGAGCATCAAAAGGTGTCAAAAATGAGAGGAGCATGAAACGGTCTGAAAAATAGGAGGAGCATGAAGCGGTGTTGAAAAACATAAAGACCCTGAAAAGGTGTGAAAAATATGAAGAGCTTCAAAAGGTGTGAAATACATGAGGACCATGAAACGGTCTAAAAATATGAGGATCATGATGCGGTGTTGAAAAACATGAACACCCTGGAAAGGTGTGAAAATTATGAAGAGCTTCAAAAGCTTTCAAAAATATGAGGAACATCAAACGGTCTGAAAATAGGAGAAGCATGAAACGGTGTTCAAAAACATGAAGAGCTTGAAAAAGTGTGAAAAATATGAATAGCTTCAAAAGGTGTGAAATACATGAGGAGCTTGAAATGGTCTGAAAAATAGGAGGAGCATGAAGCGGTGTTCAAAAACATGAAACGCCTGAAAAGATGTGAAAAATATGAAGAGCTTCATAAGGTGTCAAAAATATGAGGAGCACGAAACATTCTGAAAAATAGGAGGAGCATGAAACGGTGTTCAAAAACATGAAGAGCCTGAAAAGGTGTGAAAAATATGAAGAGCTTCAAAAGGTGTGAAAAATATGAAGAGCTTCCAAAGGTGTAAAAAATGAGATGAGCATGAAACGCTCTGAAAAATAGGAGGAGCATGAAATGGTATTGAAGAAAATGAAGAGTCTGAAAAGGTGTGAAATATATGAAGAGCTTCAAATGGAGTGAAAAAAAAAGAAGAGCTTCAAAAGTTGTCAAAAATATGAGGAGCATGAAACGATATGAAAAATAGGGGGAGCATGAAGCGGTGTTCAAAAACATGAGGAGCCTGAAAAGATGTGAAAAATATGAAAAGCATGAAAAGGTGTCAAAATTATGAGGAGCATGAAACGGTCTGAAAAATAGGATGAGCATCAAACGGTTTGGAAAAAGATGAAGAGCATGAAAAGTTATGAAAAATATGAAGAGCTTCAAAAGTTGTCAAAAATAAGGAGCATGAAATGGTCTGAAAAATGGTAGGAGCATGAAGTGGTGTTGAAAAACATGAAGAGCCTGAAAGGTGTGAAATATATGAAGAGCTTCAAAAGGGGTCAAAAATATGAGTAGCAAGAAATGGTCTGAAAAATAGGAGGAGCATGAAGCGGTGTTGAAAAACTTGAAGAGCCTGAAAATGTGTGAAAAATATGAAGAGCGTCAAAACATGTCAAAAATATGAGGAGCATGAAACGGTCTGAAAAATAGGAGGAGAAAGAAGCGGTGTTGAAAAACATGAAGAGCCTGAAAAGGTGTCAAAAATATGAAGAGCTTCAAAAGGTGTAAAAGATATGAGGAGCATGAAACGGTCTGAACAATAGGAGGAGCAAGAAGCGGTCTTCAAAAACATGAAGAGCCTGAAAAGGTGTGAAAAGTATGAAGAGCTTCCAAAGGTGTCAAAAATATGAGGAGCATGAAACAGTCTGAAAAATAGGAGGAGCATGAAACGGTGGTGAAAAACATGAAGAACCTGAAAACGTGTGAAAAATATGAAAAGCTTCAAAAGGTGTGAAAAATATGAACAGGTTGAAAATGTGTGAAAAATATGAAGAGCTTCAAAAGGTGTCAAAAATATGAGGAGTATGAAATGGTCTGAAAATTAGGAGGAGCATGAAACGGTGTTGAAAGACATGAAGAGCCTGAAAAGGAGTGAAATATATGAAGAGCTACAAAAGGTGTCAAAAATATGAGGAGCATGAAACGGTCTGAAAAATAGGCGGAGCATGAAATGGTGTTGAAAAACATGAAGAGCCTGAAAAGTTGTGAAAAATATGAAGAGCTTCAAAAGGTGTAAAATATATGAGGAGCTTGAAACGGTCTGAAAAATAGGAGGAGCATGAAGCGGTGTTGAAAAACATGAAGAGCCTGAAGGGTGTGAAAAATATGAAGAGCTTCAAAAGGTGTCAAAAACTTGAGGAGCATGAAACGTTCTGAAAAATAGAAGGAGCATGAAGCGATGTTGAAAAACATGAAGAGCCTGAAAAGGTGTGAAATATATGAGGAGATTCAAAAGGTGTCAAAAATATGAGGAGCATGAAACGGTCTGAAAAACAGGAGGAGCATGAAACGGTGTTGAAAAAAATGAAGAGCCTGAAAAGGTGTTAACAATATGAGAAGCCTTAAACGGTATGAAAAATAGGTGGAGCCTGAAGCTTTTTTGAAAAACATGAAGAGCCTGAAAAGGTGTGAAATATATGAGGAGCTTCAAAACGTGTCAAAAATATGAGGAGCATCAAACGGTCTTAAATATATGAGGAGCATGAAGCGGTGTTGAAAAACATGAAGAGCCTGAAAAAGTATGAAAAATACGAACATCTTCAAAAGGTGTGTAAATGATGAAGAGCATCAAAAGGTGTCAAAAATGAGAGGAGCATGAAACGGTCTGAAAAATAGGAGGAGCATGAAGCGGTGTTGAAAAACATAAAGACCCTGAAAAGGTGTGAAAAATATGAAGAGCTTCAAAAGGTGTGAAATACATGAGGACCATGAAACGGTCTAAAAATATGAGGATCATGATGCGGTGTTGAAAAACATGAACACCCTGGAAAGGTGTGAAAATTATGAAGAGCTTCAAAAGCTTTCAAAAATATGAGGAACATCAAACGGTCTGAAAATAGGAGAAGCATGAAACGGTGTTCAAAAACATGAAGAGCTTGAAAAAGTGTGAAAAATATGAATAGCTTCAAAAGGTGTGAAATACATGAGGAGCTTGAAATGGTCTGAAAAATAGGAGGAGCATGAAGCGGTGTTCAAAAACATGAAACGCCTGAAAAGATGTGAAAAATATGAAGAGCTTCATAAGGTGTCAAAAATATGAGGAGCACGAAACATTCTGAAAAATAGGAGGAGCATGAAACGGTGTTCAAAAACATGAAGAGCCTGAAAAGGTGTGAAAAATATGAAGAGCTTCAAAAGGTGTGAAAAATATGAAGAGCTTCCAAAGGTGTAAAAAATGAGATGAGCATGAAACGCTCTGAAAAATAGGAGGAGCATGAAATGGTATTGAAGAAAATGAAGAGTCTGAAAAGGTGTGAAATATATGAAGAGCTTCAAATGGAGTGAAAAAAAAAGAAGAGCTTCAAAAGTTGTCAAAAATATGAGGAGCATGAAACGATATGAAAAATAGGGGGAGCATGAAGCGGTGTTCAAAAACATGAGGAGCCTGAAAAGATGTGAAAAATATGAAAAGCATGAAAAGGTGTCAAAATTATGAGGAGCATGAAACGGTCTGAAAAATAGGATGAGCATCAAACGGTTTGGAAAAAGATGAAGAGCATGAAAAGTTATGAAAAATATGAAGAGCTTCAAAAGTTGTCAAAAATAAGGAGCATGAAATGGTCTGAAAAATGGTAGGAGCATGAAGTGGTGTTGAAAAACATGAAGAGCCTGAAAGGTGTGAAATATATGAAGAGCTTCAAAAGGGGTCAAAAATATGAGTAGCAAGAAATGGTCTGAAAAATAGGAGGAGCATGAAGCGGTGTTGAAAAACTTGAAGAGCCTGAAAATGTGTGAAAAATATGAAGAGCGTCAAAACATGTCAAAAATATGAGGAGCATGAAACGGTCTGAAAAATAGGAGGAGAAAGAAGCGGTGTTGAAAAACATGAAGAGCCTGAAAAGGTGTCAAAAATATGAAGAGCTTCAAAAGGTGTAAAAGATATGAGGAGCATGAAACGGTCTGAACAATAGGAGGAGCAAGAAGCGGTCTTCAAAAACATGAAGAGCCTGAAAAGGTGTGAAAAGTATGAAGAGCTTCCAAAGGTGTCAAAAATATGAGGAGCATGAAACAGTCTGAAAAATAGGAGGAGCATGAAACGGTGGTGAAAAACATGAAGAACCTGAAAACGTGTGAAAAATATGAAAAGCTTCAAAAGGTGTGAAAAATATGAACAGGTTCAAAATGTGTGAAAAATATGAAGAGCTTCAAAAGGTGTCAAAAATATGAGGAGTATGAAATGGTCTGAAAATTAGGAGGAGCATGAAACGGTGTTGAAAGACATGAAGAGCCTGAAAAGGAGTGAAATATATGAAGAGCTACAAAAGGTGTCAAAAATATGAGGAGCATGAAACGGTCTGAAAAATAGGCGGAGCATGAAATGGTGTTGAAAAACATGAAGAGCCTGAAATGTTGTGAAAAATATGAAGAGCTTCAAAAGGTGTGAAATATATGAGGAGCTTGAAACGGTCTGAAAAATAGGAGGAGCATGAAGCGGTGTTGAAAAACATGAAGAGCCTGAAGGGTGTGAAAAATATGAAGAGCTTCAAAAGGTGTCGAAAATATGAGGAGCCGGAAACGATCTGAAAAATAGGAGGAGCATGAAGCGGTGTTCAAAAACATCAGGAGCCTGAAAAGATGTGAAAAATATGAAGAGCATCAAAAGGTGTCAAAATTATGAGGACCATGAATCGGTCTGAAAATTAGGAGGAGCATGAAGCGGTGTTCAAAAACATGAAGAGCCTGAAAAGGTGTGAAAAATATGAAGAGCCTCAAAAAGTATCAAAAATATGAGGAGAATGAAACGGTCTGAAAAATAGGAGGAGCATGAAGTGTTGTTGAAAATCATGAAGAGCATGAAAAGGTGTGAAAAATATGAAGAGCCTCAAAAAGTATCAAAAATATGAGGAGAATGAAACGGTCTGAAAAATAGGAGGAGCATGAAGTGTTGTTGAAAATCATGAAGAGCATGAAAAGGTGTGAAATATATGAAGAGCTTCAAAAGGTGTCAAAAATATGAGGAGCATGAAACTCTCTGAAAAATAGGAGGAGCATGAAGCGGTGTTCAAAAACATGAAGAGCCTGAAAAGGTGTGAAAAATATGAAGAGCCTCAAAAAGTATGAAAAATATGAGGAGCATGAAACAGTCTGAAAAATAGGATGAGCATGAAACGGTTTGGAAAAAGATGAAGAGCATGAAAAGTTATGAAAAATATGAAGAGCTTCAAAAGTTGTCAAAAATATGAGGAGCATGAAATGGTCTGAAAAATAGGAGGAGCATGAAGCGGTGTTCAAAAACATGAAAAGCCTGAAAAGGTGTGAAAAATATGAAGAGCTTCAAAAGTTGTCAAAAATATGAGAAGCATGAAACGGTCTGAAAAATAGGAGGAGCATGAAGCAGTGTTCAAAAACATGTAGAGCATGAAAAGGTGTGAAAAATATGAGGAGCTTCAAAAGGAGTGAAAACATGAACAGTTTCAAAAGGTGTCAAAAATGAAATGAGCATGAAGCCGTCTGAAAAATAGGAGAAGCATGAAGTGTTGTTGAAAACATGAAGATCCTGAAAAGGTGTGAAATATATGAAGAGCTTCAAAACGTGTCAAATATATGAGGAGCAAGAAAGGGTCTGAAAAATAAAAGGATCATGAAGCGATGTTGAGAACCATGAACAGCCGGAAAAAGAGTGAAAAACATGAAGAGCCTCAAAACGTGTCAAAAATATGAGGAGCATGAAAGGATCAGAAAAATAGTAGGAGCAGGAATCAGTGTTGAAAAACATGAAGAACCTGAAAAGGTGTGAAAAAATATGAAGCACTTCAAAAAATGTCAAAAATATGAGGAGCATGAAACGGTCTGAAAAATAGGAGGATCATGAAGTGGTGTTGAAAAACATGAAGAGCCTGAAAAGGTGTGAAAAATGTGAAGAGCTTCAAGATGTGTCAAAAATATGAGGAGCATGAAACGGTCTGAAAAATAGGAGGATCATGAAGCGGTGTTCAAAAACATGAAGAGCCTGAAAAGGTGTGAAAAATATGAAGAGCTCCAAAAGGTGTGAAAAATATGAAGACCTTCATAAGGTGTCAAAAATCGATGAGCATGAATGCTCTTAAAAATAGGGGGAGCATGAAACGTTGTTGAAAAACATGAAGAGCCTGAAAACGTGAAAAAAATATGAAGAGCTTCAAAAGATGTGAAAAATATGAACAGCTTCAAAAGGTGTCAAATATGAGATGAGCATGAAGCGGTCTGAAAAAAGTAGGAGCATGAAGTGGTGTTGAAAAACATGAAGAGCCTGAAAAGGTGTGAAATATATGAAGAGATTCAAAAGGTGTCAAAAATATGAGGAGCATGAAACGATCTGAAAAATAGGAGGACCATGAAGCGCTGTTCAAAAACATGAAAATCCTGAAAAGGTGTGAAAAATATGAAGAGCTTCAAAAGGTATCAAAAATATGAGGAGCATGAAACAGTCTGAAAAATAGGAGGAGAATGAAACGGTTTTCAAAACATGAAGATCCTGAAAAGGTGTGAAAAATCTGAAGAGCTTCAAAGGTGTGAAAAATATGAAGAGCTTCAAAAGGTGTCAAAAATGAGATGAGCATGAATCAGTCTGAAAAATAGGAGGAGAATGAAGTGGTGGTGAAAAACTTGAAGAGCCTGAAAAGGTGTGAAATATATGAAGAGTTTCAAAAGGTGTCAAATATATGAGGAGCATGAAAAGGTCTGAAAAATAGGAGGAGCATGAAGCGGTGTTCAAAAACCTGAAGAACCTGAAACGGTGTGAAAAATATGAAGAGCTTCAAAAGGCGTCAAAAATATGAGGAGCATGAAACGGTCTGAAAAATAGGAGGAACATGAAGCGCTGTTCAAAAACATGAAGCGCCTGAAAAGGTGTGAAAAATATGAAAAACTTCAAAAGGTGTGAAATACATGTGGAGCATGTAACAGTCTGAAAAATAGGAGCACCATGAAACGGTGTTGAAAACATGAAGAGCCTGAATGGGTGTGAAAAATATGAAGAGCTTCAAAAGGTGTGAAATATATGAGGAGCTTAAAACGGTCTGAAAAAGAGGAGCAGAATATAACGGTGTTCAAAAACATGAAGACCATGAAAAGGTGTGAAAAATATGAATAGCTTCAAAAGGTGTGAAATATAGGAGGAGCATGAAGAGGTGTTCCAAAACATGAAAAGCCTGAAAATGTGTGAAAAATAGGAAGAGCTTCATAAGGTGTAAAAAATATGAGGATCATGAAACAGTCTGAAAAATAGGAGGAGAATGAAACAGTGTTCAAAACATGAAGAGCCTGAAATGGTGTGAAAAATATGAAGAGCTTCAAAAGGTGTCAAAAATGAGATGACCATGAAACAGTCTGAAAAATAGGAGGAGCATGAAGTGGTGGTGAAAAACATGAAGAGACTGAAAAGCTGTGAAATATATGAAGAGCTTCAAAAGGTGTCAAAAATATGAGGAGCATGAAAGGGTCAGAAATATAGGAGGAGCATGAAGTGGTGTTGAAACACATGAAGAGTCTGAAAAGGTGTGAAAAATATGAAGAGCTTCAAAAGGTGTCAAAATATGTGGAGCATGAAAAGGTCTGAAAAATAGGAGGAGCATGAAACGGTGTTGAAACACATGAGGAGCCTGAAAAGGTGTGAAAAATAAGAAGAGTTTCAAAACGTGTCAAAAATATGTCGAGCATGAAATGGTCTGAAAAATAGGAGAAGCATGAAGCGGTGTTTGAAAACATGAAGAACCTGATCAAGTGTGAAAAATATAAAGAGCTTCAAAAGCTGTGAAAAATATGAACATCTTCAAATGGTGTGAAAAATGAGATGAGCATGAAGCGGTCTGAAATATAGGAGGAGCATGAAGTGTTGTTGAAAAACATGAAGACCCTGAAAAGTTGTGAAATATATGAAGAGCTTCAAAAGGTGTGAAAAATATGAGGAGCATGAAACTGTCTGAAAAATAGGAGGAGCAAGAAGCAGTGTTGAAAAACATGAAGAGCCTGAAAACCTGTGAAATATATGAAGAGTATCAAAAGGTGTGAAAAATATGAAAAGCTTCTAAAGTGGTCAAAAAGGAGATGAGCGTGAAACGGTGTGAAAAATAGAGGGGCATGAAGTAGCATTGAAAAAGCAGGAAGAGCCTGAAAATGTGTGAAATATATGAAGAGCTTCAAAAGGTGTCAAAAATATGAGGCGCACGATACGGTCTGAAAAATAAGAGGAGCTTGAAGCATTGTTGAAAAACATGAAGAGCCTAAAAAGGTGTCAAAAATATGAAGAGCTTCAAAAGGTGTAAAAGATATGGGGAGCATGAAACGGTCTGAAAAATAGGAGGAGCAAGAAGTGGTCTTCAAAAACATGAAGAGCCTGAAAAGGTGTGAAAAATATGAAGAGCTTCAAAAGGTGTCAAAAATATGAGGAGCATGAAACACTCTGAAAAATAGGAGGAGCATGAAACGGTGTTGAAAAACATGAAGAACCTGAAAACGTGTGAAAAATATTAAAAGCTTCAAAACGTGTGAAAAATATGAACAGGTTCAAAATGTGTGAAAAATATGAAGAGCTTCAAAAGGTGTCAAAAATATGAGGAGCATGAAATGGGCTGAAAATTAGGAGGAGCATGAAACGGTGTTGAAAGACATGAAGAGCCTGAAAAGGTGTGAAATATATGAAGAGCTTCAAAAGGTGTGAAAAATATGAGGAGCATGAAACGGTCTGAAAAATAGGAGGAGCAAGAAGCGGTGTTGAAAAACATGAAGAGCCTGAAAAGGTGTTCAAAAACATGAAGAGCCTGAAAAGGTGTGAAAAATATGAAGAGATTCAAAATGTGTCAAAAATATGAGCAGTATAAAATGGACAGATAAATCAGAGGAGCATGAGGCGGTGTTGAAAACATAAACAGCCTGAAAATGTGTGAAAAATATGAAGAGCTTCGAAAGGTGTCAAAAATATGAGGAGCATGAAACGGTCTTAAAAATAGGAGGAGCATGAAGCGGTTTTGAAAAACATGAAGAGACTGAAAAGCTGTGAAAAATATGAAGAGCTTCAAAAGTTGTGAAAAATATGAGGAGCATGAAACGGTCTGAAAAATAGGAGGAGCATGAAGCGGTTTTGAAAAACATGAAGAGACTGAAAAGCTGTGAAAAATATGAAGAGCTTCAAAAGGTGTCAAAAATATGAGGAGCATGGAACGGTCTGAAAAATAGGAGGAGCATGAAACGGTGATCAAAAACATGGAGAGCCTGAAAAGGTGTGAAAAATATGAAGAACTTCAAAAGGTGTGAAATACATGAGGAGCATGAAACGGTCTCAAAAATAGGAGAAGCATGAAGTGGTGTGGAAAACATGAAGAGCCTAAAAAGTTGTGAAAAATATGAAGAGTTTCAAAAGGTGTGAAATATATGAGGAGCATGAAACTCTCTGAAAAATAGGAGGAGCATGAAGTGGTGTTCAAAAACATGAAGAGCCTGAAAAGGTGTGAGAATTATGAAGAGCTTCAAACGGTGTCAAAAATATGAGGAGCATGATACGGTCTGAAAAATAGGAGGAGCATGAAGTGGTGTTGAAAAATATGAAGAGTATGAAAAAGTGTGAAGAATACGAAGACTTTCAAAAGGTGTCAAAAATATGAGGTGTATGAAACGGTCTGAAAAATAGGAGGAGCATGAAGCGGTGTTCAAAAACATGAAGAGCCTGAAAAGGTGTGAAATATATGAAGAGCTTCAAAAGTTGTGAAAAATATGAAGAGCTTCAAAAGGTGTCAAAAATATGAGGAGCAAGAAACGGTCTAAAAAATAGGAGGAGCATGAAGCGGTGTTCAAAAACAAGAAGAGCCTGAAAAGGTGTGAGAAATATGAAGATCTTCAAAAGGTGTCAAAAATAGGAAGAGCATGAAACGGTCTGAAAAACAGGAGGAGCATGAAGCGGTGTTGAAAAACATGAAGAGACTGAAAAGGTGTGAAAAATATGAAGAGTTTCAAAAGGTGTGAAAAATATGAGGAGCATGAAATGGTCTGAAAAATGGGAGGATCATGAAGCGGTGTTGAAAAACATGAAGAGCCTGAAAAGGTGTGAAAAATATGAAGAGCTTCAAAACCTGTGAAATACATGAGGAGCATGAAACGGTCTGAAAAATAGGAGGAGCATGAAACAGTGTTCAAAAACAGGAAGAGCCTGAAAATGTTTCAAAAATATGAAGATTTTCAAAGGTGTCAAAAATATGAGGAGCATGAAACGGTCTGAAAATTAGGAGGAGCATGAAACGGTGTTCAAAAACATGAAGAGCCTGAAAAGGTATGAAAAAAATGAAAAGCCTAAAAACGTTTCAAAAATCTGAGGAGCATGAAACGATCTGAAAAATATGAGGAGCATGATGTGGTGTTGAAAAATATGAAAAGCCTGAAAACGTGTGAAAATTATGAAGAGCTTCGAAAGGTGTCAAAAATATGAGGAGCATGAAACGGTCTGAAAAATAGCAGGAGCATGAAACGGTGTTGAAAAACATGAAGAATCTGAAAACGTGTCAAAAATATGAAGACCTTCAAAAGGTGTGAAAAATATGAAGAGCTTTAAAAGGTGTCAAAAATATGAGGAGCACGAAACGGTCTGAAAATTATGAGGAGCATGAAGAGGTGTTGAAAAACATGAAGAGCCTGAAAATTTGTGAAAAATATGAAGAGCTTCAAAAGCTGTCAAAAATATGAGGAGCTTCAAAAGGAGTCAAAAATGAGATGAGCATGAAACAGTGTGAAAAATAGGAGGAGCATGAAGCCGTGTTGGAAATGCCGAAGAGCCTGAAAAGGTGTCAAAAATAGGAGGAGCATGAAACGGTCTGATTAATAAGAGGAGCATGAAGCGGTGGTCAAAACATGAAGAGCCTAAAAAGGTGTGAAAAATATGAAGAGCTTCAAAAGGTGTGTAAAATATGAAGGGCTTCAAAAAGTGTCAAAAATGAGAGGAGCAGGAAACGGTGTTCAAAAATATGAAGAACCTGAAAAGGTGTGAAAAATATGAAGAGCTCCAAAAGGTGTGAAAAATATGAGGCACATGAAAAGGTCTGAAAAATAGGAGAAGCATGAAACGGTGTTCAAAAACATGAAGAGCCTGAAAAGGGGTGGAAAATATGAAGAGCCTAAAAAGGTGTGAAAAATATGAGGAGAATGAAAAATCTGAAAAATAGGAGGAGCATGAAGCGGTGTTCAAAAACAAGAAGAGCCTGAAAAGGTGTGAGAAATATGAAGATCTTCAAAAGGTGTCAAAAATAGGAAGAGCATGAAACGGTCTGAAAAACAGGAGGAGCATGAAGCGGTGTTGAAAAACATGAAGAGACTGAAAAGGTGTGAAAAATATGAAGAGTTTCAAAAGGTGTGAAAAATATGAGGAGCATGAAATGGTCTGAAAAATGGGAGGATCATGAAGCGGTGTTGAAAAACATGAAGAGCCTGAAAAGGTGTGAAAAATATGAAGAGCTTCAAAACCTGTGAAATACATGAGGAGCATGAAACGGTCTGAAAAATAGGAGGAGCATGAAACAGTGTTCAAAAACAGGAAGAGCCTGAAAATGTTTCAAAAATATGAAGATTTTCAAAGGTGTCAAAAATATGAGGAGCATGAAACGGTCTGAAAATTAGGAGGAGCATGAAACGGTGTTCAAAAACATGAAGAGCCTGAAAAGGTATGAAAAAAATGAAAAGCCTAAAAACGTTTCAAAAATCTGAGGAGCATGAAACGATCTGAAAAATATGAGGAGCATGATGTGGTGTTGAAAAATATGAAAAGCCTGAAAACGTGTGAAAATTATGAAGAGCTTCGAAAGGTGTCAAAAATATGAGGAGCATGAAACGGTCTGAAAAATAGCAGGAGCATGAAACGGTGTTGAAAAACATGAAGAATCTGAAAACGTGTCAAAAATATGAAGACCTTCAAAAGGTGTGAAAAATATGAAGAGCTTTAAAAGGTGTCAAAAATATGAGGAGCACGAAACGGTCTGAAAATTATGAGGAGCATGAAGAGGTGTTGAAAAACATGAAGAGCCTGAAAATTTGTGAAAAATATGAAGAGCTTCAAAAGCTGTCAAAAATATGAGGAGCTTCAAAAGGAGTCAAAAATGAGATGAGCATGAAACAGTGTGAAAAATAGGAGGAGCATGAAGCCGTGTTGGAAATGCCGAAGAGCCTGAAAAGGTGTCAAAAATATGAGGAGCATGAAACGGTCTGATTAATAAGAGGAGCATGAAGCGGTGGTCAAAACATGAAGAGCCTAAAAAGGTGTGAAAAATATGAAGAGCTTCAAAAGGTGTGTAAAATATGAAGGGCTTCAAAAAGTGTCAAAAATGAGAGGAGCAGGAAACGGTGTTCAAAAATATGAAGAACCTGAAAAGGTGTGAAAAATATGAAGAGCTCCAAAAGGTGTGAAAAATATGAGGCACATGAAAAGGTCTGAAAAATAGGAGAAGCATGAAACGGTGTTCAAAAACATGAAGAGCCTGAAAAGGGGTGAAAAATATGAAGAACCTGAAAAGGTGTGAAAAATATGAAGAGCTCCAAAAGGTGTGAAAAATATGAGGCACATGAAAAGGTCTGAAAAATAGGAGAAGCATGAAACGGTGTTCAAAAACTTGAAGAGCCTGAAAAGGTGTGACAAATATGAAGAGCTTCAAAAGGTGTGAAATACATGAGGAGCATGAAACGGTCTGAAAAATAGGATGAGCATGAAGCGGTTTTGAAAAACTTGAAGAGACTGAAAAGGTGTGAAAAATATGAAGAGCTTCAAAAGGTGTCAAAAATATGAGAAGCATGAAACGGTCTGAAAAATAGAAGGAGCATGAAGCGGTGTTGAAAAACATGAAAATCCTGAAAAGGTGTGACAAATATGAAGAGATTCAAAAGGTGTGAAATACATGAGGAGCATGAAACGGTCTTAAAAATAGGAGGAGCATGAAGCGGTTTTGAAAAACATGAAGAGACTGAAAAGGTGTGAAAAATATGAAGAGCTTCAAAAGGTGTGAAAAATATGAGGAGCATGAAACGGTCTGAAAAATAAGAGGAGCAAGAAGCGGTGTTGAAAAACATGAAGAGCCTGAAAAGGTGTGAAAAATATTAATAGCTTCAAAAGGTGTCAAAAATATGAGGAGCATGAGGGTCTGAAAAATATGCGGAGCATGAATCAGTGTTGAAAAACATGAAGCGCCTGCAAATGTGTGAAAAATATGAAGAACTGCAAAAGGTGTCAAAAATACGAGGAGCATGGAACGGTCTGAAAAAAAAGGAGAAGCATGAAACGGTGATCAAAAACATGGAGAGCCTGAGAAGGTGTGAAAAATATGAAGAACTTCAAAAGGTGTGAAATACATGAGGAGCAGGAAACAGTCTGAAAAATAGGAGAAGCATGAAGTGGTGTGGAAAACATGAAGAGCCTAAAAAGGTGTGAAAAATATGAATAGTTTCAAAAGGTGTGAAATATATGAGGAGCATGAAACTCTCTGAAAAATAGGAGGAGCATGAAGCGGTGTTCAACAACATGAAGAGCCTGAAAACGTGTGAAAAATATGAAGAACTTCAAAAGCTGTCAAAAATATGAGGAGCATGAAAGGGTCAGAAATATAGGAGGAGCATGAAACGGTGATCAAAAACATGGAGAGCCTGAAAAGGTGTGAAAAATATGAAGAACTTCAAAAGGTGTGAAATACATGAGGAGCATGATACGGTCTGAAAAATAGGAGGAGCATGAAGTGGTGTTGAAAAATATGAAGAGTATGAAAAAGTGTGAAGAATACGAAGACTTTCAAAAGGTGTCAAAAATATGAGGTGTATGAAACGGTCTGAGAAATAGGAGGAGCATGAAGCGGTGTTCAAAAACATGAAGAGCCTGAAAAGGTGTGAAATATATGAAGAGCTTCAAAAGTTGTGAAAAATATGAAGAGCTTCAAAAGGTGTCAAAAATATGAGGAGCAAGAAACGGTCTAAAAAATAGGAGGAGCATGAAGCGGTGTTCAAAAACAAGAAGATCCTGAAAAGGTGTGAGAAATATGAAGAGCTTCAAAAGGTGTCAAAAATAGGAAGAGCATGAAACGGTCTGAAAAACAGGAGGAGCATGAAGCGGTGTTGAAAAACATGAAGAGACTGAAAAGGTGTGAAAAATATGAAGAGTTTCAAAAGGTGTCAAAATATGAGGAGCATGAAACGGTCTGAAAAACAGGAGGAGCATGAAGCTGTGTTTAAAAACATGAAGAGCCTGAAAATTTGTGAAAAATATGAAGAGCTTCAAAAGCTGTCAAAAATATGAGGAGCTTCAAAAGGAGTCAAAAATGAGATGAGCATGAAACGGTGTGAAAAATAGGAGGAGCATGAAGCCGTGTTGGAAATGCCGAAGAGCCTGAAAAGGTGTCAAAAATATGAGGAGCATGAAACGTTCTGATTAATAAGAGGAGCATGAAGCGGTGGTCAAAACATGAAGAGCCTAAAAAGGTGTGAAAAATATGAAGAGCTTCAAAAGGTGTGTAAAATATGAAGGGCTTCAAAAGGTGTCAAAAATGAGAGGAGCAGGAAACGGTGTTCAAAAATATGAAGAACCTGAAAAGGTGTGAAAAATATGAAGAGCTCCAAAAGGTGTGAAAAACATGAGGCACATGAAAAGGTCTGAAAAATAGGAGAAGCATGAAACGGTGTTCAAAAACATGAAGAGCCTGAAAAGGTGTGAAAAATATGAAGAGCCTAAAAAGGTGTGAAAAATATGAGGAGCATGAAAAATCTGAAAAATAGGAGGAGCATGAAACGGTGTTCAAAAACCTGAAGAGCCTGAAAAGGTGTGAAAAATATAAAGAGCTTCAAAAGGTGTGAAATGCATGAGGAGCATGAAACGGTCTTAAAAATAGGAGGAGCATGAAGCGGTGTTGAAAAACATGAAAAGCCTGAAAAGGTGTGACAAATATGAAGAGCTTCAAAAGGTGTGAAATACATGAGGAGCATGAAACGGTCTGAAAAATAGGATGAGCATGAAGCGGTTTTCAAAAACTTGAAGAGACTGAAAAGGTGTGAAATATATGAAGAGCTTCAAAAGGTGTCAAAAATATGAGAAGCATGAAACGGTCTGAAAAATAGAAGGAGCATGAAGCGGTGTTGAAAAATATGAAAATCCTGAAAAGGTGTGACAAATATGAAGAGCTTCAAAAGGTGTGAAATACATGAGGAGCATGAAACTGTCTGAAAAATAGCAGGAGCATGAAGCGGTGTTCAAAAACCTGAAGAGCCTGAAAAGGTGTGAAAAATATGAAGAGCTTCAATATGTGTCAGAAATTGGAGGAGCATGAAACGGTCTGAAAAATAGGAGGAGCATGAAGCGGTGTTCAAAAAGATGAAGATACTGAGAAGGTGTGAAAAATATGAAGAGCTTCAATATGTGTCAAAAATTGGTGGAGCATGAAACGGTCTTAAAAATAGGAGGAGGATGAAGCGGTGTTCAAAAACCTGAAGAGCCTGAAAAGGTGTGAAAAATATGAAGAGCTTCAAAAGGTGTCAAAAATATGAGGAGCATGAAACGGTCTTAAAAATAGGAGAAGGATGATGCGGTGTTCAAAGACATGAAGAGCCTGAAAAGGTGTGAAAAATATGAAGAGCTTCAAAAGTTGTGAAAAATATGCAGAGCTACAAAAAGTGTCAAAAACTAGATGAGCATGAAACGGTCTGAAAAATATGAGGAGCAAGAAGTAGTGTTGAAATAAATGAAGAGCGTGAAAAGGTGTGAGAAATATGAAGAACTTCAAAAGATGTGAAAGACATGATGAGCATGAAACTCTCTGAAAAATAGAAGGAGCATGAAGTGGTGTTCAAAAACATGAAGAGCCTGAAAGGTTGTGAAAAATATGAAGAGCTTCAAAATGTGTGAAAGACATGAGGAGCATGAAACTCTCTGAAAAATAGAAGGAGCATGAAGTGGTGTTCAAAAACATGAAGATCCGGAAAAGGTGTGAAATATATGAAGAGCTTCAAAACGTGTCAAATATATGAGGAGCAAGAAAGGGTCTGAAAAATAAAAGGATCATGAAGCGATGTTGAGAACCCTGAAAAGCCGGAAAAAGAGTGAAAAACATGAAGAGCCTCAAAACGTGTCAAAAATATGAGGAGCATGAAAGGATCAGAAAAATAGTAGGAGCAGGAATCAGTGTTGAAAAACATGAAGAGCCTGAAAAGGTGTGAAAAAATATGAAGCGCTTCAAAAAATGTCAAAAATATGAGGAGCATGAAACGGTCTGAAAAATAGGAGGATCATGAAGCGGTGTTGAAAAACATGAAGAGCCTGAAAAGGTGTGAAAAATGTGAAGAGCTTCAAAATGTGTCAAAAATATGAGAAGCATGAAACGGTCTGAAAAATAGGAGGAGCATAAAGAGGTGTTCAAAAACATGAAGAGCCTGAAAAGGGGTGAAAAACATGAAGAGCTTCAAAAGGTGTGAAAAATAAGAAGACCTTCAAAAGGTGTCAAAAATCGATGAGCATGAATGCTCTTAAAAATAGGGGGAGCATGAAACGTTGTTGAAAAACATGAAGAGCCTGAAAACGTGTAAAAAATATGAAGAGCTTCAAAAGATGTGAAAAATATGAACAGCTTCAAAAGGTGTCAAACATGAGATGAGAATGAAGCGGTCTGAAAAAAGTAGGAGCATGAAGTGGTGTTGAAAAACATGAAGAGCCTGAAAAGGTGTGAAATATATGAAGAGCTTCAAAAGGTGTCAAAAATATGAGGAGCATGAAACGATCTGAAAAATAGGAGGAGCATGAAGCGGTGTTCAAAAACATGAAAATCCTGAAAAGGTGTGAAATCTATGAAGAGCTTCAAAAGGTATCAAAAATATGAGGAGCATGAAACAGTCTGAAAAATAGGAGGAGAATGAAACGGTGTTCAAAACATGAAGATCCTGAAAAGGTGTGAAAAATTTGAAGAGCTTCAAAGGTGTGAAAAATATGAAGAGCTTCAAAAGGTGTCAAAAATGAGATGAGCATGAATCAGTCTGAAAAATAGGAGGAGAATGAAGTGGTGGTGAAAAACTTGAAGAGCCTGAAAAGGTGTGAAATATATGAAGAGTTTCAAAACGTGTCAAATATATGAGGAGCATGAAACGGTCTGAAAAATAGGAGGAGCATGAAGCGGTGTTCAAAAACCTGAAGAACCTGAAACGGTGTGAAAAATATGAAGAGCTTCAAAAGGCGTCAAAAATGTGAGGAGCATGAAACGGTCTGAAAAATAGGAGGAACATGAAGCGCTGTTCAAAAACATGAAGCGCCTGAAAAGGTGTGAAAAATATGAAGAGCTTCAAAAGGTGTGAAATATATGAGGAGCTTAAAACGGTCTGAAAAATAGGAGCAGAATATAACGGTGTTCAAAAACATGAAGAGCCTGAAAAGGTGTGAAAAATATGAAGAACTTCAAAAGGTGTGAAATACATGAGGAGCATGAAACGGTCTGAAAAATAGGAGGAGCATGAACCAGTGTTCAAAAACATGAACAGCCTGAAAAGGTGTGAAAAATATGAAACACTTCTAAAGGTGTCAAAAATATGAGGAGCATGAAACGATCTGAAAAATAGTAGGAGCATGAAGCGTTGTTGAAAAACATGAAGAGCCTGAAAATGTGTGAAAAATATGAAGAGCTTCAAAAGGTGTCAAAAATATGAGGAGCATGAAACGGTCTGAAACATAGGAGGAGCATGAAGTGGTGTTGAAAAATATGAAGTCGCTAAAAAGGTGTGGAAAATATGAAGAGCTTGAAAATGTGTCAAATATATGAGGAGCATGAAACGGTCTGAAAAATAAGAGGAGCATGAAGCGGTGTTCAAAAACATGAAAAGCCTGAAAAGGTGTGAAAAATATAAAGAGCTTCAAAACGTGTGAAATACATGAGGAGCATGAAACGGGCTGTAAAATATGAGAAGCATGAAGTGGTGTTGAAAAACATGAAGAGCCTGAAAAGGTGTGAAAAATATGAAGAGCTTCAAAAGGTGTGAAAGACATGAGGAGCATGAAACTCTCTGAAAAATAGAAGGAGCATGAAGTGATGTTCAAAAACATGAAGAGACTGAAAAGTTGTGAAAAATATGAAGTGCTTCAAAATGTTTCAAAAATATGAGGTGCATGAAACGGTCTGAAAAATAGGAGGAGCCTGAAGCGTTGTTAAAAAACATGAAGAGGCTGAAAAGGTGTGAAAAATATGAAAAGCTTCAAAATGTGTCAAAAATATGAGGAGCATGAAACGTTCTGAAAAATAGGAGGAGCATGAAGAGGTGTTGAAAAACATGAAGATCCTGAAAAGGTGTTCAAAAACATGAAGAGCCTGAAAAGGTGTGAAAAATATGAAGAGATTCAAAATGTGTCAAAAATATGAGCAGTATAAAACGGACAGATAAATCAGAGGAGCATGAGGCGGTGTTGAAAACATAAACAGCCTGAAAATGTGTGAAAAATATGAAGAGCTTCAAAAGGTGTCAAAAATATGAGGAGCATGAAACGGTCTTAAAAATAGGAGGAGGATGAAGCGGTTTTGAAAAACATGAAGAGATTGAAAAGGTGTGAAAAATATGAAGAGCTTCAAAAGGTGTGAAAAATATGAGGAGCATGAAACGGTCTGAAAAATAGGAGGAGCAAGAAGCGGTGTTGAAACACATGAAGAGCCTGAAAAGGTGTGAAAAATATGAAGAGCTTCAAAAGGTGTCAAAAATATGAGGAGCATGACGGTCTGAAAAATATGGGGAGCATGAAGCGGTGTTGAAAAACATGAAGAGCCTGAAAAGGTGTGAAAAATATGAAGAGCTTCAAAAGGTGTCAAAAATATGAGGAGCATGGAACGGTCTGAAAAATAGGAGGAGCATGAAACGGTGATCAAAAACATGGAGAGCCTGAAAAGGTGTGAAAAATATGAAGAACTTCAAAAGGTGTGAAATACATGAGGAGCATGAAACGGTCTGAAAAATAGGAGAAGCATGAAGTGGTGTGGAAAACATGAAGAGCCTAAAAAGGTGTGAAAAATATGAAGAGTTTCAAAAGGTGTGAAATATATGAGGAGTATGAAACGGTCTGAAAAATAGGAGGAGCATGAAGCGGTGTTCAAAAACATGAAGAGCCTGAAAAGATGTGAAATATATGAAGAGCTTCAAAAGTTGTGAAAAATATGAAGAGCTTCAAAAGGTGTCAAAAATATGAGGAGCAAGAAACGGTCTAAAAAATAGGAGGAACATGAAGCGGTGTTCAAAAACAAGAAGAGCCTGAAAAGGTGTGAGAAATATGAAGAGCCTCAAAAGGTGTCAAAAATAGGAAGAGCATGAAACGGTCTGAAAAACAGGAGGAGCATGAAGCGGTGTTGAAAAACATGAAGAGACTGAAAAGGTGTGAAATACATGAAGAGCTTCAAAAGGTGTCTAAAATATGAGGAGCATGAAACGATCTGAAAAATAGGAGGAGTATGAAGCAGTGTTCAAAAACATGAAAATCCTGAAAAGGTGTGAAAACTATGAAGAGCTTCAAAAGGTATCAAAAATATGAGGAGCATGAAACGGTCTGAAAAATAGGAGGAGCATGAAGCGCTGTTCAAAAACATGAAGCGCCTGAAAAGGTGTGAAAAATATGAAGAGCTTCAAAAGGTGTGAAATATATGAGGAGCTTAAAACGGTCTGAAAAATAGGAGCAGAATATAACGGTGTTCAAAAACATGAAGAGCCTGAAAAGGTGAGAAAAATATGAAGAACTTCAAAAGGTGTGAAATACATGAGGAGCATGAAACGGTCTGAAAAATAGGAGGAGCATGAACCGGTGTTCAAAAACATGAACAGCCTGAAAAGGTGTGAAAAATATGAAACACTTCAAAAGGTGGCAAAAATATGAGGAGCATGAAACGATCTGAAAAATAGTAGGAGCATGAAGCGGTGTTGAAAAACATGAAGAGCCTGAAAATGTGTGAAAAATATGAAGAGCTTCAAAAGGTGTCAAAAATATGAGGAGCATGAAACGGTCTGAAAAATAGGAGGAGCATGCAATGGTGTTGAAAAACAAGAGAGCCTGAAAAAGTGTGAAAAATTTGAAGAGCTTCAACAGGTGTCCAAAATATGAGGAGCATGAAATGGTATGAAAAATAGGGGGAGCATGAAGTGGTGTTGAAAAACATGAAGAGCCTGAAAAGGTGTGAAAAATGTGAAGAGCTTCAAAAGGTGTCAAAAATATGAGGAGCATGAAACGGTCTGAAAAATAGGAGGAGCATGCAATGGTGTTGAAAAACAAGAGAGCCTGAAAAAGTGTGAAAAATTTGAAGAGCTTCAACAGGTGTCCAAAATATGAGGAGCATGAAATGGTATGAAAAATAGGGGGAGCATGAAGTGGTGGTGAAAAACATGAAGAGCCTGAAAAGGTGTGAAAAATATGAATAGCTTCAAAAGGTGTGAAATATAGGAGGAGCATGAAGCGGTGTTCCAAAACATGAAAAGCCTGAAAAGGTGTGAAAAATATAAAGAGCCTCAAAACGTGTGAAATACATGAGGAGCATGAAACGGGCTGAAAAATATGAGAAGCATGAAGTGGTGTTGAAAAACATGAAGAGCCTGAAAAGGTGTGAAAAATATGAAGAGCTTCAAAAGGTGTGAAAGACATGAGGAGCATGAAACTCTCTGAAAAATAGAAGGAGCATGAAGTGATGTTCAAAAACATGAAGAGACTGAAAAGTTGTGAAAAATATGAAGAGTATCAAAAGGTGTGAAAAATATGAAGAGCTTCTAAAGTGGTCAAAAATGAGTTGAGCATGAAACATTCTGAAAAATAGAGGGGCATGAAGTAGCATTGAAAAACAGGAAGAGCCTGAAAATGTGTGAAATATATGAAGAGCTTCAAAAGGTGTCAAAAATATGAGGAGCACGAAACGGTCTGAAAAATAGGAGGAGCTTGAAGCATTGTTGCAAAACATGAAGAGCCTGAAAAGGTGTGAAAAATATAAAGAGCTTCAAAAGGTGTCAAAAATATGAGGAGCATGAAACGGTCTGAAACATAGGAGGAGCATGAAGTGGTGTTGAAAAATATGAAGTCGCTAAAAAGGTGTGGAAAATATGAAGAGCTTGAAAATGTGTCAAATATATGAGGAGCATGAAACGGTCTGAAAAATAAGAGGAGCATGAAGCGGTGTTCAAAAACATGAAAAGCCTGAAAAGGTGTGAAAAATATAAAGAGCTTCAAAACGTGTGAAATACATGAGGAGCATGAAACGGGCTGAAAAATATGAGAAGCATGAAGTGGTGTTGAAAAACATGAAGAGCCTGAAAAGGTGTGAAAAATATGAAGAGCTTCAAAAGATGTGAAAGACATGAGGAGCATGAAACTCTCTGAAAAATAGAAGGAGCATGAAGTGATGTTCAAAACATGAAGAGACTGAAAAGATGTGAAAAATATGAAGTGCTTCAAAATGTTTCAAAAATATGAGGTGCATGAAACGGTCTGAAAAATAGGAGGAGCATGAAGCGGTGTTCAAAAACATGAAGAGCCTGAAAAGGTGTGAAAAATATGAAAAGCTTCAAAATGTGTCAAAAATATGAGGAGCATGAAACGTTCTGAAAAATAGGAGGAGCATGAAGAGGTGTTGAAAAACATGAAGATCCTGAAAAGGTGTTCAAAAACATGAAGAGCCTGAAAAGGTGTGAAAAAATATGAAGAGATTCAAAATGTGTCAAAAATATGAGCAGTATAAAACGGACAGATAAATCAGAGGAGCATGAGGCGGTGTTGAAAACATAAACAGCCTGAAAAGGTGTGAAAAATATGAAGAGCTTCAAAAGGTGTGAAAAATATGAGGAGCATGAAACGGTCTGAAAAATAGGAGGAGCAAGAAGCGGTGTTGAAAAACATGAAGAGCCTGAAAAGGTGTGAAAAATATGAAGAGCTTCAAAAGGTGTCAAAAATATGAGGAGCATGACGGTCTGAAAAATATGAGGAGCATGAAGCGGTGTTGAAACACATGAAGAGCCTGAAAAGGTGTGAAAAATATGAAGAGCTTCAAAAGGTGTCAAAAATATGAGGAGCATGGAACGGTCTGAAAAATAGGAGGAGCATGAAGTGGTTTTGAAACACATGAAGAGCCTGAAAAGCTGTGAAAAATATGAAGAGCTTCAAAATGTGTGAAAAATATGAGAAGCATGAAACGGTCTGAAAAATAGGAGGAGCATGAAGAGGTGTTCAAAAACATGAAGAGCCTGAAAAGGGGTGAAAAACATGAAGAGCTTCAAAAGGTGTGAAAAATAAGAAGACCTTCAAAAGGTGTCAAAAATCGATGAGCATGAATGCTCTTAAAAATAGGGGGAGCATGAAACGTTGTTGAAAAACATGAAGAGCCTGAAAACGTGTAAAAAATATGAAGAGCTTCAAAAGAGGTGAAAAATATGAACAGCTTCAAAAGGTGTCAAACATGAGATGAGAATGAAGCGGTCTGAAAAAATAGGAGCATGAAGTGGTGTTGAAAAACATGAAGAGCCTGAAAAGGTGTGAAATATATGAAGAGCTTCAAAAGTTATCAAAAATATGAGGAGCATGAAACGATCTGAAAAATAGGAGGAGCATGAAGCGGTGTTCAAAAACATGAAAATCCTGAAAAGGTGTGAAATCTATGAAGAGCTTCAAAAGGTATCAAAAATATGAGGAGCATGAAACAGTCTGAAAAATAGGAGGAGAATGAAACGGTGTTCAAAACATGAAGATCCTGAAAAGGTGTGAAAAATTTGAAGAGCTTCAAAGGTGTGAAAAATATGAAGAGCTTCAAAAGGTGTCAAAAATGAGATGAGCATGAATCAGTCTGAAAAATAGGAGGAGAGTGAAGTGGTGGTGAAAAACTTGAAGAGCCTGAAAAGGTGTGAAATATATGAAGAGTTTCAAAAGGTGTCAAATATATGAGGAGCATGAAACGGTCTGAAAAATAGGAGGAGCATGAAGCGGTGTTCAAAAACCTGAAGAACCTGAAACGGTGTGAAAAATATGAAGAGCTTCAAAAGGCGTCAAAAATGTGAGGAGCATGAAACGGTCTGAAAAATAGGAGGAACATGAAGCGCTGTTCAAAAACATGAAGCGCCTGAAAAGGTGTGAAAAATATGAAGAGCTTCAAAAGGTGTGAAATATATGAGGAGCTTAAAACGGTCTGAAAAATAGGAGCAGAATATAACGGTGTTCAGAAACATGAAGAGCCTGAAAAGGTGTGAAAAATATGAAGAACTTCAAAAGGTGTGAAATACATGAGGAGCATGAAACGGTCTGAAAAATAGGAGGAGCATGAACCAGTGTTCAAAAACATGAACAGCCTGAAAAGGTGTGAAAAATATGAAACACTTCAAAAGGTGTCAAAAATATGAGGAGCATGAAACGATCTGAAAAATAGTAGGAGCATGAAGCGGTGTTGAAAAACATGAAGAGCCTGAAAATGTGTGAAAAATATGAAGAGCTTCAAAAGGTGTCAAAAATATGAGGAGCATGAAACGGTCTAAAATATAGGAGGAGCATGCAATGGTGTTGAAAAACAAGAGAGCCTGAAAAAGTGTGAAAAATTTGAAGAGCTTCAACAGGTGTCCAAAATATGAGGATCATGAAACGGTATGAAAAATAGGAGGAGCATGAAGTGGTGTTGAAAAACATGAAGAGCCTGAAAAGGTGTGAAAAATGTGAAGAGCTTCAAAAGGTGTCAAAAATATGTGGAGCATGAAACGGTCTGAAAAATAGGAGGAGCATGAAGTGGTGGTGAAAAACATGAAGAGCCTGAAAAGGTGTGAAAAATATGAATAGCTTCAAAAGGTGTGAAATATAGGAGGAGCATGAAGCGGTGTTCCAAAACATGAAAAGCCTGCAAATGTGTGAAAAATAGGAAGAGCTTCATAAGGTGTAAAAAATATGAGGATCATGAAACAGTCTGAAAAATAGGAGGAGAATGAATCAGTGTTCAAAACATGAAGAGCCTGAAATGGTGTGAAAAATCTGAAGAGGTTCAAAAGTGTGAAAAATATGAAGAGCTTCAAAAGGTGTCAAAAATGAGATGACCATGAAACAGTCTGAAAAATAGGAGGAGCATGAAGTGGTGGTGAAAAACATGAAGAGACTGAAAAGGTGTGAAATATATGAAGAGCTTCAAAAGGTGTCAAAAATATGAGGAGCATGAAAGGGTCAGAAATATAGGAGGAGCATGAAGTGGTGTTGAAACACATGAAGAGCCTGAAAAGGTGTGAAAAATATGAAGAGCTTCAAAATGTGTGAAAAATATGAGAAGCATGAAACGGTCTGAAAAATAGGAGCAGCATGAAGCGGTGTTCAAAAACATTTAGAGCCTGAAAAGGTGTGAAAAATATGAAGAGCTTCAAAAGGTGTCAAAATATGTGGACCATGAAATGGTCTGAAAAATAGGAGGAGCATGAAACAGTGTTGAAATACATGAAGAGCCTGAAAAGGTGTGAAAAATAAGAAGAGTTTCAAAACGTGTCAAAAATATGTGGAGCATGAAACGGTCTAAAAAATAGGAGGAGCATGAAGCGGTGTTGAAAAACATGAAGAACCTGACCAAGTGTGAAAAATATAAAGAGCTTCAAAAGCTGTGAAAAATATGAACATCTTCAAAAGGTGTGAAAAATGAGATGAGCATGAAGCGGTCTGAAATATAGGAGGAGCATGAAGTGTTGTTGAAAAACACGAAGATCCTGAAAAGTTGTGAAATATATGAAGAGCTTCAAAAGGTGTGAAAAATATGAGGAGCATGAAACTGTCTGAAAAATAGGAGGAGCAAGAAGCAGTGTTGAAAAACATGCAGAGCCTGAAAACCTGTGAAATATATGAAGAGTATCAAAAGGTGTGAAAAATATGAAGAGCTTGTAAAGTGGTCAAAAATGAGATGAGCATGAAACATTCTGAAAAATAGAGGAGCATGAAATAGCATTGAAAAACAGGAAGAGCCTGAAAATGTGTGAAATATGTGAAGAGCTTCAAAAGGTGTCAAAAATATGAGGAGCACGAAACGGTCTGAAAAGTAGGAGGAGCTTGAAGCGGTGTTGAAAAACATGAAGAGCCTGAAAAGGTGTGAAAAATACAAAGAGCTTCAAAAGGTGTCAAAAATATGAGGAGCATGAAACGGTCTGAAACATAGGAGGAGCATGAAGTGGTGTTGAAAAATATTAAGTCGCTAAAAAGGTGTGGAAAATATGAAGAGCTTGAAAATGTGTCAAATATATGAGGAGCATGAAACGGTCTGAAAAATAAGAGGAGCATGAAGCGGTGTTCAAAAACATGAAAAGCCTGAAAAGTTGTGAAAAATATAAAGAGCTTCAAAAGCTGTGAAAAATATGAACATCTTCAAAAGGTGTGAAAAATGAGATGAGCATGAAGCGGTCTGAAATATAGGAGGAGCATGAAGTGTTGTTGAAAAACACGAAGATCCTGAAAAGTTGTGAAATATATGAAGAGCTTCAAAAGGTGTGAAAAATATGAGGAGCATGAAACTGTCTGAAAAAATAGGAGGAGCAAGAAGCAGTGTTGAAAAACATGAAGAGTCTGAAAACCTGTGAAATATATGAAGAGTATCAAAAGGTGTGAAAAATATGAAGAGCTTGTAAAGTGGTCAAAAATGAGATGAGCATGAAACATTCTGAAAAATAGAGGAGCATGAAATAGCATTGAAAAACAGGAAGAGCCTGAAAATGTGTGAAATATGTGAAGAGCTTCAAAAGGTGTCAAAAATATGAGGAGCACGAAACGGTCTGAAAAGTAGGAGGAGCTTGAAGCGGTGTTGAAAAACATGAAGAGCCTGAAAAGGTGTGAAAAATACAAAGAGCTTCAAAAGGTGTCAAAAATATGAGGAGCATGAAACGGTCTGAAACATAGGAGGAGCATGAAGTGGTGTTGAAAAATATGAAGTCGCTAAAAAGGTGTGGAAAATATGAAGAGCTTGAAAATGTGTCAAATATATGAGGAGCATGAAACGGTCTGAAAAATAAGAGGAGCATGAAGCGGTGTTCAAAAACATGAAAAGCCTGAAAAGGTGTGAAAAATATAAAGAGCTTCAAAACGTGTGAAATACATGAGGAGCATGAAACGGGCTGTAAAATATGAGAAGCATGAAGTGGTGTTGAAAAACATGAAGAGCCTGAAAAGGTGTGAAAAATATGAAGAGCTTCAAAAGGTGTGAAAGACATGAGGAGCATGAAACTCTCTGAAAAATAGAAGGAGCATGAAGTGATGTTCAAAAACATGAAGAGACTGAAAAGTTGTGAAAAATATGAAGTGCTTCAAAATGTTTCAAAAATATGAGGTGCATGAAACGGTCTGAAAAATAGGAGGAGCCTGAAGCGTTGTTAAAAAACATGAAGAGGCTGAAAAGGTGTGAAAAATATGAAAAGCTTCAAAATGTGTCAAAAATATGAGGAGCATGAAACGTTCTGAAAAATAGGAGGAGCATGAAGAGGTGTTGAAAAACATGAAGATCCTGAAAAGGTGTTCAAAAACATGAAGAGCCTGAAAAGGTGTGAAAAATATGAAGAGATTCAAAATGTGTCAAAAATATGAGCAGTATAAAACGGACAGATAAATCAGAGGAGCATGAGGCGGTGTTGAAAACATAAACAGCCTGAAAATGTGTGAAAAATATGAAGAGCTTCAAAAGGTGTCAAAAATATGAGGAGCATGAAACGGTCTTAAAAATAGGAGGAGGATGAAGCGGTTTTGAAAAACATGAAGAGATTGAAAAGGTGTGAAAAATATGAAGAGCTTCAAAAGGTGTGAAAAATATGAGGAGCATGAAACGGTCTGAAAAATAGGAGGAGCAAGAAGCGGTGTTGAAACACATGAAGAGCCTGAAAAGGTGTGAAAAATATGAAGAGCTTCAAAAGGTGTCAAAAATATGAGGAGCATGACGGTCTGAAAAATATGGGGAGCATGAAGCGGTGTTGAAAAACATGAAGAGCCTGAAAAGGTGTGAAAAATATGAAGAGCTTCAAAAGGTGTCAAAAATATGAGGAGCATGGAACGGTCTGAAAAATAGGAGGAGCATGAAACGGTGATCAAAAACATGGAGAGCCTGAAAAGGTGTGAAAAATATGAAGAACTTCAAAAGGTGTGAAATACATGAGGAGCATGAAACGGTCTGAAAAATAGGAGAAGCATGAAGTGGTGTGGAAAACATGAAGAGCCTAAAAAGGTGTGAAAAATATGAAGAGTTTCAAAAGGTGTGAAATATATGAGGAGTATGAAACTGTCTGAAAAATAGGAGGAGCATGAAGTGGTGTTGAAAAACATGAATAGTCTGAAAAAGTGTGAAGAATACGAAGACTTTCAAAAGGTGTCAAATATATGAGGTGTATGAAACGGTCTGAAAAATAGGAGGAGCATGAAGCGGTGTTCAAAAACATGAAGAGCCTGAAAAGATGTGAAATATATGAAGAGCTTCAAAAGTTGTGAAAAATATGAAGAGCTTCAAAAGGTGTCAAAAATATGAGGAGCAAGAAACGGTCTAAAAAATAGGAGGAACATGAAGCGGTGTTCAAAAACAAGAAGAGCCTGAAAAGGTGTGAGAAATATGAAGAGCCTCAAAAGGTGTCAAAAATAGGAAGAGCATGAAACGGTCTGAAAAACAGGAGGAGCATGAAGCGGTGTTGAAAAACATGAAGAGACTGAAAAGGTGTGAAATACATGAAGAGCTTCAAAAGGTGTCTAAAATATGAGGAGCATGAAACGATCTGAAAAATAGGAGGAGTATGAAGCAGTGTTCAAAAACATGAAAATCCTGAAAAGGTGTGAAAACTATGAAGAGCTTCAAAAGGTATCAAAAATATGAGGAGCATGAAACGGTCTGAAAAATAGGAGGAGCATGAAGCGCTGTTCAAAAACATGAAGCGCCTGAAAAGGTGTGAAAAATATGAAGAGCTTCAAAAGGTGTGAAATATATGAGGAGCTTAAAACGGTCTGAAAAATAGGAGCAGAATATAACGGTGTTCAAAAACATGAAGAGCCTGAAAAGGTGAGAAAAATATGAAGAACTTCAAAAGGTGTGAAATACATGAGGAGCATGAAACGGTCTGAAAAATAGGAGGAGCATGAACCGGTGTTCAAAAACATGAACAGCCTGAAAAGGTGTGAAAAATATGAAACACTTCAAAAGGTGTCAAAAATATGAGGAGCATGAAACGATCTGAAAAATAGTAGGAGCATGAAGCGGTGTTGAAAAACATGAAGAGCCTGAAAATGTGTGAAAAATATGAAGAGCTTCAAAAGGTGTCAAAAATATGAGGAGCATGAAACGGTCTAAAATATAGGAGGAGCATGCAATGGTGTTGAAAAACAAGAGAGCCTGAAAAAGTGTGAAAAATTTGAAGAGCTTCAACAGGTGTCCAAAATATGAGGAGCATGAAATGGTATGAAAAATAGGGGGAGCATGAAGTGGTGTTGAAAAACATGAAGAGCCTGAAAAGGTGTGAAAAATGTGAAGAGCTTCAAAAGGTGTCAAAAATATGAGGAGCATGAAACGGTCTGAAAAATAGGAGGAGCATGAAGTGGTGGTGAAAAACATGAAGAGCCTGAAAAGGTGTGAAAAATATGAATAGCTTCAAAAGGTGTGAAATATAGGAGGAGCATGAAGCGGTGTTCCAAAACATGAAAAGCCTGAAAAGGTGTGAAAAATATAAAGAGCCTCAAAACGTGTGAAATACATGAGGAGCATGAAACGGGCTGAAAAATATGAGAAGCATGAAGTGGTGTTGAAAAACATGAAGAGCCTGAAAAGGTGTGAAAAATATGAAGAGCTTCAAAAGATGTGAAAGACATGAGGAGCATGAAACTCTCTGAAAAATAGAAGGAGCATGAAGTGATGTTCAAAAACATGAAGAGACTGAAAAGTTGTGAAAAATATGAAGAGTATCAAAAGGTGTGAAAAATATGAAGAGCTTCTAAAGTGGTCAAAAATGAGTTGAGCATGAAACATTCTGAAAAATAGAGGGGCATGAAGTAGCATTGAAAAACAGGAAGAGCCTGAAAATGTGTGAAATATATGAAGAGCTTCAAAAGGTGTCAAAAATATGAGGAGCACGAAACGGTCTGAAAAATAGGAGGAGCTTGAAGCATTGTTGCAAAACATGAAGAGCCTGAAAAGGTGTGAAAAATATAAAGAGCTTCAAAAGGTGTCAAAAATATGAGGAGCATGAAACGGTCTGAAACATAGGAGGAGCATGAAGTGGTGTTGAAAAATATGAAGTCGCTAAAAAGGTGTGGAAAATATGAAGAGCTTGAAAATGTGTCAAATATATGAGGAGCATGAAACGGTCTGAAAAATAAGAGGAGCATGAAGCGGTGTTCAAAAACATGAAAAGCCTGAAAAGGTGTGAAAAATATAAAGAGCTTCAAAACGTGTGAAATACATGAGGAGCATGAAACGGGCTGAAAAATATGAGAAGCATGAAGTGGTGTTGAAAAACATGAAGAGCCTGAAAAGGTGTGAAAAATATGAAGAGCTTCAAAAGGTGTGAAAGACATGAGGAGCATGAAACTCTCTGAAAAATAGAAGGAGCATGAAGTGATGTTCAAAACATGAAGAGACTGAAAAGTTGTGAAAAATATGAAGTGCTTCAAAATGTTTCAAAAATATGAGGTGCATGAAACGGTCTGAAAAATAGGAGGAGCATGAAGCGGTGTTCAAAAACATGAAGAGCCTGAAAAGGTGTGAAAAATATGAAAAGCTTCAAAATGTGTCAAAAATATGAGGAGCATGAAACGTTCTGAAAAATAGGAGGAGCATGAAGAGGTGTTGAAAAACATGAAGATCCTGAAAAGGTGTTCAAAAACATGAAGAGCCTGAAAAGGTGTGAAAAAATATGAAGAGATTCAAAATGTGTCAAAAATATGAGCAGTATAAAACGGACAGATAAATCAGAGGAGCATGAGGCGGTGTTGAAAACATAAACAGCCTGAAAAGGTGTGAAAAATATGAAGAGCTTCAAAAGGTGTGAAAAATATGAGGAGCATGAAACGGTCTGAAAAATAGGAGGAGCAAGAAGCGGTGTTGAAAAACATGAAGAGCCTGAAAAGGTGTGAAAAATATGAAGAGCTTCAAAAGGTGTCAAAAATATGAGGAGCATGACGGTCTGAAAAATATGAGGAGCATGAAGCGGTGTTGAAACACATGAAGAGCCTGAAAAGGTGTGAAAAATATGAAGAGCTTCAAAAGGTGTCAAAAATATGAGGAGCATGGTACGGTCTGAAAAATAGGAGGAGCATGAAGTGGTTTTGAAACACATGAAGAGCCTGAAAAGCTGTGAAAAATATGAAGAGCTTCAAAATGTGTGAAAAATATGAGAAGCATGAAACGGTCTGAAAAATAGGAGGAGCATGAAGAGGTGTTCAAAAACATGAAGAGCCTGAAAAGGGGTGAAAAACATGAAGAGCTTCAAAAGGTGTGAAAAATAAGAAGACCTTCAAAAGGTGTCAAAAATCGATGAGCATGAATGCTCTTAAAAATAGGGGGAGCATGAAACGTTGTTGAAAAACATGAAGAGCCTGAAAACGTGTAAAAAATATGAAGAGCTTCAAAAGATGTGAAAAATATGAACAGCTTCAAAAGGTGTCAAACATGAGATGAGAATGAAGCGGTCTGAAAAAATAGGAGCATGAAGTGGTGTTGAAAAACATGAAGAGCCTGAAAAGGTGTGAAATATATGAAGAGCTTCAAAAGTTATCAAAAATATGAGGAGCATGAAACGATCTGAAAAATAGGAGGAGCATGAAGCGGTGTTCAAAAACATGAAAATCCTGAAAAGGTGTGAAATCTATGAAGAGCTTCAAAAGGTATCAAAAATATGAGGAGCATGAAACAGTCTGAAAAATAGGAGGAGAATGAAACGGTGTTCAAAACATGAAGATCCTGAAAAGGTGTGAAAAATTTGAAGAGCTTCAAAGGTGTGAAAAATATGAAGAGCTTCAAAAGGTGTCAAAAATGAGATGAGCATGAATCAGTCTGAAAAATAGGAGGAGAGTGAAGTGGTGGTGAAAAACTTGAAGAGCCTGAAAAGGTGTGAAATATATGAAGAGTTTCAAAAGGTGTCAAATATATGAGGAGCATGAAACGGTCTGAAAAATAGGAGGAGCATGAAGCGGTGTTCAAAAACCTGAAGAACCTGAAACGGTGTGAAAAATATGAAGAGCTTCAAAAGGCGTCAAAAATGTGAGGAGCATGAAACGGTCTGAAAAATAGGAGGAACATGAAGCGCTGTTCAAAAACATGAAGCGCCTGAAAAGGTGTGAAAAATATGAAGAGCTTCAAAAGGTGTGAAATATATGAGGAGCTTAAAACGGTCTGAAAAATAGGAGCAGAATATAACGGTGTTCAGAAACATGAAGAGCCTGAAAAGGTGTGAAAAATATGAAGAACTTCAAAAGGTGTGAAATACATGAGGAGCATGAAACGGTCTGAAAAATAGGAGGAGCATGAACCAGTGTTCAAAAACATGAACAGCCTGAAAAGGTGTGAAAAATATGAAACACTTCAAAAGGTGTCAAAAATATGAGGAGCATGAAACGATCTGAAAAATAGTAGGAGCATGAAGCGGTGTTGAAAAACATGAAGAGCCTGAAAATGTGTGAAAAATATGAAGAGCTTCAAAAGGTGTCAAAAATATGAGGAGCATGAAACGGTCTAAAATATAGGAGGAGCATGCAATGGTGTTGAAAAACAAGAGAGCCTGAAAAAGTGTGAAAAATTTGAAGAGCTTCAACAGGTGTCCAAAATATGAGGATCATGAAACGGTATGAAAAATAGGAGGAGCATGAAGTGGTGTTGAAAAACATGAAGAGCCTGAAAAGGTGTGAAAAATGTGAAGAGCTTCAAAAGGTGTCAAAAATATGTGGAGCATGAAACGGTCTGAAAAATAGGAGGAGCATGAAGTGGTGGTGAAAAACATGAAGAGCCTGAAAAGGTGTGAAAAATATGAATAGCTTCAAAAGGTGTGAAATATAGGAGGAGCATGAAGCGGTGTTCCAAAACATGAAAAGCCTGCAAATGTGTGAAAAATAGGAAGAGCTTCATAAGGTGTAAAAAATATGAGGATCATGAAACAGTCTGAAAAATAGGAGGAGAATGAATCAGTGTTCAAAACATGAAGAGCCTGAAATGATGTGAAAAATCTGAAGAGGTTCAAAAGTGTGAAAAATATGAAGAGCTTCAAAAGGTGTCAAAAATGAGATGACCATGAAACAGTCTGAAAAATAGGAGGAGCATGAAGTGGTGGTGAAAAACATGAAGAGACTGAAAAGGTGTGAAATATATGAAGAGCTTCAAAAGGTGTCAAAAATATGAGGAGCATGAAAGGGTCAGAAATATAGGAGGAGCATGAAGTGGTGTTGAAACACATGAAGAGCCTGAAAAGGTGTGAAAAATATGAAGAGCTTCAAAATGTGTGAAAAATATGAGAAGCATGAAACGGTCTGAAAAATAGGAGCAGCATGAAGCGGTGTTCAAAAACATTTAGAGCCTGAAAAGGTGTGAAAAATATGAAGAGCTTCAAAAGGTGTCAAAATATGTGGACCATGAAATGGTCTGAAAAATAGGAGGAGCATGAAACAGTGTTGAAATACATGAAGAGCCTGAAAAGGTGTGAAAAATAAGAAGAGTTTCAAAACGTGTCAAAAATATGTGGAGCATGAAACGGTCTAAAAAATAGGAGGAGCATGAAGCGGTGTTGAAAAACATGAAGAACCTGACCAAGTGTGAAAAATATAAAGAGCTTCAAAAGCTGTGAAAAATATGAACATCTTCAAAAGGTGTGAAAAATGAGATGAGCATGAAGCGGTCTGAAATATAGGAGGAGCATGAAGTGTTGTTGAAAAACACGAAGATCCTGAAAAGTTGTGAAATATATGAAGAGCTTCAAAAGGTGTGAAAAATATGAGGAGCATGAAACTGTCTGAAAAATAGGAGGAGCAAGAAGCAGTGTTGAAAAACATGCAGAGCCTGAAAACCTGTGAAATATATGAAGAGTATCAAAAGGTGTGAAAAATATGAAGAGCTTGTAAAGTGGTCAAAAATGAGATGAGCATGAAACATTCTGAAAAATAGAGGAGCATGAAATAGCATTGAAAAACAGGAAGAGCCTGAAAATGTGTGAAATATGTGAAGAGCTTCAAAAGGTGTCAAAAATATGAGGAGCACGAAACGGTCTGAAAAGTAGGAGGAGCTTGAAGCGGTGTTGAAAAACATGAAGAGCCTGAAAAGGTGTGAAAAATATAAAGAGCTTCAAAAGGTGTCAAAAATATGAGGAGCATGAAACGGTCTGAAACATAGGAGGAGCATGAAGTGGTGTTGAAAAATATGAAGTCGCTAAAAAGGTGTGGAAAATATGAAGAGCTTGAAAATGTGTCAAATATATGAGGAGCATGAAACGGTCTGAAAAATAAGAGGAGCATGAAGCGGTGTTCAAAAACATGAAAAGCCTGAAAAGGTGTGAAAAATATAAAGAGCTTCAAAACGTGTGAAATACATGAGGAGCATGAAACGGGCTGAAAAATATGAGAAGCATGAAGTGGTGTTGAAAAACATGAAGAGACTGAAAAGTTGTGAAAAATATGAAGTGCTTCAAAATGTTTCAAAAATATGAGGTGCATGAAACGGTCTGAAAAATAGGAGGAGCATGAAGCGGTGTTAAAAAACATGAAGAGGCTGAAAAGGTGTGAAAAATATGAAAAGCTTCAAAATGTGTCAAAAATATGAGGAGCATGAAACGTTCTGAAAAATAGGAGGAGCATGAAGAGGTGTTGAAAAACATGAAGATCCTGAAAAGGTGTTCAAAAACATGAAGAGCCTGAAAAGGTGTGAAAAATATGAAGAGATTCAAAATGTGTCAAAAATATGAGCAGTATAAAACGGACAGATAAATCAGAGGAGCATGAGGCGGTGTTGAAAACATAAACAGCCTGAAAATGTGTGAAAAATATGAAGAGCTTCAAAAGGTGTCAAAAATATGAGGAGCATGAAACGGTCTTAAAAATAGGAGGAGGATGAAGCGGTTTTGAAAAACATGAAGAGATTGAAAAGGTGTGAAAAATATGAAGAGCTTCAAAAGGTGTGAAAAATATGAGGAGCATGAAACGGTCTGAAAAATAGGAGGAGCAAGAAGCGGTGTTGAAAAACATGAAGAGCCTGAAAAGGTGTGAAAAATATGAAGAGCTTCAAAAGGTGTCAAAAATATGAGGAGCATGACGGTCTGAAAAATATGGGGAGCATGAAGCGGTGTTGAAAAACATGAAGAGCCTGAAAAGGTGTGAAAAATATGAAGAGCTTCAAAAGGTGTCAAAAATATGAGGAGCATGGAACGGTCTGAAAAATAGGAGGAGCATGAAACGGTGATCAAAAACATGGAGAGCCTGAAAAGGTGTGAAAAATATGAAGAACTTCAAAAGGTGTGAAATACATGAAGAGCATGAAACGGTCTGAAAAATAGGAGAAGCATGAAGTGGTGTGGAAAACATGAAGAGCCTAAAAAGGTGTGAAAAATATGAAGAGTTTCAAAAGGTGTGAAATATATGAGGAGTATGAAACTCTCTGAAAAATAGGAGGAGCATGAAGTGGTGTTGAAAAACATGAATAGTCTGAAAAAGTGTGAAGAATACGAAGACTTTCAAAAGGTGTCAAAAATATGAGGTGTATGAAACGGTCTGAAAAATAGGAGGAGCATGAAGCGGTGTTCAAAAACATGAAGAGCCTGAAAAGATGTGAAATATATGAAGAGCTTCAAAAGTTGTGAAAAATATGAAGAGCTTCAAAAGGTGTCAAAAATATGAGGAGCAAGAAACGGTCTAAAAAATAGGAGGAACATGAAGCGGTGTTCAAAAACAAGAAGAGCCTGAAAAGGTGTGAGAAATATGAAGAGCCTCAAAAGGTGTCAAAAATAGGAAGAGCATGAAACGGTCTGAAAAACAGGAGGAGCATGAAGCGGTGTTGAAAAACATGAAGAGACTGAAAAGGTGTGAAATATATGAAGAGCTTCAAAAGGTGTCTAAAATATGAGGAGCATGAAACGATCTGAAAAATAGGAGGAGTATGAAGCGGTGTTCAAAAACATGAAAATCCTGAAAAGGTGTGAAAACTATGAAGAGCTTCAAAAGGTATCAAAAATATGAGGAGCATGAAACAGTCTGAAAAATAGGAGGAGCATGAAACGGTGTTCAAAACATGAAAATCCTGAAAAGGTGTGAAAAATCTGAAGAGCTTCAAAGGTGTGAAAAATACGAAGAGCTTCAAAAGGTGTCAAAAATGAGATGAGCATGAATCAGTCTGAAAAATAGGAGGAGAATGAAGTGGTGGTGAAAAACTTGAAGAGCCTGAAAAGGTGTGAAATATATGAAGAGTTTCAAAAGGTGTCAAATATATGAGGAGCATGAAACGGTCTGAAAAATAGGAGGAGCATGAAGCGGTGTTCAAAAACCTGAAGAACCTGAAACGGTGTGAAAAATATGAAGAGCTTCAAAAGGCGTCAAAAATGTGAGGAGCATGAAACGGTCTGAAAAATAGGAGGAACATGAAGCGCTGTTCAAAAACATGAAGCGCCTGAAAAGGTGTGAAAAATATGAAGAGCTTCAAAAGGTGTGAAATATATGAGGAGCTTAAAACGGTCTGAAAAATAGGAGCAGAATATAACGGTGTTCAAAAACATGAAGAGCCTGAAAAGGTGAGAAAAATATGAAGAACTTCAAAAGGTGTCAAAAATATGAGGAGCATGAAACGGTCTGAAACATAGGAGGAGCATGAAGTGGTGTTGAAAAATATGAAGTCGCTAAAAAGGTGTGGAAAATATGAAGAGCTTGAAAATGTGTCAAATATATGAGGAGCATGAAACGGTCTGAAAAATAAGAGGAGCATGAAGCGGTGTTCAAAAACATGAAAAGCCTGAAAAGGTGTGAAAAATATAAAGACCTTCAAAACGTGTGAAATACATGAGGAGCATGAAACGGGCTGAAAAATATGAGAAGCATGAAGTGGTGTTGAAAAACATGAAGAGCCTGAAAAGGTGTGAAAAATATGAAGAGCTTCAAAAGGTGTGAAAGACATGAGGAGCATGAAACTCTCTGAAAAATAGAAGGAGCATGAAGTGATGTTCAAAAACATGAAGAGACTGAAAAGTTGTGAAAAATATGAAGTGCTTCAAAATGTTTCAAAAATATGAGGTGCATGAAACGGTCTGAAAAATAGGAGGAGCATGAAGCGGTGTTAAAAAACATGAAGAGGCTGAAAAGGTGTGAAAAATATGAAAAGCTTCAAAATGTGTCAAAAATATGAGGAGCATGAAACGTTCTGAAAAATAGGAGGAGCATGAAGAGGTGTTGAAAAACATGAAGATCCTGAAAAGGTGTTCAAAAACATGAAGAGCCTGAAAAGGTGTGAAAAATATGAAGAGATTCAAAATGTGTCAAAAATATGAGCAGTATAAAACGGACAGATAAATCAGAGGAGCATGAGGCGGTGTTGAAAACATAAACAGCCTGAAAATGTGTGAAAAATATGAAGAGCTTCAAAAGGTGTCAAAAATATGAGGAGCATGAAACGGTCTTAAAAATAGGAGGAGGATGAAGCGGTTTTGAAAAACATGAAGAGATTGAAAAGGTGTGAAAAATATGAAGAGCTTCAAAAGGTGTGAAAAATATGAGGAGCATGAAACGGTCTGAAAAATAGGAGGAGCAAGAAGCGGTGTTGAAAAACATGAAGAGCCTGAAAAGGTGTGAAAAATATGAAGAGCTTCAAAAGGTGTCAAAAATATGAGGAGCATGACGGTCTGAAAAATATGGGGAGCATGAAGCGGTGTTGAAAAACATGAAGAGCCTGAAAAGGTGTGAAAAATATGAAGAGCTTCAAAAGGTGTCAAAAATATGAGGAGCATGGAACGGTCTGAAAAATAGGAGGAGCATGAAACGGTGATCAAAAACATGGAGAGCCTGAAAAGGTGTGAAAAATATGAAGAACTTCAAAAGGTGTGAAATACATGAAGAGCATGAAACGGTCTGAAAAATAGGAGAAGCATGAAGTGGTGTGGAAAACATGAAGAGCCTAAAAAGGTGTGAAAAATATGAAGAGTTTCAAAAGGTGTGAAATATATGAGGAGTATGAAACTCTCTGAAAAATAGGAGGAGCATGAAGTGGTGTTGAAAAACATGAATAGTCTGAAAAAGTGTGAAGAATACGAAGACTTTCAAAAGGTGTCAAAAATATGAGGTGTATGAAACGGTCTGAAAAATAGGAGGAGCATGAAGCGGTGTTCAAAAACATGAAGAGCCTGAAAAGATGTGAAATATATGAAGAGCTTCAAAAGTTGTGAAAAATATGAAGAGCTTCAAAAGGTGTCAAAAATATGAGGAGCAAGAAACGGTCTAAAAAATAGGAGGAACATGAAGCGGTGTTCAAAAACAAGAAGAGCCTGAAAAGGTGTGAGAAATATGAAGAGCCTCAAAAGGTGTCAAAAATAGGAAGAGCATGAAACGGTCTGAAAAACAGGAGGAGCATGAAGCGGTGTTGAAAAACATGAAGAGACTGAAAAGGTGTGAAATATATGAAGAGCTTCAAAAGGTGTCTAAAATATGAGGAGCATGAAACGATCTGAAAAATAGGAGGAGTATGAAGCGGTGTTCAAAAACATGAAAATCCTGAAAAGGTGTGAAAACTATGAAGAGCTTCAAAAGGTATCAAAAATATGAGGAGCATGAAACAGTCTGAAAAATAGGAGGAGCATGAAACGGTGTTCAAAACATGAAAATCCTGAAAAGGTGTGAAAAATCTGAAGAGCTTCAAAGGTGTGAAAAATACGAAGAGCTTCAAAAGGTGTCAAAAATGAGATGAGCATGAATCAGTCTGAAAAATAGGAGGAGAATGAAGTGGTGGTGAAAAACTTGAAGAGCCTGAAAAGGTGTGAAATATATGAAGAGTTTCAAAAGGTGTCAAATATATGAGGAGCATGAAACGGTCTGAAAAATAGGAGGAGCATGAAGCGGTGTTCAAAAACCTGAAGAACCTGAAACGGTGTGAAAAATATGAAGAGCTTCAAAAGGCGTCAAAAATGTGAGGAGCATGAAACGGTCTGAAAAATAGGAGGAACATGAAGCGCTGTTCAAAAACATGAAGCGCCTGAAAAGGTGTGAAAAATATGAAGAGCTTCAAAAGGTGTGAAATATATGAGGAGCTTAAAACGGTCTGAAAAATAGGAGCAGAATATAACGGTGTTCAAAAACATGAAGAGCCTGAAAAGGTGAGAAAAATATGAAGAACTTCAAAAGGTGTGAAATACATGAGGAGCATGAAACGGTCTGAAAAATAGGAGGAGCATGAACCGGTGTTCAAAAACATGAACAGCCTGAAAAGGTGTGAAAAATATGAAACACTTCAAAAGGTGTCAAAAATATGAGGAGCATGAAACGATCTGAAAAATAGTAGGAGCATGAAGCGGTGTTGAAAAACATGAAGAGCCTGAAAATGTGTGAAAAATATGAAGAGCTTCAAAAGGTGTCAAAAATATGAGGAGCATGAAACGGTCTAAAATATAGGAGGAGCATGCAATGGTGTTGAAAAACAAGAGAGCCTGAAAAAGTGTGAAAATTTGAGGAGCTTCAACAGGTGTCCAAAATATGAGGAGCATGAAATGGTATGAAAAATAGGGGGAGCATGAAGTGGTGTTGAAAAACAGGAAGAGCCTGAAAAGATGTGAAAAATGTGAAGAGCTTCAAAAGGTGTCAAAAATATGAGGAGCATGAAACGGTCTGAAAAATAGGAGGAGCATGAAGTGGTGGTGAAAAACATGAAGAGCCTGAAAAGGTGTGAAAAATATGAATAGCTTCAAAAGGTGTGAAATATAGGAGGAGCATGAAGCAGTGTTCCAAAACATGAAAAGCCTGAAAAGGTGTGAAAAATATAAAGAGCTTCAAAACGTGTGAAATACATGAGGAGCATGAAACGGGCTGAAAAATATGAGAAGCATGAAGTGGTGTTGAAAAACATGAAGAGCCTGAAAAGGTGTGAAAAATATGAAGAGCTTCAAAAGGTGTGAAAGACATGAGGAGCATGAAACTCTCTGAAAAATAGAAGGAGCATGAAGTGATGTTCAAAAACATGAAGAGACTGAAAAGTTGTGAAAAATATGAAGAGTATCAAAAGGTGTGAAAAATATGAAGAGCTTCTAAAGTGGTCAAAAATGAGTTGAGCATGAAACATTCTGAAAAATAGAGGGGCATGAAGTAGCATTGAAAAACAGGAAGAGCCTGAAAATGTGTGAAATATATGAAGAGCTTCAAAATGTGTCAAAAATATGAGGAGCACGAAACGGTCTGAAAAATAGGAGGAGCTTGAAGCATTGTTGCAAAACATGAAGAGCCTGAAAAGGTGTGAAAAATATAAAGAGCTTCAAAAGGTGTCAAAAATATGAGGAGCATGAAACGGTCTGAAACATAGGAGGAGCATGAAGTGGTGTTGAAAAATATGAAGTCGCTAAAAGGGTGTGGAAAATATGAAGAGCTTGAAAATGTGTCAAATATATGAGGAGCATGAAACGGTCTGAAATATAAGAGGAGCATGAAGCGGTGTTCAAAAATATGAAAAGCCTGAAAAGGTGTGAAAAATATAAAGAGCTTCAAAACGTGTGAAATACATGAGGAGCATGAAACGGGCTGAAAAATATGAGAAGCATGAAGTGGTGTTGAAAAACATGAAGAGACTGAAAAGGTGTGAAAAATATGAAGAGCTTCAAAAGGTGTGAAAGACATGAGGAGCATGAAACTCTCTGAAAAATAGAAGGAGCATGAAGTGATGTTCAAAAACATGAAGAGACTGAAAAGTTGTGAAAAATATGAAGTGCTTCAAAATGTTTCAAAAATATGAGGTGCATGAAACGGTCTGAAAAATAGGAGGAGCATGAAGCGGTGTTCAAAAACATGAAGAGCCTGAAAAGGTGTGAGAAATATGAAAAGCTTCAAAATGTGTCAAAAATATGAGGAGCATGAAACGTTCTGAAAAATAGGAGGAGCATGAAGAGGTGTTGAAAAACATGAAGATCCTGAAAAGGTGTTCAAAAACATGAAGAGCCTGAAAAGGTGTGAAAAATATGAAGAGATTCAAAATGTGTCAAAAATATGAGCAGTATAAAACGGACAGATAAATCAGAGGAGCATGAGGCGGTGTTGAAAACATAAACAGCCTGAAAAGGTGTGAAAAATATGAAGAGCTTCAAAAGGTGTGAAAAATATGAGGAGCATGAAACGGTCTGAAAAATAGGAGGAGCAAGAAGCGGTGTTGAAAAACATGAAGAGCCTGAAAAGGTGTGAAAAATATGAAGAGCTTCAAAAGGTGTCAAAAATATGAGGAGCATGACGGTCTGAAAAATATGAGGAGCATGAAGCGGTGTTGAAACACATGAAGAGCCTGAAAAGGTGTGAAAAATATGAAGAGCTTCAAAAGGTGTCAAAAATATGAGGAGCATGGAACGGTCTGAAAAATAGGAGGAGCATGAAGTGGTTTTGAAACACATGAAGAGCCTGAAAAGGTGTGAAAAATATGAAGAGCTTCAAAATGTGTGAAAAATATGAGAAGCATGAAACGGTCTGAAAAATAGGAGCAGCATGAAGCGGTGTTCAAAAACATTTAGAGCCTGAAAAGGTGTGAAAAATATGAAGAGCTTTAAAAGGTGTCAAAATATGTGGACCATGAAATGGTCTGAAAAATAGGAGGAGCATGAAACGGTGTTGAAATACATGAAGAGCCTGAAAAGGTGTGAAAAATAAGAAGAGTTTCAAAACGTGTCAAAAATATGTGGAGCATGAAACGGTCTAAAAAATAGGAGGAGCATGAAGCGGTGTTGAAAAACATGAAGAACCTGACCAAGTGTGAAAAATATAAAGAACTTCAAAAGCTTTGAAAAATATGAACATCTTCAAAAGGTGTGAAAAATGAGATGAGCATGAAGCGGTCTGAAATATAGGAGGAGCGTGAAGTGTTGTTGAAAAACACGAAGATCCTGAAAAGTTGTGAAATATATGAAGGGCTTCAAAAGGTGTGAAAAATATGAGGAGCATGAAACTGTCTGAAAAATAGGAGGAGCAAGAAGCAGTGTTGAAAAACATGAAGAGCCTGAAAACCTGTGAAATATATGAAGAGTATCAAAAGGTGTGAAAAATATGAAGAGCTTGTAAAGTGGTCAAAAATGACATGAGCATGAAACATTCTGAAAAATAGAGGGGCAAGAAATAGCATTGAAAAACAGGAAGAGCCTGAAAATGTGTGAAATATATGAAGAGCTTCAAAAGGTGTCAAAAATATGAGGAGCACGAAACGGTCTGAAAAATAGGAGGAGCTTGAAGCGGTGTTGAAAAACATGAAGAGCCTGAAAAGGTGTGAAAAATATAAAGAGCTTCAAAAGGTGTCAAAAATATGAGGAGCATGAAACGGTCTGAAACATAGGAGGAGCATGAAGTGGTGTTGAAAAATATGAAGTCGCTAAAAAGGTGTGGAAAATATGAAGAGCTTGAAAATGTGTCAAATATATGAGGAGCATGAAACGGTCTGAAAAATAAGAGGAGCATGAAGCGGTGTTCAAAAACATGAAAAGCCTGAAAAGGTGTGAAAAATATAAAGAGCTTCAAAACGTGTGAAATACATGAGGAGCATGAAACGGGCTGAAAAATATGAGAAGCATGAAGTGGTGTTGAAAAACATGAAGAGCCTGAAAAGGTGTGAAAAATATGAAGAGCTTCAAAAGGTGTGAAAGACATGAGGAGCATGAAACTCTCTGAAAAATAGAAGGAGCATGAAGTGATGTTCAAAAACATGAAGAGACTGAAAAGTTGTGAAAAATATGAAGTGCTTCAAAATGTTTCAAAAATATGAGGTGCATGAAACGGTCTGAAAAATAGGAGGAGCATGAAGTGGTGGTGAAAAACATGAAGAGCCTGAAAAGGTGTGAAAAATATGAATAGCTTCAAAAGGTGTGAAATATAGGAGGAGCATGAAGCAGTGTTCCAAAACATGAAAAGCCTGAAAAGGTGTGAAAAATATAAAGAGCTTCAAAACGTGTGAAATACATGAGGAGCATGAAACGGGCTGAAAAATATGAGAAGCATGAAGTGGTGTTGAAAAACATGAAGAGCCTGAAAAGGTGTGAAAAATATGAAGAGCTTCAAAAGGTGTGAAAGACATGAGGAGCATGAAACTCTCTGAAAAATAGAAGGAGCATGAAGTGATGTTCAAAAACATGAAGAGACTGAAAAGTTGTGAAAAATATGAAGAGTATCAAAAGGTGTGAAAAATATGAAGAGCTTCTAAAGTGGTCAAAAATGAGTTGAGCATGAAACATTCTGAAAAATAGAGGGGCATGAAGTAGCATTGAAAAACAGGAAGAGCCTGAAAATGTGTGAAATATATGAAGAGCTTCAAAATGTGTCAAAAATATGAGGAGCACGAAACGGTCTGAAAAATAGGAGGAGCTTGAAGCATTGTTGCAAAACATGAAGAGCCTGAAAAGGTGTGAAAAATATAAAGAGCTTCAAAAGGTGTCAAAAATATGAGGAGCATGAAACGGTCTGAAACATAGGAGGAGCATGAAGTGGTGTTGAAAAATATGAAGTCGCTAAAAGGGTGTGGAAAATATGAAGAGCTTGAAAATGTGTCAAATATATGAGGAGCATGAAACGGTCTGAAATATAAGAGGAGCATGAAGCGGTGTTCAAAAATATGAAAAGCCTGAAAAGGTGTGAAAAATATAAAGAGCTTCAAAACGTGTGAAATACATGAGGAGCATGAAACGGGCTGAAAAATATGAGAAGCATGAAGTGGTGTTGAAAAACATGAAGAGACTGAAAAGGTGTGAAAAATATGAAGAGCTTCAAAAGGTGTGAAAGACATGAGGAGCATGAAACTCTCTGAAAAATAGAAGGAGCATGAAGTGATGTTCAAAAACATGAAGAGACTGAAAAGTTGTGAAAAATATGAAGTGCTTCAAAATGTTTCAAAAATATGAGGTGCATGAAACGGTCTGAAAAATAGGAGGAGCATGAAGCGGTGTTCAAAAACATGAAGAGCCTGAAAAGGTGTGAGAAATATGAAAAGCTTCAAAATGTGTCAAAAATATGAGGAGCATGAAACGTTCTGAAAAATAGGAGGAGCATGAAGAGGTGTTGAAAAACATGAAGATCCTGAAAAGGTGTTCAAAAACATGAAGAGCCTGAAAAGATGTGAAAAATATGAAGAGATTCAAAATGTGTCAAAAATATGAGCAGTATAAAACGGACAGATAAATCAGAGGAGCATGAGGCGGTGTTGAAAACATAAACAGCCTGAAAAGGTGTGAAAAATATGAAGAGCTTCAAAAGGTGTGAAAAATATGAGGAGCATGAAACGGTCTGAAAAATAGGAGGAGCAAGAAGCGGTGTTGAAAAACATGAAGAGCCTGAAAAGGTGTGAAAAATATGAAGAGCTTCAAAAGGTGTCAAAAATATGAGGAGCATGACGGTCTGAAAAATATGAGGAGCATGAAGCGGTGTTGAAACACATGAAGAGCCTGAAAAGGTGTGAAAAATATGAAGAGCTTCAAAAGGTGTCAAAAATATGAGGAGCATGGAACGGTCTGAAAAATAGGAGGAGCATGAAGTGGTTTTGAAACACATGAAGAGCCTGAAAAGGTGTGAAAAATATGAAGAGCTTCAAAATGTGTGAAAAATATGAGAAGCATGAAACGGTCTGAAAAATAGGAGCAGCATGATGCGGTGTTCAAAAACATTTAGAGCCTGAAAAGGTGTGAAAAATATGAAGAGCTTTAAAAGGTGTCAAAATATGTGGACCATGAAATGGTCTGAAAAATAGGAGGAGCATGAAACGGTGTTGAAATACATGAAGAGCCTGACCAAGTGTGAAAAATATAAAGAACTTCAAAAGCTTTGAAAAATATGAACATCTTCAAAAGGTGTGAAAAATGAGATGAGCATGAAGCGGTCTGAAATATAGGAGGAGCGTGAAGTGTTGTTGAAAAACACGAAGATCCTGAAAAGTTGTGAAATATATGAAGGGCTTCAAAAGGTGTGAAAAATATGAGGAGCATGAAACTGTCTGAAAAATAGGAGGAGCAAGAAGCAGTGTTGAAAAACATGAAGAGCCTGAAAACCTGTGAAATATATGAAGAGTATCAAAAGGTGTGAAAAATATGAAGAGCTTGTAAAGTGGTCAAAAATGACATGAGCATGAAACATTCTGAAAAATAGAGGGGCAAGAAATAGCATTGAAAAACAGGAAGAGCCTGAAAATGTGTGAAATATATGAAGAGCTTCAAAAGGTGTCAAAAATATGAGGAGCACGAAACGGTCTGAAAAATAGGAGGAGCTTGAAGCGGTGTTGAAAAACATGAAGAGCCTGAAAAGGTGTGAAAAATATAAAGAGCTTCAAAAGGTGTCAAAAATATGAGGAGCATGAAACGGTCTGAAACATAGGAGGAGCATGAAGTGGTGTTGAAAAATATGAAGTCGCTAAAAAGGTGTGGAAAATATGAAGAGCTTGAAAATGTGTCAAATATATGAGGAGCATGAAACGGTCTGAAATATAAGAGGAGCATGAAGCGGTGTTCAAAAACATGAAAAGCCTGAAAAGGTGTGAAAAATATAAAGAGCTTCAAAACGTGTGAAATACATGAGGAGCATGAAACGGGCTGAAAAATATGAGAAGCATGAAGTGGTGTTGAAAAACATGAAGAGACTGAAAAGGTGTGAAAAATATGAAGAGCTTCAAAAGGTGTGAAAGACATGAGGAGCATGAAACTCTCTGAAAAATAGAAGGAGCATGAAGTGATGTTCAAAAACATGAAGAGACTGAAAAGTTGTGAAAAATATGAAGTGCTTCAAAATGTTTCAAAAATATGAGGTGCATGAAACGGTCTGAAAAATAGGAGGAGCATGAAGCGGTGTTCAAAAACATGAAGAGCCTGAAAAGGTGTGAAAAATATGAAAAGCTTCAAAATGTGTCAAAAATATGAGGAGCATGAAACGTTCTGAAAAATAGGAGGAGCATGAAGAGGTGTTGAAAAACATGAAGATCCTGAAAAGGTGTTCAAAAACATGAAGAGCCTGAAAAGGTGTGAAAAATATGAAGAGATTCAAAATGTGTCAAAAATATGAGCAGTATAAAACGGACAGATAAATCAGAGGAGCATGAGGCGGTGTTGAAAACATAAACAGCCTGAAAAGGTGTGAAAAATATGAAGAGCTTCAAAAGGTGTGAAAAATATGAGGAGCATGAAACGGTCTGAAAAATAGGAGGAGCAAGAAGCGGTGTTGAAAAACATGAAGAGCCTGAAAAGGTGTGAAAAATATGAAGAGCTTCAAAAGGTGTCAAAAATATGAGGAGCATGACGGTCTGAAAAATATGAGGAGCATGAAGCGGTGTTGAAACACATGAAGAGCCTGAAAAGGTGTGAAAAATATGAAGAGCTTCAAAAGGTGTCAAAAATATGAGGAGCATGGAACGGTCTGAAAAATAGGAGGAGCATGAAGTGGTTTTGAAACACATGAAGAGCCTGAAAAGGTGTGAAAAATATGAAGAGCTTCAAAATGTGTGAAAAATATGAGAAGCATGAAACGGTCTGAAAAATAGGAGCAGCATGAAGCGGTGTTCAAAAACATTTAGAGCCTGAAAAGGTGTGAAAAATATGAAGAGCTTTAAAAGGTGTCAAAATATGTGGACCATGAAATGGTCTGAAAAATAGGAGGAGCATGAAACGGTGTTGAAATACATGAAGAGCCTGAAAAGGTGTGAAAAATAAGAAGAGTTTCAAAACGTGTCAAAAATATGTGGAGCATGAAACGGTCTAAAAAATAGGAGGAGCATGAAGCGGTGTTGAAAAACATGAAGAACCTGACCAAGTGTGAAAAATATAAAGAACTTCAAAAGCTTTGAAAAATATGAACATCTTCAAAAGGTGTGAAAAATGAGATGAGCATGAAGCGGTCTGAAATATAGGAGGAGCGTGAAGTGTTGTTGAAAAACACGAAGATCCTGAAAAGTTGTGAAATATATGAAGGGCTTCAAAAGGTGTGAAAAATATGAGGAGCATGAAACTGTCTGAAAAATAGGAGGAGCAAGAAGCAGTGTTGAAAAACATGAAGAGCCTGAAAACCTGTGAAATATATGAAGAGTATCAAAAGGTGTGAAAAATATGAAGAGCTTGTAAAGTGGTCAAAAATGACATGAGCATGAAACATTCTGAAAAATAGAGGGGCAAGAAATAGCATTGAAAAACAGGAAGAGCCTGAAAATGTGTGAAATATATGAAGAGCTTCAAAAGGTGTCAAAAATATGAGGAGCACGAAACGGTCTGAAAAATAGGAGGAGCTTGAAGCGGTGTTGAAAAACATGAAGAGCCTGAAAAGGTGTGAAAAATATAAAGAGCTTCAAAAGGTGTCAAAAATATGAGGAGCATGAAACGGTCTGAAACATAGGAGGAGCATGAAGTGGTGTTGAAAAATATGAAGTCGCTAAAAAGGTGTGGAAAATATGAAGAGCTTGAAAATGTGTCAAATATATGAGGAGCATGAAACGGTCTGAAAAATAAGAGGAGCATGAAGCGGTGTTCAAAAACATGAAAAGCCTGAAAAGGTGTGAAAAATATAAAGAGCTTCAAAACGTGTGAAATACATGAGGAGCATGAAACGGGCTGAAAAATATGAGAAGCATGAAGTGGTGTTGAAAAACATGAAGAGCCTGAAAAGGTGTGAAAAATATGAAGAGCTTCAAAAGGTGTGAAAGACATGAGGAGCATGAAACTCTCTGAAAAATAGAAGGAGCATGAAGTGATGTTCAAAAACATGAAGAGACTGAAAAGTTGTGAAAAATATGAAGTGCTTCAAAATGTTTCAAAAATATGAGGTGCATGAAACGGTCTGAAAAATAGGAGGAGCATGAAGCGGTGTTAAAAAACATGAAGAGGCTGAAAAGGTGTGAAAAATATGAAAAGCTTCAAAATGTGTCAAAAATATGAGGAGCATGAAACGTTCTGAAAAATAGGAGGAGCATGAAGTGGTGTTGAAAAACATGAAGATCCTGAAAAGGTGTTCAAAAACATGAAGAGCCTGAAAAGGTGTGAAAAATATGAAGAGATTCAAAATGTGTCAAAAATATGAGCAGTATAAAACGGACAGATAAATCAGAGGAGCATGAGGCGGTGTTGAAAACATAAACAGCCTGAAAATGTGTGAAAAATATGAAGAGCTTCAAAAGGTGTCAAAAATATGAGGAGCATGAAACGGTCTTAAAAATAGGAGGAGGATGAAGCGGTTTTGAAAAACATGAAGAGCCTGAAAAGGTGTGAAAAATATGAAGAGCTTCAAAAGGTGTCAAAAATATGAGGAGCATGAAACGGTCTGAAAAATAGGAGGAGCAAGAAGCGGTGTTGAAAAACATGAAGAGCCTGAAAAGGTGTGAAAAATATGAAGAGCTTCAAAAGGTGTCAAAAATATGAGGAGCATGACGGTCTGAAAAATATGGGGAGCATGAAGCGGTGTTGAAAAACATGAAGAGCCTGAAAAGGTGTGAAAAATATGAAGAGCTTCAAAAGGTGTCAAAAATATGAGGAGCATGGAACGGTCTGAAAAATAGGAGGAGCATGAAACGGTGATCAAAAACATGGAGAGCCTGAAAAGGTGTGAAAAATATGAAGAACTTCAAAAGGTGTGAAATACATGAGGAGCATGAAACGGTCTGAAAAATAGGAGAAGCATGAAGTGGTGTGGAAAACATGAAGAGCCTAAAAAGGTGTGAAAAATATGAAGAGTTTCAAAAGGTGTGAAATATATGAGGAGTATGAAACTCTCTGAAAAATAGGAGGAGCATGAAGTGGTGTTGAAAAACATGAATAGTCTGAAAAAGTGTGAAGAATACGAAGACTTTCAAAAGGTGTCAAAAATATGAGGTGTATGAAACGGTCTGAAAAATAGGAGGAGCATGAAGCGGTGTTCAAAAACATGAAGAGCCTGAAAAGATGTGAAATATATGAAGAGCTTCAAAAGTTGTGAAAAATATGAAGAGCTTCAAAAGGTGTCAAAAATATGAGGAGCAAGAAACGGTCTAAAAAATAGGAGGAACATGAAGCGGTGTTCAAAAACAGGAAGAGCCTGAAAAGGTGTGAGAAATATGAAGAGCCTCAAAAGGTGTCAAAAATAGGAAGACCATGAAACGGTCTGAAAAACAGGAGGAGCATGAAGCGGTGTTGAAAAACATGAAGAGACTGAAAAGGTGTGAAATATATGAAGAGCTTCAAAAGGTGTCTAAAATATGAGGAGCATGAAACGATCTGAAAAATAGGAGGAGCATGAAGCGGTGTTCAAAAACATGAAAATCCTGAAAAGGTGTGAAAACTATGAAGAGCTTCAAAAGGTATCAAAAATATGAGGAGCATGAAACAGTCTGAAAAATAGGAGGAGAATGAAACGGTGTTCAAAACATGAAGATCCTGAAAAGGTGTGAAAAATCTGAAGAGCTTCAAAGGTGTGAAAAATACGAAGAGCTTCAAAAGGTGTCAAAAATGAGATGAGCATGAATCAGTCTGAAAAATAGGAGGAGAATGAAGTGGTGGTGAAAAACTTGAAGAGCCTGAAAAGGTGTGAAATATATGAAGAGTTTCAAAAGGTGTCAAATATATGAGGAGCATGAAACGGTCTGAAAAATAGGAGGAGCATGAAGCGGTGTTCAAAAACCTGAAGAACCTGAAACGGTGTGAAAAATATGAAGAGCTTCAAAAGGCGTCAAAAATGTGAGGAGCATGAAACGGTCTGAAAAATAGGAGGAACATGAAGCGCTGTTCAAAAACATGAAGCGCCTGAAAAGGTGTGAAAAATATGAAGAGCTTCAAAAGGTGTGAAATATATGAGGAGCTTAAAACGGTCTGAAAAATAGGAGCAGAATATAACGGTGTTCAAAAACATGAAGAGCCTGAAAAGGTGAGAAAAATATGAAGAACTTCAAAAGGTGTGAAATACATGAGGAGCATGAAACGGTCTGAAAAATAGGAGGAGCATGAACCGGTGTTCAAAAACATGAACAGCCTGAAAAGGTGTGAAAAATATGAAACACTTCAAAAGTTGTCAAAAATATGAGGAGCATGAAACGATCTGAAAAATAGTAGGAGCATGAAGCGGTGTTGAAAAACATGAAGAGCCTGAAAATGTGTGAAAAATATGAAGAGCTTCAAAAGGTGTCAAAAATATGAGGAGCATGAAACGGTCTAAAATATAGGAGGAGCATGCAATGGTGTTGAAAAACAAGAGAGCCTGAAAAAGTGTGAAAAATTTGAAGAGCTTCAACAGGTGTCCAAAATATGAGGAGCATGAAATGGTATGAAAAATAGGGGGAGCATGAAGTGGTGTTGAAAAACAGGAAGAGCCTGAAAAGGTGTGAAAAATGTGAAGAGCTTCAAAAGGTGTCAAAAATATGAGGAGCATGAAACGGTCTGAAAAATAGGAGGAGCATGAAGTGGTGGTGAAAAACATGAAGAGCCTGAAAAGGTGTGAAAAATATGAATAGCTTCAAAAGGTGTGAAATATAGGAGGAGCATGAAGCAGTGTTCCAAAACATGAAAAGCCTGAAAAGGTGTGAAAAATATAAAGAGCCTCAAAACGTGTGAAATACATGAGGAGCATGAAACGGGCTGAAAAATATGAGAAGCATGAAGTGGTGTTGAAAAACATGAAGAGCCTGAAAAGGTGTGAAAAATATGAAGAGCTTCAAAAGGTGTGAAAGACATGAGGAGCATGAAACTCTCTGAAAAATAGAAGGAGCATGAAGTGATGTTCAAAAACATGAAGAGACTGAAAAGTTGTGAAAAATATGAAGAGTATCAAAAGGTGTGAAAAATATGAAGAGCTTCTAAAGTGGTCAAAAATGAGTTGAGCATGAAACATTCTGAAAAATAGAGGGGCATGAAGTAGCATTGAAAAACAGGAAGAGCCTGAAAATGTGTGAAATATATGAAGAGCTTCAAAATGTGTCAAAAATATGAGGAGCATGAAACGGTCTGAAAAATAGGAGGAGCTTGAAGCATTGTTGCAAAACATGAAGAGCCTGAAAAGGTGTGAAAAATATAAAGAGCTTTAAAAGGTGTCAAAAATATGAGGAGCATGAAACGGTCTGAAACATAGGAGGAGCATGAAGTGGTGTTGAAAAATATGAAGTCGCTAAAAAGGTGTGGAAAATATGAAGAGCTTGAAAATGTGTCAAATATATGAGGAGCATGAAACGGTCTGAAAAATAAGAGGAGCATGAAGCGGTGTTCAAAAACATGAAAAGCCTGAAAAGGTGTGAAAAATATAAAGAGCTTCAAAACGTGTGAAATACATGAAGAGCATGAAACGGGCTGAAAAATATGAGAAGCATGAAGTGGTGTTGAAAAACATGAAGAGCCTGAAAAGGTGTGAAAAATATGAAGAGCTTCAAAAGGTGTGAAAGACATGAGGAGCATGAAACTCTCTGAAAAATAGAAGGAGCATGAAGTGATGTTCAAAAACATGAAGAGACTGAAAAGTTGTGAAAAATATGAAGTGCTTCAAAATGTTTCAAAAATATGAGGTGCATGAAACGGTCTGAAAAATAGGAGGAGCATGAAGCGGTGTTCAAAAACATGAAGAGCCTGAAAAGGTGTGAAAAATATGAAAAGCTTCAAAATGTGTCAAAAATATGAGGAGCATGAAACGTTCTGAAAAATAGGAGGAGCATGAAGAGGTGTTGAAAAACATGAAGATACTGAAAAGATGTTCAAAAACATGAAGAGCCTGAAAAGGTGTGAAAAATATGAAGAGATTCAAAATGTGTCAAAAATAGGAGCAGTATAAAACGGACAGATAAATCAGAGGAGCATGAGGCGGTGTTGAAAACATAAACAGCCTGAAAAGGTGTGAAAAATATGAAGAGCTTCAAAAGGTGTGAAAAATATGAGGAGCATGAAACGGTCTGAAAAATAGGAGGAGCAAGAAGCGGTGTTGAAAAACATGAAGAGCCTGAAAAGGTGTGAAAAATATGAAGAGCTTCAAAAGGTGTCAAAAATATGAGGAGCATGACGGTCTGAAAAATATGAGGAGCATGAAGCGGTTTTGAAACACATGAAGAGCCTGAAAAGGTGTGAAAAATATGAAGAGCTTCAAAAGGTGTCAAAAATATGAGGAGCATGGAACGGTCTGAAAAATAGGAGGAGCATGAAGTGGTTTTGAAACACATGAAGAGCCTGAAAAGGTGTGAAAAATATGAAGAGCTTCAAAAGGTGTCAAAAATATGAGGAGCATGGAACGGTCTGAAAAATAGGAGGAGCATGAAGTGGTTTTGAAACACATGAAGAGCCTGAAAAGGTGTGAAAAATATGAAGAGCTTCAAAATGTGTGAAAAATATGAGAAGCATGAAACGGTCTGAAAAATAGGAGCAGCATGAAGCGGTGTTCAAAAACATTTAGAGCCTGAAAAGGTGTGAAAAATATGAAGAGCTTCAAAAGGTGTCAAAATATGTGGACCATGAAATGGTCTGAAAAATAGGAGGAGCATGAAACGGTGTTGAAATACATGAAGAGCCTGAAAAGGTGTGAAAAATAAGAAGAGTTTCAAAACGTGTCAAAAATATGTGGAGCATGAAACGGTCTAAAAAATAGGAGGAGCATGAAGCGGTGTTGAAAAACATGAAGAACCTGACCAAGTGTGAAAAATATAAAGAACTTCAAAAGCTGTGAAAAATATGAACATCTTCAAAAGGTGTGAACAATGAGATGAGCATGAAGCGGTCTGAAATATAGGAGGAGCATGAAGTGTTGTTGAAAAACACGAAGATCCTGAAAAGTTGTGAAATATATGAAGGGCTTCAAAAGGTGTGAAAAATATGAGGAGCATGAAACTGTCTGAAAAATAGGAGGAGCAAGAAGCAGTGTTGAAAAACATGAAGAGCCTGAAAACCTGTGAAATACATGAAGAGTATCAAAAGGTGTGAAAAATATGAAGAGCTTGTAAAGTGGTCAAAAATGAGATGAGCATGAAACATTCTGAAAAATAGAGGGGCAAGAAATAGCATTGAAAAACAGGAAGAGCCTGAAAATGTGTGAAATATGTGAAGAGCTTCAAAAGGTGTCAAAAATATGAGGAGCCCGAAACGGTCTGAAAAATAGGAGGAGCTTGAAGCGGTGTTGAAAAACATGAAGAGCCTGAAAAGGTGTGAAAAATATAAAGAGCTTCAAAAGGTGTCAAAAATATGAGGAGCATGAAACGGTCTGAAACATAGGAGGAGCATGAAGTGGTGTTGAAAAATATGAAGTCGCTAAAAAGGTGTGGAAAATATGAAGAGCTTGAAAATGTGTCAAATATATGAGGAGCATGAAACGGTCTGAAAAATAAGAGGAGCATGAAGCGGTGTTCAAAAACATGAAAAGCCTGAAAAGGTGTGAAAAATATAAAGAGCTTCAAAACGTGTGAAATACATGAGGAGCATGAAACGGGCTGAAAAATATCAGAAGCATGAAGTGGTGTTGAAAAACATGAAGAGCCTGAAAAGGTGTGAAAAATATGAAGAGCTTCAAAAGGTGTGAAAGACATGAGGAGCATGAAACTCTCTGAAAAATAGAAGGAGCATGAAGTGATGTTCAAAAACATGAAGAGACTGAAAAGTTGTGAAAAATATGAAGTGCTTCAAAATGTTTCAAAAATATGAGGTGCATGAAACGGTCTGAAAAATAGGAGGAGCATGAAGCGGTGTTAAAAAACATGAAGAGGCTGAAAAGGTGTGAAAAATATGAAAAGCTTCAAAATGTGTCAAAAATATGAGGAGCATGAAACGTTCTGAAAAATAGGAGGAGCATGAAGTGGTGTTGAAAAACATGAAGATCCTGAAAAGGTGTTCAAAAACATGAAGAGCCTGAAAAGGTGTGAAAAATATGAAGAGATTCAAAATGTGTCAAAAAATATGAGCAGTATAAAACGGACAGATAAATCAGAGGAGCATGATGCGGTGTTGAAAACATAAACAGCCTGAAAATGTGTGAAAAATATGAAGAGCTTCAAAAGGTGTCAAAAATATGAGGAGCATGAAACGGTCTTAAAAATAGGAGGAGGATGAAGCGGTTTTGAAAAACATGAAGAGATTGAAAAGGTGTGAAAAATATGAAGAGGTTCAAAAGGTGTCAAAACTATGAGGAGCATGAAACGGTCTGAAAAATAGGAGGAGCAAGAAGCGGTGTTGAAAAACATGAAGAGCCTGAAAAGGTGTGAAAAATATGAAGAGCTTCAAAAGTTGTCAAAAATATGAGGAGCATGACGGTCTGAAAAATATGGGGAGCATGAAGCGGTGTTGAAAAACATGAAGAGCCTGAAAAGGTGTGAAAAATATGAAGAGCTTCAAAAGGTGTCAAAAATATGAGGAGCATGGAACGGTCTGAAAAATAGGAGGAGCATGAAACGGTGATCAAAAACATGGAGAGCCTGAAAAGGTGTGAAAAATATGAAGAACTTCAAAAGGTGTGAAATACATGAGGAGCATGAAACGGTCTGAAAAATAGGAGAAGCATGAAGTGGTGTGGAAAACATGAAGAGCCTAAAAAGGTGTGAAAAATATGAAGAGTTTCAAAAGGTGTGAAATATATGAGGAGTATGAAACTCTCTGAAAAATAGGAGGAGCATGAAGTGGTGTTGAAAAACATGAATAGTCTGAAAAAGTGTGAAGAATACGAAGACTTTCAAAAGGTGTCAAAAATATGAGGTGTATGAAACGGTCTGAAAAATAGGAGGAGCATGAAGCGGTGTTCAAAAACATGAAGAGCCTGAAAAGATGTGAAATATATGAAGAGCTTCAAAAGTTGTGAAAAATATGAAGAGCTTCAAAAGGTGTCAAAAATATGAGGAGCAAGAAACGGTCTAAAAAATAGGAGGAACATGAAGCGGTGTTCAAAAACAGGAAGAGCCTGAAAAGGTGTGAGAAATATGAAGAGCCTCAAAAGGTGTCAAAAATAGGAAGACCATGAAACGGTCTGAAAAACAGGAGGAGCATGAAGCGGTGTTGAAAAACATGAAGAGACTGAAAAGGTGTGAAATATATGAAGAGCTTCAAAAGGTGTCTAAAATATGAGGAGCATGAAACGATCTGAAAAATAGGAGGAGCATGAAGCGGTGTTCAAAAACATGAAAATCCTGAAAAGGTGTGAAAACTATGAAGAGCTTCAAAAGTTATCAAAAATATGAGGAGCATGAAACAGTCTGAAAAATAGGAGGAGAATGAAACGGTGTTCAAAACATGAAGATCCTGAAAAGGTGTGAAAAATCTGAAGAGCTTCAAAGGTGTGAAAAATACGAAGAGCTTCAAAAGGTGTCAAAAATGAGATGAGCATGAATCAGTCTGAAAAATAGGAGGAGAATGAAGTGGTGGTGAAAAACTTGAAGAGCCTGAAAAGGTGTGAAATATATGAAGAGTTTCAAAAGGTGTCAAATATATGAGGAGCATGAAACGGTCTGAAAAACAGGAGGAGCATGAAGCGGTGTTCAAAAACCTGAAGAACCTGAAACGGTGTGAAAAATATGAAGAGCTTCAAAAGGCGTCAAAAATGTGAGGAGCATGAAACGGTCTGAAAAATAGGAGGAACATGAAGCGCTGTTCAAAAACATGAAGCGCCTGAAAAGGTGTGAAAAATATGAAGAGCTTCAAAAGGTGTGAAATATATGAGGAGCTTAAAACGGTCTGAAAAATAGGAGCAGAATATAACGGTGTTCAAAAACATGAAGAGCCTGAAAAGGTGAGAAAAATATGAAGAACTTCAAAAGGTGTGAAATACATGAGGAGCATGAAACGGTCTGAAAAATAGGAGGAGCATGAACCGGTGTTCAAAAACATGAACAGCCTGAAAAGGTGTGAAAAATATGAAACACTTCAAAAGGTGTCAAAAATATGAGGAGCATGAAACGATCTGAAAAATAGTAGGAGCATGAAGCGGTGTTGAAAAACATGAAGAGCCTGAAAATGTGTGAAAAATATGAAGAGCTTCAAAAGGTGTCAAAAATATGAGGAGCATGAAACGGTCTAAAATATAGGAGGAGCATGAAACGGTGATCAAAAACATGGAGAGCCTGAAAAGGTGTGAAAAATATGAAGAACTTCAAAAGGTGTGAAATACATGAGGAGCATGAAACGGTCTGAAAAATAGGAGAAGCATGAAGTGGTGTGGAAAACATGAAGAGCCTAAAAAGGTGTGAAAAATATGAAGAGTTTCAAAAGGTGTGAAATATATGAGGAGTATGAAACTCTCTGAAAAATAGGAGGAGCATGAAGTGGTGTTGAAAAACATGAATAGTCTGAAAAAGTGTGAAGAATACGAAGACTTTCAAAAGGTGTCAAAAATATGAGGTGTATGAAACGGTCTGAAAAATAGGAGGAGCATGAAGCGGTGTTCAAAAACATGAAGAGCCTGAAAAGATGTGAAATATATGAAGAGCTTCAAAAGTTGTGAAAAATATGAAGAGCTTCAAAAGGTGTCAAAAATATGAGGAGCAAGAAACGGTCTAAAAAATAGGAGGAACATGAAGCGGTGTTCAAAAACAGGAAGAGCCTGAAAAGGTGTGAGAAATATGAAGAGCCTCAAAAGGTGTCAAAAATAGGAAGACCATGAAACGGTCTGAAAAACAGGAGGAGCATGAAGCGGTGTTGAAAAACATGAAGAGACTGAAAAGGTGTGAAATATATGAAGAGCTTCAAAAGGTGTCTAAAATATGAGGAGCATGAAACGATCTGAAAAATAGGAGGAGCATGAAGCGGTGTTCAAAAACATGAAAATCCTGAAAAGGTGTGAAAACTATGAAGAGCTTCAAAAGTTATCAAAAATATGAGGAGCATGAAACAGTCTGAAAAATAGGAGGAGAATGAAACGGTGTTCAAAACATGAAGATCCTGAAAAGGTGTGAAAAATCTGAAGAGCTTCAAAGGTGTGAAAAATACGAAGAGCTTCAAAAGGTGTCAAAAATGAGATGAGCATGAATCAGTCTGAAAAATAGGAGGAGAATGAAGTGGTGGTGAAAAACTTGAAGAGCCTGAAAAGGTGTGAAATATATGAAGAGTTTCAAAAGGTGTCAAATATATGAGGAGCATGAAACGGTCTGAAAAATAGGAGGAGCATGAAGCGGTGTTCAAAAACCTGAAGAACCTGAAACGGTGTGAAAAATATGAAGAGCTTCAAAAGGCGTCAAAAATGTGAGGAGCATGAAACGGTCTGAAAAATAGGAGGAACATGAAGCGCTGTTCAAAAACATGAAGCGCCTGAAAAGGTGTGAAAAATATGAAGAGCTTCAAAAGGTGTGAAATATATGAGGAGCTTAAAACGGTCTGAAAAATAGGAGCAGAATATAACGGTGTTCAAAAACATGAAGAGCCTGAAAAGGTGAGAAAAATATGAAGAACTTCAAAAGGTGTGAAATACATGAGGAGCATGAAACGGTCTGAAAAATAGGAGGAGCATGAACCGGTGTTCAAAAACATGAACAGCCTGAAAAGGTGTGAAAAATATGAAACACTTCAAAAGGTGTCAAAAATATGAGGAGCATGAAACGATCGGAAAAATAGTAGGAGCATGAAGCGGTGTTGAAAAACATGAAGAGCCTGAAAATGTGTGAAAAATATGAAGAGCTTCAAAAGGTGTCAAAAATATGAGGAGCATGAAACGGTCTAAAATATAGGAGGAGCATGCAATGGTGTTGAAAAACAAGAGAGCCTGAAAAAGTGTGAAAAATTTGAAGAGCTTCAACAGGTGTCCAAAATATGAGGAGCATGAAATGGTATGAAAAATAGGGGGAGCATGAAGTGGTGTTGAAAAACATGAAGAGCCTGAAAAGGTGTGAAAAATGTGAAGAGCTTCAAAAGGTGTCAAAAATATGAGGAGCATGAAACGGTCTGAAAAATAGGAGGAGCATGAAGTGGTGGTGAAAAACATGAAGAGCCTGAAAAGGTGTGAAAAATATGAATAGCTTCAAAAGGTGTGAAATATAGGAGGAGCATGAAGCGGTGTTCCAAAACATGAAAAGCCTGAAAAGGTGTGAAAAATATAAAGAGCCTCAAAACGTGTGAAATACATGAGGAGCATGAAAAGGGCTGAAAAATATGAGAAGCATGAAGTGGTGTTGAAAAACATGAAGAGCCTGAAAAGGTGTGAAAAATATGAAGAGCTTCAAAAGGTGTGAAAGACATGAGGAGCATGAAACTCTCTGAAAAATAGAAGGAGCATGAAGTGATGTTCAAAAACATGAAGAGACTGAAAAGTTGTGAAAAATATGAAGAGTATCAAAAGGTGTGAAAAATATGAAGAGCTTCTAAAGTGGTCAAAAATGAGTTGAGCATGAAACATTCTGAAAAATAGAGGGGCATGAAGTAGCATCGAAAAACAGGAAGAGCCTGAAAATGTGTGAAATATATGAAGAGCTTCAAAAGGTGTCAAAAATATGAGGAGCACGAAACGGTCTGAAAAATAGGAGGAGCTTGAAGCATTGTTGCAAAACATGAAGAGCCTGAAAAGGTGTGAAAAATATAAAGAGCTTCAAAAGGTGTCAAAAATATGAGGAGCATGAAACGGTCTGAAACATAGGAGGAGCATGAAGTGGTGTTGAAAAATATGAAGTCGCTAAAAAGGTGTGGAAAATATGAAGAGCTTGAAAATGTGTCAAATATATGAGGAGCATGAAACGGTCTGAAAAATAAGAGGAGCATGAAGCGGTGTTCAAAAACATGAAAAGCCTGAAAAGGTGTGAAAAATATAAAGAGCTTCAAAACGTGTGAAATACATGAGGAGCATGAAACGGGCTGAAAAATATGAGAAGCATGAAGTGGTGTTGAAAAACATGAAGAGCCTGAAAAGGTGTGAAAAATATGAAGAGCTTCAAAAGGTGTGAAAGACATGAGGAGCATGAAACTCTCTGAAAAATAGAAGGAGCATGAAGTGATGTTCAAAAACATGAAGAGACTGAAAAGTTGTGAAAAATATGAAGTGCTTCAAAATGTTTCAAAAATATGAGGTGCATGAAACGGTCTGAAAAATAGGAGGAGCATGAAGCGGTGTTCAAAAACATGAAGAGGCTGAAAAGGTGTGAAAAATATGAAAAGCTTCAAAATGTGTCAAAAATATGAGGAGCATGAAACGTTCTGAAAAATAGGAGGAGCATGAAGAGGTGTTGAAAAACATGAAGATCCTGAAAAGGTGTTCAAAAACATGAAGAGCCTGAAAAGGTGTGAAAAATATGAAGAGATTCAAAAATGTGTCAAAAATATGAGCAGTATAAAACGGACAGATAAATCAGAGGAGCATGAGGCGGTGTTGAAAACATAAACAGCCTGAAAAGGTGTGAAAAATATGAAGAGCTTCAAAAGGTGTGAAAAATATGAGGAGCATGAAACGGTCTGAAAAATAGGAGGAGCAAGAAGCGGTGTTGAAAAACATGAAGAGCCTGAAAAGGTGTGAAAAATATGAAGAGCTTCAAAAGGTGTCAAAAATATGAGGAGCATGACGGTCTGAAAAATATGAGGAGCATGAAGCGGTGTTGAAACACATGAAGAGCCTGAAAAGGTGTGAAAAATATGAAGAGCTTCAAAAGGTGTCAAAAATATGAGGAGCATGGAACGGTCTGAAAAATAGGAGGAGCATGAAGTGGTTTTGAAACACATGAAGAGCCTGAAAAGGTGTGAAAAATATGAAGAGCTTCAAAAGGTGTCAAAAATATGAGGAGCATGGAACGGTCTGAAAAATAGGAGGAACATGAAGTGGTTTTGAAACACATGAAGAGCCTGAAAAGGTGTGAAAAATATGAAGAGCTTCAAAATGTGTGAAAAATATGAGAATCATGAAACGGTCTGAAAAATAGGAGCAGCATGAAGCGGTGTTCAAAAACATTTAGAGCCTGAAAAGGTGTGAAAAATATGAAGAGCTTCAAAAGGTGTCAAAATATGTGGACCATGAAATGGTCTGAAAAATAGGAAGAGCATGAAACGGTGTTGAAATACATGAAGAGCCTGAAAAGGTGTGAAAAATAAGAAGAGTTTCAAAACGTGTCAAAAATATGTGGAGCATGAAACGGTCTAAAAAATAGGAGGAGCATGAAGCGGTGTTGAAAAACATGAAGAACCTGACCAAGTGTGAAAAATATAAAGAACTTCAAAAGCTGTGAAAAATATGAACATCTTCAAAAGGTGTGAAAAATGAGATGAGCATGAAGCGGTCTGAAATATAGGAGGAGCATGAAGTGTTGTTGAAAAACACGAAGATCCTGAAAAGTTGTGAAATATATGAAGGGCTTCAAAAGGTGTGAAAAATATGAGGAGCATGAAACTGTCTGAAAAATAGGAGGAGCAAGAAGCAGTGTTGAAAAACATGAAGAGCCTGAAAACCTGTGAAATATATGAAGAGTATCAAAAGGTGTGAAAAATATGAAGAGCTTGTAAAGTGGTCAAAAATGAGATGAGCATGAAACATTCTGAAAAATAGAGGGGCAAGAAATAGCATTGAAAAACAGGAAGAGCCTGAAAATGTGTGAAATATATGAAGAGCTTCAAAAGGTGTCAAAAATATGAGGAGCCCGAAACGGTCTGAAAAATAGGAGGAGCTTGAAGCGGTGTTGAAAAACATGAAGAGCCTGAAAAGGTGTGAAAAATATAAAGAGCTTCAAAAGGTGTCAAAAATATGGGGAGCATGAAACGGTCTGAAACATAGGAGGAGCATGAAGTGGTGTTGAAAAATATGAAGTCGCTAAAAAGGTGTGGAAAATATGAAGAGCTTGAAAATGTGTCAAATATATGAGGAGCATGAAACGGTCTGAAAAATAAGAGGAGCATGAAGCGGTGTTCAAAAACATGAAAAGCCTGAAAAGGTGTGAAAAATATAAAGAGCTTCAAAACGTGTGAAATACATGAGGAGCATGAAACGGGCTGAAAAATATGAGAAGCATGAAGTGGTGTTGAAAAACATGAAGAGCCTGAAAAGGTGTGAAAAATATGAAGAGCTTCAAAAGGTGTGAAAGACATGAGGAGCATGAAACTCTCTGAAAAATAGAAGGAGCATGAAGTGATGTTCAAAAACATGAAGAGACTGAAAAGTTGTGAAAAATATGAAGTGCTTCAAAAGGTTTCAAAAATATGAGGTGCATGAAACGGTCTGAAAAATAGGAGGAGCATGAAGCGGTGTTAAAAAACATGAAGAGGCTGAAAAGGTGTGAAAAATATGAAAAGCTTCAAAATGTGTCAAAAATATGAGGAGCATGAAACGTTCTGAAAAATAGGAGGAGCATGAAGTGGTGTTGAAAAACATGAAGATCCTGAAAAGGTGTTCAAAAACATGAAGAGCCTGAAAAGGTGTGAAAAATATGAAGAGATTCAAAATGTGTCAAAAATATGAGCAGTATAAAAGGGACAGATAAATCAGAGGAGCATGAGGCGGTGTTGAAAACATAAACAGCCTGAAAATGTGTGAAAAATATGAAGAGCTTCAAAAGGTGTCAAAAATATGAGGAGCATGAAACGGTCTTAAAAATAGGAGGAGGATGAAGCGGTTTTGAAAAACATGAAGAGATCGAAAAGGTGTGAAAAATATGAAGAGCTTCAAAAGGTGTCAAAAATATGAGGAGCATGAAACGGTCTGAAAAATAGGAGGAGCAAGAAGCGGTGTTGAAAAACATGAAGAGCCTGAAAAGGTGTGAAAAATATGAAGAGCTTCAAAAGGTGTCAAAAATATGAGGAGCATGACGGTCTGAAAAATATGGGGAGCATGAAGCGGTGTTGAAAAACATGAAGAGCCTGAAAAGGTGTGAAAAATATGAAGAGCTTCAAAAGGTGTCAAAAATATGAGGAGCATGGAACGGTCTGAAAAATAGGAGGAGCATGAAACGGTGATCAAAAACATGGAGAGCCTGAAAAGGTGTGAAAAATATGAAGAACTTCAAAAGGTGTGAAATACATGAGGAGCATGAAACGGTCTGAAAAATAGGAGAAGCATGAAGTGGTGTGGAAAACATGAAGAGCCTAAAAAGGTGTGAAAAATATGAAGAGTTTCAAAAGGTGTGAAATATATGAGGAGTATGAAACTCTCTGAAAAATAGGAGGAGCATGAAGTGGTGTTGAAACACATGAATAGTCTGAAAAAGTGTGAAGAATACGAAGACTTTCAAAAGGTGTCAAAAATATGAGGTGTATGAAACGGTCTGAAAAATAGGAGGAGCATGAAGCGGTGTTCAAAAACATGAAGAGCCTGAAAAGATGTGAAATATATGAAGAGCTTCAAAAGTTGTGAAAAATATGAAGAGCTTCAAAAGGTGTCAAAAATATGAGGAGCAAGAAACGGTCTAAAAAATAGGAGGAACATGAAGCGGTGTTCAAAAACAAGAAGAGCCTGAAAAGGTGTGAGAAATATGAAGAGCCTCAAAAGGTGTCAAAAATAGGAAGACCATGAAACGGTCTGAAAAACAGGAGGAGCATGAAGCGGTGTTGAAAAACATGAAGAGACTGAAAAGGTGTGAAATATATGAAGAGCTTCAAAAGGTGTCTAAAATATGAGGAGCATGAAACGATCTGAAAAATAGGAGGAGCATGAAGCGGTGTTCAAAAACATGAAAATCCTGAAAAGGTGTGAAAACTATGAAGAGCTTCAAAAGTTATCAAAAATATGAGGAGCATGAAACAGTCTGAAAAATAGGAGGAGAATGAAACGGTGTTCAAAACATGAAGATCCTGAAAAGGTGTGAAAAATCTGAAGAGCTTCAAAGGTGTGAAAAATACGAAGAGCTTCAAAAGGTGTCAAAAATGAGATGAGCATGAATCAGTCTGAAAAATAGGAGGAAAATGAAGTGGTGGTGAAAAACTTGAAGAGCCTGAAAAGGTGTGAAATATATGAAGAGTTTCAAAAGGTGTCAAATATATGAGGAGCATGAAACGGTCTGAAAAATAGGAGGAGCATGAAGCGGTGTTCAAAAACCTGAAGAACCTGAAACGGTGTGAAAAATATGAAGAGCTTCAAAAGGCGTCAAAAATGTGAGGAGCATGAAACGGTCTGAAAAATAGGAGGAACATGAAGCGCTGTTCAAAAACATGAAGCGCCTGAAAAGGTGTGAAAAATATGAAGAGCTTCAAAAGGTGTGAAATATATGAGGAGCTTAAAACGGTCTGAAAAATAGGAGCAGAATATAACGGTGTTCAAAAACATGAAGAGCCTGAAAAGGTGAGAAAAATATGAAGAACTTCAAAAGGTGTGAAATACATGAGGAGCATGAAACGGTCTGAAAAATAGGAGGAGCATGAACCGGTGTTCAAAAACATGAACAGCCTGAAAAGGTGTGAAAAATATGAAACACTTCAAAAGGTGTCAAAAATATGAGGAGCATGAAACGATCTGAAAAATAGTAGGAGCATGAAGCGGTGTTGAAAAACATGAAGAGCCTGAAAATGTGTGAAAAATATGAAGAGCTTCAAAAGGTGTCAAAAATATGAGGAGCATGAAACTTTCTAAAATATAGGAGGAGCATGCAATGGTGTTGAAAAACAAGAGAGCCTGAAAAAGTGTGAAAAATTTGAAGAGCTTCAACAGGTGTCCAAAATATGAGGAGCATGAAATGGTATGAAAAATAGGGGGAGCATGAAGTGGTGTTGAAAAACATGAAGAGCCTGAAAAGGTGTGAAAAATGTGAAGAGCTTCAAAAGGTGTCAAAAATATGAGGAGCATGAAACGGTCTGAAAAATAGGAGGAGCATGAAGTGGTGGTGAAAAACATGAAGAGCCTGAAAAGGTGTGAAAAATATGAATAGCTTCAAAAGGTGTGAAATATAGGAGGAGCATGAAGCGGTGTTCCAAAACATGAAAAGCCTGAAAAGGTGTGAAAAATATAAAGAGCTTCAAAACGTGTGAAATACATGAGGAGCATGAAACGGGCTGAAAAATATGAGAAGCATGACGTGGTGTTGAAAAACATGAAGAGCCTGAAAAGGTGTGAAAAATATGAAGAGCTTCAAAAGGTGTGAAAGACATGAGGAGCATGAAACTCTCTGAAAAATAGAAGGAGCATGAAGTGATGTTCAAAAACATGAAGAGACTGAAAAGTTGTGAAAAATATGAAGAGTATCAAAAGGTGTGAAAAATATGAAGAGCTTCTAAAGTGGTCAAAAATGAGTTGAGCATGAAACATTCTGAAAAATAGAGGGGCATGAAGTAGCATTGAAAAACAGGAAGAGCCTGAAAATGTGTGAAATATATGAAGAGCTTCAAAAGGTGTCAAAAATATGAGGAGCATGAAACGGTCTGAAACATAGGAGGAGCATGAAGTGGTGTTGAAAAATATGAAGTCGCTAAAAAGGTGTGGAAAATATGAAGAGCTTGAAAATGTGTCAAATATATGAGGAGCATGAAACGGTCTGAAAAATAAGAGGAGCATGAAGCGGTGTTCAAAAACATGAAAAGCCTGAAAAGGTGTGAAAAATATAAAGAGCTTCAAAACGTGTGAAATACATGAGGAGCATGAAACGGGCTGAAAAATATGAGAAGCATGAAGTGGTGTTTAAAAACATGAAGAGCCTGAAAAGGTGTGAAAAATATGAAGAGCTTCAAAAGGTGTGAAAGACATGAGGAGCATGAAACTCTCTGAAAAATAGAAGGAGCATGAAGTGATGTTCAAAAACATGAAGAGACTGAAAAGTTGTGAAAAATATGAAGTGCTTCAAAATGTTTCAAAAATATGAGGTGCATGAAACGGTCTGAAAAATAGGAGGAGCATGAAGCGGTGTTCAAAAACATGAAGAGGCTGAAAAGGTGTGAAAAATATGAAAAGCTTCAAAATGTGTCAAATATATGAGGAGCATGAAACGTTCTGAAAAATAGGAGGAGCATGAAGAGGTGTTGAAAAACATGAAGATCCTGAAAAGGTGTTCAAAAACATGAAGAGCCTGAAAAGGTGTGAAAAATATGAAGAGATTCAAAAATGTGTCAAAAATATGAGCAGTATAAAACGGACAGATAAATCAGAGGAGCATGAGGCGGTGTTGAAAACATAAACAGCCTGAAAAGGTGTGAAAAATATGAAGAGCTTCAAAAGGTGTGAAAAATATGAGGAGCATGAAACGGTCTGAAAAATAGGAGGAGCAAGAAGCGGTGTTGAAAAACATGAAGAGCCTGAAAAGGTGTGAAAAATATGAAGAGCTTCAAAAGGTGTCAAAAATATGAGGAGCATGACGGTCTGAAAAATATGAGGAGCATGAAGCGGTGTTGAAACACATGAAGAGCCTGAAAAGGTGTGAAAAATATGAAGAGCTTCAAAAGGTGTCAAAAATATGAGGAGCATGGAACGGTCTGAAAAATAGGAGGAGCATGAAGTGGTTTTGAAACACATGAAGAGCCTGAAAAGGTGTGAAAAATATGAAGAGCTTCAAAAGGTGTCAAAAATATGAGGAGCATGGAACGGTCTGAAAAATAGGAGGAGCATGAAGTGGTTTTGAAACACATGAAGAGCCTGAAAAGGTGTGAAAAATATGAAGAGCTTCAAAATGTGTGAAAAATATGAGAAGCATGAAACGGTCTGAAAAATAGGAGCAGCATGAAGCGGTGTTCAAAAACATTTAGAGCCTGAAAAGGTGTGAAAAATATGAAGAGCTTCAAAAGGTGTCAAAATATGTGGACCATGAAATGGTCTGAAAAATAGGAGGAGCATGAAACGGTGTTGAAATACATGAAGAGCCTGAAAAGGTGTGAAAAATAAGAAGAGTTTCAAAACGTGTCAAAAATATGTGGAGCATGAAACGGTCTAAAAAATAGGAGGAGCATGAAGCGGTGTTGAAAAACATGAAGAACCTGACCAAGTGTGAAAAATATAAAGAACTTCAAAAGCTGTGAAAAATATGAACATCTTCAAAAGGTGTGAAAAATGAGATGAGCATGAAGCGGTCTGAAATATAGGAGGAGCATGAAGTGTTGTTGAAAAACACGAAGATCCTGAAAAGTTGTGAAATATATGAAGGGCTTCAAAAGGTGTGAAAAATATGAGGAGCATGAAACTGTCTGAAAAATAGGAGGAGCAAGAAGCAGTGTTGAAAAACATGAAGAGCCTGAAAACCTGTGAAATATATGAAGAGTATCAAAAGGTGTGAAAAATATGAAGAGCTTGTAAAGTGGTCAAAAATGAGATGAGCATGAAACATTCTGAAAAATAGAGGGGCAAGAAATAGCATTGAAAAACAGGAAGAGCCTGAAAATGTGTGAAATATATGAAGAGCTTCAAAAGGTGTCAAAAATATGAGGAGCACGAAACGGTCTGAAAAATAGGAGGAGCTTGAAGCGGTGTTGAAAAACATGAAGAGCCTGAAAAGGTGTGAAAAATATAAAGAGCTTCAAAAGGTGTCAAAAATATGAGGAGCATGAAACGGTCTGAAATATAGGAGGAGCATGAAGTGGTGTTGAAAAATATGAAGTCGCTAAAAAGGTGTGGAAAATATGAAGGGCTTGAAAATGTGTCAAATATATGAGGAGCATGAAACGGTCTGAAAAATAAGAGGAGCATGAAGCGGTGTTCAAAAACATGAAAAGCCTGAAACGGTGTGAAAAATATAAAGAGCTTCAAAACGTGTGAAATACATGAGGAGCATGAAACGGGCTGAAAAATATGAGAAGCATGAAGTGGTGTTGAAAAACATGAAGAGCCTGAAAAGGTGTGAAAAATATGAAGAGCTTCAAAAGGTGTGAAAGACATGAGGAGCATGAAACTCTCTGAAAAATAGAAGGAGCATGAAGTGATGTTCAAAAACATGAAGAGACTGAAAAGTTGTGAAAAATATGAAGTGCTTCAAAATGTTTCAAAAATATCAGGTGCATGAAACGGTCTGAAAAATAGGAGGAGCATGAAGCGGTGTTCAAAAACATGAAGAGCCTGAAAAGGTGTGAAAAATATGAAAAGCTTCAAAATGTGTCAAAAATATGAGGAGCATGAAACGTTCTGAAAAATAGGAGGAGCATGAAGTGGTGTTGAAAAACATGAAGATCCTGAAAAGGTGTTCAAAAACATGAAGAGCCTGAAAAGGTGTGAAAAATATGAAGAGATTCAAAATGTGTCAAAAATATGAGCAGTATAAAAGGGACAGATAAATCAGAGGAGCATGAGGCGGTGTTGAAAACATAAACAGCCTGAAAATGTGTGAAAAATATGAAGAGCTTCAAAAGGTGTCAAAAATATGAGGAGCATGAAACGGTCTTAAAAATAGGAGGAGGATGAAGCGGTTTTGAAAAACATGAAGAGATTGAAAAGGTGTGAAAAATATGAAGAGCTTCAAAAGGTGTCAAAAATATGAGGAGCATGAAACGGTCTGAAAAATAGGAGGAGCAAGAAGCGGTGTTGAAAAACATGAAGAGCCTGAAAAGGTGTGAAAAATATGAAGAGCTTCAAAAGGTGTCAAAAATATGAGGAGCATGACGGTCTGAAAAATATGGGGAGCATGAAGCGGTGTTGAAAAACATGAAGAGCCTGAAAAGGTGTGAAAAATATGAAGAGCTTCAAAAGGTGTCAAAAATATGAGGAGCATGGAACGGTCTGAAAAATAGGAGGAGCATGAAACGGTGACCAAAAACATGGAGAGCCTGAAAAGGTGTGAAAAATATGAAGAACTTCAAAAGGTGTGAAATACATGAGGAGCATGAAACGGTCTGAAAAATAGGAGAAGCATGAAGTGGTGTGGAAAACATGAAGAGCCTAAAAAGGTGTGAAAAATATGAAGAGTTTCAAAAGGTGTGAAATATATGAGGAGTATGAAACTCTCTGAAAAATAGAAGGAGCATGAAGTGGTGTTGAAAAACATGAATAGTCTGAAAAAGTGTGAAGAATACGAAGACTTTCAAAAGGTGTCAAAAATATGAGGTGTATGAAACGGTCTGAAAAATAGGAGGAGCATGAAGCGGTGTTCAAAAACATGAAGAGCCTGAAAAGATGTGAAATATATGAAGAGCTTCAAAAGTTGTGAAAAATATGAAGAGCTTCAAAAGGTGTCAAAAATATGAGGAGCAAGAAACGGTCTAAAAAATAGGAGGAACATGAAGCGGTGTTCAAAAACAAGAAGAGCCTGAAAAGGTGTGAGAAATATGAAGAGCCTCAAAAGGTGTCAAAAATAGGAAGACCATGAAACGGTCTGAAAAACAGGAGGAGCATGAAGCGGTGTTGAAAAACATGAAGAGACTGAAAAGGTGTGAAATATGTGAAGAGCTTCAAAAGGTGTCTAAAATATGAGGAGCATGAAACGATCTGAAAAATAGGAGGAGCATGAAGCGGTGTTCAAAAACATGAAAATCCTGAAAAGGTGTGAAAACTATGAAGAGCTTCAAAAGGTATCAAAAATATGAGGAGCATGAAACAGTCTGAAAAATAGGAGGAGAATGAAACGGTGTTCAAAACATGAAGATCCTGAAAAGGTGTGAAAAATCTGAAGAGCTTCAAAGGTGTGAAAAATACGAAGAGCTTCAAAAGGTGTCAAAAATGAGATGAGCATGAATCAGTCTGAAAAATAGGAGGAGAATGAAGTGGTGGTGAAAAACTTGAAGAGCCTGAAAAGGTGTGAAATATATGAAGAGTTTCAAAAGGTGTCAAATATATGAGGAGCATGAAAAGGTCTGAAAAATAGGAGGAGCATGAAGCGGTGTTCAAAAACCTGAAGAACCTGAAACGGTGTGAAAAATATGAAGAGCTTCAAAAGGCGTCAAAAATGTGAGGAGCATGAAACGGTCTGAAAAATAGGAGGAACATGAAGCGCTGTTCAAAAACATGAAGCGCCTGAAAAGGTGTGAAAAATATGAAGAGCTTCAAAAGGTGTGAAATATATGAGGAGCTTAAAACGGTCTGAAAAATAGGAGCAGAATATAACGGTGTTCAAAAACATGAAGAGCCTGAAAAGGTGAGAAAAATATGAAGAACTTCAAAAGGTGTGAAATACATGAGGAGCATGAAACGGTCTGAAAAATAGGAGGAGCATGAACCGGTGTTCAAAAACATGAACAGCCTGAAAAGGTGTGAAAAATATGAAACACTTCAAAAGGTGTCAAAAATATGAGGAGCATGAAACGATCTGAAAAATAGTAGGAGCATGAAGCGGTGTTGAAAAACATGAAGAGCCTGAAAATGTGTGAAAAATATGAAGAGCTTCAAAAGGTGTCAAAAATATGAGGAGCATGAAACTTTCTAAAATATAGGAGGAGCATGCAATGGTGTTGAAAAACAAGAGAGCCTGAAAAAGTGTGAAAAATTTGAAGAGCTTCAACAGGTGTCCAAAATATGAGGAGCATGAAATGGTATGAAAAATAGGGGGAGCATGAAGTGGTGTTGAAAAACATGAAGAGCCTGAAAAGGTGTGAAAAATGTGAAGAGCTTCAAAAGGTGTCAAAAATATGAGGAGCATGAAACAGTCTGAAAAATAGGAGGAGCATGAAGTGGTGGTGAAAAACATGAAGAGCCTGAAAAGGTGTGAAAAATATGAATAGCTTCAAAAGGTGTGAAATATAGGAGGAGCATGAAGCGGTGTTCCAAAACATGAAAAGCCTGAAAAGGTGTGAAAAATATAAAGAGCCTCAAAACGTGTGAAATACATGAGGAGCATGAAAAGGGCTGAAAAATATGAGAAGCATGAAGTGGTGTTGAAAAACATGAAGAGCCTGAAAAGGTGTGAAAAATATGAAGAGCTTCAAAAGGTGTGAAAGACATGAGGAGCATGAAACTCTCTGAAAAATAGAAGGAGCATGAAGTGATGTTCAAAAACATGAAGAGACTGAAAAGTTGTGAAAAATATGAAGAGTATCAAAAGGTGTGAAAAATATGAAGAGCTTCTAAAGTGGTCAAAAATGAGTTGAGCATGAAACATTCTGAAAAATAGAGGGGCATGAAGTAGCATTGAAAAACAGGAAGAGCCTGAAAATGTGTGAAATATATGAAGAGCTTCAAAAGGTGTCAAAAATATGAGGAGCACGAAACGGTCTGAAAAAAGGAGGAGCTTGAAGCATTGTTGCAAAACATGAAGAGCCTGAAAAGGTGTGAAAAATATAAAGAGCTTCAAAAGGTGTCAAAAATATGAGGAGCATGAAACGGTCTGAAACATAGGAGGAGCATGAAGTGGTGTTGAAAAATATGAAGTCGCTAAAAAGGTGTGGAAAATATGAAGAGCTTGAAAATGTGTCAAATATATGAGGAGCATGAAACGGTCTGAAAAATAAGAGGAGCATGAAGCGGTGTTCAAAAACATGAAAAGCCTGAAAAGGTGTGAAAAATATAAAGAGCTTCAAAACGTGTGAAATACATGAGGAGCATGAAACGGGCTGAAAAATATGAGAAGCATGAAGTGGTGTTGAAAAACATGAAGAGCCTGAAAAGGTGTGAAAAATATGAAGAGCTTCAAAAGGTGTGAAAGACATGAGGAGCATGAAACTCTCTGAAAAATAGAAGGAGCATGAAGTGATGTTCAAAAACATGAAGAGACTGAAAAGTTGTGAAAAATATGAAGTGCTTCAAAATGTTTCAAATATATGAGGTGCATGAACGGTCTGAAAAATAGGAGGAGCATGAAGCGGTGTTCAAAAACATGAAGAGCCTGAAAAGGTGTGAAAAATATGAAAAGCTTCAAAATGTGTCAAAATATGAGGAGCATGAAACGTTCTGAAAAATAGGAGGAGCATGAAGAGGTGTTGAAAAACATGAAGATCCTGAAAAGGTGTTCAAAAACATGAAGAGCCTGAAAAGGTGTGAAAAATATGAAGAGATTCAAAATGTGTCAAAAATATGAGCAGTATAAAACGGACAGATAAATCAGAGGAGCATGAGGCGGTGTTGAAAACATAAACAGCCTGAAAAGGTGTGAAAAATATGAAGAGCTTCAAAAGGTGTGAAAAATATGAGGAGCATGAAACGGTCTGAAAAATAGGAGGAGCAAGAAGCGGTGTTGAAAAACATGAAGAGCCTGAAAAGGTGTGAAAAATATGAAGAGCTTCAAAAGGTGTCAAAAATATGAGGAGCATGAAATGGTATGAAAAATAGGGGGAGCATGAAGTGGTGTTGAAAAACATGAAGAGCCTGAAAAGGTGTGAAAAATGTGAAGAGCTTCAAAGGTGTCAAAAATATGAGGAGCATGAAACGGTCTGAAAAATAGGAGGAGCGTGAAGTGGTGGTGAAAAACATGAAGAGCCTGAAAAGGTGTGAAAAATATGAATAGCTTCAAAAGGTGTGAAATATAGGAGGAGCATGAAGCGGTGTTCCAAAACATGAAATCCTGAAAAGGTGTGAAAAATATAAAGAGCCTCAAAACGTGTGAAATACATGAGGAGCATGAAACGGGCTGAAAAATATGAGAAGCATGAAATGGTGTTGAAAAACATGAAGAGCCTGAAAAGGTGTGAAAAATATGAAGAGCTTCAAAAGGTGTGAAAGACATGAGGAGCATGAAACTCTCTGAAAAATAGAAGGAGCATGAAGTGATGTTCAAAAACATGAAGAGACTGATAAGTTGTGAAAAATATGAAGAGTATCAAAAGGTGTGAAAAATATGAAGAGCTTCTAAAGTGGTCAAAAATGAGTTGAGCATGAAACATTCTGAAAAATAGAGGGGCATGTTGTAGCATTGAAAAACAGGAAGAGCCTGAAAATGTGTGAAATATATGAAGAGCTTCAAAAGGTGTCAAAAATATGAGGAGCACGAAACGGTCTGAAAAATAGGAGGAGCTTGAAGCATTGTTGAAAAACATGAAGAGCCTGAAAAGGTGTGAAAAATATAAAGAGCTTCAAAAGGTGTCAAAAATATGAGGAGCATGAAACGGTCTGAAACATAGGAGGAGCATGAAGTGGTGTTGAAAAATATGAAGTCGCTAAAAAGGTGTGGAAAATATGAAGAGCTTGAAAATGTGTCAAATATATGAGGAGCATGAAACGGTCTGAAAAATAAGAGGAGCATGAAGCGGTGTTCAAAAACATGAAAAGCCTGAAAAGGTGTGAAAAATATAAAGAGCTTCAAAACTTGTGAAATACATGAGGAGCATGAAACGGGCTGAAAAATATGAGAAGCATGAAGTGGTGTTTAAAAACATGAAGAGCCTGAAAAGGTGTGAAAAATATGAAGAGCTTCAAAAGGTGTGAAAGACATGAGGAGCATGAAACTCTCTGAAAAATAGAAGGAGCATGAAGTGATGTTCAAAAACATGAAGAGACTGAAAAGTTGTGAAAAATATGAAGTGCTTCAAAATGTTTCAAAAATATGAGGTGCATGAAACGGTCTGAAAAATAAGAGGAGCATGAAGCGGTGTTCAAAAACATGAAGAGCCTGAAAAGGTGTGAAAAATATGAAAAGATTCAAAATGTGTCAAAAATATGAGGAGCATGAAACGTTCTGAAAAATAGGAGGAGCATGAAGAGGTGTTGAAAAACATGAAGATCCTGAAAAGGTGTTCAAAAACATGAAGAGCCTGAAAAGGTGTGAAAAATATGAAGAGATTCAAAATGTGTCAAAAATATGAGCAGTATAAAATGACAGATAAATCAGAGGAGCATGAGGCGGTGTTGAAAACATAAACAGCCTGAAAATGTCTGAAAAATATGAAGAGCTTCAAAAGATGTCAAAAATATGAGGAGCATGAAACGGTCTTAAAAATAGGAGGAGAATGAAGCGGTTTTGAAAAACATGAAGAGATTGAAAAGGTGTGAAAAATATGAAGAGCTTCAAAAGGTGTGAAAAATATGAGGAGCATGAAACGGTCTGAAAAATAGGAGGAGCAAGAAGTGGTGTTGAAAAACATGAAGAGCCTGAAAAGGTGTGAAAAATATGAAGAGCTTCAAAAGTTGTCAAAAATATGAGGAGCATGACGGTCTGAAAAATATGAGGAGCATGAAGCGGTGTTGAAAAACATGAAGAGCCTGAAAAGGTGTGAAAAATATGAAGAGCTTCAAAAGGTGTCAAAAATATGAGGAGCATGGAACGGTCTGAAAAATTGGAGGAGCTTGAAACGTTGATCAAAAACATGGAGAGACTGAAAAGGTGTGAAAAATATGAATAGCTTCAAAAGGTGTGAAATACATGAGAAGCATGAAACGGTCTGAAAAATAGGAGAAGCATGAAGTGGTGTGGAAAACATGAAGAGCCTAAAAAGATGTGAAAAATATGAAGAGTTTCAAAAGGTGTGAAATATATGAGGAGCATGAAACTCTCTGAAAAATAGGAGGAGCATGAAGTGGTGTTCAAAAACATGAAAAGCCTGAAAAGGTGTGAGAATTATGAAGAGCTTCAAAAGTTGTCAAAAATATGAGGAGCATGATACGGTCTGAAAAATAGGAGGAGTATGAAGTGGTGTTGAAAAATATCAATAGTCTGAAAAAGTGTGAAGAATACGAAGAATTTCAAAAGGTGTCAAAAATATGAGGTGTATGAAGCGGTCTGAAAAATAGGAGGAGCATGAAGCAGTGTTCAAAAACATGAAGAGCCTGAAAAGGTGTGAAATATATGAAGAGCTTCAAAAGGTGTCAAGAATATGAAGAGCTTCAAAAGGTGTCAAAAATATGAGGAGCAAGAAACGGTCTAAAAAATAGGAGGAGCACGAAGCGGTGTTCAAAAACAAGAAGAGCCTGAAAAGGTGTGAGAAATATGAAGAGCTTTAAAAGGTGTAAAAAATAGGAAGAGCATAAAACGGTCTGAAAAACAGGAGGAGCATGAAGCAGTGTTGAAAAACATGAAGAGACTGAAAAGGTGTGAAAAATATGAAGAGTTTCAAAAGGTGTCAAAATATGAGGAGCATGAAACGGTCTGAAAAATGGGAGGAGCATGAAGCGTTGATGAAAAACATGAAGAGCCTAAAAAGGAGGGAAAAATATGAAGAGCTTCTAAAGGTGTCAAAAATATGAGGAGCTAGAAATGGTCTGAAAAATGGGAGGATCATGAAGCGGTGTTGAAAAACATGAAGAGCCTGAAAAGGTGTGAAAAATATGAAGAGCTTCAAAACCTGTGAAATACATGAGGAGCATGAAACGGTCTGAAAAATACAGGAGCATGAAACAGTGTTCAAAAACAGGAAGAGCCTGAAAATGTTTAAAAATATGAAGATTTTCAAAGGTGTCAAAAATATGAGGAGCAAGAAACGGTCTGAAAAATAGAAGGAGCATGAAGAGGTGTTCAAAAACATGAAGAGCCTGAAGAGGTGTGAAAAACAAGAAGAGCTTCAAAAGGTGTCAAAAATATGAGGAGCTTGAAACGGTCTGAAAAATAGAAGTATTAGGAAACGGTGTTCAAAAACATGAAGAGCCTGAAAAGGTGTGAAAAATATGAAGAACTTCAAAAGGTGTGAAATACATGAGGAGCATGAAACGGTCTGAAAAATAGAAGCAGCCTGAAGCGGTGTTGAAATACATAAAGTCCTTGAAAACGTGTGAAAATTATGAAGAGCTTCAAAAAATGTGAAAAACATGAAGAGCTTCAAAAGGTGTCAAAAATTAGATGAGCATGAAACGGTCGGAAAAATAGGAGGAGCATGAAGAGGTGTTCAAAAACATGAAGAGCCTGAAAAGGTGTGAAAAATATGAAGAGCTTCAAAAGGTGTGAAATACATGAGAAGCATTAAACGGTCTTAATAACAGGTGGAGCATGAAACGGTGTTGAAAAACATGAAGAGCCTGAAAAAGTGTGAAATATATGAAGAGTTTCAAAAGGTGTCAAAAATATAAGGAGCATGAAACGGTCTGAAAAATAGGAGGATCATGAAGCGGTGTTGAAAAACATGAAGACCCTGAAAAGGTGTGAAATATATGAAGAGCTCCAAAAGGTGTCTAAAATATGAGGAGAATGAAACGGTCTGAAAAAAAGGAGGAGCATGAAGCTGTGTTCAAAAACATGAAGATCCTGAAAAGGTGTGAAAAATATGAAGAGCTTCAAAAGGTGTCAAAAATGAGATGAGCATGAAACGGTCTGAAAAATAGGAGGAGAATGAAGTGGTGTTCAAAAACATGAAGAGCCTGGAAAGGTGTGAAAAACATGAAGAGCTACAAAACGGGTCAAATATATGAGGAGCATGAAACGGTCTGAAAAATAGAAGCAGCAAGAAGCGGTGTTGAAATACATGAAGAGCCTGAAAACGTGTGTAAAATATGAAGAGCTTCAAAAGGTGTGAAAAATATGAAGAGCTTCAAAAGGTGTCAAATATTAGATGAGCATGTAACGGTCTGAAAAATATGAGGAGCAAGAAGTAATGGTGAAAAAAATATAGAGCCTGAAAAGGTGTGAAAAATATGAAAAGCTTCAAAAGGTGAGAAATATATGAGGAAGATGAAACTGTCTTAAAAATAGGAAGAGCTTGAAGCTGTGTTCAAAAACATGAAGAGCCTGAAAAGGTGTGAAATATATGAAGAGATTCAAAAGGTGTCAAAAAAATGAGGAGCATGAAACGGTCTGAAAAATAGGAGGAGAATGAAACGGTGTTCAAAACCAAAAAGAGCCTGAAAAGGTGTGAAAAATATGAAGAGCTTCAAAAAGTGTCAACAATATGAGCAGCATGAAACGGTCTGAAATATAGGAGGAGCATGAAACGGTGTTCTTAAACATGAAGAGACTGAAAAGGTGTGAAAAATATGAAGAGCTTCAAAAGCTGTCAATAATATGAGGAGCATGAAATGGTCTGAAAAGCAGGATGATCATGAAGCGGTGTTGAAAAATACGAAGAGCCTGAGAAGTTGTGAAAAATATGAAGAGCTTCAAAAGGTGTGAAAAATATGAATAGCTTCAAAACGTGTGAAAAATATGAGGAGCATGAAACGGTCTGAAAAATAGGAGGAGCATGAAGTGGTGTTGAAAAACATGAAGTGCCTGAAATGGTGTGAAATATATGAAGAGCTTCAAAAGGTGTGAAAAATATGAAGAGCTTCAAATGGTGAGAAATATATGAGGAGCATGAAACGGTCTGAATTATAGGAGGAGCATGAAGCGGTGTTCATAAACATGAAGAGTCTGAAAAGGTGTGAAAAATATGAAGAGCTTCAAAAGCTGTTAAAAATGAGATGAGCATGAAACGGTCTGTAAAATAGGAGGAGCAGGAAGTGGTGTTGAAAAACATGAAGAGCCTGAAAAAATGTGAAAAATATATCAAGAGCTTCAAAATTTGTGAAAAATATTAGGAGCTTCAAAAGAGGTAAAAAATATGAGAAGCATGAAACAGACTGAAAAATATGAGGAGCATGAAACGGTGTTCAAAAACATGAAGAGCCTGAAAAGGTGTGAAAAATATGAAGAGCTTCAAAAGGTGTCAAATCTATGAGGAGTATGAAAGGGTCTGAAAAATAGGAGGAGCATGAAACGGTGTTCAAAAACATGAAGAGCCTGAAAAGCTTTGAAAAATATGAAGAGCCTCAAGGTGTGAAACACTTGAGGAGCATGAATCGGTCTGAAAAACAGGAGGAGCATGAAGCGGTGTTGAAAAACATGAAGAGCCTGAAAAGGTGTGAAAAATATGAAGAGCTTCAAAAGGTGTCAAAAATATGAGGAGCATGAAACAGACTGAAAAATATGAGGAGCATGAAACGGTGTTCAAAAACATGAAGAGCCTGAAAAGGTGTGAAAAATATGAAGAGCTTCAAAAGGTGTGAAATACATGAGGAGCATGAAACGGTCTGAAAAATAGGAGGAGCATGAAGAGTTGTTGAAAAACATGAACAGCCTGAAAAGGTGTGAAAAATATGAAGAGCTTCAAAAGGTGTGAAAAATATGAGGAGCATGAAACGGTCTGAAAAATAGGAAGAGCATGAAGCCGTGTTGAAAAACATGAAGAGCCTGGAAGGGTGTAAAAAATATGAAGAGCTTCAAAAGGTGTCAAAAATATAAGGAACATGAAACGGTCTGAAAAATAGGAGGAGCATGAAGTGGTGTTGAAAATCATGAAGAACGTGAAAAGGTGTGTAAAATATGAAGAGCCGCAAAATGTGTGAAATACATGAGGAGCAAGAAACGGTCGGAAAAATAGGAGGAGCATGAAGCGGTGTTCAAAAATATGAAGAGCCTGAAAATTTGTGAAAATTATGAAGCGCTTCAGAAGGTGTCAAAAATGAGATGAGCATGAAACGGTCTGAAAAATAGGAGGAGCATGAAGTGGTGTTGAAAAACATTAAGAGCCTGAAAATGTGTGAAATATTTGAAGAGCTTCAAAAGATTTCAGAAATGAGAGGAGCATGAAACGGTCTGAAAAATAGGAGGAGCATGAAGCGGTGTTCAAAAACATGAAGAGCCTGAAAATGTGTGTAAAATATGAAGAGCTTCAAAACGTGTCAAAAATATGAGGAGCATGAAACGGTCTGAAAATAGGTGGATCAAGACTCGGTCTTGAAAAACATGAAGAGCGTGAAAACGTGTGAAAAATATGAAGAGCTTCAAAAGGTGTGAAAATATGAAGAGCTTAAAATGGTGTCAAAAATGAGATGAGCATGAAACGGTCTGAAAAATAGGTGGAGCATGATGTGGTGTTGAAAAACATGAAGAGCCTGAAAAGGGGTGAAAAATATGAAGAGCTTCAAAAGGTGACAACAATATGAGGAGAATGAAACGGTCTAAAAATAGGAGCATCATGAAGCGTTTTTTAAAAACATGAAGAGCCTGTAAAGGTGTGAAAAATATGAATGGCTTGAAAATGTGTCAAAAATATGAGGAGCATGAAACTTTTTGAAAAATAGGAGGAGCATGAAGCGGTGTTGAAAAATATGAAGAGCCTGAAAAGGTGTGAAAAATATGAAGAGCTCAAAAGGTGCCAAAAATATGAGGAGAATGAAACGGTCTGAAAAATAGGAGGAGCATGAAATGGTGTTGAAAAATATGAAGAGCCTGAAAAGGTGTGAAAAATATGAAGAGCTTCAAAAGCTGTCAATAATATGAGGAGCATGAAATGGTCTGAAAAACAGGACGATCATGAAGCGGTGTTGAAAAATATGAAGAGCCTGAAAAGTTGTGAAAAATATGAAGAGCTTAAAAGGTGTGAAAAATATGAAGAGCTTCAAAACGTGTCAAAAATATGAGGAGCATGAAACGGTCTGAAAAATAGGAGGAGCATGAAGTGGTGTTGAAAAACATGAAGTGCCTGAAATGGTGTGAAATATATGAAGAGCTTCAAAAGGTGTGAAAAATATGAAGAGCTTCAAATGGTGAGAAATATATGAGGAGCATGAAACGGTCTGAAAAATAGGAGGATCAAGAAGCGTTGTTTAAAAACATGAAGAGCCTGTAAAGGTGTGAAAAATATGAAGAGCTTGAAAATGTGTAAAAAATATGAGGAGCATGAAACGTTTTGAAAAATAGGAGGAGCATGAAGCGGTGTTGAAAAACATGAAGAGCCTGAAAAGGGGTGAAAAATATGAAGAGCTTCAAAAGATGTGAAATATATGAAGAGCTTAAAACGGTGTCAAAAATGAGATGAGCATGAAACGGTCTGAAAAATAGGAGCAGCATGAAACGGTGTTCAAAAACATGAAGAGCCTGAAAAGTTGTGAAAAATATGAAGAGCTTCAAAAGGTGTGAAATATATGAAGATCATGAAACGGTCTGAAAAATGGGAGGAGCATGAAGCGTTGTAGAAAAACATTAAGAGCCTGAAAAGGTGTGAAAAATATGAAGAGCTCAAAAGGTGTGAAAAATATGAGGAGAATGAAACGGTCTGAAAAATAGGAGCAGCATGAAATGGTGTTGAAAAATATGAAGAGCCTGAAAAGGTGTGAAATATATGAAGAGCTTCAAAATGTGTCAAAATTATGAGGAGTATGAAACGGTCTGAAGAATAGGAGCAGCATGAAACGCTGTTCAAAATCATGAAGAGCCTGAAAAGGTGTGAAAAATATGAAGAGCTTCAAACGATGTGAAATACATGAGGAGATTGAAACGGTCTGAAAATAGTAGGAGCATGAAGTGTTGTTCAAAAACATGAAGAGCCTGAAAAGATGTGTAAAATATGAAGAGCTTCAAAAGGTGTGAAAAATAGGAGGAGCATGAAGAGTTGTTGAAAAACATGAAGAGACTTAAAATGTGAGAAAAATATGAAGAGCTTCAAAACGTGTGAAAAATAGGAGGAGCATGAAACGGTGCTCAAAAACATGAAGAGCCTGAAAAGGTGTGAAAAATATGAAGACCTCCAAAAGGTATGAAAAATATGAGGAATATGAATCGATCTTAAAAATAGGAGGAGCATGAAGTGGTGTTGAAAAACATGAAGAGCCAGAAATGGTGTGAAATATATGAGGAGCTTCAAAAGTGTCAAAAATAAGAAGAGCATGAAACGGTCTGAAAAATAGAAGAGCATGAAGTGGTGTTGAAAAACATCAAGAGCCTGAAAAGGTGTGAAAAATATGAAGAGCTTCTAAAGGTGTCAAAAATATGAGGAGCATGAAACGGTCTGAAAAATAGGAGGAGCATGAAACGGTTTTCAAAAACACCAAGAGCAGAACTGTTGTGAAAAATATGAAGAGCTTCAAAACGTGTCAAAAATATGAGGAGCATGAAACGGTCTGAAAAATAGGAGGAGCATGAAGTGGTGTTGAAAAACATGAAGAGCCTGAAAAGTTGTGAAAAATATGAAGACCTTCAAAACATGTCAAAAATATGAGGAGCATGAAACGGTCTGAAAAACAGGAGGAGCATGAAACGGTGTTCAAAAACATGAAGAGCCTGAAAAGTTGTGAAAAATATGAAGAGCTTCAAGTTGTGAAATACATGAGGAGCATGAATCGGTCTGAAAAATAGGAGAAGCATGAAACGGTGTTGAAAAACATGAAGAGCCTCAAAAAGTGTGAAAAATATGAAGAGCTCAAAAGGTGTCTAAAATATGAAGAGCTTCAAAAAGTGCAAAAAATGAGATGAGCATGAAATGGTCTGAAAAAGGAGGAGCATGACGTGGTGTTGAAAAACATGAAGAGCCTGAAAAGTTGTGAAAAATATGAAGAACTTCAAAGGTGTCAAAAATGTGAGGAGCATGAAACGGTCTGAAAAATAGGAGGAGCATGTAATCGTGTTCAAAATCATGAAGAGCCGGAAAAGGTGTTAAAAATATTAAGAGCTTCAAAATGTGTGAAATACATGAGGAGCATGAAACGGTCTGAAAAGGAGGAGGAGCATGAAGCCGTGTTCAAAATCACAGAAGATCCTAAAAACGTGTGAAAAATATGAACAGCTTCAAAAGGTGTGAAAAATATGAAGAGCTTCAAAAGGTGTCAAAAATGAGATGAGCATGACACGGTCTGAAAAATCGGAGGAGCATGAAGTGGGGTTGAAAATCATGAAGAGCCTGAAAAGGTGTGTAAAATATGAAGAGCTTCAAAAGGTGTCACATATATGAGGAGCATGAAACGGTCTGAAAAATAAGAGGAGCATGAAGTCTAGTTGAAAAACATGAAGAGAATGAAAATGTGTGAAAAATACGAAGAGCTTCAAAAGGTGTCACAAATATGAGGAGCATGAAACGGTCTGAAATATATGAGGAGCATGAAGCGGTGTTCAAAAACATGAAGAGCCTGAAAACGTGTGAAAAATTTGAAGAGCTTCAAAAATGTGAAAAATATGAAGAGCTTCAAAAGGTGTGAAATATATGAAGAGCTTCAAAAGGTGTGAAAAATATGAGGAGCATGAAACGGTCTGAAAAATAGGAGGAGCATGAAGTGGTCTTGAAAAACATGAAGAGCCTGAAAAGGTGTAGAAAATATGAAGATCTTCAAAAGGTGTCAAAAATATGAGGAACATGAAAGGGTCTGAAAAATAGGAGGAGCATGAAGAGGGGTTGAAAATCATGAAGAGCCTGAAAAGGTGTAAAAAACATGAAGAGCTTCAAAAGGTGTCAAAAATATGAGGAACATGAAACGGTCTGAAAAATAGGAGGAGCATGAGGTGGGGTTGAAAATCATGAAGAGTCTGAAAAGGTGTGTAAAATGTGAAGAGCTTCAAAAGGAGTGAAATACATGAGGAGCATGAAACCGTCTGAATTATAGGAGGAGCATGAAGCGGTGTTCATAAACATGAAGAGCCTGAAAAGGTGTGAAAAATATGAAGAGCTTCAAAAGGTGTTAAAAATAGGAGGAGCATGAAGCGGTGTTCAAAAACATGAAGAGCCTGAAAATGTGTGTAAAATATGAAGAGCTTCAAAACGTGTCAAAAATATGAGGAGCATGAAACGGTCTGAAAATAGGTGGATCAAGAATCGGTCTTGAAAAACATGAAGAGCGTGAAAACGTGTGAAAAATATGAAGAGCTTCAAAAGGTGTGAAAATATGAAGAGCTTAAAATGGTGTCAAAAATGAGATGAGCATGAAACGGTCTGAAAAATAGGTGGAGCATGATGTGGTGTTGAAAATCATGAAGAGCCTGAAAAGTTGCGAAAAATATGAAGACCTTCAAAAGGTGTCAAAACTATGACGAGTATGAAAGGGTCTGAAAAATAGGAGGAGCAAGAAACGGTGTTCAAAAACAAGAAGAGCCTGAAAAGCTGTGAAAAATATGAAGAGCCTCAAGGTGTGAAATACTTGAGGAACATGAATCGGTCTGAAAAACAGGAGGAGCATGAAGCGGTGTTGAAAAACATGAAGAGCCTGAAAAGGTGTGAAAAATATGAAGAGCTTCAAAAGGTGTCAAAAATATGAGGAGCATGAAACATCTGAAAAATATGAGGAGCATGAAACGGTGTTCAAAAACATGAAGAGCCTGAAAAGGTGTGAAAAATATGAAGAGCTTCAAAAGGTGTGAAATACATGAGGAGCATGAAACGGTCTGAAAAATAGGAGGAGCATGAAGCGGTGTTGAAAAACATGAACAGCCTGAAAAGGTGTGAAAAATATGAAGAGCTTCAAAAGGTGTGAAATATATGAGGAGCATGAAACATTCTGAAAAATAGGAAGAGCATGAAGCCGTGTTGAAAAACATGAAGAGCCAGGAAGGGTGTAAAAAATATGAAGAGCTTCAAAAGGTGTCAAAAATATAAGGAACATGAAACGGTCTGAAAAATAGGAGGAGCATGATGTGGTGTTGAAAATCATGAAGAACCTGAAAAGGTGTGTATAATATGAAGAGCCGCAAAATGTGTGAAATACATGAGGAGCATGAAACGGTCTGAAAAATAGGAGGAGCATGAAGCGTTGTTCAAAAATATGAAGAGCCTGAAAATTTGTGAAAACTATGAAGCGCTTCAGAAGGTGTCAAAAATGAGATGAGCATGAAACGGTCTGAAAAATAGGAGGAGCATGAAGTGGTGTTGAAAAACATTAAGAGCCTGAAAATGTGTGAAATATATGAAGAGCTTGAAAAGATTTCAGAAATGAGAGGAGCATGAAACAGTCTGAAAAATAGGAGGAGCATGAAGCGGTGTTGAAAAATATGAAGAGCCTGAAAAGGTGTGAAAAATATGAATAGTTTCAAAAGATGTGAAAAATATGAAAAACTTCAAAAGCTGTCAAAAATGAGATGAGCATGAAACGGTCTGAGAAATAGTAGGAGCATGAAACGGTGTTCAAAAAGATGAGAAGCCTGAAAAGGTGTGAAAAATATGAAGAGCTTAAAATGGTGTCAAAAATGAGATGAGCATGAAACGGTCTGAAAAATAGGTGGAGCATGATGTGGTGTTGAAAAACATGAAGAGCCTGAAAAGTTGCGAAATATATGAAGAACTTCAAAAGGTGTCAAAACTATGAGGAGTATGAAAGGATCTGAAAAATAGGAGGAGCATGAAACGGTGTTCAAAAACATGAAGAGCCTGAAAAGCTGTGAAAAATATGAAGAGCCTCAAGGTGTGAAATACTTGAGGAGCATGAATCGGTCTGAAAAATAGGAGGAGCATGAAGCGGTGTTGAAAAACATGAAGAGCCTGAAAAGGTGTGAAAAATATGAAGAGCTTCAAAATGTGTCAAAAATATTAGGAGCAGGAAACGTTCTGAAAAATAGGAGGAGCATGAAACGGTGTTCAAAAAGATGAAGAGCCTGGAAAGGTGTGAAAAATATGAAGAGCTTCAAAAGGTGTGTAATATATGAGGAGCATGAAACGGTCTGAAAAATAGGAGCAGCATGAAGCGGTGTTGAAAAACATGAAGAGCCTGAAAAGGGGTGAAAAATATGAAGAGCTTCAAAAGGTGACAACAATATGAGGAGAATGAAACGGTCTAAAAATAGGAGCATCATGAAGCGTTTTTTAAAAACATGAAAAACCTGTAAAGGTGTGAAAAATATGAATGGCTTGAAAATGTGTCAAAAATATGAGGAGCATGAAACTTTTTGAAAAATAGGAGGAGCATGAAGCGGTGTTGAAAAATATGAAGAGCCTGAAATGGTGTGAAAAATATGAAGAGCTCAAAAGGTGCCAAAAATATGAGGAGAATGAAACGGTCTGAAAAATAGGAGGAGCATGAAGTGGTGTTGAAAAATATGAAGAGCCTGAAAAGGTGTGAAAAATATGAAGAGCTTCAAAAGCTGTCAATAATATGAGGAGCATGAAATGGTCTGAAAAACAGGACGATCATGAAGCGGTGTTGAAAAATATGAAGAGCCTGAAAAGTTGTGAAAAATATGAAGAGCTTAAAAGGTGTGAAAAATATGAAGAGCTTCAAAACGTGTCAAAAATATGAGGAGCATGAAACGGTCTGAAAAATAGGAGGAGCATGAAGTGGTGTTGAAAAACATGAAGTGCCTGAAATGGTGTGAAATATATGAAGAGCTTCAAAAGGTGTGAAAAATATGAAGAGCTTCAAATGGTGAGAAATATATGAGGAGCATGAAACGGTCTGAAAAATAGGAGGATCAAGAAGCGTTGTTTAAAAACATGAAGAGCCTGTAAAGGTGTGAAAAATATGAAGAGCTTGAAAATGTGTAAAAAATATGAGGAGCATGAAACGTTTTGAAAAATAGGAGGAGCATGAAGCGGTGTTGAAAAACATGAAGAGCCTGAAAAGGGGTGAAAAATATGAAGAGCTTCAAAAGATGTGAAATATATGAAGAGCTTAAAACGGTGTCAAAAATGAGATGAGCATGAAACGGTCTGAAAAATAGGAGCAGCATGAAACGGTGTTCAAAAACATGAAGAGCCTGAAAAGTTGTGAAAAATATGAAGAGCTTCAAAAGGTGTGAAATATATGAAGATCATGAAACGGTCTGAAAAATGGGAGGAGCATGAAGCGTTGTAGAAAAACATTAAGAGCCTGAAAAGGTGTGAAAAATATGAAGAGCTCAAAAGGTGTGAAAAATATGAGGAGAATGAAACGGTCTGAAAAATAGGAGCAGCATGAAATGGTGTTGAAAAATATGAAGAGCCTGAAAAGGTGTGAAATATATGAAGAGCTTCAAAATGTGTCAAAATTATGAGGAGTATGAAACGGTCTGAAGAATAGGAGCAGCATGAAACGCTGTTCAAAATCATGAAGAGCCTGAAAAGGTGTGAAAAATATGAAGAGCTTCAAACGATGTGAAATACATGAGGAGATTGAAACGGTCTGAAAATAGTAGGAGCATGAAGTGTTGTTCAAAAACATGAAGAGCCTGAAAAGATGTGTAAAATATGAAGAGCTTCAAAAGGTGTGAAAAATAGGAGGAGCATGAAGAGTTGTTGAAAAACATGAAGAGACTTAAAATGTGAGAAAAATATGAAGAGCTTCAAAACGTGTGAAAAATAGGAGGAGCATGAAACGGTGCTCAAAAACATGAAGAGCCTGAAAAGGTGTGAAAAATATGAAGACCTCCAAAAGGTATGAAAAATATGAGGAATATGAATCGATCTTAAAAATAGGAGGAGCATGAAGTGGTGTTGAAAAACATGAAGAGCCAGAAATGGTGTGAAATATATGAGGAGCTTCAAAAGGTGTCAAAAATAAGAAGAGCATGAAACGGTCTGAAAAATAGAAGAGCATGAAGTGGTGTTGAAAAACATCAAGAGCCTGAAAAGGTGTGAAAAATATGAAGAGCTTCTAAAGGTGTCAAAAATATGAGGAGCATGAAACGGTCTGAAAAATAGGAGGAGCATGAAACGGTTTTCAAAAACACCAAGAGCAGAACTGTTGTGAAAAATATGAAGAGCTTCAAAACGTGTCAAAAATATGAGGAGCATGAAACGGTCTGAAAAATAGGAGGAGCATGAAGTGGTGTTGAAAAACATGAAGAGCCTGAAAAGTTGTGAAAAATATGAAGACCTTCAAAACATGTCAAAAATATGAGGAGCATGAAACGGTCTGAAAAACAGGAGGAGCATGAAACGGTGTTCAAAAACATGAAGAGCCTGAAAAGTTGTGAAAAATATGAAGAGCTTCAAGTTGTGAAATACATGAGGAGCATGAATCGGTCTGAAAAATAGGAGAAGCATGAAACGGTGTTGAAAAACATGAAGAGCCTCAAAAAGTGTGAAAAATATGAAGAGCTCAAAAGGTGTCTAAAATATGAAGAGCTTCAAAAAGTGCAAAAAATGAGATGAGCATGAAATGGTCTGAAAAAGGAGGAGCATGAAGTGGTGTTGAAAAACATGAAGAGCCTGAAAAGTTGTGAAAAATATGAAGAACTTCAAAGGTGTCAAAAATGTGAGGAGCATGAAACGGTCTGAAAAATAGGAGGAGCATGTAATCGTGTTCAAAATCATGAAGAGCCGGAAAAGGTGTTAAAAATATTAAGAGCTTCAAAATGTGTGAAATACATGAGGAGCATGAAACGGTCTGAAAAGGAGGAGGAGCATGAAGCCGTGTTCAAAATCACAGAAGATCCTAAAAACGTGTGAAAAATATGAACAGCTTCAAAAGGTGTGAAAAATATGAAGAGCTTCAAAAGGTGTCAAAAATGAGATGAGCATGACACGGTCTGAAAAATCGGAGGAGCATGAAGTGGGGTTGAAAATCATGAAGAGCCTGAAAAGGTGTGTAAAATATGAAGAGCTTCAAAAGGTGTCACAAATATGAGGAGCATGAAACGGTCTGAAAAATAAGAGGAGCATGAAGTCTAGTTGAAAAACATGAAGAGAATGAAAATGTGTGAAAAATACGAAGAGCTTCAAAAGGTGTCACAAATATGAGGAGCATGAAACGGTCTGAAATATATGAGGAGCATGAAGCGGTGTTCAAAAACATGAAGAGCCTGAAAACGTGTGAAAAATTTGAAGAGCTTCAAAAATGTGAAAAATATGAAGAGCTTCAAAAGGTGTGAAATATATGAAGAGCTTCAAAAGGTGTGAAAAATATGAGGAGCATGAAACGGTCTGAAAAATAGGAGGAGCATGAAGTGGTCTTGAAAAACATGAAGAGCCTGAAAAGGTGTAGAAAATATGAAGATCTTCAAAAGGTGTCAAAAATATGAGGAACATGAAAGGGTCTGAAAAATAGGAGGAGCATGAAGAGGGGTTGAAAATCATGAAGAGCCTGAAAAGGTGTAAAAGACATGAAGAGCTTCAAAAGGTGTCAAAAATATGAGGAACATGAAACGGTCTGAAAAATAGGAGGAGCATGAGGTGGGGTTGAAAATCATGAAGAGTCTGAAAAGGTGTGTAAAATGTGAAGAGCTTCAAAAGGAGTGAAATACATGAGGAGCATGAAACCGTCTGAATTATAGGAGGAGCATGAAGCGGTGTTCATAAACATGAAGAGCCTGAAAAGGTGTGAAAAATATGAAGAGCTTCAAAAGGTGTTAAAAATAGGAGGAGCATGAAGCGGTGTTCAAAAACATGAAGAGCCTGAAAATGTGTGTAAAATATGAAGAGCTTCAAAACGTGTCAAAAATATGAGGAGCATGAAACGGTCTGAAAATAGGTGGATCAAGAATCGGTCTTGAAAAACATGAAGAGCGTGAAAACGTGTGAAAAATATGAAGAGCTTCAAAAGGTGTGAAAATATGAAGAGCTTAAAATGGTGTCAAAAATGAGATGAGCATGAAACGGTCTGAAAAATAGGTGGAGCATGATGTGGTGTTGAAAAACATGAAGAGCCTGAAAAGTTGCGAAAAATATGAAGACCTTCAAAAGGTGTCAAAACTATGACGAGTATGAAAGGGTCTGAAAAATAGGAGGAGCAAGAAACGGTGTTCAAAAACAAGAAGAGCCTGAAAAGCTGTGAAAAATATGAAGAGCCTCAAGGTGTGAAATACTTGAGGAACATGAATCGGTCTGAAAAACAGGAGGAGCATGAAGCGGTGTTGAAAAACATGAAGAGCCTGAAAAGGTGTGAAAAATATGAAGAGCTTCAAAAGGTGTCAAAAATATGAGGAGCATGAAACATCTGAAAAATATGAGGAGCATGAAACGGTGTTCAAAAACATGAAGAGCCTGAAAAGGTGTGAAAAATATGAAGAGCTTCAAAAGGTGTGAAATACATGAGGAGCATGAAACGGTCTGAAAAATAGGAGGAGCATGAAGCGGTGTTGAAAAACATGAACAGCCTGAAAAGGTGTGAAAAATATGAAGAGCTTCAAAAGGTGTGAAATATATGAGGAGCATGAAACATTCTGAAAAATAGGAAGAGCATGAAGCCGTGTTGAAAAACATGAAGAGCCAGGAAGGGTGTAAAAAATATGAAGAGCTTCAAAAGGTGTCAAAAATATAAGGAACATGAAACGGTCTGAAAAATAGGAGGAGCATGATGTGGTGTTGAAAATCATGAAGAACCTGAAAAGGTGTGTATAATATGAAGAGCCGCAAAATGTGTGAAATACATGAGGAGCATGAAACGGTCTGAAAAATAGGAGGAGCATGAAGCGTTGTTCAAAAATATGAAGAGCCTGAAAATTTGTGAAAACTATGAAGCGCTTCAGAAGGTGTCAAAAATGAGATGAGCATGAAACGGTCTGAAAAATAGGAGGAGCATGAAGTGGTGTTGAAAAACATTAAGAGCCTGAAAATGTGTGAAATATATGAAGAGCTTCAAACGATTTCAGAAATGAGAGGAGCATGAAACGGTCTGAAAAATAGGAGGAGCATGAAGCGGTGTTGAAAAATATGAAGAGCCTGAAAAGGTGTGAAAAATATGAATAGTTTCAAAAGATGTGAAAAATATGAAAAACTTCAAAAGCTGTCAAAAATGAGATGAGCATGAAACGGTCTGAGAAATAGTAAGAGCATGAAGTGGTGTTGAAAAACATTAAGAGCCTGAAAAGGTGTGAAAAATATGAAGAGCTTAAAATGGTGTCAAAAATGAGATGAGCATGAAACGGTCTGAAAAATAGGTGGAGCATGATGTGGTGTTGAAAAACATGAAGAGCCTGAAAAGTTGCGAAAAATATGAAGACCTTCAAAAGGTGTCAAAACTATGAGGAGTATGAAAGGATCTGAAAAATAGGAGGAGCATGAAACGGTGTTCAAAAACATGAAGAGCCTGAAAAGCTGTGAAAAATATGAAGAGCCTCAAGGTGTGAAATACTTGAGGAGCATGAATCGGTCTGAAAAATAGGAGGAGCATGAAGCGGTGTTGAAAAACATGAAGAGCCTGAAAAGGTGTGAAAAATATGAAGAGCTTCAAAATGTGTCAAAAATATTAGGAGCAGGAAACGTTCTGAAAAATAGGAGGAGCATGAAACGGTGTTCAAAAAGATGAAGAGCCTGGAAAGGTGTGAAAAATATGAAGAGCTTCAAAAGGTGTGTAATATATGAGGAGCATGAAACGGTCTGAAAAATAGGAGCAGCATGAAGCGGTGTTGAAAAACATGAAGAGCCTGAAAAGGGGTGAAAAATATGAAGAGCTTCAAAAGGTGACAACAATATGAGGAGAATGAAATGGTCTAAAAATAGGAGCATCATGAAGCGTTTTTTAAAAACATGAAGAGCCTGTAAAGGTGTGAAAAATATGAATGGCTTGAAAATGTGTCAAAAATATGAGGAGCATGAAACGTTTTGAAAAATAGGAGGAGCATGAAGCGGTGTTGAAAAATATGAAGAGCCTGAAAAGGTGTGAAAAATATGAAGAGCTCAAAAGGTGCCAAAAATATGAGGAGAATGAAACGGTCTGAAAAATAGGAGGAGCATGAAGTGGTGTTGAAAAATATGAAGAGCCTGAAAAGGTGTGAATAATATGAAGAGCTTCAAAAGCTGTCAATAATATGAGGAGCATGAAATGGTCTGAAAAACAGGACGATCATGAAGCGGTGTTGAAAAATATGAAGAGCCTGAAAAGTTGTGAAAAATATGAAGAGCTTAAAAGGTGTGAAAAATATGAAGAGCTTCAAAACGTGTCAAAAATATGAGGAGCATGAAACGGTCTGAAAAATAGGAGGAGCATGAAGTGGTGTTGAAAAACATGAAGTGCCTGAAATGGTGTGAAATATATGAAGAGCTTCAAAAGGTGTGAAAAATATGAAGAGCTTCAAATGGTGAGAAATATATGAGGAGCATGAAACGGTCTGAAAAATAGGAGGATCAAGAAGCGTTGTTTAAAAAGATGAAGAGCCTGTAAAGGTGTGAAAAATATGAAGAGCTTGAAAATGTGTCAAAAATATGAGGAGCATAAAACGTTTTGAAAAATAGGAGGAGCATGAAGCGGTGTTGAAAAACATGAAGAGCCTGAAAAGGGGTGAAAAATATGAAGAGCTTCAAAAGGTGTGAAATATATGAAGAGCTTAAAACGGTTTCAAAAATGAGATGAGCATGAAACGGTCTGAAAAATAGGAGCAGCATGAAACGGTGTTCAAAAACATGAAGAGCCTGAAAAGTTGTGAAAAATATGAAGAGCTTCAAAAGGTGTGAAATATATGAAGATCATGAAACGGTCTGAAAAATGGGAGGAGCATGAAGCGGTGTAGAAAAACATTAAGAGCCTGAAAAGGTGTGAAAAATATGAAGAGCTCAAAAGGTGTGAAAAATATGAGGAGAATGAAACGGTCTGAAAAATAGGAGCAGCATGAAATAGTGTTGAAAAATATGAAGAGCCTGAAAAGGTGTGAAATATATGAAGAGCTTCAAAATGTGTCAAAATTATGAGGAGTATGAAACGGTCTGAAGAATAGGAGCAGCATGAAACGCTGTTCAAAATCATGAAGAGCCTGAAAAGGTGTGAAAAATATGAAGAGCTTCAAACGATGTGAAATACATGAGGAGATTGAAACGGTCTGAAAATAGTAGGAGCATGAAGTGTTGTTCAAAAATATGAAGAGCCTGAAAAGATGTGTAAAATATGAAGAGCTTCAAAAGGTGTGAAAAATAGGAGGAGCATGAAGAGTTGTTGAAAAACATGAAGAGACTTAAAATGTGAGAAAAATATGAAGAGCTTCAAAACGTGTGAAAAATAGGAGGAGCATGAAACGGTGCTCAAAAACATGAAGAGCCTGAAAAGGTGTGAAAAATATGAAGACCTCCAAAAGGTATGAAAAATATGAGGAATATGAATCGATCTTGAAAATAGGAGGAGCATGAAGTGGTGTTGAAAAACATGAAGAGCCTGAAATGGTGTGAAATATATGAGGAGCTTCAAAAGGTGTCAAAAATAAGAAGAGCATGAAACGGTCTGAAAAATAGAAGAGCATGAAGTGGTGTTGAAAAACATCAAGAGCCTGAAAAGGTGTGAAAAATATGAAGAGCTTCTAAACGTGTTAAAAATATGAGGAGCATGAAACGGTCTGAAAAATAGGAGGAGCATGAAACGGTTTTCAAAAACACCAAGAGCAGAACTGTTGTGAAAAATATGAAGAGCTTCAAAACGTGTCAAAAATATGAGGAGCATGAAACGGTCTGAAAAATAGGAGGAGCATGAAGTGGTGTTGAAAAACATGAAGAGCCTGAAAAGTTGTGAAAAATATGAAGACCTTCAAAACATGTCAAAAATATGAGGAGCATGAAACGTTCTGAAAAATAGGAGGAGCAAGAAGCGGTGTTGAAAAATATGAAGAGCCTGAAAAGGTGAGAAAATATGAAGAGATTCAAAACATGTCAAAAATATGAGGAGCATGAAACGGTCTGAAAAACAGGAGGAGCATGAAACGGTGTTCAAAAACATGAAGAGCCTGAAAAGTTGTGAAAAATATGAAGAGCTTCAAGTTGTGAAATACATGAGGAGCATGAATCGGTCTGAAAAATAGGAGAAGCATGAAACGGTGTTGAAAAACATGAAGAGCCTCAAAAAGTGTGAAAAATATGAAGAGCTCAAAAGGTGTCTAAAATATGAAGAGCTTCAAAAAGTGCAAAAAATGAGATGAGCATGAAATGGTCTGAAAAAGGAGGAGCATGAAGTGGTGTTGAAAAACATGAAGAGCCTGAAAAGTTGTGAAAAATATGAAGAACTTCAAAGGTGTCAAAAATGTGAGGAGCATGAAACGGTCTGAAAAATAGGAGGAGCATGTAATCGTGTTCAAAATCATGAAGAGCCGGAAAAGGTGTTAAAAATATTAAGAGCTTCAAAATGTGTGAAATACATGAGGAGCATGAAACGGTCTGAAAAGGAGGAGGAGCATGAAGCCGTGTTCAAAATCACAGAAGATCCTAAAAACGTGTGAAAAATATGAAGCTGTTCATATAGGAGGAGCATGAAGCGGTGTTGAAAAACATGAAGAGCCTGAAAAGGTGTGTAAAATATGAAGAGCTTCAAAAGGTGTCACAAATATGAGGAGCATGAAACGGTCTGAAAAATAAGAGGAGCATGAAGTCTAGTTGAAAAACATGAAGAGCCTGAAAATGTGTGAAAAATACGAAGAGCTTCAAAAGGTGTCACAAATATGAGGAGCATGAAACGGTCTGAAATATATGAGGAGCATGAAGCGGTGTTGAAAAACATGAAGAGCTTGAAAACGTGTGAAAAATTTGAAGAGCTTCAAAAATGTGAAAAATATGAAGAGCTTCAAAAGGTGTGAAATATATGAAGAGCTTCAAAAGGTGTGAAAAATATGAGGAGCATGAAACGGTCTGAAAAATAGGAGGAGCATGAACTGGTCTTGAAAAACATGAAGAGGAGAAAAGGTGTGAAAATTATGAAGAGCTTCAAAAGGTGTGAAAAATATGAGGAGCATGAAACGGTCTGAAAAATAGGAGGAGCATGAAGTGGTCTTGAAAAACATGAAGAGCCTGAAAAGGTGTAGAAAATATGAAGATCTTCAAAAGGTGTCAAAAATATGAGGAACATGAAAGGGTCTGAAAAATAGGAGGAGCATGAAGAGGGGTTGAAAATCATGAAGAGCCTGAAAAGGTGTGTAAAATATGAAGAGCTTCAAAAGGAGAGAAATACATGAGGAGCATGAAACCGTCTGAATTATAGGAGTAGCATGAAGCGATGTTCATAAACATGAAGAGCCTGAAAAGGTGTGAAATATATGAAGAGCTTCAAAAGTTGTGAGAAATATGAAGAGCTTCAAAGGGTGTCAAAAATATGAGGAGCAAGAAAAGTTCTGAAAAATACGAGGAGCATGAAGCGGTGTTCAAAAACATGGAGAACGTGAAAAGGTTGAAAAATATGAAGAGCTTCAAAAGGTGTGAAAAATATGAAGAGCTTCAAAAGGTGTGAAAAATATGAGGAGCATGAAACGGTCTGAAATATAGGAGGAGCATGAAGTGGTGTTGAAAAACATGAAGAGCCTGAAAAAGTGTGAAAAATTTGAAGAGCTTCAAATGGTGTGAAAAATATGAAGAGCTTTAAAAGTTGTCAAAATGAGATGAGCATGAAAAGGTCTGAAAAATAGGAGGAGCATGAAGTGGTGTTGCAAAACATGAAGAGCCTGAAAAGGTGCTAAAATATGAAGAGCTTCAAAAGGTGTGAAAAATATGAGGAGCATGAAACGGTCTGAGAAATAGGAGGAGCATGAAGCGGTGTTCAAAAATATGAAGAGCCTGAAAAGGTGTGAAAAATATGAAGAGCTTCAAAATGTGTAAAAATATGAGGAGCATGAAACGTTCTGAGAAATAGGAGGAGCATGAAGCGGTGTTCAAAAACATGAAGAGCCTGAAAAGCTGTGAAAAATATGAGGAGCATGATCTGGTCTGAAAAATACGTGGAGCATGAAGCGGTGTTCAAAAACATGAAGGGCCTGACATGTGTGAAAAATATGAAGAGCTTCAAGAAGTGTGAAATATATGAGGAGCATGAAACGGTCTGAGAAATAGGAGGAGCATGAAGTGGTGTTGAAATACATGAAGAGCCTGATAAGGTGTGAAAAACAGGAAGAGCTTCAAAAGGTGTCAAAAATATGAGGAGCATGAAACGGCCTTAAAAATAGGAGGAGCATGAAGCAGTGTTGAAAAACATGAAGAGCATGAAAAGGTGTGAAATATATGAAGAGCTTCAAAAGGTGTCAAAAATATGAGGAGCATGAAATGGTCTGAAATATATGAGGAGCAAGAAATGGTGTTGAAAAAAAAGAAGAGCCTGCAAAGGTGTGAAAAATATGAAGAGCTTCAAAAGGTGTGAAAAATATGAGGAGCATGAAACGGTCTGCAAAATAGGAGGAGCATGAACCGTGTTCAAAAACATGAAGAGCCTTAAAAGGTGTGAAAAATATGAGGAGCATGATACGGTCTGAAATATAGGTGGAGCATGAAGCGCTGTTCAAAAACATGAAGAGCCTGAAAAGGTGTGAAAAATATGAAGAGCTTCAAAAAGTGTGAAAAATATGAGGAACATGAAAAGGTCTGAAAAATAGGAAAAGCATGAAGCGGTGTTTAAATACATAACAGCCTGAAAAGGTGTGAAATATATGAAGAGCTTCAAAATGTGTGAAAAATATGAGGAGCATGAAACGGTCTGAAAAATAGGAGGAGCATGAAGTGGTTTTGAAAAACATGAAGAGCCTGAAAAGGTGTGAAAAATATGAAGAGCTTCAAAAAGTGTCAAAAATATGAGTAGCATGAAACAGTCTGGAAAATAGGAGGAGCATGAAACGGTGTTGAAAAACATGAAGAGCCTGAAAAGGTGTGAAAAATATGAAGAGCTTCAAAATGAGTAAAAAACATGAGGAGCATGAAACGGTCTGAAAAATAGGAGGAGCATGAAGCAGTGTTTAAAAACATGAAGAGCCTGAAAAAGTGTGAAAAATATGAAGAGCTTCAAAAGGTGTTAAAAATATGAGGAGCATGAAACAGTCTGGAAATAGGAGAAGCATGAAACGGTGTTGAAAATCATGAAGAGCCTGAAAAGGTGTGTAAAATATGAAGAGCTTCAAAAGGTGTGAAAAATATGGAGAGCTTCAAAAGGTGTCAAAAATATGAAGAGCATGAAACGGTCGCAAAAATAGGAGGAACTTGAAGTGGTGTTCGAAAACATGAAAAGTCTGAAAAGGTGTGAAATATAAGAAGAGCTTCAAAGGGTGTGAAAAATATGAAGAGCTTCAAAAGGTGTCAAAAATATGAAGAGCATGAAACGGTCTGAAAAGTAGGAGAAGCATGAAGCGGTGTTCAAAAACATGGAAAGCCTGAAAAGGTGTGAAAAAAGTGAAGAGCTTCAAAAGGTGTCAAAAAAATGAGGAGCATGAAACGGTCTGAAAAATAGGAGGAGCATGAAACGGTGTTCAAAAACCTGAGGAGCCTGAAAAGGTGTGAAAAATATGAAGAGTTTGAAAAAGTGTGAAAATATGAAGAGCTTCAAAACGAGTCAAAAAAATGAGGAGCATGAAACGGTCTGAAAAATAGGAGGAGCATGAAGTGGTGTTGAAAATAATGAAGTGTATGAAAAGGAGTGAAATATATGAAGAGATTCAAAAGATGTCAAAAATATGAGGAGCATGAAACGGTCTGTAAAATATGAGGAGCATAATACGGTGTTCAAAAACATGAAGAGCCTGAAAAGGTGTGAAAAATATGAACAGCTTCAAAACGCGTCAAAATATGAGGAGCATGAAACGGTCTGAAAAATAGGAGGAACATGAAACGATCTGAAAAATAGGAGGAGCAGGAAGCCGTGTTGAAAAACATGGGGAGCCTGAAAAGATGTGAAAAATATGAAGAGCTGCCAAAGGTCTCAAAAATATGAGGAGCATGAAACAGTCTGAAAAATAGGAGGAGCATGAAGCAGTGTTGTAAAACATGAAGAAACTGAAAAGGTGTGAAAAATATGAGGAGCATGAAACGGTCTGAAATATAGTTGGAGCATGAAGCGGTGTTCAAAAACATGAAGAGCCTGAAAAGCTGTGAAAAATATGAAGAGCTTCTAAAGGTGTGAAATACATGAGGAGCATGAAACGGTCTGAAAAATAGGAGGAGCATGAAGCAGTGTTCAAAAACATGAAGAGCCTGAAAAGGTGTGAAAAATATGAAGAGCTTCAAAAGGTGTCAAATATAGGAGGAGCATGAAACGGTCTGAAAAATAGGAGGATCATGAAACGATCTGAAAAATGGGAGGAGCATGAAGCGGTGTTGAAAAACATGAAGAGCCTGAAAAGGTGTGAAAAATATGAAGAGCTTCAAAAGGTGTCAAAAATAGGAGGAGCATGAAACGGTCTGAAAAATAGGAGGATCATGAAACGATCTGAAAAATGGGAGGATCATGAAGCGGTGTTGAAAAACATGAAGAGCCTGAAAAGGTGTGAAAAATATGAAGAGCTTCAAAAGGTGTCAAAAATATGAGGAGCATGAAACGGTCTGAAAAATAGGAGGAGCATTAAACGATCTGAAAAATGGGAGGAGCATGAAGCGGTGTTGAAAAACATGAAGAGCCTGAAAACGTGTGAAAAATATGAAGAGCTTAAAAGCTGTGAGAATTATGAAGAGCTTCAGAAGTTGCCAAAAATAGGAGGAGCATGAGACGGTCTGGAAAATAGGAGGAGCATGAAACGATCTGAAAAATAGGAGGAGCATGAAGCGGTGTTGAAAAACATGAAGAGCCTGAAATGGTGTGAAAAATATAAAGAGCTTCAAAAGGTGTCAAAAATATGAGGAGCATGAAATGCTCTGAAAATTAGGAGGAGCATGAAGCAGTGTTGAATAACATGAAGAGCCGGAAAATGTGTGAAAAATATGAAGCGCTTCAAAAGATGTCAAAATAATGAGGAGCATGAAACAGTCTGAAAAATAGGAGGAGCATGAACTGGTTTTGAAAAACATGAAGAGCCTGAAAACATGTGAAATATATGAAGCGCTTCAAAATGTGAGAAATACATGAGCAGCATGAAACGGTCTGAAAAATAGGAGGAGCATGAAGCAGTGTTCAAAAACATGAAGAACCGGAAAAGGGGTGAAAAATATGAAGAGCTTCAAAAAGTGTGAAAAATATGAGGAACATGAAAAAGTCTGAAAAATAGGAAAAGCATGAAGCGGTGTTTAAATACATAACAGCCTGAAAAGGTGTGAAATATATGAAGAGCTTCAAAAGGTGTGAAAAATATGAGGAGCATGAAACGGTCTGAAAAATAGGAGGAGCATGAAGTGGTTTTGAAAAACATGAAGAGCCTGAAAAGGTGTGAAATATATGAAGAGCTTCAAAAGTTGTGAGAAATATGAAGAGCTTCAAAGGGTGTCAAAAATATGAGGAGCAAGAAAAGGTCTGAAAAATACGAGGAGCATGAAGCGGTGTTCAAAAACATGGAGAACATGAAAAGGTTGAAAAATATGAAGAGCTTCAAAAGGTGTGAAAAATATGAAGAGCTTCAAAAGGTGTGAAAAATATGAGGAGCATGAAACGGTCTGAAATATAGGAGGAGCATGAAGTGGTGTTGGAAAACATGAAGAGCCTGAAAAAGTGTGAAAAATTTGAAGAGCTTCAAATGGTGTGAAAAATATGAAGAGCTTTAAAAGTTGTCAAAATGAGATGAGCATGAAAAGGTCTGAAAAATAGGAGGAGCATGAAGTGGTGTTGCAAAACATGAAGAGCCTGAAAAGGTGCTAAAATATGAAGAGCTTCAAAATGTGTGAAAAATATGAGGAGCATGAAACGGTCTGAGAAATAGAAGGAGCATGAAGCGGTGTTCAAAAATATGAAGAGCCTGAAAAGGTGTGAAAAATATGAAGAGCTTCAAAATGTGTCAAAAATATGAGGAGCATGAAACGTTCTGAGAAATAGGAGGAGCATGAAGCGGTGTTCAAAAACATGAAGAGCCTGAAAAGCTGTGAAAAATATGAGGAGCATGATCTGGTCTGAAAAATACGTGGAGCATGAAGCGGTGTTCAAAAACATGAAGGGCCTGACATGTGTGAAAAATATGAAGAGCTTCAAGAAGTGTGAAATATATGAGGAGCATGAAACGGTCTGAGAAATAGGAGGAGCATGAAGTGGTGTTGAAATACATGAAGAGCCTGATAAGGTGTGAAAAACAGGAAGAGCTTCAAAAGGTGTCAAAAATATGAGGAGCATGAAACGGCCTTAAAAATAGGAGGAGCATGAAGCAGTGTTGAAAAACATGAAGAGCATGAAAAGGTGTGAAATATATGAAGAGCTTCAAAAGGTGTCAAAAATATGAGGAGCATGAAATGGTCTGAAATATATGAGGAGCAAGAAATGGTGTTGAAAAACATGAAGAGCCTGCAAAGGTGTGAAAAATATGAAGAGCTTCAAAAGGTGTGAAAAATATGAGGAGCATGAAACGGTCTGCAAAATAGGAGGAGCATGAACAGTGTTCAAAAACATGAAGAGCCTTAAAAGGTGTGAAAAATATGAGGAGCATGATACGGTCTGAAATATAGGTGGAGCATGAAGCGCTGTTCAAAAACATGAAGAGCCTGAAAAGGTGTGAAAAATATGAAGAGCTTCAAAAAGTGTGAAAAATATGAGGAACATGAAAAGGTCTGAAAAATAGGAAAAGCATGAAGCGGTGTTTAAATACATAACAGCCTGAAAAGGTGTGAAATATATGAAGAGCTTCAAAAGGTGTGAAAAATATGAGGAGCATGAAACGGTCTGAAAAATAGGAGGAGCATGAAGTGGTTTTGAAAAACATGAAGAGCCTGAAAAGGTGTGAAAAATATGAAGAGCTTCAAAATGTGTCAAAAATATGAGTAGCATGAAACAGTCTGGAAAATAGGAGGAGCATGAAACGGTGTTGAAAAACATGAAGAGCCTGAAAAGGTGTGAAAAATATGAAGAGCTTCAAAATGAGTAAAAAACATGAGGAGCATGAAACGGTCTGAAAAATAGGAGGAGCATGAAGCAGTGTTTAAAAACATGAAGAGCCTGAAAAAGTGTGAAAAATATGAAGAGCTTCAAAAGGTGTCAAAAATATGAGGAGCATGAAACAGTCTGCAAATAGGAGAAGCATGAAACGGTGTTGAAAATCATGAAGAGCCTGAAAAGGTGTGTAAAATATGAAGAGCTTCAAAAGGTGTGAAAAATATGGAGAGCTTCAAAAGGTGTCAAAAATATGAAGAGCATGAAACGGTCGCAAAAATAGGAGGAACTTGAAGTGGTGTTCGAAAACATGAAAAGTCTGAAAAGGTGTGAAATATAAGAAGAGCTTCAAAGGGTGTGAAAAATATGAAGAGCTTCAAAAGGTGTCAAAAATATGAAGAGCATGAAACGGTCTGAAAAGTAGGAGAAGCATGAAGCGGTGTTCAAAAACATGAAAAGCCTGAAAAGGTGTGAAAAAAGTGAAGAGCTTCAAAAGGTGTCAAAAAAATGAGGAGAATGAAACGGTCTGAAAAATAGGAGGAGCATGAAACGGTGTTCAAAAACCTGAGGAGCCTGAAAAGGTGTGAAAAATATGAAGAGTTTCAAAAAGTGTGAAAATATGAAGAGCTTCAAAACGAGTCAAAAAAATGAGGAGCATGAAACGGTCTGAAAAATAGGAGGAGCATGAAGTGGTGTTGAAAATAATGAAGTGTATGAAAAGGAGTGAAATATATGAAGAGCTTCAAAAGATGTCAAAAATATGAGGAGCATGAAACGGTCTGTAAAATATGAGGAGCATAATACGGTGTTCAAAAACATGAAGAGCCTGAAAAGGTGTGAAAAATATGAACAGCTTCAAAACGCGTCAAAATATGAGGAGCATGAAACGGTCTGAAAAATAGGAGGAACATGAAACGATCTGAAAAATAGGAGGAGCATGAAGCCGTGTTGAAAAACATGGGGAGCCTGAAAAGATGTGAAAAATATGAAGAGCTGCCAAAGGTCTCAAAAATATGAGGAGCATGAAACAGTCTGAAAAATAGGAGGAGCATGAAGCAGTGTTGAAAAACATGAAGAAACTGAAAAGGTGTGAAAAATATGAGGAGCATGAAACGGTCTGAAATATAGTTGGAGCATGAAGCGGTGTTCAAAAACATGAAGAGCCTGAAAAGCTGTGAAAAATATGAAGAGCTTCTAAAGGTGTGAAATACATGAGGAGCATGAAACGGTCTGAAAAATAGGAGGAGCATGAAGCAGTGTTCAAAAACATGAAGAGCCTGAAAAGGTGTGAAAAATATGAAGAGCTTCAAAAGGTGTCAAATATAGGAGGAGCATGAAACGGTCTGAAAAATAGGAGGATCATGAAACGATCTGAAAAATGGGAGGAGCATGAAGCGGTGTTGAAAAACATGAAGAGCCTGAAAAGGTGTGAAAAATATGAAGAGCTTCAAAAGGTGTCAAATATAGGAGGAGCATGAAACGGTCTGAAAAATAGGAGGAGCATTAAACGATCTGAAAAATGGGAGGAGCATGAAGCGGTGTTGAAAAACATGAAGAGCCTGAAAACGTGTGAAAAATATGAAGAGCTTAAAAGCTGTGAGAATTATGAAGAGCTTCAGAAGTTGCCAAAAATAGGAGGAGCATGAGACGGTCTGGAAAATAGGAGGAGCATGAAACGATCTGAAAAATAGGAGGAGCATGAAGCGGTGTTGAAAAACATGAAGAGCCTGAAATGGTGTGAAAAATATAAAGAGCTTCAAAAGGTGTCAAAAATATGAGGAGCATGAAATGCTCTGAAAATTAGGAGGAGCATGAAGCAGTGTTGAATAACATGAAGAGCCGGAAAAGGTGTGAAAAATATGAAGCGCTTCAAAAGATGTCAAAATAATGAGGAGCATGAAACAGTCTGAAAAATAGGAGGAGCATGAACTGGTTTTGAAAAACATGAAGAGCCTGAAAACATGTGAAATATATGAAGCGCTTCAAAATGTGAGAAATACATGAGCAGCATGAAACGGTCTGAAAAATAGGAGGAGCATGAAGCAGTGTTCAAAAACATGAAGAACCGGAAAAGGGGTGAAAAATATGAAGGGCTTCAAAAGGTGTGAAAATTATGAGGAGCATGAAATGGTCTGAAAAATAGGAGGAGCATGAAGCGGTGTTCAAAAACATGAAGAGCCTGAAAAGGTGTCAAAAATATGAAGAGCTTCAAAAGGTTGGAAATACATGAGGAGCATGAAACGGTCTGAAAAATGGGAGGAGCATGTAGCGGTGTTGAAAAACATGAAGAGCCTGAAAACGTGTGAAAAACATGAAGAACTTAAAAGTTGTGAGAAATATGAAGAGCTTCAAAAGCTGTCAAAAATGAGACGAGCATGAAACGGTCTGGAAAGTAGGACGAGCATGAAGCGGTGTTGGAAAACATGAAGAGCCAAAAAGGTGTGAAAAATATGAAGAGCTTCAAAAAGTGTCAAAAATATGAAGAGCATGAAAGGGTCTGAAAAATAGGAGGAGCATGAAGTACTTGACAAACATGAAGAGCCTAAAAAGGTGTGAAAAATATGAAAGCTTCAAAACGTGTCAAAAATATGATGAGCATGAAACGGTCTGAAAAATGGAGGAGCATGAAACGGTGTTCAAAAATATGAAGAGCCTGAAAAGGTGTGAAAAATATGAAGAGCTTCAAAAGGTGTCAAAAATATGAGGAGCATGAAATTGTCTGAAAAATAGGAGAAGCATGAAACGGTGTTCCAAAACATGAAGAGCCTGAAAAGCTGTGAAAAATATGAACAGCTTCTAAAGGTGTGAAATACATGAGGAGCATGAAACGGTCTGAAAAATAGGAGGAGCATGAAGCAGTGTTCAAAAACATGAAGAACCGGAAAAGATGTGAAAAATATGAAGAGCTTCATAAGGTGTGAAAATTATGAGGAGCATGAAACGGTTTGAAAAATAGGAGGAGCATGAAAGGGTGTTGAAAAACATGAAGAGCCTGAAAAGGAGTGAAAAATATGAAGAACTTCAAAACGCGTCAAAATATGAGGAGCATGAAACGGTCTGAAAAACAGGAGGATCATGAAGCCGTGTTGAAAAACATGGGGAGTCTGAAAAGGTGTGAAAAATATGAAGAGCTTCAAAAGGTCTCAAAAATATGAGGAGCATGAAATTGTCTGAAAAATAGGAGAAGCATGAAACGGTGTTCCAAAACATGAAGAGCCTGAAAAGGAGTGAAAAATATGAACAGCTTCTAAAGGTGTGAAATACATGAGGAGCATGAAACGGTCTGAAAAATAGGAGGAGCATGAAGCAGTGTTCAAAAACATGAAGAACCGGAAAAGATGTGAAAAATATGAAGAGCTTCATAAGGTGTGAAAATTATGAGGAGCATGAAACGGTTTGAAAAATAGGAGGAGCATGAAAGGGTGTTGAAAAACATGAAGAGCCTGAAAAGGTGTGAAAAATATGAAGAGCTTCAAAAGGTTGGAAATACATGAGGAGCATGAAACGGTCTGGAAAATAGGACGAACATGAAGCGGTGTTGAAAAACCTGAAGAGCCTGAAAGGTGGGTAAAATATGAAGAGCTTCAAAAGGTGTCAAAAATATGAGGTGCATGAAACGGTCTGAAAAATATGAGGAGCATGAAACGGTCTGAAAAACAGGAGGATCATGAAGCCATGTTGAAAAACATGGGGAGCCTGAAAATGTTTGAAAAATATGAAGAGCTTCAAAAGGTGTCAAAAATATGAGGAGCATGAAACGGTCTGAAAAACAGGAGGATCATGAAGCGGTGTTGAAAAACATGAAGAGCCTGAAATGGTGTGAAAAATATAAAGAGCTTCAAAAGGTGTCAAAAATATGAGGAGCATGAAACGGTCTGAAAAATAGGAGGAGCATGAAGCAGTGTTCAAAAACATGAAGAACCGGAAAAGGTGTGAAAAATATGAAGAGCTTCAAAAGCTGTGAAATTTATGAGGAGCATGAAACGGTCTGAAAAATAGAAGGAGCATGAAGTGGTGTTCAAAAACATGAAAAGCCTGAAAAGTTGTCAAAAATATGAAGAGCTTCAAAAGGTTGGAAATACATGAGAAACATGAAACGGTCTGAAAAATAGTTGGAGCATGAAGCGGTGTTGAAAAACATGAAGAGCCTGAAAAGTTTGGGTAAAATATGAAGAGCTTCAAAAGGTGTCAAAAATAAGAGGAGCATGAAACGGTCTGAAAAATAGGAGGAGCATTAAACGGTGTTCAAAAGCATGAAGAGCCTGAAATGGTGTGAAAAATATGAAGAGCTTCAAAAGGTGTCAAAAATAGGAGGAGCATGAAACGACTGAAAAATAGGAAGAGCATGAAGCGCTGTTCAAAAACATGAAGAGCCTGAAAAGGTGGAAAAATATGAAGAGCTTAAAAAGGTGTCAAAAATATGAGGAGCATGAAACAATCTGAAAAATAGGAGGAACATTATGCGGTGTTCAAAAACATGAAGAGCCTGAAAAGGTGTGAAAAATATGGAGAGCTTCAAAACGTGTCAAAAATATGAGGAGCATGAATCGGCCTGAAAAATAGGAGGAGCATGAAGCAGTGTTCAAAAACATGAAGAGACTGAAAAGGTGTGAAAAATATGAAGAGCTTCAAAACGTGTCAAAATATGAGGAGCATTAAACGGTCGGAAAAATAGGAGGAGCATGAAGCGTTGTTGAAGAACATGAAGAGCCTGAAAAAGTGTGAAAAATATGAAGAGCTTCAAAATTATCAAAAATATAAGGAGCATGACACGGTCTGAAAAAAAGGAGGATCATGAAGCGGTGTTGAAAAACATGAAGAGCCTGAAGGTGTGAAATATATGAAGAGCTTCAAAAGGTGTCAAAAATATGAGGAGCATGAAACGGTCTGAAAAATAGGAGTAGCATGAAGCGGTGTTGAAAAACATGAAGAGCCTGAAAAGCTGTGAAAAATATGAAAAGCTTCAAAATGTGTGAAAAATGTGAGGAGCATGAAATGGTATGAAAAATAGGAGCAGCATGATGCGATGTTGAAAAACATGTATAGCCTGAAAATGTGTGAAATATATGAAGAGCTTCAAAGGTGTCAAAAATAAGAGGAGCATGAAACGGTCTGAAAAATAGGAGGAGCATGAAACGGTCTGAAAAATAGAAGGAGCATGAAGCGGTGTTGAAAAACCTGAAGAGCCTGAAAAGGTGTGAAATATATGAAGAGCTTCAAAAGGTGTCAAAATATGAGCAGCATGAAACGGTCTGAAAAACAGGAGGAGCATGAAACAGTGTTCAAAAACATGAAGAACCAGGAAAGGTGTGAAAAATATGAAGCGCTTCAAAAGGTGTCAAAATAAGAGAAGCATGAAACGGTCTGAAAAATAGGAGGAGCATGAAACAGTTTTGAAAAACATGAAGAGCCTGAAAAGGTGTGAAATATATGAAGAGCTTCAAAAGATGTCAAAAATATTAAGAGCATGAAACGGTCTGAAAAATAGGAGGACCATGCAGCGGTGTTGAAAACCAAGAAGAGCCTGAAAACGTGTGAAAAATATCAAGAGTTTCAAATGGTGTCAAATATATAGGAGCATGAAACTGTCTGAAAAATAGTATGAGAATGAAACGGTTTTGAAAAAGATGAAGAGCATGAAAACCTGTGAAAAATATGATGAACTTCAGAAGGTGTCAAAAATATGAGGAGCATGAAACGGTCTCTAAAATAGTACGAGCATGAAGCTGTGCTAAAAAACATGAAGAGAATGAAAAGGTGTGAAAAATATGAAGAGCGTCAAAAGGTGTCAAAAATATGAGGAGGATGAAACGGTCTGTAAAAGAGGAGGAGCATGAAGCTCTGTGGAAAAACATGAAGAGAATGAAAGGTGTTAAAAATATGAAGAGCTTCAAAAGTTGTCAAAAATATGAGGAGCATGAAACGATTTGAAAAATAGGAGGAGCATGAAGCGTTGTTTAAAAACGTGAAGAACCTGAAAAGGTGTGAAAAATATGAAGAGCTTCAAAAGGTGTCAAAAATATGAGGAGCATGAAACGGTCTGAAAAATAGGAGGAGCATGAAAAGGTGTTCAAAACCATGAAGAGCCTGAAAAGGTGTGAAAAATATGAAGAGCTTCAAAAGGTGTCAAATTATGAGGAGCATGAAACGGTCTGAAAAATAAGAGGAGCATGAAATGGTGTTGAAAAACAAGACGAGCTTGAACAGCTGTGAAAAATATGAAAGGCTTCAAAAGGTGTCAAAAATATTTGGAGCATGAAAAGTTCTGAAAAATAGTAGCAGCAAGAAACGGTGTTCAAAAACATGAAGAGCTGAGAAGGTGTGAAAAATATGAAGAGCTTCAAAAGGTGTAAAAAATATGAGGAGCATGAAACGGTCTGAAAAATATGAGGAGCATGAAACGGTGTGCAAAATATGGAGAGCTTCAAAAGGTGTCAAAAATATGAGGAGCATGACATGGTCAGAAATATAGGAGGAGGATGAAGCGGATTTAAAAAACTTGAAGAGCCTGAAAAGGTGTGACAATTATGAAGCCCTTCAAAAGGTGTCAAAATTATGGGGAGCATTAAACGGTCTAAAAAATAGGAGGAGCATGAAATGGTGTTGAAAAATATGAAGAGCATTAAAAGGTGTGAAAAATATGAAGAGCTTCAAAAAGTGTGAAAAATATGAAGAGCATGAAATGGTCTGAAAAATATGAGGAGCATGAAACGGTGTTCAAAAACATGAAGAGCCTGAAAAGGTGTGCAATATATGAAGAGCTTCAAAAGGTGTCAAAAATATGAATTGCATGAAACCGTCTGAAAAATAGGAGGAGCATGAAACGGTCTGAAAAAATGGAGGAGCATGAAATGGTGTTGAAAAACATGAAGAGCCTGAAAATGTGTGAAAAATATGAAGAGCTTCAAAAGGTGTCAAAAATATGAGGAGCATGAAATGGTCTGAACAAGAGGAGGAGTCTGAAAAGGAGTTCAAAAACATGAAGAGCCTGAAAAGGTGTGAAAAATATGAAGAGCTTCAAAAGGTGTCAAAAATATGAGGAGCATGAAACGGTCTGAAAAATAGGAGGAGCATGAAGCGGTGTTGAAAAACAGGAAGCGCCTGAAAAGGTGTGAAAAATATGAAGATCTTCACAAGGTGTCAGAAATACGAGGAGCATGAAACGGTCTCAAAAATAGGAGGAGCATGAAAGGGTGTTGAAAAACATGAACAGCATGAAAAGCTTTGAAAAATATGAAGAGTTTCACAACGTGTCAGAAATACGAGGAGCATGAAACGGTCTGAAAAATATGAGGAGCATAAAACGGTGTTCAAAAACATGAAAACCCTGAAAAGTTGTGAAATCTCTGAAGAGCTTCAAAATATGTTAAAAATTGGAGGAGCATGAAACGGTCTGAAAAATATGAGGAGCAAGAAACGGTGTGAAAAATATGAAGAGCTTCAAAAGTTGTCAAAATAATGAGGAGCATGACACGGTCAGAAATATAGGAGGAGGATGATGCAGATTTGAAAAAAATGAAGAGCCTGAAAAGGTGTGAGAATTATGAAGCGCTTCAAAAGGTGTCAAAATTATGGGGAGCATTAAACGGTCTGAAAAACAGGAGGAGCATGAAATGGTGTTGAAAAATATGAAGAGCATTAAAAGGTGCGAAAAATATGAAGAGCTTCAAAAGGTGTCAAAAATATGAGGAGCATGAACCGGTGTTCAAAAACATGAAAAGCCTGAAAAGTTGTGAAAAATATGAAGAGCTTCAAAAGGTGTGAAAAATATGAGGAGCATGAAACGGTCTGAAAAATAGGAGGAGCATTAAGTGGTTTTGACAAACATGAAGAGCCTGAAAAGGTGTGAAAAATATGAAGAGCTTCAAAAGGTGTCAAAAATATGAGGAGCATGAAACGGTCTGACAAATAGGAGGAGCAGAAGTGGTATTGAAAAACAGAAAGAGCCTGAAAAGCTGTGAAAAATATGAAGAGCTTCAAAAGGTGTCAAAAATATGAGGACCATGAAACGGTCTGAAAAATAGGAGGAGCATGAAGTGGTATTGAAAATCATAAAGAGCCTGAAAAGGTGTGAAAAATATGAAGAGCTTCAAAAGGTGTCAAAAATATGAGGAGCATGAAACAGTGTTCAAAAACATGAAAAGCCTGAAAAGTTTTGAAATATATGAAAAGCTTCAAAAGTTGTCAAAAATGTGAGGAGCATGAAACGGTCTGAACAATAGGAGGAACATGAATCGGTGTTGAAAACCATGAAGAACCTTAAAAGGTGTGACAAATATGAAGAGCTTCAAAAGTTGTCAAAAATATGAGGAGCATGAACAGTCTGAAAAATAGTAGGAGCAGGAAACAGTGTTCAAAAACATGAAGAGCCTGAAATGGTATGAAAAATATGAAGAGCTTCAAAAGGTGTCAAAAATATGAGGAGCATGAAACAGTCCGAAAAATAGGAGCAGCATGAAGCGGTTTTGAAAAACATGAAGAGCCTTAAAAGATGTGAAAAATATGAAGCACTTCAAAAGGTTTCAAAAATATGCGGAGCATGAAACGGTCTGAAAAATAGGAGGAGCCTGAAACGCTTTTCAAATCGTGAAGAGCCTGAAAATGTGTGAAATATATAAAGAGCTCCAAAAGGTGTCAAAAATAGGAGGAGCATGAAGCGGTGTAGAAAAACCTGAATAGCCTGAAAAGGTGTGAAAAATATGAAGATCTTCAAAAGGTGTCAAAAATATGAGGAGAATGACACGGTCAGAAATATAGCAGGAGCATGAAGTGCTGTTGAAAACAAGAAGAACCTGAAAAGTTGTGAAATGATGAAGAGCTTCAAAAGGTGTCAAATATATGAGCAGCATGAAACGTTCTGAAAAATTGGGGGTGAAAGAAACGATGTTCAAAACATGAAGAGCCTGAAAAGGTGTGAAAAATATGAAGGGCTTCAAAACGTATCAAAAATATGTGGAGCATGAAACGGTTTGAAAAACAGAAGGAGCATGAAGCCGTGTTGAAAAACATGAAGAGCCTGAAAAGGTGTGAAAAATATGAAGAGCTTCAATATGTATGAAAAATATGAGGAGCATGAAACGGTCTGAAAAATAAGAGGAGCATGAAGCGGTGTTGAAAAATATGAAGAGCATGAAATCGTGTGAAAAATATGAAGAGCTTCAAAAGGTGTGAAAAATATGAAAAGCTTCTAAAGTTGTCAAAAATGAGATGGGCATGAAAGGGTCTGAAAATTAGGAGGAGCATGAAGTGGTGTTGAAAAACATGAAGAGACTGAAAAGGTGTGAAATATACGATGAGCTTCAAAAGGTGTGAAAATATGAAGAGCTTCAAAAGTTGTCAAAAATATGAGGAGCATGAAGCGGTCTGAAAAATAGGAGGAGCATGAAGTGGTGTTGAAAAACATGAAGAGTTTGAAAAAGGTGTGAAACATATGAGTAGAATAAAACGGTCTGAAAAATAGGAGGAGCATTAAGTGGTGTAGAAAAACATGAAGAGCCTGAAAGGTGTGAAAAAGATGAAGAGCTTCAAAAGGTGTCAAAAAGATGAGGAGCTTGAAACGGTCTGAAATATAGGAGGAGCGTGAAAAGGTGTTAAAAAACATGAAGAGCTTCAAAAGGTGTGAAACATATGGGGAGCATGAAACGGTTTGAAAAATAGGAGGAGCATGAAGCGGTATTGAAAAACATGAAAAGCCTGAAAAGGTGTGAAAAATATGAAGAGCTTCAAAAGGTGTCAAAAATATGAGGAGCTTGAAACGGTCTGAAAAAGAGGAAGAGCATGAAGTGGTGTTGAAAAACGTGAAGAGCCTATAAAGGTGTGAAAAATATGAAGAGCTTCCAAAGGTGTGAAAAATATGAGGAGCATTAATCGGGCTAAAAAATAGGAGGAGCGTGAAACGGTGTTCAAAAACATCAAGTGCCTGAAAAGGTGTCTAAAATATGAAGAGCTTCAAAAGATGTGAAATACATGAGGAGCATTAAACGGTCTGAAAAATAGGAGGAGCATGAAGCGGTGTTCAAAAACATGAAGAACCAGGAAAGGTGTGAAAAATTTGAAGAGCTTCAAAAGGTGTCAAAATATGTGGAGCATGAAACGGTTTAAAAAATAGGAGGAGCATGAAACGGTCTTCAAAAACATGAAAAGCCTGAAAAGGTGTGAAAAATATGAAAGCTACAAAAGGTGTCAAAAATATGAGGAGCATGAAACGGTCTGAAAAATAGGAGGAGCAAGAAGCGGTGTTGAAAAACATGAAAAGCCTGAAAAGGTGTGAGAAATATGAAGAGCTTCAAAAGGTGTCAAAAATATGAGCAGCATGAAACGGTCTGTAAAAAATGAGGATCATGAAGTGGTGTTGAAAAACATGAAGAGCCTGAAAAGGAGTGAAAAATATGAAGAGCTTCAAAAGGTGTCAGAAATATGAGGAGCTTGAAACGGTCAGAAAAATAGGAGGGACATGAAGCGGTGTTGAAAAACATGAAGAGCCTGAAAAAGTGTGAAAAATATGAAGAGCTTCAAAAGGTGTGAAAAATATGAAGAGCTTCAAAACGTGTCAAAAATATGAGGACCCTGAAACGGTCAAAAAATAGGAGGAGCAAGAAACGGTCTGAAAAATAGGAGGAGCATGAAGCGGTGTTGAAAAACATGAAGAGCCTGAAAAGGTGTGAAAAATATGAAGAGCTTCCAAAATTGTAAAAAATATGACGAGCATGAAAGGGTCTGAAAAATAGGAGTAGCAAGAAACGGTCTGAAAAATAGGAGGAGCATGAAGCGGTGTTCAAAAACATGGAGATCGTGAAATGGTGTGAAAAATATGAAGAGCTTCAAAAGTTGTCAAAAATATGAGGAGCATGAAACGGTCTGGAAAATAGGAGGAGCATGAAACGGTGTTCAAAAACATGAAGAGCCTGGAGAGGTGGGAAAAACATGAAGAGCCTCTAAAAGTGTAAAAATATGAGGAGATGGAAACGGTATGAAAAGTAGGAGGAACATGAAGCAGTGTTGAAAAACATGAAGAGCCTGAAAACGTGTGAAAAATATGAAGAATTTCAAAAGGTGTGAAAAATATGAAGAGCTTCAAAAGGTGTAAAAATGAGATGAGCATGAAACGGTCTGAAAAATATAAGGAGCATGAAACTGAGTTGAGAAACATGAAGAGCCTGAAAAGGTGTGAAAAATATGAAGAGCATCCAAAATTGTCAAAAATATGAGGAGCATGAAAGGGTGTTAAAAATAGGAGTAGCAAGAAACGTTCTGAAAAATAGGAGGAGCATGAAGCGGTGTTCAAAAACATGGAGAGCGTGAAAAGGTGTGAAAAATATGAAGAGCTTCAAAAGGTGTGAAAAATATGAGGAGCATGAAACGGTCTCAAAAATAGGAGGAGCATGAAACGGTGTTCAAAAACATGAAGAGCCTGAAAAGGTGTGAAAAATATGAAGAGCTTCAAAAGGTGTGAAAAATATGAAGAGCCTGAAACGCTCTGAAAAATAGGAGGAGCATGAAGCGGTGTTGAAAAACATGAAGAGCCTGAAAAGGGGTGAAAAATATGAAGAGCTTCAAAAGGTGTCAAAATTATGAGGAGCATTAAACGGTCTGAAAATAGGAGGAGCATGAAGAGGTGTTCAAAAACATGAAGACCCTGAAAAGGTGCGAAAAATATGAAGAGCCAAAAAAGGTGTGAAATGTATGAAGAGCTCCAAAAGGTGTGAAAAATAGGAAGAGCTTCAAAAGGTGTCAAAATTGAGATGAGCATGAAACGGTCTGAAAAATAGGAGGAGCATGAAGCGGTGTTGTAAAATATGAAGAGCCTGAAAAGGTGTGAGAAATATGAAGAGCTTCAAAAGGTGTCAAAAATATGAGCAGCATGAAACGGTCTGTAAAAAAGGAGGATCATGAAGTGGTGTTGAAAAACATGAAGAGCCTGAAAAGGAGTGAAAAATATGAAGAGCTTCAAAAGGTGTCAGAACTATGAGGAGCTTGAAACGGTCTGAAAAATAGGAGGGACATGAAGCGGTGTTGAAAAACATGAAGAGCCTGAAAACGTGTGAAAAATATGAAGAGATTCAAAAGGTGTGAAAAATATGAAGAGCTTCAAAACGTGTCAAAAATATGAGGACCCTGAAACGGTCTAAAAAATAGGAGGAGCAAGAAACGGTCTGAAAAATAGGAGGAGCATGAAAAGATGTTGAAAAACATGAAGAGCCAGAAAATGTGTGAAAAATAAGAGGAGCATGAAACGTTCTGAAAAATAAGAGGAGCATGAAGCGGTGTTCAAAAACATGGAGAGCATGAAAAGGTGTGAAAAATATGAAGAGCTTCAAAAGTTGTCAAAAATATGAGGAGCATGAAACGGTCTGAAAAATAGAAGGAGCATGAAACGGTGTTCAAAAACATGAAGAGCCTGGAAAAGTGGGAAAAACATGAAGAGCCTCAAAAAGTGTCAAAAATATGAGGAGCTGGAAACGGTCTGAAAAATAGGAGGAGCATGAAGCGGTGTTGAAAAACATGAAGAGCCTGAAAAGGTGTGAAAAATATGAAGAGCTTATAAAATTGTCAAAAATATGAGGAGCATGAAACGGTCTGAAAAATAGGAGCAGCATGAAACGGTCTGAAAAATAGGAGGAGCATGAAGCGGTGTTCAAAAATGTGAAGAGCCTGAAAAAGTGTGAAAAAAATGAAGAGCGTCCAAAAGTGTCAAAAATATGAGGAGCATGAAATGGACTGAAAAATAGGAGCAGCATGAAACGGTCTGAAATATAGGAGGAGCATGAAATGGTGTTGAAAAACATGAAGAGCCTGAAAAGGTGTGAAAAATAGGAGGAGCTTCAAACGGTGTCAAAAATATGAGGAGCATGAAACGGTCTGAAAAATAGGAGGAACATGAAGCGGTGCCCAAAAACATGAAGAGCCTGAAAACGTGTGAAAAATATGAAGAGCTTCAAAAGGTCTCAAAAATATGAGGAGCATGAAACGGTCTGAAAAATAGGAGGAGCAAGAAGCGGTGTTGAAAAACATGAAGAGCCTGAAAAGGGGTGAAAAATATGAAGAGCTTCAAAAGGTGTCAAAATTATGAGGAGCATTCAGCGGTCTGATAAATAGGAGGAGCATGAAGACCTGTTCAAAAACATGAAGACCCTGAAAAGGTGCGAAAAATATGAAGAGCCAAAAAAGGTGTGAAATGTATGAAGAGCTTCAAAAGGTGTGAAAAATAGGAAGAGCTTCAAAAGGTGTCAAAATTGAGATGAGCATGAAACGGTCTGAAAAATAGGAGGAGCATGAAGCGGTGTTGAAAAACATGAAGAGCCTGAAAAGGTGTGAGAAATATGAAGAGCTTCAAAAGGTGTCAAAAATATGAGGAGCATTCAGCGGTCTGATAAATAGGAGGAGCATGAAGACCTGTTCAAAAACATGAAGACCCTGAAAAGGTGCGAAAAATATGAAGAGCCAAAAAAGGTGTGAAATGTATGAAGAGCTTCAAAAGGTGTGAAAAATAGGAAGAGCTTCAAAAGGTGTCAAAATTGAGATGAGCATGAAACGGTCTGAAAAATAGGAGGAGCATGAAGCGGTGTTGAAAAACATGAAGAGCCTGAAAAGGTGTGAGAAATATGAAGAGCTTCAAAAGGTGTCAAAAATATGAGCAGCATGAAACGGTCTGTAAAAAATGAGGATCATGAAGTGGTGTTGAAAAACATGAAGAGCCTGAAAAGGAGTGAAAAATATGAAGAGCTTCAAAAGGTGTCAGAAATATGAGGAGCTTGAAACGGTCTGAAAAATAGGAGGGACATGAAGCGGTGTTGAAAAACATGAAGAGCCTGAAAAAGTGTGAAAAATATGAAGAGCTTCGAAAGGTGTGAAAAATATGAAGAGCTTCAAAACGTGTCAAAAATATGAGGACCCTGAAACGGTCAAAAAATAGGAGGAGCAAGAAACGGTCTGAAAAATAGGAGGAGCATGAAGCGGTGTTGAAAAACATGAAGAGCCTGAAAAGGTGTGAAAAATATGAAGAGCTTCCAAAATTGTAAAAAATATGAGGAGCATGAAAGGGTCTGAAAAATAGGAGTAGCAAGAAACGGTCTGAAAAATAGGAGAAGCATGAAGCGGTGTTCAAAAACATGGAGATCGTGAAATGGTGTGAAAAATATGAAGAGCTTCAAAAGGTTTCAAAAATATGAGGAGCATTAAACGGTCTGAAAAATAGGAGGAGCATGAAACTGTGCTCAAATACATGAAGAGCCTGAGAAGGTGTGAAAAATATGAAGAGCTTCAAAAGGTGTGAAAATTATTAGGAGCATGAAACGGTCTCAAAAATAGGAGGAGCATGAAGCGGTGATGAAAAACTTAAAGAGCCTGAAAAGGCGTCAAAAATATGAAGAGCTTCAAAAGGTGTCAATAATAAGAGGTGCATGAAACAGTGTGAAAAATAGGATGAGCATGAAACGGTCTGAAAAATAGGAGGAGCATGAAGTGGTGTAGAAAAACACAAAGAGCCTGAAAAGGTTTGACAAATATAAAGAGCTTCAAAGGTGTGAAAAATATGAGGAGCATGAAACGGTCTGAAAAATAGGAGGAGCATGAAACGGTGTGTAAACACGAAGAGCATGAAAAGGTGTGAAAAAAAGGAAGAGCTTCAAAAGGTGTCACAAATAAGAGGAACATGAAACGGTCTGAAAAATAGAAGAAGCATGAAGCGGTGTTTAAATACAAGAAGAGGCCGAAAAGGTGTGAAAAATATGAAGAGCTTCAAAAGGTGTGAAAAATATGAAGAGCCTGAAACGGTCTGAAAAATGGGAGGATCATAAAGCGGTTTTCAAAAACATGAAGAGCCTGAAAAGGTGTGAAAAATATGAAGAGCCCCAGAAAGTGTCTAAAATATGAGGAGCATGAAACGGTCTGAAAAATAGGAGCAGCATGAAATAGTGTTCAAAAACATGAAGAGCCTGAAAATTTGTGAACAATATGAAAAGCTTCAAAAGGTGTCAAAAATATGAGGAGAATGAAACGGTCTGAAAAATAGGAGAAGCATGAAGCTGTCCTCTAATACATGAAGAGCCTGAGAAGGTGTGTAAAATATGAAGAGCTTCAAAAGGTGTGAAAAATATGAAGAGCTTCGAAAGTGACAAAAATATGAGGAGCATGAAACGGTCTGAAAAATAGGAGGAGCATGAAGTGGTATTGAAAAACAGAAAGAGCCTGAAAAGGTGTGAAAATTATGCAGAGCTTCAAAAGGTGTCAAAAATATGAGGAGCATGAAACGGTCTGAAAAATAGGAGGAGCATGAAGTGGTATTGAAAAACAGAAAGAGCCTGAAAAGTTGTGAAAAATATTTAGAGCTTCAAAAGGTGTCAAAAATATGAGGAGCATGAAACGGTTTAAAAAAAAGAAGGAGCATGAAACGGTCTTCAAAAACATGAAGTGCCTGAAAAGGTGTGAAAAATATGAAGAGCTTCAAAAGGTGTCAAAAATATGAGGACCATGAAACGGTCTGAAAAATAGGAGGAGCATGAAGTGGTATTGAAAATCATAAAGAGCCTGAAAAGGTGTGAAAAATATGAAGGGCTTCAAAAGGTGTCAAAAATATGAGGAGCATGAAACAGTGTTCAAAAACTTGAAAAGCCTGAAAAGTTGTGAAATATATGAAGAGCTTCAAAAGGTGTCAAAAATGTGAGGAGCATGAAACGGTCTGAACAATAGGAGGAACATGAATCGGTGTTGAAAAACATGAAGAACCTGAAAAGGTGTGAAAAATATGAAGAGCTTCAAAAGGTGTCAAAAATATGAGGAGCATGAAACAGTCTGAAAAATAGGAGCAGCATGAAGCGGTTTTGAAAAACATGAAGAGCCTTAAAAGATGTGAAAAATATGAAGCACTTCAAAAGGTTTCAAAAATATGAGGAGCATGAAACGGTCTGAAAAATAGGAGGAGCCTGAAACGCTTTTCAAATCGTGAAGAGCCTGAAAATGTGTGAAATATATGAAGAGCTACAAAAGGTGTCAAAAATAGGAGGAGCATGAAGCGATGTAGAAAAACCTGAATAGCCTGAAAAGGTGTGAAAAATATGAAGATCTTCAAAAGGTGTCAAAAATATGAGGAGCATGACACGGTCAGAAATATAGCAGGAGCATGAAGTGGTGTTGAAAACATGAAGAACCTGAAAAGTTGTGAAATGATGAAGAGCTTCAAAAGGTGTCAAATATATGAGCAGCATGAAACGTTTTGAAAAATTGGAGGTGCAAGAAACGATGTTCAAAACATGAAGAGCCTGAAAAGGTGTGAAAAATATGAAGGGCTTAAAAACGTATCAAAAATATGAGGAGCATGAAACGGTTTGAAAAACATGAGGATCATGAAACCTTGCTGAAAAACATGAAGAGCCTGAAAAGATGTGAAAAATATGAAGAGCTTCAATATGTATCAAAAATATGAGGAGCATGAAACGGTCTGAAAAATAAGAGGAGCATGAAGCGGTGTTGAAAAATATGAAGAGCATGAAATCGTGTGAAAAATATGAAGAGCTTCAAAAGGTGTGAAAATTATGAAAAGCTTCTAAAGGTGTTAAAAATGAGATGGGCATGAAACGGTCTGAAAATTAGGAGGAGCATGAAGTGGTGTTGAAAAACATGAAGAGACTGAAAAGGTGTGAAATATACGATGAGCTTCAAAAGGTGTGAAAATATGAAGAGCTTCAAAAGGTGTCAAAAATATGAGGAGCATGAAGCGGTCTGAAAAATAGGAGGAGCATGAAGTGGTGTTGAAAAACATGAAGAGTTTGAAAAAGGTGTGAAACATATGAGTAGAATAAAACGGTCTGAAAAACAGGAGGAGCATTAAGTGGTGTAGAAAAACATGAAGAGCCTGAAAACGTGTGAAAAATATGAAGAGCTTCAAAAGGTGTCAAAAAGATGAGGAGCTTGAAACGGTCTGAAATATAGGAGGAGCGTGAAAAGGTGTTAGAAAACATGAAGAGCTTCAAAAGGTGTGAAACATATGAGGAGCATGAAACGGTTTGAAAAATAGGAGGAGCATGAAGCGGTGTTGAAAAACATGAAAAGCCTGAAAAGGTGTGAAAAATATGAAGAGCTTGAAAAGGTGTCAAAAACATGAGGAGCATGAAAAGGTCTGAAAAATAGGAGGAGCATGAAGCGTTGTAGAAAAACATGAAGAGCCTGACAACGTGTGAAACTATGAAGAGCTTCAAAAGGTGTCAAAAATATGAGGAGCATGAAATGGTCTGAAAAATAGGAGGAGCATGAAGCGGTGTTTAAAAATATGAAGAGCCTGAAAAGGTGTGAAAAATATAGTGAGCTTCAAAAGGTGTCAAAAATATGAGGAGCATGAAACAGTCTGAAATATAGGTGGTGCATGAAGTGATGTTGAGAAACATGAACAGCCTGATAAGGTGTGAAATATATGAAAAGCTTCAAAATGTGTCAAAATTATGAGGAGAAGGAAAATGTCTGAAAAATAAGAGGAGCATGAAGCGGTTTTGAAAAACATGAAAAGACTGAAAGTGTGTGAAAAATATGAAGAGCTTCAAAAGGTGTCAAAAATATGAGGAGCGTGAAACGGTTTGAGAAATAGGAAGAGCATGAAGTTGTGTTGAAAAACGTGAAGAGCCTATAAAGGTGTGAAAAACATGAAGAGATTCCAAAGGTGTGAAAAATATGAGGAGCATTAATCGGGCTAAAAAATAGGAGGAGCGTGAAACGGTGTTCAAAAACATCAAGTGCCTGAAAAGGTGTGAAAAATATGAAGAGCTTCAAAAGATGTGAAATACATAAGGAGCATTAAACCGTCTGAAAAATAGGAGGAGCATGAAGCGGTGTTCAAAAATGTGAAGAGCCTGAAAAAGTGTGAAAAAAATGAAGAGCGTCCAAAAGTGTCAAAAATATGAGGAGCATGAAATGGACTGAAAAATAGGAGCAGCATGAAACGGTCTGAAATATAGGAGGAGCATGAAATGGAGTTGAAAAACATGAAGAGCCTGAAAAGGTGTGAAAAATAGGAGGAGCTTCAAACGGTGTCAAAAATATGAGGAGCATGAAACGGTCTGAAAAATAGGAGGAACATGAAGCGGTGCCCAAAAACATGAAGAGCCTGAAAACGTGTGAAAAATATGAAGAGCTTCAAAAGGTCTCAAAAATATGAGGAGCATGAAACGGTCTGAAAAATAGGAGGAGCAAGAAGCGGTGTTGAAAAACATGAAGAGCCTGAAAAGGGGTGAAAAATATGAAGAGCTTCAAAAGGTGTCAAAATTATGAGGAGCATTCAGCGGTCTGATAAATAGGAGGAGCATGAAGACCTGTTCAAAAACATGAAGACCCTGAAAAGGTGCGAAAAATATGAAGAGCCAAAAAAGGTGTGAAATGTATGAAGAGCTTCAAAAGGTGTGAAAAATAGGAAGAGCTTCAAAAGGTGTCAAAATTGAGATGAGCATGAAACGGTCTGAAAAATAGGAGGAGCATGAAGCGGTGTTGAAAAACATGAAGAGCCTGAAAAGGTGTGAGAAATATGAAGAGCTTCAAAAGGTGTCAAAAATATGAGCAGCATGAAACGGTCTGTAAAAAATGAGGATCATGAAGTGGTGTTGAAAAACATGAAGAGCCTGAAAAGGAGTGAAAAATATGAAGAGCTTCAAAAGGTGTCAGAAATATGAGGAGCTTGAAACGGTCTGAAAAATCGGAGGGACATGAAGCGGTGTTGAAAAACATGAAGAGCCTGAAAAAGTGTGAAAAATATGAAGAGCTTCGAAAGGTGTGAAAAATATGAAGAGCTTCAAAACGTGTCAAAAATATGAGGACCCTGAAACGGTCAAAAAATAGGAGGAGCAAGAAACGGTCTGAAAAATAGGAGGAGCATGAAGCGGTGTTGAAAAACATGAAGAGCCTGAAAAGGTGTGAAAAATATGAAGAGCTTCCAAAATTGTAAAAAATATGAGGAGCATGAAAGGGTCTGAAAAATAGGAGTAGCAAGAAACGGTCTGAAAAATAGGAGAAGCATGAAGCGGTGTTCAAAAACATGGAGATCGTGAAATGGTGTGAAAAATATGAAGAGCTTCAAAAGGTTTCAAAAATATGAGGAGCATTAAACGGTCTGAAAAATAGGAGGAGCATGAAACTGTGCTCAAATACATGAAGAGCCTGAGAAGGTGTGAAAAATATGAAGAGCTTCAAAAGGTGTGAAAATTATTAGGAGCATGAAACGGTCTCAAAAATAGGAGGAGCATGAAGCGGTGATGAAAAACTTAAAGAGCCTGAAAAGGCGTCAAAAATATGAAGAGCTTCAAAAGGTGTCAATAATAAGAGGTGCATGAAACAGTGTGAAAAATAGGATGAGCATGAAACGGTCTGAAAAATAGGAGGAGCATGAAGTGGTGTAGAAAAACACAAAGAGCCTGAAAAGGTTTGACAAATATAAAGAGCTTCAAAGGTGTGAAAAATATGAGGAGCATGAAACGGTCTGAAAAATAGGAGGAGCATGAAACGGTGTGTAAACACGAAGAGCATGAAAAGGTGTGAAAAAAAGGAAGAGCTTCAAAAGGTGTCACAAATAAGAGGAACATGAAACGGTCTGAAAAATAGAAGAAGCATGAAGCGGTGTTTAAAAACAAGAAGAGGCCGAAAAGGTGTGAAAAATATGAAGAGCTTCAAAAGGTGTGAAAAATATGAAGAGCCTGAAACGGTCTGAAAAATGGGAGGATCATAAAGCGGTTTTCAAAAACATGAAGAGCCTGAAAAGGTGTGAAAAATATGAAGAGCCCCAGAAAGTGTCTAAAATATGAGGAGCATGAAACGGTCTGAAAAATAGGAGCAGCATGAAATAGTGTTCAAAAACATGAAGAGCCTGAAAATTTGTGAACAATATGAAAAGCTTCAAAAGGTGTCAAAAATATGAGGAGAATGAAACGGTCTGAAAAATAGGAGAAGCATGAAGCTGTCCTCTAATACATGAAGAGCCTGAGAAGGTGTGTAAAATATGAAGAGCTTCAAAAGGTGTGAAAAATATGAAGAGCTTCGAAAGTGACAAAAATATGAGGAGCATGAAACGGTCTGAAAAATAGGAGGAGCATGAAGTGGTATTGAAAAACAGAAAGAGCCTGAAAAGGTGTGAAAATTATGCAGAGCTTCAAAAGGTGTCAAAAATATGAGGAGCATGAAACGGTCTGAAAAATAGGAGGAGCATGAAGTGGTATTGAAAAACAGAAAGAGCCTGAAAAGTTGTGAAAAATATTTAGAGCTTCAAAAGGTGTCAAAAATATGAGGAGCATGAAACGGTTTAAAAAAAAGAAGGAGCATGAAACGGTCTTCAAAAACATGAAGTGCCTGAAAAGGTGTGAAAAATATGAAGAGCTTCAAAAGGTGTCAAAAATATGAGGACCATGAAACGGTCTGAAAAATAGGAGGAGCATGAAGTGGTATTGAAAATCATAAAGAGCCTGAAAAGGTGTGAAAAATATGAAGGGCTTCAAAAGGTGTCAAAAATATGAGGAGCATGAAACAGTGTTCAAAAACTTGAAAAGCCTGAAAAGTTGTGAAATATATGAAGAGCTTCAAAAGGTGTCAAAAATGTGAGGAGCATGAAACGGTCTGAACAATAGGAGGAACATGAATCGGTGTTGAAAAACATGAAGAACCTGAAAAGGTGTGAAAAATATGAAGAGCTTCAAAAGGTGTCAAAAATATGAGGAGCATGAAACAGTCTGAAAAATAGGAGCAGCATGAAGCGGTTTTGAAAAACATGAAGAGCCTTAAAAGATGTGAAAAATATGAAGCACTTCAAAAGGTTTCAAAAATATGAGGAGCATGAAACGGTCTGAAAAATAGGAGGAGCCTGAAACGCTTTTCAAATCGTGAAGAGCCTGAAAATGTGTGAAATATATGAAGAGCTACAAAAGGTGTCAAAAATAGGAGGAGCATGAAGCGATGTAGAAAAACCTGAATAGCCTGAAAAGGTGTGAAAAATATGAAGATCTTCAAAAGGTGTCAAAAATATGAGGAGCATGACACGGTTAGAAATATAGCAGGAGCATGAAGTGGTGTTGAAAACATGAAGAACCTGAAAAGTTGTGAAATGATGAAGAGCTTCAAAAGGTGTCAAATATATGAGCAGCATGAAACGTTTTGAAAAATTGGAGGTGCAAGAAACGATGTTCAAAACATGAAGAGCCTGAAAAGGTGTGAAAAATATGAAGGGCTTAAAAACGTATCAAAAATATGAGGAGCATGAAACGGTTTGAAAAACATGAGGATCATGAAACCTTGCTGAAAAACATGAAGAGCCTGAAAAGATGTGAAAAATATGAAGAGCTTCAATATGTATCAAAAATATGAGGAGCATGAAACGGTCTGAAAAATAAGAGGAGCATGAAGCGGTGTTGAAAAATATGAAGAGCATGAAATCGTGTGAAAAATATGAAGAGCTTCAAAAGGTGTGAAAATTATGAAAAGCTTCTAAAGGTGTTAAAAATGAGATGGGCATGAAACGGTCTGAAAATTAGGAGGAGCATGAAGTGGTGTTGAAAAACATGAAGAGACTGAAAAGGTGTGAAATATACGATGAGCTTCAAAAGGTGTGAAAATATGAAGAGCTTCAAAAGGTGTCAAAAATATGAGGAGCATGAAGCGGTCTGAAAAATAGGAGGAGCATGAAGTGGTGTTGAAAAACATGAAGAGTTTGAAAAAGGTGTGAAACATATGAGTAGAATAAAACGGTCTGAAAAACAGGAGGAGCATTAAGTGGTGTAGAAAAACATGAAGAGCCTGAAAACGTGTGAAAAATATGAAGAGCTTCAAAAGGGGTCAAAAAGATGAGGAGCTTGAAACGGTCTGAAATATAGGAGGAGCGTGAAAAGGTGTTAGAAAACATGAAGAGCTTCAAAAGGTGTGAAACATATGAGGAGCATGAAACGGTTTGAAAAATAGGAGGAGCATGAAGCGGTGTTGAAAAACATGAAAAGCCTGAAAAGGTGTGAAAAATATGAAGAGCTTGAAAAGGTGTCAAAAACATGAGGAGCATGAAAAGGTCTGAAAAATAGGAGGAGCATGAAGCGTTGTAGAAAAACATGAAGAGCCTGACAACGTGTGAAACTATGAAGAGCTTCAAAAGGTGTCAAAAATATGAGGAGCATGAAATGGTCTGAAAAATAGGAGGAGCATGAAGCGGTGTTTAAAAATATGAAGAGCCTGAAAAGGTGTGAAAAATATAGTGAGCTTCAAAAGGTGTCAAAAATATGAGGAGCATGAAACAGTCTGAAATATAGGTGGTGCATGAAGTGATGTTGAGAAACATGAACAGCCTGATAAGGTGTGAAATATATGAAAAGCTTCAAAATGTGTCAAAATTATGAGGAGAAGGAAAATGTCTGAAAAATAAGAGGAGCATGAAGCGGTTTTGAAAAACATGAAAAGACTGAAAGTGTGTGAAAAATATGAAGAGCTTCAAAAGGTGTCAAAAATATGAGGAGCGTGAAACGGTTTGAGAAATAGGAAGAGCATGAAGTTGTGTTGAAAAACGTGAAGAGCCTATAAAGGTGTGAAAAATATGAAGAGATTCCAAAGGTGTGAAAAATATGAGGAGCATTAATCGGGCTAAAAAATAGGAGGAGCGTGAAACGGTGTTCAAAAACATCAAGTGCCTGAAAAGGTGTGAAAAATATGAAGAGCTTCAAAAGATGTGAAATACATAAGGAGCATTAAACCATCTGAAAAATAGGAGGAGCATGAAGCGGTGTTCAAAAACATGAAGAACCAGGAAAGGTGTGAAAAATATGAAGAGCTTCAAAATGTGTCAAACATATGAGGAGCATGAAACGGTCTGAAACATAGGAGGAGCATGAAGCGGTGTTGAAAAACATGAAGAGCATGAAAAGGTGTGAAAAATATGAAGAGCATGAAAATGTGTGAAAAATATGAGGAGCATAAACTGTGTTCAAAAACATGAAGATCCAGAAAAGTTTGAAAAATATGAAGAGCGTTAAAATGTCTCAAAAACATGAGGAGCATGAAACGGTCTGAAAATAGAAGGAGCATGAAGCGGTGTTCAAAAATATGAAGAGTCTGAAAAGGTGTGAAAAATATGAAGAGCTTCTAAACGTGTCAAAAATATGAGGAGCATGAAACCTCCTTAAAAATTGGAGGAGCATGAAGCGGTGTTCAAAATCTAAAGAGCCTGAAAAGGTGTGAAAAATATGAAGAGCTTCAAAAGGTGTCAAAAATATGAGGAGCATGAAACGGTCTTAAATATAGGAGGAGCATGAAACGGTGTTCAATAACATGAAGAGCCTGAAAAGGTGTGAAAAATATGAAGAGCTTCAAAAGGTGTCAAAACAATGAGAAGCATGAAACGGTCTGAAAATTAGGAGGAGCATGAAACGGTGTTCAAAAACATGAAGAGCCTGAAATGGTGTGAAAAATATGGAGAGCTTCAAAAGGTGTCAAAAATATGAGGATCATGAAACGGTCTGAAAATTAGGAGGAGCATGAAGCGTTGTTATAAACATGAAGAGCCTGAAAAAGTGTGAAAAATATGAAGAGCTTCAAAAGGTGTCAAAACAATGAGAAGCATGAAACGGTCTGAAAAATAGGAGTAGCATGAATTGGTGTTCAAAAACATGAAGAGCCTGTTAAGCTGTGAAAAATATGAAGAGCTTCAAAAAGTGTCAAAAATATGAGGAGCATGAAACGGTGTTCAAAAACATGAAAAGCCTGAAAAGGTGTGAAAAAAATGATTAGCTTCAAAAGGTGTGAAAAATATGTGGAGCATGAAACGATCTGAAAAATAGGAGGAGAATGAATTGGTGCTGAAAAACATGAAGAGCCTGAAAAGATGTGAAAAATATGAAGAGCTTCAAAATGTGTCAAAAATATGAGGAGCATGAAACGGTCTGAAAAAGAGGAGGAGCATGAAACGTTGTTGAAAAACATGAAGAGCCTGAAAAGCTGTGAAAAACATGAAGAGCTACAAAAGGTGTAAAATATATGAGGAGCATGAAACGGTCTGAGTAATTGGAGAAGGATGAAGCAGTGTTCTAAAGCATGAAGAGCCTGAAAATGTGTGAAAAATATGAAGAGATTCAAAACGTGTCAAATATATGAGGAGCATGAAACGGTCTGAAATATATGAGGAGCATGAAGCGGTGTTGAAAAACATGAAGAGCCTGAAAAGGTGTGAAAAATATGAAGAGCTTCAAAAGGTGTGAAAAATATGAGGAGCATGAAACTGTGTTCAAAAACATGAAGAGCCTGAAAAGGTGTGAAAAATATGAAGAGCTTCAAAAGGTGTCAAAAATATGAGGAGCAAGAAACGGTCTGAAAATTAGGAGGAGCATGAAGCCGTTTTCAAAAACTTGAAGAGCCTGAAATGGTGTGAAAAATATGAACAGCTTCTAAAGGTGTCAAAGATATGAGGAGCATGAAACGGTCTGAAAAATAGGAGGAGCATGATACGGCGTTGAAAAACATAAAGAGCCTGAAAAGGTGTGAAAAATATGAAGAGCTTCAAAAGGTGTCAAAAAAATGACGAGCATAAAATGGTATGAAAAATAAAAGGAGCATGTAACGGTGTTCAAAAACATGAAGAGCCTGAAAGGTATGAAAAATATGCAGAGCTTCAAAACGTCTCAAAAACATGAGGAGCATGAAACGGTCTGAAAAATAGGAGGAGCATGAAACGGTGTTCAAAAACATGAAGAGCCTGAAAAGGTGTGAAAAATATGAAGAGCTTCAAAAGGTGTCAAAAATATGAGGACCATGAAACGGTCTGAAAAATAGGAGGAGCATGAAGCGGTGTTGAAAAACATGAAGAGCCTGAAAAGGTGTGAAATATATGAAGAGCTTCAAAAGGTGTAAAAAATATGAGGAGTTTGAAAGGGTCTGAAAAATAAGAGGATCTGGTTTCCTCAGTGTGTATGCCCAGAAGTGGAATTGCTGGGTCATATGGCAGTTCTATTTCCAGTTTTTTAAGAAATCTCTACACCGTTTGCATAGCGGCTGTACTAGTGTGCATTCCCACCAACAGTATAAGAGGGTTCCCTTTTCTCCACTCCCTCTCCAGCATTTATTGCTTGTAGACTTTTGGATAGCAGCCATCCTGACTGGCATGTAATGGTACCTCATTGTGGTTTTGATTTGCATTTCTCTAATAATGAGTGATGTTGAGCATCTTTTCATGTGTTTGTTATCCATCTGTATGTCTTCTTTGGAGAAATGTCTGTTTAGTTCTTTGGCTCATTTTTTATTGGGTCATTTATTTTTCTGGAATTGAGCTGCAGGATTTGCTTGTATATTTTTGAGATTAATCCTTTGTCTGTTTCTTCATTTGCTATTATTTTCTCCCAATCTGAGGGCTGTCTTTTCACCTTACTTATAGTTTCCTTTGTAGTGCAAAAGCTTTTAAGTTTCATTAGGTCCCATTTCTTTAGTTTTGCTTTTATTTCCAATATTCTGGGAGGTGGGTCATAGAGGATCTTGCTTTGATTTATGTCGGAGAGTGTTTTGCCTATGTTCTCCTCTAGGAGTTTTATAGTTTCTGGTCTTACATTTACATCTTTAATCCATTTTGAGTTTATTTTTGTGTATGGTGTTAGAAAGTGTTCTATTTTCATTCTTTTACAAGTGGTTGACCAGTTTTCCCAGCACCACTTGTTAAAGAGGTTGTCTTTTTTCCATTGTATATCCTTGCCTCCTTTGTCAAAGATAAGGTGTCCATAGGTTCGTCTGAAAGAGACACGTGCACCCCAATGTTCATCGCAGCACTGTTTATAATAGCCAGGACATGGAAGCAACCTAGATGCCCGTCAGCAGATGAATGGATAAGAAAGCTGTGGTACATATACACCATGGAATATTACTCAGCCATTAAAAAGAATTCATTTGAATCAGTCCTAATGAGATGGATGAAGCTGGAGCCCATTTTACAGAGTGAAGTAAGCCAGAAAGATAAAGAACATTACAGCATACTGACACATGTATATGGAATTTAGAAAGGTGACAACGATAACCCTATATGCAGAACAGAAAAAGAGACACAGAAATACAGAACAGACTTTTAAACTTTGTGGGAGAATGTGAGGGTGGGATATTTCAAAAGAACAGCATGTATGCAATCTATGGTGAAACAGATCACCAGCCCAGGTAGGATGCACGAGACAAGTGCTCCGGCTTGGTGCACTGGGAAGACCCAGAGGAATCGGGTGGAGAGGGAGGTGGGAGGGGGAATCGGGACTGGGAATACATGTAAATCCATGGCTGATTCAAATCAAAGTATGAAAAAACCCACTGGAAAAAAAAATAAAAATAATAAAAAAAATTAAAAAAATAACAATAAAAAAAAAAATAAGAGGAGCATGAAACGGTGTTCAAAAACATGAAGAGCCTGAAAAGGTGTGGAAATTATGAAGAGCTTCAAAAGGTGTCAAATATATGAGGAGCATAAAACGGTCTGAAAAAAAGGACGAGCATGAAGCGGTGTTGAAAAACATGAAGAGCCTGAAAAGGTGTGATAAATATGAAGAGTTTCAAAACGTGTCAAAAAGATGCGGAGCAATAAACGGTCTGAAAAATAGGAGGAGCATGAAGCGGTGTTGAAAAATATGAAGAGCCTGAAAAGGTGTGAAAAATCTGAAGAGCTTCAAAAGGTGTCAAATATATGAGTAGCATGAAACGGTCTGAAAAATAGGAGGAGCATGAAGTGGTGTTGAAAACCATGAAGAGCCTGTAAGGTGTGAAAAATATGAAGAACTTCAAAAGGTGTCAAAAATATAAGGAGCATGAAACGGCCTGAAAAATAGGAGGAGCATTAAGTGGTGTTGAAAAACGTGAAGAGCCTGAAAAGGTGTGTAAAATATGAAGAACTTAAAAGGTGTCAAAAATATGAGCAGCATGAAACGGTCTGAAAAACAGGAGGAGCATGAAACGGTGTTCAAAAACATGAAGAGCCTGGAGAAGTGTGAAAAATATGAAGAGCTTCAAAAGGTGTCAAAAATATGAGGAGCATGAAACGGTCTGAAAAAAAGGAGGAGCATGAAGCGGTGTTGAAAAACATGAAGAGCCTGACAAGGTGTGAAAAATATGCAGAGCTTCAAAAGGTGTCAAAAATATGAGGAGCGTGAAACGGTCTGAAAAATAGGAAGAGCATGAAGTGGTGTTGAAAAACGTGAAGAGCCTATAAAGGTGTGAAAAATATGAAGAGCTTCCAAAGGTGTGAAAAATATGAGGAGCATTAATCGGGCTAAAAAATAGGAGGAGCGTGAAACGGTGTTCAAAAACATCAAGTGCCTGAAAAGGTGTGTAAAATATGAAGAGCTTCAAAAGATGTGAAATACATGAGGAGCATTAAACCGTCTGAAAAATAGGAGGAGCATGAAGCGGTGTTCAAAAACATGAAGAACCAGGAAAGGTGTGAAAAATATGAAGAGCTTCAAAATGTGTCAAACATATGAGGAGCATGAAACGGTCTGAAACATAGGAGGAGCATGAAGCGGTGTTGAAAAACATGAAGAGCGTGAAAAGGTGTGAAAAATATGAAGAGCATGAAAATGTGTGAAAAATATGAGGAGCATAAACTGTGTTCAAAAACATGAAGATCCAGAAAAGTTGTGAAAAATATGAAGAGCGTTAAAATGTCTCAAAAACATGAGGAGCATGAAACGGTCTGAAAATAGAAGGAGCATGAAGCGGTGTTCAAAAATATGAAGAGCCTGAAAAGGTGTGAAAAATATGAAGAGCTTCTAAACGTGTCAAAAATATGAGGAGCATGAAACCTTCTTAAAAATTGGAGGAGCATGAAGCGGTGTTCAAAAATCTAAAGAGCCTGAAAAGGTGTGAAAAATATGAAGAGCTTCAAAAGGTGTCAAAAATATGAGGAGCATGAAACGGTCTTAAATATAGGAGGAGCATGAAACGGTGTTCAATAACATGAAGAGCCTGAAAAGGTGTGAAAAATATGAAGAGCTTCAAAAGGTGTCAAAAATACGAAGAGAATGAAACAGTCTGAAAAATAGGAGGAGCATGAAACGGTGTTCAAAAACACGAAGAGCCTGAAATGGTGTGAAAAATATGGAGAGCTTCAAAAGGTGTCAAAAATATGAGGATCATGAAACGGTCTGAAAATTAGGAGGAGCATGAAGCGTTGTTTAAAAACAGGAAGAGCCTGAAAAAGTGTGAAAAATATGAAGAGCTTCAAAAGGTGTCAAAACTATGAGAAGCATGAAACGGTCTGAAAAATAGGAGTAGCATGAATTGGTGTTCAAAAACATGAAGAGCCTGTTAAGCTGTGAAAAATATGAAGAGCTTCAAAAAGTGTCAAAAATATGAGGAGCATGAAACGGTGTTCAAAAACATGAAAAGCCTGAAAAGGTGTGAAAAAAATGATTAGCTTCAAAAGGTGTGAAAAATATGTGGAGCATGAAACGATCTGAAAAATAGGAGGAGAATGAATTGGTGTTGAAAAACATGAAGAGCCTGAAAAGATGTGAAAAATATGAAGAGCTTCAAAATGTGTCAAAAATATGAGGAGCATGAAACGGTCTGAAAAATAGGAGGAGCATGAAACGTTGTTGAAAAACATGAAGAGCCTGAAAAGCTGTGAAAAACATGAAGAGCTACAAAAGGTGTAAAATATATGAGGAGCATGAAATGGTCTGAGTAATTGGAGAAGGATGAAGCAGTGTTCTAAAGCATGAAGAGCCTGAAAATGTGTGAAAAATATGAAGAGATTCAAAACGTGTCAAATATATGAGGAGCATGAAACGGTCTGAAATATATGAGGAGCATGAAGCGGTGTTGAAAAACATGAAGAGCCTGAAAAGGTGTGAAAAATATGAAGAGCTTCAAAAGGTGTGAAAAATATGAGGAGCATGAAACTGTGTTCAAAAACATGAAGAGCCTGAAAAGGTGTGAAAAATATGAAGAGCTTCAAAAGGTGTCAAAAATATGAGGAGCAAGAAACGGTCTGAAAATTAGGAGGAGCATGAAGCCGTTTTCAAAAACTTGAAGAGCCTGAAATGGTGTGAAAAATATGAACAGCTTCAAAAGGTGTCAAAGATATGAGGAGCATGAAACGGTCTGAAAAATAGGAGGAGCATGATACGGCGTTGAAAAACATAAAGAGCCTGAAAAGGTGTGAAAAATATGAAGAGCTTCAAAAGGTGTCAAAAAAATGACGAGCATAAAATGGTATGAAAAATAAAAGGAGCATGTAACGGAGTTCAAAAACATGAAGAGCCTGAAAGGTATGAAAAATATGCAGAGCTTCAAAACGTCTCAAAAACATGAGGAGCATGAAACGGTCTGAAAAATAGGAGGAGCATGAAACGGTGTTCAAAAACATGAAGAGCCTGAAAAGGTGTGAAAAATATGAAGAGCTTCAAAAGGTGTCAAAAATATGAGGACCATGAAACGGTCTGAAAAATAGGAGGAGCATGAAGCGGTGTTGAAAAACATGAAGAGCCTGAAAAGGTGTGAAATATATGAAGAGCTTCAAAAGGTGTAAAAAATATGAGGAGTTTGAAAGGGTCTGAAAAATAAGAGGATCTGGTTTCCTCAGTGTGTATGCCCAGAAGTGGAATTGCTGGGTCATATGGCAGTTCTATTTCCAGTTTTTTAAGAAATCTCTACACCGTTTGCATAGCGGCTGTACTAGTGTGCATTCCCACCAACAGTATAAGAGGGTTCCCTTTTCTCCACTCCCTCTCCAGCATTTATTGCTTGTAGACTTTTGGATAGCAGCCATCCTGACTGGCATGTAATGGTACCTCATTGTGGTTTTGATTTGCATTTCTCTAATAATGAGTGATGTTGAGCATCTTTTCATGTGTTTGTTATCCATCTGTATGTCTTCTTTGGAGAAATGTCTGTTTAGTTCTTTGGCTCATTTTTTATTGGGTCATTTATTTTTCTGGAATTGAGCTGCAGGATTTGCTTGTATATTTTTGAGATTAATCCTTTGTCTGTTTCTTCATTTGCTATTATTTTCTCCCAATCTGAGGGCTGTCTTTTCACCTTACTTATAGTTTCCTTTGTAGTGCAAAAGCTTTTAAGTTTCATTAGGTCCCATTTCTTTAGTTTTGCTTTTATTTCCAATATTCTGGGAGGTGGGTCATAGAGGATCTTGCTTTGATTTATGTCGGAGAGTGTTTTGCCTATGTTCTCCTCTAGGAGTTTTATAGTTTCTGGTCTTACATTTACATCTTTAATCCATTTTGAGTTTATTTTTGTGTATGGTGTTAGAAAGTGTTCTATTTTCATTCTTTTACAAGTGGTTGACCAGTTTTCCCAGCACCACTTGTTAAAGAGGTTGTCTTTTTTCCATTGTATATCCTTGCCTCCTTTGTCAAAGATAAGGTGTCCATAGGTTCGTCTGAAAGAGACACGTGCACCCCAATGTTCATCGCAGCACTGTTTATAATAGCCAGGACATGGAAGCAACCTAGATGCCCGTCAGCAGATGAATGGATAAGAAAGCTGTGGTACATATACACCATGGAATATTACTCAGCCATTAAAAAGAATTCATTTGAATCAGTCCTAATGAGATGGATGAAGCTGGAGCCCATTTTACAGAGTGAAGAAAGCCAGAAAGATAAAGAACATTACAGCATACTGACACATGTATTTGGAATTTAGAAAGGTGACAACGATAACCCTATATGCAGAACAGAAAAAGAGACACAGAAATACAGAACAGACTTTTAAACTTTGTGGGAGAATATGAGGGTGGGATATTTAAAAAGAACAGCATGTATGCAATCTATGGTGAAACAGACCACCAGCCCAGGTAGGATGCACGAGACAAGTGCTCTGGCTTGGTGCACTGGGAAGACCCAGAGGAATCAGGTGGAGAGGGAGGTGGGAGGGGGAATCGGGACTGGGAATACATGTAAATCCATGGCTGATTCATATCAAAGTATGACAAAACCCACTGGAAAAAAAAAATAAAAAAAATAAAAAAAATAAAAAAAATAAAAAAAAATAACAATAAAAAAAAATGAGAGGAGCATGAAACGGTGTTCAAAAACATGAAAAGCCTGAAAAGGTGTGGAAATTATGAAGAGCTTCAAAAGGTGTCAAATATATGAGGAGCATAAAACGGTCTGAAAAAAGGACGAGCATGAAGCGGTGTTGAAAAACATGAAGAGCCTGAAAAGGTGTGATAAATATGAAGAGTTTCAAAACGTGTCAAAAAGATGCGGAGCAATAAACGGTCTGAAAAATAGGAGGAGCATGAAGCGGTGTTGAAAAATATGAAGAGCCAGAAAAGGTGTGAAAAATCTGAAGAGCTTCAAAAGGTGTCAAATATATGAGTAGCATGAAACGGTCTGAAAAATAGGAGGAGCATGAAGTGGTGTTGAAAACCATGAAGAGCCTGTAAGGTGAGAAAAATATGAAGAACTTCAAAAGGTGTCAAAAATATAAGGAGCATGAAACGGCCTGAAAAATAGGAGGAGCATTAAGTGGTGTTGAAAAACGTGAAGAGCCTGAAAAGGTGTGTAAAATATGAAGAACTTAAAAGGTGTCAAAAATATGAGCAGCATGAAACGGTCTGAAAAACAGGAGGAGCATGAAACGGTGTTCAAAAACATGAAGAGCCTGGAGAAGTGTGAAAAATATGAAGAGCTTCAAAAGGTGTCAAAAATATGAGGAGCATGAAACGGTCTGAAAAAAAGGAGGAGCATGAAGCGGTGTTGAAAAACATGAAGAGCCTGACAAGGTGTGAAAAATATGCAGAGCTTCAAAAGGTGTCAAAAATATGAGGAGCGTGAAACGGTCTGAAAAATAGGAAGAGCATGAAGTGGTGTTGAAAAACGTGAAGAGCCTATAAAGGTGTGAAAAATATGAAGAGCTTCCAAAGGTGTGAAAAATATGAGGAGCATTAATCGGGCTAAAAAATAGGAGGAGCGTGAAACGGTGTTCAAAAACATCAAGTGCCTGAAAAGGTGTGTAAAATATGAAGAGCTTCAAAAGATGTGAAATGCATGAGGAGCATTAAACCGTCTGAAAAATAGGAGGAGCATGAAGCGGTGTTCAAAAACATGAAGAACCAGGAAAGGTGTGAAAAATATGAAGAGCTTCAAAATGTGTCAAACATATGAGGAGCATGAAACGGTCTGAAACATAGGAGGAGCATGAAGCGGTGTTGAAAAACATGAAGAGCGTGAAAAGGTGTGAAAAATATGAAGAGCATGAAAATGTGTGAAAAATATGAGGAGCAAAACTGTGTTCAAAAACATGAAGATCCAGAAAAGTTGTGAAAAATATGAAGAGCGTTAAAATGTCTCAAAAACATGAGGAGCATGAAACGGTCTGAAAATAGAAGGAGCATGAAGCGGTGTTCAAAAATATGAAGAGCCTGAAAAGGTGTGAAAAATATGAAGAGCTTCTAAACGTGTCAAAAATATGAGGAGCATGAAACCTTCTTAAAAATTGGAGGAGCATGAAGCGGTGTTCAAAAATCTAAAGAGCCTGAAAAGGTGTGAAAAATATGAAGAGCTTCAAAAGGTGTCAAAAATATGAGGAGCATGAAACGGTCTTAAATATAGGAGGAGCATGAAACGGTGTTCAATAACATGAAGAGCCTGAAAAGGTGTGAAAAATATGAAGAGCTTCAAAAGGTGTCAAAAATACGAAGAGAATGAAACAGTCTGAAAAATAGGAGGAGCATGAAACGGTGTTCAAAAACACGAAGAGCCTGAAATGGTGTGAAAAATATGGAGAGCTTCAAAAGGTGTCAAAAATATGAGGATCATGAAACGGTCTGAAAATTAGGAGGAGCATGAAGCGTTGTTTAAAAACATGAAGAGCCTGAAAAAGTGTGAAAAATATGAAGAGCTTCAAAAAGTGTCAAAACTATGAGAAGCATGAAACGGTCTGAAAAATAGGAGTAGCATGAATTGGTGTTCAAAAACATGAAGAGCCTGTTAAGCTGTGAAAAATATGAAGAGCTTCAAAAAGTGTCAAAAATATGAGGAGCATGAAACGGTGTTCAAAAACATGAAAAGCCTGAAAAGGTGTGAAAAAAATGATTAGCTTCAAAAGGTGTGAAAAATATGTGGAGCATGAAACGATCTGAAAAATAGGAGGAGAATGAATTGGTGTTGAAAAACATGAAGAGCCTGAAAAGATGTGAAAAATATGAAGAGCTTCAAAATGTGTCAAAAATATGAGGAGCATGAAACGGTCTGAAAAATAGGAGGAGCATGAAACGTTGTTGAAAAACATGAAGAGCCTGAAAAGCTGTGAAAAACATGAAGAGCTACAAAAGGTGTAAAATATATGAGGAGCATGAAACGGTCTGAATAATTGGAGAAGGATGAAGCAGTGTTCTAAAGCATGAAGAGCCTGAAAATGTGTGAAAAATATGAAGAGATTCAAAACGTGTCAAATATATGAGGAGCATGAAACGGTCTGAAATATATGAGGAGCATGAAGCGGTGTTGAAAAACATGAAGAGCCTGAAAAGGTGTGAAAAATATGAAGAGCTTCAAAAGGTGTGAAAAATATGAGGAGCATGAAACTGTGTTCAAAAACATGAAGAGCCTGAAAAGGTGTGAAAAATATGAAGAGCTTCAAAAGCGGTCAAAAATATGAGGAGCATGAAACGGTGTGAAAAATAGGAGAAACCTGAAACGGTGTTCCAAAACATGAAGAGCCTGAAAAGGTGTGAAAAATATGAAGAGCTTCAAAAGGTGTCAATAATATGAGGAGCAAGAAACGGTCTGAAAATTAGGAGGAGCATGAAGCCGTGTTCAAAAACTTGAAGAGCCTGAAATGGTGTGAAAAATATGAACAGCTTCAAAAGGTGTCAAAGATATAGGAGCATGAAACGGTCTGAAAAATAGGAGGAGCATGATACGGCATTGAAAAACATAAAGAGCCTGAAAAGGTGTGAAAAATATGTAGAACTTCAAAACTTGTCAAAAATATGACGAGCATGAAATGGTATGAAAAATAGGAGGAGCATGTAACGGTGTTCAAAAACATGAAGAGCCTGAAAAGGTATGAAAAATATGCCGAGCTTCAAAACGTCTCAAAAACATGAGGAGCATGAAACGGTCTGAAAATAGGAGGAGCATGAAACGGTGTTCGGAAACATGAAGAGCCTGAAAAGGTGTGAAAAATATGAAGAGCTTCAAAAGGTGTCAAAAATATGAGGAGCATGAAAAGGTCTGAAAAATAGGCGGAGCATGAAACGGTGTTCGGAAACATGAAGAGCCTGAAAAGGTGTGAAAAATATGAAGAGCTTCAAAATGAGTCAAAAATATCAGGAGCAAGAAACGGTCTGAAAACTAGGAGGAGCATGAAACGGTGTTCAAAAACATGAAGAGCCTCAAAAAGTACAAAAAATATGAAGAGCTTAAACACGTCTCAAATACATGAGGTGCATGAAACGGTCTGAAAAAAGGAGCATGAAACCGTGTTCAACAACGTGAAGAGCCTGAAAGGTGTGAAAAATATGAAGAGCTTCAACACGTGTCAAAAATATGAGGAGCATGAAAAGTTCTGTAAAATAGGAGGAGCATGAAGCGGTGTTCAAAAACCTGAAGAGCCTGAAAAGGTGTGAAAAATATGAAGAGCTTCAAAAGGTGTCAAAAATAGGAGGAGCATGAAACGGTCTGAAAAATAGGAGGAGCATGAAACGGTGTTCAAAAACATGAAGAGCCTGAAAAGGTGTGCAAAATATGAAGAGCATGAAAATGTGTGAAAAAAATGAGGAGAATGAAACTGTGTTCAAAAACATGAAAATCCTGAAAAGTTGTGAAAAATATGAAGAGCTTCAAAACGTCTCAAAAACATGAGGAGCATGAAACAGTCTGAAAATAGAAGGAGCATGAAGCAGTGTTCAAAAACATGAAGAGCCAGAAAAGGTTTGAAAAATATGAAGAGCTTCAAAAGGTGTCAAAAGTATGAGGAACATGAAACGGTGTTCAAAAACATGAAGAGCCTGAACAGGTGTGAAAAATATGAAGAGCTTCAAAAGGTGTCAAAAATATTAGGAGCATGAAACGGTCTGAAAAATAGGAGGAGCTTGAAATGGTGTTTAAAACCATGAAGAGCCTGAAAAGGTGTGAAAAATATGAAGAGCTTGAAAAGGTGGCAAAAATATGAGGAACATGAAACGGTGTTCAAAAACATGTAGAGCATGAAAAGGTGTGAAAAATATGAAGAGCTTCAAAAGGTGTCAAAAATATGAGGAGCATGAAACGGTCTGAAAAACAGGAGGAGCATGAAATGGTGTTCAAAACCATGAAGAGCCTGAAAAGGTGTGAAAAATATGAAGAGATTCAAAAGGTGTCAGAAATATGAGGAGCATGAAACGGTCTGAAAATTAGGAGGAGCAAGAGACCGTGGACAAAAACATGAAGAGCCTGAAAAGTTTTGAAAAATATGAAGAGCTTAAAAGGTGTCAAAAATATGAGGAGCATGAAACAGTGTGAAAAATACGAGGAGCATGAAGCGGTGTTGAATAAAATGAAGAGCCTGAAAAGGTGTGAAAAATATGAAGAGCATGAAAATGTGTGAAAAATATGAGGAGCATAAACTGTGTTCAAAAACATGAAGATCCAGAAAAGGTGTGAAAAATATGAAGAGCGTCAAAATGTCTCAAATACATGAGGAGCATGAAACGGTCTGAAAATAGAAGGAGCATTAAGCGGTGTTCAAAAACATGAAGAGCCTGAAAAGGTGTGAAAAATATGAAGAGCTTCTAAACGTGTCAAAAATATGAGGAGCATGAAACCTTCTTAAAAACTGGAGGAGCATGAAGCGGTGTTCAAAAATCTAAAGAACATGAAAAGGTGTGAAAAATATGAAGAGCTTCAAAAGGTCTCAAAAATATGAGGAGCATGAAACGGTCTGAAATATAGGAGGAGCATGAAACGGAGTTCAATAACATGAAGAGCCTGAAAAGGTGTGAAAAATATGAAGAGCTTCAAAAGGTGTCAAATATATGAGGATCATGAAACGATCTGAAAATTAGGAGGAGCATGAAGCGTTGTTTAAAAACATGAAGAGCCTGAAAAAGTGTGAAAAATATGAAGAGCTTCAAAAGGTGTCAAAAATATGAGGAGAATGAAATGGTCTGAAAAATAGGAGTAGCATGAATTTGTGTCCAAAAACATGAAGAGCCTGTTAAGCTGTGAAAAATATGAAGAGCTTCAAAAGGTGTCAAAATTATGAGGAGCATGAAACGGTGTTCAAAACATGAAAAGCCTGAAAAGGTGTGAAAAAAATGATTAGCTTCAAAAGGTGTGAAAAATATGTGGAGCATGAAATGATCTGAAAAATAGGAGGAGAATGAATTGGTGTTGAAAAACATGAAGAGCCTGAAAAGATGTGAAAAATTGAAGAGCTTCAAAATGTGTCAAAAATATGAGGAGCATGAAACAGTCTGAAATAGGAGGAGCATCAAACGTTGTTGAAAAACATGAAGAGCCTGAAAAGCTGTGAAAAATATGAAGAGCTACAAAAGGTGTAAAATATATGAGGAGCATGAAACGGTCTGAAAAACTGGAGAAGGATGAAGCGGTGTTCAAAATCAAGAAGAGCCTGAAAATGTGTGAAAAATATGAAGGGCTTCAAAACGTGTCAAATATATGAGGAGCATGAAACGGTCTGATACATAGGAGGAGCATGAAGCGGTGTTGAAAAACATGAAGAGCTGAAAAGGTGTGAAAAATATGAAAGCTCCAAAAGGTGTGAAAAATATGAGGAGCCTGAAACAGTTTGAAAAAGAGGAGGAGCATGAAACGGTGATGAAGAACATGAAGAGCCGGGAAGGGTGTCAAAAATATGAAGAGCTTCAAAGGTGTCAAAAATATGAGGAGCATGAAACAATCTGAAAAATAGGAGGAGCATTAAGCGGTGTTCAAAAACATGAAGAGCCTTAAAGGTGTGCAAAATATGAAGAGATTCAAAACGTGTGAAAAATATGAGGAGCATGAATCGGTCTGAAAAATAGGAGGAGCATGAAGCAGTGTTCAAAAACATGAAGAGACTGAAAAGGTGTGAAAAATATGAAGAGCTTCAAAACGTGTGAAAAATATGAGGAGCATGAATCGGTCTGAAAAATAGGAGGAGCAAGAGACCGTGTTCAAAAACATGAAGAGCCTGAAAAGGTTTGAAAAATATGAAGAGCTTGAAAAGGTGGCAAAAATATGAGGAGCATGAAACGGTCTGAAAAAGAGGAGGAGCATTAAGCTGTGTTGAAATTCAGGAAGAGCCTGAAAAGGTGTGAAATATATGAAGACCTTCAAAAGGTGTCAAAAATATGAGGAGCATTAAACTGTCTGAAAAATAGGAGGAGCATGAAGCGTGGTTGAAAAACATGAAGAGCCTGAAAAGGTGTGAAAAATATGAAGAGCTTCAAAAGGTGTCAAAAATATGAGGAGCCCGAAACGGTCTGAAAAATAGGAGGAGCATGAAACGGTGTTGAAAAACATGAAAAGTGTGAAAAGGTGTGAAAAATAAGAAGACCTTCAAAAGGTGTCAAATATATGAGGAGAACGAAAAGGTCTGAAAAATAGGAGGAGCATGAAACGGTGTTCAAAAACATGAAGAGCCTGAAAAGGTGTGAAAAATATGAAGAGCATGAAAATGTGTGAAAAATATGAGGAGCATAAACTGTGTTCAAAAACATGAAGATCCACAAAAGGTGTGAAAAATATGAAGACCGTCAAAATGTCTCAAAGAAATGAGGAGCATGAAACGGTCTGAAAATAGAAGGAGCATGAAGAGGTGTTCAAAAATATGAAGAGCCTGAAAAGGTGTGAAAAATATGAAGAGCTTCAAAACGTGTCAAAAATATGAGGAGCATCAAACGTTCTGAAAAATAGGAGGAGCATGAATCGGTGTTGAAAAACCTGAAGAGCCTGAAAAGGTGTGAAATATATGAAGAGCTTCAAAATGTGTCAAAAATATGAGGGGCATGAAACGGTCAGAAAAATAGGCGGAGCAAGAAACGGTGGTGGGAAACAAGAAGAGCATGAAAAGATGTGAAAAATATGAAGAGCATGAAAAGGTGTGAAAAATATGAGGAGCATGAAACTGTGTTCAAAAATATGAAGAGCCTGAAAAGTTGTGAAAAATATGAAGAGCTTCAAAAGGGGTCAAAAATATTAAGAGCATGAAACTGTCTGAAAAAATGGAGGAGCATGAAGCGGTGTTGAAAAACATGAAAAGCCTGAAAAAGTGTGAAAAATATGAAGAGCTTCAAAGGTGTCAAAAATATGAGGAGTATGAAACGGGCTGAAAAATGGGATTAGCATGAAAAGGTGTTGAAAACGTGAAGAGCCTGAAAATGAGTGGAAAATATAAAGAGCTTCTAAAGGTGTTAAAAATATGAGGAGCATGAAACGGTCTGACAAATAGGAGGAGCATGAAGTGGTGTTGAAAAACATGAAGAGCCTCAAAAGGTGTGAAGAATATGAAGAGCTTCAAAGGTGTCAATAATATGAGGAGCAAGAAACGGTCTGAAAAATAGGAGGAGCATGAAGTGGTGTTGAAAAACATGAAGAGCCTGAAAAGGGGTGAAAAATATGAAGACCTTCAAAAGGTGTCAAAAATATGAGGAGCATGAAAAGTTCTGAAAAAAAGGAGGAGCATGAAGCGGTGTTGAAAAACATGAAGAGCCTGAAAATGTGTGAAAAATATGAAGAGCTTCAAAAGCTGTCAAAAATATGAGGAGCAGGAATCGGTCTGAAAAGTAGGAGGAGTATGAAGTGGTGTTGAAAAACAAGAAGAGTCTGAAAATGTGTGAAAAATATGAAGGGCTTCATAAGGTGTCAAAAATATGAGGAGCATGAAACGGTCTGAAAAATAGGAGGAGCAAGAAACGGTTTTAACAAACATGAAGAGCATGAAAAGGTGTGAAAAATATGAAGAGCTTCAAAAGGTATCAAAATATGAGGAGCATGAAACGGGCTGAAATATAGGAGGAGCATGAAGCGGTGAAGAAAAACATGAAGAGCATGAAAACGTGTGAAAAATATGATGAGCTTCAAAGGTGTCAAAAATATGAAGAGTATGAAACGGTCTGAAAAATAGGATTAGCATGAAACGGTGTTGAAAACGTGAAGAGCCTGAAAATGAGTGGAAAATATGAAGAGCTTCAAAAGGTGTTAAAAATATGAGGAGAATGAAACGGTCTGAAAAATAGGAGGAGCATGAAGCGGTGTTGAAAAACATGAAGAGCCTCAGAGGTGTGAAGAATATGAAGAGCTTCAAAAGGTGTCAAAAATATGAGGAGCAAGAAACGGTCTGAAAAATAGGAGGAGCAAGAAACGGTTTTAACAAACATGAAGAGAGTGAAAAGGTGTGAAAAATATGAAGAGCTTCAAAAGGTATCAAAATATGAGGAGCATGAAACGGGCTGAAATATAGGAGGAGCATGAAGCAGTGAAGAAAAACATGAAGAGCATGAAAACTTGTGAAAAATATGAAGAGCTTTAAAAGGTGTCACAAATATGAGGAGCATGAAACGGTCTGAAAAATAGCAGGGGCATGAAGTGGTGTTGAAAAACATGAACGGCCTCAAAAGGTGTGAAGAATAGGAAGAGCTTCAAAAGGTGTCAAAAATATGAGGAGCAAGAAACGGTCTGAAAAATAGGAGGAGCATGAAACTGTGTTTAAAAACATGAAAAGCCTGAAAAGGTGTGAAAAATATGAAGAGCTTCAAAAGGTGTATAAAATATGAGGAGCATGAAAAGGTCTGAAAAATAGGAGGAGCATGAAACGGTGTTGAAAAACATGAAGAGCCTGAAAATGTGTGAAAAATATGAAGAGCTTCAAAAGGTGTCAAAAGTATGAGGAGCAGGAATCGGTCTGAAAAGTAGGAGGAGCATGAAGTGGTGTTGAAAAACATGAAGCATCTGAAAAGGTGTGAAAAATATGAAGGGCTTCATAAGGTGTCAAAAATATGAGGAGCATAAAACGGTCTGAAAAATAGGAGGAGCAAGAAACGGTTTTAACAAACATGAAGAGCGTGAAAAGGTGTGAAAAATATGAAGAGCTTCAAAAGGTATCAAAATATGAGGAGCATGAAACGGCCTGAAATATAGGAGGAGCATGAAGCGGTGAAGAAAAACATGAAGAGCATGAAAACGTGTGAAAAATATGATGAGCTTCAAAGGTGTCAAAAATATGAGGAACATGAAACGGTCTGAAAAATAGGATTAGCATGAAACGGTGTTGAAAACGTGAAGAGCCTGAAAATGAGTGGAAAATATGAAGAGCTTCAAAAGCTGTTAAAAATATGAGGAGCATGAAACGGTCTGAAAAATAGGAGGAGCATGAAGCGATGTTGAAAAACAGGAAGCGCCTGAAAAGATGTGAAAAATATGAAGAACTTGAAAATGTGTCAAAAATATGAGGAGCATGAAATGGTCTGAACAAGAGGAGGAGCCTGAAAAGGAGTTCAAAAACATGAAGAGCCTGAAAAGGTGCGAAAAATATGAAGAGCTTCAAAAGGTGTCAAAAATATGAAGAGCATGTAACGGGCTGAAAAATAGGAGGAGCATGAAGCGGTGTTGAAAAACAGGAAGCGCCTGAAAAGGTGTGAAAAATATGAAGATCTTCACAAGGTGTCAGAAATACGAGGAGCATGAAACGGTCTCAAAAACAGGAGGAGCATGAAAGGGTGTTGAAAAACATGAAGAGCATGAAAAGCTTTGAAAATTATGAAGAGCTTCACAAGGTGTCAGAAATACGAGGAGCATGAAACGGTCTGAAAAATAGGAGGTGCATGAAGCGGTGTTGAAAAACATGAAGAGCCTGAAAAGTTGTGAAAAATATGAAGAGCTTCAAAAGGAGTCAAAAATATGAGGAGCATGAAACGGTCTGAAAAATATGAGGAGCATGAAACGGTGTGAAAAATATAAAGAGCTTCAAAAGGTGTCAAAAATATGAGGAGCATGACATGGTCAGAAATATAGGAGGAGGATGAATCGGATTTAAAAAACTTGAAGAGCCTGAAAAGGTGTGACAATTATGAAGCGCTTCAAAAGATGTCAAAATTATGGGGAGCATTAAACAGTCTGAAAAATAGGAGGAGCATGAAATGGTGTTAAAAAATATGAAGAGTATTAAAAGGTGTGAAAAATATGAAGAGCTTCAAAAAGTGTGAAAAATATGAAGAGCATGAAATGGTCTGAAAAATATGAGGAGCATGAAACGGTGTTCAAAAACATGAAGAGCCTGAAAAGGTGTGCCATATATGAAGAGCTTCAAAAGGTGTCAAAAATATGAATTGCATGAAACCGTCTGAAAAATAGGAGGAGCATGAAACGGTCTGAAATAATGGAGGAGCATGAAATGGTGTTGAAAACCATGAAGAGCCTAAAATTGTGTGAAAAATATGAAGAAATTCAAAATGTGTCAAAAATATGAGGAGCATGAAATGGTCTGAACAAGAGGAGGAGCCTGAAAAGGAGTTCAAAAACATGAAGAGCCTGAAAAGGTGTGAAAAATATGAAGAGCTTCAAAAGGTGTCAAAAATATGAAGAGCATGTAACGGGCTGAAAAATAGGAGGAGCATGAAGCGGTGTTGAAAAACAGGAAGCGCCTGAAAAGGTGTGAAAAATATGAAGATCTTCACAAGGTGTCAGAAATACGAGGAGCATGAAACGGTCTCAAAAACAGGAGGAGCATGAAAGGGTGTTGAAAAACATGAAGAGCATGAAAAGCTTTGAAAATTATGAAGAGCTTCACAAGGTGTCAGAAATACGAGGAGCATGAAACGGTCTGAAAAATAGGAGGTGCATGAAGCGGTGTTGAAAAACATGAAGAGCCTGAAAATGTGTGAAAAATATGAAGAGCTTCAAAAGGAGTCAAAAATATGAGGAGCATGAAACGGTCTGAAAAATATGAGGAGCATGAAACGGTGTGAAAAATATGAAGAGCTTCAAAAGGTGTCAAAAATATGAGGAGCATGACATGGTCAGAAATATAGGAGGAGGATGAATCAGATTTAAAAAACTTGAAGAGCCTGAAAAGGTGTGACAATTATGAAGCGCTTCAAAAGATGTCAAAATTATGGGGAGCATTAAACAGTCTGAAAAATAGGAGGAGCATGAAATGGTGTTGAAAAATATGAAGAGTATTAAAAGGTGTGAAAAATATGAAGAGCTTCAAAAAGTGTGAAAAATATGAAGAGCATGAAATGGTCTGAAAAATATGAGGAGCATGAAACGGTGTTCAAAAACATGAAGAGCCTGAAAAGGTGTGCAATATATGAAGAGCTTCAAAAGGTGTCAAAAATATGAATTGCATGAAACCGTCTGAAAAATAGGAGGAGCATGAAACGGTCTGAAATAATGGAGGAGCATGAAATGGTGTTGAAAACCATGAAGAGCCTAAAATTGTGTGAAAAATATGAAGAGCTTCAAAATGTGTCAAAAATATGAGGAGCATGAAATGGTCTGAACAAGAGGAGGAGCCTGAAAAGGAGTTCAAAAACATGAAGAGCCTGAAAAGGTGTGAAAAATATGAAGATCTTCACAAGGTGTCAGAAATACGAGGAGCATGAAACGGTCTCAAAAATAGGAGGAGCATGAAAGGGTGTTGAAAAACATGAACAGCATGAAAAGCTTTGAAAAATATGAAGAGCTTCACAAGGTGTCAGAAATACGAGGAGCATGAAACGGTCTGAAAAATATGAGGAGCATGAAACGGTGTTCAAAAACATGAAAACCCTGAAAAGTTGTGAAATATATGAAGAGCTTCAAAATATGTTAAAAATTGGAGGAGCATGAAACGGTCTGAAAAATATGAGGAGCAAGAAACGGTGTGAAAAATATGAAGATCTTCAATAGGTGTCAAAATTATGAGGAGCATGACACGGTCAGAAATACAGGAGGAGGAGGATGCGGATTTGAAAAACATGAAGAGCCTGAAAAGGTGTGACAATTATGAAGCGCTTCAAAAGGTGTCAAAATTAAGGGGAGCATTAAACGGTCTGAAAAACAGGAGGAGCATCAAATGGTGTTCAAAGACGTGAAGAGCATGAAAAGGTGTGCAATATAAGAAGAGCTTCAAAAGGTGTCAAAAATATGAGGAGCATGAAAATGTCTGAAAAATAGGAGGAGCATGAAGTGGTTTTGACAAACATGAAGAGCCTGAAAAGGTGTGAAAAATATGAAGAGCTTAAAAGGTGTCAAAAATATGAGGAGCATGAAACAGTCTGAAAAATAGGAGGAGCATGATTTGGTATTGAAAAACAGATAGAGCCTGAAAAGGTGTGAAAAATATGAAGAGCTTCAAAAGGTGTCAAAAATATGAGGAGCATGAAACGGTTTAAAAAATAGAAGGAGCATGAAACGGTGTTCAAAAACATGAAGTGCCTGAAAAGGTGTGAAAAATATGAAAAGCTTCAAGAGGTGTCAAAAATATGAGGAGCATGAAACGGTTTAAAAAATAGAAGGAGCATGAAACGGTGTTCAAAAACATGAAGAGCTTGAAAAGGTGTGAAAAATATGAAGAGCTTCAAAAGGTGTGAAAAAAATGAAGAGCTTCAAAAGGTGTCAAAAATGTGAGGAGCATGAAACGGTCTGAAAAATAGGAGAAACATGAAGCGGTGTTGAAAAACATGAAGAACCTGAAAAGGTGTGAAAAATATGAAGAGCTTCAAAAGGTGTCAAAAATATGAGGAGTTTGAAACGGTCTGAAAAATAAGAGGATCTGGTTTCCTCAGTGTGTATGCCCAGAACTGGAATTGCTGGGTCATATGGCAGTTCTATTTCCAGTTTTTTAAGAAATCTCTACACCGTTTTCCATAGCGGCTGTACTAGTGTGCATTCCCACCAACAGTATAAGAGGGTTCCCTTTTCTCCACTCCCTCTCCAGCATTTATTGCTTGTAGACTTTTGGATAGCAGCCATCCTGACTGGCATGTAATGGTACCTCATTGTGGTTTTGATTTGCATTTCTCTAATAATGAGTGATGTTGAGCATCTTTTCATGTGTTTGTTATCCATCTGTATGTCTTCTTTGGAGAAATGTCTGTTTAGTTCTTTGGCTCATTTTTTATTGGGTCATTTATTTTTCTGGAATTGAGCTGCAGGATTTGCTTGTATATTTTTGAGATTAATCCTTTGTCTGTTTCTTCATTTGCTATTATTTTCTCCCAATCTGAGGGCTGTCTTTTCACCTTACTTATAGTTTCCTTTGTAGTGCAAAAGCTTTTAAGTTTCATTAGGTCCCATTTGTTTAGTTTTGCTTTTATTTCCAATATTCTGGGAGGTGGGTCATAGAGGATCTTGCTTTGATTTATGTCGGAGAGTGTTTTGCCTATCTTCTCCTCTAGGAGTTTTATAGTTTCTGGTCTTACATTTAGATCTTTAATCCATTTTGAGGTTATTTTTGTGTATGGTGTTAGAAAGTGTTCTATTTTCATTCTTTTACAAGTGGTTGACCAGTTTTCCCAGCACCACTTGTTAAAGAGGTTGTCTTTTTTCCATTGTATATCCTTGCCTCCTTTGTCAAAGATAAGGTGTCCATAGGTTCGTCTGAAAGAGACACGTGCACCCCAATGTTCATCGCAGCACTGTTTATAATAGCCAGGACATGGAAGCAACCTAGATGCCCGTCAGCAGATGAATGGATAAGAAAGCTGTGGTACATATACACCATGGAATATTACTCAGCCATTAAAAAGAATTCATTTGAATCAGTCCTAATGAGATGGATGAAGCTGGAGCCCATTATACAGAGTGAAGTAAGACAGAAAGATAAAGAACATTACAGCATACTGACACATGTATATGGAATTTAGAAAGGTGACAACGATAACCCTATATGCAGAAAGAAAAAGAGACACAGAAATACAGAACAGACTTTTAAACTTTGTGGGAGAATGTGAGGGTGGGATATTTCAAAAGAACAGCATGTATGCTATCTATGGTGAAACAGATCACCAGCCCAGGTAGGATGCACGAGACAAGTGCTCCGGCTTGGTGCACTGGGAAGACCCAGAGGAATCGGGTGCAGAGGGAGGTGGGAGGGGGAATCGGGACTGGGAATACATGTAAATCCATGGCTGATTCATATCAAAGTATGACAAAACCCACTGGAAAAAAAATAAAAATAATAAAAGAAAAATTTAAATAAATAACAATAAAAAAAAAATAAGAGGAGCATGAAGCGGTGTAGAAAAACATGAACAGCCTGAAAAGGTGTGGAAATTATGAAGAGCTTCAAAAGGTGTCAAATATATGAGGAGCATAAAACGGTCTGAGAAAAAGGAGGAGCATGAAATGGTGTTGAAAAACATGAAGAGTCTGAAAAAGTGTGATAAATATGAAGAGTTTCAAAACATGTCAAAAAGATGAGGAGCATGAAACGGTCTGAAAAATAGGAGGAACATGAAACGGTGTTCAAAAACATGAAGAGCCTGGAGAAGTGTGAAAAATATGCAGAGCTTCAAAAGGTGTCAAAAATATGAGGAGCATGAAACGGTCTGAAAAAAAGGAGGAGCATGAAGCGGTGTTGAAAAACATGAAGAGCCTGAAAAGGTGTGAATAATATGAAGAGCTTCAAAAGGTGTCAAAAATATGAGGAGCATGAAACCGTCTGAAAAATAGTAGGAGCATGAAGCGGTGTTGAAAACATGAAGAGCCTGAAAAGGTGTGAAAAATATGAAGAGGTTCAAAAGGTGTCAAAAATATGAGGAGCATGAAACGGTCTGAAAAATAGGAGGAGCATGAAACGGTCTGAAAAATAGGAGGAGCATGAATCGGTGTTCAAAAACATGAAGAGCCTGAAAAGGTGTGAAATATATGAAGAGCCTCAAAGGTGTCAAAAATATGAGGAGCAAAAAACGATCTGAAAAATAGGAGGAGCTTAAGCGGGTTGAAAAATATGAAGAGCCTGAAAAGATGTGAAAAATATTAAGAGCTTTAAAAGGTGTCAAATATATGAGGAGCATGAAGCGGTCTGAAAAATTGGAGAAGCATGAAGTGGTGTTGAAAAATATGAAGAGCCTGAAAAGGTGCGAAAAATATGAAGAGCTTCAAATGGTGTCAAAAATATAAGGAGCATTAAACGGTCTGAAATATAGGCGGAGCATGAAAAGGTGTTAAAAAACATGAAGAGCTTCAAAAGGTGTGAAATATATGAGGAGCATGAAACGGTCTGAAAAATAGGAGGATCATGAAACGGTGTTCAAAAACATGAAGAGCCAGGAAAGGTGTGAAAAATATGAAGAGCTTCAAAAAGTGTCAAAAATATGAGGAGCATGAAACGGTCTGAAAAATAGGAGGAGCATGAAGTGGTGTTGAGAAACATGAAGAGCCTGAAAAAGTTGTGAAACATATGAGGAGAATGAAACTGTCTGAAAAATAGGAGGAGCATGAAGTGGTGTAGAAAAACATGAAGACCCTGAAAAAGTGTGAAAAATATGAAGAGCTTCAAAAGGTGTCAAAAATATGAGGAGCATGAAAATGTCTGAAAAATAGGAAGAGAATGAAGCGGTGTAGAAAAACATGAAGAGCCTGAAAAGGTGTGAAAAATATGAAGAGCTTCAAAAGGTGTCAAAAATATGAGGACCATGAAACGGTCTGAAAAATAGGAGGAGCATGAAACGGTCTCAAAAATAGGAGGAGCATGAAGCGGTGTTGAAAAACATGAAGAGCCTGAAAAGGTGTGAAAAATATGAAGAGCTTCAAAAGTTGTCAAAAATGAAATGAGCACGAAATGGTGTGAAAATAGGAGGACCATGAAGCCGTTTTGAAAATCATGAAGAGCCTGAAAAGGTGTGAAAAATATGAAGAGCTTCAAAAGTTGTCAAAAATATGAGGAGCATGAAACGGTCTGAAAAAGAGGAGGAGCATGAAGCGGTGTTGAAAAACATGAAGAGCCTGAAAAGGTGTGAAAAATATGAAGAGCTTCTAAAGGAGTCAAAAATATGAGGAGCAGGAAACGGTCTGAAAAATAAGAGGAGCATGAAGTGGTGTTCAAAAACATGAAGAGCCTCAAAGGTGTCAAAAATATGAAGAGCTTCAAAACTTGTCAAAAATATGAGGAGCATGAAACGGTCTGAAAAATAGGACCAGCATGAAGTGTTTGTGAAAAACATGAAGAGCCTGAAAAGCTGTGCAAAATATGAAGAGCTTCAAAAGGTGTGAAATAAATGAGGAGCATGAAACGGTCTGAAAAATAGGAGGAGCATGAAAAGGTGTTCAAATGCATGAAGAGCCTGAAAAGTTGTGAAAAATATGAAGAGCTTCAAAAGGTGTAAAATACATGAGGAACATGATACGGTCTGAAAAATAGGAGGAGCATGAAGCTCTGTTCAAAAACATGAAGAGCCTGAAAAGTTGTGAAAAATATGAAAAGCTTCAAAAGTTGTCAAAAATATGAGGAGCATGAAACTTTCTGAAAAATAGGAGGATGATGAAGCGGTGTTAAAAATCATGAAGAGGCTGAAAAGGTGTGAAAAATATGAAGAGCTTCAAAACGTGTGAAATACATGAGGAGCATGAAACGGTCTGAAAAATAGGAGGAGCATCAAGCGGTGTTCAAAAACATGAAGAGCCTGAAACGGTGTGAAAAATATGAAGAGCTTCAAAAGGTGTGAAAAATAGGAGAAGCATGAAACGGTCTGAAAAATAGGAGGAGCATCAAGCGGTGTTCAAAAACATGAAGAGCCTGAAAAGGTGTGAAAAATATGAAGAGCTTCAAAAAATGTCAAATATATGAGGAGCGTTAAACGGTCTGAAAAAAGGGTGGAGCATGAAGCGGTGTTGAAAAACATGAAGAGTCTGAAAACGTGTGAAAATATGAAGAGCTTCAAAAATATGAAAAATATGAAGAGCTTCAAAAGATGTGATAAATATGAAGAGCTTCAAAAGGTGTCAAAAATGAGATGAGCATGAAACGGTCTGAAATATAGGAGGAGCATGAAGCGGTGTTGAAAAACATGAAAAACATGAAACGGTGTGAGAAATATGAAGAGCTTTCAGAGGTGTCAAAAATATAAGGAGCGTGAAACGGTCTGAAAAAGAGGAGAAGCATGAAGCGGTGTTGAAAAACATGAAGAGCCTGAAAAGGTGTGAAAAATATGAAGAGCTTCTAAAGGTGTCAAAATGAGATGAGCATGAAAAGGTCTGAAAAATAGGAAGAGCATGAAGCGGTGTTGAAAATCATAAATAGCCTGAAAAGTTGTGAAAAATATGAAGAGCTTCAAAAATGTGAAAAATATGAAGAGCTTCAAAAGGTGTCAAAATGACATGAGCATGAAACGGTCTGAAAAACTGGAGGAGCATGAAGTGGTGTTGAAAAACATGAGGAGCCTGAAAAGGTGTGAAATATATGAAGAGCTTCAAAAGATGTCAAAAATATGAGGAGAAAGAAACGGTCTGCAAAATAGGAGGAGCATGAAATGGTGTTCAAAAACACGAAGAGCATGAAAAGGTGTGAGAAATATGAAGAGCTTCAAAATGTGTGAAAAATATGAGGAGCATGAAAAGGTCTGAAAAATAGGAGGAGCATGAAATGGTGTTCAAAAACATGACGAGCCTGAAAAGTTGTGAAAAATATGAATAGCTTCAAAAGGTGTGATATTCATGAGGAGCATGAAAGCTTTCTGAAAAATAGGAGAAGCATGAAGTGGTGTGGAAAAACATGAAGAGCCTGAAAAGGTGTGAAAAATATGAAGAGCTTCAAAAGGTGTCAAAAATATGAGGAGGAGGAAACGTTCTGAAAAATAGGAGGAGCATGAAATGGTGATCAAAAACATGAGGAGCCTGAAAAGATGTGAAAAATATGAAGAGCTTCAAAAGGTGTGAAATTCATGAGGAGCATGAAACGGTCTGAAAAATAGGAAAAGCATGAAGTGGTGTGGAAAAACATGAAGAGCCTGAAAAGCTGTGAAAAATATGAAGAGCTTCAACAGGTGTCAGAAATATGAGGAGCATGAAACGGTCTGAAAAATAGGAGGACCATGAAGCGGTGTTCAAAAACATGAAGAGCCTGAAAAGATGTGAAAAATATGAAGAGCTTCAAAAGGTGTCAAAAATATGAGGAGCATGAAACGCTCTGAAAAATCAGAGGAGCAAGAAGCGCTGTTGAAAAACATGAAGAGCCTGAAAAGTTGTGAGAAATATGAAGAGCTTCAAAAGATGTCAAAAATGAGATGAGCATGAAATGGTCTGAAAAATAGGAGGAGCATGAAGTGGTGTTGAAAATCATGAAGAGCCTGAAAAGGTGTGAAAATATGCAGAGCTTCAAAAGATGTCAAAAATATGAGGAGAATGAAACCGTGTGAAAAATACGAAGAGCATGAAGTGTTGTTGAAAAACATGAAGAGCCTGAAAAGGTGTGAAAAATATGAAGAGCTTCAAAAGGTGTCAAAAATATGAGGAGCATGAAACGGTCTGAAAAATAGGAGGATCATGAAGTGGTGTTGAAAAACATGAAGAGCCTGAAAAGGTGTGAAAAATATGAAGAGCTTCAAAAGGTGTCAAAAATATGAGGAGCAAGAAACGGTCTGAAAAATAGGACGAGCATAAGCGGTGTTCAAAAACATGAAGAGCCTGAAAAGGTGTGAAAAATATGAAGACCTTCAAAAGGAGTGAAAATTATGAAGAGCTTCAAAAGGTGTCAAAAATTAGAATAGCATGAAAGGGTGTGAAAAATAGGAGGAGCATGAAGTGGTTTTGAAAAACATCAAGAGCCTGAAAGGGTGTGAAATATATGAACAGCTTCAAAAGGTGTGAAAAATATGAAGAGCTTCAAAAGGTGTCAAAAATATGAGGTGTATGAAACGGTCTGAAAAATAGGAGGAGCATGCAACGGTGTTGAAAAATATGAAGAGCCTGAAAAGTTGTGAAAAATATGAAGAGCTTCAAAAGGTGTCAAAAATGAGATGAGCATGAAACGGTCTGAAAAATAGGAGGAGCATGAATCGGTGTTGAAAAACATGAAGAGCCTGAAAAGGTGTGAACAATATGAAGAGCTTCAAAAGGTGTGAATTATACGAGGAGCATGAAAAGTTCTGAAAAATAGGAGGAACATGAAGAGGTGTTCAAAAACATGAAGAGCATGAAAAGGTGTGAAAATTATGAAGGGCTTTCAGAGGTGTCAAAAATATAAGGAGCGAGAAACGGTCTGAAAAAGAGGAGAAGCATGAAGCGGTGTTGAAAAACATGAAGAGCCTGAAAAGGTGTGAAAAATATGAAGAGCTTCTAAAGGTGTCAAAATGAGATGAGCATGAAAAGGTCTGAAAAATAGGAAGAGCAGGGAGCGGTGTTGAAAATCATAAATAGCCTGAAAAGTTGTGAAAAATATGAAGAGCTTCAAAAATGTGAAAAATATAAAGAGCTTCAAAAGGTGTCAAAATGACATGAGCATGAAACGGTCTGAAAAACTGGAGGAGCATGAAGTGGTGTTGAAAAACATGAGGAGCCTGAAAAGTTGTGAAATATATGAAGAGCTTCAAAAGATGTCAAAAATATGAGGAGAAAGAAACGGTCTGCAAAATAGGAGGAGCATGAAATGGTGTTCAAAAACACGAAGAGCATGAAAAGGTGTGAGAAATATGAAGAGCTTCAAAATGTGTGAAAAATATGAGGTGCATGAAAAGGTCTGAAAAATAGGAGGAGCATGAAATGGTGTTCAAAAACATGACGAGCCTGAAAAGTTGTGAAAAATAGGAATAGCTTCAAAAGGTGTGATATTCATGAGGAGCATGAAAGCTTTCTGAAAAATAGGAGAAGCATGAAGTGGTGTGGAAAAACATGAAGAGCCTGAAAAGGGGTGAAAAATATGAAGAGCTTCAAAAGGTGTGAAATTCATGAGGAGCATGAAACGGTCTGAAAAATAGGAGAAGCATGAAGTGGTGTGGAAAAACATGAAGAGCCTGAAAAGCTGTGAAAAACATGAAGAGCTTCAACAGGTGTCTAAAATATGAGGAGCATGAAACGGTCTGAAAAATAGGAGGACCATGAAGCGGTGTTCAAAAACATGAAGAGCCTGAAAAGGTGTGAAGAATATGAAGAGCTTCAAAAGGTGTCAAAAATATGAGGAGCATGAAACGCTCTGAAAAATCGGAGGAGCAAGAAGCGCTGTTGAAAAACATGAAGAGCCTGAAAAGGTGTGAGAAATATGAAGAGCTTCAAAAGATGTCAAAAATGAGATGAGCATGAAATGGTCTGAAAAATAGGAGGAGCATGAAGTGGTGTTGAAAATCATGAAGAGCCTGAAAAGCTGTGAAATATATGCAGAGCTTCAAAAGATGTCAAAATATGAGGAGAATGAAACCGTCTGAAAAATACAAAGAGCATGAAGTGTTGTTGAAAAACATGAAGAGCCTGAAAAGGTGTGAAAAATATGAAGAGCATCAAAAGGTGTCAAAAATATGAAGAGCATGAAACGGTCCGAAAAATAGGAGGATCATGAAGCGGTGTTGAAAAACATGAAGAGCCTGAAAAGGTGTGAAAAATATGACGAGCTTCAAAAGGTGTCAAAAATATAGGGAGCATGAAACGGTCTGAAAAATAGGAGGAGCATGAAACGGTGTTGAAAAACATGAAGAGCCTGAAAAGTTGTGAAAAATATGAAAAGCTTCAAAAGGTGTCAAAAATGAGATGAGCATGAAACGGTCTGAAAAATAGGAGGAGCATGAATCGGTGTTGAAAAACATGAAGAGCCTGAAATGGTGTGAAAAATATGAAGAGCTTCAAAAAGGTGTGAATTATACGAGGAACATGAAAAGTTCTGAAAAATAGGAGGAACATGAAGAGGTGTTCAAAAACATGAAGAGCATGAAAAGGTGTGAAAAATATGAAGAGCTTCAAAAGGTGTCAAAAATATGACGAACATAAACATTCTGAAAAATAGGAGGAGCATGAAGCGGTGTTGAAAAACATGAAGAGCCTGAAAAGTTGTGAAAAATATATAGAGCTTCAAAAGATGTCAAAAATATGAGGAGCATGAAACGGTCTGAAAAATAGGACGAGCATAAGCGGTGTTCAAAAACATGAACAGCCTGAAAAGGTGTGAAAAATATGAAGACTTTCAAAAGGTGTGAAAAATATGAAGAGCTTCAAAAGGTGTCAAAAATTAGATTAGCATGAAAGGGTGTAAAAAATAGGAGGAGCATGAAGTGGTGTTGAAAATAATGAAGAGCCTGAAAACGTGTGAATTATACGAAGAACTTCAATAGGTGTCAAAAATATGAGGAGCATGAAACGGTCTGAAAAATAGGAAGAGCATGAAGCGATGTTGAAAAACATGAAGAGCCTGAAAAGGTGTGAAAAATATGAAGAGCTTCAAAAGGTGTCAAAAATATGAGGAGCATGAAACGGCCTGAAAAATAAGAGGAGCATGAAACAGTGTTCAAAAACATGAAGAGCCTGAAAAGGTGTGAAAAATGTGAACAGCTTCTAAAGGTGTGAAATATATGAGGAGGATGAAACGGGCTGAAAAATAGGAGAAGCAAGAAGTGGTGTGGAATAAAATGAAGAGCCTGAAAAGGTGTGAAAAATATGAAGAGCTTCAAAAGGTGTGAAATACATGAGGAGCATGAAACTGTCTGAAAAATAGAAGGAGCATGAAGTGGTGTTCAAAAACATGAAGAGCCTGAAAAGGTGTGAAAAATATAAAGAGCTTCAAAAGGTGTGAAAAAGATCAGGAGCATGATATGGTTTGAAAAATAGGATTAGCATGAAGCGGTGTTCAAAAACATGAAGAGCCTGAAAACACGTGTAAAATATGAAAAGCTTCAAAAGGTGACAAAAATGAGATGAGCATGAAACGGTCTGAAAAATAGGAGGTGCCTTAAGCGGTGTTGAAAAACATGAAGAGCCTGAAAAGGTTTGAGAAATATGAAGAGCTTCAAAAGGTGTCAAAAATATTAGGAGAATGAAACCGTCTGAAAAATATGAGGAACATGAAGTGTTGTTGAAAAACATGAAAAGCCTGAAAGGATGTGAAAAATATGAAGAGCTTCAAAAGGTGTCAAAAACATGAGGAGCATGAAACGGTCCGAAAAATAGGAGGATCATGAAGCGGTGTTGAAAAACATGAAGAGCCTGAAAAGCTGTGAAAAATATGAAGAGCTTCAAAAGGTGTCAAAAATATGAGGAGCATGAAACGGTCTGAAAAATAGGACGAGCATAAGCGGTGTTCAAAAACATGAACAGCCTGAAAAGGTGTGAAAAATATGAAGACCTTCAAAAGGTGTGAAAAATATGAAGAGCTTCAAAAGGTGTCAAAAATTAGATTAGCATGAAAGGGTGTGAAAAATAGGAGGAGCATGAAGTAGTGTTGAAAAACATGAAGAGCCTGAAAAGGTTTGAAATATATGAACAGCTTCAAAAGGTGTGAAAAATATGAAGAGCTTAAAAAGGTGTCAAAAATATGAGGAGCATGAAACGGTCTGAAAAATAGGAGGAGCATGAAACGGTGTTGAAAAACATGAAGAGCCTGAAAAGGTGTGAAAAATATGAAGAGCTTCAAAACGTGTGAAATACATGAGGAGCATGAAACGTTCTGAAACATATGAGGACCATGAAGCGGTGTTGAAAAACATGAAGAGCCTGAAAAGGTGTGAAAAATATGAAGAGCTTCAAAAGTTGTCAAAAATATGAGGTGCATGAAATGGTCTGAAAAATAAGAGGAGCATGAAGCGGTGTTCAAAAACATGAAGAGCCTGAAAAGGTGTGAAAAATATGAAGAGCTTCAAAAGGTGTGAAAAATATGAGGAGCATGAAACTTTCAGAAAAATATGAGGAGCCTGAACCAGGGTTCAAAAACATGAAGAGCCTGAAAAGGTGTGAAAAATATGAAGAGCTTCAAAAGGTGTGAAATACATGAGGAGCATGAAACGGTCTGAAAAAAAGGAGGAGCATGAAGTGATGTTGAAAAACATGAAGAGCCTGAAAATGAGTGAGAAATATGAAAAGCTTCAAAAGGTGTCAAAAATATGAGGAGCATGAAACGGTCTGAAAAATAGGAGGAGCATGAAGTGGTGTTGAAAAATATGAAGAGCATGAAAAATTGTGAAAAATATGAAGAGCTTCAAAAGGTGTCAAATATATGAGGAGTATGAAACGGTCTGAAAAATAGGAAGAGCATGAAGCGGTGTTCAAAAAAATGAAGAGCCTGAAAAGGTGTGAAAAATATGAAGAGTTTCAAAAGGCGTCAAAAATATGAGGAGCATGAAACGGTCTGAAAAATAGGACGAGCATGAAGCGGTGTTCAAACACATGAAGAGCCTGAAAAGGTGTGAAAATAATGAAGAGCTTCAAAATATGTCAAAAATATGACGAGCATGAAACCCTCTTAAAAATAGGTGGAGGATGAATCGGTGTTCAAAAACATGAAGAGCCTGTAAAGGTGTGCAAAATATGAAGAGCTTCAAAAGGTGTGAAATACATGAGGAGCATGAAACGGTGTTCAAAAACATGCAGAGACTGAAAACGTGTGAAAAATATGAAAGCTTCAAAAAGTGTCAAAAATTAGATTAGCATGAAAGGGTCTGAAAAATAGCAGGAGCCTGAAGTGGTGTTGAAAAACATGAAGAGCCTGAAAAAGTGTGAAAAATATGAAGTGCTTCAAAAATATGAAAAATATGAAGAGCTTCAAAAGGTGTAAAATATATGAAGAGCTTCAAAAGCTGTCAAAAATGAGATGAGCATGAAACGGTCTGAAAAATAGGAGGAGCATGAAGTGGTGTTGAAAATCATGAAGAGCCTGAAAAGGTGTGAAAAATATGCAGAGCTTCAAAAGGTGTCAAAAATATGAGGAGCATGAAACGACCTGAAAAATACGAGGAGCATGAAGTGGTGTTGAAAACCATGAAGAGCCTGAAAAGGTGTGAAAAATATGAAGAGCTTCAAAAGGTGTCAAAAATATGAGGAGCATGAAACGGTCTGAAAAATAGGATGAGCATAAGCGATGTTCAAAAACATGCACAGCCTGAAAAGGTGTGAAAAATATGAAGAGCTTCAAATGGTGTCAAAAATATGAGGAGCATGAAACCCTCTTAAAAATAGGAGGAGGATGAAGTGGTGTTGAAAAACAGGAAGAGCCTGAAAAAGTGTGAAAAATATGAAGAGCTTCAAAAGTTGTCAAAAATATGAGGAGCATGAAACGGTCTGAAAAATAGGAGGAGCATGAAACGGTCTGAAAAAGAGGAGGAGCAAGAAGTGGTGTTCAAAAACATGAAGAGCCTGAAAAGGTGTGAAAAATATGAAGAGCTTCAAAAATATGAAAAATATGAAGAGCTTCAAAAGGTGTGAAAAATATGAAGAGCTTCAAAAAATGTGAAAAATATGAAGAGCTTAAAATGGTGTCAAAATGAGATGGGCATGAAACGGTCTGAAAAACAGGAGGAGAATGAAGCGGTGTTGAAAATCATCAAGAGCCTGAAAAGGTGTGAAAAATATGAAGAGCTTCAAAAGGTGTGAAATACATGACGAGCATGAAACGGTCTGAAAAATAGGAGGAGCATGAAGCGGGCTTGAAAAACATGAAGAGCCTGAAAACGTGTGAAAAATATGAAGAGCTTCAAAAGGTGTAAAAAATATGGGGAGCATGAAACGGTCTGCAAAAAAGGAGGAGCATGAAGTGGTGTTGGAAAACTTGCACAGCCAGAAAATGTGTGAAAAATATGAAAAGCTTCAAAAGGTCGTAAAAATATGCGGAGCATGAAATGGTCTGAAAAATAGGAGAAGCAAGAAGTGGTGTTGAAAAAAAAGAAGAGACTGAAAAGGTGTGAAAAATATGAAGAGCATCAAAAGGTGTCAAAAATATGAGGAGAATGAAACGGTCTCAAAAATAGGAGGAGCATGAAACAGTGTTCAAAAACATGAAGAGCCTGAAAAGTTGTGAAAAATATGAAAAACTTCAAAAGGTGTCAAAAATGAGATGAGCATGAAACGGTTTGAAAAATAGGAGGAGCATGAAGTGGTGTTGAAAAAAAAGAAGAGACTGAAAAGGTGTGAAAAATATGAGGATCATCAAAAGGTGTGAAAAATATGAGGAGCATGAAAAGGTCTGCAAAAAGGAGGAGCATGAAGTGATGGTGAAAAACTTGAAGAGCCTGAAAAGGTGTGAAAAATATGAAAAGCTTCAAAATCTGTCAAAAATATGAGGAGCATGAAACGGTCTGAAAAATAGGAGGCGCATGAAGCGGTATTCAAAAACATGACGAGCCTGAAAAGGTGTGAAAAATATGAAGAGCTTCAAAAGGTGTCAAAAATATGAGGAGAATGAAACGGTCTGAAAAATAGGAGGAGCATGAAGCTGTGTTGAAAACATGAAGAGCCTGAAAAGGTGTGAAAAATAAGAAGAGCTTCTAAAGGTGTCAAAAATATGAGGAGCATGAAACGGTCTGAAAAATAGGAGCAGCATGAGGCGGTGTTGAAAAACATGAAGAGCCTGAAAAGGTGTGAAAAATATGAGGAGCTTTAAAAGGTGTCAAAAATATGAGGAGCATGAAACGGTCTGAAAAATAGGAGAAGCATGAAATGGTGGTCAAAAACATGAAGAGCCTGAAAAGGTGTGAAAAATGTGAACAGCTTCTAAAGGTGTGAAATATATGAGGAGGATGAAACGGGCTGAAAAATAGGAGAAGCAAGAAGTGGTGTGGAATAAAATGAAGAGCCTGAAAATGTGTGAAAAATATGAAAAGCTTCAAAAGGTGTGAAATACATGAGGAGCATGAAACTGTCTGAAAAATAGAAGGAGCATGAAGTGGTGTTCAAAAACATGAAGAGCCTGAAAAGGTGTGAAAAATATAAAGAGCTTCAAAAGGTGTGAAAAATATCAGGAGCATAATATGGTTTGAAAAATAGGATTAGCATGAAGCGGTGTTCAAAAACATGAAGAGCCTGAAAACACGTGAAAAATATGAAAAGCTTCAAAAGGTGACAAAAATGAGATGAGCATGAAACGGTCTGAAAAATAGGAGGTGCATTAAGCGGTGTTGAAAAACATGAAGAGCCTGAAAAGGTTTGAGAAATATGAAGAGCTTCAAAAGGTGTCAAAAATATGAGGAGCATGAAACGGTCTGAAAAATAGGAGGAGCATGAAGCGGTGTTCAAAAACATGAAGAGCCTGAAAATGTGTGCAAAATATGAAGAGCTTCAAAAGGAGTGAAATACATGAGGAGCATGAAAAGGTGTTCAAAAACATGCAGAGACTTAAAAGGTGTGAAAAATATGAAGAGCTTCAAAAAGTGTCAAAAATTAGATTAGCATGAAAGGGTCTGAAAAATAGGAGGAGCCTGAAGAGGTGTTGAAAAACATGAAGAGCCTGAAAAATTGTGAAAAATATGAAGAGCTTCAAAAATATGAAAATTATGAAGTGCTTCAAAAGGTGTGAAAAATATGAAGAGCTTCAAAAGATGTCAAAAATGAGATGAGCATGAAACGATCTGAAAAATAGGAGGAGCATGAAGTGGTGTTGAAAATCATGAAGAGCCTGAAAAGGTGTGAAATATATGCAGAGCTTCAAAAGGTGTCAAAAATATTAGGAGAATGAAACCGTCTGAAAAATAGGAGGAACATGAAGTGTTGTTGAAAAACATGAAAAGTCTGAAAGGATGTGAAAAATATGAAGAGCTTAAAAAGGTGTCAAAAATATGAGGAGCATGAAACGGTCCGAAAATTAGGAGGATCATGAAGCGGTGTGGAAAAACATGAAGAGCCTGAAAAGCTGTGAAAATATGAAGAGCTTCAAAAGGTGTCAAAAATATGAGGAGCATGAAACGGTCTGAAAAATAGGACGAGCATAAGCGGTGTTCAAAAACATGAACAGCCTGAAAGGGTGTGAAAAATATGAAGACCTTCAAAAGGTGTGAAAAATATGAAGAGCTTCAAAAGGTGTCAAAAATTAGATTAGCATGAAAGGGTGTGAAAAATAGGAGGAGCATGAAGTGGTGTTGAAAAACATGAAGAGCCTGAAAAGGTGTGAAATATATGAACAGCTTCAAAAGGTGTGAAAAATATGAAGAGCTTAAAAAGGTGTCAAAAATATGAGGAGCATGAAACGGTCCGAAAAATAGGAGGATCATGAAGCGGTGTTGAAAAACATGAAGAGCCTGAAAAGCTGTGAAAATATGAAGAGATTCAAAAGGTGTCAAAAATATGAGGAGCATGAAACGGTCTGAAAAATAGGACGAGCATAAGCGGTGTTCAAAAACATGAACAGCCTGAAAAGGTGTGAAAAATATAAAGACCTTCAAAAGGTGTGAAAAATATGAAGAGCTTCAAAAGGTGTCAAAAATTAGATTAGCATGAAAGGGTGTGAAAAATAGGAGGAGTATGAAGTGGTGTTGAAAAACATGAAGAGCCTGAAAAGGTGTGAAAAACATGAAGAGCTTCAAAACGTGTGAAATACATGAGGAGCATGAAACGTTCTGAAACATATGAGGACCATGAAGTGGTGTTGAAAAACATGAAGAGCCTGAAAAGGTGTGAAAAATATGAAGAGCTTCAAAAGTTGTCAAAAATATGAGGTGCATGAAATGGTCTGAAAAATAAGAGGAGCATGAAGCGGTGTTCAAAAACATGAAGAGCCTGAAAAGGTGTGAAAAATATGAAGAGCTTCAAAAGGTGTGAAAAATATGAGGAGCATGAAACTTTCAGAAAAATATGAGGAGCCTGAACCAGGTTTCAAAAACATGAAGAGCCTGAAAAGGTGTGAAAAATATGAAGAGCTTCAAAAGGTGTGAAATACATGAGGAGCATGAAACGGTCTGAAAAAAAGGAGGAGCATGAAGTGATGTTGAAAAACATGAAGAGCCTGAAAATGAGTGAGAAATATGAAAAGCTTCAAAAGGTGTCAAAAATATGAGGAGCATGAAACGGTCTGAAAAATAGGAGGAGCATGAAGTGGTGTTGAAAAACATGAAGAGCATGAAAAATCGTGAAAAATATGAAGAGCTTCAAAAGGCGACAAAATATGAGGAGCATGAAACGGTCTGAAAAATAGGACGAGCATGAAGCGGTGTTCAAACACATGAAGAGCCTGAAAAGGTGTGAAAATAATGAAGAGCTTCAAAATTATGAAAAATATGAAGAACTTCAATAGGTGTGAAATTCTTGAGGAGCATGAAATGGTCTGAAAAATAGGACAAGAAGGAAGTGGTGTGGAAAAACATGAAGAGCCTGAAAAGGTGTGAAAAATATGAAGAGCTTCAAGAGGTGTCAAAAATATGAAGAGCATGAAACGGTCTGAAAAATAGAAGGATCATGAAGCGGTGATCAAAAACATGAAGAGCGTGAAAAGGTGTGAAAAATATGAAGAGCTTCAAAAGGTGTGAAATTCATGAGGATCATGAAACGGTCTGAAAAATAGGAGAAGCATGAAGTGGTGTGGAAAAACATGAAGAGCCTGTAAAGGTGTGAAAAATATGAAGAGCTTCAAAAGGTGTCAAAAATATGAGGAGCATGAAACGGTCCGAAAAATAGGAGGAGCATGAAGCAGTGTTCAAAAACATGAAGATCCTGAAAACGTGGGAAAAATATGAAGAGCTTCAAAAGGTGTGAAATACATGAGGATCATGAAATGGTCTGAAAAATAGGAGGAGCATGAAACGGTGTTCAAAAAGAGGAAGAGCCTGAAAATTTGTGAAAAATATGACAGCTTCAAAAGGTGTCAAAAATATGAGCAGCATGAAACGGTCTGAAAAATAGGAGGAGCATGAAGCGGTGTTCAAAAACAAGAAAAGCCTGAAAAGGTGTGAAAAATATGAAGAGACTCAAAACGTTTCAAAAATGAGAAGAGCATGAAACTGTCTGAAAAATAGTAGGAGCATGAAGTGGTGTTGAAAAAAAAGAAGACACTGAAAAGTTGTGAAATATATGAAGAGCTTCTAACAGTGTTAAAAATATGAGGAGAATGAAAGCGTCTCAAAAATAGGAGGAGCATGAAGCTGTGTTGAAAAACATGAAGAGCCTGAAAAGGTTTGAAAAATATGAAGAGCTTCTAAAGGTATGAAAAATATGAGGAGCATGAAATGGTCTGAAAAATGGGAAGAGCATGAAGTGGTGTTGAAAAACATGAAGAGCCTGAAGGTGTGAAAAATACGAAGAGCTTCAAAAGGTGTCAAAAATACGAGGAGCATGAAACGGTCTGAAAAATCGGAGGATCATGAAGCGGGGTTCAAAAACATGGAAAACCTGAAAAGGTGTGAAAAATATGAAGAGCTTCAAAAAGTGTCAAAAATATGAGGAGCAAGAAACGGTCTGAAATATAGGAGGAGCATGAAGCGGTGTTCAAAAACTTGAAGAGCCTGAAAAGGTGTGAAAAATATGAAGAGCTTCAAAAGGTGTGAAATACATGAGGAGCATGAAACGGGCTGAAAAATAGGAGAAGCATGAAGTGGTGTGGAAAAATATGAAGAGCCTGAAAAGGTGTGAAAAATACGAAGAGCTTCAAAAGTTGTGAAATAAATGAGGAGCATGAAACTCTCTGAAAAATAAGAGGATCATGAAGCGGGGTTCAAAAACATGAGGAGCCTGAAAATTTGTGAAAAATATGAAAAGCTCCAAAAGCTGTCAAAAATGAGATGAGCATGAGAAGTTCTTAAAAATAGGAGGATCATAAAACGGTGCTGAAAAACATGAAGAGCCTGAAAATGTGTGAAAAATATGAAGAGATTCAAAAGGTGTCAAATATGAGATGAGCATGAAACGGTCTGAAAAATAAGAGGAGCATGAAGCGGTGTTCAAAAACATGAAGAGCCTGAAAAGGTGTGAAAAATATGAAGAGCTTCAAAAGGATTAAAAAATATGAGGAGCATGAAAAGGTCTGAAAAATAGGAGGAGCATGAAGCGGTGTTGAAAAACATGAAGAGCCTTATAATGTGAGAAAAATATGAAGAGCTTTAAAGGTGTGAAAAATATGAGGAGCATGAAACGGTCTGATGAATAGGAGGAGCATGACACGGTGTTGAAAAATATGAAGAGGATGAAAAGGTTTGAAAAATATGATGAGCTTCAAAAGGAGTCAAAAATATGAGGAGCATAAAATGATCTGAAAAAAAGGAGGAACAGGAAACATACTGAAAAACAGGAGGAGCATGAAGCGGTGTTCAAAAACATGAAGAGTCTGAAAAGGTATGAAATATATGAAGAGCTTCAAAAGGTGTCAAAAATATGAGGAGCATGAAACGGTCTGAAAAATAGGAGGAGCATGAAGCGGTGTTGAAAAACAAGAAAAACCTGAAAAGGTGTGAAAAACATAAAGAGCTTCAAAAGGTGTGAAATATATGAAGAGCTTCAAAAGCTGTCAATAATGAGATGAGCATGAAACGGTCTGAAAAATAGGAGGAGCATGAAGTGGTGTTGAAAACATGAAGATACTGAAAAAGTGTGAAATATATGAAGAGCTTCAAAAATTGTGAAAAATATGAGGAGCTTCAAAATGTGTCAAAAATATGAGGAGCATGAAATGGTCTTAAAAAACGGAGGAGCATGCAGCGGTGTTGAAAAATATGAAGAGCCTGAAAAGGTGTGAAAAATATGAAGAGCTTCAAAAGGTGTGAAAAAATATGAGGAGCATGAAACGGTCTGAAGAATAGGAGGAGGATTGTAGCGATGTTCAAAAACATGAAGAGCATGAAAAGGTGTGAAAAATATGAAGAGCTTCCAAAGGTGTGAAATACAAGAGGAGCATGAAACAGCCTGAAAAATAGGAGGAGCATGAAGCGGTGTTGAAAAACATGACGAAACAGAAAAGGTGTGAAAAATATGAAGTGCTTCAAAAGGTGTCAAAAATATGAGGAGCATGAAACTGTCTGAAAAAGAGGAGGAACATGAAACGGTGTTCAAAAACATGAAGAGCCTGAAAACGTGTGAAAAATATGAAGAGCTGCAAAAAGTGTCAAGAATGAGATGAGCATGAAATGGTCTGAAAAATAGGAGGAGCATGAAGCGGTGTTCAAAAACATGAAGAGCCTGAAAAGGTGTGAAAAATATGAAGAGCTTCAAAAGCTGTCAATAATATGAGGAGCATGAAACGGTCTGAAAAACAGGACGATCATGAAGCGGTGTTGAAAAATATGAAGAGCCTGAAAAGTTGTGAAAAATATGAAGAGCTTCAAAAGTTGTGAAAAATGTGAAGAACTTCCAGAGGTGTCAATAATGAGATGAGCATGAAACGGTCTGAAAAATAGGAGGAGCATGAAGTGGTGTTCAAAAACATGAAGTGCCTGGAATGGTGTGAAATATATGAAGAGCTTCAAAAGGTGTGAAAAATATGAAGAGCTTCAAATGGTGAGAAATATATGAGGAGCATGAAACGGTCTGAAAAATAGGAGGATCAAGAAGCTGTGTTGAAAAACATGAAGAGCCTGAAAAGGTGTGAAAAATGTGAAAAGCTTCCAAAGGTGTATAAATATGAGGAGCATGAAACGTTCTGAAAAATAGTAGGAGCATGAAACCGTGTTCAAAAATATGAAGAGTCTGAAAAGGTCTGAAAAATATGAAGAGCTTCAAAAGGTGTGAAATACATGAGGAGCGTAAAACGGTCTGAAAAATAGGAGGATCATGAAGCGGGGTTGAAAAATATGAAGAGCCTGAAAACGTGTGAAAAATATGAAGAGCTGCAAAAAGTGTCAAGAATGAGATGAGCATGAAATGGTCTGAAAAATAGGAGGAGCATGAAGCGGTGTAGAAAAACATGAAGAGCCTGAAAAGGTGTGAAAAATATGAAGAGCTTCAAAAGGTGTCAAAAATATGAGGAGCATGAAACAGTCTGAAAAATAGGAGGAGCATGAAGCGGTGTTCAAAAACATGAAGAGCCTGAAAAGGTGTGAAAAATATGAAGAGCTTCAAAAGTTGTCAAAATATGAGGAGCATGAAACGGTCTGAAAAATAGGAGGAGCATGAAGCGGTGTTCAAAAACATGAAGAGCCTGAAAAGGTGTGAAATATATGAAGAGCCTCAAAACGTGTCAAAAATAAGAGAAGCATGAAACGGTCTGAAAAATAGGAGGAGCATGAAGCGGTGTTGAAAAACATGAAGAGACTTAAAACGTGTGAAATATATGAAGACCTTCAAAAAGTGTGAAAAATATGAAGAGCTTCAAAAGGTGTGAAATACATGAGGAGCATGAAACGGTCTGAAAAATAGGAGGAGCCTAAAGCGGTGTTGAAAAACATGAAGAACCTGAAAAGGTGTGAAAAATATGAAGAGCTTCAAAAGGTGTGAAAAATATGAGGAGCATGAAACGGTCTGAAAAATAGGAGGAGCATGAAGCCGTGTTGAAAAACATGAAGAGCCTGAAAGGGTGTAACAAATATGAAGAGCTTCAGAAGGTGTCAAAAATGAGATGAGCATGAAACGGTCTGAAAAATAGGAGGAGCATGAAGTGGTGTTGAAAAACATGAAGAGCCTGAAAAAGTATGAAATATATGAAGAGCTTCAAAAGGTGTGAAGTACATGAGGAGAATGAAACCGTCTGAAAAATAGGAGGAGCATGAAGCGGTGTTCCAATACATGAAGAGCCTGAAAACGTGTGAAATATATGAAGAGATTCAAAAGGTGTCAAAAATATGAGGAGCATGAAACGGTCTGAAAAAAAGGAGGAGCAGGAAACCGTGTTCAAAAGTATGAAGAGCCTGAAAAGCTGTGAAAAATTTGAAGTGCTTCAAAAGGTGTGAAAATTAGGAGGAGCATTAAGCCATGTTCCAAAACATGAAGAGCCTGAAAATGTGTGTAAAATATGAAGAGCTTCAAAACGTGTCAAAAATATGAGGAGCATGAAACGGTCTGATAAATAGGAGGATCAAGAAGCGGTGTTGAAAAAATTGAAGATCTGAAACTTGTGAAAAATATGAAGAGCTTCAAAAGGTGTGAAAAATATGAAGAGCTTCAAAAGGTGTTAAAAATAAGATGAGCATGAAACGGTCTGAAAAATAGGAGCTTCATGAAATGGTGTTCAAAAACCTGAAGAGCCTGAAAAGGTGTGAAAAATAAGAAGAGCCTCAAAAGGTTTGAAAAATATGAAGAGCTTCAAAAGCTGTCAAAAATGAGATGAGCATGAAACGGTCTGAAAAATAGGAGGGGCATGAAGTTGTGTTGAAAAACATGAAGAGCCTGAAAAGGCGTGAAAAATATGAAGAGCTTCAAAAGGTGTCAAAAATATATGGAGCATGAAAAGGTCTGAAAAATAGGAGGAAGATGAAGCGGTGTTCAAAAACATGAAGAGCCTGAAAAGGTGTGAAATATATGAAGAGCCTCAAAACGTGTCAAAAATAAGAGAAGCATGAAACGGTCTGAAAAATAGGAGGAGCATGAAGCGGTGTTGAAAAACATGAAGAGACTTAAAACGTGTGAAATATATGAAGAGCTTCAAAAAGTGTGAAAAATATGAAGAGCTTCAAAAGGTGTGTAATACATGAGGAGCATGAAACGGTCTGAAAAATAGGAGGAGCATGAAGCGGTGTTCAAAAACATGAAGAGCCTGAAAGGGTGTAACAAATATGAAGAGCTTCAGAAGGTGTCAAAAATGAGATGAGCATGAAACGGTCTGAAAAATAGGAGGAGCATGAAGTGGTGTTGAAAAACATGAAGAGCCTGAAAACGTGTGAAATATATGAAGAGCTTCAAAAGGTGTGAAAAATATGAGGAGCATGAAACGGTCTGAAAAAATAGGAGGAGCATGAAGCCGTGTTGAAAAACATGAAGAGCCTGAAAGGGTGTAACAAATATGAAGAGCTTCAGAAGGTGTCAAAAATGAGATGAGCATGAAACGGTCTGAAAAATAGGAGGAGCATGAAGTGGTGTTGAAACACATGAAGAGCCTGAAAACGTGTGAAATATATGAAGAGATTCAAAACGTGTCAAAAATATGAGGAGCATGAAACGGTCTGAAAAAAAGGAGGAGCAGGAAACCGTGTTCAAAAGTATGAAGAGCCTGAAAAGGTGTGAAAAATTTGAAGTGCTTCAAAAGGTGTGAAAATTAGGAGGAGCATGAAGCGGTGTTCCAAAACATGAAGAGCCTGAAAATGTGTGTAAAATATGAAGAGCTTCAAAACGTGTCAAAAATATGAGGAGCATGAAACGGTCTGAAAAATAGGAGGATCAAGAAGCGGTGTTGAAAAACATGAAGATCTGAAAACTTGTGAAAAATATGAAGAGCTTCAAAAGGTGTGAAAAATATGAAGAGCTTCAAAAGGTGTCAAAAATATGAGGAGTTTGAAACGGTCTGAAAAATAGGAGGAGCATGAAGCGGTGTTCAAAACAAGAAGAGCTTGAAAAGGTGTGAAAATTATGAAGAGCTTCAAAAGTTGTCAAAAATATGAGGAGCATGATATGGCCTGAAAAATAGGGGGAGCATGAAGTGGTGTTCAAAAACAGGAAGGGCCAGAAAAGGGGTGAAAAATATGAAGAGCTTCAAAATGTGTAAAATTTATAAGGAGCATGAAACGGTCTGAAAAATAGGAGAAGCATGAAGCGGTTTTGAAAAACATGAAGAGCCTGAAAATGTGTGAAAAATATGAAGAGTTTCAAAAGGTGTGAAAAATATGAGGACCATGAAACGGTCTGAAAAATAGGAGGAGCATCAAGTGGTGTTGAAAATCATAAAGAGCTTGAAAACGTGGGTAAATATGAAGAGCTTCAAAATGTCTCAAAAATATGAGGAATATGAAACGGTCTGAAAAATAGGAGGATCATAAAGCGGTGTTGAAAATCATGAAGAGCCTGAAAATGGTGTGAAAAATATGAAGAGCTTCAAAAGGTATCAAAAATGAGATGTGCATGAAACGGTCTGAAAAATAGGAGCAGCATGAAGTGGTTGTGAAAAACATGAAAAGCCTGAAAATGTGTGCAAAATATGAAGAGCTTCAAAAGATGTGAAATACATGAGGAGCATGAAATGGTCTGAGAAATAGGAGGAGCATGAAGCGGTGTTCAAAAACATGTAGAGACTAAAAAGGTGTGAAAAATATGAAGAGCTTCAAAAGGAGTGAAAAATAGGAGGAGCATGAAACGGTCTGAAAAATAGGAGGAGCATGAACTGGTGTTCAAATACATGAAATGCCTGAAAAGGTGTGAAAATATGAAGAGCTTCAAAAATATGAAAAATATGAAAAGCTTCAAAAGTTGTGAAAAATATGAAGAGCTTCATAAGGTGTCAAAAATATGAGGAACATAAAACGGTGTGAAAAATTGGAGGAGCATGAAGCCGTGTTAAAAAACATGAACAGCCTGAAAAGGTGTGAAAAATATGAAGAGCCTGAAAAGGTGTGAAAAATATGAAGAGCTTTAAAAGGTGTCAAAAATATGAGGAGCAGGAAACGGTCTGAAAAATAGAAGCAGCATGAAGCGGTGTTGAAATAGATGAAGAGCCTGAAAACGTGTGAAAAATATGAAGAGATTCAAAAGGTGTGAAAAATATGAAGAGCTTCAAAAGTTGTCAAAAATTAGATGAGCATGAAACGGTCTGAAATATAGGAGGAGCAAGAAGTAGTGTTGAAAAAAATGAAGAGCCTGAAAAGGTGTGAAAAATATGAAAGCTTTAAAAGGTGTCAAAAATATGAGGAGCATGAAACGGTCTGAAAAATAGGAGGAGCATGAAGCGGTGTTCAAAAACATGAAGAGCCTGAAAAGGTGTGAAAAATATGAAGAGCTTGAAAAGGTATGAAATATATGAAGGGCTTCAAAAGGTGTCAAAAATGAGATGAGCATGAAACGGTCTGAAAAATAGGAGGAGCATGATGTTGTGTTGAAAAAAAAGAAGAGCCTTAAAATGTCTGAAATATATGAAGAGCTTCAAAAGGTGTGAAATACATGAGGAGCATCAAACGGGCTGAAAAATAGGAGGAGCATGAAGCGGTTTGGCAAAACATGAAGAGCCTGAAAAGGTGTGAAAGATATGAAGAGTTTCTAAAGGTGTCAAAAATATGAGGAGCATGAAACGGTCTGAAAAATAGGAGGAGAATGAAACGTTGATCAAAAACATGAAGAGCCTGAAAAGGTGTGAAAAATATGAAGAGCTTCAAAAGGTGTGAAATACATGAGGAGCATGAAACGGGCTGAAAAACAGGAGGAGCATGAAGTGGTGTTGAAAAACTTTAAGAGCCTGAAAGGGTGTGAAAAATATGAAGAGTTTCAAAAGGTGTCAATAATAAGTGGTGCATGAAACATCCTGAAAAATATGAGGAGCATGAAACTGTCTGAAAAATAGGAGGAGCATGAAGCAGTCTTGAAAACCAAGAAGAGCCTGAAAACGTGTGAAAAATATGAAGAGCTTCAAAAGGTTTCAGAAATATGAGGAGCATGAAACGGTCTGAAAAATAGGAGGAGCATGAAGCGGTGTTCAAAAACATGAAAAGCCTGAAAAGGAGTGAAAAACATGAAGAGCTTCAAAACGTGTCAAAATATGAGAAGCATGAAACGGTCTCAAAAATAGAGGGAGCATGAAATGATCTGAAAAATAGAAGGAGCATGAAGCGGTATTCAAAAACATGAAGAGCCTGGAAAGGTGTGAAAAATATGAAGAGCTTCAAAAGGTTTCAAAAATATGAGGAGCATGAAACGGTCTGAAAAATAGGAGGAGCATGAAGCGGTGTTCAAAAACATGAAGAGCCTGAAAAGGTGTGAAAAATAGGAAGAGCTTCAAAAGGTGTGAAATACATGAAGAGAATGAAACGGTCTCTAAAATAGGAGGAGCATGAAGCGGTGTTCAAAAACATGAAGAGCCTGGAAAGGTGTGAAAAATACGAAGAGCTTCAAAAGATGTGAAAAATATGAGGAGCATGAATAGGTCTAAAAAATAGGAGGAGCATGAAGCGGTGTTGAAAACCATGAAGAGCCTGAAAAGGAGTGAAATACATGAAGAGCTTCAAAACGAGTCAAAATATGAGAAGCATGAAACGGTCTCAAAAATAGAGGGAGCATGAAATGATCTGAAAAATAGAAGGAGCATGAAGCGGTGTTCAAAAACATGAAGAGCCTGGAAAGGTGTGAAAAATATGAAGAGCTTCAAAAGGTTTCAAAAATATGAGGAGCATGAAACGGTCTGAAAAATAGGAGGAGCATGAAGCGGTGTTCAAAAACATGAAGAGCCTGAAAAGGTGTGAAAAATAGGAAGAGCTTCAAAAGGTGTGAAATACATGAGGAGAATGAAACGGTCTCTAAAATAGGAGGAGCATGAAGCGGTGTTCAAAAACATGAAGAGCCTGGAAAGGTGTGAAAAATACGAAGAGCTTCAAAAGATGTGAAAAATATGAGGAGCATGAATAGGTCTCAAAAATAGGGGGAGCATGAAATGGTCTGAAAAATAGGAGGAGCATGAAGCGGTGTTGAAAAACATGAAGAGCCTGAAAAGATGTGAAAAATATGAAGAGCTTCAAAAGGTGTGAAATACATGAGGAGCATGAAACTCTCTGAAAAAGAGAAATAGCATGAAGTGGTGTTCAAAAACAAGAAGAGCCTGTAAAGGTGTGAAAAATATGAAGAGCTTCAAAAGATGTGAAAAATATGAAGAGCATGATACAGTTTGAAAAATAGGAGGAGCATGAAGCCGTGTTGAAAAACATGAAGAGTCTGAAAACTTGTGAAAATATGAAGAGCTTCAAAAATATGAAAAATATGAAGAGCTTCAAAAGGTGTGAAAAATATGAAGAGCTTCAAAAGGTGTCAAAATGAGATGAGCATGAAACGGTCTGCAAAATAGGAGGAGCATGAAATGGTGTTCAAAAACATGAAGAGCCTGAAAAGGTGTGAAAAATATGAAGAGCTTAAAAAGGTGTCAAAAATATGAGGAGCATGAAACGGTCTGAAAAAGAAGAGGAGCATGAAGCGGTGTTGAAAAACATGAAGAGCCTGAAAAGGTGTGAAAAATATGAAGAGCTTCTAAAGGTGTCAAAAATATGAGGAGCATGAAACGGTCTTAAAAATACGAGGAACATGAAGTGGTGTTGAAAAACGTGAAGAGCCTGAAAAGGTGTGAAGTATATGAAGAGCTTCAAAAGGTGTGAAAATATGAGGTCCAAGAAACGGTCTGAAAAATAGGACGAGCATGAAGCAGTGTTGAAAAACATGAAGAGCCTGAAAAGGTGTGAAAAATATGAAGAGCTTCAAAAGATGTCAAAAATAGGAGTAGCATGAAACGGTCTGAAAAATAGGAGGATTATGAAACGGGGTTCAAAAACATGAAGAGCCTGAAAAGGTGTGAAAAATATGAAAAGCCTCAAAACCTGTCAAAAATATGAGGAGCATGAAACGGTTTGAAAAATAGCAGGAGCATGAAGTGATGTTGAAAAACATGAAGAGTCTGAAAACGTGTGAAAATATGAAGAGCTTCAAAAATATGAAAAATATGAAGAGCTTCAAAAGGTGTGAAAGATATGAAGAGCTTCAAAAGGTGTCAAAATGAGATGAGCATGAAACGGTCTGAAAAATAGGAGGAGCATGAAGTGGATTTGAAAAAATTAAAAAGCCTGAAAAGGTGTGAAATATATGAAGAGCTTCAAAAGGTGTGAAAATATGAGGAGAATGAAACAGTCTGCAAAATAGGAGGAGCATGAAATGGTGTTCAAAAACATGAAGAGCATGAAAAGGTGTGAAAAATATGAAGAGCTTCAAAAGGTGTGAAATACATGAGGAGAATTAAACGGTCTGAAAAATAGGAGGAGCATGAAGCGGTGTTCAAAGACATGAAGAGCCTGAAAAGGTGTGAAAAATATGAAGAGCTTAAAACGGTGTGAAAAATATGAGGAGCATGAAACGGTCTGAAATATAGGAGGAGCATGAAGCGGCGTTCAAAAATATGAAGAGCCTGAAAAGGTGTGAAAAATATGAAGAGTTTCAAAAGGTGTGAAATACATGAGGAAGATGAAACGGTCTGAAAAATAGGAGAAGCATGAAGTGTTGTGGAAAAATATGAAGAGCCTGAAAAGGTGTGAAAAATATGAAGAGCCTCAAAAGGTGTGAAATATATGAGGAGCATGATATGGTTGGAAAATAGGAGGAGCATGAAGCGGTGTTCAAAAACATGAAGAGCCTGAAAAGGTGTGAAAAATATGAAAAGATTCAAAAATTTGAAAAATATGAAGAGCTTCATAAGGTGTGAAAAATATGAAAAGCTTCAAAAGGTGTCAAAATGAGATGAGCATGAAACGGTCTGAAAAATAGGAGGAGCATGAAGCGGTGTTGAAAAACATGAAGAGCCTGAAAAGGTGTGAAAAATATGAAGAGCTTAAAAAGGTGTCAAAAATATGAGGATCATGAAGCGGTGTTGAAAAACATGAAGAGCCTGAAAAGGTGTGAAAAATATGAAGAGGTTCAAAAGGTGTCAAAAATATGAGGAGCATGAAACGTTCTGAAAAATAGGAGGAGCATGAATCGGTGTTGAAAAACAAGAAGAGCCTGAAAAGGTGTGAAAAATATGAAGAGCTTCAAAAGGTGTCAAAAATATGAGGAGCATGAAACGGTCTGAAAAATAGGAGGACATGAAGTGGTGTTGAAAAAAATGAACAGCGTGAAAAGCTGTGATATATGAAGAGCTTCAAAAGATGTCAAAAATATGAGGAAAAGGAAACGGTGTGAAAAACAGGAGGAGCATGAAACGGTGTTGAAAATCAAGAAGAGCCTGAAAATGTGTGAAAAATATGAAAAGTTTCTTAAGGTGTCAAAAATATGAAGAGCATGAAACGGTCTGAAAAATAGAAGGAGCATGAAGCGGTGTTCAAAAACATGAAGAGCCTGAAAAGTGTGAAAAATATGAAGAGCTTCAAAAGGTGTGAAAAATATGAAGAGCTTCAAAATGTGTCAAAAATCGATGAGCAGGAAATGGTCTGAAAAATAGGAGGAGCATAAAGCAGTGTTGAAAAACATGAAGAGCCTGAAAAGGTGTGAAAAATATGAAGAGCTTCAAAATGTGTGAAATACATGAGGAGCATGAAACGGTCTGAAAAAGAGGAGGAGCATGAAGGGGTGTTGAAAAACATGAAGAGCCTGAAAAGGTGTGAAAAATATGAAGAGCCTCAAAAATGTGAAAAATATGAAGAGCTTCAAAAGGTGTGAAAAATACGACGAGCTTCAATAGGTGTCAAAAATGAGATGAACATGAAACGGTCTGAAACATAGGAGGAGCATGAAGCGGTGTTGAAAATCATGAAGAGCCTGAAAATGTGTGAAAAATATGAAGAGCTTCAAAAGTTGTGAAATACATGAGGAACATGAAACTATCTGAAAAATAGGAGGAGCATGAAGTGGTGTTCTAAATCATGAAGAGCCTGAAAAGGTGTGAAAAATAAGAAGAGCTTCAAAAGGTGTGAAAAATATGAGGAGCATGATACGGTCTGAAAAGTAGGAGGAGCATGAAGCGGTGTTCAAAAACATGAAGAGCCTGAAAAGGTGTGAAATATATGAAGAGTTTCAAAAGATGTGAAATATATGAAAATCTTCAAAAGGTGTCTAAAATGAGATGAGCATGAAACGGTCTGAAAAATACTAGGAGCATGAACCGGTGTTCAAAAACATGAAGAGCCTGAAAAGGTGTGAGAAATATGAAGAGCTTCAAAAGGTGTCAATAATATGAGGAGCATGAAACGGTCTGAAAAATAGGAGGAGGATGAAGTGGTGTTCAAAAACATGAAGAACCTGAAAAGGTGTGAAAAATATGAAGAGCTTCAAAAGGTGTGAAAAATATGAGGAGCATGAAGCGGTGTTGAAAAACATGAAGAGCCTGAAAATGCGTGAAAAATATGAAGAGCTTCAAAAGGTGTGAAAAATATGAGGAGCATGAAGCGGTATTGAAAAACATGAAGAGCCTGAAAATGCGTGAAAAATATGAAGAGCTTCAAAAGATGTGAAAAATATGAGGAGCATGAAGCGGTGTTGAAAAACATGAAGAACCTGAAAAGGTTTGAAAAATATGAAGAGCATGAAAAGGTGTAAAAAATATGAGGAGCAAGAAACAGTCAGAAAAGAAGGAGGAGCTTTAAATGGTGTTCAAAAACATGAAGACTTGGAAAGGTGTGAAAAATATGAAGATCTTCTGAAGGTGTCAAAAATATGAGGAGCATGAAACGGTCTGAAAAATAGGAGGAGCATGAAGTGTTGTTGAAAAACATGAAGAGCCTGAAAAGGTGTGAAAAATATGAAGAGCTTCATAAGGTGTCAAAAATATGAGGAGCATGAATCGGTCTGAAAAATAGGAGGAGCATTAAGCGGTGTTGAAAAACATGAAGAACCTGAAAAGCTGTGAAAAATATGAAAAGCTTCAAAAGGTGTGAAAAATATGAGGAGCAGGAAACGGTCTTAAAAATAAGAGGAGCATGAAGCGGTGTTGAGAAACATGAAGAGGCTGAAAAGGTGTGAAATATATAAAGAGCTTCAAAAGGTGTCAAAAATATGAGGAGCATGAAACGGTCTCAAAAAAAGTACGAGCATGAAGCTGTGCTGAAAAACATGAAGAGAATGAAAGGTGTTAAAAATATCAAGAGCTTCAAAAGTTGTCAAAAATAAGAGAAGCATGAAACGGTCTGAAAAATAGGAGGAGCATGAAACACTGTTGAAAAACATGAAGAGCCTGAAAAGATGTGAAAAATATGAAGAGCTTCAAAAGGTGTGAAATACATGAGGAGCATAAAACCGTCAGAAAAATAGGAGGAGCATGAAGCGGTGTTGAAAAACATGAAGAGCTTGAAAAGGTGTGACAAATATAAAGAGCTTCAAAAGGTGTCAAAAATATGAGGAGGATGAAACGGTCTGTAAAAGAGGAGGAGCATGAAGCTCTGTGGAAAAACATGAAGAGAATGAAAGGTGTTAAAAATATGAAGAGCTTCAAAAGTTGTCAAAAATATGAGGAGAATGAAACGTTTTGAAAAATAGGAGGAGCATGAAGCGTTGTTTAAAAACGTGAAGAACCTGAAAAGGTGTGAAAAATATGAAGAGCTTCTAAAGGTGTCAACAATATGGGGAGCATGAAACGGTCTTAAAAATACGAGGAACATGAAGTGGTGTTGAAAAACGTGAAGAGCCTGAAAAGGTGTGAAATATATGAAGAGCTTCAAAAGGTGTGAAAAATATGAGGTCCAAGAAACGGTCTGAAAAATAGGAGGAGCATGAAGCAGTGTTGAAAAACATGGAGAGCCTGAAAAGGTGTGAAAAATATGAAGAGCTTCAAAAGGTGTCAAAAATAGGAGTAGCATGAAACGGTCTGAAAAATAGGAGTATTATGAAACGGTGTTCAAAAACATGAAGAGCCTGAAAAGGTGTGAAAAATATGAAAAGCCTCAAAACCTGTCAAAAATATGAGGAGCAAGAAACGGTTTGAAAAATAGCAGGAGCATGAAGTGATGATGAAAAACATGAAGAGTCTGAAAACGTGTGAAAATATGAAGAGCTTCAAAAATATGAAAAATATGAAGAGCTTCAAAAGGTGTGAAAAATATGAAGAGCTTCAAAAGGTGTCAAAATGAGATGAGCATGAAACGGTCTGAAAAATAGGAGGAGCATGAAGTGGTTTTGAAAAAATTAAAAAGCCTGAAAAGGTGTGAAATATATGAAGAGCTTCAAAAGGTGTGAAAATATGAGGAGAATGAAACGGTCTGCAAAATAAGAGGAGCATGAAATGGTGTGCAAAACATGAAGAGCATGAAAAGGTGTGAAAAATATGAAGAGCTTGAAAAGGTGTGAAATACATGAGGAAAATGAAACGGTCTGAAAAATAGGAGGAGCATGAAGCGGTGTTCAAAAACATGAAGAGCCTGAAAAGGTGTGAAAAATATGAAGAGCTTAAAACGGTGTGAAAAATATGAGGAGCATGAAACGGTCTGAAATATAGGAGGAGCATGAAGCGGTGTTCAAAAATATGAAGGGCCTGAAAAGGTGTGAAAAATATGAAGAGTTTCAAAAGGTGTGAAATACATGAGGAGGATGAAACGGGCTGAAAAATAGGAGAAGCATGAAGTGTTGTGGAAAAATATGAAGAGCCTGAAAAGGTGTGAAAAATATGAAGAGCCTCAAAAGGTGTGAAATATATGAGGAGCATGATATGGTTGGAAAATAGGAGGAGCATGAAGCGGTGTTGAGAAACATGAAGAGCCTGAAAAGGTTTGAAAAATATGAAAAGATTCAAAAATTTGAAAAATATGAAGAGCTTCATAAGGTGTGAAAAATATGAAAAGCTTCAAAAGGTGTCAAAATGAGATGAGCATGAAACGGTCTGAAAAATAGGAGGAGCATGAAGCGGTGTTGAAAAACATGAAGAGCCTGAAAAGGTGTGAAAAATATGAAAAGTTTGAAAATGTGTGAAATATATGAAGAGCTTAAAAAGGTGTCAAAAATGAGATGAGCATGAAACGGTTTGAAAAATAGGAGGAGCATGAAACGGTGATCAAAAACATGAAGAGACTGAAAAGGTGTGAAAAATCTGAAGAGCTTCAAAAGGTGTGAAATACATGAGGAGCATGAAACTCTCTGAAAAATAGAAATAGCATGAAGTGGTGTTCAAAAACAAGAAGAGCCTGAAAAGGTGTGAAAAAATGAAGAGCTTCAAAAGGTGTGAAAAATATGAGGAGCATGATACAGTTTGAAAAATAGGAGGAGCATGAAGCCGTGTTGAAAAACATGAAGAGTCTGAAAAAGTGTGAAAATATGAAGAGCTTCAAAAATATGAAAAATATGAAGAGTTTCAAAAGGTGTGAAAAATATGAAGAGCTTCAAAAGGTGTCAAAAAGAGATGAGCATGAAACGGTCTGCAAAATAAGAGGAGCATGAAGCGGTGTTGAAAATCATAAAGAGCCTGAAAATTTGAGAAAAATATGAAGAGGTTTAAAAGGTGTCAAAATGAGATCAGCATGAAACGGTCTGCAAAATAGGAGGAGCATGAAATGGTGTTCAAAATCATGAAGAGCCTGAAAAGGTGTGAAAAATATGAAGAGCTTAAAAAGGTGTCAAAAATATGAGGATCATGAAGCGGTGTTGAAAAACATGAAGAGCCTGAAAAGGTGTGAAAAATATGAAGAGCTTCTAAAGGTGTCAAAAATATGAGGAGCATGAAACGGTCTTAAAAATACGAGGACCATGAAGTGGTGTTGACAAATATGAAGAGCATGAAAAGGTGTGAAATATAAGAAGAGCTTCAAAAGGTGTCAAATATATGAGGAGCATGAAACGGTCTGAAAAATAGGAGGATCATGAAACGATGTTGAAAAACATGAAGAGCCTGAAAAGGTGTGAAAAATATGAAGAGCTTGAAAAGGTGTCAAATATGAGATGAGCATGAAACGATCTGAAAAATAGGAGGAGCATGAAGCGGTGTTGAAAAACATGAAGAGCCTGAAAAGGTGTGAAAAATATGAAGAGGTTCAAAAGGTGTCAAAAATATGAGGAGCATGAAACGTTCTGAAAAATAGGAGGAGCATGAATCGGTGTTGAAAAATAAGAAGAGCCTGAAAAGGTGTGAAAAATATGAAGAGCTTCAAAAGGTGTCAAAAATATGAGGAGCATGAAACGGTCTGAAAAATAGGAGGAGCATGAAGTCGTGTTGAAAAAAATGAACAGCGTGAAAAGGTGTGAAATATATGAAGAGCTTCAAAAGATTTCAAAAATATTAAGAGCATGAAACGGTCTGAAAAATAGGAGTAGCATGCAGCGGTGTTGAAAACCATGAAGAGCCTGAAAAGGTGTGAAAAATATGAAGAGTTTCAAAAGGTGTCAAATATATAGGAGCATGAAACTGTCTGAAAAATAGTATGAGAATGAAACGGTTTTGAAAAAGATGAAGAGCATGAAAACCTGTGAAAAATATGATGAGCTTCAGAAGGTGTCAAAAATATGAGGAGGATGAAAAGGTCTGAAATATACGAGGAGTATGAAGCGGGGTTGAAAAACATGAAGAGCCTGAAAAGGTGTGAAAAATATGAAGAGATTCAAAAACTGTGAAAAATATGAAGAGCTTCAAAAGGTGTCAAAAATATGAGGAGCATGAAAAGGTCTGAAATATACGAGGAGTATGAAGCGGGGTTGAAAAACATGAAGAGCCTGAAAAGGTGTGAAAAATATGAAGAGATTCAAAAGGTGTGAAAAATATGAGGAGCCTGAAATGGTATGAAAAATGGGAGGAGCATGAAGCGGTGTTCAAAAACATGAAAAGCCTGAAAAGGTGTGAAAAATATGAAGAGCTTCAAAAGGTGTCAAAAATATGAGGAGCATGAAATGGTATGAAAAATAGGAGGAGCATGAAGCGGTGTTGAAAAACATGAAGAACTTGAAAAGGTGTGAAAAATATGAAGAGCTTCAAAAGGTGTGAAATACATGAGGAGCATGAAACAGGCTGAAAAATAGCAGGAGCATGAAGCGGTGTTGAAAAACATGAAGAACCTGAAAAGATTTGAAAAATATGAAGAGCTTCAAATGCTGTGAAATATATGAGGAGCATGAAACGGTCGCAAAAAAAGGAAGAGCTTGAAGCGGTGTTCAAAAATATGAAGAGCCTGAAAGGATGTGACAAATATGAAGAGCTTCAAAAAGTGTCAAAAATATGAGGAGCATGAAACGGTCTGAAAAATAGGAGGAGCATGAAACGGAGTTCAAAACATGAGGAGCCTGAAAAGATGTGAAAAATATGAAGAGCTTCAAAAGGTGTGAAATACATGAGGACCATGACACGGTCTGAAAAATAGAAGGATCATGAAGCGGTGATCAAAAACATGAAGAGCGTGAAAAGGTGTGAAAAATATGAAGAGCTTCAAAAGGTGTGAAATTCATGAGGATCATGAAACGGTCTGAAAAATAGGAGAAGCATGAAGTGGTGTGGAAAAACATGAAGAGCCTGTAAAGGTGTGAAAAATATGAAGAGCTTCAAAAGGTGTCAAAAATATGAGGAGCATGAAACGGTCCGAAAAATAGGAGGAGCATGAAGCAGTGTTCAAAAACATGAAGATCCTGAAAACGTGGGAAAAATATGAAGAGCTTCAAAAGGTGTGAAATACATGAGGATCATGAAATGGTCTGAAAAATAGGAGGAGCATGAAACGGTGTTCAAAAAGAGGAAGAGCCTGAAAATTTGTGAAAAATATGACAGCTTCAAAAGGTGTCAAAAATATGAGCAGCATGAAACTGTCTGAAAAATAGGAGGAGCATGAAGCGGTGTTCAAAAACATGAAAAGCCTGAAAAGGTGTGAAAAATATGAAGAGACTCAAAACGTTTCAAAAATGAGAAGAGCATGAAACTGTCTGAAAAATAGTAGGAGCATGAAGTGGTGTTGAAAAAAAAGAAGACACTGAAAAGTTGTGAAATATATGAAGAGCTTCTAACAGTGTTAAAAATATGAGGAGAATGAAAGCGTCTCAAAAATAGGAGGAGCATGAAGCTGTGTTGAAAAACATGAAGAGCCTGAAAAGGTTTGAAAAATATGAAGAGCTTCTAAAGGTATGAAAAATATGAGGAGCATGAAACGGTCTGAAAAATGGGAAGAGCATGAAGTGGTGTTGAAAAACATGAAGAGCCTGAAGGTGTGAAAAATACGAAGAGCTTCAAAAGGTGTCAAAAATACGAGGAGCATGAAACGGTCTGAAAAATCGGAGGATCATGAAGCGGGGTTCAAAAACATGGAAAACCTGAAAAGGTGTGAAAAATATGAAGAGCTTCAAAAAGTGTCAAAAATATGAGGAGCAAGAAACGGTCTGAAATATAGGAGGAGCATGAAGCGGTGTTCAAAAACTTGAAGAGCCTGAAAAGGTGTGAAAAATATGAAGAGCTTCAAAAGGTGTGAAATACATGAGGAGCATGAAACGGGCTGAAAAATAGGAGAAGCATGAAGTGGTGTGGAAAAATATGAAGAGCCTGAAAAGGTGTGAAAAATACGAAGAGCTTCAAAAGTTGTGAAATAAATGAGGAGCATGAAACTCTCTGAAAAATAAGAGGATCATGAAGCGGGGTTCAAAAACATGAGGAGCCTGAAAATTTGTGAAAAATATGAAAAGCTCCAAAAGCTGTCAAAAATGAGATGAGCATGAGAAGTTCTTAAAAATAGGAGGATCATAAAACGGTGCTGAAAAACATGAAGAGCCTGAAAATGTGTGAAAAATATGAAGAGATTCAAAAGGTGTCAAATATGAGATGAGCATGAAACGGTCTGAAAAATAAGAGGAGCATGAAGCGGTGTTCAAAAACATGAAGAGCCTGAAAAGGTGTGAAAAATATGAAGAGCTTCAAAAGGATTAAAAAATATGAGGAGCATGAAAAGGTCTGAAAAATAGGAGGAGCATGAAGCGGTGTTGAAAAACATGAAGAGCCTTATAATGTGAGAAAAATATGAAGAGCTTTAAAGGTGTGAAAAATATGAGGAGCATGAAACGGTCTGATGAATAGGAGGAGCATGACACGGTGTTGAAAAATATGAAGAGGATGAAAAGGTTTGAAAAATATGATGAGCTTCAAAAGGAGTCAAAAATATGAGGAGCATAAAATGATCTGAAAAAAAGGAGGAACAGGAAACATACTGAAAAACAGGAGGAGCATGAAGCGGTGTTCAAAAACATGAAGAGTCTGAAAAGGTATGAAATATATGAAGAGCTTCAAAAGGTGTCAAAAATATGAGGAGCATGAAACGGTCTGAAAAATAGGAGGAGCATGAAGCGGTGTTGAAAAACAAGAAAAACCTGAAAAGGTGTGAAAAACATAAAGAGCTTCAAAAGGTGTGAAATATATGAAGAGCTTCAAAAGCTGTCAATAATGAGATGAGCATGAAACGGTCTGAAAAATAGGAGGAGCATGAAGTGGTGTTGAAAACATGAAGATACTGAAAAAGTGTGAAATATATGAAGAGCTTCAAAAATTGTGAAAAATATGAGGAGCTTCAAAATGTGTCAAAAATATGAGGAGCATGAAATGGTCTTAAAAAACGGAGGAGCATGCAGTGGTGTTGAAAAATATGAAGAGCCTGAAAAGGTGTGAAAAATATGAAGAGCTTCAAAAGGTGTGAAAAAATATGAGGAGCATGAAACGGTCTGAAGAATAGGAGGAGGATTGTAGCGATGTTCAAAAACATGAAGAGCATGAAAAGGTGTGAAAAATATGAAGAGCTTCCAAAGGTGTGAAATACAAGAGGAGCATGAAACAGCCTGAAAAATAGGAGGAGCATGAAGCGGTGTTGAAAAACATGACGAAACAGAAAAGGTGTGAAAAATATGAAGTGCTTCAAAAGGTGTCAAAAATATGAGGAGCATGAAACTGTCTGAAAAAGAGGAGGAACATGAAACGGTGTTCAAAAACATGAAGAGCCTGAAAACGTGTGAAAAATATGAAGAGCTGCAAAAAGTGTCAAGAATGAGATGAGCATGAAATGGTCTGAAAAATAGGAGGAGCATGAAGCGGTGTTCAAAAACATGAAGAGCCTGAAAAGGTGTGAAAAATATGAAGAGCTTCAAAAGCTGTCAATAATATGAGGAGCATGAAACGGTCTGAAAAACAGGACGATCATGAAGCGGTGTTGAAAAATATGAAGAGCCTGAAAAGTTGTGAAAAATATGAAGAGCTTCAAAAGTTGTGAAAAATGTGAAGAACTTCCAGAGGTGTCAATAATGAGATGAGCATGAAACGGTCTGAAAAATAGGAGGAGCATGAAGTGGTGTTCAAAAACATGAAGTGCCTGGAATGGTGTGAAATATATGAAGAGCTTCAAAAGGTGTGAAAAATATGAAGAGCTTCAAATGGTGAGAAATATATGAGGAGCATGAAACGGTCTGAAAAATAGGAGGATCAAGAAGCTGTGTTGAAAAACATGAAGAGCCTGAAAAGGTGTGAAAAATGTGAAAAGCTTCCAAAGGTGTATAAATATGAGGAGCATGAAACGTTCTGAAAAATAGTAGGAGCATGAAACCGTGTTCAAAAATATGAAGAGTCTGAAAAGGTCTGAAAAATATGAAGAGCTTCAAAAGGTGTGAAATACATGAGGAGCGTAAAACGGTCTGAAAAATAGGAGGATCATGAAGCGGGGTTGAAAAATATGAAGAGCCTGAAAACGTGTGAAAAATATGAAGAGCTGCAAAAAGTGTCAAGAATGAGATGAGCATGAAATGGTCTGAAAAATAGGAGGAGCATGAAGCGGTGTAGAAAAACATGAAGAGCCTGAAAAGGTGTGAAAAATATGAAGAGCTTCAAAAGGTGTCAAAAATATGAGGAGCATGAAACAGTCTGAAAAATAGGAGGAGCATGAAGCGGTGTTCAAAAACATGAAGAGCCTGAAAAGGTGTGAAAAATATGAAGAGCTTCAAAAGTTGTCAAAATATGAGGAGCATGAAACGGTCTGAAAAATAGGAGGAGCATGAAGCGGTGTTCAAAAACATGAAGAGGCTGAAAAGGTGTGAAATATATGAAGAGCCTCAAAACGTGTCAAAAATAAGAGAAGCATGAAACGGTCTGAAAAATAGGAGGAGCATGAAGCGGTGTTGAAAAACATGAAGAGACTTAAAACGTGTGAAATATATGAAGACCTTCAAAAAGTGTGAAAAATATGAAGAGCTTCAAAAGGTGTGAAATACATGAGGAGCATGAAACGGTCTGAAAAATAGGAGGAGCCTAAAGCGGTGTTGAAAAACATGAAGAACCTGAAAAGGTGTGAAAAATATGAAGAGCTTCAAAAGGTGTGAAAAATATGAGGAGCATGAAACGGTCTGAAAAATAGGAGGAGCATGAAGCCGTGTTGAAAAACATGAAGAGCCTGAAAGGGTGTAACAAATATGAAGAGCTTCAGAAGGTGTCAAAAATGAGATGAGCATGAAACGGTCTGAAAAATAGGAGGAGCATGAAGTGGTGTTGAAAAACATGAAGAGCCTGAAAAAGTATGAAATATATGAAGAGCTTCAAAAGGTGTGAAGTACATGAGGAGAATGAAACCGTCTGAAAAATAGGAGGAGCATGAAGCGGTGTTCCAATACATGAAGAGCCTGAAAACGTGTGAAATATATGAAGAGATTCAAAAGGTGTCAAAAATATGAGGAGCATGAAACGGTCTGAAAAAAAGGAGGAGCAGGAAACCGTGTTCAAAAGTATGAAGAGCCTGAAAAGCTGTGAAAAATTTGAAGTGCTTCAAAAGGTGTGAAAATTAGGAGGAGCATTAAGCCGTGTTCCAAAACATGAAGAGCCTGAAAATGTGTGTAAAATATGAAGAGCTTCAAAACGTGTCAAAAATATGAGGAGCATGAAACGGTCTGATAAATAGGAGGATCAAGAAGCGGTGTTGAAAAAATTGAAGATCTGAAACTTGTGAAAAATATGAAGAGCTTCAAAAGGTGTGAAAAATATGAAGAGCTTCAAAAGGTGTTAAAAATAAGATGAGCATGAAACGGTCTGAAAAATAGGAGCTTCATGAAATGGTGTTCAAAAACCTGAAGAGCCTGAAAAGGTGTGAAAAATAAGAAGAGCCTCAAAAGGTTTGAAAAATATGAAGAGCTTCAAAAGCTGTCAAAAATGAGATGAGCATGAAACGGTCTGAAAAATAGGAGGGGCATGAAGTTGTGTTGAAAAACATGAAGAGCCTGAAAAGGCGTGAAAAATATGAAGAGCTTCAAAAGGTGTCAAAAATATATGGAGCATGAAAAGGTCTGAAAAATAGGAGGAAGATGAAGCGGTGTTCAAAAACATGAAGAGCCTGAAAAGGTGTGAAATATATGAAGAGCCTCAAAACGTGTCAAAAATAAGAGAAGCATGAAACGGTCTGAAAAATAGGAGGAGCATGAAGCGGTGTTGAAAAACATGAAGAGACTTAAAACGTGTGAAATATATGAAGAGCTTCAAAAAGTGTGAAAAATATGAAGAGCTTCAAAAGGTGTGTAATACATGAGGAGCATGAAACGGTCTGAAAAATAGGAGGAGCATGAAGCGGTGTTCAAAAACATGAAGAGCCTGAAAGGGTGTAACAAATATGAAGAGCTTCAGAAGGTGTCAAAAATGAGATGAGCATGAAACGGTCTGAAAAATAGGAGGAGCATGAAGTGGTGTTGAAAAACATGAAGAGCCTGAAAACGTGTGAAATATATGAAGAGCTTCAAAAGGTGTGAAAAATATGAGGAGCATGAAACGGTCTGAAAAAATAGGAGGAGCATGAAGCCGTGTTGAAAAACATGAAGAGCCTGAAAGGGTGTAACAAATATGAAGAGCTTCAGAAGGTGTCAAAAATGAGATGAGCATGAAACGGTCTGAAAAATAGGAGGAGCATGAAGTGGTGTTGAAACACATGAAGAGCCTGAAAACGTGTGAAATATATGAAGAGATTCAAAACGTGTCAAAAATATGAGGAGCATGAAACGGTCTGAAAAAAAGGAGGAGCAGGAAACCGTGTTCAAAAGTATGAAGAGCCTGAAAAGGTGTGAAAAATTTGAAGTGCTTCAAAAGGTGTGAAAATTAGGAGGAGCATGAAGCGGTGTTCCAAAACATGAAGAGCCTGAAAATGTGTGTAAAATATGAAGAGCTTCAAAACGTGTCAAAAATATGAGGAGCATGAAACGGTCTGAAAAATAGGAGGATCAAGAAGCGGTGTTGAAAAACATGAAGATCTGAAAACTTGTGAAAAATATGAAGAGCTTCAAAAGGTGTGAAAAATATGAAGAGCTTCAAAAGGTGTCAAAAATATGAGGAGTTTGAAACGGTCTGAAAAATAGGAGGAGCATGAAGCGGTGTTCAAAACAAGAAGAGCTTGAAAAGGTGTGAAAATTATGAAGAGCTTCAAAAGTTGTCAAAAATATGAGGAGCATGATATGGCCTGAAAAATAGGGGGAGCATGAAGTGGTGTTCAAAAACAGGAAGGGCCAGAAAAGGGGTGAAAAATATGAAGAGCTTCAAAATGTGTAAAATTTATAAGGAGCATGAAACGGTCTGAAAAATAGGAGAAGCATGAAGCGGTTTTGAAAAACATGAAGAGCCTGAAAATGTGTGAAAAATATGAAGAGTTTCAAAAGGTGTGAAAAATATGAGGACCATGAAACGGTCTGAAAAATAGGAGGAGCATCAAGTGGTGTTGAAAATCATAAAGAGCTTGAAAACGTGGGTAAATATGAAGAGCTTCAAAATGTCTCAAAAATATGAGGAATATGAAACGGTCTGAAAAATAGGAGGATCATAAAGCGGTGTTGAAAATCATGAAGAGCCTGAAAATGGTGTGAAAAATATGAAGAGCTTCAAAAGGTATCAAAAATGAGATGTGCATGAAACGGTCTGAAAAATAGGAGCAGCATGAAGTGGTTGTGAAAAACATGAAAAGCCTGAAAATGTGTGCAAAATATGAAGAGCTTCAAAAGATGTGAAATACATGAGGAGCATGAAATGGTCTGAGAAATAGGAGGAGCATGAAGCGGTGTTCAAAAACATGTAGAGACTAAAAAGGTGTGAAAAATATGAAGAGCTTCAAAAGGAGTGAAAAATAGGAGGAGCATGAAACGGTCTGAAAAATAGGAGGAGCATGAACTGGTGTTCAAATACATGAAATGCCTGAAAAGGTGTGAAAATATGAAGAGCTTCAAAAATATGAAAAATATGAAAAGCTTCAAAAGTTGTGAAAAATATGAAGAGCTTCATAAGGTGTCAAAAATATGAGGAACATAAAACGGTGTGAAAAATTGGAGGAGCATGAAGCCGTGTTAAAAAACATGAACAGCCTGAAAAGGTGTGAAAAATATGAAGAGCCTGAAAAGGTGTGAAAAATATGAAGAGCTTTAAAAGGTGTCAAAAATATGAGGAGCAGGAAACGGTCTGAAAAATAGAAGCAGCATGAAGCGGTGTTGAAATAGATGAAGAGCCTGAAAACGTGTGAAAAATATGAAGAGATTCAAAAGGTGTGAAAAATATGAAGAGCTTCAAAAGTTGTCAAAAATTAGATGAGCATGAAACGGTCTGAAATATAGGAGGAGCAAGAAGTAGTGTTGAAAAAAATGAAGAGCCTGAAAAGGTGTGAAAAATATGAAAGCTTTAAAAGGTGTCAAAAATATGAGGAGCATGAAACGGTCTGAAAAATAGGAGGAGCATGAAGCGGTGTTCAAAAACATGAAGAGCCTGAAAAGGTGTGAAAAATATGAAGAGCTTGAAAAGGTATGAAATATATGAAGGGCTTCAAAAGGTGTCAAAAATGAGATGAGCATGAAACGGTCTGAAAAATAGGAGGAGCATGATGTTGTGTTGAAAAAAAAGAAGAGCCTTAAAATGTCTGAAATATATGAAGAGCTTCAAAAGGTGTGAAATACATGAGGAGCATCAAACGGGCTGAAAAATAGGAGGAGCATGAAGCGGTTTGGCAAAACATGAAGAGCCTGAAAAGGTGTGAAAGATATGAAGAGTTTCTAAAGGTGTCAAAAATATGAGGAGCATGAAACGGTCTGAAAAATAGGAGGAGAATGAAACGTTGATCAAAAACATGAAGAGCCTGAAAAGGTGTGAAAAATATGAAGAGCTTCAAAAGGTGTGAAATACATGAGGAGCATGAAACGGGCTGAAAAACAGGAGGAGCATGAAGTGGTGTTGAAAAACTTTAAGAGCCTGAAAGGGTGTGAAAAATATGAAGAGTTTCAAAAGGTGTCAATAATAAGTGGTGCATGAAACATCCTGAAAAATATGAGGAGCATGAAACTGTCTGAAAAATAGGAGGAGCATGAAGCAGTCTTGAAAACCAAGAAGAGCCTGAAAACGTGTGAAAAATATGAAGAGCTTCAAAAGGTTTCAGAAATATGAGGAGCATGAAACGGTCTGAAAAATAGGAGGAGCATGAACCGGTGTTCAAAAACATGAAAAGCCTGAAAAGGAGTGAAAAACATGAAGAGCTTCAAAACGTGTCAAAATATGAGAAGCATGAAACGGTCTCAAAAATAGAGGGAGCATGAAATGATCTGAAAAATAGAAGGAGCATGAAGCGGTATTCAAAAACATGAAGAGCCTGGAAAGGTGTGAAAAATATGAAGAGCTTCAAAAGGTTTCAAAAATATGAGGAGCATGAAACGGTCTGAAAAATAGGAGGAGCATGAAGCGGTGTTCAAAAACATGAAGAGCCTGAAAAGGTGTGAAAAATAGGAAGAGCTTCAAAAGGTGTGAAATACATGAAGAGAATGAAACGGTCTCTAAAATAGGAGGAGCATGAAGCGGTGTTCAAAAACATGAAGAGCCTGGAAAGGTGTGAAAAATACGAAGAGCTTCAAAAGATGTGAAAAATATGAGGAGCATGAATAGGTCTAAAAAATAGGAGGAGCATGAAGCGGTGTTGAAAACCATGAAGAGCCTGAAAAGGAGTGAAATACATGAAGAGCTTCAAAACGAGTCAAAATATGAGAAGCATGAAACGGTCTCAAAAATAGAGGGAGCATGAAATGATCTGAAAAATAGAAGGAGCATGAAGCGGTGTTCAAAAACATGAAGAGCCTGGAAAGGTGTGAAAAATATGAAGAGCTTCAAAAGGTTTCAAAAATATGAGGAGCATGAAACGGTCTGAAAAATAGGAGGAGCATGAAGCGGTGTTCAAAAACATGAAGAGCCTGAAAAGGTGTGAAAAATAGGAAGAGCTTCAAAAGGTGTGAAATACATGAGGAGAATGAAACGGTCTCTAAAATAGGAGGAGCATGAAGCGGTGTTCAAAAACATGAAGAGCCTGGAAAGGTGTGAAAAATACGAAGAGCTTCAAAAGATGTGAAAAATATGAGGAGCATGAATAGGTCTCAAAAATAGGGGGAGCATGAAATGGTCTGAAAAATAGGAGGAGCATGAAGCGGTGTTGAAAAACATGAAGAGCCTGAAAAGATGTGAAAAATATGAAGAGCTTCAAAAGGTGTGAAATACATGAGGAGCATGAAACTCTCTGAAAAAGAGAAATAGCATGAAGTGGTGTTCAAAAACAAGAAGAGCCTGTAAAGGTGTGAAAAATATGAAGAGCTTCAAAAGATGTGAAAAATATGAAGAGCATGATACAGTTTGAAAAATAGGAGGAGCATGAAGCCGTGTTGAAAAACATGAAGAGTCTGAAAACTTGTGAAAATATGAAGAGCTTCAAAAATATGAAAAATATGAAGAGCTTCAAAAGGTGTGAAAAATATGAAGAGCTTCAAAAGGTGTCAAAATGAGATGAGCATGAAACGGTCTGCAAAATAGGAGGAGCATGAAATGGTGTTCAAAAACATGAAGAGCCTGAAAAGGTGTGAAAAATATGAAGAGCTTAAAAAGGTGTCAAAAATATGAGGAGCATGAAACGGTCTGAAAAAGAAGAGGAGCATGAAGCGGTGTTGAAAGACATGAAAGCCTGAAAAGGTGTGAAAAATATGAAGAGCTTCTAAAGGTGTCAAAAATATGAGGAGCATGAAACGGTCTTAAAAATACGAGGAACATGAAGTGGTGTTGAAAAACGTGAAGAGCCTGAAAAGGTGTGAAGTATCTGAAGAGCTTCAAAAGGTGTGAAAATATGAGGTCCAAGAAACGGTCTGAAAAATAGGACGAGCATGAAGCAGTGTTGAAAAACATGAAGAGCCTGAAAAGGTGTGAAAAATATGAAGAGCTTCAAAAGATGTCAAAAATAGGAGTAGCATGAAACGGTCTGAAAAATAGGAGGATTATGAAACGGGGTTCAAAAACATGAAGAGCCTGAAAAGGTGTGAAAAATATGAAAAGCCTCAAAACCTGTCAAAAATATGAGGAGCATGAAACGGTTTGAAAAATAGCAGGAGCATGAAGTGATGTTGAAAAACATGAAGAGTCTGAAAACGTGTGAAAATATGAAGAGCTTCAAAAATATGAAAAATATGAAGAGCTTCAAAAGGTGTGAAAGATATGAAGAGCTTCAAAAGGTGTCAAAATGAGATGAGCATGAAACGGTCTGAAAAATAGGAGGAGCATGAAGTGGATTTGAAAAAATTAAAAAGCCTGAAAAGGTGTGAAATATATGAAGAGCTTCAAAAGGTGTGAAAATATGAGGAGAATGAAACAGTCTGCAAAATAGGAGGAGCATGAAATGGTGTTCAAAAACATGAAGAGCATGAAAAGGTGTGAAAAATATGAAGAGCTTCAAAAGGTGTGAAATACATGAGGAGAATTAAACGGTCTGAAAAATAGGAGGAGCATGAAGCGGTGTTCAAAGACATGAAGAGCCTGAAAAGGTGTGAAAAATATGAAGAGCTTAAAACGGTGTGAAAAATATGAGGAGCATGAAACGGTCTGAAATATAGGAGGAGCATGAAGCGGCGTTCAAAAATATGAAGAGCCTGAAAAGGTGTGAAAAATATGAAGAGTTTCAAAAGGTGTGAAATACATGAGGAAGATGAAACGGTCTGAAAAATAGGAGAAGCATGAAGTGTTGTGGAAAAATATGAAGAGCCTGAAAAGGTGTGAAAAATATGAAGAGCCTCAAAAGGTGTGAAATATATGAGGAGCATGATATGGTTGGAAAATAGGAGGAGCATGAAGCGGTGTTCAAAAACATGAAGAGCCTGAAAAGGTGTGAAAAATATGAAAAGATTCAAAAATTTGAAAAATATGAAGAGCTTCATAAGGTGTGAAAAATATGAAAAGCTTCAAAAGGTGTCAAAATGAGATGAGCATGAAACGGTCTGAAAAATAGGAGGAGCATGAAGCGGTGTTGAAAAACATGAAGAGCCTGAAAAGGTGTGAAAAATATGAAGAGCTTAAAAAGGTGTCAAAAATATGAGGATCATGAAGCGGTGTTGAAAAACATGAAGAGCCTGAAAAGGTGTGAAAAATATGAAGAGCTTCTAAAGGTGTCAAAAATATGAGGAGCATGAAACGGTCTTAAAAATACGAGGAACATGAAGTGGTGTTGAAAAACATGAAGAGGCTGAAATGGTGTGAAATATAAGAAGAGCTTCAAAAGGTGTCAAATATATGAGGAGCATGAAACGGTCTGAAAAATAGGAGGATCATGAAACGATGTTGAAAAACATGAAGAGCCTGAAAAGGTGTGAAAAATATGAAGAGCTTCAAAAGGTGTCAAATATGAGATGAGCATGAAACGATCTGAAAAATAGGAGGAGCATGAAGCGGTGTTGAAAAACATGAAGAGCCTGAAAAGGTGTGAAAAATATGAAGAGGTTCAAAAGGTGTCAAAAATATGAGGAGCATGAAACGTTCTGAAAAATAGGAGGAGCATGAATCGGTGTTGAAAAACAAGAAGAGCCTGAAAAGGTGTGAAAAATATGAAGAGCTTCAAAAGGTGTCAAAAATATGAGGAGCATGAAACGGTCTGAAAAATAGGAGGACATGAAGTGGTGTTGAAAAAAATGAACAGCGTGAAAAGCTGTGATATATGAAGAGCTTCAAAAGATGTCAAAAATATGAGGAAAAGGAAACGGTGTGAAAAACAGGAGGAGCATGAAACGGTGTTGAAAATCAAGAAGAGCCTGAAAATGTGTGAAAAATATGAAAAGTTTCTTAAGGTGTCAAAAATATGAAGAGCATGAAACGGTCTGAAAAATAGAAGGAGCATGAAGCGGTGTTCAAAAACATGAAGAGCCTGAAAAGTGTGAAAAATATGAAGAGCTTCAAAAGGTGTGAAAAATATGAAGAGCTTCAAAATGTGTCAAAAATCGATGAGCAGGAAATGGTCTGAAAAATAGGAGGAGCATAAAGCAGTGTTGAAAAACATGAAGAGCCTGAAAAGGTGTGAAAAATATGAAGAGCTTCAAAATGTGTGAAATACATGAGGAGCATGAAACGGTCTGAAAAAGAGGAGGAGCATGAAGGGGTGTTGAAAAACATGAAGAGCCTGAAAAGGTGTGAAAAATATGAAGAGCCTCAAAAATGTGAAAAATATGAAGAGCTTCAAAAGGTGTGAAAAATACGACGAGCTTCAATAGGTGTCAAAAATGAGATGAACATGAAACGGTCTGAAACATAGGAGGAGCATGAAGCGGTGTTGAAAATCATGAAGAGCCTGAAAATGTGTGAAAAATATGAAGAGCTTCAAAAGTTGTGAAATACATGAGGAACATGAAACTATCTGAAAAATAGGAGGAGCATGAAGTGGTGTTCTAAATCATGAAGAGCCTGAAAAGGTGTGAAAAATAAGAAGAGCTTCAAAAGGTGTGAAAAATATGAGGAGCATGATACGGTCTGAAAAGTAGGAGGAGCATGAAGCGGTGTTCAAAAACATGAAGAGCCTGAAAAGGTGTGAAATATATGAAGAGTTTCAAAAGATGTGAAATATATGAAAATCTTCAAAAGGTGTCTAAAATGAGATGAGCATGAAACGGTCTGAAAAATACTAGGAGCATGAACCGGTGTTCAAAAACATGAAGAGCCTGAAAAGGTGTGAGAAATATGAAGAGCTTCAAAAGGTGTCAATAATATGAGGAGCATGAAACGGTCTGAAAAATAGGAGGAGGATGAAGTGGTGTTCAAAAACATGAAGAACCTGAAAAGGTGTGAAAAATATGAAGAGCTTCAAAAGGTGTGAAAAATATGAGGAGCATGAAGCGGTGTTGAAAAACATGAAGAGCCTGAAAATGCGTGAAAAATATGAAGAGCTTCAAAAGGTGTGAAAAATATGAGGAGCATGAAGCGGTATTGAAAAACATGAAGAGCCTGAAAATGCGTGAAAAATATGAAGAGCTTCAAAAGATGTGAAAAATATGAGGAGCATGAAGCGGTGTTGAAAAACATGAAGAACCTGAAAAGGTTTGAAAAATATGAAGAGCATGAAAAGGTGTAAAAAATATGAGGAGCAAGAAACAGTCAGAAAAGAAGGAGGAGCTTTAAATGGTGTTCAAAAACATGAAGACTTGGAAAGGTGTGAAAAATATGAAGATCTTCTGAAGGTGTCAAAAATATGAGGAGCATGAAACGGTCTGAAAAATAGGAGGAGCATGAAGTGTTGTTGAAAAACATGAAGAGCCTGAAAAGGTGTGAAAAATATGAAGAGCTTCATAAGGTGTCAAAAATATGAGGAGCATGAATCGGTCTGAAAAATAGGAGGAGCATTAAGCGGTGTTGAAAAACATGAAGAACCTGAAAAGCTGTGAAAAATATGAAAAGCTTCAAAAGGTGTGAAAAATATGAGGAGCAGGAAACGGTCTTAAAAATAAGAGGAGCATGAAGCGGTGTTGAGAAACATGAAGAGGCTGAAAAGGTGTGAAATATATAAAGAGCTTCAAAAGGTGTCAAAAATATGAGGAGCATGAAACGGTCTCAAAAAAAGTACGAGCATGAAGCTGTGCTGAAAAACATGAAGAGAATGAAAGGTGTTAAAAATATCAAGAGCTTCAAAAGTTGTCAAAAATAAGAGAAGCATGAAACGGTCTGAAAAATAGGAGGAGCATGAAACACTGTTGAAAAACATGAAGAGCCTGAAAAGATGTGAAAAATATGAAGAGCTTCAAAAGGTGTGAAATACATGAGGAGCATAAAACCGTCAGAAAAATAGGAGGAGCATGAAGCGGTGTTGAAAAACATGAAGAGCTTGAAAAGGTGTGACAAATATAAAGAGCTTCAAAAGGTGTCAAAAATATGAGGAGGATGAAACGGTCTGTAAAAGAGGAGGAGCATGAAGCTCTGTGGAAAAACATGAAGAGAATGAAAGGTGTTAAAAATATGAAGAGCTTCAAAAGTTGTCAAAAATATGAGGAGAATGAAACGTTTTGAAAAATAGGAGGAGCATGAAGCGTTGTTTAAAAACGTGAAGAACCTGAAAAGGTGTGAAAAATATGAAGAGCTTCTAAAGGTGTCAAAAATATGGGGAGCATGAAACGGTCTTAAAAATACGAGGAACATGAAGTGGTGTTGAAAAACGTGAAGAGCCTGAAAAGGTGTGAAATATATGAAGAGCTTCAAAAGGTGTGAAAAATATGAGGTCCAAGAAACGGTCTGAAAAATAGGAGGAGCATGAAGCAGTGTTGAAAAACATGGAGAGCCTGAAAAGGTGTGAAAAATATGAAGAGCTTCAAAAGGTGTCAAAAATAGGAGTAGCATGAAACGGTCTGAAAAATAGGAGTATTATGAAACGGTGTTCAAAAACATGAAGAGCCTGAAAAGGTGTGAAAAATATGAAAAGCCTCAAAACCTGTCAAAAATATGAGGAGCAAGAAACGGTTTGAAAAATAGCAGGAGCATGAAGTGATGATGAAAAACATGAAGAGTCTGAAAACGTGTGAAAATATGAAGAGCTTCAAAAATATGAAAAATATGAAGAGCTTCAAAAGGTGTGAAAAATATGAAGAGCTTCAAAAGGTGTCAAAATGAGATGAGCATGAAACGGTCTGAAAAATAGGAGGAGCATGAAGTGGTTTTGAAAAAATTAAAAAGCCTGAAAAGGTGTGAAATATATGAAGAGCTTCAAAAGGTGTGAAAATATGAGGAGAATGAAACGGTCTGCAAAATAAGAGGAGCATGAAATGGTGTGCAAAACATGAAGAGCATGAAAAGGTGTGAAAAATATGAAGAGCTTGAAAAGGTGTGAAATACATGAGGAAAATGAAACGGTCTGAAAAATAGGAGGAGCATGAAGCGGTGTTCAAAAACATGAAGAGCCTGAAAAGGTGTGAAAAATATGAAGAGCTTAAAACGGTGTGAAAAATATGAGGAGCATGAAACGGTCTGAAATATAGGAGGAGCATGAAGCGGTGTTCAAAAATATGAAGGGCCTGAAAAGGTGTGAAAAATATGAAGAGTTTCAAAAGGTGTGAAATACATGAGGAGGATGAAACGGGCTGAAAAATAGGAGAAGCATGAAGTGTTGTGGAAAAATATGAAGAGCCTGAAAAGGTGTGAAAAATATGAAGAGCCTCAAAAGGTGTGAAATATATGAGGAGCATGATATGGTTGGAAAATAGGAGGAGCATGAAGCGGTGTTGAGAAACATGAAGAGCCTGAAAAGGTTTGAAAAATATGAAAAGATTCAAAAATTTGAAAAATATGAAGAGCTTCATAAGGTGTGAAAAATATGAAAAGCTTCAAAAGGTGTCAAAATGAGATGAGCATGAAACGGTCTGAAAAATAGGAGGAGCATGAAGCGGTGTTGAAAAACATGAAGAGCCTGAAAAGGTGTGAAAAATATGAAAAGTTTGAAAATGTGTGAAATATATGAAGAGCTTAAAAAGGTGTCAAAAATGAGATGAGCATGAAACGGTCTGAAAAATAGGAGGAGCATGAAACGGTGATCAAAAACATGAAGAGCCTGAAAAGGTGTGAAAAATCTGAAGAGCTTCAAAAGGTGTGAAATACATGAGGAGCATGAAACTCTCTGAAAAATAGAAATAGCATGAAGTGGTGTTCAAAAACAAGAAGAGCCTGAAAAGGTGTGAAAAAATGAAGAGCTTCAAAAGGTGTGAAAAATATGAGGAGCATGATACAGTTTGAAAAATAGGAGGAGCATGAAGCCGTGTTGAAAAACATGAAGAGTCTGAAAACGTGTGAAAATATGAAGAGCTTCAAAAATATGAAAAATATGAAGAGTTTCAAAAGGTGTGAAAAATATGAAGAGCTTCAAAAGGTGTCAAAAAGAGATGAGCATGAAACGGTCTGCAAAATAAGAGGAGCATGAAGCGGTGTTGAAAATCATAAAGAGCCTGAAAATTTGAGAAAAATATGAAGAGGTTTAAAAGGTGTCAAAATGAGATCAGCATGAAACGGTCTGCAAAATAGGAGGAGCATGAAATGGTGTTCAAAATCATGAAGAGCCTGAAAAGGTGTGAAAAATATGAAGAGCTTAAAAAGGTGTCAAAAATATGAGGATCATGAAGCGGTGTTGAAAAACATGAAGAGCCTGAAAAGGTGTGAAAAATATGAAGAGCTTCTAAAGGTGTCAAAAATATGAGGAGCATGAAACGGTCTTAAAAATACGAGGACCATGAAGTGGTGTTGACAAATATGAAGAGCATGAAAAGGTGTGAAATATAAGAAGAGCTTCAAAAGGTGTCAAATATATGAGGAGCATGAAACGGTCTGAAAAATAGGAGGATCATGAAACGATGTTGAAAAACATGAAGAGCCTGAAAAGGTGTGAAAAATATGAAGAGCTTGAAAAGGTGTCAAATATGAGATGAGCATGAAACGATCTGAAAAATAGGAGGAGCATGAAGCGGTGTTGAAAAACATGAAGAGCCTGAAAAGGTGTGAAAAATATGAAGAGGTTCAAAAGGTGTCAAAAATATGAGGAGCATGAAACGTTCTGAAAAATAGGAGGAGCATGAATCGGTGTTGAAAAACAAGAAGAGCCTGAAAAGGTGTGAAAAATATGAAGAGCTTCAAAAGGTGTCAAAAATATGAGGAGCATGAAACGGTCTGAAAAATAGGAGGAGCATGAAGTCGTGTTGAAAAAAATGAACAGCGTGAAAAGGTGTGAAATATATGAAGAGCTTCAAAAGATTTCAAAAATATTAAGAGCATGAAACGGTCTGAAAAATAGGAGTAGCATGCAGCGGTGTTGAAAACCATGAAGAGCCTGAAAAGGTGTGAAAAATATGAAGAGTTTCAAAAGGTGTCAAATATATAGGAGCATGAAACTGTCTGAAAAATAGTATGAGAATGAAACGGTTTTGAAAAAGATGAAGAGCATGAAAACCTGTGAAAAATATGATGAGCTTCAGAAGGTGTCAAAAATATGAGGAGGATGAAAAGGTCTGAAATATACGAGGAGTATGAAGCGGGGTTGAAAAACATGAAGAGCCTGAAAAGGTGTGAAAAATATGAAGAGATTCAAAAACTGTGAAAAATATGAAGAGCTTCAAAAGGTGTCAAAAATATGAGGAGCATGAAAAGGTCTGAAATATACGAGGAGTATGAAGCGGGGTTGAAAAACATGAAGAGCCTGAAAAGGTGTGAAAAATATGAAGAGATTCAAAAGGTGTGAAAAATATGAGGAGCCTGAAATGGTATGAAAAATGGGAGGAGCATGAAGCGGTGTTCAAAAACATGAAAAGCCTGAAAAGGTGTGAAAAATATGAAGAGCTTCAAAAGGTGTCAAAAATATGAGGAGCATGAAATGGTATGAAAAATAGGAGGAGCATGAAGCGGTGTTGAAAAACATGAAGAACTTGAAAAGGTGTGAAAAATATGAAGAGCTTCAAAAGGTGTGAAATACATGAGGAGCATGAAACAGGCTGAAAAATAGCAGGAGCATGAAGCGGTGTTGAAAAACATGAAGAACCTGAAAAGATTTGAAAAATATGAAGAGCTTCAAATGCTGTGAAATATATGAGGAGCATGAAACGGTCGCAAAAAAAGGAAGAGCTTGAAGCGGTGTTCAAAAATATGAAGAGCCTGAAAGGATGTGACAAATATGAAGAGCTTCAAAAAGTGTCAAAAATATGAGGAGCATGAAACGGTCTGAAAAATAGGAGGAGCATGAAACGGAGTTCAAAACATGAGGAGCCTGAAAAGATGTGAAAAATATGAAGAGCTTCAAAAGGTGTGAAATACATGAGGACCATGACACGGTCTGATAAATAGGAGGAGCATGAAGCGGTGTTCAAAAACATGAAGAGCCTGAAAAGGTGTGAAAAATACGAAGAGTTTAAAAAGGTGTTAAAAATATGAGGAGCAAGAAACGGTCTGAAAAATAGGAGAAGCATGATGTGGTGTTGAAAAACAAGAAGAGCCTGCAAAGGTGTGAAAAATATGAAGAGTTTCAAAAGTTGAGAAAAATATGAAGAGCTTCAAAAGGTGTCAAAAATGAGATGAGCTTGAAAAGGTCTGAAAAATAGGAGGAGCATGAAGCGGTGTTGAAAACATGAAGAGCCTGAAAAGGTGAGAAATATATGAAGAGCTTAAAAAGGTGTGAAAAATGAGAGGGGCATGAAAAGATTTGAAAAATAGGAAGAGCATGAAGTGGTGTGGAAAAACATGAAGAGCCTGAAAATGTGTGCAATATATGAAGAGTTTCAAAAGGTGTGAAATACATGAGGAGCATGAAACGATCTGAAAAATAGGAGGAGCATGAAGCGGTGTTCAAAAACCTGAAGAGCCTGAAAAGGTGTCAAAAATATGAAGAGCTCCAAAGGTGTCAAAAATATGAGGAGCATGAAACGGCCTGAAAAATAGCAGGAACATGAAGTGATGTTGAAAAACATGAAGAGCCTGAAAAGGTATGAAAAATATGAAGAGCTTCAAAAGGTGTCAAAAATATGAGGAGGATGAAACGTTCTGATATATAGGAAGAGCATGAAACGGTGTTCAAAAACATGAAGAGCCTGAAAAGGTGGAAAAATATGAAGAGCTTCAAAAGGTGGAAAAAATATGAGGAGCATGAAATGGTCTGAAAAATAGGAGTAGCATGAAGCGGTGTTGAAAAACATGAAGAGCCTGAAAAGGTGTGAAAAATATGAAGAGCTTCAAAAGGTGTGAAAAATGAAAGAAGCATGAAATGGTCTGAAAAATAGGAGGAGCATGAAGTGGTGTTGAAAAACATGAAGAGCCTGATAGGTTTGAAATATATGAAGAGCTTCAAAAGGTGTCAAAAATATGAGGAGCATGAAACGGTCAGAAAAATAGGAGGAGCATGAAGCGGTGTTGAAAAACATGAAGAGCCGGAAAAGGTGTGAAATATATGAAGGGCTTCAAAAGGTGTCAAAGATATGAGGAGCATGAAACGGTCTGAAAAATAGGAGGAGCATGAAACGGTGTTCAAAAACATGAAGAGCCTGAAAAAGTGCGAAAAATATGAAGAGTTTCAAAAGGTGTGAAAAATATGACGAACTTCAAAAGGTGTCAAAAATGACATGACAATGAAATGGTCTGAAAAATAGGAGGAGCATGAAGTGGTGTTGAAAAACATGAAGAGCCTGATAGGTGTGAAATATATGAAGAGCTTCAAAAGGTGTCAAAAATATGAGGAGCATGAAACGGTCAGAAAAATAGGAGGAGCATGAAGCGGTGTTGAAAAACATGAAGAGCCTGAAAAAGTGAGAAAAATATGAAGAACTTCAAAAGGTGTGAAAAATGAAAGCAGCATGAAAATGTCTGAAAATAGGAGGAGCAAGAAGTGGTGGTGAAAAAACATCAAGAGCCTGAAAAGGTGTGAAATATATGAAGGGCTTCAAAAGGTGTAAAATATATGAAGAGCATGAAACGGTCAGAAAAATAAGAGGAGCAAGAAAAAATGTTCAGAAACATGAAGAGCCTGAAAATGTGTGAAAAATATGAAGAGCTTCAAAATGTGTGTAATACATGAGGAGCATAAAACGGTCTGAAAAATAGGAGGAGCATGAAGCGGTGTTCAAAAACCTGAAGAGCCTGAAAAGTTGTGAAATATATGAAGAGCTTCAAAAGGTGTCAAAAATATGAGGAGGATGAAACGTTCTGATATATAGGAAGAGCATGAAACGGTGTTCAAAAACATGAAGAGCCTGAAAAGGTGGAAAAATATGAAGAGCTTCAAAAGGTGGAAAAAATATGAGGAGCATGAAATGGTCTGAAAAATAGGAGTAGCATGAAGCGGTGTTGAAAAACATGAAGAGCCTGAAAAGGTGTGAAAAATATGAAGAGCTTCAAAAGGTGTGAAAAATGAAAGAAGCATGAAATGGTCTGAAAAATAGGAGGAGCATGAAGTGGTGTTGAAAAACATGAAGAGCCTGATAGGTTTGAAATATATGAAGAGCTTCAAAAGGTGTCAAAAATATGAGGAGCATGAAACGGTCAGAAAAATAGGAGGAGCATGAAGCGGTGTTGAAAAACATGAAGAGCCGGAAAAGGTGTGAAATATATGAAGGGCTTCAAAAGGTGTCAAAGATATGAGGAGCATGAAACGGTCTGAAAAATAGGAGGAGCATGAAACGGTGTTCAAAAACATGAAGAGCCTGAAAAAGTGCGAAAAATATGAAGAGTTTCAAAAGGTGTGAAAAATATGACGAACTTCAAAAGGTGTCAAAAATGACATGACAATGAAATGGTCTGAAAAATAGGAGGAGCATGAAGTGGTGTTGAAAAACATGAAGAGCCTGATAGGTGTGAAATATATGAAGAGCTTCAAAAGGTGTCAAAAATATGAGGAGCATGAAACGGTCAGAAAAATAGGAGGAGCATGAAGCGGTGTTGAAAAACATGAAGAGCCTGAAAAAGTGAGAAAAATATGAAGAACTTCAAAAGGTGTGAAAAATGAAAGCAGCATGAAAATGTCTGAAAATAGGAGGAGCAAGAAGTGGTGGTGAAAAAACATCAAGAGCCTGAAAAGGTGTGAAATATATGAAGGGCTTCAAAAGGTGTAAAATATATGAAGAGCATGAAACGGTCAGAAAAATAAGAGGAGCAAGAAAAAATGTTCAGAAACATGAAGAGCCTGAAAATGTGTGAAAAATATGAAGAGCTTCAAAATGTGTGTAATACATGAGGAGCATAAAACGGTCTGAAAAATAGGAGGAGCATGAAGCGGTGTTCAAAAACCTGAAGAGCCTGAAAAGTTGTGAAATATATGAAGAGCTTCAAAAGATGTCAAAAATATGAGGAGCATGAAACGGTGGGAAAAATAGGAGCAGCATGAAGCGGTGTTCAAAAACATGAAGAGCCTGAAAAAGTGTGAAATGTATGAAGAGATTCAAAAGGTATCAAAAATATGAGGAGCATGAAAAGGTCTGAAAAATAGGAGGAGCATGAAGTGCTGTCGAAAAACATGAAGAGCCTGAAAGGGTGTGAAAAATATGAAGAGCTTAAAAATGTGTGAAATACAAGAGGAGAATGAAACGGGCTGAAACATAGGAGGAGCATGAAGCGGTGTTGAAAAACATGAATAGCCTGAAAAGGTGTGAAAAATATGAAGAGCTTCAAAAGGTGTGAAATACATGAGGAGCATGAAACGGGCTGAAAAATAGGAGGACCATGAAGCGGTGTTGAAAAACATGAAGAGCCTGAAAAGGTTTGAAAAATATGAAGAGCTTCAAAAGGTGTGAAAAATATGAGGAGCATGAAACGGTCTGAAAAATAGGAGGAGCATGAAGCCGTGTTCAAAAACTTGAAGAGCCTGAAAATGTGTGAAAAATTTGAAGAGCTTCAAAATGTGTCAAAAATATGAGGATCATGAAAGGCTCTTAAATATAGGAGGAGCATGAATTGGTGTTGAAAAACAAGAAGAGCCTGAAATGGTGTGTATAATATGAAGAGCTTCAAAAGGTGTCAAAATATGAGGAGCATGAAACGGTCTGAAAAATAGGAGGAGCATGAAGCGTAGTTCAAAAACAGGAATAGCCTGAAAAGGTGTGAAAAATATGAAGAGCTTCAAAAGGTGTGAAAAATATGAGGAGCATGAAACGGTCTGAAAAATAGGAGGAGCATGAAGTGGAGTTGAAAAACATGAAGAGCCTAAAAGGTGTGAAATATATGAAGAGCTTCAAAAGGTGTGAAAAATATGAGGAGCACGAATCGGTCTGAAAAATAGGAGGAGCATGAAGCGGTGTTCAAAAACATGAAGAGCCTGAAAAGGTGTGAAAAATATGAAGAGCTTCAAAATGTGTCAAATATATGAGGAGCATGAAACGGGCTAAAAAACAGGAGGAGAATGAAGCGGTGCTGAAATACATGAAGAGCCTGAAAAGGTGTGAAAAATATGAAGAGCTTCAAAAGTTGTCAAAAATATGAGGAGCATGAAACGGTCTGAAAAATAGGAGGAGCATGAAGCGGTGTTGCAAAACATGAAGAGCCCGAAAAGGTGTGAAAAATATGAAGAGCTTCAAAAGTTGTCAAAAATATGAGGAACAAGAAAAGGTCTGAAAAATAGGAGGATTATGAAACGGTTTGAAAAATTGGAGGAGCATGAAACGGTGTTGAAAAACATGAAGAGCCTGAAAAGGTGTGAAAAACATGAAGAGCCTCAAAAGGTGTGAAAAATATGAAGAGCTTTAAATGATGTCAAAAATATGAGGAGCATGAAACGATCTGAAATACAGGAGGAGCATGAAGTGGTGTTGAAAAACATGAAGAGCCAGAAAACGTGACAAATATATGAATAGCTTCAAAACGTGTCAAAAATATGAGGATCATGAAACACTCTGAAAAATAGGAGGAGAATGAATTCGTGTTGAAAAACATGAAGAGCCTGAAAAGTTGTGAAATATATGAAGAGCTTCAAAAGGTGTCAAAAATATGAGGAGCATGAATCGGTCTGAAAAATAGGAGGAGCATGAAGTTGTGTTGAAAAACACGAAGAGCGTGAAAAGTTGTCAAAAATATGAAGAGCTTCAAAAGGTGTCAAAAATATGAGGAGAATGAAACAGTCTGAAAAATAGGAGGAGCATGAAGTGGTGTTGAAAAACATGAAGACTTTGAAAAAGTGTAAAGAATAGAAGAGCTTCAAAAGGTGTCAAAAATATGAGGAGCATGAAACGGTCTGAAAAATAGGAGGAGCATGAACTGGTGTTGAAAAACAAAAAGAGGCTGAAAAGGTGTGAAAAATATGAAGAGCTTCAAAAGGTGTCAAATATATGAGGAGCATGAAACGGTCTGAAAAATAGGAGGAGCATGAAACAGTGTTGAGAGACATGAAGAGCCTAAAAAGGTGTCAAAAATATGAAGAGCTTCAAAGGGTGTCAAATATATGAGGAGCATGAAACGGTCTGAAAAATAGGAGTAGCATGAAACGGTCTGAAAAATAGGAGGAGCATGAAACGCTGTTGAAAAACATGAAGAGCCTGAAAAGGTGTGAAAAATAGGAGGAGCTTCAAAAGCTGTCAAAAATATGAGGAACATGAAACGGTCTGAAAAATAACAGGAGCATGAAGCGTTGTTCAATAATATGAAGAGCCTGAAAAGGTGTAAAATATATGAAGAGCTTCAAAATGTGTCAAAAATATGAGGAGCATGAAACTTTCTTATAAATAGGAGGATCAGGAAGCGGTGTTGAAAAACATGAAGAGCCGGAAAAGGTGTGAAAAATAGGAGGAGTTTCAAAAGGTATCAAAAATATGAGGAGCATGAAACGGTCTGAAAAATAGGAGGTGCATGAAGCGCTGTTCAAAAACATGAAGAGCCTGAAAAGGTGTGAAAAATATGAAGAGCTTACAAAGGTGTCAAAAATATGAGGAGCATGAAAAGATCTGAAAAATTGGAGAAGCATGAAACGGTGTTCAAAAACATGAAGAGCCTGGAAAGGTGTGAAAAATATGAAGAGCTTCAAAGGTGTCAAAAATATGAGGAGCATGAAACGGTCTCAAAAATAGGAGGAGCAGGAAGCGGTGTTCAAAAACATGGAGAGCCTGAAAAGGTATGAAAAATATGAAGAGCTTCAAAAGGTGTCAAAAATATGAGGAGCATGAATCGGTCTGAAAAATAGGAGAAGCATGAAACGGTGTTCAAAAATATGAAGAGCCTGGAAAGGTGTGAAAATTATGAAGAGCCTCAAAAGGTGTCAAAAATATGAGGAACATGAAACGGTCTGAAAAATAGGAGGAGCATGAAGCGGTGTGGAAAAACATGAAGAGCCTGAAAACGTGTGAAAAATAAGAAGAGCTTCGAAAGGTGTGAAAAACATGAAGAGCTACAAAAGGTGTCAAAAATATGAGGAGCATGAAAAGTTCTGTAAAATAGGAGGAGCATGAAGCGGTGTTCAAAAACCTGAAGAGCCTGAAAAGGTGTGAAAAATATGAAGAGCTTCAAAAGGTGTGAAAAATACGAGGAGCATGAAACGGTCTGAAAAATAGGAGGAGCATGAAGCGGTGTTCAAAAATATGAAGAGCTTGAAAAGGTGTGAAAAATATGAAGAACTTCAAAAGGTGTGAAAATATGAGGAGCATGAAACCGTCTGAAAAATAGGAGGAGCATGAAGCGGTGTTCAAAAATATGAAGAGCCTGAAAAGGTGTGAAAAATATGAAGAGGTTCAAAAGGTGTCAAAAATATGAGGATCATGAATCGGTCTCAAAAATAGGAGGAGCATGAAGCTGGTTTCAAATACATGGAGAGCCTGAAAAGGTTTGAAAAATATGAAGAGCTTCAAAAGGTGTCAAAAATATGAGGAGAATGAAACGGTCTGAAAAATAGGAGGAGCAAGAAGCGGTCCTCAAAATCATCAATAGCCTGAAAACCTGTGAACAATATGAAGATCTTCAAAAGGTGTGAAAAATAGGAGGTGCATGAAGCGGTTTTCAAAAACATGAATAGCCTGAAAAGGTGTGAAAAATATGAAAAGCTTCAAAAGGTGCGAAATATATGAGGAGCATGAAACGGTCTGAAAAATAGGAGGAGCAAGAAGCGGTGTTAAAAAACATTAAGAGCCAGAAAAGCTGTTAACAATATGAAGAGCTTCAAAAGGTGTCAAAAATATGAGAGCATGAAAAGGTTTGAAAAATAGGAGGAGCTTGAAGTGGTGTTGAAAAACATGAAGAGCCTGAAAAGGTGTGAATTATATAAAGAGCTTCAAAAGGTGTCAAAAATGAGATGAGCATGAAACGGTCGGAAATGTAGGAGGAGCATGAAGTGGTGTTGAAAAACATGAAGAGCCTGAAAAGGTGTGAAAAATATGAAGAGCTTCAAAAGGTGTCAATACTAAGAGGTGCATGAAACAGTCTGAAAAATAGGAGGAGCATGAAATGGTCTGAAAAATAGGAGGAGCATGAAGCGGTGTTGAGAACATGAAGAGCCTGAAAAGGTGTGACAAATATAAAGAGCTTCAAAAGGTGTCAAGAATATGAGGAGCATGAAACGGTCTGAAAAATATAAGGAGCATGAAACGGTGTTGAAAAACATGAAGAGCATGAAAAGATGTGAAAAATATAAAGAGCTTCAAAAGGTGTCAGTAATATGAGGAGCATGAAACGGTCTGAAAAATAGAAGGAGCATGAAACGGTGTTGAAAAACATGAAGAGCATGAAAAGGTGTGAAAAAAATAAAGAGCTTCAAAAGGTGTCAAAAATATGAGGATCATGAAACGGTATGAAAAATAGGAGGAGCATGAAGCGGTGTTCAAAAACATCAACAGCCTGGAATGGTGTGAAAAATATGAAAAGCCTCAAAACGTTTCAAAAATATGAGGAGCATGAAACGGTCTGAAAAATAGGAGGAGCATGAAGCGGTGTTCAAAAATATGAAGAGCCTGAAAAAGTGTGAAAAATATGAAGAGCTTCAAAAGGTGTCAAAAATATGATGAGCATGAATCGGTCTCAAAAATAGGAGGAGCATGAAGCGGTGTTGAATAACATGAAGAGCCTGAAAACGTGTGAAAAATCTGAAGAGCTTCAAAAGGTGTCAATAATAAGAGGTGCATGAAACAGTCTGAAAAATAGGAGGAGCATGAAACGGTCTGAAAAATAGGAGGAGCATGAAGCTGTGTGCAAAAACATGAAGAACCTGAGAAGGTTGAAAAATATGAAGAGCTTCAAAAGGTGTGAAAAATATGAGGAGCATGAAACAATCTGAAAAATAGAAGGAGCATGAAACGGTGATCAAAAACTTGAAGAGCCTGGAATGGTGTGAAAAATATGAAGAGCCTCAAAATGTGTAAAAAATATGAGGAGCATGAAACGGTCTGAAAAATAGGAGGAGCATGAAATGCTGTTCAAAAATATGAAGAGCCGGAAAATGTGTGAAAAATATGAGGAGCTTCAAAAGGTGTGAAATACATGAGGGACAGGAAACGGTCTGAAAAATATGAGGAGCATGAAGCGGTGTTCAAAAATATGAAGAGCCTGAAAAGGTGTGAAAAATATGAAGAGATTCAAAAGGTGTCAAAAATATGAGGAGAATGAAACGGTCTGAAAAATAGGAGGAGCATGAAACGGTCTGAAAAATATGAGGAGCATGAATCGGTGTTCAAAAACATGAAGAGCCTGAAAAGGTGTGAAAAATATGAAGAGCTTCAAAATGTGTCAAAAATATGAGGAGCATGAAACTTTCTGATAAATAGGAGGATCAGGAAGCGGTGTTGAAAAACATTAAGAGTGTGAAAAGGTGTGAAAAATATGAAGAGCTTCTAAAGGTGTGAAAAATATGAGGACCATGAAACGGTCTGAAAAAAGGGAGCAGCATGAAATGGTGTTCAAAAACATGAAGAGCCTGAAAAGGTGTGAAAAATATGAAGAGCTTCAAAAGGTGTGAAATACAGGAGGAGCATGAAACGGTCTGAAAAATAGGAGGAGCATGAAGCTGTGCTCAAAAGCATGAAGAGGCTGAGAAGGTGTGAAAAATATGAAGAGCTTCAAAAGGTGTGAAAAATATGAGGAGCATGAAACGGTCTGAAAAATAGGAGGAGCATGAAGCGGTGTTCAAAAATATGAAGAGCCTGAAAAGGTGTGAAAAATATGAAGATCTTCAAAAGGTATCAAAAATATGAGGAGCATGGAAAGGTCTGAAATATACGAGGAGCATGAAGCGGTGTTCAAAAACATGAAGAGCCTGAAAAGGTGTGGCAAATATGAAGAGCTTACAAAGGTGTCAAAAATATGTGGAGCATGAAACGGTCTGATAAATATGAGGAGCATGAAAAGGTCTGAAAAATAGGAGGAGCATGAAACGGTGTTCAAAAACATGAAGAGCGTGAAAAAGTGTGAAAACCATGAAGAGTTTACAAAGGTGTCAAAAATATGTGGAGCATGAAACGGTCTGAAAAATAGGAGTAGCATGAAACGGTCTGAAAAATAGGAGGAGCATGAAACGCTGTTGAAAAACATGAAGAGCCTGAAAAGCTGTGAAAAATACGAGGAGCTTCAAAAGGTGTCAAAAATATGAGGAGCATGAAACGGTCTGAAAAATAGGAGCATGAAGTGGTGTTCAAAAACATGAAGAGCCTCAAAAGTTGTGAAAAAAATGAAGAGCTTCAAATGGTGTGAAAAATATGAGGAGCATGAAACGGTCTGAAAAATAGGAGGAGCATGAATCGGTCTGAAAAATAGGAGCAGCATGAAAAGGTGTTGAAAAATATGAAGAGCCTGAAAAGGTGTGAAAAATAGAAGGAGCTTCAAAAGGTGTCAAAAAAATGAGAAGCATGAAACGGTTTGAAAAATAGGAGGAGCATGAAGCGGTGTTCAAAAACATGAAGAGCCTGAAAAGGTGTGAAAAATATGAAGAGCTTCAAAAGGTGTCAAAATTATGAGGAGCATGAAAAGGTCTGAAAAATACGTTGAGCATAAAGTGGTGTTCAAAAACATGAAGAGCCTGAAAAGGTGAGAAAAATATGAAGAGCTTCAAAACATGTGAAAATTATGAGGAGCATGAAACGGTCAGAAAAATAGGAGGAGCATGAAGCGGTGTTGAAAACATGAAGAGCCTGAAAAGGTGTGACAAATATAAAGAGCTTAAAAAGCTGTCAATAAAATGAGGAGCATGAAACGGTCTGAAAAAGAGAAGCAGCATGAAACGGTGTTGAAAAACATGAAGAGCATGAAAAGATATGAAAAATATAAAGAGCTTCAAAAGGTGTCAAAAATATGAGGAGCATGAAACGGTCTGAAAAGTAGAAGGAGCATGAAACGGTGCTCAAAAACTTGAAGAGCCTGGAATGGTGTGAAAAATATGAAGAGCCTCAAAATGTGTAAAAAATATGAGGAGCATGAAACGGTCTGAAAAATAGGAGAAGCATGAAACGGTGTTCAAAAATATGAAGAGCCTGGAAAGGTGTGAAAATTATGAAGAGCCTCAAAAGGTGTCAAAAATATGAGGAGCATGAAACGGTCTGAAAAATAGGAGGAGCATGAAGCGGTGTGGAAAAACATGAAGAGCCTGAAAACGTGTGAAAAATAAGAAGAGCTTCGAAAGGTGTGAAAAACATGAAGAGCTACAAAAGGTGTCAAAAATATGAGGAGCATGAAAAGTTCTGTAAAATAGGAGGAGCATGAAGCGGTGTTCAAAAACCTGAGGAGCCTGAAAAGGTGTGAAAAATATGAAGAGCTTCAAAAGGTGTGAAAAATACGAGGAGCATGAAACGGTCTGAAAAATAGGAGGAGCATGAAGCAGTGTTCAAAAATATGAAGAGCTTGAAAAGGTGTGAAAAATATGAAGAACTTCAAAAGGTGTGAAAATATGAGGAGCATGACACCGTCTGAAAAATAGGAGGAGCATGAAGCGGTGTTCAAAAATATGAAGAGCCTGAAAAGGTGTGAAAAATATGAAGAGGTTCAAAAGGTGTCAAAAATATGAGGATCATGAATCGGTCTCAAAAATAGGAGGAGCATGAAGCTGGTTTCAAATACATGGAGAGCCTGAAAAGGTTTGAAAAATATGAAGAGCTTCAAAAGGTGTCAAAAATATGAGGAGAATGAAACGGTCTGAAAAATAGGAGGAGCATGAAGCGGTGTTCAAAAATATGAAGAGTCTGAAAAGGTGTGAAAAATATGAAGAGCTTCAAAAGGTGTCAAAAATATGAGGAGCATGAAATGTTCTGAAAAATAGGAGGAGAATGAAGTGGTGTTGAAAAACATGAAGAGCATGAAAAGGCGTGAAAAATATGAAGAGCTTCAAAATGTGTCAATACTAAGAGGTGCATGAAACAGTCTGAAAAATAGGAGGAGCATGAAATGGTCTGAAAAATAGGAGGAGCATGAAGCGGTGTTGAGAACATGAAGAGCCTGAAAAGGTGTGACAAATATAAAGAGCTTCAAAATGTGTCAAGAATATGAGGAGCATGAAACGGTCTGAAAAATATAAGGAGCATGAAACGGTGTTGAAAAACATGAAGAGCATGAAAAGATGTGAAAAATATAAAGAGCTTCAAAAGGTGTCAGTAATATGAGGAGCATGAAACGGTCTGAAAAATAGAAGGAGCATGAAACGGTGTTGAAAAACATGAAGAGCATGAAAAGGTGTGAAAAAAATAAAGAGCTTCAAAAGGTGTCAAAAATATGAGGATCATGAAACGGTATGAAAAATAGGAGGAGCATGAAGCGGTGTTCAAAAACATCAACAGCCTGGAATGGTGTGAAAAATATGAAAAGCCTCAAAACGTTTCAAAAATATGAGGAGCATGAAACGGTCTGAAAAATAGGAGGAGCATGAAGCGGTGTTCAAAAATATGAAGAGCCTGAAAAAGTGTGAAAAATATGAAGAGCTTCAAAAGGTGTCAAAAATATGATGAGCATGAATCGGTCTCAAAAATAGGAGGAGCATGAAGCGGTGTTGAATAACATGAAGAGCCTGAAAACGTGTGAAAAATCTGAAGAGCTTCAAAAGGTGTCAATAATAAGAGGTGCATGAAACAGTCTGAAAAATAGGAGGAGCATGAAACGGTCTGAAAAATAGGAGGAGCATGAAGCTGTGTTCAAAAACATGAAGAACCTGAGAAGGTTGAAAAATATGAAGAGCTTCAAAAGGTGTGAAAAATATGAGGAGCATGAAACGGTCTGAAAAATAGAAGGAGCATGAAACGGTGATCAAAAACTTGAAGAGCCTGGAATGGTGTGAAAAATATGAAGAGCCTCAAAATGTGTAAAAAATATGAGGAGCATGAAACGGTCTGAAAAATAGGAGGAGCATGAAATGCTGTTCAAAAATATGAAGAGCCGGAAAATGTGTGAAAAATATGAGGAGCTTCAAAAGGTGTGAAATACATGAGGGACAGGAAACGGTCTGAAAAATATGAGGAGCATGAAGCGGTGTTCAAAAATATGAAGAGCCTGAAAAGGTGTGAAAAATATGAAGAGATTCAAAAGGTGTCAAAAATATGAGGAGAATGAAACGGTCTGAAAAATAGGAGGAGCATGAAACGGTCTGAAAAATATGAGGAGCATGAATCGGTGTTCAAAAACATGAAGAGCCTGAAAAGGTGTGAAAAATATGAGGAGCTTCAAAATGTGTCAAAAATATGAGGAGCATGAAATGTTCTGAAAAATAGGAGGAGAATGAAGTGGTGTTGAAAAACATGAAGAGCATGAAAAGGCGTGAAAAATATGAAGAGCTTCAAAATGTGTCAATACTAAGAGGTGCATGAAACAGTCTGAAAAATAGGAGGAGCATGAAATGGTCTGAAAAATAGGAGGAGCATGAAGCGGTGTTGAGAACATGAAGAGCCTGAAAAGGTGTGACAAATATAAAGAGCTTCAAAAGGTGTCAAGAATATGAGGAGCATGAAACGGTCTGAAAAATATAAGGAGCATGAAACGGTGTTGAAAAACATGAAGAGCATGAAAAGATGTGAAAAATATAAAGAGCTTCAAAATGTGTCAGTAATATGAGGAGCATGAAACGGTCTGAAAAATAGAAGGAGCATGAAACGGTGTTGAAAAACATGAAGAGCATGAAAAGGTGTGAAAAAAATAAAGAGCTTCAAAAGGTGTCAAAAATATGAGGATCATGAAACGGTATGAAAAATAGGAGGAGCATGAAGCGGTGTTCAAAAACATCAACAGCCTGGAATGGTGTGAAAAATATGAAAAGCCTCAAAACGTTTCAAAAATATGAGGAGCATGAAACGGTCTGAAAAATAGGAGGAGCATGAAGCGGTGTTCAAAAATATGAAGAGCCTGAAAAAGTGTGAAAAATATGAAGAGCTTCAAAAGGTGTCAAAAATATGATGAGCATGAATCGGTCTCAAAAATAGGAGGAGCATGAAGCGGTGTTGAATAACATGAAGAGCCTGAAAACGTGTGAAAAATCTGAAGAGCTTCAAAAGGTGTCAATAATAAGAGGTGCATGAAACAGTCTGAAAAATAGGAGGAGCATGAAACGGTCTGAAAAATAGGAGGAGCATGAAGCTGTGTTCAAAAACATGAAGAACCTGAGAAGGTTGAAAAATATGAAGAGCTTCAAAAGGTGTGAAAAATATGAGGAGCATGAAACGGTCTGAAAAATAGAAGGAGCATGAAACGGTGATCAAAAATTTGAAGAGCCTGGAATGGTGTGAAAAATATGAAGAGCCTCAAAATGTGTAAAAAATATGAGGAGCATGAAACGGTCTGAAAAATAGGAGGAGCATGAAATGCTGTTCAAAAATATGAAGAGCCGGAAAATGTGTGAAAAATATGAGGAGCTTCAAAAGGTGTGAAATACATGAGGGACAGGAAACGGTCTGAAAAATATGAGGAGCATGAAGCGGTGTTCAAAAATATGAAGAGCCTGAAAAGGTGTGAAAAATATGAAGAGATTCAAAAGGTGTCAAAAATATGAGGAGAATGAAACGGTCTGAAAAATAGGAGGAGCATGAAACGGTCTGAAAAATATGAGGAGCATGAATCGGTGTTCAAAAACATGAAGAGCCTGAAAAGGTGTGAAAAATATGAGGAGCTTCAAAATGTGTCAAAAATATGAGGAGCATGAAACTTTCTGATAAATAGGAGGATCAGGAAGCGGTGTTGAAAAACATTAAGAGTGTGAAAAGGTGTGAAAAATATGAAGAGCTTCTAAAGGTGTCAAAAATATGAGGACCATGAAACGGTCTGAAAAAAGGGAGCAGCATGAAATGGTGTTCAAAAACATGAAGAGCCTGAAAAGGTGTGAAAAATATGAAGAGCTTCAAAAGGTGTGAAATACAGGAGGAGCATGAAACGGTCTGAAAAATAGGAGGAGCATGAAGCTGTGCTCAAAAGCATGAAGAGGCTGAGAAGGTGTGAAAAATATGAAGAGCTTCAAAAGGTGTGAAAAATATGAGGAGCATGAAACGGTCTGAAAAATAGGAGGAGCATGAAGCGGTGTTCAAAAATATGAAGAGCCTGAAAAGGTGTGAAAAATATGAAGATCTTCAAAAGATATCAAAAATATTAGGAGCATGGAAAGGTCTGAAATATACGAGGAGCATGAAGCGGTGTTCAAAAACATGAAGAGCCTGAAAAGGTGTGGCAAATATGAAGAGCTTACAAAGGTGTCAAAAATATGTGGAGCATGAAACGGTCTGATAAATATGAGGAGCATGAAAAGGTCTGAAAAATAGGAGGAGCATGAAACGGTGTTCAAAAACATGAAGAGCGTGAAAAAGTGTGAAAACAATGAAGAGTTTACAAAGGTGTCAAAAATATGTGGAGCATGAAACGGTCTGAAAAATAGGAGTAGCATGAAACGGTCTGAAAAATAGGAGGAGCATGAAACGCTGTTGAAAAACATGAAGAGCCTGAAAAGCTGTGAAAAATACGAGGAGCTTCAAAAGGTGTCAAAAATATGAGGAGCATGAAACGGTCTGAAAAATAGGAGCATGAAGCGGTGTTCAAAAACATGAAGAGCCTCAAAAGTTGTGAAAAAAATGAAGAGCTTCAAATGGTGTGAAAAATATGAGGAGCATGAAACGGTCTGAAAAATAGGAGGAGCATGAAAAGGTGTTGAAAAATATGACGAGCCTGAAAAGGTGTGAAAAATAGAAGGAGCTTCAAAAGGTGTCAAAAAAATGAGGAGCATGAAACGGTTTGAAAAATAGGAGGAGCATGAAGCGGTGTTCAAAAACATGAAGAGCCTGAAAAGGTGTGAAAAATATGAAGAGCTTCAAAAGGTGTCAAAATTATGAGGAGCATGAAAAGGTCTGAAAAATACGTTGAGCATGAAGTGGTGTTCAAAAACATGAAGAGCCTGAAAAGGTGAGAAAAATATGAAGAGCTTCAAAACATGTGAAAATTATGAGGAGCATGAAACGGTCAGAAAAATAGGAGGAGCATGAAGCGGTGTTGAAAACATGAAGAGCCTGAAAAGGTGTGACAAATATAAAGAGCTTAAAAAGCTGTCAATAAAATGAGGAGCATGAAACGGTCTGAAAAAGAGAAGCAGCATGAAACGGTGTTGAAAAACATGAAGAGCATGAAAAGATATGAAAAATATAAAGAGCTTCAAAAGGTGTCAAAAATATGAGGAGCATGAAACGGTCTGAAAAGTAGAAGGAGCATGAAACGGTGCTCAAAAACTTGAAGAGCCTGGAATGGTGTGAAAAATATGAAGAGCCTCAAAATGTGTAAAAAATATGAGGAGCATGAAACGGTCTGAAAAATAGGAGGAGCATGAAATGCTGTTCAAAAATATGAAGGGCCTGAAAAGGTGTGAAAAATATGAAGAGCTTCAAAAGGTGTGAAATACATGAGGGACAGGAAACGGTCTGAAAAATATGAGGAGCATGAAGCGGTGTTCAAAAATATGAAGAGCCTGAAAAGCTGTGAAAAATACGAGGAGCTTCAAAAGGTGTCAAAAATATGAGGAGCATGAAACGGTCTGAAAAATAGGAGCATGAAGCGGTGTTCAAAAACATGAAGAGCCTCAAAAGTTGTGAAAAAAATGAAGAGCTTCAAATGGTGTGAAAAATATGAGGAGCATGAAACGGTCTGAAAAATAGGAGGAGCATGAATCGGTCTGAAAAATAGGAGCAGCATGAAAAGGTGTTGAAAAATATGAAGAGCCTGAAAAGGTGTGAAAAATAGAAGGAGCTTCAAAAGGTGTCAAAAAAATGAGGAGCATGAAACGGTTTGAAAAATAGGAGGAGCATGAAGCGGTGATCAAAAACATGAAGAGCCTGAAAAGGTGTGAAAAATATGAAGAGCTTCAAAAGGTGTCAAAATTATGAGGAGCATGAAAAGGTCTGAAAAATACGTTGAGCATGAAGTGGTGTTCAAAAACATGAAGAGCCTGAAAAGGTGAGAAAAATATGAAGAGCTTCAAAACATGTGAAATTTATGAGGAGCATGAAACGGTCAGAAAAATAGGAGGAGCATGAAGCAGTGTTGAAAACATGAAGAGCCTGAAAAGGTGTGACAAATATAAAGAGCTTAAAAAGCTGTCAATAAAATGAGGAGCATGAAACGGTCTGAAAAAGAGAAGCAGCATGAAACGGTGTTGAAAAACATGAAGAGCATGAAAAGATATGAAAAATATAAAGAGCTTCAAAAGGTGTCAAAAATATGAGGAGCATGAAACGGTCTGAAAAGTAGAAGGAGCATGAAACGGTGCTCAAAAACTTGAAGAGCCTGGAATGGTGTGAAAAATATGAAGAGCCTCAAAATGTGTAAAAAATATGAGGAGCATGAAACGGTCTGAAAAATAGGAGGAGCATGAAATGCTGTTCAAAAATATGAAGGGCCTGAAAAGGTGTGAAAAATATGAAGAGCTTCAAAAGGTGTGAAATACATGAGGAGCATGAAATGGTCTGAAAAATAGGAGGAGCATGAAGCGGTGTTCAAAAATATAAAGAGCTGGAAAGGTGTGAAAAATATGAAGAGCTTCAAAAGGAGTGAAAAATATGAGAGGCATGAAACGGTCTGAAAAACAGGAGGAACATGAAACGGTGTTCAAAAACATGAAGAGCCTGGAATGGTGTGAAAAATATGAAGAGCCTCAAAACGTTTCAAAAATATGAGGAGCATGAAATGGTCTGAAAAATAGGAGGAGCATGAAGCTGTGCTCAAATACATGAAGAGCCTGAGAAGGTGTGAAAAATATGAAGGGCGTCAAAAGGTGTGAAAAATATGAGGAGCATGAAACGGTCTGAAAAATAGGAGGAGCATGAAGCGGTGTGCAAAAAGATGAAGAGCCTGAAAAAGTGTGAAAAAAATGAAGAGCTTCAAAAGGTGTCAAAAATATGATGAGCATGAATCGGTCTCAAAAATAGGAGGAGCATGAAGCGGTGTTGAATAACATGAAGAGCCTGAAAACGTGTGAAAAATCTGAAGAGCTTCAAAAGGTGTCAATAATAAGAGGTGCATGAAACAGTCTGAAAAATAGGAGGAGCATGAAACGGTCTGAAAAATAGGAGGAGCATGAAGCTGTGTTCAAAAACATGAAGAACCTGAGAAGGTGTGAAAAATATGAAGAGCTTCAAAAGGTGTGAAAAATATGAGGAGAATGAAACGGTCTGAAAAATATAAGGAGCATGAAACGGTGCTCAAAATCTTGAAGAGCCTGGAATGGTGTGAAAAATATGAAGAGCCTCAAAATGTGGAAAAAATATGAGGAGCATGAAACGGTCTGAAAAATAGGAGGAGCATGAAATGCTGTTCAAAAATATAAAGAGCCTGAAAATGTGTGAAAAATATGAAGAGCTTCAAAAGGTGTGAAATACATGAGGAGCATGAAACGGTCTGAAAAATAGGAAGAGAATGAAATCGTCTGAAAAATAGGAGTAGCATGAAACGGTGTTGAAAAACATGAAGAGCCTGAAAAGGTGCGAAAAACAGGAAGAGCTTCAAAAGGTGTCAAAAATATGAGGAGCATGAAAAGGTCTGAAAAATACGAGGAGCATGAAATGGTGTTCAAAAACATGAAGAGCCTGAAAAGGTGAGAAAAATATGAAGAGCTTCAAAACTTGTGAAAATTATGAGGAGAATGAAACGGTCAGAAAAATAGGAGGAGCATGAAGCGGTGTTGAAAACATGAAGAGCCTGAAAAGGTGTGACAAATATAAAGAGCTTAAAAAGCTGTCAATAATATGAGGAGCATGAAACGGTCTGAAAAATAGAAGCAGCATGAAACGGTGTTGAAAAACATGAAGAGCATGAAGATATGAAAAATATAAAGAGCTTCAAAAGGTGTCAAAAATATGAGGAGCATGAAACGGTCTGAAAAGTAGAAGGAGCATGAAACGGTGCTCAAAAACTTGAAGAGCCTGGAATGGTGTGAAAAATATGAAGAGCCTCAAAATGTGTAAAAAATATGAGGAGCATGAAACGGTCTGAAAAATATGAGGAGCATGAAGCGGTGTTCAAAAACATGAAGAGCCTGAAAAGGTGTGAAAAATATGAACAGATTCAAAAGGTGTCAAAAATATGAGGAGAATGAAACGGTCTGAAAAATAGGAGGATCATGAAACGGTCTGAAAAATAGGAGGAGCACGAAACGGTGTTGAAAAACATGAAGAGCTTGAAAAGGTGTGAAAAATAGGAGGGGCTTCAAAAGGTGTCAAATATATGAGGAACATGAAACGGTCTGAAAAAAAAGGAGGAGCATGCAGCGGTGTTCAAAAACATGAAGAGCCTGAAAATGTGTGAAAAATATGAAGAGCTTCAAAAGGTGTGAAAAATATGAGGAGCATGAAACGGACTGAAAAATAGGAGGAGCATGAAGCATTGTTCAATAATATGAAGAGCCTGAAAAGGTGTGAAAAATATGAAGAGCTTCAAAATGTGTCAAAAATATGAGGAGCATGAAACGGTCTGAAAAAAGGGAGCAGCATGAAATGGTGTTCCAAAACATTAAGAGCTTGAAAAGGTGTGAAAAATATGAAGAGCTTCAAAAGGTGTGAAATACAGGGGGAGCATGAAACGGTCTGAAAAATAGGAGGAGCATGAAGCTGTGCTCAAAAGCATGAAGAGGCTGAGAAGGTGTGAAAAATATGAAGAGCTTCAAAAGGTGTGAAAAATATGAGGAGCATGAAACGGTGTGATAAATAGGAGGAGCATGAAGCGGTGTTCAAAAATATGAAGAGCCTGAAAAGGTGTGAAAAATATGAAGATCTTCAAAAGGTATCAAAAATATGAGGAGCATGAAACGGTCTGAAAAATAGGAGGAGGATGAAGCGGTGTTCAAAAACATGAAGAGCCTGAAAAGGTGTGGAAAATATGAAGAGCTTACAAAGGTGTCAAAAATATGTGGAGCATGAAACGGTCTGAAAAATATGAGGAGCATGAAAAGGTCTGAAAAATAGGAGGAGCATGAAACGGTGTTCAAAAACATGAAGAGCGTGAAAAAGTGTGAAAACCATGAAGAGTTTACAAAGGTGTCAAAAATATGTGGAGCATGAAACGGTCTGAAAAATAGTAGCATGAAACGGTCTGAAAAATAGGAGGAGCATGAAGCCGTGTTGAAAAACATGAAGTGTCTGAAAAGGTGTGAAAAACATGAAGAGCTTACAAAGGTGTCAAAAATATGAGGAGCATGAAACGGTCTGAAAATTAGGAGGAGCATGAAATGGTGTTCAAAAACATGAAGAGCCTGAAAAGGTGTGAAAAATATGAAGAGCTTAAAAGGTGTGAAAAATATGAAGAGCTTCAAAAAGGGTCCAAAATATGAGGAGCATGAAACAGTCTGAAAAATAGGAGGAGCATGAAATGGTGTTGAAAAACATGAAGAGCCTGAAAAGGTGTGAAAAATATGAAGCGTTTCAAAAGGTGTTAAAAATTTGAAAAGCATGAAACGGTCTGAAAAATACGAGGAGCATGAAGCGGTGTTGAAAAACATGAAGAGACTGAAAAGGTGTGAAATATATGAAGAGCTTCAAAAGATGTCAAATAATTTAGGAGCATGAAGCGGTCTGAAAAATAGAAGGAGCCTGAAGCGGAGTTGAAAAGCATGAAGAGCCTGAAATGGTGTGAAATATATGAAGAGCTTTAAAAGGTGTCAAATATATGAGGAGCATGCAACGTTCTGAAAAATTGGAGGAGCATGAAGCGGTCTTGAAAGACATGAAGACCCTGAAAAGGTGTGAAATATATGAAGAGCTTCAAAAGTTGTGAAAAATATGAGGAACATGAAATGGTCTGAAAAATAGGAGGAGCATCAAGTGGTGTTGAAAAACATTAAGAGCCTGAAAAGGTGTGAAAAATATGAAGAGCTTCAAAGAGGTGTCAAAATTATGAGGAGCATGAAACGGTCTGAAAAATACGTGGAGCAAGAAGCGGTGTTGAAAAACCTGAAGAGCCTGAAATGATGTGAAATATATGAAGAGCTTCAAAAGGTGTCAAAAATATGAGGAGAATAAAATGGTCTGAAAAATAGGAGGAGCATGAAGCGGTGTTCAAAAACATGAAGAGCCTGAAAAGGTGTGAAAAATATGAAGATATTCAAAAGGTGTCAATAATATGAGGAGCATGAAACGGTCTGAAAAATAGGAGGAGCATGAAATGGTGTTGAAAAACATGAAGAGCCTGAAAAGGTGTGAAAAATATGAAGCGTTTCAAAAGGTGTTAAAAATTTGAAAAGCATGAAACGGTCTGAAAAATACGAGGAGCATGAAGCGGTGTTGAAAAACATGAAGAGACTGAAAAGGTGTGAAATATATGAAGAGCTTCAAAAGATGTCAAATAATTTAGGAGCATGAAGCGGTCTGAAAAATAGAAGGAGCCTGAAGCGGAGTTGAAAAGCATGAAGAGCCTGAAATGGTGTGAAATATATGAAGAGCTTTAAAAGGTGTCAAATATATGAGGAGCATGCAACGTTCTGAAAAATTGGAGGAGCATGAAGCGGTCTTGAAAGACATGAAGACCCTGAAAAGGTGTGAAATATATGAAGAGCTTCAAAAGTTGTGAAAAATATGAGGAACATGAAATGGTCTGAAAAATAGGAGGAGCATCAAGTGGTGTTGAAAAACATTAAGAGCCTGAAAAGGTGTGAAAAATATGAAGAGCTTCAAAGAGGTGTCAAAATTATGAGGAGCATGAAACGGTCTGAAAAATATGTGGAGCAAGAAGCGGTGTTGAAAAACCTGAAGAGCCTGAAATGATGTGAAATATATGAAGAGCTTCAAAAGGTGTCAAAAATATGAGGAGAATAAAATGGTCTGAAAAATAGGAGGAGCATGAAGCGGTGTTCAAAAACATGAAGAGCCTGAAAAGGTGTGAAAAATATGAAGATATTCAAAAGGTGTCAATAATATGAGGAGCATGAAACGGTCTGAAAAATAGGAGGAGCATGAAGCGGTGTTGAAAAACATGAAGAGGCAGAAAAGGTGTGAAAAATATGAAGAGCTTCTAAAGGTGTCAAAAATATGAGGAGCATGAAACGGTCTCAAAAATAGGAGGAGAATGAAATCGTCTGAAAAATAGGAGTAGCATGAAACGGTGTTGAAAAACATGAAGAGCCTGAAAAGGTGCGAAAAACAGGAAGAGCTTCAAAAGGTGTCAAAAATATGAGGAGCATGAAAAGGTCTGAAAAATACGAGGAGCATGAAACGGTGTTCAAAAACATGAAGAGCCTGAAAAGGTGTGAAAAATATGAAGAGCTTCAAAAGGTGTCAAAATTATGAGGAGCATGAAAAGGTCTGAAAAATACGTTGAGCATGAAGTGGTGTTCAAAAACATGAAGAGCCTGAAAAGGTGAGAAAAATATGAAGAGCTTCAAAACTTGTGAAAATTATGAGGAGCATGAAACGGTCAGAAAAATAGGAGGAGCATGAAGCGGTGTTGAAAACATGAAGAGCCTGAAAAGGTGTGACAAATATAAAGAGCTTAAAAAGCTGTCAATAATATGAGGAGCATGAAACGGTCTGATAAATAGAAGCAGCATGAAACGGTGTTGAAAAACATGAAGAGCATGAAAAGATATGAAAAATATAAAGAGCTTCAAAAGTTGTCAAAAATATGAGGAGCATGAAACGGTCTGAAAAGTAGAAGGAGCATGAAATGGTGTTCAAAAACATGAAGAGCCTGGAATGGTGTGAAAAATATGAAGAGCCTCAAAATGTGTAAAAAATATGAGGAGCATGAAACGGTCTGAAAAATATGAGGAGCATGAAGCGGTGTTCAAAAACATGAAGAGCCTGAAAAGGTGTGAAAAATATGAACAGATTCAAAAGGTGTCAAAAATATGAGGAGAATGAAACGGTCTGAAAAATAGGAGGATCATGAAACGGTCTGAAAAATAGGAGGAGCACGAAACGGTGTTGAAAAACATGAAGAGCTTGAAAAGGTGTGAAAAATAGGAGGGGCTTCAAAAGGTGTCAAATATATGAGGAACATGAAACGGTCTGAAAAAAAGGAGGAGCATGTAGCGGTGTTCAAAAACATGAAGAGCCTGAAAATGTGTGAAAAATATGAAGAGCTTCAAAAGGTGTGAAAAATATGAGGAGCATGAAACGGACTGAAAAATAGGAGGAGCATGAAGCGGTGTTCAAAAATATAAAGAGCTTGAAAATGTGTGAAAAACATGAAGCGCTTCAAAAGCTGTGAAAAATATGAGGAGCATGAAACGGTCTGAAAAATAGGAGGAGCATGAAGCCGTGTTCAAAAACATGAAGAGCCTGAAAAGTTGTGAAAATTATGAAGAGCTTCAAAAGTTGTCAAGAATATGAGGAGCATGAAACGGTCTGAAAAATAGGAGCAGCATGAAACGTTCTGAAAAATTGGAGGAGCATTAGGCGGTGTTCAAAAATATGAAGAGCAGGAAAAGGTGTGAAAAATATGAAGAGCTTACAAATGTGTCAAAAATATGAGGAGCATGAAACGGTCTCAAAAATAGGAGGAGCATGAAACGGTCTGAAAAATAGGAGGAGAATGAAATCGTCTGAAAAATAGGAGTAGCATGAAACGGTGTTGAAAAACATGAAGAGCCTGAAAAGGTGCGAAAAACATGAAGAGCTTCAAAAGGTGTCAAAAATATGAGGAGCATGAAAAGGTCTGAAAAATACGAGGAGCATGAAATGGTGTTCAAAAAAATGAAGAGCCTGAAAAGGTGTGAAAAATATGAAGAGCTGCAAAAGGTGTCAAAAATATGAGGAGAATGAAAAAGTCTCAAAAATAGGAGGAGCATGAAGCCGTGTTGAAAAACATGAAGTGTCTCAAAAGGTGTGAAAAACATGAAGAGCTTACAAAGGTGTCAAAAATATGAGGAGCATGAAACGGTCTGAAAATTAGGAGGAGCATGAAATGGTGTTCAAAAACATGAAGAGCCTGAAAAGGTGTGAAAAATATGAAGAGCTTAAAAGGTGTGAAAAATATGAAGAGCTTCAAAAAGTGTCCAAAATATGAGGAGCATGGAACAGTCTGAAAAATAGGAGGAGCATGAAATGGTGTTGAAAAACATGAAGAGCCTGAATGGTGTCAAAAATATGAAGAGCTTCAACATGTGTGTAAAATATGAGGAGCAGGAAACGGTCTGAAAAATAGGAGGAGCATGAAGCTTTGTTGAAAAACATGAAGAGACTGAAAAGGTGTGAAATATATGAAGAGCTTCAAAAATGTGTCAAAAATATGTGGAGCGTGAAACGGTCTGAAAAATAGGAGGAGCATGAAGCGGTGTTGAAAAACATGAAGAGCCTGAAACGGTGTGAAAAATATGAAGAGTTTCAAAAGGTGTGAAATACATGAGGAGCATGAAAGTGTCTGAAAAATAGGAGGAGCATGAAGCTGTGCTCAAAATATAAAGAGCCTGAAAATGTGTGAAAAATATGAAGAGCTTCAAAAGGTGTGAAATACATGAGGAGCATGAAACGGTCTGAAAAATAGGAAGAGAATGAAATCGTCTGAAAAATAGGAGTAGCATGAAACGGTGTTGAAAAACATGAAGAGCCTGAAAAGGTGCGAAAAACAGGAAGAGCTTCAAAAGGTGTCAAAAATATGAGGAGCATGAAAAGGTCTGAAAAATACGAGGAGCATGAAATGGTGTTCAAAAACATGAAGAGCCTGAAAAGGTGAGAAAAATATGAAGAGCTTCAAAACTTGTGAAAATTATGAGGAGAATGAAACGGTCAGAAAAATAGGAGGAGCATGAAGCGGTGTTGAAAACATGAAGAGCCTGAAAAGGTGTGACAAATATAAAGAGCTTAAAAAGCTGTCAATAATATGAGGAGCATGAAACGGTCTGAAAAATAGAAGCAGCATGAAACGGTGTTGAAAAACATGAAGAGCATGAAGATATGAAAAATATAAAGAGCTTCAAAAGGTGTCAAAAATATGAGGAGCATGAAACGGTCTGAAAAGTAGAAGGAGCATGAAACGGTGCTCAAAAACTTGAAGAGCCTGGAATGGTGTGAAAAATATGAAGAGCCTCAAAATGTGTAAAAAATATGAGGAGCATGAAACGGTCTGAAAAATATGAGGAGCATGAAGCGGTGTTCAAAAACATGAAGAGCCTGAAAAGGTGTGAAAAATATGAACAGATTCAAAAGGTGTCAAAAATATGAGGAGAATGAAACGGTCTGAAAAATAGGAGGATCATGAAACGGTCTGAAAAATAGGAGGAGCACGAAACGGTGTTGAAAAACATGAAGAGCTTGAAAAGGTGTGAAAAATAGGAGGGGCTTCAAAAGGTGTCAAATATATGAGGAACATGAAACGGTCTGAAAAAAAAGGAGGAGCATGCAGCGGTGTTCAAAAACATGAAGAGCCTGAAAATGTGTGAAAAATATGAAGAGCTTCAAAAGGTGTGAAAAATATGAGGAGCATGAAACGGACTGAAAAATAGGAGGAGCATGAAGCATTGTTCAATAATATGAAGAGCCTGAAAAGGTGTGAAAAATATGAAGAGCTTCAAAATGTGTCAAAAATATGAGGAGCATGAAACGGTCTGAAAAAAGGGAGCAGCATGAAATGGTGTTCCAAAACATTAAGAGCTTGAAAAGGTGTGAAAAATATGAAGAGCTTCAAAAGGTGTGAAATACAGGGGGAGCATGAAACGGTCTGAAAAATAGGAGGAGCATGAAGCTGTGCTCAAAAGCATGAAGAGGCTGAGAAGGTGTGAAAAATATGAAGAGCTTCAAAAGGTGTGAAAAATATGAGGAGCATGAAACGGTGTGATAAATAGGAGGAGCATGAAGCGGTGTTCAAAAATATGAAGAGCCTGAAAAGGTGTGAAAAATATGAAGATCTTCAAAAGGTATCAAAAATATGAGGAGCATGAAACGGTCTGAAAAATAGGAGGAGGATGAAGCGGTGTTCAAAAACATGAAGAGCCTGAAAAGGTGTGGAAAATATGAAGAGCTTACAAAGGTGTCAAAAATATGTGGAGCATGAAACGGTCTGAAAAATATGAGGAGCATGAAAAGGTCTGAAAAATAGGAGGAGCATGAAACGGTGTTCAAAAACATGAAGAGCGTGAAAAAGTGTGAAAACCATGAAGAGTTTACAAAGGTGTCAAAAATATGTGGAGCATGAAACGGTCTGAAAAATAGTAGCATGAAACGGTCTGAAAAATAGGAGGTGCATGAAGCCGTGTTGAAAAACATGAAGTGTCTGAAAAGGTGTGAAAAACATGAAGAGCTTACAAAGGTGTCAAAAATATGAGGAGCATGAAACGGTCTGAAAATTAGGAGGAGCATGAAATGGTGTTCAAAAACATGAAGAGCCTGAAAAGGTGTGAAAAATATGAAGAGCTTAAAAGGTGTGAAAAATATGAAGAGCTTCAAAAAGGGTCCAAAATATGAGGAGCATGAAACAGTCTGAAAAATAGGAGGAGCATGAAATGGTGTTGAAAAACATGAAGAGCCTGAAAAGGTGTGAAAAATATGAAGCGTTTCAAAAGGTGTTAAAAATTTGAAAAGCATGAAACGGTCTGAAAAATACGAGGAGCATGAAGAGGTGTTGAAAAACATGAAGAGACTGAAAAGGTGTGAAATATATGAAGAGCTTCAAAAGATGTCAAATAATTTAGGAGCATGAAGCGGTCTGAAAAATAGAAGGAGCCTGAAGCGGAGTTGAAAAGCATGAAGAGCCTGAAATGGTGTGAAATATATGAAGAGCTTTAAAAGGTGTCAAATATATGAGGAGCATGCAACGTTCTGAAAAATTGGAGGAGCATGAAGCGGTCTTGAAAGACATGAAGACCCTGAAAAGGTGTGAAATATATGAAGAGCTTCAAAAGTTGTGAAAAATATGAGGAACATGAAATGGTCTGAAAAATAGGAGGAGCATCAAGTGGTGTTGAAAAACATTAAGAGCCTGAAAAGGTGTGAAAAATATGAAGAGCTTCAAAGAGGTGTCAAAATTATGAGGAGCATGAAACGGTCTGAAAAATACGTGGAGCAAGAAGCGGTGTTGAAAAACCTGAAGAGCCTGAAATGATGTGAAATATATGAAGAGCTTCAAAAGGTGTCAAAAATATGAGGAGAATAAAATGGTCTGAAAAATAGGAGGAGCATGAAGCGGTGTTCAAAAACATGAAGAGCCTGAAAAGGTGTGAAAAATATGAAGATATTCAAAAGGTGTCAATAATATGAGGAGCATGAAACGGTCTGAAAAATAGGAGGAGCATGAAATGGTGTTGAAAAACATGAAGAGCCTGAAAAGGTGTGAAAAATATGAAGCGTTTCAAAAGGTGTTAAAAATTTGAAAAGCATGAAACGGTCTGAAAAATACGAGGAGCATGAAGCGGTGTTGAAAAACATGAAGAGACTGAAAAGGTGTGAAATATATGAAGAGCTTCAAAAGATGTCAAATAATTTAGGAGCATGAAGCGGTCTGAAAAATAGAAGGAGCCTGAAGCGGAGTTGAAAAGCATGAAGAGCCTGAAATGGTGTGAAATATATGAAGAGCTTTAAAAGGTGTCAAATATATGAGGAGCATGCAACGTTCTGAAAAATTGGAGGAGCATGAAGCGGTCTTGAAAGACATGAAGACCCTGAAAAGGTGTGAAATATATGAAGAGCTTCAAAAGTTGTGAAAAATATGAGGAACATGAAATGGTCTGAAAAATAGGAGGAGCATCAAGTGGTGTTGAAAAACATTAAGAGCCTGAAAAGGTGTGAAAAATATGAAGAGCTTCAAAGAGGTGTCAAAATTATGAGGAGCATGAAACGGTCTGAAAAATACGTGGAGCAAGAAGCGGTGTTGAAAAACCTGAAGAGCCTGAAATGATGTGAAATATATGAAGAGCTTCAAAAGGTGTCAAAAATATGAGGAGAATAAAATGGTCTGAAAAATAGGAGGAGCATGAAGCGGTGTTCAAAAACATGAAGAGCCTGAAAAGGTGTGAAAATATGAAGATATTCAAAAGGTGTCAATAATATGAGGAGCATGAAACGGTCTGAAAAATAGGAGGAGCATGAAGCGGTGTTGAAAAACATGAAGAGGCAGAAAAGGTGTTGAAAAATATGAAGAGCTTCTAAAGGTGTCAAAAATATGAGGAGCATGAAACGGTCTCAAAAATAGGAGGAGAATGAAATCGTCTGAAAAATAGGAGTAGCATGAAACGGTGTTGAAAAACATGAAGAGCCTGAAAAGGTGCGAAAACAGGAAGAGCTTCAAAGGTAGTCAAAAATATGAGGAGCATGAAAAGGTCTGAAAAATACGAGGAGCATGAAACGGTGTTCAAAAACATGAAGAGCCTGAAAAGGTGTGAAAAATATGAAGAGCTTCAAAAGTGTCAAAATTATGAGGAGCATGAAAAGGTCTGAAAAATACGTTGAGCATGAAGTGGTGTTCAAAAACATGAAGAGCCTGAAAAGGTGAGAAAAATATGAAGAGCTTCAAAACTTGTGAAAATTATGAGGAGCATGAAACGGTCAGAAAAATAGGAGGAGCATGAAGCGGTGTTGAAAACATGAAGAGCCTGAAAAGGTGTGACAAATATAAAGAGCTTAAAAAGCTGTCAATAATATGAGGAGCATGAAACGGTCTGATAAATAGAAGCAGCATGAAACGGTGTTTGAAAAACATGAAGAGCATGAAAAGATATGAAAAATATAAAGAGCTTCAAAAGTTGTCAAAATATGAGGAGCATGAAACGGTCTGAAAAGTAGAAGGAGCATGAAATGGTGTTCAAAAACATGAAGAGCCTGGAATGGTGTGAAAAATATGAAGAGCCTCAAAATGTGTAAAAAATATGAGGAGCATGAAACGGTCTGAAAAAATGAGGAGCATGAAGCGGTGTTCAAAACATGAAGAGCCTGAAAGGTGTGAAAAATATGAACAGATTCAAAAGGTGTCAAAATATGAGGAGAATGAAACGGTCTGAAAAATAGGAGGATCATGAAACGGTCTGAAAAATAGGAGGAGCACGAAACGGTGTTGAAAAACATGAAGAGCTTGAAAAGGTGTGAAAAATAGGAGGGGCTTCAAAAGGTGTCAAATATATGAGGAACATGAAACGGTCTGAAAAAAAGGAGGAGCATGTAGCGGTGTTCAAAAACATGAAGAGCCTGAAAATGTGTGAAAAATATGAAGAGCTTCAAAAGGTGTGAAAAATATGAGGAGCATGAAACGGACTGAAAAATAGGAGGAGCATGAAGCGGTGTTCAAAAATATAAAGAGCTTGAAAATGTGTGAAAAACATGAAGCGCTTCAAAGCTGTGAAAAATATGAGGAGCATGAAACGGTCTGAAAAATAGGAGGAGCATGAAGCCGTGTTCAAAAACATGAAGAGCCTGAAAAGTTGTGAAAATTATGAAGAGCTTCAAAAGTTGTCAAGAATATGAGGAGCATGAAACGGTCTGAAAAATAGGAGCAGCATGAAACGTTCTGAAAAATTGGAGGAGCATTAGGCGGTGTTCAAAATATGAAGAGCAGGAAAGGTGTGAAAAATATGAAGAGCTTCAAAATGTGTCAAAAATATGAGGAGCATGAAACGGTCTGAAAAAAGGGAGCAGCATGAAATGGTGTTCCAAACATTAAGAGCTTGAAAAGGTGTGAAAAATATGAAGAGCTTCAAAAGGTGTGAAATACAGGGGGAGCATGAAACGGTCTGAAAAATAGGAGGAGCATGAAGCTGTGCTCAAAGCATGAAGAGGCTGAGAAGGTGTGAAAAATATGAAGAGCTTCAAAAGGTGTGAAAAATATGAGGAGCATGAAACGGTGTGATAATAGGAGGAGCATGAAGCGGTGTTCAAAAATATGAAGAGCCTGAAAAGGTGTGAAAAATATGAAGATCTTCAAAAGGTATCAAAAATATGAGGAGCATGAAACGGTCTGAAAAATAGGAGGAGGATGAAAGCGGTGTTCAAAAACATGAAGAGCCTGAAAAGGTGTGGAAAATATGAAGAGCTTACAAAGGTGTCAAAAATATGTGGAGCATGAAACGGTCTGAAAAATATGAGGAGCATGAAAAGGTCTGAAAAATAGGAGGAGCATGAAACGGTGTTCAAAACATGAAGAGCGTGAAAAAGTGTGAAAACCATGAAGAGTTTACAAAGGTGTCAAAAATATGTGGAGCATGAAACGGTCTGAAAAATAGTAGCATGAAAACGGTCTGAAAAATAGGAGGTGCATGAAGCGTGTTGAAAAACATGAAGTGTCTGAAAAGGTGTGAAAAACATGAAGAGCTTACAAAGGTGTCAAAAATATGAGGAGCATGAAACGGTCTGAAAATTAGGAGGAGCATGAAATGGTGTTCAAAAAACATGAAGAGCCTGAAAAGGTGTGAAAAATATGAAGAGCTTAAAAGGTGTGAAAAATATGAAGAGCTTCAAAAAGGGTCCAAAATATGAGGAGCATGAACAGTCTGAAAAATAGGAGGAGCATGAAATGGTGTTGAAAAACATGAAGAGCCTGAAAAGGTGTGAAAAATATGAAGCGTTTCAAAAGGTGTTAAAAATTTGAAAAGCATGAAACGGTCTGAAAAATACGAGGAGCATGAAGAGGTGTTGAAAAACATGAAGAGACTGAAAAGGTGTGAAATATATGAAGAGCTTCAAAAGATGTCAAATAATTTAGGAGCATGAAGCGGTCTGAAAAATAGAAGGAGCCTGAAGCGGAGTTGAAAAGCATGAAGAGCCTTGAAGAGCCTGAAATGGTGTGAAATATATGAAGAGCTTTAAAAGGTGTCAAATATATGAGGAGCATGCAACGTTCTGAAAAATTGGAGGAGCATGAAGCGGTCTTGAAAGACATGAAGACCCTGAAAAGGTGTGAAATATATGAAGAGCTTCAAAAGTTGTGAAAAATATGAGGAACATGAAATGGTCTGAAAAATAGGAGGAGCATCAAGTGGTGTTGAAAAACATTAAGAGCCTGAAAAGGTGTGAAAAATATGAAGAGCTTCAAAGAGGTGTCAAAATTATGAGGAGCATGAAACGGTCTGAAAAATACGTGGAGCAAGAAGCGGTGTTGAAAAACCTGAAGAGCCTGAAATGATGTGAAATATATGAAGAGCTTCAAAAGGTGTCAAAAATATGAGGAGAATAAAATGGTCTGAAAAATAGGAGGAGCATGAAGCGGTGTTCAAAACATGAAGAGCCTGAAAAGGTGTGAAAAATATGAAGATATTCAAAAGGTGTCAATAATATGAGGAGCATGAAACGGTCTGAAAAATAGGAGGAGCATGAAATGGTGTTGAAAAACATGAAGAGCCTGAAAAGGTGTGAAAAATATGAAGCGTTTCAAAAGGTGTTAAAAATTTGAAAAGCATGAAACGGTCTGAAAAATACGAGGAGCATGAAGCGGTGTTGAAAAACATGAAGAGACTGAAAAGGTGTGAAATATATGAAGAGCTTCAAAAGATGTCAAATAATTTAGGAGCATGAAGCGGTCTGAAAAATAGAAGGAGCCTGAAGCGGAGTTGAAAAGCATGAAGAGCCTGAAATGGTGTGAAATATATGAAGAGCTTTAAAAGGTGTCAAATATATGAGGAGCATGCAACGTTCTGAAAAATTGGAGGAGCATGAAGCGGTCTTGAAAGACATGAAGACCCTGAAAAGGTGTGAAATATATGAAGAGCTTCAAAAGTTGTGAAAAATATGAGGAACATGAAATGGTCTGAAAAATAGGAGGAGCATCAAGTGGTGTTGAAAAACATTAAGAGCCTGAAAAGGTGTGAAAAATATGAAGAGCTTCAAAGAGGTGTCAAAATTATGAGGAGCATGAAACGGTCTGAAAAATACGTGGAGCAAGAAGCGGTGTTGAAAAACCTGAAGAGCCTGAAATGATGTGAAATATATGAAGAGCTTCAAAAGGTGTCAAAAATATGAGGAGAATAAAATGGTCTGAAAAATAGGAGGAGCATGAAGCGGTGTTCAAAAACATGAAGAGCCTGAAAAGGTGTGAAAAATATGAAGATATTCAAAAGGTGTCAATAATATGAGGAGCATGAAACGGTCTGAAAAATAGGAGGAGCATGAAGCGGTGTTGAAAAACATGAAGAGGCAGAAAAGGTGTGAAAAATATGAAGAGCTTCTAAAGGTGTCAAAAATATGAGGAGCATGAAACGGTCTCAAAAATAGGAGGAGAATGAAATCGTCTGAAAAATAGGAGTAGCATGAAACGGTGTTGAAAAACATGAAGAGCCTGAAAAGGTGCGAAAAACAGGAAGAGCTTCAAAAGGTGTCAAAAATATGAGGAGCATGAAAAGGTCTGAAAAATACGAGGAGCATGAAACGGTGTTCAAAAACATGAAGAGCCTGAAAAGGTGTGAAAAATATGAAGAGCTTCAAAAGGTGTCAAAATTATGAGGAGCATGAAAAGGTCTGAAAAATACGTTGAGCATGAAGTGGTGTTCAAAAACATGAAGAGCCTGAAAAGGTGAGAAAAATATGAAGAGCTTCAAAACTTGTGAAAATTATGAGGAGCATGAAACGGTCAGAAAAATAGGAGGAGCATGAAGCGGTGTTGAAAACATGAAGAGCCTGAAAAGGTGTGACAAATATAAAGAGCTTAAAAAGCTGTCAATAATATGAGGAGCATGAAACGGTCTGATAAATAGAAGCAGCATGAAACGGTGTTGAAAAACATGAAGAGCATGAAAAGATATGAAAAATATAAAGAGCTTCAAAAGTTGTCAAAAATATGAGGAGCATGAAACGGTCTGAAAAGTAGAAGGAGCATGAAATGGTGTTCAAAAACATGAAGAGCCTGGAATGGTGTGAAAAATATGAAGAGCCTCAAAATGTGTAAAAAATATGAGGAGCATGAAACGGTCTGAAAAATATGAGGAGCATGAAGCGGTGTTCAAAAACATGAAGAGCCTGAAAAGGTGTGAAAAATATGAACAGATTCAAAAGGTGTCAAAAATATGAGGAGAATGAAACGGTCTGAAAAATAGGAGGATCATGAAACGGTCTGAAAAATAGGAGGAGCACGAAACGGTGTTGAAAAACATGAAGAGCTTGAAAAGGTGTGAAAAATAGGAGGGGCTTCAAAAGGTGTCAAATATATGAGGAACATGAAACGGTCTGAAAAAAAGGAGGAGCATGTAGCGGTGTTCAAAAACATGAAGAGCCTGAAAATGTGTGAAAAATATGAAGAGCTTCAAAAGGTGTGAAAAATATGAGGAGCATGAAACGGACTGAAAAATAGGAGGAGCATGAAGCGGTGTTCAAAAATATAAAGAGCTTGAAAATGTGTGAAAAACATGAAGCGCTTCAAAAGCTGTGAAAAATATGAGGAGCATGAAACGGTCTGAAAAATAGGAGGAGCATGAAGCCGTGTTCAAAAACATGAAGAGCCTGAAAAGTTGTGAAAATTATGAAGAGCTTCAAAAGTTGTCAAGAATATGAGGAGCATGAAACGGTCTGAAAAATAGGAGCAGCATGAAACGTTCTGAAAAATTGGAGGAGCATTAGGCGGTGTTCAAAAATATGAAGAGCAGGAAAAGGTGTGAAAAATATGAAGAGCTTACAAATGTGTCAAAAATATGAGGAGCATGAAACGGTCTCAAAAATAGGAGGAGCATGAAACGGTCTGAAAAATAGGAGGAGAATGAAATCGTCTGAAAAATAGGAGTAGCATGAAACGGTGTTGAAAAACATGAAGAGCCTGAAAAGGTGCGAAAAACATGAAGAGCTTCAAAAGGTGTCAAAAATATGAGGAGCATGAAAAGGTCTGAAAAATACGAGGAGCATGAAATGGTGTTCAAAAAAATGAAGAGCCTGAAAAGGTGTGAAAAATATGAAGAGCTGCAAAAGGTGTCAAAAATATGAGGAGAATGAAAAAGTCTCAAAAATAGGAGGAGCATGAAGCCGTGTTGAAAAACATGAAGTGTCTCAAAAGGTGTGAAAAACATGAAGAGCTTACAAAGGTGTCAAAAATATGAGGAGCATGAAACGGTCTGAAAATTAGGAGGAGCATGAAATGGTGTTCAAAAACATGAAGAGCCTGAAAAGGTGTGAAAAATATGAAGAGCTTAAAAGGTGTGAAAAATATGAAGAGCTTCAAAAAGTGTCCAAAATATGAGGAGCATGGAACAGTCTGAAAAATAGGAGGAGCATGAAATGGTGTTGAAAAACATGAAGAGCCTGAATGGTGTCAAAAATATGAAGAGCTTCAACATGTGTGTAAAATATGAGGAGCAGGAAACGGTCTGAAAAATAGGAGGAGCATGAAGCTTTGTTGAAAAACATGAAGAGACTGAAAAGGTGTGAAATATATGAAGAGCTTCAAAAATGTGTCAAAAATATGTGGAGCGTGAAACGGTCTGAAAAATAGGAGGAGCATGAAGCGGTGTTGAAAAACATGAAGAGCCTGAAACGGTGTGAAAAATATGAAGAGTTTCAAAAGGTGTGAAATACATGAGGAGCATGAAAGTGTCTGAAAAATAGGAGGAGCATGAAGCTGTGCTCAAAATATGAAGAGCCTGAGAAGGCGTGAAAAATATGAAGAGCTTCACATGGTGTGAAAAATATGAGGAGCATGAAACGGTTGGAAAAATAGGAGGAGCATGAAGCATTGTTCAATAATATGAAGAGCCTGAAAAGGTGTAAAATATATGAAGAGTTTCAAAAGGTGTCAAAAATGAGATGAGCATGAAACGGTCTGAAAAATAGGAGGAGCATGAAGTGGTGTTCAAAAACACGAAGAGCCTGGAAAGGTGTGAAAAATATGAAGAGCTTACAAAGCTGTCAAAAATATGAGGAGCATGAAAAGGTCTGAAAAATAGGAGGAGCATGAAACGGTCTGAAAATTAGGAGGAGCATGAAACGGTGATGAAAAACATGAAGAGCCGGAAAGGTGTGAAAAATAGGAGGAGCTTCAAAAGGTGTCAAAAATATGAGGAGCATGAAAAGGTCTGAAAAATAGGAGGAGCATGAAACGGTCTGAAAAATTGGAGGAGCATTAGGCGGTGTTCAAAAATATGAAGAGCATGAAAAGGTGTGAAAAATATGAAGAGCTTACAAAGGTGTCAAAAATATGAGGAGCATGAAACGGTCTCAAAAATAGGAGGAGCATGAAACGGTCTGAAAAATAGGAGGAGAATGAAATCGTCTGAAAAATAGGAGTAGCATGAAACGGTGTTGAAAAACATGAAGAGCCTGAAAAGGTGCGAAAAACAGGAAGAGCTTCAAAAGGTGTCAAAAATATGAGGAGCATGAAAAGGTCTGAAAAATACGAGGAGCATGAAATGGTGTTCAAAAACATGAAGAGCCTGAAAAGGTGTGAAAAATATGAAGAGCTGCAAAAGGTGTCAAAAATATGAGGAGGAAGAAACGGTCTCAAAAAGAGGAGGAGCATGAAGCCGTGTTGAAAAACATGAAGTGTCTGAAAAGGTGTGAAAAACATGAAGAACTTACAAAGGTGTCAAAAATATGAGGAGCATGAAACGGTCTGAAAATTAGGAGGAGCATGAAATGGTGTTCAAAAACCTGAAGAGCCTGAAAAGGTGTGAAAAATATGAAGAGCTTAAAAGGTGTGAAAAATATGAAGAGCTTCAAAAAGTGTCCAAAATATGAGGAGCATGAAACAGTCTGAAAAATAGGAGGAGCATGAAATGGTGTTGAAAAACATGAAGAGTCTGAATGGTGTCAAAAATATGAAGAGCTTCAACATGTGTGTAAAATATGAGGAGCAGGAAACGGTCTGAAAAATAGGAGGAGCATGAAGCTTTGTTGAAAAACATGAAGAGCCTGAAAAGGTGTGAAAAATATGAAGCGCTTCAAAAGGTGTTAAAAATTTGAGAAGCTTGAAACGGTCTGAAAAATACGAGGAGCATGAAGCGGTGTTGAAAAACATGAAGAGCCTGAAAAGGTGTGAAAAATATGAAGAGCTCCAAAAGTTGTCAAAAATATGAGGAGCATGAAACGGTCTCAAAAATAGGAGGAGCGTGAGGCGGTCTGAAAAATAGGAGGAGAATAAAGCGGTGTTCAAAGACATGAAGAGCCTGGAAAGGTGTGAAAAATATGAAGAGCTTCAAAGGTGTCAAAAATATGAGGAGCATGAAACGGTCTCAAAAATAGGAGGAGCATGAAGTGATGTTCAAAAACATGGAGAGCCTGTAAAGGTATGAAAAATATGAAGAGATTCAAAAGGTGTCAAAAATATGAGGAGCATGAAACGGTCTGAAAAATAGGAGAAGCATGAAACGGTGTTCAAAACATGAAGAGCCTGGAAATGTGTGAAAATTAGGAAGAGCCTCAAAACGTGTAAAAAATATGAGGAGCATGAAACGGTCTGAAAAATAGGAGGAGCATGAAACGGTCTGAAAAATTGGAGGAGCCTTAGGCGGTGTTCAAAAATATGAAGAGCATGAAAAGGTGTGAAAAATATGAAGAGCTTACAAAGGTGTCAAAAATATGAGGAGCATGAAACGGTCTCAAAAATAGGAGGAGCATGAAACGGTCTGAAAAATAGGAGGAGAATGAAATCGTCTGAAAAATAGGAGTAGCATGAAACGGTGTTGAAAAACATGAAGAGCCTGAAAAGGTGCGAAAAACAGGAATAGCTTCAAAAGGTGTCAAAAATATGAGGAGCATGAAAAGGTCTGAAAAATACGAGGAGCATGAAATGGTGTTCAAAAACATGAAGAGCCTGAAAAGGTGTGAAAAATATGAAGAGCTGCAAAAGGTGTCAAAAATATGAGGAGGAAGAAACGGTCTCAAAAAGAGGAGGAGCATGAAGCCGTGTTGAAAAACATGAAGTGTCTGAAAAGGTGTGAAAAACATGAAGAGCTTACAAAGGTGTCAAAAATATGAGGAGCATGAAACGGTCTGAAAATTAGGAGGAGCATGAAACGGTGATGAAAAACATGAAGAGCCGGAAAGGTGTGAAAAATAGGAGGAGCTTCAAAAGGTGTCAAAAATATGAGGAGCATGAAAAGGTCTGAAAAATAGGAGGAGCATGAAACGGTCTGAAAAATTGGAGGAGCATTAGGCGGTGTTCAAAAATATGAAGAGCATGAAAAGGTGTGAAAAATATGAAGAGCTTACAAAGGTGTCAAAAATATGAGGAGCATGAAACGGTCTCAAAAATAGGAGGAGCATGAAACGGTCTGAAAAATAGGAGGAGAATGAAATCGTCTGAAAAATAGGAGTAGCATGAAACGGTGTTGAAAAACATGAAGAGCCTGAAAAGGTGCGAAAAACAGGAAGAGCTTCAAAAGGTGTCAAAAATATGAGGAGCATGAAAAGGTCTGAAAAATACGAGGAGCATGAAATGGTGTTCAAAAACATGAAGAGCCTGAAAAGGTGTGAAAAATATGAAGAGCTGCAAAAGGTGTCAAAAATATGAGGAGGAAGAAACGGTCTCAAAAAGAGGAGGAGCATGAAGCCGTGTTGAAAAACATGAAGTGTCTGAAAAGGTGTGAAAAACATGAAGAGCTTACAAAGGTGTCAAAAATATGAGGAGCATGAAACGGTCTGAAAATTAGGAGGAGCATGAAATGGTGTTCAAAAACATGAAGAGCCTGAAAAGGTGTGAAAAATATGAAGAGCTTAAAAGGTGTGAAAAATATGAAGAGCTTCAAAAAGTGTCCAAAATATGAGGAGCATGAAACAGTCTGAAAAATAGGAGGAGCATGAAATGGTGTTGAAAAACATGAAGAGTCTGAATGGTGTCAAAAATATGAAGAGCTTCAACATGTGTGTAAAATATGAGGAGCAGGAAACGGTCTGAAAAATAGGAGGAGCATGAAGCTTTGTTGAAAAACATGAAGAGCCTGAAAAGGTGTGAAAAATATGAAGCGCTTCAAAAGGTGTTAAAAATTTGAGAAGCTTGAAACGGTCTGAAAAATACGAGGAGCATGAAGCGGTGTTGAAAAACATGAAGAGCCTGAAAAGGTGTGAAAAATATGAAGAGCTCCAAAAGTTGTCAAAAATATGAGGAGCATGAAACGGTCTCAAAAATAGGAGGAGCGTGAGGCGGTCTGAAAAATAGGAGGAGAATAAAGCGGTGTTCAAAGACATGAAGAGCCTGGAAAGGTGTGAAAAATATGAAGAGCTTCAAAGGTGTCAAAAATATGAGGAGCATGAAACGGTCTCAAAAATAGGAGGAGCATGAAGTGATGTTCAAAAACATGGAGAGCCTGTAAAGGTATGAAAAATATGAAGAGATTCAAAAGGTGTCAAAAATATGAGGAGCATGAAACGGTCTGAAAAATAGGAGAAGCATGAAACGGTGTTCAAAACATGAAGAGCCTGGAAATGTGTGAAAATTAGGAAGAGCCTCAAAACGTGTAAAAAATATGAGGAGCATGAAACGGTCTGAAAAATAGGAGGAGCATGAAACGGTCTGAAAAATTGGAGGAGCCTTAGGCGGTGTTCAAAAATATGAAGAGCATGAAAAGGTGTGAAAAATATGAAGAGCTTACAAAGGTGTCAAAAATATGAGGAGCATGAAACGGTCTCAAAAATAGGAGGAGCATGAAACGGTCTGAAAAATAGGAGGAGAATGAAATCGTCTGAAAAATAGGAGTAGCATGAAACGGTGTTGAAAAACATGAAGAGCCTGAAAAGGTGCGAAAAACAGGAATAGCTTCAAAAGGTGTCAAAAATATGAGGAGCATGAAAAGGTCTGAAAAATACGAGGAGCATGAAATGGTGTTCAAAAACATGAAGAGCCTGAAAAGGTGTGAAAAATATGAAGAGCTGCAAAAGGTGTCAAAAATATGAGGAGGAAGAAACGGTCTCAAAAAGAGGAGGAGCATGAAGCCGTGTTGAAAAACATGAAGTGTCTGAAAAGGTGTGAAAAACATGAAGAGCTTACAAAGGTGTCAAAAATATGAGGAGCATGAAACGGTCTGAAAATTAGGAGGAGCATGAAATGGTGTTCAAAAACATGAAGAGCCTGAAAAGGTGTGAAAAATATGAAGAGCTTAAAAGGTGTGAAAAATATGAAGAGCTTCAAAAAGGGTCCAAAATATGAGGAGCATGAAACAGTCTGAAAAATAGGAGGAGCATGAAATGTTGTTGCAAAACATGAAGAGCCTGAATGGTGTCAAAAATATGAAGAGCTTCAACATGTGTGTAAAATATGAGGAGCAGGAAACGGTCTGAAAAATAGGAGGAGCATGAAATGGTGTTGAAAAACATGAAGAGCCTGAAAAGGTGTGAAAAATATGAAGCGTTTCAAAAGGTGTTAAAAATTTGAAAAGCATGAAACGGTCTGAAAAATACGAGGAGCATGAAGCGGTGTTGAAAAACATGAAGAGACTGAAAAGGTGTGAAATATATGAAGAGCTTCAAAAGATGTCAAATAATTTAGGAGCATGAAGCGGTCTGAAAAATAGAAGGAGCCTGAAGCGGAGTTGAAAAGCATGAAGAGCCTGAAATGGTGTGAAATATATGAAGAGCTTTAAAAGGTGTCAAATATATGAGGAGCATGCAACGTTCTGAAAAATTGGAGGAGCATGAAGCGGTCTTGAAAGACATGAAGACCCTGAAAAGGTGTGAAATATATGAAGAGCTTCAAAAGTTGTGAAAAATATGAGGAACATGAAATGGTCTGAAAAATAGGAGGAGCATCAAGTGGTGTTGAAAAACATTAAGAGCCTGAAAAGGTGTGAAAAATATGAAGAGCTTCAAAGAGGTGTCAAAATTATGAGGAGCATGAAACGGTCTGAAAAATACGAGGAGCAAGAAGCGGTGTTGAAAAACCTGAAGAGCCTGAAATGATGTGAAATATATGAAGAGCTTCAAAAGGTGTCAAAAATATGAGGAGAATGAAATGGTCTGAAAAATAGGAGGAGCATGAAGCGGTGTTCAAAAACATGAAGAGCCTGAAAAGGTGTGAAAAATATGAAGATATTCAAAAGGTGTCAATAATATGAGGAGCATGAAACGGTCTGAAAAATAGGAGGAGCATGAAGCGGTGTTGAAAAACATGAAGAGGCAGAAAAGGTGTGAAAAATATGAAGAGCTTCTAAAGGTGTCAAAAATATGAGGAGCATGAAACGGTCTCAAAAATAGGAGGAGCATGAAACGGTCTGAAAAATAGGAGGAGAATGAAATCGTCTGAAAAATAGGAGTAGCATGAAACGGTGTTGAAAAACATGAAGAGCCTGAAAAGGTGCGAAAAAAAGGAAGAGCTTCAAAAGGTGTCAAAAATATGAGGAGCATGAAAAGGTCTGAAAAATACGAGGAGCATGAAATGGTGTTCAAAAACATGAAGAGCCTGAAAAGGTGTGAAAAATATGAAGAGCTGCAAAATGTGTCAAAAATATGAGGAGAATGAAACGGTCTCAAAAATAGGAGGAGCATGAAGCCGTGTTGAAAAACATGAAGTGTCTGAAAAGGTGTGAAAAACATGAAGAGCTTACAAAGGTGTCAAAAATATGAGGAGCATGAAACGGTCTGAAAATTAGGAGGAGCATGAAATGGTGTTCAAAAACATGAAGAGCCTGAAAAGGTGTGAAAAATATGAAGAGCTTAAAAGCTGTGAAAAATATGAAGAGCTTCAAAAAGTGTCCAAAATATGAGGAGCATGGAACAGTCTGAAAAATAGGAGGAGCATGAAATGGTGTTGAAAAACATGAAGAGCCTGAATGGTGTCAAAAATATGAAGAGCTTCAACATGTGTGTAAAATATGAGGAGCAGGAAACGGTCTGAAAAATAGGAGGAGCATGAAGCTTTGTTGAAAAACATGAAGAGACTGAAAAGGTGTGAAATATATGAAGAGCTTCAAAAATGTGTCAAAAATATGTGGAGCGTGAAACGGTCTGAAAAATAGGAGGAGCATGAAGTGGTGTTGAAAAACATGAAGAGCCTGAAACGGTGTGAAAAATATGAAGAGTTTCAAAATGTGTCAAAAATATGAGGAGCATGAAAAGGTCTGAAAATTAGGAGGAGCATGAAACGGTGATGAAAAACATGAAGAGCCGGAAAGGTGTGAAAAATAGGAGGAGCTTCAAAATGTGTCAAAAATATGAGGAGCATGAAAAGGTCTGAAAAATAGGAGGAGCATGAAACGGTCTGAAAAATTGGAGGAGCCTTAGGCGGTGTTCAAAAATATGAAGAGCATGAAAAGGTGTGAAAAATATGAAGAGCTTCTAAAGGTGTCAAAAATATGAGGAGCATGAAACGGTCTCAAAAATAGGAGGAGCATGAAACGGTCTGAAAAATAGGAGGAGAATGAAATCGTCCGAAAAATAGGAGTAGCATGAAACGGTGTTGAAAAACATGAAGAGCCTGAAAAGGTGCGAAAAACAGGAAGAGCTTCAAAAGGTGTCAAAAATATGAGGAGCATGAAACGGTCTGAAAAATACGAGGAGCATGAAATGGTGTTCAAAAACATGAAGAGCCTGAAAAGGTGTGAAAAATATGAAGAGCTGCAAAAGGTGTCAAAAATATGAGGAGGAAGAAACGGTCTCAAAAAGAGGAGGAGCATGAAGCCGTGTTGAAAAACATGAAGTGTCTGAAAAGGTGTGAAAAACATGAAGAGCTTACAAAGGTGTCAAAAATATGAGGAGCATGAAACGGTCTGAAAATTAGGAGGAGCATGAAATGGTGTTCAAAAACATGAAGAGCCTGAAAAGGTGTGAAAAATATGAAGAGCTTAAAAGGTGTGAAAAATATGAAGAGCTTCAAAAAGTGTCCAAAATATGAGGAGCATGAAACAGTCTGAAAAATAGGAGGAGCATGAAATGGTGTTGAAAAACATGAAGAGTCTGAATGGTGTCAAAAATATGAAGAGCTTCAACATGTGTGTAAAATATGAGGAGCAGGAAACGGTCTGAAAAATAGGAGGAGCATGAAGCTTTGTTGAAAAACATGAAGAGCCTGAAAAGGTGTGAAAAATATGAAGCGCTTCAAAAGGTGTTAAAAATTTGAGAAGCTTGAAACGGTCTGAAAAATACGAGGAGCATGAAGCGGTGTTGAAAAACATGAAGAGCCTGAAAAGGTGTGAAAAATATGAAGAGCTCCAAAAGTTGTCAAAAATATGAGGAGCATGAAACGGTCTCAAAAATAGGAGGAGCGTGAGGCGGTCTGAAAAATAGGAGGAGAATAAAGCGGTGTTCAAAGACATGAAGAGCCTGGAAAGGTGTGAAAAATATGAAGAGCTTCAAAGGTGTCAAAAATATGAGGAGCATGAAACGGTCTCAAAAATAGGAGGAGCATGAAGTGATGTTCAAAAACATGGAGAGCCTGTAAAGGTATGAAAAATATGAAGAGATTCAAAAGGTGTCAAAAATATGAGGAGCATGAAACGGTCTGAAAAATAGGAGAAGCATGAAACGGTGTTCAAAACATGAAGAGCCTGGAAATGTGTGAAAATTAGGAAGAGCCTCAAAACGTGTAAAAAATATGAGGAGCATGAAACGGTCTGAAAAATAGGAGGAGCATGAAACGGTCTGAAAAATTGGAGGAGCCTTAGGCGGTGTTCAAAAATATGAAGAGCATGAAAAGGTGTGAAAAATATGAAGAGCTTACAAAGGTGTCAAAAATATGAGGAGCATGAAACGGTCTCAAAAATAGGAGGAGCATGAAACGGTCTGAAAAATAGGAGGAGAATGAAATCGTCTGAAAAATAGGAGTAGCATGAAACGGTGTTGAAAAACATGAAGAGCCTGAAAAGGTGCGAAAAACAGGAATAGCTTCAAAAGGTGTCAAAAATATGAGGAGCATGAAAAGGTCTGAAAAATACGAGGAGCATGAAATGGTGTTCAAAAACATGAAGAGCCTGAAAAGGTGTGAAAAATATGAAGAGCTGCAAAAGGTGTCAAAAATATGAGGAGGAAGAAACGGTCTCAAAAAGAGGAGGAGCATGAAGCCGTGTTGAAAAACATGAAGTGTCTGAAAAGGTGTGAAAAACATGAAGAGCTTACAAAGGTGTCAAAAATATGAGGAGCATGAAACGGTCTGAAAATTAGGAGGAGCATGAAATGGTGTTCAAAAACATGAAGAGCCTGAAAAGGTGTGAAAAATATGAAGAGCTTAAAAGGTGTGAAAAATATGAAGAGCTTCAAAAAGGGTCCAAAATATGAGGAGCATGAAACAGTCTGAAAAATAGGAGGAGCATGAAATGTTGTTGCAAAACATGAAGAGCCTGAATGGTGTCAAAAATATGAAGAGCTTCAACATGTGTGTAAAATATGAGGAGCAGGAAACGGTCTGAAAAATAGGAGGAGCATGAAATGGTGTTGAAAAACATGAAGAGCCTGAAAAGGTGTGAAAAATATGAAGCGTTTCAAAAGGTGTTAAAAATTTGAAAAGCATGAAACGGTCTGAAAAATACGAGGAGCATGAAGCGGTGTTGAAAAACATGAAGAGACTGAAAAGGTGTGAAATATATGAAGAGCTTCAAAAGATGTCAAATAATTTAGGAGCATGAAGCGGTCTGAAAAATAGAAGGAGCCTGAAGCGGAGTTGAAAAGCATGAAGAGCCTGAAATGGTGTGAAATATATGAAGAGCTTTAAAAGGTGTCAAATATATGAGGAGCATGCAACGTTCTGAAAAATTGGAGGAGCATGAAGCGGTCTTGAAAGACATGAAGACCCTGAAAAGGTGTGAAATATATGAAGAGCTTCAAAAGTTGTGAAAAATATGAGGAACATGAAATGGTCTGAAAAATAGGAGGAGCATCAAGTGGTGTTGAAAAACATTAAGAGCCTGAAAAGGTGTGAAAAATATGAAGAGCTTCAAAGAGGTGTCAAAATTATGAGGAGCATGAAACGGTCTGAAAAATACGAGGAGCAAGAAGCGGTGTTGAAAAACCTGAAGAGCCTGAAATGATGTGAAATATATGAAGAGCTTCAAAAGGTGTCAAAAATATGAGGAGAATGAAATGGTCTGAAAAATAGGAGGAGCATGAAGCGGTGTTCAAAAACATGAAGAGCCTGAAAAGGTGTGAAAAATATGAAGTTATTCAAAAGGTGTCAATAATATGAGGAGCATGAAACGGTCTGAAAAATAGGAGGAGCATGAAGCGGTGTTGAAAAACATGAAGAGGCAGAAAAGGTGTGAAAAATATGAAGAGCTTCTAAAGGTGTCAAAAATATGAGGAGCATGAAACGGTCTCAAAAATAGGAGGAGCATGAAACGGTCTGAAAAATAGGAGGAGAATGAAATCGTCTGAAAAATAGGAGTAGCATGAAACGGTGTTGAAAAACATGAAGAGCCTGAAAAGGTGCGAAAAAAAGGAAGAGCTTCAAAAGGTGTCAAAAATATGAGGAGCATGAAAAGGTCTGAAAAATACGAGGAGCATGAAATGGTGTTCAAAAACATGAAGAGCCTGAAAAGGTGTGAAAAATATGAAGAGCTGCAAAATGTGTCAAAAATATGAGGAGAATGAAACGGTCTCAAAAATAGGAGGAGCATGAAGCCGTGTTGAAAAACATGAAGTGTCTGAAAAGGTGTGAAAAACATGAAGAGCTTACAAAGGTGTCAAAAATATGAGGAGCATGAAACGGTCTGAAAATTAGGAGGAGCATGAAATGGTGTTCAAAAACATGAAGAGCCTGAAAAGGTGTGAAAAATATGAAGAGCTTAAAAGCTGTGAAAAATATGAAGAGCTTCAAAAAGTGTCCAAAATATGAGGAGCATGGAACAGTCTGAAAAATAGGAGGAGCATGAAATGGTGTTGAAAAACATGAAGAGCCTGAATGGTGTCAAAAATATGAAGAGCTTCAACATGTGTGTAAAATATGAGGAGCAGGAAACGGTCTGAAAAATAGGAGGAGCATGAAGCTTTGTTGAAAAACATGAAGAGACTGAAAAGGTGTGAAATATATGAAGAGCTTCAAAAATGTGTCAAAAATATGTGGAGCGTGAAACGGTCTGAAAAATAGGAGGAGCATGAAGTGGTGTTGAAAAACATGAAGAGCCTGAAACGGTGTGAAAAATATGAAGAGTTTCAAAATGTGTCAAAAATATGAGGAGCATGAAAAGGTCTGAAAATTAGGAGGAGCATGAAACGGTGATGAAAAACATGAAGAGCCGGAAAGGTGTGAAAAATAGGAGGAGCTTCAAAATGTGTCAAAAATATGAGGAGCATGAAAAGGTCTGAAAAATAGGAGGAGCATGAAACGGTCTGAAAAATTGGAGGAGCCTTAGGCGGTGTTCAAAAATATGAAGAGCATGAAAAGGTGTGAAAAATATGAAGAGCTTCTAAAGGTGTCAAAAATATGAGGAGCATGAAACGGTCTCAAAAATAGGAGGAGCATGAAACGGTCTGAAAAATAGGAGGAGAATGAAATCGTCCGAAAAATAGGAGTAGCATGAAACGGTGTTGAAAAACATGAAGAGCCTGAAAAGGTGCGAAAAACAGGAAGAGCTTCAAAAGGTGTCAAAAATATGAGGAGCATGAAAAGGTCTGAAAAATACGAGGAGCATGAAATGCTGTTCAAAAACATGAAGAGCCTGAAAAGGTGTGAAAAATATGAAGAGCTGCAAAAGGTGTCAAAAATATGAGGAGAAAGAAACGGTCTCAAAAAGAGGAGGAGCATGAAGCCGTGTTGAAAAACATGAAGTGTCTGAAAAGGTGTGAAAAACATGAAGAGCTTACAAAGGTGTCAAAAATATGAGGAGCATGAAACGGTCTGAAAATTAGGAGGAGCATGAAATGGTGTTCAAAAACATGAAGAGCCTGAAAAGGTGTGAAAAATATGAAGAGCTTAAAAGGTGGAAAAATATGAAGAGCTTCAAAAAGTGTCCAAAATATGAGGAGCATGAAACAGTCTGAAAAATAGGAGGAGCATGAAATGGTGTTGAAAAACATGAAGAGCCTGAATGGTGTCAAAAATATGAAGAGCTTCAACATGTGTGTAAAATATGAGGAGCAAGAAACGGTCTGAAAAATAGGAGGAGCATGAAGCTTTGTTGAAAAACATGAAGAGCCTGAAAAGGTGTGAAATATAAGAAGAGCTTCAAAACGTGTCAAAAATATTAGGAGCATGAAACGGTATGAAAAATAGGAGGAACATGAAGCAGTGTTCAAAAACATGAAGAGCCTGAAAATGTGTGAAAAATAAAAAGAGCTTCAAAAGGTGTGGAAAATATGAGGACCATGAAATGGTCTGAAAAATAGGAAGAGCGTAAAGCGATTTTCAAAAACATGAAGAACCTGAAAAGGTGTGAAAAATATGAAGAGCTTCAAAACGTGTGAAAAATAAGAGGAGCATGAAATGGTCTGAAAAATAGGAGGAGCATGAAACGGTGTTCAAATACATGAGTAGCATGAAACGGTCTGACAAATAGGAGGAGTATGAAGAGGTGTTGAAAAACATGAAGAGCCTGAAAATGTGAAAAATATGAACAGCTTCAAAAGGTGTCCAAAATATGAGGAGGATGAAACGGTCTGAAAAATAGGAGTTGTTGAAACGGTGTTGAAAACTTGAAGAGCATGAAATGGTGTGAAAAATATGAAGAGCTTGAAAAGCTTTCAAAAATATGACGAGCTTGAAACCTTCTGAAAAATAGGAGGAGCATGAAATGGTGTTCAAAAACATGAAGAGCCTGAAAATGTGAAAATTAAGAAAAGCTTCAAAAGGTGTCAAAAATATGCGGAACATGAAACAGTCTGAAAAATAAGAGGAGCATGAATCGGTGTTGAAAAACATGAAGAGCATGAAAAGGTTTCAAAAATATGAAGAGCTTGAAAAGGCCTGAAAAATAGGAGGAGCATGAAGCGGTGGTAAAAATATGAAGAGCCTGAATAGATGTGAAAAATATGAAGAGCTTCAAAAGTTGTCAAAAATATGAGAAGCATGAAACGACTGAAAAATAGGAGGAGCATGAAGCGGTGTTGAAAAACATGAAGAGCCTGAAAAGTTATGAAATATATGAACAGCTTCAAGAGGTGTCAAAATTATGAGGAGAATGAAACAGTCTTAAAAATATGATGAGCATGAAACGGATTTGAAAAAGATGAAGAGCATGAAAAAGTGTGAAAAATATTAAGAGCTTCAAAAAGTGTGAAAATATGAGGAGGATGAAACAATCTGAAAAACAGGATGAGCATGAAACTGTTTGGAAAAAGATGAAGAGCATGAAAAGGTGTGAAAAATATGAAGAGCTTGAAAAGGTGTGAAAAAATGTGAGGAGCAGGAAACGGTCTGAAAAATAAGAGGATCATTAAGTGGTGTTGAGAAAAATGAAGAGCCTGAAGACGTGTGAAAAATATGAAGAGCTTCAAAAGGTGTCAAAAATATGAGAAGCGTGAAACGGTCTGAAAAATAGGAGGATCATGAAGCGGTGTTGAAAAACAGGAAGAGCCTGAAAAGGTGTGAAAAATATGAAGAGCTTCAAAAGGTGTGAAAAATATGAGGAGCATGTAACGGTCTGAAAAATAGGAGGAGCATGAAATGGTGTTGAAAAACATGAGGAGCATGAAACGGTCTGAAAAATAGGAGGAGCATGAAACGTTGTTGAAAAACATGAAAAGCCAGAAATGCTGTGAAAAATATGAAGAGCTTCAAAAGGGTCAAAAATATGTGGAGCATGAAATGGTCTGAAAAATTGAAGGAGCATGAAGTGGTGTTCAAAAACATGAAGAGTCTGAAAACGTGTGTAAAATGTGAAGAGCTTCAAAAGGTGTGAAAAATATGAGGAACATGAAACGGTCTGAAAAATAGGAGGAGCATGAAGCGGTGTTGAAAAACATGAAGAGCCTCAAAAGGTGTGAAAAATATGAAGAGATTGAAAAGGTGTCAAAAATATGAGGAGCAAGAAACGGTCTGAAAAATAGGAGAAGCATGAAGTGTTGTTGAAAAACATGAAGAGCCTGAAAAAGTGTGAAAAATATGAAGAGCTTCCAAAATTGTCAAAAATATGATGATCAAGAAACGGTCTGAAAAGTAGGAGGAGCATGAAACGGTCGGAAAAATAGGAGGAGCATGAAACGGTGTTGAAAAACATGAAGAGCCTGAAAAGGTGTGAAAAATATGAAGAGCTTCAAAAGGTGTGAAAAATATGAGGAGCATGTACCGGTCTGAAAAATGGGAGGAGCATGAAGCGGTGTTCAAAAACTTGGAGAGCCTGAAAAGGTGTGAAAAATATGAAGAACTCCAAAAGTTGTCAAATATATGAGGAACATGAAAAGGTCTCAAAAATAGGAGGAGCGTGAAGTGGTGTTGAAAAACATGAAGAGCCTGAAAACGTGTGAAAAATATGAAGATCTTCAAAAGGTGTCAAAAATATGAGGAGCATGAAAGGGTCTCAAAAATAGGAGGAGAATGAAGCGGTGTTGAAAAACATGAAGAGCCTGAAAAGATGTGAAAAATATGAAGAGCTTCAAAAGGTGTCAATAATAGGAGGTGCAAGAAACAGTCTGAAAAATAGGAGGAGCATGAAACGGTCTGAAAAACAGGAGGAGCATGAAATGGTCTGAAAAATAGGAGGAGGATGAAGCGGTGTTGAAAAATATGAAGAACCTGAAAAGGTGTGACAAATATAAAGAGCTTCAAAAGGTGTCAATAATATGAGGAGCATGAAACAGTCTGAAAAATAGGAGCAGCATCAAATGGTGTTCAAAAACATGAAAAGCCTAAAAAGGTGTGAAAAATATGAAGAGGTTCAAAAGGTTTCAAATATATGAGGAGCATGAAACGGTCTGAAAAATAGGAGGAGCATGAAGCGTTTTCAAAAACATGAAGAGCCTGAAAAGGTGTGAAAAATATGAAGAGCCTCAAAAGATGTCAAAAATATGTGGAGCATCAAACGGTCTGAAAAATAGGAGGAGCATGAAGCGGTGTTCAAAAACATGAAGGGCCTGAAAAGGTGTGGAAAATATGAAGAGCTTCAAAAGCTGTGAAAAATATGAGGAGCATGAAACGATCTGAATAATAGGAGGAGCATGAAGCGGTGTTGAAAAATATGAAGAACCTGAAAAGGTGTGACAAATATAAAGAGCTTCAAAAGGTGTCAAAAATATGAGGAGCATGAAACGGTCTGAAAAATCGGAGCGACATGAAACGGTGTTCAAAAACATGAAGAGCCTGAAAAGGTGTGAAAAATATGAAGAGCTTCAAAAGGTGTCAAAAATATGAAGAGAATGAAACGGTCTAAAATATAGGAGCAGCATGAAACGGTGTTTAAAAACATGAAGAGCCTGAAAAGGTGTGAAAAATATGAAGAGCTTCAAAATGTGTGAAATACATGAGGAGCATGAAACGGTCTGAAAAATAGGAGGAGCATGAAACGGTGTTCAAAAACATGAAGAGCCTGAAAAGGTGTGAAAAATATGAAGAGCTTCAAAAGCAGTGAAAAATATGAGGAGCATGAAACGGTCTAAAATATAGGAGCAGCATGAACGGTGTTTAAAAACATGAAGAGCCTGAAAACGTGTGTAAAATATGAAGAGCTTTAAAAGGTGTGAAAAATATGAAGAGCTTCAAAAGGTGTAAAAAATGAGATGAGCATTAAACGGTCTGAAAAATAGGAGGAGGATGAAGGGCTGCTCAAAAACATGAAGGGCCTGAAAAGGTGTGAAAAATATGAAGAGCTTCAAAAGGTGTCAAAAATTTGAGGAGCATGTAATGGTCTGAAAAATAGGAGGAGCATGAAGCTGTGTTGAAAAACAATAAGAGCCTGGAATGGTGTGAAAAATATGAAGAACTTCAAAAGGTGGGAATAATATGAGGAGCATGAAACGGTCTGAAAAATAGGAGGCGCATGAAACGGTGTTCAAAAACATGAAGAGCCTGAAAAGGTGTGAAAAATATGAAGAGCTTCAAAAGGTGTCAAAAAGATGAGGAGAATGAAACAATCTTAAAAATAGGATGAGACTGAAACGGTTTTGAGAAAGATGAAGTGCATGAAAAGGTGTGAAAAATATTAAGAGCTTCAAAACGTGTCATAAATATGAGGTGCATGAAACGGTGTGAAAAATAGGAGAAGAATGAAGCGGTGTTTAAAAACATGAAGATCCTCAAAAGGTGTGAAAAATATGAAGAGGTTCAAAAGGTGTGAAAAATATGAAGAGCTTCAAAAGGTGTCAAAAATGTTAGGAGCATGAAATGGTCTGAAAAATGCGCAGGAGCATGAAGCGGTGTTGAAAAACAGGATGAGCCTGAAAAGGTGTGAAATATATGAAGAGCTTCAAAAGATGTCAAAAACATGAGGAGCATGAAAAGGTCTGAAAAACAGGAGGACCATGAAATGGCGATGAAAAACATGAAGAGCCTGAACATCTGTGAAAAATATGAAGAACTTCAAAAAGAGTCAAAAATATGAGGACCATGAAACGGTCTGAAAAAAGCGGAGGAGCATGAAGCGGTGTTGAAAAACATGAAGAGCCTGAAAAGGTGTGAAATATATGAAGAGCTTCAAAAGGTGTCAAAAACATGAGGCGCATGAAGAGGTCTGAAAAATAGGAGGAGCATGAAATGGTGTTGAAAAACATGAAGAGCCTGAAAATCTGTGAAAAATATGAAGAGTTTCAAAAGGTGTCAAAAATATGAGGAGCATGAAACGGTCTGAAAAATAGGAGGAACATGAAACGGTGTTGAAAAACATGAAGAGCCTGAAAAGATTTGAAAAATATGAAGAGCTTCAAAATGTGTCAAAAATATGAGCAGCATGAAACGGTCTGAAAAATAGGAGTAGCATGAAGCGGTGTGGAAAAAAATGAAAAGCCTGAGAAGGTGTGAAAAATATGAAGAACTTCAAAGGGTGTCAAAAATATGAGGAGCATGAAAAGATCTGAAAAATAGGAATAGCATAAAGCAGTCATCAAAAACATGAAGAGCTTGAAAAGATGTGAAAAATATGAAGAGCTTCAAAAGGTGTCAAAAATATGAGGAGCAAGAACCGGTCTGAAAAATAGGAGGAGCATGAAGCGGTGTTGAAAAACATGAAGAGCCTGAAAAGGTGTGAAAAATATGAAGAGCTTCAAAAGCTGGCAAAAATATGAGGAGTATGATACAGTCTGAAATATAGCTTGAGAATGAAACGGTTTTGAAAAACATGAAGAGCATGAATAGGTGTGAAAAATATGAAGAGCTTCAAATGTTGTCAAGAATATGAGGAGAATGAAACAGTCTGAAATATAGCATGAGCATGAAAAGGTTTTGAAAAAGATGAAGAGCATGAAAAAGTGTGAAAAATATTAAGAGCTTCAAAAGGTGTCAAAAATATGAGGAGGATGAAACAATCTGAAAAATAGGATGAGCATGAAACTGTTTGGAAAAAGATGAAGAGCATGAAAAGGTGTGAAAAATATGAAGAGCGTCAAAATGTGTGAAAAATAAGAGGAGCAGGAAACGGTCTGACAAATAGGAGCAGCATGAAGGGGCTTTAAAAACATGAAGAGCCTGAAAAGGTGTGAAAAATATGAAGAGCTTCAAAAGGTGTCAAAAATATGAGGAGCATGAAACGGTCTGAAAAATAGGAGGAGCATGAAGCGGTGTTTAAAAACAGGAAGAGCCTGAAAAGGTGTGAAAAATATGAAGAGCTTCAAAAGGTGTCAAAAATATGAGGAGGATGAAACAGTCTGAAAAATAGGAGGAGCATGAAGCGGTGTTGAAAAACATGAAGAGCCTGAAAAGGTGTGAAAAATAGGAAGAGCTTCAAAAGTTGTCAAAAATATGAGGAGCATGAAACGGTCTGAAATAAGCGGAGGAGCATGAAGCGGTGTTGAAAAACATGAAGAGCCAGAAAAGGTGTGAAATATATGAAGAGCTTCAAAAAGTGTCAAAAATATGATGACCATGAAACCGTCTGAAAAATAGGAGGAGCCTGAAGTGGTGTTGAAAATCATGAAGAGCCTGAAAAGGTGTGAAAAATATGAAGAGCTTCAAAAGGTGTCAAAATTATGAGGAGCATGAAACGGTCTGAAAAATAGGAGGAACATGAAACGGTGTTGAAAAACATGAAGAGCCTGAAAAGATTTGACAAATATGAAGAGCTTCAAAATGTGTCAAATATATGAGGAGCATGAAACGGTCTGAAAAATAGGAGTAACATGAAGCGGTGTGGAAAACATGAAAAGCCTGAGAACGTGTGAAAAATATGAAGAACTTCAAAGGGTCTTCAAAATATGAGGAGCATGAAAAGATCTGAAATATAGGAGTAGCATAAAGCGGTCATCAAAAACATGAAGAGCTTGAAAAGGTGTAAAAATTATGAAGAGCTTCAAAAGGTGTCAAAAAGATGAGGAGCATGAACCGGTCTGAAAAATAGGAGGAGCATGAAGCGGTGTTGAAAAACATGAAGAGCCTGAAAAGGTGTGAAAAATAGGAAGAGCTTCAAAAGTTGTCAAAAATACGAGGAGCATGAAACGGTCTGAAATAAGCGGAGGAGCATGAAGCGGTGTTGAAAAACATGAAGAGCCTGAAAAGGTGTGAAAAATATGAAGAGCTTCAAAAGGTGTCAAATATATGAGGAGCATGAAACAGTCAGAAATATAGCTTGAGAATGAAACGGTTTTGAAAAAGATTAAGAGCATGAAAAGGTGTGAAAAATATGAAGAGCTTCAAAAGATGTCAAAAATATGAGGAGGATGAAACAATCTGAAAAATAGGAAGAGCATGAAACTGTTTGGAAAAAGATGAAGAGCATGAAAAGGTGTGAAAAATATGAAGAGCGTCAAAATGTGTGAAAAATAAGAGGAGCAGGAAACGGTCTGACAAATAGGAGCAGCATGAAGGGGCATTCAAAAACATGAAGAGCCTGAAAAGTGTGAAATATATGAAGAGCTTCAAAAGGTGTCAAAAATATGAGGAGCATGAAACGGTCTGAAAAATAGGAGGAGCATGAAGCGGTGTTTAAAAACAGGAAGAGCATGAAAAGGTGTGAAAAATATGAAGAGCTTCAAAAGGTGTCAAAAATATGTTGAGCATGAAACGGGCTGAAAAATAGGAGGAGCATGAAGTGGTGTTGAAAAAGGTGAAGAGATTGAAAAGGTGTGAAAAATATTAACAGCTTCAAAAGGTTTCAAATATATGAGGAGCATGAAACATTCTGAAAATTAGCATGAGCATGAAACTGTTTTGAAATAGATGAAGAGCATGAAAAGGTGTGAAAAATATGAAGAGCTTCAAAATGTGTCAAAAATATGAGGAGCATGAAACGGTCTGAAAAATAGGAGGAGCATGAAGCGGTGTAAAAACATGAAGACCCTGAAAAGATGTGAAAAATATGAAGAGCTTCAAAATGTGTCAAAAATACGAGGAGCATGAAATGGTCTGAAAAATAGGAGTAGCATGAATCGGTGTGGAAAAACATGAAAAGCCTGAGAAGGTGTGAAAAATATGAAGAACTTCAAAGGGTGTCAAAAATATGAGGAGCATGAAAAGATCTGAAAAATAGGGGTAGCATAAAGCAGTCATCAAAAACATGAAGAGCTTGTAAAGGTGTGAAAAATATCAAGAGCTTCAAAAGGTGTGAAAAATATGAGGAGCATGAACCGATCTGAAAAATAGGAGGAGCATGAAGCGGTGTTCAAAAACTTGGAGAGCCTGAAAAGGTGTGAAAAATATGAAGAACTCCAAAAGTTGTCAAATATATGAGGAACATGAAAAGGTCTCAAAAATAAGAGGAGCGTGAAGTGGTGTTGAAAAACATGAAGAGTTGAAAACGTGTGAAAAATATGAAGATCTTCAAAAGGTGTCAAAAATATGAGGAGCATGAAAGGGTCTCAAAAATAGGAGTAGAATGAAGCGGTGTTGAAAAACATGAAGAGCCTGAAAAGATGTGAAAAATTTGAAGAGCTTCAAAAGGTGTCAATAATATGAGGAGCATGAAACGGTCTGAAAAATAGGAGCAGCAACAAATGGTGTTCAAATACATGAAAAGCCTAAAAAGGTGTGAAAAATATGAAGAGGTTCAAAAGGTTTCAAATATATGAGGAGCATGAAACGGTCTGAAAAATAGGAGGAGCATGAAGCGATTTTCAAAAACATGAAGAGCCTGAAAAGGTGTGAAAAATATGAAGAGCCTCAAAAGATGTCAAAAATATGTGGAGCATCAAACGGTCTGAAAAATAGGAGGAGCATGAAGCGGTGTTCAAAAACATGAAGGGCCTGAAAATGTGTGGAAAATATGAAGAGCTTCAAAAGGTGTCAAAAATTTGAGGAGCATGTAATGGTCTGAAAAATAGGAGGAGCATGAAGCGGTGTTCAAAAACATTAAGAACCTGAAAAGGTGTGACAAATATAAAGAGCTTCAAAAGGTGTCAAAAATATGAGGAGCATGAAACGGTCTAAAAATCGGAGCGACATGAAACGGTGTTCAAAAACATGAAGAGCCTGAAAAGGTGTGAAAAATATGAAGAGCTTCAAAAGGTGTCAAAAATATGAGGAGAATGAAACGGTCTAAAATATAGGAGCAGCATGAAACGGTGTTTAAAAACATGAAGAGCCTGAAAAGGTGTGAAAAATATGAAGAGCTTCAAAAGGTGTGAAATACATGAGGAGCATGAAACGGTCTGAAAAACAGGAGGAGCATGAAGCGGTGTTCAAAAACATGAAGAGCCTGAAAAGGTGTGAAAAATATGAAGAGCTTCAGAAGCAGTGAAAAATATGAGGAGCATGAAACGGTCTAAAATATAGCAGCAGCATGAAACGGTGTTTAAAAACATGAAGAGCCTGAAAACGTGTGTAAAATATGAAGAGCTTTAAAAGGTGTGAAAAATATGAAGAGCTTCAAAAGGTGTAAAAAATGAGATGAGCATTAAACGGTCTGAAAAATAGGAGGAGGATGAAGCGCTGCTCAAAAACATGAAGGGCCTGAAAATGTGTGAAAAATATGAAGAGCTTCAAAAGGTGTCAAAAATTTGAGGAGCATGTAATGGTCTGAAAAATAGGAGGAGCATGAAGCGGTGTTGAAAAACAATAAGAGCCTGGAATGGTGTGAAAAATATGTAGAACTTCAAAAGGTGGGAATAATATGAGGAGCATGAAACGGTCTGAAAAATAGGAGGCGCATGAAACGGTGTTCAAAAACATGAAGAGCCTGAACATCTGTGAAAAATATGAAGAGCTTCAAAAGGTGTCAAAAATATGAGGAGAATGAAACAGTCTTAAAAATAGGATGAGACTGAAACGGTTTTGAGAAAGATGAAGTGCATGAAAAGGTGTGAAAAATATTAAGAGCTTCAAAACGTGTCATAAATATGAGGTGCATGAAACGGTCTGAAAAATAGGAGGAGCATGAAGCGGTCGTCAAACACATAAAGAGGCTGAAAAGCTGTGAAAAATTTGAAGAGCTTCAAAAGGTGTCAAAATTATGAGGAGCATGAAACGGTGTGAAAAATAGGAGAAGAATGAAGCGGTGTTTAAAAACATGAAGATCCTCAAAAGGTGTGAAAAATATGAAGAGGTTCAAAAGGTGTGAAAAATATGAAGAGCTTCAAAAGGTGTCAAAAATGTTAGGAGCATGAAACGGTCTGAAAAATGCGCAGGAGCATGAAGCGGTGTTGAAAAACAGGATGAGCCTGAAAAGGTGTGAAATATATGAAGAGCTTCAAAAGGTGTCAAAAACATGAGGAGTATGAAGAGGTCTGAAAAACAGGAGGAGCATGAAATGGCGATGAAAAACATGAAGAGCCTGAACATCTGTGAAAAATATGAAGAACTTCAAAAAGAGTCAAAAATATGAGGACCATGAAACGGTCTGAAAAATAGGAGGAGCATGAAGCGCTCCACAAAAACATGAAAAGCATGAAAAGGAGTGAAAAATATGAAGAGCTTCAAAAGGTGTCAAAAATATGAGGAGCATGAAACAGCCTGTAAATAGGATGCGCACGAAACGGTTTTGAAAAAGATGAAGAGCATGAAAAGTGTGAAAAATATGAAGAGCGTCAAAATGTGTGAAAAATAAGAGGAGCAGGAAACGGTCTGACAAATAGGAGCAGCATGAAGGGGCGTTCAAAAACATGAAGAGCCTGAAAAGGTGTGAAAAATATGAAGAGCTTCAAAAGGTGTCAAAAATATGAGGAGCATGAAACGGTCTGAAAAATAGGAGGAGCATGAAGCGGTGTTCAAAAACAGGAAGAGCCTGAAAAGGTGTGAAAAATATGAAGAGCTTCAAAAGGTGTCAAAAATATGAGGAGGATGAAACAGTCTGAAAAATAGGAGGAGCATGAAGCGGTGTTGAAAAACATGAAGAGCCTGAAAAGGTGTGAAAAATAGGAAGAGCTTCAAAAGTTGTCAAAAATACGAGGAGCATGAAACGGTCTGAAATAAGCGGAGGAGCATGAAGCGGTGTTGAAAAACATGAAGAGCCAGAAAAGGTGTGAAATATATGAAGAGCTTCAAAAAGTGTCAAAAACATGAGGAGCATGAAGAGGTCTGAAAAATAGGAGGAGCATGAAATGGTGTTGAAAAACATGAGGAGCCTGAAAATCTGTGAAATATATGAAGAGCTTCAAAAAGTGTCAAAAATATGATGACCATGAAACCGTCTGAAAAATAGGAGGAGCCTGAAGTGGTGTTGAAAATCATGAAGAGCCTGAAAAGGTGTGAAAAATATGAAGAGCTTCAAAAGGTGTCAAAATTATGAGGAGCATGAAACGGTCTGAAAAATAGGAGGAACATGAAACGGTGTTGAAAAACATGAAGAGCCTGAAAAGATTTGACAAATATGAAGAGCTTCAAAATGTGTCAAATATATGAGGAGCATGAAACGGTCTGAAAAATAGGAGTAACATGAAGCGGTGTGGAAAACATGAAAAGCCTGAGAACGTGTGAAAAATATGAAGAACTTCAAAGGGTCTCCAAAATATGAGGAGCATGAAAAGATCTGAAATATAGGAGTAGCATAAAGCGGTCATCAAAAACATGAAGAGCTTGAAAAGGTGTAAAAATTATGAAGAGCTTCAAAAGGTGTCAAAAAGATGAGGAGCATGAACCGGTCTGAAAAATAGGAGGAGCATGAAGCGGTGTTGAAAAACATGAAGAGCCTGAAAAGGTGTGAAAAATAGGAAGAGCTTCAAAAGTTGTCAAAAATACGAGGAGCATGAAACGGTCTGAAATAAGCGGAGGAGCATGAAGCGGTGTTGAAAAACATGAAGAGCCTGAAAAGGTGTGAAAAATATGAAGAGCTTCAAAAGGTGTCAAATATATGAGGAGCATGAAACAGTCAGAAATATAGCTTGAGAATGAAACGGTTTTGAAAAAGATTAAGAGCATGAAAAGGTGTGAAAAATATGAAGAGCTTCAAAAGGTGTCAAAAATATGTTGAGCATGAAACGGGCTGAAAAATAGGAGGAGCATGAAGTGGTGTTGAAAAAGGTGAAGAGATTGAAAAGGTGTGAAAAATATTAACAGCTTCAAAAGGTTTCAAATATATGAGGAGCATGAAACATTCTGAAAATTAGCATGAGCATGAAACTGTTTTGAAATAGATGAAGAGCATGAAAAGGTGTGAAAAATATGAAGAGCTTCAAAATGTGTCAAAAATATGAGGAGCATGAAACGGTCTGAAAAATAGGAGGAGCATGAAGCGGTGTAAAAACATGAAGACCCTGAAAAGATGTGAAAAATATGAAGAGCTTCAAAATGTGTCAAAAATACGAGGAGCATGAAATGGTCTGAAAAATAGGAGTAGCATGAATCGGTGTGGAAAAACATGAAAAGCCTGAGAAGGTGTGAAAAATATGAAGAACTTCAAAGGGTGTCAAAAATATGAGGAGCATGAAAAGATCTGAAAAATAGGGGTAGCATAAAGCAGTCATCAAAAACATGAAGAGCTTGTAAAGGTGTGAAAAATATCAAGAGCTTCAAAAGGTGTGAAAAATATGAGGAGCATGAACCGATCTGAAAAATAGGAGGAGCATGAAGCGGTGTTCAAAAACTTGGAGAGCCTGAAAAGGTGTGAAAAATATGAAGAACTCCAAAAGTTGTCAAATATATGAGGAACATGAAAAGGTCTCAAAAATAAGAGGAGCGTGAAGTGGTGTTGAAAAACATGAAGAGTTGAAAACGTGTGAAAAATATGAAGATCTTCAAAAGGTGTCAAAAATATGAGAAGCATGAAAGGGTCTCAAAAATAGGAGTAGAATGAAGCGGTGTTGAAAAACATGAAGAGCCTGAAAAGATGTGAAAAATTTGAAGAGCTTCAAAAGGTGTCAATAATATGAGGAGCATGAAACGGTCTGAAAAATAGGAGCAGCAACAAATGGTGTTCAAATACATGAAAAGCCTAAAAAGGTGTGAAAAATATGAAGAGGTTCAAAAGGTTTCAAATATATGAGGAGCATGAAACGGTCTGAAAAATAGGAGGAGCATGAAGCGATTTTCAAAAACATGAAGAGCCTGAAAAGGTGTGAAAAATATGAAGAGCCTCAAAAGATGTCAAAAATATGTGGAGCATCAAACGGTCTGAAAAATAGGAGGAGCATGAAGCGGTGTTCAAAAACATGAAGGGCCTGAAAATGTGTGGAAAATATGAAGAGCTTCAAAAGCTGTGAAAAATATGAGGAGCATGAAACGATCTGAAAAATAGGAGGAGCATGAAGCGGTGTTCAAAAACATTAAGAACCTGAAAAGGTGTGACAAATATAAAGAGCTTCAAAAGGTGTCAAAAATATGAGGAGCATGAAACGGTCTAAAAATCGGAGCGACATGAAACGGTGTTCAAAAACATGAAGAGCCTGAAAAGGTGTGAAAAATATGAAGAGCTTCAAAAGGTGTCAAAAATATGAGGAGAATGAAACGGTCTAAAATATAGGAGCAGCATGAAACGGTGTTTAAAAACATGAAGAGCCTGAAAAGGTGTGAAAAATATGAAGAGCTTCAAAAGGTGTGAAATACATGAGGAGCATGAAACGGTCTGAAAAACAGGAGGAGCATGAAGCGGTGTTCAAAAACATGAAGAGCCTGAAAAGGTGTGAAAAATATGAAGAGCTTCAGAAGCAGTGAAAAATATGAGGAGCATGAAACGGTCTAAAATATAGCAGCAGCATGAAACGGTGTTTAAAAACATGAAGAGCCTGAAAACGTGTGTAAAATATGAAGAGCTTTAAAAGGTGTGAAAAATATGAAGAGCTTCAAAAGGTGTAAAAAATGAGATGAGCATTAAACGGTCTGAAAAATAGGAGGAGGATGAAGCGCTGCTCAAAAACATGAAGGGCCTGAAAATGTGTGAAAAATATGAAGAGCTTCAAAAGGTGTCAAAAATTTGAGGAGCATGTAATGGTCTGAAAAATAGGAGGAGCATGAAGCGGTGTTGAAAAACAATAAGAGCCTGGAATGGTGTGAAAAATATGTACAACTTCAAAAGGTGGGAATAATATGAGGAGCATGAAACGGTCTGAAAAATAGGAGGCGCATGAAACGGTGTTCAAAAACATGAAGAGCCTGAACATCTGTGAAAAATATGAAGAGCTTCAAAAGGTGTCAAACGGTTTTGAGAAAGATGAAGTGCATGAAAAGGTGTGAAAAATATTAAGAGCTTCAAAACGTGTCATAAATATGAGGTGCATGAAACGGTCTGAAAAATAGGAGGAGCATGAAGCGGTCGTCAAACACATAAAGAGGCTGAAAAGCTGTGAAAAATTTGAAGAGCTTCAAAAGGTGTCAAAATTATGAGGAGCATGAAACGGTGTGAAAAATAGGAGAAGAATGAAGCGGTGTTTAAAAACATGAAGATCCTCAAAAGGTGTGAAAAATATGAAGAGGTTCAAAAGGTGTGAAAAATATGAAGAGCTTCAAAAGGTGTCAAAAATGTTAGGAGCATGAAACGGTCTGAAAAATGCGCAGGAGCATGAAGCGGTGTTGAAAAACAGGATGAGCCTGAAAAGGTGTGAAATATATGAAGAGCTTCAAAAGGTGTCAAAAACATGAGGAGCATGAAGAGGTCTGAAAAACAGGAGGAGCATGAAATGGCGATGAAAAACATGAAGAGCCTGAACATCTGTGAAAAATATGAAGAACTTCAAAAAGAGTCAAAAATATGAGGACCATGAAACGGTCTGAAAAATATGAGGAGCATGAAGCGCTCCACAAAAACATGAAAAGCATGAAAAGGAGTGAAAAATATGAAGAGCTTCAAAAGGTGTCAAAAATATGAGGAGCATGAAACAGCCTGTAAATAGGATGCGCACGAAACGGTTTTGAAAAAGATGAAGAGCATGAAAAGTGTGAAAAATATGAAGAGCTTCAAAAGCTGTGAAAAATATGAGGAGCATGAAACGATCTGAAAAATAGGAGGAGCATGAAGCGGTGTTCAAAAACATTAAGAACCTGAAAAGGTGTGACAAATATAAAGAGCTTCAAAAGGTGTCAAAAATATGAGGAGCATAAAACGGTCTGAAAAATAGGAGGAGCATGAAGCGGTAGTCAAAAACATGAAGAGCCTGAAAAGGTGTGAAATATATGAAGAGCTTCAAAAGGTGTAAAAAATATGAGAAGCATGAAACGACTGAAAAATAGGAGGAATATGAAGCCGTGTTGAAAAACATGAAGAGCCTGAAAAGGTGTGAAATATATGAAGAACTTCAAAAGGTGTCAAAAATATGAGAATCATGAAACGACTCAAAAACAGGAGGAATATGAACCGGTGTTTAAAAACATGAAGAGCCTGAAAAGGTGTGAAATATATGAAGAGCTTCAAAAAGTGTCAAAAACATGAGGAGCATGAAGAGGTCTGAAAAATAAGAGGAGCATGAAATGGTGTTGAAAAACATGAGGAGCCTGAAAATCTGTGAAATATATGAAGAGCTTCAAAAAGTGTCAAAAATATGATGACCATGAAACCGTCTGAAAAATAGGAGGAGCCTGAAGTGGTGTTGAAAATCATGAAGAGCCTGAAAAGGTGTGAAAAATATGAAGAGCTTCAAAAGGTGTCAAAATTATGAGGAGCATGAAACGGTCTGAAAAATAGGAGGAACATGAAACGGTGTTGAAAAACATGAAGAGCCTGAAAAGATTTGACAAATATGAAGAGCTTCAAAATGTGTCAAATATATGAGGAGCATGAAACGGTCTGAAAAATAGGAGTAACATGAAGCGGTGTGGAAAACATGAAAAGCCTGAGAACGTGTGAAAAATATGAAGAACTTCAAAGGGTCTCCAAAATATGAGGAGCATGAAAAGATCTGAAATATAGGAGTAGCATAAAGCGGTCATCAAAAACATGAAGAGCTTGAAAAGGTGTAAAAATTATGAAGAGCTTCAAAAGGTGTCAAAAAGATGAGGAGCATGAACCGGTCTGAAAAATAGGAGGAGCATGAAGCGGTGTTGAAAAACATGAAGAGCCTGAAAAGGTGTGAAAAATAGGAAGAGCTTCAAAAGTTGTCAAAAATACGAGGAGCATGAAACGGTCTGAAATAAGCGGAGGAGCATGAAGCGGTGTTGAAAAACATGAAGAGCCTGAAAAGGTGTGAAAAATATGAAGAGCTTCAAAAGGTGTCAAATATATGAGGAGCATGAAACAGTCAGAAATATAGCTTGAGAATGAAACGGTTTTGAAAAAGATTAAGAGCATGAAAAGGTGTGAAAAATATGAAGAGCTTCAAAAGGTGTCAAAAATATGTTGAGCATGAAACGGGCTGAAAAATAGGAGGAGCATGAAGTGGTGTTGAAAAAGGTGAAGAGATTGAAAAGGTGTGAAAAATATTAACAGCTTCAAAAGGTTTCAAATATATGAGGAGCATGAAACATTCTGAAAATTAGCATGAGCATGAAACTGTTTTGAAATAGATGAAGAGCATGAAAAGGTGTGAAAAATATGAAGAGCTTCAAAATGTGTCAAAAATATGAGGAGCATGAAACGGTCTGAAAAATACGAGGAGCATGAAGCGGTGTAAAAACATGAAGACCCTGAAAAGATGTGAAAAATATGAAGAGCTTCAAAATGTGTCAAAAATACGAGGAGCATGAAATGGTCTGAAAAATAGGAGTAGCATGAATCGGTGTGGAAAAACATGAAAAGCCTGAGAAGGTGTGAAAAATATGAAGAACTTCAAAGGGTGTCAAAAATATGAGGAGCATGAAAAGATCTGAAAAATAGGGGTAGCATAAAGCAGTCATCAAAAACATGAAGAGCTTGTAAAGGTGTGAAAAATATCAAGAGCTTCAAAAGGTGTGAAAAATATGAGGAGCATGAACCGATCTGAAAAATAGGAGGAGCATGAAGCGGTGTTCAAAAACTTGGAGAGCCTGAAAAGGTGTGAAAAATATGAAGAACTCCAAAAGTTGTCAAATATATGAGGAACATGAAAAGGTCTCAAAAATAAGAGGAGCGTGAAGTGGTGTTGAAAAACATGAAGAGTTGAAAACGTGTGAAAAATATGAAGATCTTCAAAAGGTGTCAAAAATATGAGGAGCATGAAAGGGTCTCAAAAATAGGAGTAGAATGAAGCGGTGTTGAAAAACATGAAGAGCCTGAAAAGATGTGAAAAATTTGAAGAGCTTCAAAAGGTGTCAATAATATGAGGAGCATGAAACGGTCTGAAAAATAGGAGCAGCAACAAATGGTGTTCAAATACATGAAAAGCCTAAAAAGGTGTGAAAAATATGAAGAGGTTCAAAAGGTTTCAAATATATGAGGAGCATGAAACGGTCTGAAAAATAGGAGGAGCATGAAGCGATTTTCAAAAACATGAAGAGCCTGAAAAGGTGTGAAAAATATGAAGAGCCTCAAAAGATGTCAAAAATATGTGGAGCATCAAACGGTCTGAAAAATAGGAGGAGCATGAAGCGGTGTTCAAAAACATGAAGGGCCTGAAAATGTGTGGAAAATATGAAGAGCTTCAAAAGCTGTGAAAAATATGAGGAGCATGAAACGATCTGAAAAATAGGAGGAGCATGAAGCGGTGTTCAAAAACATTAAGAACCTGAAAAGGTGTGACAAATATAAAGAGCTTCAAAAGGTGTCAAAAATATGAGGAGCATGAAACGGTCTAAAAATCGGAGCGACATGAAACGGTGTTCAAAAACATGAAGAGCCTGAAAAGGTGTGAAAAATATGAAGAGCTTCAAAAGGTGTCAAAAATATGAGGAGAATGAAACGGTCTAAAATATAGGAGCAGCATGAAACGGTGTTTAAAAACATGAAGAGCCTGAAAAGGTGTGAAAAATATGAAGAGCTTCAAAAGGTGTGAAATACATGAGGAGCATGAAACGGTCTGAAAAACAGGAGGAGCATGAAGCGGTGTTCAAAAACATGAAGAGCCTGAAAAGGTGTGAAAAATATGAAGAGCTTCAGAAGCAGTGAAAAATATGAGGAGCATGAAACGGTCTAAAATATAGCAGCAGCATGAAACGGTGTTTAAAAACATGAAGAGCCTGAAAACGTGTGTAAAATATGAAGAGCTTTAAAAGGTGTGAAAAATATGAAGAGCTTCAAAAGGTGTAAAAAATGAGATGAGCATTAAACGGTCTGAAAAATAGGAGGAGGATGAAGCGCTGCTCAAAAACATGAAGGGCCTGAAAATGTGTGAAAAATATGAAGAGCTTCAAAAGGTGTCAAAAATTTGAGGAGCATGTAATGGTCTGAAAAATAGGAGGAGCATGAAGCGGTGTTGAAAAACAATAAGAGCCTGGAATGGTGTGAAAAATATGTACAACTTCAAAAGGTGGGAATAATATGAGGAGCATGAAACGGTCTGAAAAATAGGAGGCGCATGAAACGGTGTTCAAAAACATGAAGAGCCTGAACATCTGTGAAAAATATGAAGAGCTTCAAAAGGTGTCAAAAATATGAGGAGAATGAAACAGTCTTAAAAATAGGATGAGACTGAAACGGTTTTGAGAAAGATGAAGTGCATGAAAAGGTGTGAAAAATATTAAGAGCTTCAAAACGTGTCATAAATATGAGGTGCATGAAACGGTCTGAAAAATAGGAGGAGCATGAAGTGGTCGTCAAACACATAAAGAGGCTGAAAAGCTGTGAAAAATTTGAAGAGCTTCAAAAGGTGTCAAAATTATGAGGAGCATGAAACGGTGTGAAAAATAGGAGAAGAATGAAGCGGTGTTTAAAAACATGAAGATCCTCAAAAGGTGTGAAAAATATGAAGAGGTTCAAAAGGTGTGAAAAATATGAAGAGCTTCAAAAGGTGTCAAAAATGTTAGGAGCATGAAACGGTCTGAAAAATGCGCAGGAGCATGAAGCGGTGTTGAAAAACAGGATGAGCCTGAAAAGGTGTGAAATATATGAAGAGCTTCAAAAGGTGTCAAAAACATGAGGAGCATGAAGAGGTCTGAAAAACAGGAGGAGCATGAAATGGCGATGAAAAACATGAAGAGCCTGAACATCTGTGAAAAATATGAAGAACTTCAAAAAGAGTCAAAAATATGAGGACCATGAAACGGTCTGAAAAATATGAGGAGCATGAAGCGCTCCACAAAAACATGAAAAGCATGAAAAGGAGTGAAAAATATGAAGAGCTTCAAAAGGTGTCAAAAATATGAGGAGCATGAAACAGCCTGTAAATAGGATGCGCACGAAACGGTTTTGAAAAAGATGAAGAGCATGAAAAGTGTGAAAAATATGAAGAGCTTCAAAAGCTGTGAAAAATATGAGGAGCATGAAACGATCTGAAAAATAGGAGGAGCATGAAGCGGTGTTCAAAAACATTAAGAACCTGAAAAGGTGTGACAAATATAAAGAGCTTCAAAAGGTGTCAAAAATATGAGGAGCATAAAACGGTCTGAAAAATAGGAGGAGCATGAAGCGGTAGTCAAAAACATGAAGAGCCTGAAAAGGTGTGAAATATATGAAGAGCTTCAAAAGGTGTAAAAAATATGAGAAGCATGTAACGACTGAAAAATAGGAGGAATATGAAGCCGTGTTGAAAAACATGAAGAGCCTGAAAAGGTGTGAAATATATGAAGAACTTCAAAAGGTGTCAAAAATATGAGAATCATGAAACGACTCAAAAACAGGAGGAATATGAACCGGTGTTTAAAAACATGAAGAGCCTGAAAAGGTGTGAAATATATGAAGAGCTTCAAAGGTGTCAAAAATATGAGGAGCATGAAACGGTCTGAAAAATAGGAGGATCATGAAGCGGTGTTGCAAAACATGAAAAGCCTGAAAAGGAGTGAAAATGATGAAGAGCTTCAAAAGGTGTGTAAAATATGAAGAGCTTCAAAAGGTGTCAAAATACGAGGAGCATGAAACGGTCTGAAAAATAGAAGGAGAATGAAGTGGGGTTGAAAAACATGAAGAGCCTGAAAAGGTGTGAAAATTATGAAGAGCTTCAAAATGTGTCAAAAATATCAGGAGCATGAAACAGTCTGAAAAATAGGATGAGAATGAAACGGTTTTGAAAAAGATGAAGAGCATGAAAAGGTTTGAAAAATATGAAGAGCTGCAAAAGGTATCAAAAATATCAGAAACATGAAACGGTCTGAAAAATACGAGGAGCATGAAGCGGTGTTGAAAAACATGAAGAGCCTGAAAAGGTTTGAAATATAGGAAGAGCTTCAAAAGGTGTCAAAAATATGAGGAGCATGAAACGGTCTGAAAAATACGAGGAGCATGAAGCAGTGTTGAAAAACATGAAGAGCCTGAAAAGCTGTGAAAATTATGAGGAGCTTCAAAAGATGTCAAAAATATGAGCAGCATGAAACGATCTAAAAAATACGAGGAGCATGAAGCAGTGATCAAAAACATGAAGAGCCTGCAAATGTGTGAAAAATATGAAGAGCTTCAAAAGGTGTGTAAATTATGAAGAACTTAAAAGGTGTCAAAAATGAGAGGAGCATGAAACGGTCTGAAAAATAGGAGAAGCATGAAGTGGGGTTGAAAAACATGAAGAGCCTGAAAAGGTGTGAAATATATGAAGAGTTTCAAAATGTTTCAAATATAAGAGGAGCAAGAAAATATCTGAAAAATAGGAGGAGCATGAAGCGGTGTTGAAAAATATAAAGAGCCTGAAAAGGTGTGAAAAATGTGAAGAGCTTCAAAAGGTGTCAAAAATATGAGGAGCAGGAATCGGTATGAAAAATAGGACGAGCTTGAAGCAGAGTTGGAAAACAATAAGAGCGTGAAAACGTGTGAAAAATATGAAGAGCTTCAAAAGGTGTGTAAATTATGAAGAGCTTCAAAAGGTGTCAAAAATATGAGGAGCATGAAACGGTCTGAAAAATAAGAGGAGAATGAAGTGGGGTTAAAAAACATGAAGAGCCTGAAAAGGTGGGAAAAATATGAAGAGCTTCAAAAGTGTCAAAAATATGAGAAGCATGAAACGGTCTAAAAAATACGAGGAGCATGAAGTAGTGATCAAAAACATGAAGAGCCTGCAAATGTGTGAAATATATGAAGAGCTTCAAAAGGTGTCAAAAACTAGAAGAGCATGTAATGGTCTGAAAATTAAGTGGAGCATGAAGCGGTGTTCAAAAACATGAAGAATATGAAAAGGTGTGAAATATATGAAGAGCTTCAAAACTTGTGAAATACATGAGGAGCAGGAAACGCTCTGAAAAATAGGAGGAGCATGAAGCGGTGTTCAAAAACATGAAGAGCCTGAAAAGGTGTGAAAAATATGAAGAGCTTCAAAAGGTGTGAAAAATATAAGAAGCTTCAATAGGTGTCAAAAATATGAGGAGCATGAAACGGTCTGAAAAGTAGGAGGATCATGAAGCGGTATTGAAAAACATGAGAGCCTGAAAGGGTGTGAAAAATATGAAGAGCTTCAAAAGGTGTGAAATACATGAGGAGCATGAAACGGTCTGAAAAATAGGAGGAGCATGAAGCGGTGGTCAAAAGCATGAAGAGCCTGAAAAGGTGTGAAATATATGAAGAGCTTCAAAAGGTGTGAAATACATGAGGAGCATGAAACGGTCTGAAAAATAGGAGGAGCATGACGCGATGTTCAAAAACATGAAGAGCCTGAAAAGCTGTGAAAAATATGAAGAGCTTCAAAAGGAGTGAAAAATATGAGGAGCTTCAAAAGGTGTCAAAAATATGAGGAGCATGAAATGCTCTGAAAAATAGGAGGAGCATGACAACTTGTTGTAAAACCCGAAGAGCCTGAAAAGGTGTGAAAAATATGAAGAGCTTCTAAAGGTGTCAAAAATATGAGGAGCATGAAACAGTCTGAAAAATAGGATGAGAATGAAACGGTTTTGAAAAAATGAAGAGCATGAAAAGGTGTGAAATATATGAAGAGCTTCAAAAGGTGTCAAAAATATGAGCAGCATGAAACGGTCTGAAAAATACCAGGAGCATGAAGCGGTGTTGAAAAACATGAAGAGCCTGAAAAAGTATGAAAAATACGAACATCTTCAAAAGGTGTGTAAATGATGAAGAGCATCAAAAGGTGTCAAAAATGAGAGGAGCATGAAACGGTCTGAAAAATAGGAGGAGCATGAAGCGGTGTTGAAAAACATAAAGACCCTGAAAAGGTGTGAAAAATATGAAGAGCTTCAAAAGGTGTCAAAAATATGAGGAGCATGAAACTGTCTGAAAATCAGGAGGGTCATCAAGTGGTGTTGAAAAACATGAAGAGCCTGAAAAGGTGTGAAAAATATGAAGAGCTTCAAAAAGTGTCAAAAATATGAGGAGCATGAAACAATCTAAAAAGTACGAGGAGCATGAAGCAGTGATCAAAAACATGAAGAGCCTGCAAATGTGTGAAAAATATGAAGAGCTTCAAAAGGTGCGTAAATTATGAAGAGCTTTAAAAGGCGTCAAAAATATGAGGAGCATGAAACGGTCTGAAAAATAAGAGGAGAATGAAGTGGAGTTGAAAAACATGAAGAGCCTGAAAAGGTGTGAAAAATATGAAGAGCTTCAAAATGTGTCAAAAATATGAGGAGCATGAAACGGTATGAAAAATAGGCGGAGCATGAAGCGGTGTTGAAAAACATGAAGAGCATGAAAAGGTGTGAAAAACATGAAGAGCCTGAAAAGGTGTGAAAAATATGAAGAGCTTCAAAAGCAGTGAAAAATATGAGGAGCATGAAACGGTCTAAAATATAGCAGCAGCATGAAACGGTGTTTAAAAACATGAAGAGCCTGAAAACGTGTGTAAAATATGAAGAGCTTTAAAAGGTGTGAAAAATATGAAGAGCTTCAAAAGGTGTAAAAAATGAGATGAGCATTAAACGGTCTGAAAAATAGGAGGCGGATGAAGCGCTGCTCAAAAACATGAAGGGCCTGAAAATGTGTGAAAAATATGAAGAGCTTCAAAAGGTGTCAAAAATTTGAGGAGCATGTAATGGTCTGAAAAATAGGAGGAGCATGAAGCGGTGTTGAAAAACAATAAGAGCCTGGAATGGTGTGAAAAATATGTAGAACTTCAAAAGGTGGGAATAATATGAGGAGCATGAAACGGTCTGAAAAATAGGAGGCGCATGAAACGGTGTTCAAAAACATGAAGAGCCTGAACATCTGTGAAAAATATGAAGAGCTTCAAAAGGTGTAAAAAATATGAGGAGAATGAAACAGTCTTAAAAATAGGATGAGACTGAAACGGCTTTGAGAAAGATGAAGTGCATGAAAAGGTGTGAAAAATATTAAGAGCTTCAAAACGTGTCATAAATATGAGGTGCATGAAACGGTCTGAAAAATAGGAGGAGCATGAAGCGGTCGTCAAACACATAAAGAGGCTGAAAAGCTGTGAAAAATTTGAAGAGCTTCAAAAGGTGTCAAAATTATGAGGAGCATGAAACGGTGTGAAAAATAGGAGAAGAATGAAGCGGTGTTTAAAAACATGAAGATCCTCAAAAGGTGTGAAAAATATGAAGAGGTTCAAAAGGTGTGAAAAATATGAAGAGCTTCAAAAGGTGTCAAAAATGTTAGGAGCATGAAACGGTCTGAAAAATGCGCAGGAGCATGAAGCGGTGTTGAAAAACAGGATGAGCCTGAAAAGGTGTGAAATATATGAAGAGCTTCAAAAGGTGTCAAAAACATGAGGAGCATGAAGAGGTCTGAAAAACAGGAGGAGCATGAAATGGCGATGAAAAACATGAAGAGCCTGAACATCTGTGAAAAATATGAAGAACTTCAAAAAGAGTCAAAAATATGAGGACCATGAAACGGTCTGAAAAATAGGAGGAGCATGAAGCGCTCCACAAAAACATGAAAAGCATGAAAAGGAGTGAAAAATATGAAGAGCTTCAAAAGGTGTCAAAAATATGAGGAGCATGAAACAGCCTGTAAATAGGATGCGCACGAAACGGTTTTGAAAAAGATGAAGAGCATGAAAAGTGTGAAAAATATGAAGAGCTTTTAAATGTGTCAAAAATATGAGGAGCATAAAACGGTCTGAAAAATAGGAGGAGCATGAAGCGGTAGTCAAAAACATGAAGAGCCTGAAAAGGTGTGAAATATATGAAGAGCTTCAAAAGGTGTAAAAAATATGAGAAGCATGAAACGACTGAAAAATAGGAGGAATATGAAGCCGTGTTGAAAAACATGAAGAGCCTGAAAAGGTGTGAAATATATGAAGAACTTCAAAAGGTGTCAAAAATATGAGAATCATGAAACGACTCAAAAACAGGAGGAACATGAACCGGTGTTTAAAAACATGAAGAGCCTGAAAAGGTGTGAAATATATGAAGAGCTTCAAAGGTGTCAAAAATATGAGGAGCATGAAACGGTCTGAAAAATAGGAGGATCATGAAGCGGTGTTGCAAAATATGAAAAGCCTGAAAAGGAGTGAAAATGATGAAGAGCTTCAAAAGGTGTGTAAATTATGAAGAGCTTCAAAAGGTGTCAAAATACGAGGAGCATGAAACGGTCTGAAAAATAGAAGGAGAATGAAGTGGGTTTGAAAAACATGAAGAGCCTGAAAAGGTGTGAAAATTATGAAGAGCTTCAAAATGTGTCAAAAATATCAGGAGCATGAAACAGTCTGAAAAATAGGATGAGAATGAAACGGTTTTGAAAAAGATGAAGAGCATGAAAAGGTGTGAAAAATATGAAGAGCTGCAAAAGGTATCAAAAATATCAGAAACATGAAACGGTCTGAAAAATACGAGGAGCATGAAGCGGTGTTGAAAAACATGAAGAGCCTGAAAAGGTTTGAAATATATGAAGAGCTTCAAAAGGTGTCAAAAATATGAGGAGCATGAAACGGTCTGAAAAATACGAGGAGCATGAAGCAGTGTTGAAAAACATGAAGAGCCTGAAAAGCTGTGAAAATTATGAGGAGCTTCAAAAGATGTCAAAAATATGAGCAGCATGAAACGATCTAAAAAATACGAGGAGCATGAAGCAGTGATCAAAAACATGAAGAGCCTGCAAATGTGTGAAAAATATGAAGAGCTTCAAAAGGTGTGTAAATTATGAAGAACTTAAAAGGTGTCAAAAATGAGAGGAGCATGAAACGGTCTGAAAAATAGGAGAAGCATGAAGTGGGGTTGAAAAACATGAAGAGCCTGAAAAGGTGTGAAATATATGAAGAGTTTCAAAATGTTTCAAATATAAGAGGAGCAAGAAAATATCTGAAAAATAGGAGGAGCATGAAGCGGTGTTGAAAAATATAAAGAGCCTGAAAAGGTGTGAAAAATGTGAAGAGCTTCAAAAGGTGTCAAAAATATGAGGAGCAGGAATCGGTATGAAAAATAGGACGAGCTTGAAGCAGAGTTGGAAAACAATAAGAGCGTGAAAACGTGTGAAAAATATGAAAAGCTTCAAAAGGTGTGTAAATTATGAAGAGCTTCAAAAGGTGTCAAAAATATGAGGAGCATGAAACGGTCTGAAAAATAAGAGGAGAATGAAGTGGGGTTAAAAAACATGAAGAGCCTGAAAAGGTGGGAAAAATATGAAGAGCTTCAAAAGTGTCAAAAATATGAGAAGCATGAAACGGTCTAAAAAATACGAGGAGCATGAAGTAGTGATCAAAAACATGAAGAGCCTGCAAATGTGTGAAATATATGAAGAGCTTCAAAAGGTGTCAAAAACTAGAAGAGCATGTAATGGTCTGAAAATTAAGTGGAGCATGAAGCGGTGTTCAAAAACATGAAGAATATGAAAAGGTGTGAAATATATGAAGAGCTTCAAAACGTGTGAAATACATGAGGAGCAGGAAACGCTCTGAAAAATAGGAGGAGCATGAAGCGGTGTTCAAAAACATGAAGAGGCTGAAAAGGTGTGAAAAATATGAAGAGCTTCAAAAGGTGTGAAAAATATAAGAAGCTTCAATAGGTGTCAAAAATATGAGGAGCATGAAACGGTCTGAAAAGTAGGAGGATCATGAAGCGGTATTGAAAAACATGAGAGCCTGAAAGGGTGTGAAAAATATGAAGAGCTTCAAAAGGTGTGAAATACATGAGGAGCATGAAACGGTCTGAAAAATAGGAGGAGCATGAAGCGGTGGTCAAAAGCATGAAGAGCCTGAAAAGGTGTGAAATATATGAAGAGCTTCAAAAGGTGTGAAATACATGAGGAGCATGAAACGGTCTGAAAAATAGGAGGAGCATGACGCGATGTTCAAAAACATGAAGAGCCTGAAAAGCTGTGAAAAATATGAAGAGCTTCAAAAGGTGTCAAAAATATGAGGAGCTTCAAAAGGTGTCAAAAATATGAGGAGCATGAAATGCTCTGAAAAATAGGAGGAGCATGACAACTTGTTGTAAAACCCGAAGAGCCTGAAAAGGTGTGAAAAATATGAAGAGCTTCTAAAGGTGTCAAAAATATGAGGAGCATGAAACAGTCTGAAAAATAGGATGAGAATGAAACGGTTTTGAAAAAATGAAGAGCATGAAAAGGTGTGAAATATATGAAGAGCTTCAAAAGGTGTCAAAAATATGAGCAGCATGAAACGGTCTGAAAAATACCAGGAGCATGAAGCGGTGTTGAAAAACATGAAGACCCTGAAAAAGTATGAAAAATACGAACATCTTCAAAAGGTGTGTAAATGATGAAGAGCATCAAAAGGTGTCAAAAATGAGAGGAGCATGAAACGGTCTGAAAAATAGGAGGAGCATGAAGCGGTGTTGAAAAACATAAAGACCCTGAAAAGGTGTGAAAAATATGAAGAGCTTCAAAAGGTGTCAAAAATATGAGGAGCATGAAACTGTCTGAAAAACAGGAGGGGCATCAAGTGGTGTTGAAAAACATGAAGAGCCTGAAAAGGTGTGAAAAATATGAAGAGCTTCAAAAAGTGTCAAAAATATGAGGAGCATGAAACAATCTAAAAAGTACGAGGAGCATGAAGCAGTGATCAAAAACATGAAGAGCCTGCAAATGTGTGAAAAATATGAAGAGCTTCAAAAGGTGCGTAAATTATGAAGAGTTTTAAAAGGCGTCAAAAATATGAGGAGCATGAAACGGTCTGAAAAATAAGAGGAGAATGAAGTGGAGTTGAAAAACATGAAGAGCCTGAAAAGGTGTGAAAAATATGAAGAGCTTCAAAATGTGTCAAAAATATGAGGAGCATGAAACGGTATGAAAAATAGGCGGAGCATGAAGCGGTTTTGAAAAACATGAAGAGCATGAAAAGGTGTGAAAAACATGAAGAGCCTGAAAAGGTGTGAAAAATATGAAGAGCTTCAAAAGCAGTGAAAAATATGAGGAGCATGAAACGGTCTAAAATATAGCAGCAGCATGAAACGGTGTTTAAAAACATGAAGAGCCTGAAAACGTGTGTAAAATATGAAGAGCTTTAAAAGGTGTGAAAAATATGAAGAGCTTCAAAAGGTGTAAAAAATGAGATGAGCATTAAACGGTCTGAAAAATAGGAGGCGGATGAAGCGCTGCTCAAAAACATGAAGGGCCTGAAAATGTGTGAAAAATATGAAGAGCTTCAAAAGGTGTCAAAAATTTGAGGAGCATGTAATGGTCTGAAAAATAGGAGGAGCATGAAGCGGTGTTGAAAAACAATAAGAGCCTGGAATGGTGTGAAAAATATGTAGAACTTCAAAAGGTGGGAATAATATGAGGAGCATGAAACGGTCTGAAAAATAGGAGGCGCATGAAACGGTGTTCAAAAACATGAAGAGCCTGAACATCTGTGAAAAATATGAAGAGCTTCAAAAGGTGTAAAAAATATGAGGAGAATGAAACAGTCTTAAAAATAGGATGAGACTGAAACGGCTTTGAGAAAGATGAAGTGCATGAAAAGGTGTGAAAAATATTAAGAGCTTCAAAACGTGTCATAAATATGAGGTGCATGAAACGGTCTGAAAAATAGGAGGAGCATGAAGCGGTCGTCAAACACATAAAGAGGCTGAAAAGCTGTGAAAAATTTGAAGAGCTTCAAAAGGTGTCAAAATTATGAGGAGCATGAAACGGTGTGAAAAATAGGAGAAGAATGAAGCGGTGTTTAAAAACATGAAGATCCTCAAAAGGTGTGAAAAATATGAAGAGGTTCAAAAGGTGTGAAAAATATGAAGAGCTTCAAAAGGTGTCAAAAATGTTAGGAGCATGAAACGGTCTGAAAAATGCGGAGGAGCATGAAGCGGTGTTGAAAAACAGGATGAGCCTGAAAAGGTGTGAAATATATGAAGAGCTTCAAAAGGTGTCAAAAACATGAGGAGCATGAAGAGGTCTGAAAAACAGGAGGAGCATGAAATGGCGATGAAAAACATGAAGAGCCTGAACATCTGTGAAAAATATGAAGAACTTCAAAAAGAGTCAAAAATATGAGGACCATGAAACGGTCTGAAAAATAGGAGGAGCATGAAGCGCTCCACAAAAACATGAAAAGCATGAAAAGGAGTGAAAAATATGAAGAGCTTCAAAAGGTGTCAAAAATATGAGGAGCATGAAACAGCCTGTAAATAGGATGCGCACGAAACGGTTTTGAAAAAGATGAAGAGCATGAAAAGTGTGAAAAATATGAAGAGCTTTTAAATGTGTCAAAAATATGAGGAGCATAAAACGGTCTGAAAAATAGGAGGAGCATGAAGCGGTAGTCAAAAACATGAAGAGCCTGAAAAGTTGTGAAATATATGAAGAGCTTCAAAAGGTGTCAAAAATATGAGAAGCATGAAACGACTGAAAAATAGGAGGAATATGAAGCCGTGTTGAAAAACATGAAGAGCCTGAAAAGGTGTGAAATATATGAAGAACTTCAAAAGGTGTCAAAAATATGAGAATCATGAAACGACTCAAAAACAGGAGGAGCATGAAGCGGTGTTGAAAAACATGAAGAGACTGAAAAGGTGTGAAATACATGAAGAGCTTCAAAAGGTGTCTAAAATATGAGGAGCATGAAACGATCTGAAAAATAGGAGGAGCATGAAGCGGTGTTCAAAAACATGAAAATCCTGAAAAGGTGTGAAAACTATGAAGAGCTTCAAAAGGTATCAAAAATATGAGGAGCATGAAACAGTCTGAAAAATAGGAGGAGCATGAAACGGTGTTCAAAACATGAAGAGCCTGAAAAGGTGTGAAAAATCTGAAGAGCTTCAAAGGTGTGAAAAATATGAAGAGCTTCAAAAGGTGTCAAAATACGAGGAGCATGAAACGGTCTGAAAAATAGAAGGAGAATGAAGTGGGGTTGAAAAACATGAAGAGCCTGAAAAGTTGTGAAAATTATGAAGAGCTTCAAAATTTGTCAAAAATATGAGGAGCATGAAACAGTCTGAAAAATAGGATGAGAATGAAACGGTTTTGAAAAAGATGAAGAGCATGAAAAGGTGTGAAAAATATGAAGAGCTGCAAAAGGTATCAAAAATATCAGAAACATGAAACGGTCTGAAAAATACGAGGAGCATGAAGCGGTGTTGAAAAACATGAAGAGCCTGAAAAGGTTTGAAATATATGAAGAGCTTCAAAAGGTGTCAAAAATATGAGGAGCATGAAACGGTCTGAAAAATACGAGGAGCATGAAGCGGTGTTGAAAAACATGAAGAGCCTGAAAAAGTATGAAAAATACGAACATCTTCAAAAGGTGTGTAAATGATGAAGAGCATCAAAAGGTGTCAAAAATGAGAGGAGCATGAAACGGTCTGAAAAATAGGAGGAGCATGAAGCGGTGTTGAAAAACATAAAGACCCTGAAAAGGTGTGAAAAATATGAAGAGCTTCAAAAGGTGTGAAATACATGAGGACCATGAAACGGTCTAAAAATATGAGGATCATGATGCGGTGTTGAAAAACATGAACACCCTGAAAAGGTGTGAAAATTATGAAGAGCTTCAAAAGCTTTCAAAAATATGAGGAACATCAAACGGTCTGAAAATAGGAGAAGCATGAAACGGTGTTCAAAAACATGAAGAGCTTGAAAAAGTGTGAAAAATATGAATAGCTTCAAAAGGTGTGAAATACATGAGGAGCTTGAAACGGTCTGAAAAATAGGAGGAGCATGAAGCAGTGTTCAAAAACATGAAACGACTGAAAAGGTGTGAAAAATATGAAGAGCTTCATAAGGTGTCAAAAATATGAGGAGCACGAAACATTCTGAAAAATAGGAGGAGCATGAAACGGTGTTCAAAAACATGAAGAGCCTGAAAAGGTGTGAAAAATATGAAGAGCTTCAAAAGGTGTGAAAAATATGAAGAGCTTCCAAAGGTGTAAAAAATGAGATGAGCATGAAACGCTCTGAAAAATAGGAGGAGCATGAAATGGTATTGAAGAAAATGAAGAGTCTGAAAAGGTGTGAAATATATGAAGAGCTTCAAATGGAGTGAAAAAAAAGAAGAGCTTCAAAAGTTGTCAAAAATATGAGGAGCATGAAACGATATGAAAAATAGGGGGAGCATGAAGCGGTGTTCAAAAACATGAGGAGCCTGAAAAGATGTGAAAAATATGAAGAGCATGAAAAGGTGTCAAAATTATGAGGAGCATGAAACGGTCTGAAAAATAGGATGAGCATCAAACGGTTTGGAAAAAGATGAAGAGCATGAAAAGTTATGAAAAATATGAAGAGCTTCAAAAGTTGTCAAAAATAAGGAGCATGAAATGGTCTGAAAAATGGTAGGAGCATGAAGTGGTGTTGAAAAACATGAAGAGCCTGAAAGGTGTGAAATATATGAAGAGCTTCAAAAGGTGTCAAAAATATGAGTAGCAAGAAATGGTCTGAAAAATAGGAGGAGCATGAAGCGGTGTTGAAAAACTTGAAGAGCCTGAAAATGTGTGAAAAATATGAAGAGCGTCAAAACATGTCAAAAATATGAGGAGCATGAAACGGTCTGAAAAATAGGAGGAGAAAGAAGCGGTGTTGAGAAACATGAAGTGCCTGAAAAGGTGTCAAAAATATGAAGAGCTTCAAAAGGTGTAAAAGATATGAGGAGCATGAAACGGTCTGAAAAATAGGAGGAGCAAGAAGCGGTCTTCAAAAACATGAAGAGCCTGAAAAGGTGTGAAAAGTATGAAGAGCATCCAAAGGTGTCAAAAATATGAGGAGCATGAAACAGTCTGAAAAATAGGAGGAGCATGAAACGGTGGTGAAAAACATGAAGAACCTGAAAACGTGTGAAAAATATGAAAAGCTTCAAAAGGTGTGAAAAATATGAACAGGTTCAAAATGTGTGAAAAATATGAAGAGCTTCAAAAGGTGTCAAAAATATGAGGAGTATGAAATGGTCTGAAAATTATGAGGAGCATGAAACGGTGTTGAAAGACATGAAGAGCCTGAAAAGGTGTGAAATATATGAAGAGCTACAAAAGGTGTCAAAAATATGAGGAGCATGAAACGGTCTGAAAAATAGGCGGAGCATGAAATGGTGTTGAAAAACATGAAGAGCCTGAAAAGTTGTGAAAATATGAAGAGCTTCAAAAGGTGTAAAATATATGAGGAGCTTGAAACGGTCTGAAAAATAGGAGGAGCATGAAGCGGTGTTGAAAAACATGAAGAGCCTGAAGGGTGTGAAAAATATGAAGAGCTTCAAAAGGTGTCAAAAACTTGAGGAGCATGAAACGGTCTGAAAAATAGAAGGAGCATGAAGCGATGTTGAAAAACATGAAGAGCCTGAAAAGGTGTGAAATATATGAGGAGATTCAAAAGGTGTCAAAAATATGAGGAGCATGAAACGGTCTGAAAAACAGGAGGAGCATGAAACGGTGTTGAAAAAAATGAAGAGCCTGAAAAGGTGTTAACAATATGAGAAGCCTTAAACGGTATGAAAAATAGGTGGAGCCTGAAGCTTTTTTGAAAAACATGAAGAGCCTGAAAAGGTGTGAAATATATGAGGAGCTTCAAAACGTGTCAAAAATATGAGGAGCATCAAACGGTCTTAAATATATGAGGAGCATGAAGCGGTGTTGAAAAACATGAAGAGCCTGAAAAAGTATGAAAATTACGAACATCTTCAAAAGGTGTGTAAATGATGAAGAGCATCAAAAGGTGTCAAAAATGAGAGGAGCATGAAACGGTCTGAAAAATAGGAGGAGCATGAAGCGGTGTTGAAAAACATAAAGACCCTGAAAAGGTGTGAAAAATATGAAGAGCTTCAAAAGGTGTGAAATACATGAGGACCATGAAACGGTCTAAAAATATGAGGATCATGATGCGGTGTTGAAAAACATGAACACCCTGAAAAGGTGTGAAAATTATGAAGAGCTTCAAAAGCTTTCAAAAATATGAGGAACATCAAACGGTCTGAAAATAGGAGAAGCATGAAACGGTGTTCAAAAACATGAAGAGCTTGAAAAAGTGTGAAAAATATGAATAGCTTCAAAAGGTGTGAAATACATGAGGAGCTTGAAACGGTCTGAAAAATAGGAGGAGCATGAAGCGGTGTTCAAAAACATGAAACGACTGAAAAGGTGTGAAAAATATGAAGAGCTTCATAAGGTGTCAAAAATATAAGGAGCACGAAACATTCTGAAAAATAGGAGGAGCATGAAACGGTGTTCAAAAACATGAAGAGCCTGAAAAGGTGTGAAAAATATGAAGAGCTTCAAAAGGTGTGAAAAATATGAAGAGCTTCCAAAGGTGTAAAAAATGAGATGAGCATGAAACGCTCTGAAAAATAGGAGGAGCATGAAATGGTATTGAAGAAAATGAAGAGTCTGAAAAGGTGTGAAATATATGAAGAGCTTCAAATGGAGTGAAAAAAAAAAGAAGAGCTTCAAAAGTTGTCAAAAATATGAGGAGCATGAAACGATATGAAAAATAGGGGGAGCATGAAGCGGTGTTCAAAAACATGAGGAGCCTGAAAATATGTGAAAAATATGAAAAGCATGAAAAGGTGTCAAAATTATGAGGAGCATGAAACGGTCTGAAAAATAGGATGAGCATCAAACGGTTTGGAAAAAGATGAAGAGCATGAAAAGTTATGAAAAATATGAAGAGCTTCAAAAGTTGTCAAAAATAAGGAGCATGAAATGTTCTGAAAAATGGTAGGAGCATGAAGTGGTGTTGAAAAACATGAAGAGCCTGAAAGGTGTGAAATATATGAAGAGCTTCAAAAGGTGTCAAAAATATGAGTAGCAAGAAATGGTCTGAAAAATAGGAGGAGCATGAAGCGGTGTTGAAAAACTTGAAGAGCCTGAAAATGTGTGAAAAATATGAAGAGCGTCAAAACATGTCAAAAATATGAGGAGCATGAAACGGTCTGAAAAATAGGAGGAGAAAGAAGCGGTGTTGAAAAACATGAAGAGCCTGAAAAGGTGTCAAAAATATGAAGAGCTTCAAAAGGTGTAAAAGATATGAGGAGCATGAAACGGTCTGAAAAATAGGAGGAGCAAGAAGCGGTCTTCAAAAACATGAAGAGCCTGAAAAGGTGTGAAAAGTATGAAGAGCTTCCAAAGGTGTCAAAAATATGAGGAGCATGAAACAGTCTGAAAAATAGGAGGAGCATGAAACGGTGGTGAAAAACATGAAGAACCTGAAAACGTGTGAAAAATATGAAAAGCTTCAAAAGGTGTGAAAAATATGAACAGGTTCAAAATGTGTGAAAAATATGAAGAGCTTCAAAAGGTGTCAAAAATATGAGGAGTATGAAATGGTCTGAAAATTAGGAGGAGCATGAAACGGTGTTGAAAGACATGAAGAGCCTGAAAAGGAGTGAAATATATGAAGAGCTACAAAAGGTGTCAAAAATATGAGGAGCATGAAACGGTCTGAAAAATAGGCGGAGCATGAAATGGTGTTGAAAAACATGAAGAGCCTGAAAAGTTGTGAAAAATATGAAGAGCTTCAAAAGGTGTAAAATATATGAGGAACTTGAAACGGTCTGAAAAATAGGAGGAGCATGAAGCGGTGTTGAAAAACATGAAGAGCCTGAAGGGTGTGAAAAATATGAAGAGCTTCAAAAGGTGTCAAAAACTTGAGGAGCATGAAACGTTCTGAAAAATAGAAGGAGCATGAAGCGATGTTGAAAAACATGAAGAGCCTGAAAAGGTGTGAAATATATGAGGAGATTCAAAAGGTGTCAAAAATATGAGGAGCATGAAACGGTCTAAAAAACAGGAGGAGCATGAAACGGTGTTGAAAAAAATGAAGAGCCTGAAAAGGTGTTAACAATATGAGAAGCCTTAAACGGTATGAAAAATAGGTGGAGCCTGAAGCTTTTTTGAAAAACATGAAGAGCCTGAAAAGGTGTGAAATATATGAGGAGCTTCAAAACGTGTCAAAAATATGAGGAGCATCAAACGGTCTTAAATATATGAGGAGCATGAAGCGGTGTTGAAAAACATGAAGAGCCTGAAAAAGTATGAAAAATACGAACATCTTCAAAAGGTGTGTAAATGATGAAGAGCATCAAAAGGTGTCAAAAATGAGAGGAGCATGAAACGGTCTGAAAAATAGGAGGAGCATGAAGCGGTGTTGAAAAACATAAAGACCCTGAAAAGGTGTGAAAAATATGAAGAGCTTCAAAAGGTGTGAAATACATGAGGACCATGAAACGGTCTAAAAATATGAGGATCATGATGCGGTGTTGAAAAACATGAACACCCTGAAAAGGTGTGAAAATTATGAAGAGCTTCAAAAGCTTTCAAAAATATGAGGAACATCAAACGGTCTGAAAATAGGAGAAGCATGAAACGGTGTTCAAAAACATGAAGAGCTTGAAAAAGTGTGAAAAATATGAATAGCTTCAAAAGGTGTGAAATACATGAGGAGCTTGAAATGGTCTGAAAAATAGGAGGAGCATGAAGCGGTGTTCAAAAACATGAAACGCCTGAAAAGATGTGAAAAATATGAAGAGCTTCATAAGGTGTCAAAAATATGAGGAGCACGAAACATTCTGAAAAATAGGAGGAGCATGAAACGGTGTTCAAAAACATGAAGAGCCTGAAAAGGTGTGAAAAATATGAAGAGCTTCAAAAGGTGTGAAAAATATGAAGAGCTTCCAAAGGTGTAAAAAATGAGATGAGCATGAAACGCTCTGAAAAATAGGAGGAGCATGAAATGGTATTGAAGAAAATGAAGAGTCTGAAAAGGTGTGAAATATATGAAGAGCTTCAAATGGAGTGAAAAAAAAAGAAGAGCTTCAAAAGTTGTCAAAAATATGAGGAGCATGAAACGATATGAAAAATAGGGGGAGCATGAAGCGGTGTTCAAAAACATGAGGAGCCTGAAAAGATGTGAAAAATATGAAAAGCATGAAAAGGTGTCAAAATTATGAGGAGCATGAAACGGTCTGAAAAATAGGATGAGCATCAAACGGTTTGGAAAAAGATGAAGAGCATGAAAAGTTATGAAAAATATGAAGAGCTTCAAAAGTTGTCAAAAATAAGGAGCATGAAATGGTCTGAAAAATGGTAGGAGCATGAAGTGGTGTTGAAAAACATGAAGAGCCTGAAAGGTGTGAAATATATGAAGAGCTTCAAAAGGGGTCAAAAATATGAGTAGCAAGAAATGGTCTGAAAAATAGGAGGAGCATGAAGCGGTGTTGAAAAACTTGAAGAGCCTGAAAATGTGTGAAAAATATGAAGAGCGTCAAAACATGTCAAAAATATGAGGAGCATGAAACGGTCTGAAAAATAGGAGGAGAAAGAAGCGGTGTTGAAAAACATGAAGAGCCTGAAAAGGTGTCAAAAATATGAAGAGTTTCAAAAGGTGTAAAAGATATGAGGAGCATGAAACGGTCTCAAAAATAGGAGGAGCAAGAAGCGGTCTTCAAAAACATGAAGAGCCTGAAAAGGTGTGAAAAGTATGAAGAGCTTCCAAAGGTGTAAAAATTATGAGGAGCATGAAACAGTCTGAAAAATAGGAGGAGCATGAAACGGTGTTGAAAAACATGAAGAACCTGAAAACGTGTGAAAAATATGAAAAGCTTCAAAAGGTGTGAAAAATATGAACATGTTCAAAATGTGTGAAAAAAATGAAGAGCTTCAAAAGGTGTCAAAAATATGAGGAGTATGAAATGGTCTGAAAATTAGGAGGAGCATGAAACGGTGTTGAAAGACATGAAGAGCCTGAAAAGGTGTGAAATATATGAAGAGCTACAAAAGGTGTCAAAAATATGAGGAGCATGAAACGGTGTGAAAAATAGGCGGAGCATGAAATGGTGTTGAAAAACATGAAGAGCCTGAAATGTTGTGAAAAATATGAAGAGCTTCAAAAGGTGTGAAATATATGAGGAGCTTGAAACGGTCTGAAAAATAGGAGGAGCATGAAGCGGTGTTGAAAAACATGAAGAGCCTGAAGGGTGTGAAAAATATGAAGAGCTTCAAAAGGTGTCGAAAATATGAGGAGCCGGAAACGATCTGAAAAATAGGAGGAGCATGAAGCGGTGTTCAACAACATCAGGAGCCTGAAAAGATGTGAAAAATATGAAGAGCATCAAAAGGTGTCAAAATTATGAGGACCATGAATCGGTCTGAAAATTAGGAGGAGCATGAAGCGGTGTTCAAAAACATGAAGAGCCTGAAAAGGTGTGAAAAATATGAAGAGCCTCAAAAAGTATCAAAAATATGAGGAGAATGAAACGGTCTGAAAAATAGGAGGAGCATGAAGTGTTGTTGAAAATCATGAAGAGCATGAAAAGGTGTGAAATATATGAAGAGCTTCAAAAGGTGTCAAAAATATGAGGAGCATGAAACTCTCTGAAAAATAGGCGGAGCATGAAGCGGTGTTCAAAAACATGAAGAGCCTGAAAAGGTGTGAAAAATATGAAGAGCCTCAAAAAGTATGAAAAATATGAGGAGCATGAAACAGTCTGAAAAATAGGATGAGCATGAAACGGTTTGGAAAAAGATGAAGAGCATGAAAAGTTATGAAAAATATGAAGAGCTTCAAAAGTTGTCAAAAATATGAGGAGCATGAAATGGTCTGAAAAATAGGAGGAGCATGAAGCGGTGTTGAAAAATATGAAGAGCCTGAAAAGGTGTGAAAAATATGAAGAGCTTCAAAAGTTGTCAAAAATATGAGAAGCATGAAACGGTCTGAAAAATAGGAGGAGCATGAAGCAGTGTTCAAAAACATGTAGAGCATGAAAAGGTGTGAAAAATATGAGGAGCTTCAAAAGGAGTGAAAAACATGAACAGTTTCAAAAGGTGTCAAAAATGAAATGAGCATGAAGCCGTCTGAAAAATAGGAGAAGCATGAAGTGTTGTTGAAAACATGAAGATCCTGAAAAGGTGTGAAATATATGAAGAGCTTCAAAACGTGTCAAATATATGAGGAGCAAGAAAGGGACTGAAAAATCAAATGATCATGAAGCGATGTTGAGAACCATGAACAGCCGGAAAAAGAGTGAAAAACATGAAGAGCCTCAAAACGTGTCAAAAATAGGAGGAGCATGAAAGGATCAGAAAAATAGTAGGAGCAGGAATCAGTGTTGAAAAACATGAAGAACCTGAAAAGGTGTGAAAAAATATGAAGCACTTCAAAAAATGTCAAAAATATGAGGAGCATGAAACGGTCTGAAAAATAGGAGGATCATGAAGCGGTGTTGAAAAACATGAATAGCCTGAAAAGGTGTGAAAAATGTGAAGAGCTTCAAGATGTGTCAAAAATATGAGGAGCATGAAACGGTCTGAAAAATAGGAGGATCATGAAGCGGTGTTCAAAAACATGAAGAGCCTGAAAAGGTGTGAAAAATATGAAGAGCTCCAAAAGGTGTGAAAAATATGAAGACCTTCATAAGGTGTCAAAAATCGATGAGCATGAATGCTCTTAAAAATAGGGGGAGCATGAAACGTTGTTGAAAAACATGAAGAGCCTGAAAACGTGAAAAAAATATGAAGAGCTTCAAAAGATGTGAAAAATATGAACAGCTTCAAAAGGTGTCAAATATGAGATGAGCATGAAGCGGTCTGAAAAAAGTAGGAGCATGAAGTGGTGTTGAAAAACATGAAGAGCCTGAAAAGGTGTGAAAAATATGAAGAGCCTCAAAAAGTATCAAAAATATGAGGAGAATGAAACGGTCTGAAAAATAGGAGGAGCATGAAGTGTTGTTGAAAATCATGAAGAGCATGAAAAGGTGTGAAATATATGAAGAGCTTCAAAAGGTGTCAAAAATATGAGGAGCATGAAACTCTCTGAAAAATAGGCGGAGCATGAAGCGGTGTTCAAAAACATGAAGAGCCTGAAAAGGTGTGAAAAATATGAAGAGCCTCAAAAAGTATGAAAAATATGAGGAGCATGAAACAGTCTGAAAAATAGGATGAGCATGAAACGGTTTGGAAAAAGATGAAGAGCATGAAAAGTTATGAAAAATATGAAGAGCTTCAAAAGTTGTCAAAAATATGAGGAGCATGAAATGGTCTGAAAAATAGGAGGAGCATGAAGCGGTGTTGAAAAATATGAAGAGCCTGAAAAGGTGTGAAAAATATGAAGAGCTTCAAAAGTTGTCAAAAATATGAGAAGCATGAAACGGTCTGAAAAATAGGAGGAGCATGAAGCAGTGTTCAAAAACATGTAGAGCATGAAAAGGTGTGAAAAATATGAGGAGCTTCAAAAGGAGTGAAAAACATGAACAGTTTCAAAAGGTGTCAAAAATGAAATGAGCATGAAGCCGTCTGAAAAATAGGAGAAGCATGAAGTGTTGTTGAAAACATGAAGATCCTGAAAAGGTGTGAAATATATGAAGAGCTTCAAAACGTGTCAAATATATGAGGAGCAAGAAAGGGACTGAAAAATCAAATGATCATGAAGCGATGTTGAGAACCATGAACAGCCGGAAAAAGAGTGAAAAACATGAAGAGCCTCAAAACGTGTCAAAAATAGGAGGAGCATGAAAGGATCAGAAAAATAGTAGGAGCAGGAATCAGTGTTGAAAAACATGAAGAACCTGAAAAGGTGTGAAAAAATATGAAGCACTTCAAAAAATGTCAAAAATATGAGGAGCATGAAACGGTCTGAAAAATAGGAGGATCATGAAGCGGTGTTGAAAAACATGAATAGCCTGAAAAGGTGTGAAAAATGTGAAGAGCTTCAAGATGTGTCAAAAATATGAGGAGCATGAAACGGTCTGAAAAATAGGAGGATCATGAAGCGGTGTTCAAAAACATGAAGAGCCTGAAAAGGTGTGAAAAATATGAAGAGCTCCAAAAGGTGTGAAAAATATGAAGACCTTCATAAGGTGTCAAAAATCGATGAGCATGAATGCTCTTAAAAATAGGGGGAGCATGAAACGTTGTTGAAAAACATGAAGAGCCTGAAAACGTGAAAAAAATATGAAGAGCTTCAAAAGATGTGAAAAATATGAACAGCTTCAAAAGGTGTCAAATATGAGATGAGCATGAAGCGGTCTGAAAAAAGTAGGAGCATGAAGTGGTGTTGAAAAACATGAAGAGCCTGAAAAGGTGTGAAATATATGAAGAGATTCAAAAGGTGTCAAAAATATGAGGAGCATGAAACGATCTGAAAAATAGGAGGACCATGAAGCGCTGTTCAAAAACGTGAAAATCCTGAAAAGGTGTGAAAAATATGAAGAGCTTCAAAAGGTATCAAAAATATGAGGAGCATGAAACAGTCTGAAAAATAGGAGGAGAATGAAACGGTTTTCAAAACATGAAGATCCTGAAAAGGTGTGAAAAATCTGAAGAGCTTCAAAGGTGTGAAAAATATGAAGAGCTTCAAAAGGTGTCAAAAATGAGATGAGCATGAATCAGTCTGAAAAATAGGAGGAGAATGAAGTGGTGGTGAAAAACTTGAAGAGCCTGAAAAGGTGTGAAATATATGAAGAGTTTCAAAAGGTGTCAAATATATGAGGAGCATGAAAAGGTCTGAAAAATAGGAGGAGCATGAAGCGGTGTTCAAAAACCTGAAGAACCTGAAACGGTGTGAAAAATATGAAGAGCTTCAAAAGGCGTCAAAAATATGAGGAGCATGAAACGGTCTGAAAAATAGGAGGAACATGAAGCGCTGTTCAAAAACATGAAGCGCCTGAAAAGGTGTGAAAAATATGAAAAACTTCAAAAGGTGTGAAATACATGTGGAGCATGTAACAGTCTGAAAAATAGGAGCACCATGAAACGGTGTTGAAAACATGAAGAGCCTGAATGGGTGTGAAAAATATGAAGAGCCTCAAAAGGTGTGAAATATATGAGGAGCTTAAAACGGTCTGAAAAAGAGGAGCAGAATATAACGGTGTTCAAAAACATGAAGACCATGAAAAGGTGTGAAAAATATGAATAGCTTCAAAAGGTGTGAAATATAGGAGGAGCATGAAGAGGTGTTCCAAAACATGAAAAGCCTGAAAATGTGTGAAAAATAGGAAGAGCTTCATAAGGTGTAAAAAATATGAGGATCATGAAACAGTCTGAAAAATAGGAGGAGAATGAAACAGTGTTCAAAACATGAAGAGCCTGAAATGGTGTGAAAAATATGAAGAGCTTCAAAAGGTGTCAAAAATGAGATGACCATGAAACAGTCTGAAAAATAGGAGGAGCATGAAGTGGTGGTGAAAAACATGAAGAGACTGAAAAGCTGTGAAATATATGAAGAGCTTCAAAAGGTGTCAAAAATATGAGGAGCATGAAAGGGTCAGAAATATAGGAGGAGCATGAAGTGGTGTTGAAACACATGAAGAGTCTGAAAAGGTGTGAAAAATATGAAGAGCTTCAAAAGGTGTCAAAATATGTGGAGCATGAAAAGGTCTGAAAAATAGGAGGAGCATGAAACGGTGTTGAAACACATGAGGAGCCTGAAAAGGTGTGAAAAATAAGAAGAGTTTCAAAACGTGTCAAAAATATGTGGAGCATGAAATGGTCTGAAAAATAGGAGAAGCATGAAGCGGTGTTGAAAAACATGAAGAACCTGATCAAGTGTGAAAAATATAAAGAGCTTCAAAAGCTGTGAAAAATATGAACATCTTCAAATGGTGTGAAAAATGAGATGAGCATGAAGCGGTCTGAAATATAGGAGGAGCATGAAGTGTTGTTGAAAAACATGAAGACCCTGAAAAGTTGTGAAATATATGAAGAGCTTCAAAAGGTGTGAAAAATATGAGGAGCATGAAACTGTCTGAAAAATAGGAGGAGCAAGAAGCAGTGTTGAAAAACATGAAGAGCCTGAAAACCTGTGAAATATATGAAGAGTATCAAAAGGTGTGAAAAATATGAAAAGCTTCTAAAGTGGTCAAAAAGGAGATGAGCGTGAAACGGTGTGAAAAATAGAGGGGCATGAAGTAGCATTGAAAAAGCAGGAAGAGCCTGAAAATGTGTGAAATATATGAAGAGCTTCAAAAGGTGTCAAAAATATGAGGCGCACGATACGGTCTGAAAAATAAGAGGAGCTTGAAGCATTGTTGAAAAACATGAAGAGCCTAAAAAGGTGTCAAAAATATGAAGAGCTTCAAAAGGTGTAAAAGATATGGGGAGCATGAAACGGTCTGAAAAATAGGAGGAGCAAGAAGTGGTCTTCAAAAACATGAAGAGCCTGAAAAGGTGTGAAAAATATGAAGAGCTTCAAAAGGTGTCAAAAATATGAGGAGCATGAAACACTCTGAAAAATAGGAGGAGCATGAAACGGTGTTGAAAAACATGAAGAACCTGAAAACGTGTGAAAAATATTAAAAGCTTCAAAAGGTGTGAAAAATATGAACAGGTTCAAAATGTGTGAAAAATATGAAGAGCTTCAAAAGGTGTCAAAAATATGAGGAGCATGAAATGGGCTGAAAATTAGGAGGAGCATGAAACGGTGTTGAAAGACATGAAGAGCCTGAAAAGGTGTGAAATATATGAAGAGCTTCAAAAGGTGTGAAAAATATGAGGAGCATGAAACGGTCTGAAAAATAGGAGGAGCAAGAAGCGGTGTTGAAAAACATGAAGAGCCTGAAAAGGTGTGAATAATATGAAGAGCTTCAAAAGGTGTCAAAATACGAGGAGCATGAAACGGTCTGAAAAATAGGAGGAACATGAAGCCATGTTGAAAAACATGAAGAGTCTGAAAACGTGTGAAAAATATGAAGACCTTCAAAAGGTGTCAAAAATATGAGGAGCATGAAACAGTCTGAAAAAGAGGAGGAGCAGGAAACCGTGTTGAAAAACATGAACAGCCTGAAAATGTGTTCAAAAACATGAAGAGCCTGAAAAGATGTGAAAAATATGAAGAGTTTCAAAAGGTGTCAAAAATATAAGGAGCATGAAACGGTCTGAAAAATACGAGGAGCAAGAAACGCTGTTGAAAACATGAAGAGGCTGAAAAGGTGTGAAATATATGGAGAGCTTCAAAAGGTGTCAAAAATAGGAGGAGCATGAAACGGTCTGAAAAATACGAGGAGCAAGAAACGCTGTTGAAAACATGAAGAACCTGAAAAGTTGTGAAAAATATGAAGAGCTTCAAAAGGTGTCAAAAATATGAGGAGCATGAAAGGTCCGAAAAATAGGAGGAGCACGAAACGGTCTGAAAAACAGGAGGAGCATGAAACAGTGATGAAAAACATGAAGAGTATGAAAAGGTGGCAAAAATACGAAGAGCTTCAAAAGGTGTCAAAAATATGAGGAGCATGAAACTGTCTGAAAACAAGAGGAGCATGAAGCGGTGTTGAAAAACTGGAAGAGCCTGAAAAGGTGTGAAATATATGAAGAGCTTCAAAAGGTGTCACAAATAGGAGGAGCATGAAATGGTCTGAAAAATAGGAAGAGCATGAAGCGGCCTTGAAAAACCTGAAGAGCCTGAAAAGGTGTGAAAAATATGAAGAGCTTCAAAAGCTGTGAAAAACATGAGGCACATGAAACGGTCTGAAAAACAGAAGGAGCATGAAGCGGTGTTCAAAAACATGAAGAGCCTGAAAAGGTGTGAACAATAGGAAGAGCTTGAAAAGGTGTCAAAACTATGAGGAGCATGAAACGGCCTGGAAAATAGGAGGAGCATGAAGCGGTGTAGAAAAACATGAAGAGCCTGAAAAGGTGTGAAAAATTTGAAGAACTTCAAAAGGTGTCAAAAATATGAGGAGCATGAAACGGTATGAAAAATAGGAGGAGCATGAAGCGGTGTTGAAAAACATGAAGAGCCTGAAAAGGTGTGAAAAATATGAAGAACTTCAAAAGGTGTGAAAAACATGAGGCTCATGAAACGGTCAGAAAAAAGGGAGTAGCATGAAGTGGTGTTCAAAAACATGAAGAGCCTGAAAATGTGTGAAAAATATGAAGAGCTTCAAAAGGTGTGAAAAACATGAGGCACATGAAACGGTCTGAAAACCAGGAGGAGCATGATGCGGTGTTCCAAAACATGAAGAGCCTGAAAAGGTGTGAAAAATAGGAAGAGCTTTACAAGGTGTCAAAAATATGAGGAGCATGAAACGGCCTGGAAAAAGGGGGAGCATGAAGCAGTGTTCAAAAATATGAAGAGCCTGAAAAGGTGTGAAAAATATGAAGAGCTTTACAAGGTGTCAAAAATATGAGGAGCATGAAACGGCCTGGAAAATAGGAGGAGCATGAAGCGGTGTTCAAAAATATGAAGAGCCTGAAAAGGTGTGAAAAATATGAAGAGCTTCAAAAGGTGTCAAAAATATGAAGAGCTTCAAAAGGTGTCAAAAATGAGAGGAGCATTAAACGGTTGAAAAATAGGAGGAGCATGAAGTGGTGTTGAAAACCTCAAGAGCCTGAAAAGGTGTGAATATATGAAGAGCTTTAAAAGGTGGCAAAAATATGAGGAGCATGAAATGGTCTGAAAAATATGAGGAACATGAACCGGTGTTGAAAAACATGAAGAGCCTGAAAAGGTGTGAAAAATATGAAGAACTTCAAAAGGTGTCAAAAATATGAGGAGCATGAAATGGTCTGAAAAATAGGAGGAGCATGAAGTGGTGTTGAAAAACATGACGAGCCTGAAAAGGTGTGAAAAATATGAAGAGCTTCAAAATGTGTCAAAATATGAGGAGAATGAAACGGTCTGAAATATAGGAGGATCATGAAGCGGTGTTGAAAACTTGAAGAGCCTATAAAGGTGTGAAAAATATGAAGAGCTTCAAAAGGTGTCAAAAATGAGAGGAGCATGAAACGGTCTGAAAATAGGAGGAGCATGAAGCGGTGTTGAAAACTTGAAGAGCCTATAAAGGTGTGAAAAATATGAGGAGCTTGAAACGGTCTGAAAAATAGGAGGAGCATGAATTGGTGTTGAAAAACATGAAGAGCCTGAAATGGTGTGAAAATATTAAGAGCTTCAAAAGATGTCAAAAATATGAGGAACGTGAAACGGTCTGAAAAATAGGAGGCGCATGAAGCGGTTTTCAAAAATATGAAGAGCCTGAAAATGTGTGAAAAATATGAAGAGCTTCAAAAGGTGTGAAAAATATGAGGAGCATGAAATGTTCTGAAAAATAGGAGGAGAATGAAGTGGTGTTGAAAAACATGAAGAGCATGAAAAGGTGTGAAAAATATGAAGAGCTTCAAAAGGTGTCAAAAATATGAGGAGCAAGAAACGGTCTGAAAAATCGGAGGACCACGAAACCTTCTGAAAAATAGTAGGCCATTAAACGGTGTTGAAAAACAAGAAGAGCATGAAAAGGTGTGAAAAACATGATGAGTTTCAAAAGGTTTCAAAAATATGATGAGCACGAAACGGTCTAAAAAATATGAGGAGCATGAAACGTTCTTAAAAATAGGAAGAGCATGAAACGGTTTTGAAAAATATGAGGAGCGTCAAAAAGTGTCAAAAATATGAGGACCATCGAACGGTCTGAAAAATATGAGGAGCCTGAAACGATGTGAAAAATAGGAGGAACATGAAACGATGTTGAAAAACATGAAGAACCTCAAAAGGTGTTAAAAATATGAGGAGCATGAAACGGTCTGAAATATAGGAGGAGCATGAAACCGTGTTGAAAAACATGAAGAGCATGAAAGGGTGTGAAAAACATGAAGAGCTGCAAAAGGTGTCAAAAATATGAGGAGCATGAAACGGTCAAAAAATAGGAGGAACATGAGACGGTGTTGAAAATCATGAAGAGCATGAAAAGGTGTGAAAAATATGAGGTGCTTTAAAAGGTGTCAAAAATATGAGGAGCATGAAACGGTGTTGAAAAAAGTGAAGATCATGAAAAGGTGTGAAAAATATGAAGAGCTTCAAAAGGTGTCACATATATGAAGAACATGAAACGGTGGTGAAAAACATGAAGAGCACGAAAACGTGTGAATATAGGAAGAGAATCAAAAGGTGTCAAAAATATGAGGAGCACAACACTGTCTGAAAAATTGTAGGAGAATGAAACGATCTGAAAAATAGGAGGAGCATGAAACAGTCTGAAGAAAAGTAAGAGTATGAAACTGTGTTGAAAAACATGAAGAGCTTCAAAAGGTGGGAAATACAAGAGGAGCATGAAACGGTCTGAAAAGTAGGAGGAGAATGAAGCGTTGTTCAAAAACATGTAGAGCCTAAAAAGGTGTGAAAAATATGAAGAGCTTCAAAAGTTGTCAAAAATATGAGGAGCATGAAACGGTCTGAAAAATAGGAGGAGCATGAAGCGATGTTGAAAAACATGAAGAGCCTGAAAAGGTGTGAAAAATAACAAGAGCTTCTAAAGGTGTCAAAAATATGAGGAGCATGAAACGGTCTGAAAATAGGAGGAGCATGAAGCGATGTTGAAAAACATGAAGAGCCTGAAAAGGTGTGAAAAATATGAAGAGCTTCAAAAAGTGTGAAACATACGAAGAGCTTCAAAAGGTGTCAAAAATGAGAGGAGCATGAAAAGGTCTGAAATATAGGAGGAGCATGAAGTGGTGTTGAAAAACATGAAGACCCTGAAAAGGTGTGATAAATATGAAGAACTTCTAAAGATGTCAAAAATAGGAGGAGCAAGAAACGGTGTTGGAAAACATGAAGAGCCTGAAAAGGTGTGAAAAATATGACGGATTCAAAATGTGTCAAAAATAGGAGGAGCATGAAATGTTGTACAAAAATATGAAGAGTCTAAAAAGGTGTGAAAAATTTGAAGATCTTCAAAAGTGTCAACAATATGAGGAGCATGAAACGGTCTGAAAAATAGGAGGAGCATGAAACGGTCTTCAAAAACATGAAGAGACTGAAAAGGTGTGAAATGTATAAGAGCTTCAAAACATGTCAAAAATATGAGAAGCATGAAACGGTCTGAAAAATAGGAGGAGCATGAAGCACTTTTGAAAAACATGAAGAGCCTGAAAAGGTCTGAAAAATATGAAGAGCTTCAAAACGTGTCAAAAACATGGGGAGCATGAAACGGTCTGAAAAATAGGAGGAGCATGAAGCGGTGTTGAAAAACATGAAGAGACTGAAAAGTTGTGAAAAATATGAAGAGCTTCAAAACGTGTCAAAAATATGAGGAGCATGAAACGTTCTGAAAAATAGGAGGAGCATTCAACGGTGTTGAAAAACATGGAAAGAGTGAAAAGGTGTAAAAAATAAAGAGCCAAAATATGTAAAAAATAGGAGGAGCATGAAGCAGTGTTCAAAAACATGAAGAGCCTGAAAAGATGTGAAAAATATGAAGAGCTTCAAAATTTGTCACAAATATGAGGAGCATGAAACGGTCTGAAAAATAGGAGGAACATGAAGTGGTGTTCAAAAACATGAAGAGCCTGAAAACGTTTGAAAAATATGAAGAGCTTCAAAAGATGTGAAAAATATGAAGAGCTTTCAAAGGTGTCAAAAATGAGAGGAGCATGAAACGGTCTGAAAAAGAGGAGGAGCATGAAGTAGTGTTGAAAAACATGAAGAGCCTGAAAAGGTGTGAAATATATGAAGAGCTTCAAAAGGTGTCAAAAATATGAGGAGCATGAAACGGTATGAAAAATAGGAGGAGCAAGAAACAGTGTTCAAAAAATGAAGAGCCTGAAAAAGTGAAAAATACGAAGAGCTTCAAAAGGTGTCAAAAACATGAGGAATATGAAACGGTCTGAAAAATAGGAGGAGCATGAAGCGGTGTTGAAAATATGAAGAACATGAAAGGGGTAAAAATAGGAAGATCTTTAAAAGGGGTCAAAAATATGAGGAGCATGAAATGGTCTGAAAAATAGGAGGAGCATGAAGCGGTGTTGAAAAACATGTAGAGCATGAAAAGGTGTGAAAAATATGAAGAGCTTCAAAAAGTGTCAAAACTATGAGGAGCATGAAACGGTCTGAAAAATAGGAGAAGCTTGAAGCAGTGTTGAAAAACATGAAGAGCCTGAAAAGGTGTGAAATATATGAAGAGCTTCAAAAGGTGTCAAAAATATGAGGACCATGAAACGGACTGAAAAATAGGAGGAGCATGAAGCGGTGTTTAAAAAATGAAGAGCCTGAAAAGGTGTGAAATATATGAAGAGCTTCAAAACGTGTCAAAACTATGAGGAGCATGAAACGGTCTGAAAAATAGGAGAAGCATGAAGCGGTGTTGAAAAACATGAAGAGCCTGAAAAGGTGTGAAAAATATGAAGAGCTTCAAAAGGTGTCAAAAATATGAGGACCATGAAACGGACTGAAAAATAGGAGGAGCATGAAGCAATTTTCCAAAACATGAAGAGCTTGAAAAGGTGTGAAATATATAAAGAGCTTCAAAAGGTGTCAAAAATATGAGGAGCATGAAACGGTCTGAAAAAAAGGAGGAGCATGAAGAGGTGTTTAAAAAATGAAGAGCCTGAAAAGGTGTGAAATATATGAAGAGCTTCAAAACGTGTCAAAAATATGAGGAGCATGAAACTGTCTGAAAAATAGGAGGAGCATGAAGAGGTGTTTGAAAAATGAAGAGCCTGAAAAGGTGTGAAAAATATGAAGAGCTTCAAAACGTGTGAATATTTTGAGGAGCATGAAAAGGAAATAGGAGCAGCATGAAGCGATGTTCAAAAAATGAAGAGCCTGAAAAGGTGTGAAATATATGAAGAGCTTCAAAAGGTGTCATAAACATGAGTAGCATGAAACGGTCTGAAATATAGGAGGAGCATGAAGCGGTGTTCAAAAATATTAAGAGCCTGAAAAGGGGTGAAAAATCTGAAGAGCGTCAAAAGTTGTGAAAAATATGAGGAGCATGAAACGGTCTGAAAAATAGGAGTAGCATCAAAAGTTGTTCAAGAACATGTCGAGCCTGAAAAGATGTGAAATATATGAAGAGCTTCAAAAGGTGTCAAAAATATGAGGATCAGGAAACGGTCTGAAAAATAGGAGGAGCATCAAAAGGTGTTCAAGAACATGCAGAGCCTGAAAAGATGTGAAATATATGAAGAGCTTCAAAAGGTGTCAAAATATGAGGATCAGGAAACGGTCTGAAAAATAGGAGGAGCATCAAAATGTGTTCAAGAACAGGCAGAGCCTGAAAAGATGTGAAATATATGAAGAGCTTCAAAAGGTGTCAAAAATATGAGGAGCATGAAACTGTCTGAAAAATAGGAGGAGCATGAAGCGGTGTTGAAAAACATGAAGAGCCTGAAAAAATGTGAAATATATGAAGATTTTCAAAAGGTGTCAAAAATATGAGGTGCATGAAACAATCTGATAAATAGGAGGAGCAAGAAACGGTTTTGAAAAAGATGAAGAGCCTGAAAAGGTGTGAGAAATATGAAGAGCTTCAAAAGGTGTCAAAAATATGAGGAGCATGAAACGGTCTGAAAAATAGGAGGAGGAAGAAGCGGTGGTGCACAGCATGAAGAGCCTGAAACGTCTGAAAAATATGAAGAGCTTCAAAAGGTGTCAAAAATATGAGGAGCATGAAACGGCCTGAAAAATAGGAGGAGCACGAAATGGTCTGAAAAATAGGAGGAGCATGAAACTTTGTTTGAAAACATGAAGAGCATGAAAAGGTGTGAAATATATGAAGAATTTCAAAAGGTGTGAAAAACATGAGGAGCATGAAATAGTCTGAAAAATAGGAGGGGCATCAAGCGGTGTTGAAAATCATGAAGAGCCGGGAAACGAGTGAAAAATATGAAGAGCTTCAAATCGTGTGAAAAATATGAAGAGCTTCAAAAAGCTGTCAAAAATGAGAGGAGCATGTAAAGGTCTGAAAAATAGGAGGAGCATGAAACGGTTTTCAAAAACATGAAGAGCCTGAAAAGGTGTGAAATATATGAAGAGCTTCAAAATGGGTGAAAAATATGAGGAGCATGAAACGGTCTGAAATATAGGAGGATCATGAATCGGTGTTGTAAAACATGAAGAGCCTGAAAACGAGTGAAAAATATCAAGAGCTTCAAAAGGTGTCAAAAATATGAGGGGCATGAAACGGTCTGAAAATAGGAGGAGCATGAAACGTTGGTCAAAAACATGAAGAGCCTGAAAGATGTGAAAAATATGAAGACTTTCAAAAGGTGACAAAATATGAGGAGCATGAAATGGTCTGAAAAATAGGAGGAGCATGAAGTGGTTTTGAGAAACATGAAAAGGCTGAAAAGCTGTGAAAAATAGGAAGAGCTTCAAAATGTGTCAAAAATAGGATGAGCATGAAACGGTGTGAAAAATAGGAGGAGCATGAAACTGTGTTGAAAAACATGAAGAGCGTGAAAAGGTGTGAAAAATATGAAGAGCTTCAAAATGTGTCAAATATAGGAGGAGCATGAAACGGTGCTCCAAAACATGAAGAGCCTGAAAAGGTGTGAAATATATGAAGAGCTTCAAAAGGTGTCAAAAATATGAGGAGCATGAAACGGTCTGAAAAATAGGAGGAGCAAGAAACAGTGTTCAAAAACATGAAGAGCCTGAAATGGTGTTCTAAATTATAAAGAGCCTGAAAAGGTTTGAAAAATATGAAGAGCTTCAAAAGGTGTGAAAAATATGAAGAGCTTCAAAAGGTGTCAAAAATATGAGGAGCATGAAACTGTCTGAAAAATAGGAGGAGCATGAAGTGGTGTTGAAAAACATGAAGAGCCTGAAAAGGTGTGAAATATATGAAGAGCTTCAAAAGCTGTCAAAAAGATCAGAAGTATGAAACGGTCTGAAAAATAGGAGGAGCATGATACGGTGTTGAAAAACATGAAGAGCCTGAAAAGGTGTGAAAAATATGAAGAGCTTCAAAACGTGTCAAAAATATGAGGAGCATGAAACGTTCTGAAAAATAGGAGGAGCATGATACGGTGTTGAAAAACATGAAGAGACTGAAAAGGTGTGGAAAATAAAAAAGCTTCAAAAGTTGTCAAAAATATGAGGATCATGAAACAGTCTGAAAAATAGGAGGAGCATGAAGCGGTGTTCAAAACCATGAAGACCCTGAAAAGATGTGAAAAATATGAAGAGCTTCAAAACGTGTCAAAAATATGAGGAGCATGAAACGTTCTGAAAAATAGGAGGAGCATGAAGCCGTGTTCAAAAACATGAAGAGCCTGAAAAGGTGTGAAAAATATGAAGAGCTTCAAAAAGTGTCAAAAATATGAGGAGCATGAAAAGTTCTGAAAAATAGGAGGAGCATGAAGCGGTGTTTAAAAACCAGAAGAGCATGAAAAGGTGTGAAAAATATGAAGAGCTTGAAAAGCTGTCAAAAATATGAGGAGCATGAAACGGTTTTGAGAAACATGAATAGCCTGAAAATATGAGAAAAATATGAAGAGCAATAAAATGTGTGAAAAATATGAGGAGCATGAAACTGTGTTCAAAAACATGAAGAGCCTGAAAAGGTGTGAAATATATGAAGAGCTTCAAATGGTGTCAAAAATATGAGGATCATGAAACGGTCTGAAAAATAGGAGAAGTATGAAACGGTTTTAAAAACATGAAGAGCCTGTAAAGGAGTGAAATAAATGAAGAGCGTCAAAAGGTGTCAAAAATAAGGAGCATGAAACGGTCTGAACATTAGGAGAAGCATGAAGCGCTGTTGAAAAACATGAAGAGCCTGAAAATGTGTGAAAAATATGAAGAGCTTCAAAAGATGTCAAATATATGAGGAGCATGACATGGTCTTAAAAATAGGAAGAGCATGAAATGGTGTTCAAAAACATGAAGAGCCTGAAAATGTGTGAAAAATATGAAGAGCTTCAAAAGGTGTGAAAAATATGAGGAGCATGGAACGGTCTGAAAAATAGGAAAAGCATGAAATGGTGTTCAAAACCATGAAGAGCCTGAAAATGTGTGAAAAATATGAAGAGCTTCAAAGGTGTCGAAGATATGTGGAGCATGAAAAGTTCTGAAAAATACGAGGAGCATGAAGCGCTGTTGAAAAACATTAAGAGCCTGAAAAGGTGTGAAAAATATGAAGATCTTCAGAAGGTGTCAAATATATGAGGATCAAGAAACGGTCTGAAAATTATAAGGAGCATGAAGCGGTGTTGAAAACTTGAAGAGCCTATAAAGGTGTGAAAAATATGAGGAGCTTGAAACGGTCTGAAAAATAGGAGGAGCATGAATTGGTGTTGAAAAACATGAAGAGCCTGAAATGGTGTGTAAATATTAAGAGCTTCAAAAGATGTCAAAAATATGAGGAACGTGAAACGGTCTGAAAAATAGGAGGCGCATGAAGCGGTTTTCAAAAATATGAAGAGCCTGAAAATGTGTGAAAAATATGAAGAGCTTCAAAAGGTGTGAAAAATATGAGGAGCATGAAATGTTCTGAAAAATAGGAGGAGAATGAAGTGGTGTTGAAAAACATGAAGAGCATGAAAAGGTGTGAAAAATATGAAGAGCTTCAAAAGGTGTCAAAAATATGAGGAGCAAGAAACGGTCTGAAAAATCGGAGGACCACGAAACCTTCTGAAAAATAGTAGGGCATTAAACGGTGTTGAAAAACAAGAAGAGCATGAAAAGGGGTGAAAAACATGATGAGTGTCAAAAGGTGTCAAAAATATGATGAGCACGAAACGGTCTAAAAAATATGAGGAGCATGAAACGTTCTTAAAAATAGGAAGAGCATGAAACGGTTTTGAAAAATATGAGGAGCGTCAAAAAGTGTCAAAAATATAAGGACCATCGAACGGTCTGAAAAATATGAGGAGCCTGAAACGATGTGAAAAATAGGAGGAACATGAAACGATGTTGAAAAACATGAAGAACCTCAAAAGGTGTTAAAAATATGAGGAGCATGAAACGGTCTGAAATATAGGAGGAGCATGAAACCGTGTTGAAAAACATGAAGAGCATGAAAGGGTGTGAAAAACATGAAGAGCTGCAAAAGGTGTCAAAAATATGAGGAGCATGAAACGGTCAAAAAATAGGAGGAACATGAGACGGTGTTGAAAATCATGAAGAGCATGAAAAGGTGTGAAAAATATGAGGTGCTTTAAAAGGTGTCAAAAATATGAGGAGCATGAAACGGTGTTGAAAAAAGTGAAGATCATGAAAAGGTGTGAAAAATATGAAGAGCTTCAAAAGGTGTCACATATATGAAGAACATGAAACGGTGTTGAAAAACATGAAGAGCACGAAAACGTGTGAATATAGGAAGAGAATCAAAAGGTGTCAAAAATATGAGGAGCACAACACTGTCTGAAAAATTGTAGGAGAATGAAACGATCTGAAAAATAGGAGGAGCATGAAACAGTCTGAAGAAAAGTAAGAGTATGAAACTGTGTTGAAAAACATGAAGAGCTTCAAAAGGTGGGAAATACAAGAGGAGCCTGAAACGGTCTGAAAAGTAGGAGGAGAATGAAGCGTTGTTCAAAAACATGTAGAGCCTAAAAAGGTGTGAAAAATATGAAGAGCTTCAAAAGTTGTCAAAAATATGAGGAGCATGAAACGGTCTGAAAAATAGGAGGAGCATTAAGCGATGTTGAAAAACATGAAGAGCCTGAAAAGGTGTGAAAAATATGAAGAGCTTCAAAAAGTGTGAAACATACGAAGAGCTTCAAAAGGTGTCAAAAATGAGAGGAGCATGAAAAGGTCTGAAATATAGGAGGAGCATGAAGTGGTGTTGAAAAACATGAAGAGCCTGAAAAGGTGTGATAAATATGAAGAACTTCTAAAGATGTCAAAAATAGGAGGAGCAAGAAACGGTGTTGGAAAACATGAAGAGCCTGAAAAGGTGTGAAAATATGACGGATTCAAAATGTGTCAAAAATAGGAGGAGCATGAAATGTTGTACAAAAATATGAAGAGCCTAAAAAGGTGTGAAAAATTTGAAGATCTTCAAAAGTGTCAACAATATGAGGAGCATGAAACGGTCTGAAAAATAGGAGGAGCATGAAACGGTCTTCAAAAACATGAAGAGACTGAAAAGGTGTGAAATGTATAAGAGCTTCAAAACATGTCAAAAATATGAGAAGCATGAAACGGTCTGAAAAATAGGTGGAGCATGAAGCACTTTTGAAAAACATGAAGAGCCTGAAAAGGTCTGAAAAATATGAAGAGCTTCAAAACGTGTCAAAAACATGAGGAGCATGAAACGGTCTGAAAAATAGGAGGAGCATGAAGCGGTGTTGAAAAACATGAAGAGCCTGAAAAGTTGTGAAAAATATGAAGAGCTTCAAAACGTGTCAAAAATATGAGGAGCATGAAACGTTCTGAAAAATAGGAGGAGCATTCAACGGTGTTGAAAAACATGGAAAGAGTGAAAAGGTGTAAAAAATAAAGAGCCAAAATATGTAAAAAATAGGAGGAGCATGAAGCAGTGTTCAAAAACATGAAGAGCCTGAAAAGATGTGAAAAATATGAAGAGCTTCAAAATTTGTCAAAAATATGAGGAGCATGAAACGGTCTGAAAAATAGGAGGAACATGAAGTGGTGTTCAAAAACATGAAGAGCCTGAAAACGTTTGAAAAATATGAAGAGCTTCAAAAGATGTGAAAAATATGAAGAGCTTTCAAAGGTGTCAAAAATGAGAGGAGCATGAAACGGTCTGAAAAATAGGAGGAGCATGAAGTAGTGTTGAAAAACATGAAGAGCCTGAAAAGGTGTGAAATATATGAAGAGCTTCAAAAGATGTCAAAAATATGAGGAGCATGAAACGGTATGAAAAATAGGAGGAGCAAGAAACAGTGTTCAAAAAATGAAGAGCCTGAAAAAGTGAAAAATATGAAGAGCTTCAAAAGGTGTCAAAACTATGAGGAGCATGAAACGGTCTGAAAAATAGGAGAAGCATGAAGCGGTGTTGAAAAACATGAAGAGCCTGAAAAGGTGTGAAAAATATGAAGAGCTTCAAAAGGTGTCAAAAATATGAGGACCATGAAACGGACTGAAAAATAGGAGGAGCATGAAGCAATTTTCCAAAACATGAAGAGCTTGAAAAGGTGTGAAATATATAAAGAGCTTCAAAAGGTGTCAAAAATATGAGGAGCATGAAACGGTCTGAAAAAAAGGAGGAGCATGAAGAGGTGTTTAAAAAATGAAGAGCCTGAAAAGGTGTGAAATATATGAAGAGCTTCAAAACGTGTCAAAACTATGAGGAGCATGAAACGGTCTGAAAAATAGGAGAAGCATGAAGCGGTGTTGAAAAACATGAAGAGCCTGAAAAGGTGTGAAAAATATGAAGAGCTTCAAAAGGTGTCAAAAATATGAGGACCATGAAACGGACTGAAAAATAGGAGGAGCATGAAGCAATTTTCCAAAACATGAAGAGCTTGAAAAGGTGTGAAATATATAAAGAGCTTCAAAAGATGTCAAAAATATGAGGAGCATGAAACGGTCTGAAAAACAGGAGGAGCATGAAGCGCTGTTGAATAACATGAAGAGTCTGAAAGGTGTGAAAAATATGAAGAGCTTCAAAAGGTGTCAAAAACAAGAGGAGCATGAAACGGTCTGAAAAACAGGAGGAGCATTAAGCGGTGTTGAAAAACATGAATAGCCTGAACAGGTGTGAAAAATATGAAGAGCTTCAAAAGAATTGAAAAATATGAGGAGCAAGAAACGGTCTGAAAAATAGGAGAAGCATGAAGCGGTCTTGAAAAACATGAAGAGCCTGAGAAGGTGTGAAAAATATGAAGAGCTTCAAAAGTTGTCAAAATATGAGGAGTATAAAATGGTCTGAAAAATAGGAGGTTCATGAAACGGTGTTGAAAAACATGAAGAGTATGAAAAGGTGTGAAAAATATGAAGACCTTCAAAAGGGGTCAAAAATATGAGCAGGATGAAAGGGTCTGAAAAATAGGAGGAGCATGAAGCGGTGTTGAGAAACCTGAAGAGCCTGAAAAGGTGTGAAACATATGAAGAGCGTCAAAAGGTGTCAAAAATATGAGGAGGAGGAAACGGTCTGAAAAATAGGAGGAGCATGAAGCGGTGTTGAAAAAATGAAGAGCCTGAAAAGGTGTGAAATATATGAAGAGCTTCAAAAGGTTTCAAAAATATGAGGAGCATGAAACGGTCTGAAAAATAGGAGGAGCATGAAGCGGTGTTGAAACACATGAAGAGCCTGAAAAGGTGTGAAAAATATGAAGAGCTTCAAAATGTTTCAAAAATATGAGGAGCATGAAACGGTCTGAAAAATAGGAGGAGCATGAAGAGGTGTTGAAAAACATAAAGAGCCTGAAAAGGTGTGAAAAATATGAAGAGCTTCAAAAGGTGTCAAAAATATGAGGAGCATGAAACGGTGTTCAAAAATAGGAAGAGCCTGAAAAAGTGTGAAAAATAAAAAGCCTCAATAGGTGTGAAATACTTGAGGAGCATGAAACGTTCTGAAAAATAGGAGGAGCATTAAGCGGTGTTCAGAAACATGAAGAGCTTGAAAAGAAGTGAAAAATATGAAGAGCTTCAAAAGGTTTCAAAATTATGAGGAGCATGAAACGGTCTGAAAAATAGGAGGAGCATTGGTCGGTGTTGAAAAATATGAAGAGCATGAAAATGTTTGACAAATATGAAGAGCTTCAAAGGGTGTCAAAAATTTAGGAGCATGAAACGGTCTGTAAAATAGGAGGAGCATGAAGCGGTGTTCAAAAACATGAAGAACCTGAAAAGTGTGAAATATATGCAGAGCTACAAATGGTGACAAAAATATGAGGCGCATGAAACGGTCTGCAAAATAAGAGGAACATGAAACGGTGTTGAAAACATGAAAAGCCTGAAAAGGTTTGAAAAATATGAAGAGCTTCAAAAGGATTGAAAAATATGAGGAGCATGAAACGGTCTGAAAAATAGGAGGAGCATGAAGCGGTGTTGAAAAACATGAAGAGCCTGAAAAGGTGTGAAATATATGAAGAGCTTCAAAAGGTGTCAAAAATATGAGGAGCATGAAACGGTCTGAAAAATAGGAGGAGCATGAAGCGGTGTTGAAAAACATGAAGATGTTGAGCATCTTTTCATGTGTTTGTTAGCCATCTGTATGTCTTCTTTGGAGAAATGTCTGTTTAGTTCTTTGGCCCATTTTATGATTGGGTCATTTATTTTTCTGGAATTGAGCTGCAGGAGTTGCTTGTATATTTTTGAGATTAATCCTTTGTTTCTTCATTTGCTGTTATTTTCTCCCAATCTGAGGGCTGTCTTTTCATCTTACTCATTATTAGAGAAATGCAAATCAAAACCACAATGAGGTACCATTACACGCCAGTCAGGATGGCTGCTATCCAAAAGTCTACAAAGAATAAATGCTGGAGAGGGTGTGGAGAAAAGGGAACCCTCTTACACTGTTGGTGGGAATGCAAACTAGTACAGCCGCTATGGAAATCAGTGTGGACATTTGTTAAAAAACTGGAAATAGAACTGCCATATGACCCAGCAATCCCACTTCTTGGCATACACACTGAGGAAACCAGATCTGAAAGAGACACGTGCACCACAATGTTCATCGCAGCACGGTTTATAATAGCCAGGACATGGAAGCAACCTAGATGCCCATCAGCAGATGAATGGATAAGGAAGCTGTGGTACATATACATCATGGAATATTACTCAACCATTAAAAGGAATTCATTTGAACCAGTCCTAATGAGATGGATGAAGCTGGAGCCCATTATACAGAGTGAAGTAAGTCAGAAAGATAAAGAACATTACAGCATACTGACACATGTATATGGAATTTAGAAAGGTGATAACGATAACCCTATATGCAGAACAGAAAAAGACAGACAGAAATACAGAACAGAGTTTTGAACTTTGTGGGAGAATGTGAGGGTGGGATATTTCAAAAGAACAGCATGTATACTATCTATGGTACAACAGATCACCACCCCAGGTGGGATGCACGAGACAAGTGCTCCGGCCTGGTGCACTGCGAAGACCCAGAGGAATCGGGTGGAGAGGGAGGTGGGAGGGGGAATCGGGATTGGGAATACATGTAAATCCATGGCTGATTCAAATCAATGTATGACAAAACCCACTGGAAAAAATAATAATAATAATAATAAATAAAAACAAAACAAAAAAAAAAAAACAAAAAAAAGAAAAACATGAAGAGCCTGAAAAGGTGTGAAATATATGAAGAGCTTCCAAAACTGTCAAAAATATGAGGAGCATGAAGCAGTCTGAAAAATAGGAGGAGCCGAAGCGATGTTGAAAAACCTGAAGAGCTTGAAAAGGTGTGAAACATGTGAAGAGCATGAAAAGGTGTCAAATATATGAGGAGCATGAAACGATCTGAAAAATAGGAGGAGCATGAAGCGGTGTTGAAAAACATTAAGAGCCTTACAAGGGATGAAAATTAAGAAGAGCTTCAAAAGGTGTCAAAAATATGAGGAGCATGAAATGGTCTGAAAAATAGGAGGAGCATGAAGCGGTGTTCAAAAACAGGAAGAGCCTGAAAAGGTGTGAAATATATGAAGAGGTTGAAAAGGTGTCAAAAATATGAGGAGAATGAAATGCTTTGAAAAATAGAAGGAGCATGAAGCGGTGTTGAAATACATGAAGAGCCTGAAAACGTGTGAAAATTATAAGGAGCTTCAAAAGGTGTGTAAATTATGAAGAGCTTCAAACGGTGTCAAAAATATGAGGAGCATGAAACGGTCTGAGAAATGTTAGGAGTATGAAACGGTGTTCATAAACATGAACAGCCTGAAAAGGTATGAAAAATATGAACAACTTCCAAAAGTGTCTAAAATATAAGGAGCATGAAACGGTCTGAAAAAGAGGAGGAGCATGAAACGGTGTTCAAAAATATGAAGAGCCTAAAAAGGTGTGAAAAATAAGAAGAGCTTCAAAAGGTGTCAATAATATGAGGAATATGAAACGGTCTGATAAAGAGGAGGAGCATGAAACCGAGTTGAAAAACATGAAGAGCCTAAAAAGGTGTGAAAAATAAGAAGAGCTTCAAAAGGTGTCAATAATATGAGGAATATGAAATGGTCTGAAAAATAAGAGGAGCATGAAGCGGTGTTGAAAAACATGAAGAGCCTGAAAATGTGTGAAATATACGAAGAGCTTCAAAAGGTGTCAAAAATATGAGGAGCATGAAACGGTCTGAAATATAGGAGGAGCATGAAGCGGTGTTGAAAAACATGAAGAGCCTGAAAAGGGGTGAAAAATATGAACAGCTTCAAATGGTGTCTAAAATATGAGGAGCATGAAACAGTCTGAAAAGTAGGAGGAGCACGAAGCTGTATTCAAAAACATGAAGAGCCTGAAAAGGTGTGCAAAATATGAAAAGCTTCAAAACGTGTCAAAAATATAAGGAGCATGAAACGGTCTGAAAAATAGGAGGAGCATGAAGCCGTGTTGAAAAACATGAAGAGCCTCAAAAGGTGTGAAATATATGAAGAGCTTCAAAAGGTGTCAAAAATATGAGGAGCATGAAATGGTCTGAAAAATAAGAGGAGCATGAAGCGGTGTTGAAAAACATGAAGAGCCTGAAAATGTGTGAAATATATGAAGAGCTTCAAAAGGTGTCAAAAATATGAGGAGCATGAAACGGTCTGAAATATAGGAGGAGCATGAAGCGGTGTTGAAAAACATGAAGAGCCTGAAAAGGTGTGATATATATGAAGAGCTTCAAAAGTTGTCAAAAATATGAGTTGTTGTCTTTTCATTTTGATTCCTTTCTATACATATTTTGATTTCTTTTTTGATTTCGTCTATGATTTGTTGGTTATTCAGAAGCGTGTTATTTAGCCTCCATATGTTTGAAGTTTTAACAATTTTTTCCCTGTAATTGAGATCTAATCTTACTGCACTGTGGTCAGAAAAGATGACTGGAATGATTTCAATTTTTTTGAATTTTCCAAGACCAGATTTATGGCCCAGAATGTGATCTATTCTGGAGAATGTTCCGTGTGCACTTGAGAAAAAGGTGAAGTTGATTGTTTTGGGGTGAAATGTCCTATAGATATCAATTAGGTCTAGCTGGTCCATTGTGTCATTTAAGGTTTGTGTTTCCTTGTTAATTTTCTGTTTAGTTGATCTATCCATAGTTGTGAGTGGGGTATTAAAGTCTCCCACTATTATTGTGTTACTATTAATTTCCTCTTTCATACTCGTTAGCGTTTGCCGTACATATTGCGGTGCTCCTATGTTGGGTGCATATATATTTATAATTGTTATATCTTCTTTTTTGATTGATCCTTTGATCATTATGTAGTGTCCTTCTTTGTCTCTTTTCACTTCCTTTATTTGAAAGTCTATTTTATCTGATATGAGTATTGCGACTCCTGCTTTCTTTTGGTCTCCGTTTGCATGAAATATTTTTTTTCCAGCCCTTCACTTTTAGTCTGTATGTGTCTCTTGTTTTGAGGTGGGTCTCTTGTAGACAGCATATATAGGGGTCTTGTTTTTGTATCCATTCAGCCAATCTTTGTCTTTTGGTTGGGGCATTCAACCCATTTACATTTAGGGTAATTATTGATAGGTGTGGTCCCGTTGCCATTTACTTTGTTGTTTTGGGTTCACGTTTATACAACCTTTCTGCATTTCCTGTCTAGAGAAGATCCTTTAGCATTTGTTGAAGAGCTGGATTGGTGGTGCTGAATTCTCTCAGCTTTTGCTTCTCTGTAAAGCTTTTGAATTCTCCTTCATATCTGAATGAGATCCTTGCTGGATACAGTAATCTAGGTTGTAGGTTATTCTCTTTCATTACTTTCAGTACGTCCTGCCATTCCCTTCTGGCCTGGAGGGTTTCTATTGATAGATCAGCTGTTATCCTTATGGGAATCCCTTTGTGTGTTATTTGTTGTTTTTCCCTTGCTGCTTTTAATATTTGTTCTTTGTGTTTGATCTTTGTTAATTTGATTAATATGTGTCTTGGGGTGTTTCGCCTTGGGTTTATCCTGTTTGGGACTCTCTGGGTTTCTTGGACTTGGGTGGCTATTTCCTTCCCCATTATAGGGAAGTTTTCAGCTATTATCTCCTCGAGTATTTTCTCATGGCCTTTCTTTTTGTCTTCTTCTTCTGGAACTCCTATGATTCGAATGTTGGGGCGTTTCACAGTGTCCCAGAGGTCCCTGAGGTTGTCCTCATTTCTTTTGATCCTTTTTTCTTTTTTCCTGTCTGCTTCATTTATTTCCACCATTTTATCTTCTACCTCACTTATCCTATCTTCTGCCTCCGTTATTCTACTCTTGGTTCCCTCCAAAGTGTTTTTGATCTCATTCATTGCATTATTCATTTGTAATTGACTCTTTTTTATTTCTTCTAGGTCTTTATTAAACCGTTCTTGAATCTTTTCAATCTTTGTTTCCAGGCTATTTATCTGTAACTCCATTTTGTTTTCAAGATTTTGGATCATTTTTATTATCATTACTCTAAATTCTTTTTCAGGTAGATTCCCTATCTCCTCCTCTTTTGTTTGACTTGGTGGGCATTTTTCATGTTCCTTTACCTGTTGGGTATTTCTTTGCCTTTTCATCTTGTTTAGCTTGCTGTATCTGGAGTGGGCTTTCTGTATTCTGGAGGTCTGTGGTTCCTTTTTGTTGTGGAGGATTAACCCAGTGGGTGGGGTTAGACGATTGGCTTGTCAAGATTTCCTGTTCAGGGAAGCTTGCGTCAGTGTTCTGGTGCGTGGAACTTGATTTCTTCTCTTTGGAGAGCAATGGAGTGCCCAGTAATGAGTTTTGAGATGGGTCTATGTGTTAGGTGTGACCTTGGGCAGCCTGTATGTTAATGTTCAGGGCTACGTTCCTGCGTTGCTGGAGAATTTGCATGGTATGTCTTGCTCTAAAACTTATTGGCTCTTGTGTGGTGGTTGGTTTCAGTGTAGGTATGGAGGCTTTAGAACACTTTCTAACACCATACACCAAAATAAACTCAAAATGGATTAAAGATCTAAATGTAAGACCAGAAACTATAAAACTCCTAGAGGAGAACATAGGCAAAACACTCTCTGACATAAATCAAAGCAAGATCCTCTATGACCCACCTCCCAGAATATTGGAAATAAAAGCAAAACTAAACAAATGGGACCTAATGAAACTTAAAAGCTTTTGCACTACAAAGGAAACTATAAGTAAGGTAAAAAGACAGCCCTCAGATTGGGAGAAAATAATAGCAAATGAAGAAACAGACAAAGGATTAACCTCAAAAATATACAAGCAACTCCTGCAGCTCAATTCCAGAAAAATAAATGACCCAATCAAAAAATGGGCCAAAGAACTAAACAGACATTTCTCCAAAGAAGACATACAGATGGCTAACAAACACATGAAAAGATGCTCAACATCACTCATTATTAGAGAAATGCAAATCAAAACCACAATGAGGTACCATTACACGCCAGTCAGGATGGCTGCTATCCAAAAGTCTACAAGCAATAAATGCTGGAGAGGGTGTGGAGAAAAGGGAACCCTCTTACACTGTTGGTGGGAATGCAAACTAGTACAGCCGCTATGGAAAACAGTGTGGAGATTTCTTAAAAAAACTGGAAATAGAACTGCCATATGACCCAGCAATCCCACTTCTGGGTATACACACTGAGGAAACCAGATCTGAAAGAGACACGTGCACCCCAATGTTCATCGCAGCACTGTTTATAATAGCCAGGACATGGAAGCAACCTAGATGCCCGTCAGCAGATGAATGGATAAGGAAGCTGTGGTACATATACACCATGGAATATTACTCAGCCATTAAAAGGAATTCATTTGAACCAGTCCTAATGAGATGGATGAAGCTGGAGCCCATTATACAGAGTGAAGTAAGCCAGAAAGATAAAGAACATTACAGCATACTGACACATGTATATGGAATTTAGAAAGGTGATAACGATAACCCTATATGCAGAACAGAAAAAGAGACACAGAAATACAGAACAGACTTTTGAACTTTGTGGGAGAATGTGAGGGTGGGATATTTCAAAAGAACAGCATGTATGCTATCTATGGTGAAACAGATCACCAGCCCAGGTGGGATGCACGAGACAAGTGCTCCAGCCTGGTGCACAGGGAAGACCCAGAGGAATCGGGTGGAGAGGGAGGTGGGAAGGGGGGATCGGGTTTGGGAATACATGTGAATCCATGGCTGATTCATATCAATGTATGACAAAACCCAATGGAAAAAAAATAATAATAAAAAAATATGAGGAGTATGAAACGGTCTGAAAAATAGAAGGAGCATGAATGGTGTTCAAAACATGAAGAGCCTGAAAAGGTGTGAAAAATATGAAGAGATACAAAAGGTCTCAAAAATATGACAAGCATGAAACGGACCGAAAAATAGGAGGAGTATGAAGCAGAGTTGAAAAACATGAAGGGCCTGAAATGGTGTGAAATACAAGAAGAGTTTCAAAAGATGTCAAAAATAAGAGGAGCATGAAACGGTCTGAAAAATAGGAGCAGCATGAAACGGTTTTGAAAAACATGAAGAGTTTCAAAAGATGTCAAAATATGAGGAGCATAAAACGGTCTGAAAAATATGAGGATCATGAAACGGTCTGAAAAATAGGAGGAGCATGAAACGGTGTTGAAAAACATGAAGAGCATGAAAAGGTGTGAAAAATATGAAGAGCTTCAAAAGGTGTCAAAGTTAGGAGGAGCATGAAACGGTCTGAAAAATGGGAGGAGCATTAAAAATGTGAAAAATATGAAGAGCATGAAAAGGTGTGAAAAATATGAAGAGCTTAAAAGGTGTCAAAAATATTAGGAGCATGAAACGGTCTGAAAAATAGGAGGAGAAAGAAAAGGTGTGAAAAAGATGAAGAGCTTGAAAAGGTGTAAAAATTATGAGGAGCATGAAACGGTCTGAAAAATAGGAGGAGCATGAAATGGTGTTGAAAAACATGAAGAGCCTGAAATGGTGTGAAAAATATGAAGATCTTCAAAAGGTGTCAAAAATATGAGATGCATGAAACGGTCTGAAAAATGTGAGGAGCATGAAGTCGTGTTGAAAAACATAAAGAGCCTGTAAAGGTGTGAAAAATATGAAAAGCTTCAAAAGCTGTGAAAAATATGAAGAGCTTCAAAAGGTGTGAAAAATGAGAGGAGCATGAAACGGTTCAAAAATAGAATGAGCATGAAGTGGTGTTGAGAAATATGAAGAGCTTGAAAAGGTGGGAAATATATGAGGAGCTTCAAAATGTGTCAAAAATATGAGGAGCATGAAACAGTCTAAAAAACAGGAGCAGCAAGAAGCGGTGTTCAAAAACATGAGAGCCTGAAAAGGTGTGAACAATATGAAGTGTTTCAAAAGGTGTGAAAAATATGAAGAGCTTCAGAAGGTATCAAAAATGAGAGGAGCAAGAAACGTTCTGAAAAATAGGAGGAGCATGAAGTGATGTTCAAAAACATGAAGAGCCTGAAAATGTTGAAAAATATGAAGAGTTTCAAAAGGTGTGAAAAATATGAAGAGCTTCAAAAGGTTTCAAAAATGAGATGAGCATGAAACGGTCTGAAAAATAGGAGGAGGATGAAGTGGTGTTGAAAAACATGAAGAGCCTGAAAAGGAGTGAAAAATATGAAGAGCTTCAAAGGTGTCAAAAATATGAGGAGCACGAAACGGTGTTCAGAAATATGAAGAGCCTGAAAAGGTATGAAAAATATGAAGAGCTTCAAAAAGTGTCAAAATTATGAGGAGCATGAAACGGTCTGAAAAACATGAGGAGCATGAAACGGTGTTCAATAACATGAAGAGCATCAAAAGGTGTGAAAAATATGAAGAGCTTCAAAAGGTGTCAAATATATGAGGAGCAAGAAACGGTCTGAAAAATAGGAGGAGCATGAAGCGGTGTTCAAAAACATGAAGAGCCTGAAAAGGAGTGAAAAATATGAAGAGCTTCAAAAGGTGCTAAAATTATGAGGAGCATGAAACGGGCTGAAATTTAGGAGGAGCATGAAACGGTGTTGAAAAAGATGAAGAGCCTGAAAAGATGTGAAAAATATGAAGAGCTTTAAAAGGTGTCAAAAATATGAGGAGCATGAAACGGTCTGAAAAATAGGAGGAGCATGAAGCGGTGTTGAATAACATGAGGAGCCTGAAAAGGTGTGAAATCTATGAAGAGCTTCAAAAGGTGACAAAATAGGAGGAGCATGAAATTTTCTGAAAAATAAAAGGAGCATGAAGTGGTGTTGAAAAACATGAAGAGCCCGAAAATGTGTGAAAAATATGAAGAGTTTCAAAAGGTGTCAAAAATATGAGAAGCATGAAACGGTCTGAAAAACATGAAGAGCCTGAAAAGGTGTGAAATATATGAACAGCTTCAAAAGCCGTCAAATATATGAGTAGCATGAAACGGTCTGAAAAATAGGAGGAGCATGAAGCGGTGTTGAAAAACATGAAGAGCCTGAAAAGGGGTGAAAAATATGAAAAACTTCAAAAGGTGTCAAAAATATGAGGAGCATGAAACGGTGTGAAAAATGGGAGGAGCATGAAATGGTGTTCAAAAACATGAAGCGCCTGAAAAGATATGAAAATTATGAAGAGCTTCAAACGGTGTCAAAACATGAGGAGCATGAAACGGTCTGAAAAAGAGGAGGAGCCTGAAGCGGTGTTCAATAACATGAAGAGCCTGAAAAGGTGTGAAATATAGGAAGAGCTTCAAAACGGGTCAAAAATATGAGGAGCATGAAAAGTTCTGAAAAATAGGAGGAGTATGAAGCAGAGTTGAAAAACATGAAGGGCCTGAAATGGTGTGAAATATAAGAGTTTCAAAAGGTGTCAAAAATAAGAGGAGCATGAAACGGTCTGAAAAATATGAGGAGCATGAAACGGTCTGAAAAATAGGAGCAGCATGAAACGGTTTTGAAAAACATGAAGAGTTTCAAAAGGTGTCAAATTATGAGGAGCATAAAACCGTCTGAAAAATATGAGGAGCATGAAATGATCTGAAAAATAGGAGGAGCATGAAACGGTGTTGAAAAATATGAAGAGCATGTAAAGGTGTGAAAAATATGAAGAGCTTCAAAAGGTGTCAAAATATGAGGAGCATGAAACGGTCTGAAAAATAGGAGGAGCATGAAAGGGTGTTGAAAAACATGAAGAGCATGAAAAGGTGTGAAAAATATGAAGAGCTTCAAAAGGTGTCAAAAATATGAGGAGCATTAAACGGTCTGAAAATATGAGGAGCATTAAACGGTCTGAAAAATAGGAGGAGCAACAAACGATGTAGAAAAACATGAAGAGTCTGAAAAGGTGTGAAAAATATGAAGAGCTTCAAAAGGTGTCAAAAATATGAGGAGCATGAAAAGGTCTGAAAAATATGAGGAGCATGAAACGGTCTGAAAAATAGGAGGAGCCGAAGCGATGTTGAAAAACCTGAAGAGCTTGAAAAGGTGTGAAACATGTGAAGAGCATGAAAAGGTGTCAAATATATGAGGAGCATGAAACGATCTGAAAAATAGGAGGAGCATGAAGCGGTGTTGAAAAACATTAAGAGCCTTACAAGGGATGAAAATTAAGAAGAGCTTCAAAAGGTGTCAAAAATATGAGGAGCATGAAATGGTCTGAAAAATAGGAGGAGCATGAAGCGGTGTTCAAAAACAGGAAGAGCCTGAAAAGGTGTGAAATATATGAAGAGGTTGAAAAGGTGTCAAAAATATGAGGAGAATGAAATGCTTTGAAAAATAGAAGGAGCATGAAGCGGTGTTGAATTACATGAAGAGCCTGAAAACGTGTGAAAATTATAAGGAGCTTCAAAAGGTGTGTAAATTATGAAGAGCTTCAAACGGTGTCAAAAATATGAGGAGCATGAAACGGTCTGAGAAATGTTAGGAGTATGAAACGGTGTTCATAAACATGAACAGCCTGAAAAGGTATGAAAAATATGAACAACTTCCAAAAGTGTCTAAAATATAAGGAGCATGAAACGGTCTGAAAAAGAGGAGGAGCATGAAACGGTGTTCAAAAATATGAAGAGCCTAAAAAGGTGTGAAAAATAAGAAGAGCTTCAAAAGGTGTCAATAATATGAGGAATATGAAACGGTCTGATAAAGAGGAGGAGCATGAAACCGAGTTGAAAAACATGAAGAGCCTAAAAAGGTGTGAAAAATAAGAAGAGCTTCAAAAGGTGTCAATAATATGAGGAATATGAAATGGTCTGAAAAATAAGAGGAGCATGAAGCGGTGTTGAAAAACATGAAGAGCCTGAAAATGTGTGAAATATACGAAGAGCTTCAAAAGGTGTCAAAAATATGAGGAGCATGAAACGGTCTGAAATATAGGAGGAGCATGAAGCGGTGTTGAAAAACATGAAGAGCCTGAAAAGGGGTGAAAAATATGAACAGCTTCAAATGGTGTCTAAAATATGAGGAGCATGAAACAGTCTGAAAAGTAGGAGGAGCACGAAGCTGTATTCAAAAACATGAAGAGCCTGAAAAGGTGTGCAAAATATGAAAAGCTTCAAAACGTGTCAAAAATATAAGGAGCATGAAACGGTCTGAAAAATAGGAGGAGCATGAAGCGGTGTTGAAAAACATGAAGAGCCTGAAAATGTGTGAAATATATGAAGAGCTTCAAAAGGTGTCAAAAATATGAGGAGCATGAAACGGTCTGAAATATAGGAGGAGCATGAAGCGGTGTTGAAAAACATGAAGAGCCTGAAAAGGTGTGATATATATGAAGAGCTTCAAAAGTTGTCAAAAATATGAGTTGTTGTCTTTTCATTTTGATTCCTTTCTATACATATTTTGATTTCTTTTTTGATTTCGTCTATGATTTGTTGGTTATTCAGAAGCGTGTTATTTAGCCTCCATATGTTTGAAGTTTTAACAATTTTTTCCCTGTAATTGAGATCTAATCTTACTGCACTGTGGTCAGAAAAGATGACTGGAATGATTTCAATTTTTTTGAATTTTCCAAGACCAGATTTATGGCCCAGAATGTGATCTATTCTGGAGAATGTTCCGTGTGCACTTGAGAAAAAGGTGAAGTTGATTGTTTTGGGGTGAAATGTCCTATAGATATCAATTAGGTCTAGCTGGTCCATTGTGTCATTTAAGGTTTGTGTTTCCTTGTTAATTTTCTGTTTAGTTGATCTATCCATAGTTGTGAGTGGGGTATTAAAGTCTCCCACTATTATTGTGTTACTATTAATTTCCTCTTTCATACTCGTTAGCGTTTGCCGTACATATTGCGGTGCTCCTATGTTGGGTGCATATATATTTATAATTGTTATATCTTCTTTTTTGATTGATCCTTTGATCATTATGTAGTGTCCTTCTTTGTCTCTTTTCACTTCCTTTATTTGAAAGTCTATTTTATCTGATATGAGTATTGCGACTCCTGCTTTCTTTTGGTCTCCGTTTGCATGAAATATTTTTTTTTCCAGCCCTTCACTTTTAGTCTGTATGTGTCTCTTGTTTTGAGGTGGGTCTCTTGTAGACAGCATATATAGGGGTCTTGTTTTTGTATCCATTCAGCCAATCTTTGTCTTTTGGTTGGGGCATTCAACCCATTTACATTTAGGGTAATTATTGATAGGTGTGGTCCCGTTGCCATTTACTTTGTTGTTTTGGGTTCACGTTTATACAACCTTTCTGCATTTCCTGTCTAGAGAAGATCCTTTAGCATTTGTTGAAGAGCTGGATTGGTGGTGCTGAATTCTCTCAGCTTTTGCTTCTCTGTAAAGCTTTTGAATTCTCCTTCATATCTGAATGAGATCCTTGCTGGATACAGTAATCTAGGTTGTAGGTTATTCTCTTTCATTACTTTCAGTACGTCCTGCCATTCCCTTCTGGCCTGGAGGGTTTCTATTGATAGATCAGCTGTTATCCTTATGGGAATCCCTTTGTGTGTTATTTGTTGTTTTTCCCTTGCTGCTTTTAATATTTGTTCTTTGTGTTTGATCTTTGTTAATTTGATTAATATGTGTCTTGGGGTGTTTCGCCTTGGGTTTATCCTGTTTGGGACTCTCTGGGTTTTCTTGGACTTGGGTGGCTATTTCCTTCCCCATTATAGGGAAGTTTTCAGCTATTATCTCCTCGAGTATTTTCTCATGGCCTTTCTTTTTGTCTTCTTCTTCTGGAACTCCTATGATTCGAATGTTGGGGCGTTTCACAGTGTCCCAGAGGTCCCTGAGGTTGTCCTCATTTCTTTTGATCCTTTTTTCTTTTTTCCTGTCTGCTTCATTTATTTCCACCATTTTATCTTCTACCTCACTTATCCTATCTTCTGCCTCCGTTATTCTACTCTTGGTTCCCTCCAAAGTGTTTTGATCTCATTCATTGCATTATTCATTTGTAATTGACTCTTTTTTATTTCTTCTAGGTCTTTATTAAACCGTTCTTGAATCTTTTCAATCTTTGTTTCCAGGCTATTTATCTGTAACTCCATTTTGTTTTCAAGATTTTGGATCATTTTTATTATCATTACTCTAAATTCTTTTTCAGGTAGATTCCCTATCTCCTCCTCTTTTGTTTGACTTGGTGGGCATTTTTCATGTTCCTTTACCTGTTGGGTATTTCTTTGCCTTTTCATCTTGTTTAGCTTGCTGTATCTGGAGTGGGCTTTCTGTATTCTGGAGGTCTGTGGTTCCTTTTTGTTGTGGAGGATTAACCCAGTGGGTGGGGTTAGACGATTGGCTTGTCAAGATTTCCTGTTCAGGGAAGCTTGCGTCAGTGTTCTGGTGCGTGGAACTTGATTTCTTCTCTTTGGAGAGCAATGGAGTGCCCAGTAATGAGTTTTGAGATGGGTCTATGTGTTAGGTGTGACCTTGGGCAGCCTGTATGTTAATGTTCAGGGCTACGTTCCTGCGTTGCTGGAGAATTTGCATGGTATGTCTTGCTCTAAAACTTATTGGCTCTTGTGTGGTGGTTGGTTTCAGTGTAGGTATGGAGGCTTTAGAACACTTTCTAACACCATACACCAAAATAAACTCAAAATGGATTAAAGATCTAAATGTAAGACCAGAAACTATAAAACTCCTAGAGGAGAACATAGGCAAAACACTCTCTGACATAAATCAAAGCAAGATCCTCTATGACCCACCTCCCAGAATATTGGAAATAAAAGCAAAACTAAACAAATGGGACCTAATGAAACTTAAAAGCTTTTGCACTACAAAGGAAACTATAAGTAAGGTAAAAAGACAGCCCTCAGATTGGGAGAAAATAATAGCAAATGAAGAAACAGACAAAGGATTAACCTCAAAAATATACAAGCAACTCCTGCAGCTCAATTCCAGAAAAATAAATGACCCAATCAAAAAAATGGGCCAAAGAACTAAACAGACATTTCTCCAAAGAAGACATACAGATGGCTAACAAACACATGAAAAGATGCTCAACATCACTCATTATTAGAGAAATGCAAATCAAAACCACAATGAGGTACCATTACACGCCAGTCAGGATGGCTGCTATCCAAAAGTCTACAAGCAATAAATGCTGGAGAGGGTGTGGAGAAAAGGGAACCCTCTTACACTGTTGGTGGGAATGCAAACTAGTACAGCCGCTATGGAAAACAGTGTGGAGATTTCTTAAAAAAAACTGGAAATAGAACTGCCATATGACCCAGCAATCCCACTTCTGGGTATACACACTGAGGAAACCAGATCTGAAAGAGACACGTGCACCCCAATGTTCATCGCAGCACTGTTTATAATAGCCAGGACATGGAAGCAACCTAGATGCCCGTCAGCAGATGAATGGATAAGGAAGCTGTGGTACATATACACCATGGAATATTACTCAGCCATTAAAAGGAATTCATTTGAACCAGTCCTAATGAGATGGATGAAGCTGGAGCCCATTATACAGAGTGAAGTAAGCCAGAAAGATAAAGAACATTACAGCATACTGACACATGTATATGGAATTTAGAAAGGTGATAACGATAACCCTATATGCAGAACAGAAAAAGAGACACAGAAATACAGAACAGACTTTTGAACTTTGTGGGAGAATGTGAGGGTGGGATATTTCAAAAGAACAGCATGTATGCTATCTATGGTGAAACAGATCACCAGCCCAGGTGGGATGCACGAGACAAGTGCTCCAGCCTGGTGCACAGGGAAGACCCAGAGGAATCGGGTGGAGAGGGAGGTGGGAAGGGGGGATCGGGTTTGGGAATACATGTGAATCCATGGCTGATTCATATCAATGTATGACAAAACCCAATGGAAAAAAAAATAATAATAAAAAAATATGAGGAGTATGAAACGGTCTGAAAAATAGAAGGAGCATGAATGGTGTTCAAAACATGAAGAGCCTGAAAAGGTGTGAAAAATATGAAGAGATACAAAAGGTCTCAAAAATATGACAAGCATGAAACGGACCGAAAAATAGGAGGAGTATGAAGCAGAGTTGAAAAACATGAAGGGCCTGAAATGGTGTGAAATACAAGAAGAGTTTCAAAAGATGTCAAAAATAAGAGGAGCATGAAACGGTCTGAAAAAATAGGAGCAGCATGAAACGGTTTTGAAAAACATGAAGAGTTTCAAAAGATGTCAAAATATGAGGAGCATAAAACGGTCTGAAAAATATGAGGATCATGAAACGGTCTGAAAAATAGGAGGAGCATGAAACGGTGTTGAAAAACATGAAGAGCATGAAAAGGTGTGAAAAATATGAAGAGCTTCAAAAGGTGTCAAAGTTAGGAGGAGCATGAAACGGTCTGAAAAATGGGAGGAGCATTAAAAATGTGAAAAATATGAAGAGCATGAAAAGGTGTGAAAAATATGAAGAGCTTAAAAGGTGTCAAAAATATTAGGAGCATGAAACGGTCTGAAAAATAGGAGGAGAAAGAAAAGGTGTGAAAAAGATGAAGAGCTTGAAAAGGTGTAAAAATTATGAGGAGCATGAAACGGTCTGAAAAATAGGAGGAGCATGAAATGGTGTTGAAAAACATGAAGAGCCTGAAATGGTGTGAAAAATATGAAGATCTTCAAAAGGTGTCAAAAATATGAGATGCATGAAACGGTCTGAAAAATGTGAGGAGCATGAAGTCGTGTTGAAAAACATAAAGAGCCTGTAAAGGTGTGAAAAATATGAAAAGCTTCAAAAGCTGTGAAAAATATGAAGAGCTTCAAAAGGTGTGAAAAATGAGAGGAGCATGAAACGGTTCAAAAATAGAATGAGCATGAAGTGGTGTTGAGAAATATGAAGAGCTTGAAAAGGTGGGAAATATATGAGGAGCTTCAAAATGTGTCAAAAATATGAGGAGCATGAAACAGTCTAAAAAACAGGAGCAGCAAGAAGCGGTGTTCAAAAACATGAGAGCCTGAAAAGGTGTGAACAATATGAAGTGTTTCAAAAGGTGTGAAAAATATGAAGAGCTTCAGAAGGTATCAAAAATGAGAGGAGCAAGAAACGTTCTGAAAAATAGGAGGAGCATGAAGTGATGTTCAAAAACATGAAGAGCCTGAAAATGTTGAAAAATATGAAGAGTTTCAAAAGGTGTGAAAAATATGAAGAGCTTCAAAAGGTTTCAAAAATGAGATGAGCATGAAACGGTCTGAAAAATAGGAGGAGGATGAAGTGGTGTTGAAAAACATGAAGAGCCTGAAAAGGAGTGAAAAATATGAAGAGCTTCAAAGGTGTCAAAAATATGAGGAGCACGAAACGGTGTTCAGAAATATGAAGAGCCTGAAAAGGTATGAAAAATATGAAGAGCTTCAAAAAGTGTCAAAATTATGAGGAGCATGAAACGGTCTGAAAAACATGAGGAGCATGAAACGGTGTTCAATAACATGAAGAGCATCAAAAGGTGTGAAAAAATATGAAGAGCTTCAAAAGGTGTCAAATATATGAGGAGCAAGAAACGGTCTGAAAAATAGGAGGAGCATGAAGCGGTGTTCAAAAACATGAAGAGCCTGAAAAGGAGTGAAAAATATGAAGAGCTTCAAAAGGTGCTAAAATTATGAGGAGCATGAAACGGGCTGAAATTTAGGAGGAGCATGAAACGGTGTTGAAAAAGATGAAGAGCCTGAAAAGATGTGAAAAATATGAAGAGCTTTAAAAGGTGTCAAAAATATGAGGAGCATGAAACGGTCTGAAAAATAGGAGGAGCATGAAGCGGTGTTGAATAACATGAGGAGCCTGAAAAGGTGTGAAATCTATGAAGAGCTTCAAAAGGTGACAAAATAGGAGGAGCATGAAATTTTCTGAAAAATAAAAGGAGCATGAAGTGGTGTTGAAAAACATGAAGAGCCCGAAAATGTGTGAAAAATATGAAGAGTTTCAAAAGGTGTCAAAAATATGAGAAGCATGAAACGGTCTGAAAAACATGAAGAGCCTGAAAAGGTGTGAAATATATGAACAGCTTCAAAAGCCGTCAAATATATGAGTAGCATGAAACGGTCTGAAAAAATAGGAGGAGCATGAAGCGGTGTTGAAAAACATGAAGAGCCTGAAAAGGGGTGAAAAATATGAAAAACTTCAAAAGGTGTCAAAAATATGAGGAGCATGAAACGGTGTGAAAAATGGGAGGAGCATGAAATGGTGTTCAAAAACATGAAGCGCCTGAAAAGATATGAAAATTATGAAGAGCTTCAAACGGTGTCAAAACATGAGGAGCATGAAACGGTCTGAAAAAGAGGAGGAGCCTGAAGCGGTGTTCAATAACATGAAGAGCCTGAAAAGGTGTGAAATATAGGAAGAGCTTCAAAACGGGTCAAAAATATGAGGAGCATGAAAAGTTCTGAAAAATAGGAGGAGTATGAAGCAGAGTTGAAAAACATGAAGGGCCTGAAATGGTGTGAAATATAAGAGTTTCAAAAGGTGTCAAAAATAAGAGGAGCATGAAACGGTCTGAAAAATATGAGGAGCATGAAACGGTCTGAAAAATAGGAGCAGCATGAAACGGTTTTGAAAAACATGAAGAGTTTCAAAAGGTGTCAAATTATGAGGAGCATAAAACCGTCTGAAAAATATGAGGAGCATGAAATGATCTGAAAAATAGGAGGAGCATGAAACGGTGTTGAAAAATATGAAGAGCATGTAAAGGTGTGAAAAATATGAAGAGCTTCAAAAGGTGTCAAAATATGAGGAGCATGAAACGGTCTGAAAAATAGGAGGAGCATGAAAGGGTGTTGAAAAACATGAAGAGCATGAAAAGGTGTGAAAAATATGAAGAGCTTCAAAAGGTGTCAAAAATATGAGGAGCATTAAACGGTCTGAAAATATGAGGAGCATTAAACGGTCTGAAAAATAGGAGGAGCAACAAACGATGTAGAAAAACATGAAGAGTCTGAAAAGGTGTGAAAAATATGAAGAGCTTCAAAAGGTGTCAAAAATATGAGGAGCATGAAAAGGTCTGAAAAATATGAGGAGCATGAAACGGTCTGAAAAATAGGAGGAGCATGAAGCGGTGTTGAAAAACATGAAGAGCCTGAAAAGGTGTGAAATATACGCAGAGCTTCAAAAGGTGTCAAAAATATGAGGAGCATGAAACGGTCTGAAAAATATGAGTAGGAAGAAATGGTGTTGAAAAACATGAAGAGCCTGAAAAGGTGTGAAAAATATGAAGAGCTTCAAAACGTGTTCAAAATATGAGGAGCATGAAACGGTCTGAATAATAGGAGGAGCAGGAAGCGGTCTTGAAAAACATGAAGAGCCTGAAAAGGTGTGAAAAATATGAAGAGCTTCAAAACGTGTCAAAAATATGAGGAGCATGAAACGGTCTGAAAAATAGGAGGAGCATGAAGCGGTGTTGAAAAACATGAAGAGCCTGAAAAGGGGTGAAAAATATGAACAGCTTCAAATGGTGTCAAAAATATTAGGAGCATGAAACAGTCTGAAAAGTAGGAAGAGCACGAAGCTGTATTCAAAAACATGAAGAGCCTGAAAAGGTGTGCAAAATATGAAAAGCTTCAAAACGTGTCAAAAATATAAGGAGCATGAAACGGTCTGAAAAATAGGAGGAGCATGAAGCCGTGTTGAAAAACATGAAGAGCCTCAAAAGGTGTGAAATATATGAAGAGCTTCAAAAGGTGTCAAAAATATGAGGAGCATGAAATGGTCTGAAAAATAAGAGGAGCATGAAGCGGTGTTGAAAAACATGAAGAGCCTGAAAATGTGTGAAATATATGAAGAGCTTCAAAAGGTGTCAAAAATATGAGGAGCATGAAACGGTCTGAAATATAGGAGGAGCATGAAGCGGTGTTGAAAAACATGAAGAGCCTGAAAAGGTGTGATATATATGAAGAGCTTCAAAAGTTGTCAAAAATATGAGTTGTTGTCTTTTCATTTTGATTCCTTTCTATACATATTTTGATTTCTTTTTTGATTTCGTCTATGATTTGTTGGTTATTCAGAAGCGTGTTATTTAGCCTCCATATGTTTGAAGTTTTAACAATTTTTTCCCTGTAATTGAGATCTAATCTTACTGCACTGTGGTCAGAAAAGATGACTGGAATGATTTCAATTTTTTTGAATTTTCCAAGACCAGATTTATGGCCCAGAATGTGATCTATTCTGGAGAATGTTCCGTGTGCACTTGAGAAAAAGGTGAAGTTGATTGTTTTGGGGTGAAATGTCCTATAGATATCAATTAGGTCTAGCTGGTCCATTGTGTCATTTAAGGTTTGTGTTTCCTTGTTAATTTTCTGTTTAGTTGATCTATCCATAGTTGTGAGTGGGGTATTAAAGTCTCCCACTATTATTGTGTTACTATTAATTTCCTCTTTCATACTTGTTAGCGTTTGCCGTACATATTGCGGTGCTCCTATGTTGGGTGCATATATATTTATAATTGTTATATCTTCTTTTTTGATTGATCCTTTGATCATTATGTAGTGTCCTTCTTTGTCTCTTTTCACTTCCTTTATTTGAAAGTCTATTTTATCTGATATGAGTATTGCGACTCCTGCTTTCTTTTGGTCTCCGTTTGCATGAAATATTTTTTTTCCAGCCCTTCACTTTTAGTCTGTATGTGTCTCTTGTTTTGAGGTGGGTCTCTTGTAGACAGCATATATAGGGGTCTTGTTTTTGTATCCATTCAGCCAATCTTTGTCTTTTGGTTGGGGCATTCAACCCATTTACATTTAGGGTAATTATTGATAGGTGTGGTCCCGTTGCCATTTACTTTGTTGTTTTGGGTTCACGTTTATACAACCTTTCTGCATTTCCTGTCTAGAGAAGATCCTTTAGCATTTGTTGAAGAGCTGGATTGGTGGTGCTGAATTCTCTCAGCTTTTGCTTCTCTGTAAAGCTTTTGAATTCTCCTTCATATCTGAATGAGATCCTTGCTGGATACAGTAATCTAGGTTGTAGGTTATTCTCTTTCATTACTTTCAGTACGTCCTGCCATTCCCTTCTGGCCTGGAGGGTTTCTATTGATAGATCAGCTGTTATCCTTATGGGAATCCCTTTGTGTGTTATTTGTTGTTTTTCCCTTGCTGCTTTTAATATTTGTTCTTTGTGTTTGATCTTTGTTAATTTGATTAATATGTGTCTTGGGGTGTTTCGCCTTGGGTTTATCCTGTTTGGGACTCTCTGGGTTTCTTGGACTTGGGTGGCTATTTCCTTCCCCATTATAGGGAAGTTTTCAGCTATTATCTCCTCGAGTATTTTCTCATGGCCTTTCTTTTTGTCTTCTTCTTCTGGAACTCCTATGATTCGAATGTTGGGGCGTTTCACAGTGTCCCAGAGGTCCCTGAGGTTGTCCTCATTTCTTTTGATCCTTTTTTCTTTTTTCCTGTCTGCTTCATTTATTTCCACCATTTTATCTTCTACCTCACTTATCCTATCTTCTGCCTCCGTTATTCTACTCTTGGTTCCCTCCAAAGTGTTTTTGATCTCATTCATTGCATTATTCATTTGTAATTGACTCTTTTTTATTTCTTCTAGGTCTTTATTAAACCATTCTTGAATCTTTTCAATCTTTGTTTCCAGGCTATTTATCTGTAACTCCATTTTGTTTTCAAGATTTTGGATCATTTTTATTATCATTACTCTAAATTCTTTTTCAGGTAGATTCCCTATCTCCTCCTCTTTTGTTCGACTTGGTGGGCATTTTTCATGTTCCTTTACCTGTTGGGTATTTCTTTGCCTTTTCATCTTGTTTAGATTGCTGTATCTGGAGTGGGCTTTCTGTATTCTGGAGGTCTGTGGTTCCTTTTTGTTGTGGAGGATTAACCCAGTGGGTGGGGTTAGACGATTGGCTTGTCGAGATTTCCTGTTCAGGGAAGCTTGCGTCAGTGTTCTGGTGCGTGGAACTTGATTTCTTCTCTTTGGAGAGCAATGGAGTGCCCAGTAATGAGTTTTGAGATGGGTCTATGTGTTAGGTGTGACCTTGGGCAGCCTGTATGTTGATGTTCAGGGCTACGTTCCTGCGTTGCTGGAGAATTTGCGTGGTATGTCTTGCTCTAAAACTTATTGGCTCTTGTGTGGTGGTTGGTTTCAGTGTAGGTATGGAGGCTTTAGAACACTTTCTAACACCATACACCAAAATAAACTCAAAATGCATTAAAGATCTAAATGTAAGACCAGAAACTATAAAACTCCTAGAGGAGAACATAGGCAAAACACTCTCTGACATAAATCAAAGCAAGATCCTCTATGACCCACCTCCCAGAATATTGGAAATAAAAGCAAAACTAAACAAATGGGACCTAATGAAACTTAAAAGCTTTTGCACTACAAAGGAAACTATAAGTAAGGTGAAAAGACAGCCTTCAGATTGGGAGAAAATAATAGCAAATGAAGAAACAGACAAAGGATTAATCTCAAAAATATACAAGCAACTCCTGCAGCTCAATTCCAGAAAAATAAATGACCCAATCAAAAAATGGGCCAAAGAACTAAACAGACATTTCTCCAAAGAAGACATACAGATGGCCAACAAACACATGAAAAGATGCTCAACATCACTCATTATTAGAGAAATGCAAATCAAAACCACAATGAGGTACTATTACACGCCAGTCAGGATGGCTGCTATCCAAAAGTCTACAAGCAATAAATGCTGGAGAGGGTGTGGAGAAAAGGGAACCCTCTTACACTGTTGGTGGGAATGCAAACTAGTACAGCCGCTATGGAAAACAGTGTGGAGATTTCTTAAAAAACTGGAAATAGAACTGCCATATGACCCAGCAATCCCACTTCTGGGTATACACACTGAGGAAACCAGATCTGAAAGAGACACGTGCACCCCAATGTTCATCGCAGCACTGTTTATAATAGCCAGGACATGGAAGCAACCTAGATTCCCCTCAGCAGATGAATGGATAAGGAAGCTGTGGTACATATACACCATGGAATATTACTCAGCCATTAAAAAGAATTCATTTGAACCAGTCCTAATGAGATGGATGAAGCTGGAGCCCATTATACAGAGTGAAGTAAGCCAGAAAGATAAAGAACATTACAGCATACTGACACATGTATATGGAATTTAGAAAGGTGATAACGATAACCCTATATGCAGAACAGAAAAAGAGACACAGAAATACAGAACAGACTTTTGAACTTTGTGGGAGAATGTGAGGGTGGGATATTTCAAAAGAACAGCATGTATGCTATCTGTCGTGAAACAGATCACCAGCCCAGGTGGGATGCACGAGACAAGTGCTCCGGCCTGGTGCACAGGGAAGACCCAGAGGAATCGGGTGGAGAGGGAGGTGGGAGGGGGGATCGGGATTGGGAATACATGTAAATCCATGGCTGATTCATATCAATGTATGACAAAACCCAATGGAAAAAAAAATAATAAAAAAATATGAGGAGCATGAAACGGTCTGAAAAATAGAAGGAGCATGAATGGTGTTCAAAACATGAAGAGCCTGAAAAGGTGTGAAAAATATGAAGAGATTCAAAAGGTCTCAAAAATATGACAAGCATGAAACGGACTAAAAAATAGAAGGAGCATGAAACGGTGTTAAAAACATGAAAAGCCTGAAAAGGTGTGAAAAATATGAAGAGCTTCAAAAGGTGTCAAAAATATGAGGAGCATGAAACGGTCTGAAAAATAAGAGGAGCATAAAGCTGTGTTGAAAACATGAAGAGCCTGAAAAGGTGTGAAATATATGAAGAGCTTCAAAAGGTGTTAAAATATGAGGAGCATGAAACGGTCTGAAAAATAGGAGGAGCATGAAGCGGTGTTGAAAAACATGAAGAGCCTGAAAAGGTGTGAAATATATGAAGAGCTTCAAAAGGTGTCAAAAATATGAGGAGCATGAAAAGTTCTGAACAATATAATTAACATGAAGCGGTGTTGAAAAACATGAAGAGCCTGAAAAGGTGTGAAAAATATGAATAGCTTTAAAAGGTGGCAAAAATATGAGGAGCATGAAACGGTCTGAAATATAGGAGGAGCACGAAGCGGTGTTGAAAAATATGAAGAGCCTGTAAAGGTGTGAAAAATATGAAAAACTTCAAAAGGTGTCAAAAATATGAGGAGCATGAAACGGTGTGAAAAATGGGAGGAGCATGAAATGGTGTTCAAAAACATGAAGAGCCTGAAAAGATATGAAAAATATGAAGAGCTTCAAACGGTGGCAAAAACATGAGGAGCATGAAACGGTCTGAAAAAGAGGAGGAGCCTGAAGCGGTGTTCAATAACATGAAGAGCCTGAAAAGGTGTGAAATATAGGAAGAGCTTCAAAACGGGTCAAAAATATGAGGAGCATGAAAAGTTCTGAAAAATAGGAGGAGTATGAATCAGAGTTGAAAAACATGAAGGGCCTGAAATGGTGTGAAATATAAGAAGAGTTTCAAAAGGTGTCAAAAATAAGAGGAGCATGAAACGGTCTGAAAAATAGGAGGAGCATGAAATGGTCTGAAAAATAGGAGCAGCATGAAACGGTTTTGAAAAACATGAAGAGTTTCAAAAGGTGTCAAAATATGAGGAGCATAAAACCGTCTGAAAAATATGAGGAGCATAAAACGTTCTGAAAAATATGGGGAGCATGAAACAGTGTTGAAAAACATGAAGAGCATGAAAAGGTGTGAAATATATGAAGAGCTTCAAAAGGTGTCAAAATATGAGGAGCATGAAACGGTCTGAAAAATAGGAGGAGCATGAAAGGGTGTTGAAAAACATGAAAAGCATGAAAAGGTGTGAAAAATATGAAGAGCTTCAAAAGGTGTCAAAAATATGAGGAGCATGAAACGGTCTGAAAAATATGAGGAGCATTAAACGGTCTGAAAAATAGGAGGAGCAAGAAACGATGTAGAAAAACATGAAGAGTCTGAAAAGGTTTGAAAAATATGAAGAGCTTCAAAAGGTGTCAAAAATATGAGGAGCATGAAAAGGTCTGAAAAATATGAGGAGCATGAAACGGTCTGAAAAATATGAGTAGCAAGAAATGGTGTTGAAAATCATGAAGAGCCTGAAAAGGTGTGAAAAATATGAAGAGCTTCAAAAGGTGTCAAAATATGAGGAGCATGAAACGGTCTGAAAAATAGGAGGAGCATGAAAGGGTGTTGAAAAACATGAAGAGCATGAAAAAGTGTGAAAAATATGAAGAGCTTCAAAAGGTGTCAAAAATATGAGGAGCATGAAACGGTCTGAAAAATATGAGGAGCATGAAACGGTCTGAAAAATAGGAGGAACATGAAGCGGTGTTGAAAAACATGAAGAGCCTGAAAAGGTGTGAAATTTATGCAGAGCTTCAAAAGTTGTCAAAAATATGAGGAGCATGAAACGGTCTGAAAAATATGAGTAGGAAGAAATGGTGTTGAAAATCATGAAGAGCCTGAAAAGGTGTGAAAAATATGAAGAGCTTCAAAACGTGTTCAAAATATGAGGAGCATGAAACGGTCTGAATAATAGGAGGAACATGAAGCGGTCTTGAAAAACATGAAGAGCCTGAAAAGGTGTGAAAAATATGAAGAGCTTCAAAACGTGTCAAAAATATGAGGAGCATGAAACGGTCTGAAAAATAGGAGGAGCATGAAGCGGTGTTGAAAAACATGAAGAGCCTGAAAAGGGGTGAAAAATATGAAGAGCTTCAAAAGGTATCAAAAATATGAGGAGCATGAAACGGTCTGAAAAATAAGAGGAGCATGAAGCGGTGTTGAAAAACTTGAAGAGCCTGAAAGTGTGTGAAATATATGAAGAGCTTCAAAAGGTGTCAAAAATATGAGGAGCATGAAACGGTCTGAAATATAGGAGGAGCATGAAGCGGTGTTGAAAAACATGAAGAGCCTGAAAAGGGGTGAAAAATATGAACAGCTTCAAATGGTGTCAAAAATATGAGGAGCATGAAACAGTCTGAAAAGTAGGAGGAGCACGAAGCTGTATTCAAAAACATGAAGAGCCTGAAAAGGTGTGCAAAATATGAAAAGCTTCAAAACGTGTCAAAAATATAAGGAGCATGAAACGGTCTGAAAAATAGGAGGAGCATGAAGCCGTGTTGAAAAACATGAAGAGCCTCAAAAGGTGTGAAATATATGAAGAGCTTCAAAAGGTGTCAAAAATATGAGGAGCATGAAATGGTCTGAAAAATAAGAGGAGCATGAAGCGGTGTTGAAAAACATGAAGAGCCTGAAAATGTGTGAAATATATGAAGAGCTTCAAAAGGTGTCAAAAATATGAGGAGCATGAAACGGTCTGAAATATAGGAGGAGCATGAAGCGGTGTTGAAAAACATGAAGAGCCTGAAAAGGTGTGATATATATGAAGAGCTTCAAAAGTTGTCAAAAATATGAGTTGTTGTCTTTTCATTTTGATTCCTTTCTATACATATTTTGATTTCTTTTTTGATTTCGTCTATGATTTGTTGGTTATTCAGAAGCGTGTTATTTAGCCTCCATATGTTTGAAGTTTTAACAATTTTTTCCCTGTAATTGAGATCTAATCTTACTGCACTGTGGTCAGAAAAGATGACTGGAATGATTTCAATTTTTTTGAATTTTCCAAGACCAGATTTATGGCCCAGAATGTGATCTATTCTGGAGAATGTTCCGTGTGCACTTGAGAAAAAGGTGAAGTTGATTGTTTTGGGGTGAAATGTCCTATAGATATCAATTAGGTCTAGCTGGTCCATTGTGTCATTTAAGGTTTGTGTTTCCTTGTTAATTTTCTGTTTAGTTGATCTATCCATAGTTGTGAGTGGGGTATTAAAGTCTCCCACTATTATTGTGTTACTATTAATTTCCTCTTTCATACTCGTTAGCGTTTGCCGTACATATTGCGGTGCTCCTATGTTGGGTGCATATATATTTATAATTGTTATATCTTCTTTTTTGATTGATCCTTTGATCATTATGTAGTGTCCTTCTTTGTCTCTTTTCACTTCCTTTATTTGAAAGTCTATTTTATCTGATATGAGTATTGCGACTCCTGCTTTCTTTTGGTCTCCGTTTGCATGAAATATTTTTTTCCAGCCCTTCACTTTTAGTCTGTATGTGTCTCTTGTTTTGAGGTGGGTCTCTTGTAGACAGCATATATAGGGGTCTTGTTTTTGTATCCATTCAGCCAATCTTTGTCTTTTGGTTGGGGCATTCAACCCATTTACATTTAGGGTAATTATTGATAGGTGTGGTCCCGTTGCCATTTACTTTGTTGTTTTGGGTTCACGTTTATACAACCTTTCTGCATTTCCTGTCTAGAGAAGATCCTTTAGCATTTGTTGAAGAGCTGGATTGGTGGTGCTGAATTCTCTCAGCTTTTGCTTCTCTGTAAAGCTTTTGAATTCTCCTTCATATCTGAATGAGATCCTTGCTGGATACAGTAATCTAGGTTGTAGGTTATTCTCTTTCATTACTTTCAGTACGTCCTGCCATTCCCTTCTGGCCTGGAGGGTTTCTATTGATAGATCAGCTGTTATCCTTATGGGAATCCCTTTGTGTGTTATTTGTTGTTTTTCCCTTGCTGCTTTTAATATTTGTTCTTTGTGTTTGATCTTTGTTAATTTGATTAATATGTGTCTTGGGGTGTTTCGCCTTGGGTTTATCCTGTTTGGGACTCTCTGGGTTTCTTGGACTTGGGTGGCTATTTCCTTCCCCATTATAGGGAAGTTTTCAGCTATTATCTCCTCGAGTATTTTCTCATGGCCTTTCTTTTTGTCTTCTTCTTCTGGAACTCCTATGATTCGAATGTTGGGGCGTTTCACAGTGTCCCAGAGGTCCCTGAGGTTGTCCTCATTTCTTTTGATCCTTTTTTCTTTTTTCCTGTCTGCTTCATTTATTTCCACCATTTTATCTTCTACCTCACTTATCCTATCTTCTGCCTCCGTTATTCTACTCTTGGTTCCCTCCAAAGTGTTTTTGATCTCATTCATTGCATTATTCATTTGTAATTGACTCTTTTTTATTTCTTCTAGGTCTTTATTAAACCATTCTTGAATCTTTTCAATCTTTGTTTCCAGGCTATTTATCTGTAACTCCATTTTGTTTTCAAGATTTTGGATCATTTTTATTATCATTACTCTAAATTCTTTTTCAGGTAGATTCCCTATCTCCTCCTCTTTTGTTCGACTTGGTGGGCATTTTTCATGTTCCTTTACCTGTTGGGTATTTCTTTGCCTTTTCATCTTGTTTAGATTGCTGTATCTGGAGTGGGCTTTCTGTATTCTGGAGGTCTGTGGTTCCTTTTTGTTGTGGAGGATTAACCCAGTGGGTGGGGTTAGACGATTGGCTTGTCGAGATTTCCTGTTCAGGGAAGCTTGCGTCAGTGTTCTGGTGCGTGGAACTTGATTTCTTCTCTTTGGAGAGCAATGGAGTGCCCAGTAATGAGTTTTGAGATGGGTCTATGTGTTAGGTGTGACCTTGGGCAGCCTGTATGTTGATGTTCAGGGCTACGTTCCTGCGTTGCTGGAGAATTTGCGTGGTATGTCTTGCTCTAAAACTTATTGGCTCTTGTGTGGTGGTTGGTTTCAGTGTAGGTATGGAGGCTTTAGAACACTTTCTAACACCATACACCAAAATAAACTCAAAATGCATTAAAGATCTAAATGTAAGACCAGAAACTATAAAACTCCTAGAGGAGAACATAGGCAAAACACTCTCTGACATAAATCAAAGCAAGATCCTCTATGACCCACCTCCCAGAATATTGGAAATAAAAGCAAAACTAAACAAATGGGACCTAATGAAACTTAAAAGCTTTTGCACTACAAAGGAAACTATAAGTAAGGTGAAAAGACAGCCTTCAGATTGGGAGAAAATAATAGCAAATGAAGAAACAGACAAAGGATTAATCTCAAAAATATACAAGCAACTCCTGCAGCTCAATTCCAGAAAAATAAATGACCCAATCAAAAAATGGGCCAAAGAACTAAACAGACATTTCTCCAAAGAAGACATACAGATGGCCAACAAACACATGAAAAGATGCTCAACATCACTCATTATTAGAGAAATGCAAATCAAAACCACAATGAGGTACTATTACACGCCAGTCAGGATGGCTGCTATCCAAAAGTCTACAAGCAATAAATGCTGGAGAGGGTGTGGAGAAAAGGGAACCCTCTTACACTGTTGGTGGGAATGCAAACTAGTACAGCCGCTATGGAAAACAGTGTGGAGATTTCTTAAAAAACTGGAAATAGAACTGCCATATGACCCAGCAATTCCACTTCTGGGTATACACACTGAGGAAACCAGATCTGAAAGAGACACGTGCACCCCAATGTTCATCGCAGCACTGTTTATAATAGCCAGGACATGGAAGCAACCTAGATGCCCGTCAGCAGATGAATGGATAAGGAAGCTGTGGTACATATACACCATGGAATATTACTCAGCCATTAAAAGGAATTCATTTGAACCAGTCCTAATGAGATGGATGAAGCTGGAGCCCATTATACAGAGTGAAGTAAGCCAGAAAGATAAAGAACATTACAGCATACTGACACATGTATATGGAATTTAGAAAGGTGATAACGATAACCCTATATGCAGAACAGAAAAAGAGACACAGAAATACAGAACAGACTTTTGAACTTTGTGGGAGAATGTGAGGGTGGGATATTTCAAAAGAACAGCATGTATGCTATCTGTGGTGAAACAGATCACCAGCCCAGGTGGGATGCACGAGACAAGTGCTCCGGCCTGGTGCACAGGGAAGACCCAGAGGAATCGGGTGGAGAGGGAGGTGGGAGGGGGGATCGGGTTTGGGAATACATGTAAATCCATGGCTGATTCATATCAATGTATGACAAAACCCAATGGAAAAAAAAATAATAAAAAAATATGAGGAGCATGAAACGGTCTGAAAAATAGAAGGAGCATGAATGGTGTTCAAAACATGAAGAGCCTGAAAAGGTGTGAAAAATATGAAGAGCTTCAAAAGGTGGCAAAATTATCAAGATCATGAAACGTACTGAAAAATAGCAGGAGCCTGAAGCGGTGTTGAAAAACATGAAGAGGCTGCAAAGGTGTGAATAACATGAAGAGCTTAAATAGGTGTTACAAATATGAGGAGAATTAAACGGTCTGAAAAATAGGAGGAGCATGAAGCGGTGTTCAAAAACATGAAGAGCCTGAAAGGTGTGAACAATATGAAGAACTTCAAAAGGTGTCAAAAATATGAGGAGCATGAAACAGTCTGAAAAATAGGAGGAGCACGAAACGGTCTGAAAAAAAGGAGGAGCATGAAGCGGTATTCAAAAACATGAAGAGCCTGAAAAGGTGTGAAAAATATGAAGAACTTCAAAAGGTGTCAAAAATATGAGGAGCATGAAACGGTCTGAAAAATAGGAGGAGCATGAAGTGGTGTTGAAAAACATGAAGAGCCAGAAAAATTGTGAAATATATGAAGAGCTTCAAAAGGTGCTAAAATTATAAGGAGCATGAAACAGTCTGAAAAATAGGAGGAGCATGAACGGTGTTGAAAACATGAGAGCAAGAAAAGGTGTGAAAAATATGAGGAGCTTCAAAAGGTATGAAAAATATGAGGAGCATTAAACGGTCTGAAAAAGAGGAGGAGCATGAAGTGGTGTTGAAAACTTGAAGAGCCTGAAAAGGAGTGAAAAATATGAAGAGCTTCAAAAAGTGTCAAAAATATGAGGTGCTTCAAAAGGTTTCAAAAATATGAGGAGCATGAAACGGTCTGAAAAATAGGAGGACCATTAAACGGTCTGAAAAATAGGAGAAGCATGAAACGGTGTTGAAAAACATGAAGAGCTTCAAAAGGTGTCAAAATATCAGGAGCATAAAACGGTCTGAAAAATATGAGGAGCATGAAACTGTCTGAAAAATAGGAGGAGCATGTTGCGGTGTTCAAAAACATGAAGAGCCTGAAAAGGTGTGAAATATATGAATAGCTTCAAAAGCTGTCAAAAATATGAGGAGCATTAAACGGTCTGAAAAAATAGGAGAACCATGAAGCAGTGTTGAAAAACATGAAGAGCCTGAAATGGTGTGAAAAATATGAAGAGTTTAAAAAGTTTTTAAAAATCTGAGGAGCATGATACATTCTGAAATATACGAGGTGCAAGAAACAGTGCTCAAAAACAAAAAGAGCCTGAAAAGGTGTGAAATATATAAAGAGCTTAAAAAGGTGTCAAAAATATGAGGAGCATGCAACAGTCTGAAAAATAAAAGGAGCATGAAGCGGTCTTCCAAAACAAAAAGAGTCTGAAAAGGTGTGAAAAATACGAAGAGCTTCAAAAGGTGTGAAATATATGAGGAGCATGAAACGGTCTGAAAAATAGGAGGAGTGTGAAGCGGTGTTCAAAAAATGAAGAGCCTGAAAGGTGTGAAAATATGAAGAGCTTCAAAAGGTGTCAAAAATATGAGGAGCATAAACTGTCTGAAAAATAGGATGAACATGAAGTGGTGTTCAGAAACAGGAAGAGCCTGAAAAGGTGTGCACAATATGAAGAGTTTCAAAATGTGTGAAAAATATGAGGAGCATGAAACGGTCTGAAAAATTGGAGGAGCATGAAACGGTGTTGAAAACATGAAGAGCCTGAAAAGACGTGAAAAATATGAAGAGCTTCAAAAGGTGTGAAAAATATGAGGAACATGAAATGGTCTGAAAAATAGGAGGAGCATGAATCGGTGTTGAAAATCATGAAGAAGCTGAAAACGAATGAAAAATATGAAGAACTTCAAAAGGTGTGAAAAATAGGAGGAGCATGAAGCGGTGTTCAAAAACATGAAGAGCCTGAAAAGCTGTGAAAAACATGAAGACCTTCAAAAGGTGTGAAAAAGAGGAGGAGCATGTAGCGATGTTCAAAAACATGAAGAGCCTGAAAAGGTGTGAAAAATATGAAGAGCTTCAAAAATTGTCAAAAATATGAGGAGCATGAAATGGTCTGAAAATATATGAAGAGCTTCAAAATGTGTTAAAAACAGGAGGAGCATGAAACGGTGTTCAAAAACATTAAAGGCCTGAAAAGGTGTGAAAAATATGAAGAGCTTCAAAAGGTGTCAAAATTATGAGGAGCATGAAACGGTCTGAAAAATAGGAGGAGCATGAAGCGGTGTTGAAAATCATGAAGAGCCTGAAAGGTGGTGAAATATATGAAGAGTTTCAAAAGGTGTGAAAAATATGAAGAGCTTCAAAATGTGTCAAATATAGGAGGAACATGAAACGGTCTGAAAAGTAGTAGCATGAAACGGTGTTGAAAAACATGAAGAGCCTGAAAAGGTGTGAAAAATATGAAGAGCTTCAAAAGGTGTCAAAAATGAGAGGAGCATGAAACGGTGTTCAAAAACATGAAGAGCCTGAAAAGGTGTGAAAATTATGAAGAGCTTAAAAAGTTGTCAAAAATATGAGGAGCATGAAACGGTCTGAAAAATAGGAGGAGCATGAAACGGTGTTGAAAACATGAAGAGCATGAAAAGTTGTGGAAAATATGAAGAGCTTAATAGGGTGTCAAAAATACAAGGAGCAAGAAACGGTCTGAAAAATATGAGGAGCATGAAGCGGTGTTGAATAACATGAAGAGCCTGAAAATGTCCGAAAAATATGAAGAGCTTCAAAAGGTGTCAAAAATATGAGGAGCATGAAACGGTCTGAAAAAAGGAGCAGCATGCCACGGTGTTGAAAAACATGAAGAGCCTGAAAAGGGGTGAGAAATATGAAGAGATTCAAAAGGTGTCAAAAATATGAGGAGCATGAGACGGTCTGAAAAATAGAAGGAGCATGAAGTGGTGTTGAAATGCATGAAGAACCTAAAAAGGTGTGAAAAATATGAACAGCTTCAAAAGGTGTTAAAAGTATGAGAATCCTGTAACGGTCTGAAAAAGAGGAGGAGTGTGAAGCGGTGTTCAAAAACATGAAGAGACTGAAAAGGTGTGAATAATACGAAGAGTTTCAAAAAGTGAAAAATAAGATGAGCATGAAATGGACTGAAAAATAGGAGGAGCATGAAGCGGTGTTCAAAAACATGAAGAGCCTGAAAAGGTGTGAAAAATATGAAGAGCTTCAAAAGGTGTCAAAAATATGAGGAGCATGAAACGGTCTGAAAAATAGGAGGAGCATGAATCTGTGTTAAAAAACATGAAGAGCCTGAAAAGGTGTGAAAAATAGGAAGAGCTTCAAAATGTGTCAAATATATGAGGAACTTGAAACGTTCTGAAAATAGGAGGAGCATGAAGCGGTGTTCAAAAACATGAAGAGCCTGAAAAGGTGTGAAAAATATGAAGAGTTTCAAACCGTGTCAAAAATATGAGGAGCATGAACGGAATGAAAAATAGGAGGAGCATGAAGCGGTGTTCCAAAACATGAAGAACTTGAAAAGGTGTGAAAAATATGAAGACTTTCAAAAGGTGTGAAAAATAGAAGGAGCATGAAGCGGTGTTCAAAAACCTGAAGAGCCTGAAAAGCTGTGAAAAACATGAATACTTTCAAAAGGTGTGAAAAATAGGAGGAGCATGAAGCGGTGTTCAAAAACATTAAAGGCCTGAAAAGGTGTGAAAAGTATGAAGAGCTTCAAAAGGTGTCAAAAATATGAGGAGCATGAAACGGTCTGAAAAATAGGAGGAGCATGAAGCGGTGTTTAAAAACATGAAGAGCCTGAAAAGGTGTGAAAAATATGAAGAGCTTCAAATGGTGTCAAAAATATGAGGAGCATGAAACGGTCTGAAAAATAGGAGCATGAAACGGTCTGAAAAATAGGAGGAGCATGAAGCGGTGTTGAAAAACATGAAGAGCCTGAAAAAGTGTGAAAAATATGAAGAGCTTCAAAAGGTGTCAAAAATATGAGGAGCATGAAACGGTCTGAAAAATAGGAGGAGCATGAAGCGGTGTTTAAAAACATGAAGAGCCTGAAAAGGTGTGAAAAATATGAAGAGTTTCAAAAGTTGTCAAAAATATGAGGAGCATGAAATGGTCTGAAAAAATATGAAGAGCTTCAACATGTGTCAAAAACAGGAGGAGCATGAAACGGTGTTCAAAAACATTAAAGGCCTGAAAAGGTGTGAAAAGTATGAAGAGCTTCAAAAGGTGTCAAAAATATGAGGAGCATGAAACGGTCTTAAAAATAGGAGGAGCATGAATCTGTGTTAAAAAACATGAAGAGCCTGAAAAGGTGTGAAAAATATGAAGAGCTTCAAATGGTGTCAAAAATATGAGGAGCATGAAACGGTCTGAAAAATAGGAGCATGAAACGGTCTGAAAAATAGGAGGAGCATGAAGCGGTGTTGAAAAACATGAAGAGCCTGAAAAAGAGTGAAAAATATGAAGAGCTTCAAAAGGTGTCAAAAATATGAGGAGCATGAAACGGTATGAAAAATATGAGGAGCAAGAAACGGTATTCAAAAACAGGAAGAGCCTGAAAACGTATGAAAAATATGAAGAGGTTCAAAAGGTTTCAAAATATGAGGAGCATGAAACCGTCTGAAAAGTAGGAGGAGCATGAAGCGGTGTTGAAAAACATGAAGAGCCTGAAAAGATGTGAAATATATCAAGAGCTTCAAAAGATGTCAAAAGTATGAGGAGCATGAAACGGTCTGAAAAATAGGAGGAGCATGAAATGGTGTTGAAAAACATGAAGAGCATGAAAAGTTTGAAAAATATGAAGAGCTTCAAAAGGTGCCAAAAATAGGAGTAACATGAAACGGTGTTCAAAAACTTGAAGAGCCTGAAAAGGTGTGAAAAATATGAAGAGCTTAAAAACGTGTGAAAAATATGAAGAGCTTCAAAAGGTGTCAAAAATATCAGGAGCATGAAACAGCCTGAAAAATAGGAGGAGCATGAAACGGTGTTGAAAACCAAGAAGAGCATGAAAGGTTTGAAAAATATGAAGAGCTTCAAAAGGTGCCAAAAATAGGAGTAGCATGAAACGGTGTTCATAAACTTGAAGAGCCTGAGAAGGTTTGAAAAATATGAAGAGCTTAAAAGGTGTCAAAAATATGAGGAGCATGAAACGTTCTGAAAAATAGGAGGAGCATGAAGCGGTGTTGAAAAACATGAAGAGCCTGAAACGTGTGAAAAATATGAAGAGCTACAAAAGGTTTGAAAAATATGAGGAGCATGAAACGGTCTGAAAAATAAGAGGAGCATGAAATGTTGTTGAAAACAGGAAAGGCCTGAAAAGGTGTGAAAAATAAGAAGAGCTTCAAAAGGTGTCAAAATTATGAGAAGTATGTAAGGGTCTGAAAAATAGGAGTAGTATGATGCGGTGTTCAAATACATGAAGAGCCTCAAAAGGTGTGAAAAACATGAAGAACTTCAAAAGGTGTGAAAAATAGGAGGTGCATGAAGCGGTGTTCAAAAACATGAAGAGCCTGAAAAGCTGTGAAAAACATGAAGACCTTCAAAAGGTGTGAGAAAGAGGAGGAGCATGAAGCCATGTTCAAAAACATGAAGAGCCTGAAAAGGTGTGAAAAATATGAAGAGCTTCAAAAATTGTCAAAAATATGAGGAGCATGAAATGGTCTGAAAAAATATGAAGAGCTTCAAAATGTGTCAAAAACAGGAGGAGAAGGAAACGGTGTTCAAAAACAATAAAGGCCTCAAAAGGTGTGAAAAATATGAAGAGCTTCAAAAGGTGTCAAAATTATGAGGAGCATGAAACGGTCTGAAAAATAGGAGGAGCATGAAGCGGTGTTGAAAATCATGAAGAGCCTGGAAAGGTGGTGAAATATATGAAGAGTTTCAAAAGTTTTCAAAAATATGAGGAGCATGAAATTGTCTGAAAAAATATGAAGAGCTTCAAAATGTGTCAAAAAAAGGAGGAGCTGGAAATGGTGTTCAAAACCTTTGAGAGCCTGAAAAGTTGTGAAAAATAAGAAGAGCTTCACAAGGTGTCAAAAATGAGAAGAGCATGAAACGGTCTGAAAAATAGGAGGAGCATGAAGTGGTGTTGAAAAACATGAAGAGCCTGTAAAGTTGTGAAATATATGAAGAGCTTCAAAATGTGTCAAAATTATGAGGAGCATGAAACGGACTGAAAAACAGGAGCCCCATGAAGTGGTGTTGAAAAACATGAAGAGCCCGAAAAGGTGTGAAAAATATGAAGAGCTTCAAAAGGTGTCAAAAATATGAGAAGCCTGAAACGGTCTGAAAAACTGGAGGATCATGAAGCGGTGTTGCAAAATATGAAGAGCCTGAAAAGGTGTGAAAAATATGAAGGTCTTCAAAAGGTTTCAAAAATATGGGAAGCATGAAACAGTCTGAACAATAGTAGGATCATGAAGCGCTCTTGAAAAACATGAAGAGCCTGAAAAGTTGTTGAATATATGAAGGGCTTCAAAAGGCGTCAAAGATATGAGGTGCATGAAACGGTCTGAAAAATAGGAGGAGCATAAAACGGTGTTCAAAAACATGAAGAGCCTGAAGAGGTGTGAAAAATATGAAGAGCTTCAAAAGCTGTGAAATAAATGAGAAGCATGAAACGGTCTGGAAAAATAGGAGGAGCATGAAGCGGTGTTGAAAAAAAAGGAGAGTCTGAAAAGGTGTGAAAAATATGAAGAGCTTGAAAAGGTATGAAAAATATGAGGAGCCTGAAACTGTATGAAAAATAGGAGAAGCATGAAGCGGTTTTGAAAAACTGAAGACCCGGAAAATATGTGAAAAATAGGAAGAGCTTCAAAAAGTGTCAAAAATATGAGGAGGATGAAACGGTTAATATAGTAGGAGCATGAAACGGAGTTCAAAAACATTAAGAGCCTGAAAAGGTGTGAAAAATATGGAGCTTCAAAAGGTGTGAAATACATGAGGAGCATGAAACGGTCTGAAATATAGCTGGAGCATGAAGCAGTGTTCAAAAACCTGAAGAGCCTGAAAAGGTGTGAAAATATGTAGAGCTCCAAAAGGTGTGAAAAATAGGAGGAGCATGAAACGGTCTGAAAAATAGGAGGAGCAAGAAGCAGTCCTCAAAATCATGAAGAATCTGAAAAACTGTGAAAAATATGAAGATCTTCAAAAGGTGTGAAAAATAGGAGGTGCATGAAGAGGTGTTCAAAAACATGAAGAGCCTGAAAAGGTGTGAAAAATATGAAGAGCTTCAAAAGGTGTCAAGAATATGAGGAGCATGAAACGGTCTGAAAAATAGGAGGAGCATGAAGTGGTGTTGAAAAACATGAAGAGTCTGGAAAACTGTGAAAAATATGAAGATCTTCAAAAGGTGTGAAAAATAGGAAGTGCATGAAGCGGTGTTCAAAAACATGAAGAGCCTGAAAAGGTGTGAAAAATATGAAGAGCTTCAAAAGGTGTGAAATACATGAGGAACATTAAATGGTCTGAAAAATAGGAGGAGCATGAGGCGGTGTTCTAAAACATGAAGAGCCTGAAAAAGTGTGAAAAATATGAAGAGCTTCAAAAGGCGTGAAAAATATGAGGAGCGTCAAAAGGTGTCAAAAATGAGATGAGCATGAAACGGTCTGAAAATTAGGAGCATCATGAAGCAGTGTTGCAAACATGAAGAGGCGGAAAAGGTGTGAAAAATGTGAAGAGCTTCAAAAGGTGTCAAAAATATGAGGAGCATGAAACGGTCTGAAAAATAGGAGGAGCATGAAACGGTGTTCAAAAATATGAAGAGCCTGAAAATGTGTGAAAAATATGAAGAGCTTCAAAAGGTGTGAAATATATGAAGAGCATGAAACGGTCTAAAAATTGGAGTATCATGAAGCGGTGTTGAAAAACAATAAGAGCCTGAAAAAATGTGAAAAACATGAAGAGCTTCAAAAGGTGTGAAAAATATGAGGAGCATGAAACGGTCTGAAATATAGGAGGAGCATGAAACGGTGTTGAAAAACATGAAGAGTCTGAAAAGGTGTGAAAAATATGAAGAGCTTCAAAAGGTGTCAAAAATATGAGGAGCATGAAACGGACTGAAAATTGGAAGGAGCATGAAACGGTGTTGAAATACATGAAGAGCCTGAAAAGGTGTGAAAAATATGTAGAGCTTCCAAACGTGTCAAAAATATGAAGAGCATGAAACAGTCTGAAAAATAGGAGGAGCAAGAAGCGGTCCTCAAAATCATGAAGAGCCTGAAAAACTGTGAACAATATGAAGATCTTCAAAAGGTGTGAAAAATAGGAGGTGCATGAAGCGGTGTTCAATAACATGAAGAGACTGAAGGTGTGAAAAATATGAAAAGCTTCAAAAGGTGTGAAAAACATGAGGAACATGAAACAGTCTGAAAAATAGGAGGAGCATGAAGCGGTGTTAAAAAACATGAAGAGCCTGAAAGGGTGTGAACAATATGAAGAGCTTCAAAAGGTGTCAAAAATATGAGAGCATGAAAAGGCCAGAAAAATAGGAGGAGCTTGAAGTGGAATTGAGAAACATGTAGAGCTTGAAAAGGTGTGAAAAATATGAAGAGCTTCAAAAGGTGTGAAAAATATGAAGAGCTTCAAATGGAGTCAAAAAAGAGAAGAGCATTAAACGGTCTGAAAAATAGCTGGAGCATGAAGCAGTGTTCAAAAACATGAAGAGCCTGAAAAGGTGTGAAAAATATGAAGAGTTTCAAAAGGTATCAAAAATATGAGGAGCATGAAACGGTCTGAAAATTAGAAGGAGCATGAAACGGTGTTGAAATACATGAAGAGCCTGAAAAGGTGTGAAAAATATGTAGAGCTCCAAAAGGTGTGAAAAATAGGAGGAGCATGAAACGGTCTGAAAAATAGGAGGAGCAAGAAGCAATCCTCAAAATCATGAAGAACCTGAAAAACTGTGAAAAATATGAAGATCTTCAAAAGGTGTGAAAAATAGGAGGTGCATGAAGAGGTGTTCAAAAACATGAAGAGCCTGAAAAGGTGTGAAAAATATGAAGAGCTTCAAAAGGTGTGAAAAATAGGAGGAGCATGAAGTGGTGTTAAAAAAAATGAAGTACCTGAAAAGGTGTTAAAACTATGAAGAGCTTCAAAATGTGTCAAAAATATGAGGAGCATGAAACGGTCAAAAAAAAAGGAGGCCATGAAACGGTGTTCAAAAACATGAAGAGCCTGAAAAGGTGTGAAAAATATGAAGAGCTTCAAAACATGTCAAAAATATGAGGAGCATGTAACGGTCTGAAAAATTGGAGGAGGAAGAAACGGTGTTGAAAAACATGAAGAGCCTGAAAACGTGTGACAAATATGAAGAGCTTCAAAAGGTGTGAAATACATGAGGAGCATGAAACGGTCTGAAAAATAGGAGGAGCATGAAGCGGTGTTCAAAATCATGAACAGCCTGAAAAGATGTGAAAAATATGAAGACCTTCAAAAGGTGTCAAAAATATGACGAGCATGAAGCAATCTGAAAAATAGGAGGAGCATGAAGCCATGTTGAAAAACAATAAGAGCCTGAAAAGGTGTGAAAAACATGAAGAGCTTTAAAAGGTGTGAAAAATATGAGGAGGGTGAAACGGTCTGAAAAATAGAGGAGCATGAAGCGGTGTTGAAAAACATGAAGAGTCTGAAAAGGTGTGAAAAATATGAAGAGCTTCAAAATTTGTCAAAAATATGAGGTACATGAAACGGTCTTAAAAATAGGAGGAGCATGAAGTGGTGTTGAAAAACATGAAGAGCCTGAAAAGGTGTGAAAAATATGAAGAGCTTCAAAAGGTGTGAAATACATGAGGAGCATGAAACGGTCCGAAAAATAGGAGGAGCATGAAGTGGTGTACAGAATCATGAAGAGTTTGAAAAGGTGTGAAATATATGAAGAGCATGAAACGGTCTGAAAAATAGGAGGTGTATTAAGCGGTTGTCAAAAACTTGAAGAGCCTGAGAAGTTGTGAAAATTATGAAGAGCTTCAAAAGGTGTGAAAAATATGAAGAGCTTCAAAAGGTGTCAAAAATGAGATGAGCATGAAACGGTCAGAAAAATAGGAGAAGCATGAAGTGGTGTTGAAAAACATGAAGAGCCTGAAAAGGTGTGAAAAATATGAAGAGCTTCAAAAGGTGTCAAAAATATGAAGAGCTTCAAAAGGTGTCAAAAATGAGATGAGCATGAAACGGGCTGAAAAATAGGAGGAGCATGAAATGGTTTTGAAAAACATGAAGAGAGTGAAAATGTGTGAATTATATAAAGAGCTTCAAAAGGTGTCAAAAATATGAGGAGCATGAAACGGTCTGAAAAATAACAGGAGCATGAAGCGGTGTTCAAAAACATGAAGTGCCTGAAAAGGTGTGAAAAATATGAAGAGCTTCAAAAACTGTCAAAAATATGAGTCGGATGAAATGGTATGAAAAATAGGAAGAGCATGAAGCGGTGTTGAAAAACATGAAGAGCCTGAAAAGGTGTGAAAAATATGAAGAGCTTCAAAACGTGTCTAAATATATGAGGAGCATGAAACGGTCTGAAAAATTGGAGGAGCATGAAGTGGTGTTGAAAAACATGAAGAGCCTGAAAAAGTGTGAAAAATATGAAGAGATTCAAAAGGTGTCAAAATATGAGGAGCATGAAACAATCTGAAAAATAGGAGGAGCATGAAACGATGTTGAAAAACTTGAAGAGCCTGAAAAGGTGTGAAAAATATGAAGAGCTTCAAAAGGTGTTAAATACATGAGGAGCATAAAACGGTCTGAAAAATAGGAGGAGCATGAAGCGGTGTTCAAAAACAAGAAGAGTCGGAAAAGGTGTGAAAAATATGAAGAGCTTCAAAAGTTGTGAAAAATATGAAGAGCTTCATAAGGTGTCAAAAATGAGAGGAGCATGAAACGGTCGGAAAAATAGGAGGAGCATGAAGTCGTGTTGAAAAACATGAAGAGCCTGAAAAGGTGTGAAAAATATGAAGAGCTTAAAAAGGTGTCAAAAATGAGATGAGCATGAAACGGTCTGAAAAATAGGAGGAGCATGAAGTGGTGTTGAAAAATATGAAGAGCGTGAAAATGTGTGAATTATATAAAGAGCTTCAAAAGGTGTCAAAAATATGAGGAGCATGAAACGGTCTGAAAAATAGAGGGAGCATGAAGCGGTGTTGAAATTCATGAAGAGCGTGAAAAGGTGTGAAAAATATGAAGAACTTCAAAAGGGGTCAAAGTATGAGGATTATGAAACGCTCTGAGAAATAGGAGGAGCATGAACTGGTGCAGAAAAACCTGAAGAGCCTGAAAAGGTGTTTAAAATATGAAGAGCTTCAATAGGTCTGAAAAATATGAAGAGTTTCAAAAGGTGTCAAAAATATGAAGAGCAAGAAACGTTTGAAAAATAGGAGGAGAATGAAACGGTGTTGAAAAATATGAAGAGCCTGAAAAGGTGTGAAAAATATGAAGAGCTTCAAAAGGTGTGAAATATATGAGGAGCATGAAACGGTCTGAAAAATATGAGGAGCATGAAGCGGTGTTCAAAAACATGAAGAGCCTGAAAAGGTGTGAAAAATATTAAGAGTTTCAAAAGTTTTAAAAATATGAGGAGCATGAAACAATCTAAAAAAGAGGAGGAGCATGGTGTGGTGTTGAAAAACATGAAGAGGCTGAAAAGGTGTGAAAAATATGAAGAGCTTCAAAAGGTGTCAAAAATGAGATGAGCATGACACGATCTGAAAAATAGGAGGAGCATGAGTGGTGTTGAAAAACATGAAGAGCCTGAAAACGTGAGAAATATATGAAGAGCTTCAAAAGGTGTGAAAAATATGAAGAGCATCAAAAGGTATGAAATATATGAAGAGCTTCAAAAGGTTTCAAAAATATGAGGAGCATGAAACGGTGTTGAAAAACATGAAGAGCCTGCAAAGGTTTGAAAAATATGAAGAGCTTCATAAGGCGTCAAAAATACGGGAAGCATGAAACGGTTTGAAAAACAGGAGGATCATGAAGCGGTGTTGAAAAACATGAAGAGCCTTAAAAGGTGTGAAAAATATGAAGGGCTTCAAAAAGTGTCAAAAATATGAGGAGGATGAAACGGTCTTAATATTGGAGGAGCATGAAACGGAGTTCAAAAACATGAAGAGCCTGAAAAGGTGTGAAAAATATGAAGAGCTTCAAAAGCTGTGAAAAATATGAGGAGCATTAAACGGTCTGAAAAATAGGTGGAGCATGAAGCGGTGTTCAAAAACGTGAAGAGCCTGAAAAGGTGTGAAAAATATGAAGTGTTTCAAAAGGTGTCAAAAATATGAGGAGCATGAAACGGTCTGAAAATTAGAAGGAGCATGAAACGGTGTTGAAATACATGAGGAGCCTGAAAAGGTGTGAAAAATATGTAGAGCTTCCAAACGTGTCAAAAATATGAGGAGCATGAAACAGTCTGAAAAATAGGAGGAGCAAGAAGCGGTCCTCAAAATCATCAATAGCCTGAAAACCTGTGAACAATATGAAGATCTTCAAAAGGTGTGAAAAATAGGAGGTGCATGAAGCGGTTTTCAAAAACATGAATAGCCTGAAAAGGTGTGAAAAATATGAAAAGCTTCAAAAGGTGTGAAATATATGAGGAGCATGAAACGGTCTGAAAAATAGGAGGAGCAAGAAGCGGTGTTAAAAAACATTAAGAGCCAGAAAAGCTGTTAACAATATGAAGAGCTTCAAAAGGTGTCAAAAATATGAGAGCATGAAAAGGTTTGAAAAATAGGAGGAGCTTGAAGTGGTGTTGAAAAACATGAAGAGCCTGAAAAGGTGTGAATTATATAAAGAGCTTCAAAAGGTGTCAAAAATGAGATGAGCATGAAACGGTCGGAAATGTAGGAGGAGCATGAAGTGGTGTTGAAAAACATGAAGAGCCTGAAAAGGTGTGAAAAATATGAAGAGCTTCAAAAACTGTCAAAAATATGAGTAAGATGAAATGGTATAAAAAATAGGAGGAGCATGAAGCGGTGTTGAAAAACATGAAGAGCCTGAAAAGGTGTGAGAAATATGAAGAGCTTCAAAAGGTGTCAAAATATGGGAAGCATGAAACAGTCTGAACAATAGGAGGATCATGAAGCGCTCTTGAAAAACATGAAGAGCCTGAAAAGTTGTTGAAAATATGAAGGGCTTCAAAAGGCGTCAAAGATATGAGGTGCATGAAACGGTCTGAAAAATAGGAGGAGCATGATACGGTGTTCAAAAACATGAAGAGCCTGAAAAGGTGTGAAAAATATGAAGAGCTTCAAAAGGTGTCAAAAATGAGAGGAGCATGAAACGGTCGGAAAAATAGGAGGAGCATGAAGTGGTGTTGAAAAACATGAAGAGCCTGAAAAGGTGCGAAAAATATGAAGCGCTTAAAAAGGCGTCAAAAATGAGATGAGCATGAAACGGTCTGAAAAATAGGAGGAGCATGAAGTGGTGTTGAAAAATATGAAGAGCGTGAAAATGTGTGAATTATATAAAGAGCTTCAAAAGGAGTCAAAAATATGAGGAGCAAGAAACGTTTGAAAAATAGGAGGAGAATGAAACGGTGTTGAAAATCATGAAGAGCCTGAAAAGGTGTGAAAAATATGAAGAGCTTCAAAAGGTGTGAAATACATGAGGATCATGAAACGCTCTGAAAAAAAGGAGGAGCATGAACTGGTGCAGAAAAACCTGAAGAGCCTGAAAAGGTGTGTAAAATATGAAGAGCTTCAATAGGTCTGAAAAATATGAAGAGTTTCAAAAGGTGTCAAAAATATGAGGAGCAAGAAACGTTTGAAAAATAGGAGGAGAATGAAACGGTGTTGAAAAACATGAAGAGCCTGAAAAGGTGTGAAAAATATGAAGGGCTTCAAAAGGTGTCAAAGATATGAGGAGCATGAAACAATCTGAAAAATAGGAGGAGCATGAAACGGTGTTCAAAAACATGAGGAGCCTGAAAAGGTGTGAAAAATATGAAGAGCTTCAAAAAGTGTCAAAAATATGAGGAGGATGAAACGGTCTTCATATTGGAGGAGCATGAAACGAAGTTCAAAAACATGAAGAGCCTGAAAAGGTGTGAAAAATATGAAGAGCTTCAAAAGGTGTCAAAAATGAGAAGAGCATGAAACGGTGTGAAAAATAGGAGGAGCATGAAGTGGTGTTGAAAAACATGAAGAGCCTGAAAAGTTGTGAAATATATGAAGAGCTTCAAAATGTGTCAAAATTATGAGGAGCATGAAACGGTCTGAAAAACAGGAGGAGTATGAAGTGGTGTTGAAAACATGAAGAGCATGAAAAGGTGTGAAAAATATGAAGAGCTTACAACGGAGTCAAAAATATGAGGAGCATGAAACGGTCTGAAAAATAGGAGGAGCATGAATCGGTCTGAAAAGTATCAGGAGCATGAATCGATGTTGAAAAACATGAAGAGCCTGAAAATGTGTGAAAATTAGGAGGAGCTTCAAAATGCGTGAAAAATATGAGGAGCCTGAAAATGTGTGAAAAATATGAAGAGCTTCAAAAGGTGTGAAAAATATGAAGAGCTTCAAAAGGTGTCAAAAATGAGATGAGCATGAAACGGTCTGAAAAATAGGAGGAGCATGAAGTGGTGTTGAAAAACATGAAGAGCCTGAAAAGGTGTGAAATATATGAAGAGCTTCAAAAGGTGTGAAAAATATGAAGATTTTCAAAAGGTGTCAAAAATGAGATGAGCATGAAACGGTCTGAAAAATAGGAGGAGCATGAAACGGTATTGAAAAACATGAAGAGTCTGAAAAGGTGTGAAAAATATGAAGAGCTTCAAAAGGTGTGAAAAATATGAGGAGCATGAAACGGTCTGAAAAATAGGAGGAGCATGATGCGTTGTTCAAAAACATGAAGAGCCTGAAAATGTGTGAAATATATGAAGAGCCTCAAAAGGTGTGAAAAATATGAAGAGCTTCAGAAGGTGTAAAAAATGCGATGAGCATGAAACGGTCTGAAAAATAGGAGGAGCATGACCTGGTGTTCAAAAACATGAAGAGCCTGAAAATGTGTGAAAAATATGAAGAGCTTCAAAAGTGTTAAAAATATGAGGAGAATGAAAAGGTCTGAAAAATAGGAGGAGAAAGAAACGGTCTCAAAAATAGGAGCAGCATGAATCGGTGTTCAAAAACATGAAGAGCCTGCAAAGGTTTGAAAAATATGAAGAGCTTCATAAGGCGTCAAAAATACGGGAAGCATGAAACGGTTTGAAAAACAGGAGGATCATGAAGCGGTGTTGAAAAACATGAAGAGCCTGAAAAAGTGTGAAAAATATGAAGAGATTCAAAAGGTGTCAAAATATGAGGAGCATGAAACAATCTGAAAAATAGGAGGAGCATGAAGTCGTGTTGAAAAACATGAAGAGCCTGAAAAGGTGTGAAAAATATGAAGAGCTTCAAAAGGTGTGAAATACATGAGGAGCATAAAACGGTCTGAAAAATAGGAGGAGCATGAAGCGGTGTTCAAAAACAAGAAGAGTCGGAAAAGGTGTGAAAAATATGAAGAGCTTCAAAAGTTGTGAAAAATATGAAGAGCTTCATAAGGTGTCAAAAATGAGAGGAGCATGAAACGGTCAGAAAAATAGGAGGAGCATGAAGTCGTGTTGAAAAACATGAAGAGCCTGAAAAGGTGTGAAAAATATGAAGAGCTTAAAAAGGTGTCAAAAATGAGATGAGCATGAAACGGTCTGAAAAATAGGAGGAGCATGAAGTGGTGTTGAAAAATATGAAGAGCGTGAAAATGTGTGAATTATATAAAGAGCTTCAAAAGGTGTCAAAAATATGAGGAGCATGAAACGGTCTGAAAAATAGAGGGAGCATGAAGCGGTGTTGAAATTCATGAAGAGCGTGAAAAGGTGTGAAAAATATGAAGAACTTCAAAAGGGGTCAAAGTATGAGGATTATGAAACGCTCTGAGAAATAGGAGGAGCATGAACTGGTGCAGAAAAACCTGAAGAGCCTGAAAAGGTGTTTAAAATATGAAGAGCTTCAATAGGTCTGAAAAATATGAAGAGTTTCAAAAGGTGTCAAAAATATGAAGAGCAAGAAACGTTTGAAAAATAGGAAGAGAATGAAACGGTGTTGAAAAACATGAAGAGCCTGAAAAGGTGTGAAAAATATGAAGAGCTTCAAAAGGTGTGAAATATATGAGGAGCATGAAACGGTCTGAAAAATATGAGGAGCATGAAGCGGTGTTCAAAAACATGAAGAGCCTGAAAAGGTGTGAAAAATATTAAGAGTTTCAAAAGTTTTAAAAATATGAGGAGCATGAAACAATCTAAAAAAGAGGAGGAGCATGGTGTGGTGTTGAAAAACATGAAGAGGCTGAAAAGGTGTGAAAAATATGAAGAGCTTCAAAAGGTGTCAAAAATGAGATGAGCATGACACGATCTGAAAAATAGGAGGAGCATGAGTGGTGTTGAAAAACATGAAGAGCCTGAAAACGTGAGAAATATATGAAGAGCTTCAAAAGGTGTGAAAAATATGAAGAGCATCAAAAGGTATGAAATATATGAAGAGCTTCAAAAGGTTTCAAAAATATGAGGAGCATGAAACGGTGTTGAAAAACATGAAGAGCCTGCAAAGGTTTGAAAAATATGAAGAGCTTCATAAGGCGTCAAAAATACGGGAAGCATGAAACGGTTTGAAAAACAGGAGGATCATGAAGCGGTGTTGAAAAACATGAAGAGCCTTAAAAGGTGTGAAAAATATGAAGGGCTTCAAAAAGTGTTAAAAATATGAGGAGGATGAAACGGTCTTAATATTGGAGGAGCATGAAACGGAGTTCAAAAACATGAAGAGCCTGAAAAGGTGTGAAAAATATGAAGAGCTTCAAAAGGTGTGAAAAATATGAGGAGCATTAAACGGTCTGAAAAATAGGTGGAGCATGAAGCGGTGTTCAAAAACGTGAAGAGCCTGAAAAGGTGTGAAAAATATGAAGTGTTTCAAAAGGTGTCAAAAATATGAGGAGCATGAAACGGTCTGAAAATTAGAAGGAGCATGAAACGGTGTTGAAATACATGAGGAGCCTGAAAAGGTGTGAAAAATATGTAGAGCTTCCAAACGTGTCAAAAATATGAGGAGCATGAAACAGTCTGAAAAATAGGAGGAGCAAGAAGCGGTCCTCAAAATCATCAATAGCCTGAAAACCTGTGAACAATATGAAGATCTTCAAAAGGTGTGAAAAATAGGAGGTGCATGAAGCGGTTTTCAAAAAAATGAATAGCCTGAAAAGGTGTGAAAAATATGAAAAGCTTCAAAAGGTGCGAAATATATGAGGAGCATGAAACGGTCTGAAAAATAGGAGGAGCAAGAAGCGGTGTTAAAAAACATTAAGAGCCAGAAAAGCTGTTAACAATATGAAGAGCTTCAAAAGGTGTCAAAAATATGAGAGCATGAAAAGGTTTGAAAAATAGGAGGAGCTTGAAGTGGTGTTGAAAAACATGAAGAGCCTGAAAAGGTGTGAATTATATAAAGAGCTTCAAAAGTTGTCAAAAATGAGATGAGCATGAAACGGTCGGAAATGTAGGAGGAGCATGAAGTGGTGTTGAAAAACATGAAGAGCCTGAAAAGGTGTGAAAAATATGAAGAGCTTCAAAAACTGTCAAAAATATGAGTAAGATGAAACGGTATAAAAAATAGGAGGAGCATGAAGCGGTGTTGAAAAACATGAAGAGCCTGAAAAGGTGTGAGAAATATGAAGAGCTTACAACGGAGTCAAAAATATGAGGAGCATGAAACGGTCTGAAAAACAGGAGGAGTATGAAGTGGTGTTGAAAACATGAAGAGCATGAAAAGGTGTGAAAAATATGAAGAGCTTACAACGGAGTCAAAATTATGAGGAGCATGAAACGGTCTGAAAAACAGGAGGAGCATGAATCGGTCTGAAAAGTATCAGGAGCATGAATCGATGTTGAAAAACATGAAGAGCCTGAAAATGTGTGAAAATTAGGAGGAGCTTCAAAATGTGTGAAAAATATGAGGAGCCTGAAAATGTGTGAAAAATATGAAGAGCTTCAAAAGGTGTGAAAAATATGAAGAGCTTCAAAAGGTGTCAAAAATGAGATGAGCATGAAACGGTCTGAAAAATAGGAGGAGCATGAAGTGGTGTTGAAAAACATGAAGAGCCTGAAAAGGTGTGAAATATATGAAGAGCTTCAAAAGGTGTGAAAAATATGAAGATCTTCAAAAGGTGTCAAAAATGAGATGAGCATGAAACGGTCTGAAAAATAGGAGGAGCATGAAACGGTATTGAAAAACATGAAGAGTCTGAAAAGGTGTGAAAAATATGAAGAGCTTCAAAAGGTGTGAAAAATATGAGGAGCATGAAACGGTCTGAAAAATAGGAGGAGCATGATGCGTTGTTCAAAAACATGAAGAGCCTGAAAAGGTGTGAAATATATGAAGAGCCTCAAAAGGTGTGAAAAATATGAAGAGCTTCAGAAGGTGTAAAAAATGCGATGAGCATGAAACGGTCTGAAAAATAGGAGGAGCATGACCTGGTGTTCAAAAACATGAAGAGCCTGAAAATGTGTGAAAAATATGAAGAGCTTCAAAAGTGTTAAAAATATGAGGAGAATGAAAAGGTCTGAAAAATAGGAGGAGAAAGAAACGGTCTCAAAAATAGGAGCAGCATGAATCGGTGTTCAAAAACATGAAGAGGCTGAAAAGGTGTGAAAAATATGAAGAGCTTCAAAAGCTGTCAAAAATATGAGGAGCATGAAACGGTCTGAAAAATAGGAGGAGCATGAAGCGGTGTTGAAAAACATGAAGAGCCTGAAAAAGTGTGAAAAATATGAAGAGCTTCAAAACGTGTCAAAAATATGAGGAGCATGAAACGGTCTGAAAAATATGAGGAGCATGAAGCGGTGTTGAAAAACATGAAGAGCCTGAAAAGGAGTGAAAAATATGAAGAGCTTCCAAAATTGTCAAAAATATGAGGAGCATGAAACGGTCTGAAAAATAGGAGGAGCATGATGTGTTGTTCAAAAACATGAAGAGCCTGAAAAGGTGTGAAATATATGAAGAGCCTCAAAAGGTGTGAAAAATATGAAGAGCTTCAGAAGGTGTAAAAAATGCGATGAGCATGAAACGGTCTGAAAAATAGGAGGAGCATGAAGTGGTGTTCAAAAACATGAAGAGCCTGAAAATGTCTGAAAAATATGAAGAGCTTGAAACGTGTCAAAAATATGAGGAGCATGAAAAGGTCTGAAAAATAGGAGGAGCAAGAAACGGTCTCAAAAATAGGAGCAGCATGAATCGGTGTTCAAAAACATGAAGAGGCTGAAAAGGTGTGAAAAATATGAAGAGCTTCAAAAGGTGTGAAATACATGAGGAGCATGAAACGGTCTGAAAAATAGGAGGAGCATGAAACGGTGTTCAAACACATGAAGAGCTTGAAAAGGTGTGAAAAATATGAAGAGCTTCCAAAATTCTCAAATATATGAGGAGCATGAAACGGTCTGAAAAATAGGAGGAGCATGAAACGGTGTTCAAACACATGAAGAGCCTGAAAAGGTGTGAAAAATATGAAGAGCTTCAAAAGGTTTCAAAAATATGAGGAGCTGGAAACGGTCTGAAAAATAGGAGAGGCATTAAGTGGTGTTGAAAAACATGAAGAGCCTGAAAAGGAGTGAAAAATATGAAGAGCTTCAAAACGTGTCAAAATATGAGGAGCATAAACCGGTCTCAAAAATAGGGGGAGCATGAAATGGTCTGAAAAATAGAAGGAGCATGAAGCGCTATTCAAAAACATGAAGAGCCTGTAAAGCTGTGAAAAATAGGAGGAGCTTCAAAAGGTGTCAAAAATATGAGGAGCATGAAACGGTCTGGAAAAAAAGGAGGAGCATGAAGCGGTGTTCAAAAACATGAAGAGCCTGAAAAGGTGTGAAAAATATTAGGAGCATGAAACGGTCTGAAAAATAGGACGAACATGAAGCGGTGTTCAAAAACATGAAGAGCCTGAAAAGGTGTGAAAAATATGAAGAGCTTCAAAAGGTGTCAAAAATATGAGGAGCATGAAACGGTCTCAAAGATAGGAGAAGCATGAATCGGTTATCAAAAACATGGAGAGCCTGAAAAGGTGTGAAAAATATGAAGAGCTTCAAAACGTTTCAAATATATGAGGAGCATGAAACGGTCTGAAAAATAGGAGGAGCATGAAGGTGTGCTCAAATACATGAAGAGCCTGAAAACGTGTGAAAAATATGAAGAGCTTGAAAAGGTGTCAAAAATATGAGGAGCATGAAACGGTCTGAAAAACAGGAGGAGCATGAAACGGTGTTGAAAAACATGAAGAGCCTGAAAAGGTGTGAAAAATATGAAGAGCTTCAAAAGTGTCAAAAATATGAGGAGCATGAAAAGGTCTGAAAAATAGGAGGAGCATGAAACGGTCTCAAAAATAGGAGCAGCATGAATCGGTGTTCAAGAACATGAAGAGCCTGAAAAGGTGTGAAGAATATGAAGAGCTTCAAAAGGTGTGAAATACATGAGGAGCATGATACTGTCTGAAAAGTAGGAGGAGCATCAAAAGGTGTTCAAACACATGAAGAGCTTGAAAATGTCTGAAAAATATGAAGAGCTTCCAAAATTCTCAAATATATGAGGAGCATGAAACGGTCTGAAAAATAGGAGGAGCATGAAACGGTGTTGTAAAATATGAAGAGCCTGAAAAGGTGTCAAAAATAGGAGGAGCTTCAAAAGGTGTCAACAATATGAGGAGCATGAAACGGTCTGAAAAATAGGAGGAGCATGAAGCGGTGCCCAAAAACATGAAGAGCCTGAAAACGTGTGAAAAATATGAAGAGCTTCAAAAGGTGTCAAAAGTATGAGGAGCATGAAAAAGTCTGAAAAATAGGAGAAGCATGAAACGGTGTTCAAAAACATGAAGATCCTGAAAAGGTGTGAAAAATATGAACAGCTTCAAAAGGTGTGAAAAATATGAGGAGCATGAAACAGTCTGAAAAATATGAGGAGCATGAAGCGGTGTTGAAAAATATGAAGAGCCTGAAAAGGAGTGAAAAATATAAAGAGCTTCAAAACGTGTCAAAATATGAGGAGCATCAACCGGTCTCAAAAATAGGGGAACATGAAATGGTCTGAAAAATAGGAGGAGCATGAAGCGGTGTTCAAAAACATGAAGAGCCTGTAAAGCTGTGAAAAATAGGAGGAGCTTCAAAAGGTGTCAAAAATATGAGGAGCATGAAACGGTCTGGAAAAAAAGGAGGAGCATGAAGCAGTGTTCAAAAACATGAAGAGCCTGAAAAGGTGTGAAAAATATTAGGAGCATGAAACGGTCTGAAAAATAGGACAAACATGAAGTGGTGTTCAAAAACATGAAGAGCCTGAAAAGGTGTGAAAAATATGAAGAGCTTCAAAAGGTGTCAAAAATATGAGGAGCATGAAACGGTCTGAAAAATATGAGGAGCATGAAGCGGTGTTGAAAAACATGAAGAGCCTGAAAAGGAGTGAAAAATATGAAGAGCTTCCAAAATTGTCAAAAATATGAGGAGCATGAAACGGTCTGAAAAATAGGAGGAGCATGATGCGTTGTTCAAAAACATGAAGAGGCTGAAAAGGTGTGAAAAATATGAAGAGCCTCAAAAGGTGTGAAAAATATGAAGAGCTTCAAAAGGTGTCAAAAATATGAGAGGATGAAACGGTCTGAAAAATAGGAGAAGCATGAAGCGGTGTTCAAAAACATGAAGAGCCTGAAAATGTCTGAAAAATATGAAGAGCTTCAAAAGTGTCAAAAATATGAGGAGCATGAAAAGGTCTGAAAAATAGGAGGAGCAAGAAACGTTCTCAAATATAGGAGCAGCATGAATAGGTGTTCAAAAACAAGAAGAGCCTGAAAAGGTGTGAAAAATATGAAGAGCTTCAAAAGGTGTGAAATACATGAGGAGCATGAAACGGTCTGAAAAATAGGAGGAGCATGAAACGGTGTTCAAACACATGAAGAGCTTGAATAGGTGTGAAAAATACGAAGAGCTTCCAAAATTCTCAAATATATGAGGAGCATGAAACGGTCTGAAAAATAGGAGGAGCATGAATCGGTGATCAAAAACATGGAGAGCCTGAAAAGGTGTGAAAAATATGAAGAGCTTCAAAAGGTTTCAAATATATGAGGAGAAAGAAACGGTCTGAAAAATAGGAGGAGCATGAAGCTGTGCTCAAATACATGAGGAGCCTGAAAACGTGTGAAAAATTTGAAGAGCTTCAAAAAGTGTCAAAAATATGAGGAGGATGAAACGGTCTTCATATTGGAGGAGCAAGAAACGGAGTTCAAAAACATGAAGAGCCTGAAAAGGTGTGAAAAATATGAAGAGCTTCAAAAGGTGTCAAAAATGAGAAGAGCATGAAACGGTCTGAAAAATAGGAGGAGCATGAAGTGGTGTTGAAAAACATGAAGAGCCTGAAAAGTTGTGAAATATATGAAGAGCTTCAAAATGTGTCAAAATTATGAGGAGCATGAAACGGTCTGAAAAACAGGAGGAGTATGAAGTGGTGTTGAAAACATGAAGAGCATGAAAAGGTGTGAAAAATATGAAGAGCTTACAACGGAGTCAAAAATATGAGGAGCATGAAACGGTCTGAAAAATAGGAGGAGCATGAATCGGTCTGAAAAGTATCAGGAGCATGAATCGATGTTGAAAAAACTGAAGAGCCTGAAAATGTGTGAAAATTAGGAGGAGCTTCAAAATGTGTGAAAAATATGAGGAGCCTGAAAATGTGTGAAAAATATGAAGAGCTTCAAAAGGTGTGAAAAATATGAAGAGCTTCAAAAGGTGTCAAAAATGAGATGAGCATGAAACGGTCTGAAAAATAGGAGGAGCATGAAGTGGTGTTGAAAAACATGAAGAGCCTGAAAAGGTGTGAAATATATGAAGAGCTTCAAAAGGTGTGAAAAATATGAAGATCTTCAAAAGGTGTCAAAAATGAGATGAGCATGAAACGGTCTGAAAAATAGGAGGAGCATGAAACGGTATTGAAAAATATGAAGAGTCTGAAAAGGTGTGAAAAATATGAAGAGCTTCAAAAGGTGTGAAAAATATGAAGAGCTTCAAAAGGTGTCAAAAATGAGATGAGCATGAAACGGTCTGAAAAATAGGAGGAGCATGAAACGGTATTGAAAAACATGAAGAGTCTGAAAAGGTGTGAGAAATATGAAGAGCTTCAAAAGGTGTGAAAAATATGAGGAGCATGAAACGGTCTGAAAAATAGGAGGAGCATGATGCGTTGTTCAAAAACATGAAGAGCCTGAAAAGGTGTGAAATATATGAAGAGCCTCAAAAGGTGTGAAAAATATGAAGAGCTTCAGAAGGTGTAAAAAATGCGATGAGCATGAAACGGTCTGAAAAATAGGAGGAGCATGACCTGGTGTTCAAAAACATGAAGAGGCTGAAAAGGTGTGAAAAATATGAAGAGCTTCAAAAGCTGTCAAAAATATGAGGAGCATGAAACGGTCTGAAAAATAGGAGGAGCATGAAGCGGTGTTGAAAAACATGAAGAGCCTGAAAAAGTGTGAAAAATATGAAGAGCTTCAAAACGTGTCAAAAATATGAGGAGCATGAAACGGTCTGAAAAATATGAGGAGCATGAAGCGGTGTTGAAAAACATGAAGAGCCTGAAAAGGAGTGAAAAATATGAAGAGCTTCCAAAATTGTCAAAAATATGAGGAGCATGAAACGGTCTGAAAAATAGGAGGAGCATGATGTGTTGTTCAAAAACATGAAGAGCCTGAAAAGGTGTGAAATATATGAAGAGCCTCAAAAGCTGTCAAAAATATGAGGAGCATGAAACGGTCTGAAAAATAGGAGGAGCATGAAGCGGTGTTGAAAAACATGAAGAGCCTGAAAAAGTGTGAAAAATATGAAGAGCTTCAAAACGTGTCAAAAATATGAGGAGCATGAAACGGTCTGAAAAATATGAGGAGCATGAAGCGGTGTTGAAAAACATGAAGAGCCTGAAAAGGAGTGAAAAATATGAAGAGCTTCCAAAATTGTCAAAAATATGAGGAGCATGAAACGGTCTGAAAAATAGGAGGAGCATGATGTGTTGTTCAAAAACATGAAGAGCCTGAAAAGGTGTGAAATATATGAAGAGCCTCAAAAGGTGTGAAAAATATGAAGAGCTTCAGAAGGTGTAAAAAATGCGATGAGCATGAAACGGTCTGAAAAATAGGAGGAGCATGAAGTGGTGTTCAAAAACATGAAGAGCCTGAAAATGTCTGAAAAATATGAAGAGCTTGAAACGTGTCAAAAATATGAGGAGCATGAAAAGGTCTGAAAAATAGGAGGAGCAAGAAACGGTCTCAAAAATAGGAGCAGCATGAATCGGTGTTCAAAAACATGAAGAGGCTGAAAAGGTGTGAAAAATATGAAGAGCTTCAAAAGGTGTGAAATACATGAGGAGCATGAAACGGTCTGAAAAATAGGAGGAGCATGAAACGGTGTTCAAACACATGAAGAGCTTGAAAAGGTGTGAAAAATATGAAGAGCTTCCAAAATTCTCAAATATATGAGGAGCATGAAACGGTCTGAAAAATAGGAGGAGCATGAAACGGTGTTCAAACACATGAAGAGCCTGAAAAGGTGTGAAAAATATGAAGAGCTTCAAAAGGTTTCAAAAATATGAGGAGCTGGAAACGGTCTGAAAAATAGGAGAGGCATTAAGTGGTGTTGAAAAACATGAAGAGCCTGAAAAGGAGTGAAAAATATGAAGAGCTTCAAAACGTGTCAAAATATGAGGAGCATAAACCGGTCTCAAAAATAGGGGGAGCATGAAATGGTCTGAAAAATAGAAGGAGCATGAAGCGCTATTCAAAAACATGAAGAGCCTGTAAAGCTGTGAAAAATAGGAGGAGCTTCAAAAGGTGTCAAAAATATGAGGAGCATGAAACGGTCTGGAAAAAAGGAGGAGCATGAAGCGGTGTTCAAAAACATGAAGAGCCTGAAAAGGTGTGAAAAATATTAGGAGCATGAAACGGTCTGAAAAATAGGAGGAGCATGAATCGGTCTGAAAAGTATCAGGAGCATGAATCGATGTTGAAAAAACTGAAGAGCCTGAAAATGTGTGAAAATTAGGAGGAGCTTCAAAATGTGTGAAAAATATGAGGAGCCTGAAAATGTGTGAAAAATATGAAGAGCTTCAAAAGGTGTAAAAAATATGAAGAGCTTCAAAAGGTGTCAAAAATGAGATGAGCATGAAACGGTCTGAAAAATAGGAGGAGCATGAAGTGGTGTTGAAAAACATGAAGAGCCTGAAAAGGTGTGAAATATATGAAGAGCTTCAAAAGGTGTGAAAAATATGAAGATCTTCAAAAGGTGTCAAAAATGAGATGAGCATGAAACGGTCTGAAAAATAGGAGGAGCATGAAACGGTATTGAAAAATATGAAGAGTCTGAAAAGGTGTGAAAAATATGAAGAGCTTCAAAAGGTGTGAAAAATATGAAGAGCTTCAAAAGGTGTCAAAAATGAGATGAGCATGAAACGGTCTGAAAAATAGGAGGAGCATGAAACGGTATTGAAAAACATGAAGAGTCTGAAAAGGTGTGAGAAATATGAAGAGCTTCAAAAGGTGTGAAAAATATGAGGAGCATGAAACGGTCTGAAAAATAGGAGGAGCATGATGCGTTGTTCAAAAACATGAAGAGCCTGAAAAGGTGTGAAATATATGAAGAGCCTCAAAAGGTGTGAAAAATATGAAGAGCTTCAGAAGGTGTAAAAAATGCGATGAGCATGAAACGGTCTGAAAAATAGGAGGAGCATGACCTGGTGTTCAAAAACATGAAGAGCCTGAAAATGTGTGAAAAATATGAAGAGCTTCAAAAGTGTTAAAAATATGAGGAGAATGAAAAGGTCTGAAAAATAGGAGGAGAAAGAAACGGTCTCAAAAATAGGAGCAGCATGAATCGGTGTTCAAAAACATGAAGAGGCTGAAAAGGTGTGAAAAATATGAAGAGCTTCAAAAGCTGTCAAAAATATGAGGAGCATGAAACGGTCTGAAAAATAGGAGGAGCATGAAGCGGTGTTGAAAAACATGAAGAGCCTGAAAAAGTGTGAAAAATATGAAGAGCTTCAAAACGTGTCAAAAATATGAGGAGCATGAAACGGTCTGAAAAATATGAGGAGCATGAAGCGGTGTTGAAAAACATGAAGAGACTGAAAAGGAGTGAAAAATATGAAGAGCTTCCAAAATTGTCAAAAATATGAGGAGCATGAAACGGTCTGAAAAATAGGAGGAGCATGATGTGTTGTTCAAAAACATGAAGAGCCTGAAAAGGTGTGAAATATATGAAGAGCCTCAAAAGGTGTGAAAAATATGAAGAGCTTCAGAAGGTGTAAAAAATGTGATGAGCATGAAACGGTCTGAAAAATAGGAGGAGCATGAAGTGGTGTTCAAAAACATGAAGAGCCTGAAAATGTCTGAAAAATATGAAGAGCTTGAAACGTGTCAAAAATATGAGGAGCATGAAAAGGTCTGAAAAATAGGAGGAGCAAGAAACGGTCTCAAAAATAGGAGCAGCATGAATCGGTGTTCAAAAACATGAAGAGGCTGAAAAGGTGTGAAAAATATGAAGAGCTTCAAAAGGTGTGAAATACATGAGGAGCATGAATCGGTCTGAAAATTAGGAGGAGCATGAAACGGTGTTCAAACACATGAAGAGCTTGAAAAGGTGTGAAAAATATGAAGAGCTTCCAAAATTCTCAAATATATGAGGAGCATGAAACGGTCTGAAAAATAGGAGGAGCATGAAACGGTGTTCAAACACATGAAGAGCCTGAAAAGGTGTAAAAAATATGAAGAGCTTCAAAAGGTTTCAAAAATATGAGGAGCTTGAAACGGTCTGAAAAATAGGAGAGGCATTAAGTGGTGTTGAAAAACATGAAGCGCCTGAAAAGGAGTGAAAAATATGAAGAGCTTCAAAACGTGTCAAAATATGAGGAGCATAAACCGGTCTCAAAAATAGGGGGAGCATGAAATGGTCTGAAAAATAGAAGGAGCATGAAGCGCTATTCAAAAACATGAAGAGCCTGTAAAGCTGTGAAAAATAGGAGGAGCTTCAAAAGGTGTCAAAAATATGAGGAGCATGAAACGGTCTGGAAAAAAAGGAGGAGCATGAAGCGGTGTTCAAAAACATGAAGAGCCTGAAAAGGTGTGAAAAATATTAGGAGCATGAAACGGTCTGAAAAATAGGACGAACATGAAGCGGTGTTCAAAAACATGAAGAGCCTGAAAAGGTGTGAAAAATATGAAGAGCTTCAAAAGGTGTCAAAAATATGAGGAGCATGAAACGGTCTCAAAGATAGGAGAAGCATGAATCGGTTATCAAAAACATGGAGAGCCTGAAAAGGTGTGAAAAATATGAAGAGCTTCAAAACGTTTCAAATATATGAGGAGCATGAAACGGTCTGAAAAATAGGAGGAGCATGAAGGTGTGCTCAAATACATGAAGAGCCTGAAAACGTGTGAAAAATATGAAGAGCTTGAAAAGGTGTCAAAAATATGAGGAGCATGAAACGGTCTGAAAAACAGGAGGAGCATGAAACGGTGTTGAAAAACATGAAGAGCCTGAAAAGGTGTGAAAAATATGAAGAGCTTCAAAAGTGTCAAAAATATGAGGAGCATGAAAAGGTCTGAAAAATAGGAGGAGCATGAAACGGTCTCAAAAATAGGAGCAGCATGAATCGGTGTTCAAGAACATGAAGAGCCTGAAAAGGTGTGAAGAATATGAAGAGCTTCAAAAGGGGTGAAATACATGAGGAGCATGATACTGTCTGAAAAGTAGGAGGAGCATCAAAAGGTGTTCAAACACATGAAGAGCTTGAAAATGTCTGAAAAATATGAAGAGCTTCCAAAATTCTCAAATATATGAGGAGCATGAAACGGTCTGAAAAATAGGAGGAGCATGAAACGGTGTTGTAAAACATGAAGAGCCTGAAAAGGTGTCAAAAATAGGAGGAGCTTCAAAAGGTGTCAACAATATGAGGAGCATGAAACGGTCTGAAAAATAGGAGGAGCATGAAGAGGTGCCCAAAAATATGAAGAGCCTGAAAACGTGTGAAAAATATGAAGAGCTTCAAAAGGTGTCAAAAGTATGAGGAGCATGAAAAAGTCTGATAAATAGGAGAAGCATGAAACGGTGTTCAAAAACATGAAGATCCTGAAAAGGTGTGAAAAATATGAACAGCTTCAAAAGGTGTGAAAAATATGAGGTGCATGAAACGGTCTGAAAAATATGAGGAGCATGAAGCGGTGTTGAAAAACATGAAGAGCCTGAAAAGGAGTGAAAAATATAAAGGGCTTCAAAACGTGTCAAAATATGAGGAGCATAAACCGGTCTCAAAAATAGGGGGAGCATGAAATGGTCTGAAAAATAGGAGGAGCATGAAGCGGTGTTCAAAAACATGAAGAGCCTGTAAAGCTGTGAAAAATAGGAGGAGCTTCAAAAGGTGTCAAAAATATGAGGAGCATTAAACGGTCTGGAAAAAAAGGAGGAGCATGAAGCAGTGTTCAAAAATATGAAGAGCCTGAAAAGGTGTGAAAAATATTAGGAGCATGAAACGGTCTGAAAAATAGGACGAAGATGAAGCGGTGTTCAAAAACATGAAGAGCCTGAAAAGGTGTGAAAAATATGAAGAGCTTCAAAAGGTGTCAAAACTATGAGGAGCATGAAACGGTCTGAAAAATATGAGGAGCATGAAGCGGTGTTGAAAAACATGAAGAGCCTGAAAAGGAGTGAAAAATATGAAGAGCTTCCAAAATTGTCAAAAATATGAGGAGCATGAAACGGTCTGAAAAATAGGAGGAGCATGATGCGTTGTTCAAAAACATGAAGAGGCTGAAAAGGTGTGAAAAATATGAAGAGCCTCAAAAGGTGTGAAAAATATGAAGAGCTTCAAAGGTGTAAAAATGAGATGAGCATGAAACGGTCTGAAAAATAGGAGGAGCATGAAGCGGTGTTGAAAAACATGAAGAGCCTCATAAGGTGTGAAAAATATTAAGAGCTTCAAAAGGTGTGAAATACATGAGGAGCATGAAACGGTCTGGAAAAAAAGGAGGATCATTAAGCGGAGTTCAAAAACATGAAGAGCCTGAAAAGGGGTGAAAAATATGAAGAGCTTCAAAAGTGTCAAAAATATGAGGAGCATGAAACGGTCTGAAAAATAGGAGGAGCATGAAACCGTCTGAAAAATACGAGGAACATGAAACGGTGTTGAAAAACATGAAGAGCCTGAAAAGGTGTGAAAAAATGAAGAGCTTCTAAAGGTGTCAAAAATATGAGGATAATGAAATGGCCTAAAAAATAGGAGGAGCATGAAGCGGTGTTGAAAAACATGAAGAGCCTGAAAAGGTGTGAAAAATATAAAGAGCTTCAAAAGGTGTTAAAATTATGAGGAGCTTGAAATGGTCTGAAAAATAGGAGGAGCATGAAGCGGAATTGAAAAATATGAATAGTCTGAAAAGGTTTGAAAAATATTAAGAGCATGAAACGGTCTGAAAATTAGGAGGAGCATGAAGTGGAGTTGAAAAACATGAAGAGCCTGAAAAGGTGTGAAATATATGAAGAGCTTAAAAACGTGTCAAACATACGAGGAGCATGAAACGGTCTGAAATATAGGAGGAGCATGAAGCGGTATTGAAAAACATGAAAAGCCTGAAAAGGTGTGAAAAATATGAAGAGCTTCAAAAGGTGTCAAAAATATGAGGTGCATGAAACGGTCTGAAAAATAGGAGTAACATAAAACGGTGATCAAAAACATGAAGAGCCTGAAAAGGTGTGAAAAATATGAAGAGCTTCAAAAGGTATCAAAAATATGAGGAGCATGCAACTGTAAGAAAAATAGGAGGAGCATGAAATGGTGTTCAAAAACATGAAGAGCCTGAAAAGGTGTGAAAAATATGAAGAGGTTCAAAAAGTTTGAAAAATATGAAGAGCTTCAAAAGTGTCAAAAATATGAGGAGCATGATACGGTCTGAATAATAGGACGAGCATGAAGCGGTGCTGAAAAACATGAAGAGCCTGAAAAGGTGTGAAATATATTAAGATCATGAAACGGTCTTAAAAATAGGAGGAGTATGAAGCGGAGTTGAAAAACATGAATAGCCTGAAAAGGTGTGAAAAATATTAAGAGCATGAAACGGTCTTAAAAATAGGAGGAACCTGAAGCGGAGTTGAAAAACATGAAGAACCTGAAAAGGTGTAAAATATATGAAGAGCTTAAAAACGTGTCTAAAATATGAGAAGCATGAAACGGTCTGAAAAATAGGAGGAGCATGAAGTGTTTTTGAAAAACGTGAAGAGATTGAAAAGGTTGAAGAATATGAAGAGCTCAAAAGGTTTCAAAAATACGAGGAGCATGAAACCGTCTGAAATATAGGAGGAGAAGGAAGTGGTGTTGAAAAACATGAAGAGCCTGAAAAGGTGTCATAAATATGAGGAGCATGAAACGGTTTGAAATATATGAGGAGCATGAAGCAATCGTCAAAAACATGAATAGCCTGAAAAGGTGTGCAAAATATGAACAGCTTCAAAAGGAGTCAAAAATATGAGGATCATGAAACGGTGTGAAAAATAGGAGGAGCATGAAGTGTTGTTGAAAAACAGGAAGAGATTTAAAAGGTGTGAAAAATATGAAGAGCTTTAAAAGGTGTCCAAAATATGAGAGCATGAAATGGTCTGAAAAAGAGGAGGAGCATGAAGCGGTGTTGAAAAACATGAAGAGCCTGAAAAGCTGTGAAAAATATGAAGAGCTTCAAAAGCTGTCAAAAATATGAGGAACATTAAACATTCTGAAAAATAGGAGGAGCATGAAACGGTGTTCAAAAATATGAAGAGCCTGAAACGGTGTGAAAAATATAAAGAGCTTCAAAAGGTGTCAAAAATATAAGAAGCATGAAACAGTCTGAAAAATAGCATGAGCATGAAACGGTTTTGAAAAAGACGAAGAGCATGAAAAGGTGTGAAAAATATGAAGAGCTTCAAAAGGTGTCAAAATATGAGAAGCATAAAACAGTCTGAAAAATAGGAGGAGCATGAAGCATTGTGGAAAAACATGAAGAGCCTGAAAAGGTGTGAAATATATGAAGAGCTTCAAAAGGTGTCAAAAATATGAGGAGCATGAAACGGTCTGAAATATAGGAGGAGCATGAAGTGTTGTTGAAAAACGTGAAGAGATTGAAAAGGTGTGAAGAATATGAAGAGCTCAAAAGGTTTCAAAAATATGAGGAGCATGAAACAGTCTAAAAAATAGCATGAGCATGAAACGGTTTTGAAAAAGATCAAGACCATGAAAAGGTGTGAAAAATATGAAGGGCTTCAAAATGTGTCAAAAATATGAGGAGGATGAAAGAGTCTGAAAAATAGACGGAGCATGAATAGGTCGTTAAAAACAGGAAGGGCCTGAAATGGTGAGAAAAATATGAAGAGCTTCAAAAGGTGTCAAACATATGAGGAGGATGAAACAGTCTGAAAAATAGGAGGAGCATGAATCGGTCGTCAAAAACAGGAAGGGCCTGAAATGGTGTGAAAAATATGAAGAGCTTCAAAATGTGTCAAACATATGAGGAGCATGAAACGGTCTGAAAAATATGAGGAGCATGAAGCACTGTTTAAAAACATGAAGAGCCTGAATAGATGTGAAAAATATGAAGAGCTTCAAAAGGTGTCAAAAATATGAGAAGCATGAAAGGACTGAAAAATAGGAGGAGCATGAAGCGGTGTTGAAAAACATGAAGAGCCTGAAAAGTTATGAAATATATGAACAGCTTCAAGAGGTGTCAAAATATGAGGATAAGGAAACGGTGTGAAAAATAGGAGAAGCATGAAGCGGTGTTGAAAAACATGAAGAGATTGAAAAGGTGTGAAAAATATGAAGAGCTTCAAAATGTGTCAAAAATATGAGGAGCATGAAACGCTCTGAAAAATAGGAGGAGCATGAAGCGGTGTTGAAAAACATGAAAATCCTGAAAAGGTGTGAAAAATAGGAAGAGCTTCAAAAGGTGTCAAAAATATGAGGAGCATGAAACAGTCTGAAAAATAGGTGGAGCATGAAGTGTTGTTGAAAAATATGAAGAGCCTGAAAAGGTGTAAAATATATGAAGAGCTTCAAAAGGTTTCAAAAATATGAGGAGCATGGAACAGTCCGAAAAATAGGAGGAGCATGAAGCGATATTCAAAAACATGAAGAGCCTGAAAAAGTGTGAAAAATATGAAGAGCTTCAAAATGTGTCAAATATATGAGGAGCATGAAACATTCTGAAAAATAGGAGGAGCATGAAACGGTGTTCCAAAACATGAAGAGCCTGAAAATGTGTGAAAAATATGAAGAGCTTCCAAAATTCTCAAATATATGAGGAGCATGAAACGGTCTGAAAAATAGGAGTAGCATGAATCGGTGTTGAAAAATTTGAAAAGACTGAGAAGGTGTGAAAAATATGAAGAGCTTCAAAAGGTGTCAAAAATATGAGGAGCATGAAACGGTCTGAAAAATAGGAGGAGCATGAAGCAGTGTTGAAAAACATGAAGAGCCTGAAAAGATGTGAAATATATGAAGAGCTTCAAAAGGTGTCAAAAACATGAGGAGCATGAGACGGTCTGAAAAATAGGATGAGCATGAAGCAGTGTTGAAAACCATGAAGAGCGTGAAAAAGTGTGAAAAATATGAAGAGCTTCAAAAGGTGTCAAAGATATGAGCAGCATGAAACATTCTGAAAAATAGGAGGAGCATGAAACGGTGTTCAAAAACATGAAGACCATGAAAAGGTGTGAAAAATATGAAGAGCTTCAAAAGGTATCAAAAACATGAGGAGCATGAAGAGGTCTCAAAAATAGGAGGAGCATGAAACAGTGTTGAAAAACATGAAGAGCCTGAAAAAGTTTGAAATATATGAAGATCTTCAAAATGTGTCAAAAATATGAGGAGCATGAAACGGTCTGAAAAATAGGAGTAGCATGAATCGGTGTTAAAAAACTTGAAAAGCCTGAGAAGGTGTGAAAAATATGAAGAGCTTCAAAAGGTGTGAAAAATATGAGGAGCATGAAGAGATCTGAAAAATAAGAGGAGCATGAAGCAGTGTTGAAAAACATGAAGAGCCTGAAAAGCTGTGAAAAATATGAAGAGCTTTAAATGCTGTTAAAATTGTGAGGAGCATGAAACAGTTTGAAAAATAGGAGGAGCATGAAGTGTTGTTGAAAAACATGAACAGATTGAAAAGGTGTGAAAAATATGAAGAGCTTGAAAAGGTGTCAAAAATATGAGGAGCGTGAAATGGTCTGAAAAATAGGAGGAGCATGAAGCGGTGTTGAAAAACATGAAGAGCCTGAAAAGGTGTGAAAAATATGAAGAGCTTCAAAAGCTGTTAAAAATATGAGGAGCATGAAACATTCTGAAAAATAGGAGGAGCATGAAACGGTGTTCAAGAACATGAAGAGCCTGAAAAGATGTGAAAAGCATGAAGAGCTTCAAAAGGTGTCAATAATATGAGGAGCATGAAACAGTCTGAAAAATAGCATGAGCATGAAACGGTTTTGAAAAAGATGAAGAGCATGAAAAGGTGTCAAAAATATAAACAGCTTCAAAATGTGTCAAAATATGAGAAGCATGAAAAGGTCTGAAAAATAGGAGGAGCATGAAGCGGTGTTGAAAAACATGAAGAGCCTGAAAATGTGTGAAATATATGAAGAGCTTCAAAAGGTGTCAAAAACATGAGGAGCATGAGACGGTCTGAAAAATAGGAGGAGCATGAAGCAGTGTTGAAAACTATGAAGAGCGTGAAAAGGTGTGAAAAATATGAAGAGCTTCAAAAGGTGAAAAATATGAGGAGCATGAAACGGTCTGAAAAATAGCATGAGCATGAAACGGTTTTGAAAAAGACGAAGAGCATGAAAAGGTGTGAAAAATATGAAGAGCTTCAAAAGGTGTCAAAATATGAGAAGCATAAAACAGTCTGAAAAATAGGAGGAGCATGAAGCATTGTGGAAAAACATGAAGAGCCTGAAAAGGTGTGAAATATATGAAGAGCTTCAAAAGGTGTCAAAAATATGAGGAGCATGAAACGGTCTGAAATATAGGAGGAGCATGAAGTGTTGTTGAAAAACGTGAAGAGATTGAAAAGGTGTGAAGAATATGAAGAGCTCAAAAGGTTTCAAAAATATGAGGAGCATGAAACAGTCTAAAAAATAGCATGAGCATGAAACGGTTTTGAAAAAGATCAAGACCATGAAAAGGTGTGAAAAATATGAAGGGCTTCAAAATGTGTCAAAAATATGAGGAGGATGAAAGAGTCTGAAAAATAGACGGAGCATGAATAGGTCGTTAAAAACAGGAAGGGCCTGAAATGGTGAGAAAAATATGAAGAGCTTCAAAAGGTGTCAAACATATGAGGAGGATGAAACAGTCTGAAAAATAGGAGGAGCATGAATCGGTCGTCAAAAACAGGAAGGGCCTGAAATGGTGTGAAAAATATGAAGAGCTTCAAAATGTGTCAAACATATGAGGAGCATGAAACGGTCTGAAAAATATGAGGAGCATGAAGCACTGTTTAAAAACATGAAGAGCCTGAATAGATGTGAAAAATATGAAGAGCTTCAAAAGGTGTCAAAAATATGAGAAGCATGAAAGGACTGAAAAATAGGAGGAGCATGAAGCGGTGTTGAAAAACATGAAGAGCCTGAAAAGTTATGAAATATATGAACAGCTTCAAGAGGTGTCAAAATATGAGGATAAGGAAACGGTGTGAAAAATAGGAGAAGCATGAAGCGGTGTTGAAAAACATGAAGAGATTGAAAAGGTGTGAAAAATATGAAGAGCTTCAAAATGTGTCAAAAATATGAGGAGCATGAAACGCTCTGAAAAATAGGAGGAGCATGAAGCGGTGTTGAAAAACATGAAAATCCTGAAAAGGTGTGAAAAATAGGAAGAGCTTCAAAAGGTGTCAAAAATATGAGGAGCATGAAACAGTCTGAAAAATAGGTGGAGCATGAAGTGTTGTTGAAAAATATGAAGAGCCTGAAAAGGTGTAAAATATATGAAGAGCTTCAAAAGGTTTCAAAAATATGAGGAGCATGGAACAGTCCGAAAAATAGGAGGAGCATGAAGCGATATTCAAAAACATGAAGAGCCTGAAAAAGTGTGAAAAATATGAAGAGCTTCAAAATGTGTCAAATATATGAGGAGCATGAAACATTCTGAAAAATAGGAGGAGCATGAAACGGTGTTCCAAAACATGAAGAGCCTGAAAATGTGTGAAAAATATGAAGAGCTTCCAAAATTCTCAAATATATGAGGAGCATGAAACGGTCTGAAAAATAGGAGTAGCATGAATCGGTGTTGAAAAATTTGAAAAGACTGAGAAGGTGTGAAAAATATGAAGAGCTTCAAAAGGTGTCAAAAATATGAGGAGCATGAAACGGTCTGAAAAATAGGAGGAGCATGAAGCAGTGTTGAAAAACATGAAGAGCCTGAAAAGATGTGAAATATATGAAGAGCTTCAAAAGGTGTCAAAAACATGAGGAGCATGAGACGGTCTGAAAAATAGGATGAGCATGAAGCAGTGTTGAAAACCATGAAGAGCGTGAAAAAGTGTGAAAAATATGAAGAGCTTCAAAAGGTGTCAAAGATATGAGCAGCATGAAACATTCTGAAAAATAGGAGGAGCATGAAACGGTGTTCAAAAACATGAAGACCATGAAAAGGTGTGAAAAATATGAAGAGCTTCAAAAGGTATCAAAAACATGAGGAGCATGAAGAGGTCTCAAAAATAGGAGGAGCATGAAACAGTGTTGAAAAACATGAAGAGCCTGAAAAAGTTTGAAATATATGAAGATCTTCAAAATGTGTCAAAAATATGAGGAGCATGAAACGGTCTGAAAAATAGGAGTAGCATGAATCGGTGTTAAAAAACTTGAAAAGCCTGAGAAGGTGTGAAAAATATGAAGAGCTTCAAAAGGTGTGAAAAATATGAGGAGCATGAAGAGATCTGAAAAATAAGAGGAGCATGAAGCAGTGTTGAAAAACATGAAGAGCCTGAAAAGCTGTGAAAAATATGAAGAGCTTTAAATGCTGTTAAAATTGTGAGGAGCATGAAACAGTCTGAAAAATAGGAGGAGCATGAAGTGTTGTTGAAAAACATGAACAGATTGAAAAGGTGTGAAAAATATGAAGAGCTTGAAAAGGTGTCAAAAATATGAGGAGCGTGAAATGGTCTGAAAAATAGGAGGAGCATGAAGCGGTGTTGAAAAACATGAAGAGCCTGAAAAGGTGTGAAAAATATGAAGAGCTTCAAAAGCTGTTAAAAATATGAGGAGCATGAAACATTCTGAAAAATAGGAGGAGCATGAAACGGTGTTCAAGAACATGAAGAGCCTGAAAAGATGTGAAAAGCATGAAGAGCTTCAAAAGGTGTCAATAATATGAGGAGCATGAAACAGTCTGAAAAATAGCATGAGCATGAAACGGTTTTGAAAAAGATGAAGAGCATGAAAAGGTGTCAAAAATATAAACAGCTTCAAAATGTGTCAAAATATGAGAAGCATGAAAAGGTCTGAAAAATAGGAGGAGCATGAAGCGGTGTTGAAAAACATGAAGAGCCTGAAAATGTGTGAAATATATGAAGAGCTTCAAAAGGTGTCAAAAACATGAGGAGCATGAGACGGTCTGAAAAATAGGAGGAGCATGAAGCAGTGTTGAAAACTATGAAGAGCGTGAAAAGGTGTGAAAAATATGAAGAGCTTCAAAAGGTGAAAAATATGAGGAGCATGAAACGGTCTGAAAAATAGCATGAGCATGAAACGGTTTTGAAAAAGACGAAGAGCATGAAAAGGTGTGAAAAATATGAAGAGCTTCAAAAGGTGTCAAAATATGAGAAGCATAAAACAGTCTGAAAAATAGGAGGAGCATGAAGCATTGTGGAAAAACATGAAGAGCCTGAAAAGGTGTGAAATATATGAAGAGCTTCAAAAGGTGTCAAAAATATGAGGAGCATGAAACGGTCTGAAATATAGGAGGAGCATGAAGTGTTGTTGAAAAACGTGAAGAGATTGAAAAGGTGTGAAGAATATGAAGAGCTCAAAAGGTTTCAAAAATATGAGGAGCATGAAACAGTCTAAAAAATAGCATGAGCATGAAACGGTTTTGAAAAAGATCAAGACCATGAAAAGGTGTGAAAAATATGAAGGGCTTCAAAATGTGTCAAAAATATGAGGAGGATGAAAGAGTCTGAAAAATAGACGGAGCATGAATAGGTCGTTAAAAACAGGAAGGGCCTGAAATGGTGAGAAAAATATGAAGAGCTTCAAAAGGTGTCAAACATATGAGGAGGATGAAACAGTCTGAAAAATAGGAGGAGCATGAATCGGTCGTCAAAAACAGGAAGGGCCTGAAATGGTGTGAAAAATATGAAGAGCTTCAAAATGTGTCAAACATATGAGGAGCATGAAACGGTCTGAAAAATATGAGGAGCATGAAGCACTGTTTAAAAACATGAAGAGCCTGAATAGATGTGAAAAATATGAAGAGCTTCAAAAGGTGTCAAAAATATGAGAAGCATGAAAGGACTGAAAAATAGGAGGAGCATGAAGCGGTGTTGAAAAACATGAAGAGCCTGAAAAGTTATGAAATATATGAACAGCTTCAAGAGGTGTCAAAATATGAGGATAAGGAAACGGTGTGAAAAATAGGAGAAGCATGAAGCGGTGTTGAAAAACATGAAGAGATTGAAAAGGTGTGAAAAATATGAAGAGCTTCAAAATGTGTCAAAAATATGAGGAGCATGAAACGCTCTGAAAAATAGGAGGAGCATGAAGCGGTGTTGAAAAACATGAAAATCCTGAAAAGGTGTGAAAAATAGGAAGAGCTTCAAAAGGTGTCAAAAATATGAGGAGCATGAAACAGTCTGAAAAATAGGTGGAGCATGAAGTGTTGTTGAAAAATATGAAGAGCCTGAAAAGGTGTAAAATATATGAAGAGCTTCAAAAGGTTTCAAAAATATGAGGAGCATGGAACAGTCCGAAAAATAGGAGGAGCATGAAGCGATATTCAAAAACATGAAGAGCCTGAAAAAGTGTGAAAAATATGAAGAGCTTCAAAATGTGTCAAATATATGAGGAGCATGAAACATTCTGAAAAATAGGAGGAGCATGAAACGGTGTTCCAAAACATGAAGAGCCTGAAAATGTGTGAAAAATATGAAGAGCTTCCAAAATTCTCAAATATATGAGGAGCATGAAACGGTCTGAAAAATAGGAGTAGCATGAATCGGTGTTGAAAAATTTGAAAAGACTGAGAAGGTGTGAAAAATATGAAGAGCTTCAAAAGGTGTCAAAAATATGAGGAGCATGAAACGGTCTGAAAAATAGGAGGAGCATGAAGCAGTGTTGAAAAACATGAAGAGCCTGAAAAGATGTGAAATATATGAAGAGCTTCAAAAGGTGTCAAAAACATGAGGAGCATGAGACGGTCTGAAAAATAGGATGAGCATGAAGCAGTGTTGAAAACCATGAAGAGCGTGAAAAAGTGTGAAAAATATGAAGAGCTTCAAAAGGTGTCAAAGATATGAGCAGCATGAAACATTCTGAAAAATAGGAGGAGCATGAAACGGTGTTCAAAAACATGAAGACCATGAAAAGGTGTGAAAAATATGAAGAGCTTCAAAAGGTATCAAAAACATGAGGAGCATGAAGAGGTCTCAAAAATAGGAGGAGCATGAAACAGTGTTGAAAAACATGAAGAGCCTGAAAAAGTTTGAAATATATGAAGATCTTCAAAATGTGTCAAAAATATGAGGAGCATGAAACGGTCTGAAAAATAGGAGTAGCATGAATCGGTGTTAAAAAACTTGAAAAGCCTGAGAAGGTGTGAAAAATATGAAGAGCTTCAAAAGGTGTGAAAAATATGAGGAGCATGAAGAGATCTGAAAAATAAGAGGAGCATGAAGCAGTGTTGAAAAACATGAAGAGCCTGAAAAGCTGTGAAAAATATGAAGAGCTTTAAATGCTGTTAAAATTGTGAGGAGCATGAAACAGTCTGAAAAATAGGAGGAGCATGAAGTGTTGTTGAAAAACATGAACAGATTGAAAAGGTGTGAAAAATATGAAGAGCTTGAAAAGGTGTCAAAAATATGAGGAGCGTGAAATGGTCTGAAAAAGAGGAGGAGCATGAAGCGGTGTTGAAAAACATGAAGAGCCTGAAAAGGTGTGAAAAATATGAAGAGCTTCAAAAGCTGTTAAAAATATGAGGAGCATGAAACATTCTGAAAAATAGGAGGAGCATGAAACGGTGTTCAAGAACATGAAGAGCCTGAAAAGATGTGAAAAGCATGAAGAGCTTCAAAAGGTGTCAATAATATGAGGAGCATGAAACAGTCTGAAAAATAGCATGAGCATGAAACGGTTTTGAAAAAGATGAAGAGCATGAAAAGGTGTCAAAAATATAAACAGCTTCAAAATGTGTCAAAATATGAGAAGCATGAAAAGGTCTGAAAAATAGGAGGAGCATGAAGCGGTGTTGAAAAACATGAAGAGCCTGAAAATGTGTGAAATATATGAAGAGCTTCAAAAGGTGTCAAAAACATGAGGAGCATGAGACGGTCTGAAAAATAGGAGGAGCATGAAGCAGTGTTGAAAACTATGAAGAGCGTGAAAAGGTGTGAAAAATATGAAGAGCTTCAAAAGGTGAAAAATATGAGGAGCATGAAACGGTCTGAAAAATAGGAGGGGCATGAAGTGTTGTTGAAAAACGTGAAGAGATTGAAAAACTGTGAAAAATATGAAGATCTTCAAAAGGTGTCAAAAATATGAGGAGCATGAAACGGTCTGAAAAATAGGAGAAGCATGAAGTGTTGTTGAAAAAAGTGAAGAGATTGAAAAAGTGTGAAGAATATGAAGAGCTTCAAAATGTGTCAAAAATATGAGGAGCATGAAACAGTCTGTAAAATAGCATGAGCAAGAAACGGTTTTGAAAAAGATCAAGACCATGAAAAGGTGTGAAAAATATGAAGAGCTTCAAAATGTGTCAAAAATATGAGGAGGATGAAACAGTCTGAAATATAGGAGGAGCGTGAATCGGTCGTCAAAAACAGGAAGGGCCTGAAATGGTGTGAAAAATATGAAGAGCTTCAAAAGGTGTCAAACATATGAGGAGCATGAAACGACTGAAAAATAGGAGGAGCATGAAGCGTTGTTGAAAAACATGAAGAGCCTGAATAGTTATGAAATATATGAACAGCTTCAAGAGATGTCAAAAATATGAGGAGTAGGAACCGGTGTGAAAAATAGGAGAAGCATGAAGCGGTGTTGAAAAACATGAAGAGATTGAAAAGGTGTGAAAAATATGAAGAGCTTCAAAAGGTGTCAAAAATATGAGGAGCATGAAACAGTCTTAAAAATATGATGAGCATGAAGCGGTGTTGAAAAACAAGAAGAGCCTTAAAAGGTGTGAAAAATATGAAGAGCTTCAAAAGGTGTCAAAAATATGAGGAGCATGAAACGGTCTGAAAAATAGGAGGAGCATGAAGCAGTGTTGAAAAACATGAAGAGCCTGAAAAGTTGTGAAAAACATGAAGAGCTTCAAAAGGTGTCAAAAATATGAGGAGCAAGAAACAGTCTGAAAAATAGGAGTAGCATGAAAAGGTTTTGAAAAAGATGAATAGCCTGAAAAGGTGTGAAAAATATGAAGAGCTTCAAAAGGTGTCAAAAATATGAGGGGCATGAAACAGTCTGAAAAATAGGATGAGCATGAACGGTTTTGAAAAAGATAAAGAGCATGAAAAGGTGTGAAAAATATGAAGAGCTCCAAAAGGTGTCAAAAATATGAGAAGCATGAAACGGTGTGAAAAATAGGAGGAGCATGAAGCAGTCGTCAAAAACTTGAAGATCCTGAAAAGGTGTGAAAAATATGAAGAGCTTCAAAAGTTGTGAAAAATATGAAGAGCTTCAAAAGGTGTCAAAAATATGAGAACATGAAATGACAGAAAAATAGGAGGAGCATGAAGAGGTGTTGAAAAACATGAAGAGCCTGGAAAGGTGTGAAATATATGAAGACCTTCAAAAGGTGTCAAAAATATGAGGAGCATTAAACAGTCTGAAAAATAGGGTGAGAAGGAGAAGGTGTAGAGAAAAGGGAACCCTCTTACACTGTTGGTGGGAATGCAAACTAGTATAGCCGCTATGGAAAACAGTGTGGAGATTTCTTAAAAAACTGGAAATAGAACTGCCATATGACCCAGTAATCCCACTTCTGGGCATACACACTGAGGAAACCAGATATGAAAGAGACACGTGCACCGCAATGTTCATCGCAGCCCTGTTTATAATAGCCAGGACATGGAAGCAACCTAGATGCCCATCAGCAGATGAATGGATAAGGAAGCTGTGGTACATATACACCATGGAATATTACTCAGCCATTAAAAAGATTTCATTTGAACCAGTGCTAATGAGATGGATGAAGCTGGAGCCCATTATACAGAGTGAAGTAAGCCAGAAAGATAAAGAACATTACAGCATACTGACACATGTATATGGAATTTAGAAAGGTGATAACGATAACCCTATATGCAGAACAGAAAAAGAGACACAGAAATACAGAACAGACTTTTGAACTTTGTGGGAGAATGTGAGGGTGGGATATTTCAAAAGAACAGAATGTATACTATCTATGGTGAAACAGATCACCAGCCCAGGTGGGATGCACGAGACAAGTGCTCCGGCCTGGTGCACTGGGAAGACTCAGAGGAATCGGGTGGAGAGGGAGGTGGGAGGGGGGATCGGGATTGGGAATACATGTAAATCCATGGCTGATTCATATCAATGTATGACAAAACCCACTGGAAAAAAAAATAATAATAATAATAATAAAAATAGAAAAAGATGAAGATCAGGAAATGTTGTGAAAAATATGAAGAGCTTTAAAAGGTGTCAAAAATATGAGGAGCATGAAACGGTCTGAAAAATAGGAGGAGCATGAACCGGTGGTCGAAAACATGAAGAGCCTGGAAAGGTGTGAAAACTATGAAGAGCTTCAAAAGGTGTCAAAAATATGAGGAGCATTAAACAGTCTGAAAAATACGATGAGAATGAAATGGTGTTGAAAAACATGAAGAGCATGAAAAGGTTTGAAAAATATGAAGAGCTTCAAAAGGTGTGAAAAATATGAAGACCTTCAAAAGGTGTCAAAAATATGAGAACATGAAATGACAGAAAAATAGGAGGAGCATGAAAAGGTGTTGAAAAATATGAAGAGCCTGGAAAGGTGTGAAATATATGAAGAGCTTCAAAAGGTGTCAAAAATATGAGGAGGATGAAACAGCCTGAAAAATAGCAGGAGCTTGTAGCGGTGTTGAAAAACATGAAGAGCCTGAAAAGGTGTGAAAAATATGAAGACCTTCAAAAGGTGTCAAAAATATGAGGAGCATGAAACGGTCTGAAAAATAGGAGGAGCATGAGGCGGTGTTGAAAAACATGAAGAGCCTGAAAAGGTGTGAAATATATGAAGAGCTTCAAAAGGTGTCAAAAATATGAGGAACATGAAACGGTCTGAAAAATAGGAGGCGCTTGTAGCAGTGTTGAAAAACATGAAGAGAGTGAAAATGTGTGAAAAATATGAAGAGCTTCAAAAGATGTCCAAAATATGAGAAGCATGAAGCGGTCTGATAAATAGGAGGAGCATGAAGCAGTGTTTAAAAACGTGAATAGCCTAAAAAGCTGTGAAATATATGAAGGGCCTCAAAATGTGTCAAAAATATGAAGAGCATGAAACAGTCTGAAAAATAGGATGAGAATGAAATGGTTTTGAAAAAGATGAAGAGCATGAAAAGGTGTGAAAAATATGAAGAGCTTCAAAAGGTGTCAAAAATATGAGGTGCATGAACGGTCTGAAAAATAGGAGGAGCATGAAGCGGTGGTTAAAAAGATGAAGAGCCTGAAAAGGTGTGAAAAATATGAAGAGCTTGAAAAGTGTCAAAAATATGTAGAGCATGAAACGTTCTCAAAAATGGGAGGAGCATGAAGCGGTGTTGAAAAATATGAAGAGGCTGAAAAGGTGTGAAAATTATGAAGAGCTTCAAAAGGTGTCAAATATATGAGGAGCATGAAACAGCCTGAAAAATAGCAGGAGCTTGTAGAGGTGTTGAAAAACATGAAGAGCCTGAAAAGGTGTGAAAAATATGAAGAGCTTCAAAAGGTGTCAAAAATATGAGGAGCATGAAACGGTCTGAAAAAAAGAAGGAGCATGAGGCGGTGTTGAAAAACATGAAGAGCCTGAAAAGGTGGGAAAAAGATGAAGAGCTTCAAAAGGTGTCAAAAATATGAGGTGCATGAACGGTCTGAAAAATAGGAGGAGCATGAAGCGGTGGTCAAAAATATGAAGAGCCTGAAAAGGTGTGAAAAATATGAAGAGCTTGAAAAGTGTCAAAAATATGTAGAGCATGAAACGTTCTCAAAAATGGGAGGAGCATGAAGCGGTGTTGAAAAATATGAAGAGGCTGAAAAGGTGTGAAAATTATGAAGAGTTTCAAAAGGTGTTAAAAATATGAGGAGCATGAAACGGTCTGATAAATAGGAGGAGCATGAAGCGCTGGTGAAAAACATGAAGAGACTGAAAATATGTGAAAAATATGAAGAGATTCAAAAGGTGTGAACTACATGAGGAGCATGAAACGGTCTGATAAATAGGAGGAGCATGAAGCGGTGTTCAAAAACATGAAGAGCCTGAAAAGGTGTGAAAAATATGAAGAGTTTCAAAAGGTGTTAAAAATATGAGGAGCATGAAACGGTCTGATAAATAGGAGGAGCATGAAGCGGTGTTGAAAAACATGAAGAGCCTGAAAAGGTGTGAAAAATAGGAAGAGTTTCAAAAGGTGTTAAAAATATGAGGAGCAGGAAACGGTCTGAAAAATAGGAGGAGCATGAAGTGGTGTTGAAAAACATGAAGAGCGTGAAAACGTGTGAAAAATTTGAAGAGCTTCAAAAGGTGTGAAAAATATGAAGAGCTTCAAAAGGTGTCAAAAATGAGGAAACCAGATCTGAAAGAGTCACTTGTACCCCAATGTTCATCGCATTACTGATTATAATAGCCAAGATATGGAAGCAACCTAGATGCCCATCAGCAGATGAATGGATAGGGAAGCTGTGGTACATATACACCATGGAATATTCCTCAGCCAGGAAAAAGAATTCATTTGAACCAGTGCTAATGAGATGGATGAAGCTGGAGCGAATTATACAGAGTGAAGTAAGCCAGAAAGATAAAGAACATTACAGCATACTGACACATGTATATGGAATTTAGAAAGGTGATAATGATAACCCTATATGCAGAACAGAAAAAGAGACACAGAAATACAGAACAGAGTTTTGAACTTTGTGGGAGAATGTGAGGGTGGGATATTTCAAAAGAACAGCATGTATACTATCTATGGTGAAACAGATCACCAGCCTAGGTGGGATGCACGAGACAAGTGCTCCGGCCTGGTGCACTGGGAAGACCCAGAGGAATCGGGTGTAGAGGGAGGTGGGAGGGGGCATCGGGATTGGGAATACCTATAAATCCATGGCTGATTCATATCAATGTATGACAAAACCCACTGGAAAAAAAATGATAACAAAAATTAAAAAAAAATGAAATGAACATGAAATGGTCTGAAAAATAGGAGGAGCATGAAGCGGTGTTGAAAAACATGAAGAGCCAGAGAAGTTGTGAAAAATACGAAGAGCTTCAAAAGGTGTGAAATACATGAGGAGCATGAAACGGTCTGAAAAATATTAGGAGCATGAAGCGGTGTTGAAAAACATGAAGAGCCTGACAAGGTGTGAAAAATATGAAGAGATTCAAAAGGTGTCAAAAATACGAGGAGCATGAAACGGTCTGAAAAATAGGAGGAGCATGAAGCAGTGTTTAAAAGCATGAAGAGACTGAAAAGGTGTGAAAAATATGCAGAGCTTCAAAAGGTGTCAAAAATGAGATGAACATGAAACGATCTGAAAAATAGATGGAGCATGAAGTGGTGTTGAAAAACATGAAGAGCCGGAAAACGTGTGAAAAATATGAAGAGATTCAAAAACTGTGAAAAATATGAAGAGCTTCAAAAGGTGTCAAAAATATGAGGAGCATGAAAAGGTCTGAAATATACGAGGAGCATGAAGCGGTGTTGAAAAACATGAAGAGCCTGAAAAGGTGTGAAAAATATGAAGAGCTTCAAAAGGTGTGAAAAATATGAGGAGCCTGAAATGGTATGAAAATGGGAGGAGCATGAAGCGCTGTTCAAAAACATGAAAAGCCTGAAAAGGTGTGAAAAATATGAAGAGCTTCAAAAGGTGTGAAAAATATGAGGAGCATTAAACGGTCTGAAAAATAGGAGTTGTATGAAGCGGTGTTGAAAAACATGAAGAGCCTGAAACGCTGTGAAATATATGAAGAGCTTCAAAAGGTGTCAAAAATATGAGGAGCATGAAATGGTTTGAAAAATAGGAGGAGCATGAAGCGGTGCTGAAAAACATGAAGAACCTGAAAAGGTGTGAAAAATATGAAGAGCTTCAAAAGGTGTGAAATACATGAGGAGCATGAAACGGGCTGAAAAATAGGAGTTGTATGAAGCGGTGTTGAAAAACATGAAGAGCCTGAAACGCTGTGAAATATACGAAGAGCTTCAAAAGGTGTCAAAAATATGAGGAGCATGAAATGGTATGAAAAATAGGAGGAGCATGAAGCGGTGTTGAAAAACATGAAGAGCCTGAAAAGGTGTCAAAAATATGAAGAGCTTCAAAAGGTGTCAAAAATATGAAGAGCTTCAAAAGGTGTCAAAAATAGGAGAAGCATGAAATGACAGAAAAATAGGAGGAGCATGAAGTGGTGTTGAAAAACAGGAAAAGCCTGGAAACATGTGAAATATATGAAGAGCTTCAAAAGTTGTCAAATAAATGAGGAGAATGAAACGGTCTGAATAATAGGAGGAGAATGAAGTGGGGTTGAAAAACATGAAGAGCCTGAAAAGGTGTGAAAAATATGAAGAGCTTCAAAATTTGTCAAAAATATGAGGAGCATGAAACGGTCTGAAAACTACGAGGAGCATGAAGCAGTGATCAAAATCATGAAGAGCCTGCAAATCTGTGAAATATATGAAGAGCTTCAAAAGGTGTCAAAAACAAGAGGAGCATGAAATGGTCTGAAAAATAGGAGGAGCATGAGCGTTGTTCAAAAACATGAAGAGCATGAATAGGTTTGAAATATATGAAGAGCTTCAAAAGGTGTGAAATACATGAGGAGCTTCAAAAGGTGTCAAAAATAGGAGGAGCATGAAATGGTCTGAAAAAAAGAAGGAGCATGAAGCGGAGTTCGAAAACATGAAGGGCCTGAAAAGGTATGAAAAATATGAAGAGCTTCAAAAGGTGTCAAAAATATGAGGAGCATGAAACGGTGTGAAAAGTAGGAGGAGCATGAAGCCTTGTTGAAAAACACGAAGAGCCTAAAAGGTGTGAAAAATATGAAGAGCTTCAAAAGGTGTCAAAAATATGAGGAGCATGAAACGGGCTCAAAAATAGGAGGTGTATGAAGCAGTGTTGAAAAAATGAAGAACCTGAAAAGGTGTGAAAAATATCAAGAGCTTCAAAAGGTGTGAAAAATATGAGGAGCTTCAAAAGGTGTCAAAAATGAAATGAACATGAAAAGGTCTGAAAATTAGGAGGAGCATGATGTGGTGTTGAAAAACATGAAGAGCGTGAAAACGTGTGAAAAATTTGAAGAGCTTCAAAAGGTGTGAAAAATATGAAGAGCTTCAAAAGATGTCAAAAATGAAATGAACATGAAATGGTCTGAAAAATAGGAGGAGCATGAAGTGGTATTGAAAAACATGAAGATCCTGAAAAGGTGTGAAAGATATGAAGAGATTCAAAAGGTGTCAAAAACATAAGGGGCATGAAACAGTCTGAAAAATAGGAGGATCATGAAGCGCTGGTGAAAAACATGAAGAGACTGAAAAGATGTTGAAAATATGAAGAGATTCAAAAGGTGTGAAATACATGAGGAGCATGAAACGGTCTGATAAATAGGAGGAGCATGAAGCGGTGTTCAAAAACATGAAGAGCCTGAAAAGGTGTGAAAAATAGGAAGAGTTTCAAAAGGTGTTAAAAATATGAGGAGCAGGAAACAGTCTGAAAAATAGGAGGAGCATGAAGTGGTGTTGAAAAACAAGAAGAGCCTGAAAAGTTGTGAAAAGTATGAAGAGTTTCAAAAGGTGTGAAAAATATGAAGAGCTTCAAAAGGTGTCAAAATGAGATGAGCAGGAAACGGTCTGAAAAATAGGAGGAGCATGAAGTGGTGTTGAAAAACATGAAGAGCGTGAAAACGTGTGAAAAATTTGAAGAGCTTCAGAAGGTGTGAAAAATATGAAGAGCTTCAAAAGGTGTCAAAAATGAGGAAACCAGATCTGAAAGAGTCACTTTACCCCAATGTTCATCGCATTACTGATTATAATAGCCAAGATATGGAAGCAACCTAGATGCCCATCAGCAGATGAATGGATAGGGAAGCTGTGGTACATATACACCATGGAATATTCCTCAGCCAGGAAAAAGAATTCATTTGAACCAGTGCTAATGAGATGGATGAAGCTGGAGCGAATTATACAGAGTGAAGTAAGCCAGAAAGATAAAGAACATTACAGCATACTGACACATGTATATGGAATTTAGAAAGGTGATAATGATAACCCTATATGCAGAACAGAAAAAGAGACACAGAAATACAGAACAGAATTTTGAACTTTGTGGGAGAATGTGAGGGTGGGATATTTCAAAAGAACAGCATGTATACTATCTATGGTGAAACAGATCACCAGCCTAGGTGGGATGCACGAGACAAGTGCTCCGGCCTGGTGCACTGGGAAGACCCAGAGGAATCGGGTGTAGAGGGAGGTGGGAGGGGGGATCGGGATTGGGAATACCTGTAAATCCATGGCTGATTCATATCAATGTATGACAAAACCCACTGGAAAAAAAATGATAACAAAAATTAAAAAAAAATGAAATGAACATGAAATGGTCTGAAAAATAGGAGGAGCATGAAGCGGTGTTGAAAAACATGAAGAGCCAGAGAAGTTGTGAAAAATACGAAGAGCTTCAAAAGGTGTGAAATACATGAGGAGCATGAAACGGTCTGAAAAATATTAGGAGCATGAAGCGGTGTTGAAAAACATGAAGAGCCTGACAAGGTGTGAAAAATATGAAGAGATCCAAAAGGTGTCAAAAATACGAGGAGCATGAAACGGTCTGAAAAATAGGAGGAGCATGAAGCAGTGTTTAAAAGCATGAAGAGACTGAAAAGGTGTGAAAAATATGCAGAGCTTCAAAAGGTGTCAAAAATGAGATGAACATGAAACGGTCTGAAAAATAGGTGGAGCATGAAGCGGTGTTGAAAAACATGAAGAGCCTGAAAACGTGTGAAAAATATGAAGAGATTCAAAAACTGTGAAAAATATGAAGAGCTTCAAAAGGTGTCAAAAATATGAGGAGCATGAAAAGGTCTGAAATATACGAGGAGTATGAAGCGGGGTTGAAAAACATGAAGAGCCTGAAAAGGTGTGAAAAATATGAAGAGCTTCAAAAGGTGTGAAAAATATGAGGAGCCTGAAATGGTATGAAAAATGGGAGGAGCATGAAGCGGTGTTCAAAAACATGAAAAGCCTGAAAAGGTGTGAAAAATATGAAGAGCTTCAAAAGGTGTCAAAAATATGAGGAGCATGAAATGGTATGAAAAATAGGAGGAGCATGAAGCGGTGTTGAAAAACATGAAGAACTTGAAAAGGTGTGAAAAATATGAAGAGCTTCAAAAGGTGTTAAAATTATGAGGAGCTTGAAATGGTCTGAAAAATAGGAGGAGCAAGAAGCATTGTTGAAAAACCTGAAGAGTCTGAAAAGTTGTGAAAAATATGAAGAGCTTCAAAAGATGTGGAAAATATGAAGAGCTTCAAAAGGTGTCAAAAATATGAGGAGAATGAACGGTCTGAAAAATAGTAGGAGCATGAAACGGTGATCAAAAACATGAAGAGCCTGAAAATGTGTGAAAAATATGAAGAGCTTCAAAAGGTGTGAAAAATATGAGGAGCATGAAACTGTCTGAAAAATAAGAGGAACATGAAGCGTTGTTGAAAAACGTGAAGAGCATGAAAAGGTGTGAAAAATATAAAAAGCTTCATAACGTGTCAAAATATGAGGAGCATAAAACGGTCTGAAAAATAGAAGCAGCATTAAGCGGTGTTGAAAAACATGAAGAGCCTGAAAACGTGTGAAAAATATGAAGATCACCAAAAGTGTCAAAAATATGAGGAGCCTGAAACGGTCTGAAAAATAGGAGGAGCATGAAGCGGTGTTGAAAAACATGAAGAGCCTGAAAAGGTGTGAAAACTGTGAAGAGCTTCAAAAGGTGTAAAAATATGAGGAGCAGGAAACGGTCTGAATAATATGAGGAGCATGAAGCGGTGTTGAAAAACATGAAGAGCCTGAAAAGGTGTGAAGTATATGAATAGCTTCAAAAGGTTTCAAAAATATAAGGAGCATGAAACGGTCTGAAAAGTAGGAGGATCTTGAAACGGTATTGAAAAACATGAAGAGTCTAAAAAGGTGTGAAAAATATGAAGAGTTTCAAAAGGTGTCAAATATAGGAGGAGCATGAAGCGGCGTTGAAAAACATGAAGAGCCTGAAAATGTGGGAGAAATAAGAAGAGCTTCAAAAGGTGTCAAAAATATGAGGAGCATGAAACGATCAGAAAAATAGGAGGAGCACGAAGCGGTGTTGAAAAACATGAAGAGACTGAAAAGGTGTAAAATAGATGAAGAGCCTCAAAAGGTGTCAAAAATATGACGAGCATGAAACGGTCTGAAAAATAGGAGAACATGAAGCAGTGTTGAAAGTCATGAAGAGCCGGAAAAGGTGGGAAAAATATGAATAGCTTCAAAAGGTGTCAAAAATATGAGGAGCATGAAACCGTCTGAAAAATAGGAAGACCATGAAACCGAGTTCACGTACATTAAGAGCCTAAAAAGGTGTGAAAAATATGAAGAGGTTCAAAAAGTTTGAAAAATATGAAGAGCTTCAAAAGGTGTCAAAAATATGAGGAGCATGAAGCGGCGTTGAAAAACATGAAGAGCTTCAAAAGGTGTCAAAAATATGAGGAGCATGATACGATCTGAAAAATAGGACGAGCATGAAGCAGTGTTGAAAAACATGAAGAGCCTGAAAAGCTGTGAAATATATTAAGAGGATGAAACGGTCTGAAAAATAGGAGGAGCATGAAGCGGAGTTGAAAAACATGAAGAGCCTGAAAGTGTGAAAAATATTAAGAGCATGAAAAGGTCTTAAAAATAGGAGGAGCATGAAGCGGAGTTGAAAAACATGAATAGCCTGAAAAGGTGTGAAAAATATTAAGAGCATGAAACGGTCTGAAAAATAGGAGGAGCATGAAGCGGAGTTGAAAAACATAAAGAGCCTGAAAAGGTGTGAAATATATGAAGTGCTTAAAAATGTGTCAAAAATATGAGGAGCATCAAACGGTCTGAAATATAGGAGGGCATGAAGCAGTGGTGAAAAACATGAAGAGCCTGAAAAGGTGGGAAAATATGAAGAGCTTCAAAAGGTGTCAAAAATATGAGGAGCATGAAACCGTCTGAAAAATAGGAGGAGCAGGAAGCGGTGATGAAAAACATGAAGAGCCTGAAAAGCTGTGAAATATATGAAGAGATTCAAAAAGTGTCACAAATAGGAGGAGCATGAAACATTCTGAAAATAGGAGGAGCATGAAGCGGAGTTGAAAAAATGAATAACATGAAAAGGTGTGAAAAATATTAGGAGCTAGAAACAGTCTAAAAATAGAAGGAGCATGAAGCGGTGTTGAAAAACATGAAGAGCCTGAAAAGTTGTGAAATATGTGAAGAGATTCAAAAGGTGTCTAAAATATGAAGAGCATGAAACGGTCTGAAAAAGAGGAGGAGGAGGAAGCGGTGTTGAAAAACATGAAGAGCGTGAAAAGGTGTGAAATATATGAAGAGCTTCAAAGGTGTGAAAAATATAAGGAGCATGTAACGGTCTGAAAAATAGGAGGAGCATGAAACGGTGTTCAAAAACATGAAGAGCCTGAAAAGGTGTGAAAAATATGAAGAGCTTCAAAAGGTGTCAAAAATATGAGGAGCATGAAACGGTCTGAAAAATAGGAGAACATGAAGCAGTGTTGAAAATCATGAAGAGCCTGAAAAGTTGGGAAAAATATGAAGAGCTTCAAAAGGTGTCAAAAATACGTGGAGCAAGAAACGGTCTGAAAAATAGGAGGAGCATGAAGTGGTGTTGAAAAACATGAAGAGCCTGAAAAGGTGTGAAATATAGTAAGAGGATGAAACGGTCTGAAAAATATGAGGAGCATGAAGCGGAGTTGAAAAACATGAAGAGCCTGAAAATGTGTGAAAAATATTAAGAGCATGAAACGGTCTTAAAAATAGGAGGAGCATGAAGCGGAATTGAAAAATATGAATAGTCTGAAAAGGTGTGAAAAATATTAAGAGCATGAAACGGTCTGAAAATTAGGAGGAGCATGAAGTGGAGTTGAAAAACATGAAGAGCCTGAAAAGGTGTGAAATATATGAAGAGCTTAAAAACGTGTCAAACATACGAGGAGCATGAAACGGTCTGAAATATAGGAGGAGCATGAAGCGGTATTGAAAAACATGAAAAGCCTGAAAAGGTGTGAAAAATATGAAGAGCTTCAAAAGGTGTCAAAAATATGAGGTGCATGAAACGGTCTGAAAAATAGGAGTAACATAAAACGGTGATCAAAAACATGAAGAGCCTGAAAAGGTGTGAAAAATATGAAGAGCTTCAAAAGGTATCAAAAATATGAGGAGCATGCAACTGTAAGAAAAATAGGAGGAGCATGAAATGGTGTTCAAAAACATGAAGAGCCTGAAAAGGTGTGAAAAATATGAAGAGGTTCAAAAAGTTTGAAAAATATGAAGAGCTTCAAAAGTGTCAAAAATATGAGGAGCATGATACGGTCTGAATAATAGGACGAGCATGAAGCGGTGCTGAAAAACATGAAGAGCCTGAAAAGTTGTGAAAAGTATGAAGAGTTTCAAAAGGTGTGAAAAATATGAAGAGCTTCAAAAGGTGTCAAAATGAGATGAGCAGGAAACGGTCTGAAAAATAGGAGGAGCATGAAGTGGTGTTGAAAAACATGAAGAGCGTGAAAACGTGTGAAAAATTTGAAGAGCTTCAGAAGGTGTGAAAAATATGAAGAGCTTCAAAAGGTGTCAAAAATGAGGAAACCAGATCTGAAAGAGTCACTTTACCCCAATGTTCATCGCATTACTGATTATAATAGCCAAGATATGGAAGCAACCTAGATGCCCATCAGCAGATGAATGGATAGGGAAGCTGTGGTACATATACACCATGGAATATTCCTCAGCCAGGAAAAAGAATTCATTTGAACCAGTGCTAATGAGATGGATGAAGCTGGAGCGAATTATACAGAGTGAAGTAAGCCAGAAAGATAAAGAACATTACAGCATACTGACACATGTATATGGAATTTAGAAAGGTGATAATGATAACCCTATATGCAGAACAGAAAAAGAGACACAGAAATACAGAACAGAATTTTGAACTTTGTGGGAGAATGTGAGGGTGGGATATTTCAAAAGAACAGCATGTATACTATCTATGGTGAAACAGATCACCAGCCTAGGTGGGATGCACGAGACAAGTGCTCCGGCCTGGTGCACTGGGAAGACCCAGAGGAATCGGGTGTAGAGGGAGGTGGGAGGGGGGATCGGGATTGGGAATACCTGTAAATCCATGGCTGATTCATATCAATGTATGACAAAACCCACTGGAAAAAAAATGATAACAAAAATTAAAAAAAAATGAAATGAACATGAAATGGTCTGAAAAATAGGAGGAGCATGAAGCGGTGTTGAAAAACATGAAGAGCCAGAGAAGTTGTGAAAAATACGAAGAGCTTCAAAAGGTGTGAAATACATGAGGAGCATGAAACGGTCTGATAAATAGGAGGAGCATGAAGCGGTGTTCAAAAACATGAAGAGCCTGAAAAGGTGTGAAAAATAGGAAGAGTTTCAAAAGGTGTTAAAAATATGAGGAGCAGGAAACAGTCTGAAAAATAGGAGGAGCATGAAGTGGTGTTGAAAAACAAGAAGAGCCTGAAAAGTTGTGAAAAGTATGAAGAGTTTCAAAAGGTGTGAAAAATATGAAGAGCTTCAAAAGGTGTCAAAATGAGATGAGCAGGAAACGGTCTGAAAAATAGGAGGAGCATGAAGTGGTGTTGAAAAACATGAAGAGCGTGAAAACGTGTGAAAAATTTGAAGAGCTTCAGAAGGTGTGAAAAATATGAAGAGCTTCAAAAGGTGTCAAAAATGAGGAAACCAGATCTGAAAGAGTCACTTTACCCCAATGTTCATCGCATTACTGATTATAATAGCCAAGATATGGAAGCAACCTAGATGCCCATCAGCAGATGAATGGATAGGGAAGCTGTGGTACATATACACCATGGAATATTCCTCAGCCAGGAAAAAGAATTCATTTGAACCAGTGCTAATGAGATGGATGAAGCTGGAGCGAATTATACAGAGTGAAGTAAGCCAGAAAGATAAAGAACATTACAGCATACTGACACATGTATATGGAATTTAGAAAGGTGATAATGATAACCCTATATGCAGAACAGAAAAAGAGACACAGAAATACAGAACAGAATTTTGAACTTTGTGGGAGAATGTGAGGGTGGGATATTTCAAAAGAACAGCATGTATACTATCTATGGTGAAACAGATCACCAGCCTAGGTGGGATGCACGAGACAAGTGCTCCGGCCTGGTGCACTGGGAAGACCCAGAGGAATCGGGTGTAGAGGGAGGTGGGAGGGGGGATCGGGATTGGGAATACCTGTAAATCCATGGCTGATTCATATCAATGTATGACAAAACCCACTGGAAAAAAAATGATAACAAAAATTAAAAAAAAATGAAATGAACATGAAATGGTCTGAAAAATAGGAGGAGCATGAAGCGGTGTTGAAAAACATGAAGAGCCAGAGAAGTTGTGAAAAATACGAAGAGCTTCAAAAGGTGTGAAATACATGAGGAGCATGAAACGGTCTGAAAAATATTAGGAGCATGAAGCGGTGTTGAAAAACATGAAGAGCCTGACAAGGTGTGAAAAATATGAAGAGATCCAAAAGGTGTCAAAAATACGAGGAGCATGAAACGGTCTGAAAAATAGGAGGAGCATGAAGCAGTGTTTAAAAGCATGAAGAGACTGAAAAGGTGTGAAAAATATGCAGAGCTTCAAAAGGTGTCAAAAATGAGATGAACATGAAACGGTCTGAAAAATAGGTGGAGCATGAAGCGGTGTTGAAAAACATGAAGAGCCTGAAAACGTGTGAAAAATATGAAGAGATTCAAAAACTGTGAAAAATATGAAGAGCTTCAAAAGGTGTCAAAAATATGAGGAGCATGAAAAGGTCTGAAATATACGAGGAGTATGAAGCGGGGTTGAAAAACATGAAGAGCCTGAAAAGGTGTGAAAAATATGAAGAGCTTCAAAAGGTGTGAAAAATATGAGGAGCCTGAAATGGTATGAAAAATGGGAGGAGCATGAAGCGGTGTTCAAAAACATGAAAAGCCTGAAAAGGTGTGAAAAATATGAAGAGCTTCAAAAGGTGTCAAAAATATGAGGAGCATGAAATGGTATGAAAAATAGGAGGAGCATGAAGCGGTGTTGAAAAACATGAAGAACTTGAAAAGGTGTGAAAAATATGAAGAGCTTCAAAAGGTGTTAAAATTATGAGGAGCTTGAAATGGTCTGAAAAATAGGAGGAGCAAGAAGCATTGTTGAAAAACCTGAAGAGTCTGAAAAGTTGTGAAAAATATGAAGAGCTTCAAAAGATGTGGAAAATATGAAGAGCTTCAAAAGGTGTCAAAAATATGAGGAGAATGAACGGTCTGAAAAATAGTAGGAGCATGAAACGGTGATCAAAAACATGAAGAGCCTGAAAATGTGTGAAAAATATGAAGAGCTTCAAAAGGTGTGAAAAATATGAGGAGCATGAAACTGTCTGAAAAATAAGAGGAACATGAAGCGTTGTTGAAAAACGTGAAGAGCATGAAAAGGTGTGAAAAATATAAAAAGCTTCATAACGTGTCAAAATATGAGGAGCATAAAACGGTCTGAAAAATAGAAGCAGCATTAAGCGGTGTTGAAAAACATGAAGAGCCTGAAAACGTGTGAAAAATATGAAGATCACCAAAAGTGTCAAAAATATGAGGAGCCTGAAACGGTCTGAAAAATAGGAGGAGCATGAAGCGGTGTTGAAAAACATGAAGAGCCTGAAAAGGTGTGAAAACTGTGAAGAGCTTCAAAAGGTGTAAAAATATGAGGAGCAGGAAACGGTCTGAATAATATGAGGAGCATGAAGCGGTGTTGAAAAACATGAAGAGCCTGAAAAGGTGTGAAGTATATGAATAGCTTCAAAAGGTTTCAAAAATATAAGGAGCATGAAACGGTCTGAAAAGTAGGAGGATCTTGAAACGGTATTGAAAAACATGAAGAGTCTAAAAAGGTGTGAAAAATATGAAGAGTTTCAAAAGGTGTCAAATATAGGAGGAGCATGAAGCGGCGTTGAAAAACATGAAGAGCCTGAAAATGTGGGAGAAATAAGAAGAGCTTCAAAAGGTGTCAAAAATATGAGGAGCATGAAACGATCAGAAAAATAGGAGGAGCACGAAGCGGTGTTGAAAAACATGAAGAGACTGAAAAGGTGTAAAATAGATGAAGAGCCTCAAAAGGTGTCAAAAATATGACGAGCATGAAACGGTCTGAAAAATAGGAGAACATGAAGCAGTGTTGAAAGTCATGAAGAGCCGGAAAAGGTGGGAAAAATATGAATAGCTTCAAAAGGTGTCAAAAATATGAGGAGCATGAAACCGTCTGAAAAATAGGAAGACCATGAAACCGAGTTCACGTACATTAAGAGCCTAAAAAGGTGTGAAAAATATGAAGAGGTTCAAAAAGTTTGAAAAATATGAAGAGCTTCAAAAGGTGTCAAAAATATGAGGAGCATGAAGCGGCGTTGAAAAACATGAAGAGCTTCAAAAGGTGTCAAAAATATGAGGAGCATGATACGATCTGAAAAATAGGACGAGCATGAAGCAGTGTTGAAAAACATGAAGAGCCTGAAAAGCTGTGAAATATATTAAGAGGATGAAACGGTCTGAAAAATAGGAGGAGCATGAAGCGGAGTTGAAAAACATGAAGAGCCTGAAAGTGTGAAAAATATTAAGAGCATGAAAAGGTCTTAAAAATAGGAGGAGCATGAAGCGGAGTTGAAAAACATGAATAGCCTGAAAAGGTGTGAAAAATATTAAGAGCATGAAACGGTCTGAAAAATAGGAGGAGCATGAAGCGGAGTTGAAAAACATAAAGAGCCTGAAAAGGTGTGAAATATATGAAGTGCTTAAAAATGTGTCAAAAATATGAGGAGCATCAAACGGTCTGAAATATAGGAGGGCATGAAGCAGTGGTGAAAAACATGAAGAGCCTGAAAAGGTGGGAAAATATGAAGAGCTTCAAAAGGTGTCAAAAATATGAGGAGCATGAAACCGTCTGAAAAATAGGAGGAGCAGGAAGCGGTGATGAAAAACATGAAGAGCCTGAAAAGCTGTGAAATATATGAAGAGATTCAAAAAGTGTCACAAATAGGAGGAGCATGAAACATTCTGAAAATAGGAGGAGCATGAAGCGGAGTTGAAAAAATGAATAACATGAAAAGGTGTGAAAAATATTAGGAGCTAGAAACAGTCTAAAAATAGAAGGAGCATGAAGCGGTGTTGAAAAACATGAAGAGCCTGAAAAGTTGTGAAATATGTGAAGAGATTCAAAAGGTGTCTAAAATATGAAGAGCATGAAACGGTCTGAAAAAGAGGAGGAGGAGGAAGCGGTGTTGAAAAACATGAAGAGCGTGAAAAGGTGTGAAATATATGAAGAGCTTCAAAGGTGTGAAAAATATAAGGAGCATGTAACGGTCTGAAAAATAGGAGGAGCATGAAACGGTGTTCAAAAACATGAAGAGCCTGAAAAGGTGTGAAAAATATGAAGAGCTTCAAAAGGTGTCAAAAATATGAGGAGCATGAAACGGTCTGAAAAATAGGAGAACATGAAGCAGTGTTGAAAATCATGAAGAGCCTGAAAAGTTGGGAAAAATATGAAGAGCTTCAAAAGGTGTCAAAAATACGTGGAGCAAGAAACGGTCTGAAAAATAGGAGGAGCATGAAGTGGTGTTGAAAAACATGAAGAGCCTGAAAAGGTGTGAAATATAGTAAGAGGATGAAACGGTCTGAAAAATATGAGGAGCATGAAGCGGAGTTGAAAAACATGAAGAGCCTGAAAATGTGTGAAAAATATTAAGAGCATGAAACGGTCTTAAAAATAGGAGGAGCATGAAGCGGAATTGAAAAATATGAATAGTCTGAAAAGGTGTGAAAAATATTAAGAGCATGAAACGGTCTGAAAATTAGGAGGAGCATGAAGTGGAGTTGAAAAACATGAAGAGCCTGAAAAGGTGTGAAATATATGAAGAGCTTAAAAACGTGTCAAACATACGAGGAGCATGAAACGGTCTGAAATATAGGAGGAGCATGAAGCGGTATTGAAAAACATGAAAAGCCTGAAAAGGTGTGAAAAATATGAAGAGCTTCAAAAGGTGTCAAAAATATGAGGTGCATGAAACGGTCTGAAAAATAGGAGTAACATAAAACGGTGATCAAAAACATGAAGAGCCTGAAAAGGTGTGAAAAATATGAAGAGCTTCAAAAGGTATCAAAAATATGAGGAGCATGCAACTGTAAGAAAAATAGGAGGAGCATGAAATGGTGTTCAAAAACATGAAGAGCCTGAAAAGGTGTGAAAAATATGAAGAGGTTCAAAAAGTTTGAAAAATATGAAGAGCTTCAAAAGTGTCAAAAATATGAGGAGCATGATACGGTCTGAATAATAGGACGAGCATGAAGCGGTGCTGAAAAACATGAAGAGCCTGAAAAGGTGTGAAATATATTAAGAGCATGAAACGGTCTTAAAAATAGGAGGAGCATGAAGCGGAGTTGAAAAACATGAATAGCCTGAAAACGTGTGAAAAATATTAAGAGCATGAAACGGTCTTAAAAATAGGAGGAACCTGAAGCGGAGTTGAAAAACATGAAGAACCTGAAAAGGTGTAAAATATATGAAGAGCTTAAAAACGTGTCTAAAATATGAGAAGCATGAAACGGTCTGAAAAATAGGAGGAGCATGAAGCGGGTTTGAAAAACATGAAGAGCCTGAAAAGGTGAGAAAAATATGAAGAGCTTCAAAAGGTGTCAAAAATACGAGGAGCATAAAACCGTCTGAAATATAGGAGGAGAAGGAAGTGGTGTTGAAAAACATGAAGAGCCTGAAAAGGTGTCATAAATATGAGGAACATGAAACGGTTTGAAATATATGAGGAGCATGAAGCAATCGTCAAAAACATGAATAGCCTGAAAAGGTGTGCAAAATATGAACAGCTTCAAAAGGAGTCAAAAATATGAGGATCATGAAACGGTGTGAAAAATAGGAGGAGCATGAAGTGTTGTTGAAAAACATGAAGAGATTTAAAAGGTGTGAAAAATATGAAGAGCTTCAAAAGGTGTCCAAAATATGAGAGCATGAAATGGTCTGAAAAAGAGGAGGAGCATGAAGCGGTGTTGAAAAACATGAAGAGCCTGAAAAGCTGTGAAAAATATGAAGAGCTTCAAAAACTGTCAAAAATATGAGGAACATTAAACATTCTGAAAAATAGGAGGAGCATGAAACGGTGTTCAAAAATATGAAGAGCCTGAAACGGTGTGAAAAATATAAAGAGCTTCAAAAGGTGTCAAAAATATAAGAAGCATGAAACAGTCTGAAAAATAGCATGAGCATGAAACGGTTTTGAAAAAGACGAAGAGCATGAAAAGGTGTGAAAAATATGAAGAGCTTCAAAAGGTGTCAAAATATGAGAAGCATAAAACAGTCTGAAAAATAGGAGGAGCATGAAGCATTGTGGAAAAACATGAAGAGCCTGAAAAGGTGTGAAATATATGAAGAGCTTCAAAAGGTGTCAAAAATATGAGGAGCATGGAACAGTCCGAAAAATAGGAGGAGCATGAAGCGGTGTCAAAAATATGAAGAGCCTGAAAAAGTGTGAAAAATATGAAGAGCTTCAAAAGGTGTCAAAAATATGAGGAGCACGAAACAGTCTGAAAAATAGGAGGAGCATGAAACGGTGTTCAAAACCATGAAGACCATGAAAAGGTGTGAAAAATATGAAGAGCTTCAAAAGGTGTCAAAAACATGAGGAGCATGAAGAGGTCTCAAAAATAGGAGGAGCATGAAATGGTGTTGAAAAACATGAAGAGCCTGAAAATCTGTGAAAAATATGAAGAGCTTCAAAAGGTGTCAAAAATATGAGGAGCATGAAACGGTCTGAAATATAGGAGGAGCATGAAGTGTTGTTGAAAAACGTGAAGAGATTGAAAAGGTGTGAAGAATATGAAGAGCTCAAAAGGTTTCAAAAATATGAGGAGCATGAAACAGTCTAAAAAATAGCATGAGCATGAAACGGTTTTGAAAAAGATCAAGACCACGAAAAGGTGTGAAAAATATGAAGGGCTTCAAAATATGTCAAAAATATGAGGAGGATGAAAGAGTCTGAAAAATAGACGGAGCATGAATAGGTCGTTAAAAACAGGAAGGGCCTGAAATGGTGTGAAAAATATGAAGAGCTTCAAAAGGTGTCAAACATATGAGGAGGATGAAACAGTCTGAAAAATAGGAGGAGCATGAATCGGTCGTCAAAAACAGGAAGGGCCTGAAATGGTGTGAAAAATATGAAGAGCTTCAAAATGTGTCAAACATATGAGGAGCATGAAACGGTCTGAAAAATATGAGGAGCATGAAGCAGTGTTTAAAAACATGAAGAGCCTGAATAGATGTGAAAAATATGAAGAGCTTCAAAAGGTGTCAAAAATATGAGGGGCATGAAACAGTCTGAAAAATAGGATGAGCATGAACGGTTTTGAAAAAGATAAAGAGCATGAAAAGGTGTGAAAAATATGAAGAGCTCCAAAAGGTGTCAAAAATATGAGAAGCATGAAAGGGTGTGAAAAATAGGAGGAGCATGAAGCAGTCGTCAAAAACTTGAAGATCCTGAAAAGGTGTGAAAAATATGAAGAGCTTCAAAAGTTGTGAAAAATATGAAGAGCTTCAAAAGGTGTCAAAAATATGAGAACATGAAATGACAGAAAAATAGGAGGAGCATGAAGAGGTGTTGAAAAACATGAAGAGCCTGGAAAGGTGTGAAATATATGAAGACCTTCAAAAGGTGTCAAAAATATGAGGAGCATTAAACAGTCTGAAAAATAGGGTGAGAAGGAGAAGGTGTAGAGAAAAGGGAACCCTCTTACACTGTTGGTGGGAATGCAAACTAGTATAGCCGCTATGGAAAACAGTGTGGAGATTTCTTAAAAAACTGGAAATAGAACTGCCATATGACCCAGTAATCCCACTTCTGGGCATACACACTGAGGAAACCAGATATGAAAGAGACACGTGCACCCCAATGTTCATCGCAGCCCTGTTTATAATAGCCAGGACATGGAAGCAACCTAGATGCCCATCAGCAGATGAATGGATAAGGAAGCTGTGGTACATATACACCATGGAATATTACTCAGCCATTAAAAAGATTTCATTTGAACCAGTGCTAATGAGATGGATGAAGCTGGAGCCCATTATACAGAGTGAAGTAAGCCAGAAAGATAAAGAACATTACAGCATACTGACACATGTATATGGAATTTAGAAAGGTGATAACGATAACCCTATATGCAGAACAGAAAAAGAGACACAGAAATACAGAACAGACTTTTGAACTTTGTGGGAGAATGTGAGGGTGGGATATTTCAAAAGAACAGAATGTATACTATCTATGGTGAAACAGATCACCAGCCCAGGTGGGATGCACGAGACAAGTGCTCCGGCCTGGTGCACTGGGAAGACTCAGAGGAATCGGGTGGAGAGGGAGGTGGGAGGGGGGATCGGGATTGGGAATACATGTAAATCCATGGCTGATTCATATCAATGTATGACAAAACCCACTGGAAAAAAAAATAATAATAATAATAATAAAAATAGAAAAAGATGAAGATCAGGAAATGTTGTGAAAAATATGAAGAGCTTTAAAAGGTGTCAAAAATATGAGGAGCATGAAACGGTCTGAAAAATAGGAGGAGCATGAACCGGTGGTCGAAAACATGAAGAGCCTGGAAAGGTGTGAAAACTATGAAGAGCTTCAAAAGGTGTCAAAAATATGAGGAGCATTAAACAGTCTGAAAAATACGATGAGAATGAAATGGTGTTGAAAAACATGAAGAGCATGAAAAGGTTTGAAAAATATGAAGAGCTTCAAAAGGTGTGAAAAATATGAAGACCTTCAAAAGGTGTCAAAAATATGAGAACATGAAATGACAGAAAAATAGGAGGAGCATGAAAAGGTGTTGAAAAATATGAAGAGCCTGGAAAGGTGTGAAATATATGAAGAGCTTCAAAAGGTGTCAAAAATATGAGGAGGATGAAACAGCCTGAAAAATAGCAGGAGCTTGTAGCGGTGTTGAAAAACATGAAGAGCCTGAAAAGGTGTGAAAAATATGAAGACCTTCAAAAGGTGTCAAAAATATGAGGAGCATGAAACGGTCTGAAAAATAGGAGGAGCATGAGGCGGTGTTGAAAAACATGAAGAGCCTGAAAAGGTGTGAAATATATGAAGAGCTTCAAAAGGTGTCAAAAATATGAGGAACATGAAACGGTCTGAAAAATAGGAGGAGCTTGTAGCAGTGTTGAAAAACATGAAGAGAGTGAAAATGTGTGAAAAATATGAAGAGCTTCAAAAGATGTCCAAAATATGAGAAGCATGAAACGGTCTGATAAATAGGAGGAGCATGAAGCAGTGTTTAATAACGTGAATAGCCTAAAAAGCTGTGAAATATATGAAGGGCCTCAAAATGTGTCAAAAATATGAAGAGCATGAAACAGTCTGAAAAATAGGATGAGAATGAAACGGTTTTGAAAAAGATGAAGAGCATGAAAAGGTGTGAAAAATATGAAGAGCTTCAAAAGGTGTCAAAAATATGAGGTGCATGAACGGTCTGAAAAATAGGAGGAGCATGAAGCGGTGGTTAAAAAGATGAAGAGCCTGAAAAGGTGTGAAAAATATGAAGAGCTTGAAAAGTGTCAAAAATATGTAGAGCATGAAACGTTCTCAAAAATGGGAGGAGCATGAAGCGGTGTTGAAAAATATGAAGAGGCTGAAAAGGTGTGAAAATTATGAAGAGCTTCAAAAGGTGTCAAATATATGAGGAGCATGAAACAGCCTGAAAAATAGCAGGAGCTTGTAGCGGTGTTGAAAAACATGAAGAGCCTGAAAAGGTGTGAAAAATATGAAGAGCTTCAAAAGGTGTCAAAAATATGAGGAGCATGAAACGGTCTGAAAAAAAGAAGGAGCATGAGGCGGTGTTGAAAAACATGAAGAGCCTGAAAAGGTGGGAAAAAGATGAAGAGCTTCAAAAGGTGTCAAAAATATGAGGTGCATGAACGGTCTGAAAAATTGGAGGAGCATGAAGCGGTGGTCAAAAATATGAAGAGCCTGAAAAGGTGTGAAAAATATGAAGAGCTTGAAAAGTGACAAAAATATGTAGAGCATGAAACGTTCTCAAAAATGGGAGGAGCATGAAGCGGTGTTGAAAAATATGAAGAGGCTGAAAAGGTGTGAAAATTATGAAGAGTTTCAAAAGGTGTTAAAAATATGCGGAGCATGAAACGGTCTGATAAATAGGAGGAGCATGAAGCGCTGGTGAAAAACATGAAGAGACTGAAAATATGTGAAAAATATGAAGAGATTCAAAAGGTGTGAACTACATGAGGAGCATGAAACGGTCTGATAAATAGGAGGAGCATGAAGCGGTGTTCAAAAACATGAAGAGCCTGAAAAGGTGTGAAAAATATGAAGAGTTTCAAAAGGTGTTAAAAATATGAGGAGCATGAAACGGTCTGATAAATAGGAGGAGCATGAAGCGGTGTTGAAAAACATGAAGAGCCTGAAAAGGTGTGAAAAATAGGAAGAGTTTCAAAAGGTGTTAAAAATATGAGGAGCAGGAAACGGTCTGAAAAATAGGAGGAGCATGAAGTGGTGTTGAAAAACATGAAGAGCGTGAAAACGTGTGAAAAATTTGAAGAGCTTCAAAAGGTGTGAAAAATATGAAGAGCTTCAAAAGGTGTCAAAAATGAGGAAACCAGATCTGAAAGAGTCACTTGTACCCCAATGTTCATCGCATTACTGATTATAATAGCCAAGATATGGAAGCAACCTAGATGCCCATCAGCAGATGAATGGATAGGGAAGCTGTGGTACATATACACCATGGAATATTCCTCAGCCAGGAAAAAGAATTCATTTGAACCAGTGCTAATGAGATGGATGAAGCTGGAGCGAATTATACAGAGTGAAGTAAGCCAGAAAGATAAAGAACATTACAGCATACTGACACATGTATATGGAATTTAGAAAGGTGATAATGATAACCCTATATGCAGAACAGAAAAAGAGACACAGAAATACAGAACAGAGTTTTGAACTTTGTGGGAGAATGTGAGGGTGGGATATTTCAAAAGAACAGCATGTATACTATCTATGGTGAAACAGATCACCAGCCTAGGTGGGATGCACGAGACAAGTGCTCCGGCCTGGTGCACTGGGAAGACCCAGAGGAATCGGGTGTAGAGGGAGGTGGGAGGGGGCATCGGGATTGGGAATACCTGTAAATCCATGGCTGATTCATATCAATGTATGACAAAACCCACTGGAAAAAAAATGATAACAAAAATTAAAAAAAAATGAAATGAACATGAAATGGTCTGAAAAATAGGAGGAGCATGAAGCGGTGTTGAAAAACATGAAGAGCCAGAGAAGTTGTGAAAAATACGAAGAGCTTCAAAAGGTGTGAAATACATGAGGAGCATGAAACGGTCTGAAAAATATTAGGAGCATGAAGCGGTGTTGAAAAACATGAAGAGCCTGACAAGGTGTGAAAAATATGAAGAGATTCAAAAGGTGTCAAAAATACGAGGAGCATGAAACGGTCTGAAAAATAGGAGGAGCATGAAGCAGTGTTTAAAAGCATGAAGAGACTGAAAAGGTGTGAAAAATATGCAGAGCTTCAAAAGGTGTCAAAAATGAGATGAACATGAAACGGTCTGAAAAATAGATGGAGCATGAAGTGGTGATGAAAAACATGAAGAGCCTGAAAACGTGTGAAAAATATGAAGAGATTCAAAAACTGTGAAAAATATGAAGAGCTTCAAAAGGTGTCAAAAATATGAGGAGCATGAAAAGGTCTGAAATATACGAGGAGCATGAAGCGGTGTTGAAAAACATGAAGAGCCTGAAAAGGTGTGAAAAATATGAAGAGCTTCAAAAGGTGTGAAAAATATGAGGAGCCTGAAATGGTATGAAAATGGGTGGAGCATGAAGCGCTGTTCAAAAACATGAAAAGCCTGAAAAGGTGTGAAAAATATGAAGAGCTTCAAAAGGTGTGAAAAATATGAGGAGCATGAAACGGTCTGAAAAATAGGAGTTGTATGAAGCGGTGTTGAAAAACATGAAGAGCCTGAAACGCTGTGAAATATATGAAGAGCTTCAAAAGGTGTCAAAAATATGAGGAGCATGAAATGGTTTGAAAAATAGGAGGAGCATGAAGCGGTGCTGAAAAACATGAAGAACCTGAAAAGGTGTGAAAAATATGAAGAGCTTCAAAAGGTGTGAAATACATGAGGAGCATGAAACGGGCTGAAAAATAGGAGTTGTATGAAGCGGTGTTGAAAAACATGAAAAGCCTGAAACGCTGTGAAATATACGAAGAGCTTCAAAAGGTGTCAAAAATATGAGGAGCATGAAATGGTATGAAAAATAGGAGGAGCATGAAGCGGTGTTGAAAAACATGAAGAGCCTGAAAAGGTGTCAAAAATATGAAGAGCTTCAAAAGGTGTCAAAAATATGAAGAGCTTCAAAAGGTGTCAAAAATAGGAGAAGCATGAAATGACAGAAAAATAGGAGGAGCATGAAGTGGTGTTGAAAAACAGGAAAAGCCTGGAAAGATGTGAAATATATGAAGAGCTTCAAAAGTTGTCAAATAAATGAGGAGAATGAAACGGTCTGAATAATAGGAGGAGAATGAAGTGGGGTTGAAAAACATGAAGAGCCTGAAAAGGTGTGAAAAATATGAAGAGCTTCAAAATTTGTCAAAAATATGAGGAGCATGAAACGGTCTGAAAACTACGAGGAGCATGAAGCAGTGATCAAAATCATGAAGAGCCTGCAAATCTGTGAAATATATGAAGAGCTTCAAAAGGTGTCAAAAACAAGAGGAGCATGAAATGGTCTGAAAAATAGGAGGAGCATGAGCGTTGTTCAAAAACATGAAGAGCATGAATAGGTTTGAAATATATGAAGAGCTTCAAAAGGTGTGAAATACATGAGGAGCTTCAAAAGGTGTCAAAAATAGGAGGAGCATGAAATGGTCTGAAAAAAAGAAGGAGCATGAAGCGGAGTTCGAAAACATGAAGGGCCTGAAAAGGTATGAAAAATATGAAGAGCTTCAAAAGGTGTCAAAAATATGAGGAGCATGAAACGGTGTGAAAAGTAGGAGGAGCATGAAGCCTTGTTGAAAAACACGAAGAGCCTAAAAGGTGTGAAAAATATGAAGAGCTTCAAAAGGTGTCAAAAATATGAGGAGCATGAAACGGGCTCAAAAATAGGAGGTGTATGAAGCAGTGTTGAAAAAATGAAGAACCTGAAAAGGTGTGAAAAATATCAAGAGCTTCAAAAGGTGTGAAAAATATGAGGAGCTTCAAAAGGTGTCAAAAATGAAATGAACATGAAAAGGTCTGAAAATTAGGAGGAGCATGAAGTGGTATTGAAAAACATGAAGATCCTGAAAAGGTGTGAAAGATATGAAGAGATTCAAAAGGTGTCAAAAACATAAGGGGCATGAAACAGTCTGAAAAATAGGAGGATCATGAAGCGCTGGTGAAAAACATGAAGAGACTGAAAAGATGTTGAAAATATGAAGAGATTCAAAAGGTGTGAAATACATGAGGAGCATGAAACGGTCTGATAAATAGGAGGAGCATGAAGCGGTGTTCAAAAACATGAAGAGCCTGAAAAGGTGTGAAAAATAGGAAGAGTTTCAAAAGGTGTTAAAAATATGAGGAGCAGGAAACAGTCTGAAAAATAGGAGGAGCATGATGTGGTGTTGAAAAACAAGAAGAGCCTGAAAAGTTGTGAAAAGTATGAAGAGTTTCAAAAGGTGTGAAAAATATGAAGAGCTTCAAAAGGTGTCAAAATGAGATGAGCAGGAAACGGTCTGAAAAATAGGAGGAGCATGAAGTGGTGTTGAAAACCATGAAGAGCGTGAAAACGTGTGAAAAATTTGAAGAGCTTCAGAAGGTGTGAAAAATATGAAGAGCTTCAAAAGGTGTCAAAAATGAGGAAACCAGATCTGAAAGAGTCACTTTACCCCAATGTTCATCGCATTACTGATTATAATAGCCAAGATATGGAAGCAACCTAGATGCCCATCAGCAGATGAATGGATAAGGAAGCTGTGGTACATATACACCATGGAATATTCCTCAGCCAGGAAAAAGAATTCATTTGAACCAGTGCTAATGAGATGGATGAAGCTGGAGCGAATTATACAGAGTGAAGTAAGCCAGAAAGATAAAGAACATTACAGCATACTGACACATGTATATGGAATTTAGAAAGGTGATAATGATAACCCTATATGCAGAACAGAAAAAGAGACACAGAAATACAGAACAGAATTTTGAACTTTGTGGGAGAATGTGAGGGTGGGATATTTCAAAAGAACAGCATGTATACTATCTATGGTGAAACAGATCACCAGCCTAGGTGGGATGCACGAGACAAGTGCTCCGGCCTGGTGCACTGGGAAGACCCAGAGGAATCGGGTGTAGAGGGAGGTGGGAGGGGGGATCGGGATTGGGAATACCTGTAAATCCATGGCTGATTCATATCAATGTATGACAAAACCCACTGGAAAAAAAAATGATAACAAAAATTAAAAAAAAATGAAATGAACATGAAATGGTCTGAAAAATAGGAGGAGCATGAAGCGGTGTTGAAAAACATGAAGAGCCAGAAAAGTTGTGAAAAATACGAAGAGCTTCAAAAGGTGTGAAATACATGAGGAGCATGAAACGGTCTGAAAAATATTAGGAGCATGAAGCGGTGTTGAAAAACATGAAGAGCCTGACAAGGTGTGAAAAATATGAAGAGATTCAAAAGGTGTCAAAAATACGAGGAGCATGAAACGGTCTGAAAAATAGGAGGAGCATGAAGCAGTGTTTAAAAACATGAAGAGACTGAAAAGGTGTGAAAAATATGCAGAGCTTCAAAAGGTGTCAAAAATGAGATGAACATGAAACGGTCTGAAAAATAGGTGGAGCATGAAGCGGTGTTGAAAAACATGAAGAGCCTGAAAACGTGTGAAAAATATGAAGAGATTCAAAAACTGTGAAAAATATGAAGAGCTTCAAAAGGTGTCAAAAATATGAGGAGCATGAAAAGGTCTGAAATATACGAGGAGTATGAAGTGGGGTTGAAAAACATGAAGAGCCTGAAAAGGTGTGAAAAATATGAAGAGCTTCAAAAGCTGTGAAAAATATGAGGAGCCTGAAATGGTATGAAAAATGGGAGGAGCATGAAGCGGTGTTCAAAAACATGAAAAGCCTGAAAAGGTGTGAAAAATATGAAGAGCTTCAAAAGGTGTCAAAAATATGAGGAGCATGAAATGGTATGAAAAATAGGAGGAGCATGAAGCGGTGTTGAAAAACATGAAGAACTTGAAAAGGTGTGAAAAATATGAAGAGCTTCAAAAGGTGTTAAAATCATGAGGAGCTTGAAATGGTCTGAAAAATAGGAGGAGCAAGAAGCATTGTTGAAAAACCTGAAGAGTCTGAAAAGTTGTGAAAAATATGAAGAGCTTCAAAAGATGTGGAAAATATGAAGAGCTTCAAAAGGTGTCAAAAATATGAGGAGAATGAACGGTCTGAAAAATAGTAGGAGCATGAAACGGTGATGAAAAACATGAAGAGCCTGAAAATGTGTGAAAAATATGAAGAGCTTCAAAAGGTGTGAAAAATATGAGGAGCATGAAACTGTCTGAAAAATAAGAGGAACATGAAGCGTTGTTCAAAAACGTGAAGAGCATGAAAAGGTGTGAAAAATATAAAAAGCTTCATAACGTGTCAAAATATGAGGAGCATAAAACGGTCTGAAAAATAGAATCAGCATTAAGCGGTGTTGAAAAACATGAAGAGCCTGAAAACGTGTGAAAAATATGAAGATCACCAAAAGTGTCAAAAATATGAGGAGCCTGAAACGGTCTGAAAAATAGGAGGAGCATGAAGCGGTGTTGAAAAACATGAAGAGCCTGAAAAGGTGTGAAAACTGTGAAGAGCTTCAAAAGGTGTAAAAATATGAGGAGCAGGAAACGGTCTGAATAATATGAGGAGCATGAAGCGGTGTTGAAAAACATGAAGAGCCTGAAAAGGTGTGAAGTATATGAATAGCTTCAAAAGGTTTCAAAAATATAAGGAGCATGAAACGGTCTGAAAAGTAGGAGGATCTTGAAACGGTATTGAAAAACATGAAGAGTCTAAAAAGGTGTGAAAAATATGAAGAGTTTCAAAAGGTGTCAAATATAGGAGGAGCATGAAGCGGCGTTGAAAAACATGAAGAGCCTGAAAATGTGGGAGAAATAAGAAGAGCTTCAAAAGGTGTCAAAAATATGAGGAGCATGAAACGATCAGAAAAATAGGAGGAGCAAGAAGCGGTGTTGAAAAACATGAAGAGACTGAAAAGGTGTAAAATAGATGAAGAGCCTCAAAAGGTGTCAAAAATATGACGAGCATGAAACGGTCTGAAAAATAGGAGAACATGAAGCAGTGTTGAAAGTCATGAAGAGCCGGAAAAGGTGGGAAAAATATGAATAGCTTCAAAAGGTGTCAAAAATATGAGGAGCATGAAACCGTCTGAAAAATAGGAAGACCATGAAACCGAGTTCACGTACATTAAGAGCCTAAAAAGGTGTGAAAAATATGAAGAGGTTCAAAAAGTTTGAAAAATATGAAGAGCTTCAAAAGGTGTCAAAAATATGAGGAGCATGAAGCGGCGTTGAAAAACATGAAGAGCTTCAAAAGGTGTCAAAAATATGAGGAGCATGATACGGTCTGAAAAATAGGACGAGCATGAAGCAGTGTTGAAAAACATGAAGAGCCTGAAAAGCTGTGAAATATATTAAGAGGATGAAACGGTCTGAAAAATAGGAGGAGCATGAAGCGGAGTTGAAAAACATGAAGAGCCTGAAAGTGTGAAAAATATTAAGAGCATGAAAAGGTCTTAAAAATAGGAGGAGCATGAAGCGGAGTTGAAAAACATGAATAGCCTGAAAAGGTGTGAAAAATATTAAGAGCATGAAACGGTCTGAAAAATAGGAGGAGCATGAAGCGGAGTTGAAAAACATAAAGAGCCTGAAAAGGTGTGAAATATATGAAGTGCTTAAAAATGTGTCAAAAATATGAGGAGCATCAAACGGTCTGAAATATAGGAGGGCATGAAGCACTGGTGAAAAACATGAAGAGCCTGAAAAGGTGGGAAAATATGAAGAGCTTCAAAAGGTGTCAAAAATATGAGGAGCATGAAACCGTCTGAAAAATAGGAGGAGCAGGAAGCGGTGATGAAAAACATGAAGAGCCTGAAAAGCTGTGAAATATATGAAGAGATTCAAAAAGTGTCACAAATAGGAGGAGCATGAAACGTTCTGAAAATAGGAGGAGCATGAAGCGGAGTTGAAAAAATGAATAACATGAAAAGGTGTGAAAAATATTAGGAGCTAGAAACAGTCTAAAAATAGAAGGAGCATGAAGCGGTGTTGAAAAACATGAAGAGCCTGAAAAGTTGTGAAATATGTGAAGAGATTCAAAAGGTGTCTAAAATATGAAGAGCATGAAACGGTCTGAAAAAGAGGAGGAGGAGGAAGCGGTGTTGAAAAACATGAAGAGCGTGAAAAGGTGTGAAATATATGAAGAGCTTCAAAGGTGTGAAAAATATAAGGAGCATGTAACGGTCTGAAAAATAGGAGGAGCATGAAACGGTGTTCAAAAACATGAAGAGCCTGAAAAGGTGTGAAAAATATGAAGAGCTTCAAAAGGTGTCAAAAATATGAGGAGCATGAAACGGTCTGAAAAATAGGAGAACATGAAGCAGTGTTGAAAATCATGAAGAGCCTGAAAAGTTGGGAAAAATATGAAGAGCTTCAAAAGGTGTCAAAAATACGTGGAGCAAGAAACGGTCTGAAAAATAGGAGGAGCATGAAGTGGTGTTGAAAAACATGAAGAGCCTGAAAAGGTGTGAAATATAGTAAGAGGATGAAACGGTCTGAAAAATATGAGGAGCATGAAGCGGAGTTGAAAAACATGAAGAGCCTGAAAATGTGTGAAAAATATTAAGAGCATGAAACGGTCTTAAAAATAGGAGGAGCATGAAGCGGAATTGAAAAATATGAATAGTCTGAAAAGGTGTGAAAAATATTAAGAGCATGAAACGGTCTGAAAATTAGGAGGAGCATGAAGTGGAGTTGAAAAACATGAAGAGCCTGAAAAGGTGTGAAATATATGAAGAGCTTAAAAACGTGTCAAACATACGAGGAGCATGAAACGGTCTGAAATATAGGAGGAGCATGAAGCGGTATTGAAAAACATGAAAAGCCTGAAAAGGTGTGAAAAATATGAAGAGCTTCAAAAGGTGTCAAAAATATGAGGTGCATGAAACGGTCTGAAAAATAGGAGTAACATAAAACGGTGATCAAAAACATGAAGAGCCTGAAAAGGTGTGAAAAATATGAAGAGCTTCAAAAGGTATCAAAAATATGAGGAGCATGCAACAGTCCGAAAAATAGGAGGAGCATGAAGCGGTGTCAAAAATATGAAGAGCCTGAAAAAGTGTGAAAAATATGAAGAGCTTCAAAAGGTGTCAAAAATATGAGGAGCACGAAACAGTCTGAAAAATAGGAGGAGCATGAAACGGTGTTCAAAACCATGAAGACCATGAAAAGGTGTGAAAAATATGAAGAGCTTCAAAAGGTGTCAAAAACATGAGGAGCATGAAGAGGTCTCAAAAATAGGAGGAGCATGAAATGGTGTTGAAAAACATGAAGAGCCTGAAAATCTGTGAAAAATATGAAGAGCTTCAAAAGGTGTCAAAAATATGAGGAGCATGAAACGGTCTGAAATATAGGAGGAGCATGAAGTGTTGTTGAAAAACGTGAAGAGATTGAAAAGGTGTGAAGAATATGAAGAGCTCAAAAGGTTTCAAAAATATGAGGAGCATGAAACAGTCTAAAAAATAGCATGAGCATGAAACGGTTTTGAAAAAGATCAAGACCATGAAAAGGTGTGAAAAATATGAAGGGCTTCAAAATGTGTCAAAAATATGAGGAGGATGAAAGAGTCTGAAAAATAGACGGAGCATGAATAGGTCGTTAAAAACAGGAAGGGCCTGAAATGGTGTGAAAAATATGAAGAGCTTCAAAAGGTGTCAAACATATGAGGAGGATGAAACAGTCTGAAAAATAGGAGGAGCATGAATCGGTCGTCAAAAACAGGAAGGGCCTGAAATGGTGTGAAAAATATGAAGAGCTTCAAAATGTGTCAAACATATGAGGAGCATGAAACGGTCTGAAAAATATGAGGAGCATGAAGCAGTGTTTAAAAACATGAAGAGCCTGAATAGATGTGAAAAATATGAAGAGCTTCAAAAGGTGTCAAAAATATGAGGGGCATGAAACAGTCTGAAAAATAGGATGAGCATGAACGGTTTTGAAAAAGATAAAGAGCATGAAAAGGTGTGAAAAATATGAAGAGCTCCAAAAGGTGTCAAAAATATGAGAAGCATGAAACGGTGTGAAAAATAGGAGGAGCATGAAGCAGTCGTCAAAAACTTGAAGATCCTGAAAAGGTGTGAAAAATATGAAGAGCTTCAAAAGTTGTGAAAAATATGAAGAGCTTCAAAAGGTGTCAAAAATATGAGAACATGAAATGACAGAAAAATAGGAGGAGCATGAAGAGGTGTTGAAAAACATGAAGAGCCTGGAAAGGTGTGAAATATATGAAGACCTTCAAAAGGTGTCAAAAATATGAGGAGCATTAAACAGTCTGAAAAATAGGGTGAGAAGGAGAAGGTGTAGAGAAAAGGGAACCCTCTTACACTGTTGGTGGGAATGCAAACTAGTATAGCCGCTATGGAAAACAGTGTGGAGATTTCTTAAAAAACTGGAAATAGAACTGCCATATGACCCAGTAATCCCACTTCTGGGCATACACACTGAGGAAACCAGATATGAAAGAGACACGTGCACCCCAATATTCATCGCAGCCCTGTTTATAATAGCCAGGACATGGAAGCAACCTAGATGCCCATCAGCAGATGAATGGATAAGGAAGCTGTGGTACATATACACCATGGAATATTACTCAGCCATTAAAAAGATTTCATTTGAACCAGTGCTAATGAGATGATGAAGCTGGAGCCCATTATACAGAGTGAAGTAAGCCAGAAAGATAAAGAACATTACAGCATACTGACACATGTATATGGAATTTAGAAAGGTGATAACGATAACCCTATATGCAGAACAGAAAAAGAGACACAGAAATACAGAACAGACTTTTGAACTTTGTGGGAGAATGTGAGGGTGGGATATTTCAAAAGAACAGAATGTATACTATCTATGGTGAAACAGATCACCAGCCCAGGTGGGATGCACGAGACAAGTGCTCCGGCCTGGTGCACTGGGAAGACTCAGAGGAATCGGGTGGAGAGGGAGGTGGGAGGGGGGATCGGGATTGGGAATACATGTAAATCCATGGCTGATTCATATCAATGTATGACAAAACCCACTGGAAAAAAAAATAATAATAATAATAATAAAAATAGAAAAAGATGAAGATCAGGAAATGTTGTGAAAAATATGAAGAGCTTTAAAAGGTGTCAAAAATATGAGGAGCATGAAACGGTCTGAAAAATAGGAGGAGCATGAACCGGTGGTCGAAAACATGAAGAGCCTGGAAAGGTGTGAAAACTATGAAGAGCTTCAAAAGGTGTCAAAAATATGAGGAGCATTAAACAGTCTGAAAAATACGATGAGAATGAAATGGTGTTGAAAAACATGAAGAGCATGAAAAGGTTTGAAAAATATGAAGAGCTTCAAAAGGTGTGAAAAATATGAAGACCTTCAAAAGGTGTCAAAAATATGAGAACATGAAATGACAGAAAAATAGGAGGAGCATGAAAAGGTGTTGAAAAATATGAAGAGCCTGGAAAGGTGTGAAATATATGAAGAGCTTCAAAAGGTGTCAAAAATATGAGGAGGATGAAACAGCCTGAAAAATAGCAGGAGCTTGTAGCGGTGTTGAAAAACATGAAGAGCCTGAAAAGGTGTGAAAAATATGAAGACCTTCAAAAGGTGTCAAAAATATGAGGAGCATGAAACGGTCTGAAAAATAGGAGGAGCATGAGGCGGTGTTGAAAAACATGAAGAGCCTGAAAAGGTGTGAAATATATGAAGAGCTTCAAAAGGTGTCAAAAATATGAGGAACATGAAACGGTCTGAAAAATAGGAGGAGCTTGTAGCAGTGTTGAAAAACATGAAGAGAGTGAAAATGTGTGAAAAATATGAAGAGCTTCAAAAGATGTCCAAAATATGAGAAGCATGAAACGGTCTGATAAATAGGAGGAGCATGAAGCAGTGTTTAATAACGTGAATAGCCTAAAAAGCTGTGAAATATATGAAGGGCCTCAAAATGTGTCAAAAATATGAAGAGCATGAAACAGTCTGAAAAATAGGATGAGAATGAAACGGTTTTGAAAAAGATGAAGAGCATGAAAAGGTGTGAAAAATATGAAGAGCTTCAAAAGGTGTCAAAAATATGAGGTGCATGAACGGTCTGAAAAATAGGAGGAGCATGAAGCGGTGGTTAAAAAGATGAAGAGCCTGAAAAGGTGTGAAAAATATGAAGAGCTTGAAAAGTGTCAAAAATATGTAGAGCATGAAACGTTCTCAAAAATGGGAGGAGCATGAAGCGGTGTTGAAAAATATGAAGAGGCTGAAAAGGTGTGAAAATTATGAAGAGCTTCAAAAGGTGTCAAATATATGAGGAGCATGAAACAGCCTGAAAAATAGCAGGAGCTTGTAGCGGTGTTGAAAAACATGAAGAGCCTGAAAAGGTGTGAAAAATATGAAGAGCTTCAAAAGGTGTCAAAAATATGAGGAGCATGAAACGGTCTGAAAAAAAGAAGGAGCATGAGGCGGTGTTGAAAAACATGAAGAGCCTGAAAAGGTGGGAAAAAGATGAAGAGCTTCAAAAGGTGTCAAAAATATGAGGTGCATGAACGGTCTGAAAAATTGGAGGAGCATGAAGCGGTGGTCAAAAATATGAAGAGCCTGAAAAGGTGTGAAAAATATGAAGAGCTTGAAAAGTGACAAAAATATGTAGAGCATGAAACGTTCTCAAAAATGGGAGGAGCATGAAGCGGTGTTGAAAAATATGAAGAGGCTGAAAAGGTGTGAAAATTATGAAGAGTTTCAAAAGGTGTTAAAAATATGCGGAGCATGAAACGGTCTGATAAATAGGAGGAGCATGAAGCGCTGGTGAAAAACATGAAGAGACTGAAAATATGTGAAAAATATGAAGAGATTCAAAAGGTGTGAACTACATGAGGAGCATGAAACGGTCTGATAAATAGGAGGAGCATGAAGCGGTGTTCAAAAACATGAAGAGCCTGAAAAGGTGTGAAAAATATGAAGAGTTTCAAAAGGTGTTAAAAATATGAGGAGCATGAAACGGTCTGATAAATAGGAGGAGCATGAAGCGGTGTTGAAAAACATGAAGAGCCTGAAAAGGTGTGAAAAATAGGAAGAGTTTCAAAAGGTGTTAAAAATATGAGGAGCAGGAAACGGTCTGAAAAATAGGAGGAGCATGAAGTGGTGTTGAAAAACATGAAGAGCGTGAAAACGTGTGAAAAATTTGAAGAGCTTCAAAAGGTGTGAAAAATATGAAGAGCTTCAAAAGGTGTCAAAAATGAGGAAACCAGATCTGAAAGAGTCACTTGTACCCCAATGTTCATCGCATTACTGATTATAATAGCCAAGATATGGAAGCAACCTAGATGCCCATCAGCAGATGAATGGATAGGGAAGCTGTGGTACATATACACCATGGAATATTCCTCAGCCAGGAAAAAGAATTCATTTGAACCAGTGCTAATGAGATGGATGAAGCTGGAGCGAATTATACAGAGTGAAGTAAGCCAGAAAGATAAAGAACATTACAGCATACTGACACATGTATATGGAATTTAGAAAGGTGATAATGATAACCCTATATGCAGAACAGAAAAAGAGACACAGAAATACAGAACAGAGTTTTGAACTTTGTGGGAGAATGTGAGGGTGGGATATTTCAAAAGAACAGCATGTATACTATCTATGGTGAAACAGATCACCAGCCTAGGTGGGATGCACGAGACAAGTGCTCCGGCCTGGTGCACTGGGAAGACCCAGAGGAATCGGGTGTAGAGGGAGGTGGGAGGGGGCATCGGGATTGGAATACCTGTAAATCCATGGCTGATTCATATCAATGTATGACAAAACCCACTGGAAAAAAAATGATAACAAAAATTAAAAAAAAATGAAATGAACATGAAATGGTCTGAAAAATAGGAGGAGCATGAAGCGGTGTTGAAAAACATGAAGAGCCAGAGAAGTTGTGAAAAATACGAAGAGCTTCAAAAGGTGTGAAATACATGAGGAGCATGAAACGGTCTGAAAAATATTAGGAGCATGAAGCGGTGTTGAAAAACATGAAGAGCCTGACAAGGTGTGAAAAATATGAAGAGATTCAAAAGGTGTCAAAAATACGAGGAGCATGAAACGGTCTGAAAAATAGGAGGAGCATGAAGCAGTGTTTAAAAGCATGAAGAGACTGAAAAGGTGTGAAAAATATGCAGAGCTTCAAAAGGTGTCAAAAATGAGATGAACATGAAACGGTCTGAAAAATAGATGGAGCATGAAGTGGTGATGAAAAACATGAAGAGCCTGAAAACGTGTGAAAAATATGAAGAGATTCAAAAACTGTGAAAAATATGAAGAGCTTCAAAAGGTGTCAAAAATATGAGGAGCATGAAAAGGTCTGAAATATACGAGGAGCATGAAGCGGTGTTGAAAAACATGAAGAGCCTGAAAAGGTGTGAAAAATATGAAGAGCTTCAAAAGGTGTGAAAAATATGAGGAGCCTGAAATGGTATGAAAATGGGTGGAGCATGAAGCGCTGTTCAAAAACATGAAAAGCCTGAAAAGGTGTGAAAAATATGAAGAGCTTCAAAAGGTGTGAAAAATATGAGGAGCATGAAACGGTCTGAAAAATAGGAGTTGTATGAAGCGGTGTTGAAAAACATGAAGAGCCTGAAACGCTGTGAAATATATGAAGAGCTTCAAAGGTGTCAAAAATATGAGGAGCATGAAATGGTTTGAAAAATAGGAGGAGCATGAAGCGGTGCTGAAAAACATGAAGAACCTGAAAAGGTGTGAAAAATATGAAGAGCTTCAAAAGGTGTGAAATACATGAGGAGCATGAAACGGGCTGAAAAATAGGAGTTGTATGAAGCGGTGTTGAAAAACATGAAAAGCCTGAAACGCTGTGAAATATACGAAGAGCTTCAAAAGGTGTCAAAAATATGAGGAGCATGAAATGGTATGAAAAATAGGAGGAGCATGAAGCGGTGTTGAAAAACATGAAGAGCCTGAAAAGGTGTCAAAAATATGAAGAGCTTCAAAAGGTGTCAAAAATATGAAGAGCTTCAAAAGGTGTCAAAAATAGGAGAAGCATGAAATGACAGAAAAATAGGAGGAGCATGAAGTGGTGTTGAAAAACAGGAAAAGCCTGGAAAGATGTGAAATATATGAAGAGCTTCAAAAGTTGTCAAATAAATGAGGAGAATGAAACGGTCTGAATAATAGGAGGAGAATGAAGTGGGGTTGAAAAACATGAAGAGCCTGAAAAGGTGTGAAAAATATGAAGAGCTTCAAAATTTGTCAAAAATATGAGGAGCATGAAACGGTCTGAAAACTACGAGGAGCATGAAGCAGTGATCAAAATCATGAAGAGCCTGCAAATCTGTGAAATATATGAAGAGCTTCAAAAGGTGTCAAAAACAAGAGGAGCATGAAATGGTCTGAAAAATAGGAGGAGCATGAGCGTTGTTCAAAAACATGAAGAGCATGAATAGGTTTGAAATATATGAAGAGCTTCAAAAGGTGTGAAATACATGAGGAGCTTCAAAAGGTGTCAAAAATAGGAGGAGCATGAAATGGTCTGAAAAAAAGAAGGAGCATGAAGCGGAGTTCGAAAACATGAAGGGCCTGAAAAGGTATGAAAAATATGAAGAGCTTCAAAAGGTGTCAAAAATATGAGGAGCATGAAACGGTGTGAAAAGTAGGAGGAGCATGAAGCCTTGTTGAAAAACACGAAGAGCCTAAAAGGTGTGAAAAATATGAAGAGCTTCAAAAGGTGTCAAAAATATGAGGAGCATGAAACGGGCTCAAAAATAGGAGGTGTATGAAGCAGTGTTGAAAAAATGAAGAACCTGAAAAGGTGTGAAAAATATCAAGAGCTTCAAAAGGTGTGAAAAATATGAGGAGCTTCAAAAGGTGTCAAAAATGAAATGAACATGAAATGGTCTGAAAAATAGGAGGAGCATGAAGTGGTATTGAAAAAACATGAAGATCCTGAAAAGGTGTGAAAGATATGAAGAGATTCAAAAGGTGTCAAAAACATAAGGGGCATGAAACAGTCTGAAAAATAGGAGGATCATGAAGCGCTGGTGAAAAACATGAAGAGACTGAAAAGATGTTGAAAATATGAAGAGATTCAAAAGGTGTGAAATACATGAGGAGCATGAAACGGTCTGATAAATAGGAGGAGCATGAAGCGGTGTTCAAAAACATGAAGAGCCTGAAAAGGTGTGAAAAATAGGAAGAGTTTCAAAAGGTGTTAAAAATATGAGGAGCAGGAAACAGTCTGAAAAATAGGAGGAGCATGATGTGGTGTTGAAAAACAAGAAGAGCCTGAAAAGTTGTGAAAAGTATGAAGAGTTTCAAAAGGTGTGAAAAATATGAAGAGCTTCAAAAGGTGTCAAAATGAGATGAGCAGGAAACGGTCTGAAAAATAGGAGGAGCATGAAGTGGTGTTGAAAACCATGAAGAGCGTGAAAACGTGTGAAAAATTTGAAGAGCTTCAGAAGGTGTGAAAAATATGAAGAGCTTCAAAAGGTGTCAAAAATGAGGAAACCAGATCTGAAAGAGTCACTTTACCCCAATGTTCATCGCATTACTGATTATAATAGCCAAGATATGGAAGCAACCTAGATGCCCATCAGCAGATGAATGGATAAGGAAGCTGTGGTACATATACACCATGGAATATTCCTCAGCCAGGAAAAAGAATTCATTTGAACCAGTGCTAATGAGATGGATGAAGCTGGAGCGAATTATACAGAGTGAAGTAAGCCAGAAAGATAAAGAACATTACAGCATACTGACACATGTATATGGAATTTAGAAATGTGATAATGATAACCCTATATGCAGAACAGAAAAAGAGACACAGAAATACAGAACAGAATTTTGAACTTTGTGGGAGAATGTGAGGGTGGGATATTTCAAAAGAACAGCATGTATACTATCTATGGTGAAACAGATCACCAGCCTAGGTGGGATGCACGAGACAAGTGCTCCGGCCTGGTGCACTGGGAAGACCCAGAGGAATCGGGTGTAGAGGGAGGTGGGAGGGGGGATCGGGATTGGGAATACCTGTAAATCCATGGCTGATTCATATCAATGTATGACAAAACCCACTGGAAAAAAAAATGATAACAAAAATTAAAAAAAAATGAAATGAACATGAAATGGTCTGAAAAATAGGAGGAGCATGAAGCGGTGTTGAAAAACATGAAGAGCCAGAAAAGTTGTGAAAAATACGAAGAGCTTCAAAAGGTGTGAAATACATGAGGAGCATGAAACGGTCTGAAAAATATTAGGAGCATGAAGTGGTGTTGAAAAACATGAAGAGCCTGACAAGGTGTGAAAAATATGAAGAGATTCAAAAGGTGTCAAAAATACGAGGAGCATGAAACGGTCTGAAAAATAGGAGGAGCATGAAGCAGTGTTTAAAAACATGAAGAGACTGAAAAGGTGTGAAAAATATGCAGAGCTTCAAAAGGTGTCAAAAATGAGATGAACATGAAACGGTCTGAAAAATAGGTGGAGCATGAAGCGGTGTTGAAAAACATGAAGAGCCTGAAAACGTGTGAAAAATATGAAGAGATTCAAAAACTGTGAAAAATATGAAGAGCTTCAAAAGGTGTCAAAAATATGAGGAGCATGAAAAGGTCTGAAATATACGAGGAGTATGAAGTGGGGTTGAAAAACATGAAGAGCCTGAAAAGGTGTGAAAAATATGAAGAGCTTCAAAAGGTGTGGAAAATATGAGGAGCCTGAAATGGTATGAAAAATGGGAGGAGCATGAAGCGGTGTTCAAAAACATGAAAAGCCTGAAAAGGTGTGAAAAATATGAAGAGCTTCAAAAGGTGTCAAAAATATGAGGAGCATGAAATGGTATGAAAAATAGGAGGAGCATGAAGCGGTGTTGAAAAACATGAAGAACTTGAAAAGGTGTGAAAAATATGAAGAGCTTCAAAAGGTGTTAAAATCATGAGGAGCTTGAAATGGTCTGAAAAATAGGAGGAGCAAGAAGCATTGTTGAAAAACCTGAAGAGTCTGAAAAGTTGTGAAAAATATGAAGAGCTTCAAAAGATGTGGAAAATATGAAGAGCTTCAAAAGGTGTCAAAAATATGAGGAGAATGAACGGTCTGAAAAATAGTAGGAGCATGAAACGGTGATGAAAAACATGAAGAGCCTGAAAATGTGTGAAAAATATGAAGAGCTTCAAAAGGTGTGAAAAATATGAGGAGCATGAAACTGTCTGAAAAATAAGAGGAACATGAAGCGTTGTTCAAAAACGTGAAGAGCATGAAAAGGTGTGAAAAATATAAAAAGCTTCATAACGTGTCAAAATATGAGGAGCATAAAACGGTCTGAAAAATAGAATCAGCATTAAGCGGTGTTGAAAAACATGAAGAGCCTGAAAACGTGTGAAAAATATGAAGATCACCAAAAGTGTCAAAAATATGAGGAGCCTGAAACGGTCTGAAAAATAGGAGGAGCATGAAGCGGTGTTGAAAAACATGAAGAGCCTGAAAAGGTGTGAAAACTGTGAAGAGCTTCAAAAGGTGTAAAAATATGAGGAGCAGGAAACGGTCTGAATAATATGAGGAGCATGAAGCGGTGTTGAAAAACATGAAGAGCCTGAAAAGGTGTGAAGTATATGAATAGCTTCAAAAGGTTTCAAAAATATAAGGAGCATGAAACGGTCTGAAAGGTAGGAGGATCTTGAAACGGTATTGAAAAACATGAAGAGTCTAAAAAGGTGTGAAAAATATGAAGAGTTTCAAAAGGTGTCAAATATAGGAGGAGCATGAAGCGGCGTTGAAAAACATGAAGAGCCTGAAAATGTGGGAGAAATAAGAAGAGCTTCAAAAGGTGTCAAAAATATGAGGAGCATGAAACGATCAGAAAAATAGGAGGAGCAAGAAGCGGTGTTGAAAAACATGAAGAGACTGAAAAGGTGTAAAATAGATGAAGAGCCTCAAAAGGTGTCAAAAATATGACGAGCATGAAACGGTCTGAAAAATAGGAGAACATGAAGCAGTGTTGAAAGTCATGAAGAGCCGGAAAAGGTGGGAAAAATATGAATAGCTTCAAAAGGTGTCAAAAATATGAGGAGCATGAAACCGTCTGAAAAATAGGAAGACCATGAAACCGAGTTCACGTACATTAAGAGCCTAAAAAGGTGTGAAAAATATGAAGAGGTTCAAAAAGTTTGAAAAATATGAAGAGCTTCAAAAGGTGTCAAAAATATGAGGAGCATGAAGCGGCGTTGAAAAACATGAAGAGCTTCAAAAGGTGTCAAAAATATGAGGAGCATGATACGGTCTGAAAAATAGGACGAGCATGAAGCAGTGTTGAAAAACATGAAGAGCCTGAAAAGCTGTGAAATATATTAAGAGGATGAAACGGTCTGAAAAATAGGAGGAGCATGAAGCGGAGTTGAAAAACATGAAGAGCCTGAAAGTGTGAAAAATATTAAGAGCATGAAAAGGTCTTAAAAATAGGAGGAGCATGAAGCGGAGTTGAAAAACATGAATAGCCTGAAAAGGTGTGAAAAATATTAAGAGCATGAAACGGTCTGAAAAATAGGAGGAGCATGAAGCGGAGTTGAAAAACATAAAGAGCCTGAAAAGGTGTGAAATATATGAAGTGCTTAAAAATGTGTCAAAAATATGAGGAGCATCAAACGGTCTGAAATATAGGAGGGCATGAAGCACTGGTGAAAAACATGAAGAGCCTGAAAAGGTGGGAAAATATGAAGAGCTTCAAAAGGTGTCAAAAATATGAGGAGCATGAAACCGTCTGAAAAATAGGAGGAGCAGGAAGCGGTGATGAAAAACATGAAGAGCCTGAAAAGCTGTGAAATATATGAAGAGATTCAAAAAGTGTCACAAATAGGAGGAGCATGAAACGTTCTGAAAATAGGAGGAGCATGAAGCGGAGTTGAAAAAATGAATAACATGAAAAGGTGTGAAAAATATTAGGAGCTAGAAACAGTCTAAAAATAGAAGGAGCATGAAGCGGTGTTGAAAAACATGAAGAGCCTGAAAAGTTGTGAAATATGTGAAGAGATTCAAAAGGTGTCTAAAATATGAAGAGCATGAAACGGTCTGAAAAAGAGGAGGAGGAGGAAGCGGTGTTGAAAAACATGAAGAGCGTGAAAAGGTGTGAAATATATGAAGAGCTTCAAAGGTGTGAAAAATATAAGGAGCATGTAACGGTCTGAAAAATAGGAGGAGCATGAAACGGTGTTCAAAAACATGAAGAGCCTGAAAAGGTGTGAAAAATATGAAGAGCTTCAAAAGGTGTCAAAAATATGAGGAGCATGAAACGGTCTGAAAAATAGGAGAACATGAAGCAGTGTTGAAAATCATGAAGAGCCTGAAAAGTTGGGGAAAATATGAAGAGCTTCAAAAGGTGTCAAAAATACGTGGAGCAAGAAACGGTCTGAAAAATAGGAGGAGCATGAAGTGGTGTTGAAAAACATGAAGAGCCTGAAAAGGTGTGAAATATAGTAAGAGGATGAAACGGTCTGAAAAATATGAGGAGCATGAAGCGGAGTTGAAAAACATGAAGAGCCTGAAAATGTGTGAAAAATATTAAGAGCATGAAACGGTCTTAAAAATAGGAGGAGCATGAAGCGGAATTGAAAAATATGAATAGTCTGAAAAGGTGTGAAAAATATTAAGAGCATGAAACGGTCTGAAAATTAGGAGGAGCATGAAGTGGAGTTGAAAAACATGAAGAGCCTGAAAAGGTGTGAAATATATGAAGAGCTTAAAAACGTGTCAAACATACGAGGAGCATGAAACGGTCTGAAATATAGGAGGAGCATGAAGCGGTATTGAAAAACATGAAAAGCCTGAAAAGGTGTGAAAAATATGAAGAGCTTCAAAAGGTGTCAAAAATATGAGGTGCATGAAACGGTCTGAAAAATAGGAGTAACATAAAACGGTGATCAAAAACATGAAGAGCCTGAAAAGGTGTGAAAAATATGAAGAGCTTCAAAAGGTATCAAAAATATGAGGAGCATGCAACTGTAAGAAAAATAGGAGGAGCATGAAATGGTGTTCAAAAACATGAAGAGCCTGAAAAGGTGTGAAAAATATGAAGAGGTTCAAAAAGTTTGAAAAATATGAAGAGCTTCAAAAGTGTCAAAAATATGAGGAGCATGATACGGTCTGAATAATAGGACGAGCATGAAGCGGTGCTGAAAACATGAAGAGCCTGAAAACGTGTGAAAAATATTAAGAGCATGAAACGGTCTTAAAAATAGGAGGAACCTGAAGCGGAGTTGAAAAACATGAAGAACCTGAAAAGGTGTAAAATATATGAAGAGCTTAAAAACGTGTCTAAAATATGAGAAGCATGAAACGGTCTGAAAAATAGGAGGAGCATGAAGCGGGTTTGAAAAACATGAAGAGCCTGAAAAGGTGAGAAAAATATGAAGAGCTTCAAAAGGTGTCAAAAATACGAGGAGCATAAAACCGTCTGAAATATAGGAGGAGAAGGAAGTGGTGTTGAAAAACATGAAGAGCCTGAAAAGGTGTCATAAATATGAGGAGCATGAAACGGTTTGAAATATATGAGGAGCATGAAGCAATCGTCAAAAACATGAATAGCCTGAAAAGGTGTGCAAAATATGAACAGCTTCAAAAGGAGTCAAAAATATGAGGATCATGAAACGGTGTGAAAAATAGGAGGAGCATGAAGTGTTGTTGAAAAACATGAAGAGATTTAAAAGGTGTGAAAAATATGAAGAGCTTCAAAAGGTGTCCAAAATATGAGAGCATGAAATGGTCTGAAAAAGAGGAGGAGCATGAAGCGGTGTTGAAAAACATGAAGAGCCTGAAAAGCTGTGAAAAATATGAAGAGCTTCAAAAGCTGTCAAAAATATGAGGAACATTAAACATTCTGAAAAATAGGAGGAGCATGAAACGGTGTTCAAAAATATGAAGAGCCTGAAACGGTGTGAAAAATATAAAGAGCTTCAAAAGGTGTCAAAAATATAAGAAGCATGAAACAGTCTGAAAAATAGCATGAGCATGAAACGGTTTTGAAAAAGACGAAGAGCATGAAAAGGTGTGAAAAATATGAAGAGCTTCAAAAGGTGTCAAAATATGAGAAGCATAAAACAGTCTGAAAAATAGGAGGAGCATGAAGCATTGTGGAAAAACATGAAGAGCCTGAAAAGGTGTGAAATATATGAAGAGCTTCAAAAGGTGTCAAAAATATGAGGAGCATGGAACAGTCCGAAAAATAGGAGGAGCATGAAGCGGTGTCAAAAATATGAAGAGCCTGAAAAAGTGTGAAAAATATGAAGAGCTTCAAAAGGTGTCAAAAATATGAGGAGCATGAAACAGTCTGAAAAATAGGAGGAGCATGAAACGGTGTTCAAAACCATGAAGACCATGAAAAGGTGTGAAAAATATGAAGAGCTTCAAAAGGTGTCAAAAACATGAGGAGCATGAAGAGGTCTCAAAAATAGGAGGAGCATGAAATGGTGTTGAAAAACATGAAGAGCCTGAAAATCTGTGAAAAATATGAAGAGCTTCAAAAGGTGTCAAAAATATGAGGAGCATGAAACGGTCTGAAATATAGGAGGAGCATGAAGTGTTGTTGAAAAACGTGAAGAGATTGAAAAGGTTTGAAGAATATGAAGAGCTCAAAAGGTTTCAAAAATATGAGGAGCATGAAACAGTCTAAAAAATAGCATGAGCATGAAACGGTTTTGAAAAAGATCAAGACCATGAAAAGGTGTGAAAAATATGAAGGGCTTCAAAATGTGTCAAAAATATGAGGAGGATGAAAGAGTCTGAAAAATAGACGGAGCATGAATAGGTCGTTAAAAACAGGAAGGGCCTGAAATGGTGTGAAAAATATGAAGAGCTTCAAAAGGTGTCAAACATATGAGGAGGATGAAACAGTCTGAAAAATAGGAGGAGCATGAATCGGTCGTCAAAAACAGGAAGGGCCTGAAATGGTGTGAAAAATATGAAGAGCTTCAAAATGTGTCAAACATATGAGGAGCATGAAACGGTCTGAAAAATATGAGGAGCATGAAGCAGTGTTTAAAAACATGAAGAGCCTGAATAGATGTGAAAAATATGAAGAGCTTCAAAAGGTGTCAAAAATATGAGAAGCATGAAACGACTGAAAAATAGGAGGAGCCTGAAGCGGTGTTGAAAAACATGAAGAGCCTGAAAAGTTATGAAATATATGAACAGCTTCAAGAGGTGTCAAAATATGAGGATAAGGAAACGGTGTGAATAATAGGAGAAGCATGAAGCGGTGTTGAAAAACATGAAGAGATTGAAAAGGTGTGAAAAATATGAAGAGCTTCAAAATGTGTCAAAAATATGAGGAGCATGAAACGCTCTGAAAAATAGGAGGAGCATGAAGCGGTGTTGAAAAACATGAAAATCCTGAAAAGGTGTGAAAAATAGGAAGAGCTTCAAAAGGTGTCAAAAATATGAGGAGCATGAAACAGTCTGAAAAATAGGTGGAGCATGAAGTGTTGTTGAAAAATATGAAGAGCCTGAAAAGGTGTAAAATATATGAAGAGCTTCAAAAGGTTTCAAAAATATGAGGAGCATGGAACAGTCCGAAAAATAGGAGGAGCATGAAGCGATATTCAAAAACATGAAGAGCCTGAAAAAGTGTGAAAAATATGAAGAGCTTCAAAATGTGTCAAAGATATGAGGAGCATGAAACATTCTGAAAAATAGGAGGAGCATGAAACGGTGTTCCAAAACATGAAGAGCCTGAAAATGTGTGAAAAATATGAAGAGCTTCCAAAATTCTCAAATATATGAGGAGCATGAAACGGTCTGAAAAATAGGAGTAGCATGAATCGGTGTTGAAAAATTTGAAAAGACTGAGAAGGTGTGAAAAATATGAAGAGCTTCAAAAGGTGTCAAAAATATGAGGAGCATGAAACGGTCTGAAAAATAGGAGGAGCATGAAGCAGTGTTGAAAAACATGAAGAGCCTGAAAAGGTGTGAAATATATGAAGAGCTTCAAAAGGTGTCAAAAACATGAGGAGCATGAGACGGTCTGAAAAATAGGATGAGCATGAAGCAGTGTTGAAAACCATGAAGAGCGTGAAAAAGTGTGAAAAATATGAAGAGCTTCAAAAGGTGTCAAAGATATGAGCAGCATGAAACATTCTGAAAAATAGGAGGAGCATGAAACGGTGTTCAAAAACATGAAGACCATGAAAAGGTGTGAAAAATATGAAGAGCTTCAAAAGGTATCAAAAACATGAGGAGCATGAAGAGGTCTCAAAAATAGGAGGAGCATGAAACAGTGTTGAAAAACATGAAGAGCCTGAAAAAGTTTGAAATATATGAAGATCTTCAAAATGTGTCAAAAATATGAGGAGCATGAAACGGTCTGAAAAATAGGAGTAGCATGAATCGGTGTTAAAAAACTTGAAAAGCCTGAGAAGGTGTGAAAAATATGAAGAGCTTCAAAAGGTGTGAACAATATGAGAAGCATGAAGAGATCTGAAAAATAAGAGGAGCATGAAGCAGTGTTGAAAAACATGAAGAGCCTGAAAAGCTGTGAAAAATATGAAGAGCTTTAAATGCTGTTAAAATTGTGAGGAGCATGAAACAGTCTGAAAAATAGGAGTAGCATGAAGTGTTGTTGAAAAACATGAACAGATTGAAAAGGTGTGAAAAATATGAAGAGCTTCAAAAGGTGTCAAAAATATGAGGAGCGTGAAATGGTCTGAAAAATAGGAGGAGCATGAAGCGGTGTTGAAAAACATGAAGAGCCTGAAAAGGTGTGAAAAATATGAAGAGCTTCAAAAGCTGTTAAAAATATGAGGAGCATGAAACATTCTGAAAAATAGGAGGAGCATGAAACGGTGTTCAAGAACATGAAGAGCCTGAAAAGATGTGAAAAGCATGAAGAGCTTCAAAAGGTGTCAATAATATGAGGAGCATGAAACAGTCTGAAAAATAGCATGAGCATGAAACGGTGTTCAAGAACATGAAGAGCCTGAAAAGATGTGAAAAGCATGAAGAGCTTCAAAAGGTGTCAATAATATGAGGAGCATGAAACAGTCTGAAAAATACGATGAGAATGAAATGGTGTTGAAAAACATGAAGAGCATGAAAAGGTGTGAAAAATATGAAGAGCTTCAAAAGGTGTGAAAAATATGAAGACCTTCAAAAGGTGTCAAAAATATGAGAACATGAAATGACAGAAAAATAGGAGGAGCATGAAAAGGTGTTGAAAAATATGAAGAGCCTGGAAAGGTGTGAAATATATGAAGAGCTTCAAAAGGTGTCAAAAATATGAGGAGGATGAAACAGCCTGAAAAATAGCAGGAGCTTGTAGCGGTGTTGAAAACATGAAGAGCCTGAAAAGGTGTGAAAAATATGAAGACCTTCAAAAGGTGTCAAAAATATGAGGAGCATGAAACGGTCTGAAAAATAGGAGGAGCATGAGGCGGTGTTGAAAGACATGAAGAGCCTGAAAAGGTGTGAAATATATGAAGAGCTTCAAAAGGTGTCAAAAATATGAGGAACATGAAACGGTCTGAAAAATAGGACGAGCTTGTAGCAGTGTTGAAAAACATGAAGAGAGTGAAAATGTGTGAAAAATATGAAGAGCTTCAAAAGATGTCCAAAATATGAGAAGCATGAAACGGTCTGATAAATAGGAGGAGCATGAAGCTGTGTTTAAAAACGTGAATAGCCTAAAAAGCTGTGAAATATATGAAGGGCCTCAAAATGTGTCAAAAATATGAAGAGCATGAAACAGTCTGAAAAATAGGATGAGAATGAAACGGTTTTGAAAAAGATGAAGAGCATGAAAAGGTGTGAAAAATATGAAGAGCTTCAAAAGGTGTCAAAAATATGAGGTGCATGAACGGTCTGAAAAATAGGAGGAGCATGAAGCGGTGGTTAAAAAGATGAAGAGCCTGAAAAGGTGTGAAAAATATGAAGAGCTTGAAAAGTGTCAAAAATATGTAGAGCATGAAACGTTCTCAAAAATGGGAGGAGCATGAAGCGGTGTTGAAAAATATGAAGAGGCTGAAAAGGTGTGAAAATTATGAAGAGCTTCAAAAGGTGTCAAATATATGAGGAGCATGAAACAGCCTGAAAAATAGCAGGAGCTTGTAGCGGTGTTGAAAAACATGAAGAGCCTGAAAAGGTGTGAAAAATATGAAGAGCTTCAAAAGGTGTCAAAAATATGAGGAGCATGAAACGGTCTGAAAAAAGAAGGAGCATGAGGCGGTGTTGAAAAACATGAAGAGCCTGAAAAGGTGGGAAAAAGATGAAGAGCTTCAAAAGGTGTCAAAAATATGAGGTGCATGAACGGTCTGAAAAATAGGAGGAGCATGAAGCGGTGGTCAAAAATATGAAGAGCCTGAAAAGGTGTGAAAAATATGAAGAGCTTGAAAAGTGTCAAAAATATGTAGAGCATGAAACGTTCTCAAAAATGGGAGGAGCATGAAGCGGTGTTGAAAAATATGAAGAGGCTGAAAAGGTGTGAAAATTATGAAGAGTTTCAAAAGGTGTTAAAAATATGAGGAGCATGAAACGGTCTGATAAATAGGAGGAGCATGAAGCGCTGGTGAAAAACATGAAGAGACTGAAAATATGTGAAAAATATGAAGAGATTCAAAAGGTGTGAACTACATGAGGAGCATGAAACGGTCTGATAAATAGGAGGAGCATGAAGCGGTGTTCAAAAACATGAAGAGCCTGAAAAGGTGTGAAAAATATGAAGAGTTTCAAAAGGTGTTAAAAATATGAGGAGCATGAAACGGTCTGATAAATAGGAGGAGCATGAAGCGGTGTTGAAAAACATGAAGAGCCTGAAAAGGTGTGAAAAATAGGAAGAGTTTCAAAAGGTGTTAAAAATATGAGGAGCAGGAAACGGTCTGAAAAATAGGAGGAGCATGAAGTGGTGTTGAAAAACATGAAGAGCGTGAAAACGTGTGAAAAATTTGAAGAGCTTCAAAAGGTGTGAAAAATATGAAGAGCTTCAAAAGGTGTCAAAAATGAGGAAACCAGATCTGAAAGAGTCACTTGTACCCCAATGTTCATCGCATTACTGATTATAATAGCCAAGATATGGAAGCAACCTAGATGCCCATCAGCAGATGAATGGATAGGGAAGCTGTGGTACATATACACCATGGAATATTCCTCAGCCAGGAAAAAGAATTCATTTGAACCAGTGCTAATGAGATGGATGAAGCTGGAGCGAATTATACAGAGTGAAGTAAGCCAGAAAGATAAAGAACATTACAGCATACTGACACATGTATATGGAATTTAGAAAGGTGATAATGATAACCCTATATGCAGAACAGAAAAAGAGACACAGAAATACAGAACAGAGTTTTGAACTTTGTGGGAGAATGTGAGGGTGGGATATTTCAAAAGAACAGCATGTATACTATCTATGGTGAAACAGATCACCAGCCTAGGTGGGATGCACGAGACAAGTGCTCCGGCCTGGTGCACTGGGAAGACCCAGAGGAATCGGGTGTAGAGGGAGGTGGGAGGGGGCATCGGGATTGGGAATACCTGTAAATCCATGGCTGATTCATATCAATGTATGACAAAACCCACTGGAAAAAAAATGATAACAAAAATTAAAAAAAAATGAAATGAACATGAAATGGTCTGAAAAATAGGAGGAGCATGAAGCGGTGTTGAAAAACATGAAGAGCCAGAGAAGTTGTGAAAAATACGAAGAGCTTCAAAAGGTGTGAAATACATGAGGAGCATGAAACGGTCTGAAAAATATTAGGAGCATGAAGCGGTGTTGAAAAACATGAAGAGCCTGACAAGGTGTGAAAAATATGAAGAGATTCAAAAGGTGTCAAAAATACGAGGAGCATGAAACGGTCTGAAAAATAGGAGGAGCATGAAGCAGTGTTTAAAAGGATGAAGAGACTGAAAAGGTGTGAAAAATATGCAGAGCTTCAAAAGGTGTCAAAAATATGAGGAGCATGAAAAGGTCTGAAATATACGAGGAGCATGAAGCGGTGTTGAAAAACATGAAGAGCCTGAAAAGGTGTGAAAAATATGAAGAGCTTCAAAAGGTGTGAAAAATATGAGGAGCCTGAAATGGTATGAAAATGGGTGGAGCATGAAGCGCTGTTCAAAAACATGAAAAGCCTGAAAAGGTGTGAAAAATATGAAGAGCTTCAAAAGGTGTGAAAAATATGAGGAGCATGAAACGGTCTGAAAAATAGGAGTTGTATGAAGCGGTGTTGAAAAACATGAAGAGCCTGAAACGCTGTGAAATATATGAAGAGCTTCAAAAGGTGTCAAAAATATGAGGAGCATGAAATGGTTTGAAAAATAGGAGGAGCATGAAGCGGTGCTGAAAAACATGCAGAACCTGAAAAGGTGTGAAAAATATGAAGAGCTTCAAAAGGTGTGAAATACATGAGGAGCATGAAACGGGCTGAAAAATAGGAGTTGTATGAAGCGGTGTTGAAAAACATGAAGAGCCTGAAACGCTGTGAAATATACGAAGAGCTTCAAAAGGTGTCAAAAATATGAGGAGCATGAAATGGTATGAAAATAGGAGGAGCATGAAGCGGTGTTGAAAAACATGAAGAGCCTGAAAAGGTGTCAAAAATATGAAGAGCTTCAAAAGGTGTCAAAAATATGAAGAGCTTCAAAAGGTGTCAAAAATAGGAGAAGCATGAAATGACAGAAAAATAGGAGGAGCATGAAGTGGTGTTGAAAAACAGGAAAAGCCTGGAAAGATGTGAAATATATGAAGAGCTTCAAAAGTTGTCAAATAAATGCGGAGAATGAAACGGTCTGAATAATAGGAGGAGAATGAAGTGGGGTTGAAAAACATGAAGAGCCTGAAAAGGTGTGAAAAATATGAAGAGCTTCAAAATTTGTCAAAAATATGAGGAGCATGAAACGGTCTGAAAACTACGAGGAGCATGAAGCAGTGATCAAAATCATGAAGAGCCTGCAAATCTGTGAAATATATGAAGAGCTTCAAAAGGTGTCAAAAACAAGAGGAGCATGAAATGGTCTGAAAAATAGGAGGAGCATGAGCGTTGTTCAAAAACATGAAGAGCATGAATAGGTTTGAAATATATGAAGAGCTTCAAAAGGTGTGAAATACATGAGGAGCTTCAAAAGGTGTCAAAAATAGGAGGAGCATGAAATGGTCTGAAAAAAAGAAGGAGCATGAAGCGGAGTTCGAAAACATGAAGGGCCTGAAAAGGTATGAAAAATATGAAGAGCTTCAAAAGGTGTCAAAAATATGAGGAGCATGAAACGGTGTGAAAAGTAGGAGGAGCATGAAGCCTTGTTGAAAAACACGAAGAGCCTAAAAGGTGTGAAAAATATGAAGAGCTTCAAAAGGTGTCAAAAATATGAGGAGCATGAAACGGGCTCAAAAATAGGAGGTGTATGAAGCAGTGTTGAAAAAATGAAGAACCTGAAAAGGTGTGAAAAATATCAAGAGCTTCAAAAGGTGTGAAAAATATGAGGAGCTTCAAAAGGTGTCAAAAATGAAATCAACATGAAATGGTCTGAAAAATAGGAGGAGCATGATGTGGTGTTGAAAAACATGAAGAGCGTGAAAACGTGTGAAAAATTTGAAGAGCTTCAAAAGGTGTGAAAAATATGAAGAGCTTCAAAAGATGTCAAAAATGAAATGAACATGAAATGGTCTGAAAAATAGGAGGAGCATGAAGTGGTATTGAAAAACATGAAGATCCTGAAAAGGTGTGAAAGATATGAAGAGATTCAAAAGGTGTCAAAAACATAAGGGGCATGAAACAGTCTGAAAAATAGGAGGATCATGAAGCGCTGGTGAAAAACATGAAGAGACTGAAAAGATGTTGAAAATATGAAGAGATTCAAAAGGTGTGAACTACATGAGGAGCATGAAACGGTCTGATAAATAGGAGGAGCATGAAGCGGTGTTCAAAAACATGAAGAGCCTGAAAAGGTGTGAAAAATAGGAAGAGTTTCAAAAGGTGTTAAAAATATGAGGAGCAGGAAACAGTCTGAAAAATAGGAGGAGCATGATGTGGTGTTGAAAAACAAGAAGAGCCTGAAAAGTTGTGAAAAGTATGAAGAGTTTCAAAAGGTGTGAAAAATATGAAGAGCTTCAAAAGGTGTCAAAATGAGATGAGCATGAAACGGTCTGAAAAATAGGAGGAGCATGAAGTGGTGTTGAAAACCATGAAGAGCGTGAAAACGTGTGAAAAATTTGAAGAGCTTCAGAAGGTGTGAAAAATATGAAGAGCTTCAAAAGGTGTCAAAAATGAGGAAACCAGATCTGAAAGAGTCACTTTACCCCAATGTTCATCGCATTACTGATTATAATAGCCAAGATATGGAAGCAACCTAGATGCCCATCAGCAGATGAATGGATAAGGAAGCTGTGGTACATATACACCATGGAATATTCCTCAGCCAGGAAAAAGAATTCATTTGAACCAGTGCTAATGAGATGGATGAAGCTGGAGCGAATTATACAGAGTGAAGTAAGCCAGAAAGATAAAGAACATTACAGCATACTGACACATGTATATGGAATTTAGAAAGGTGATAATGATAACCCTATATGCAGAACAGAAAAAGAGACACAGAAATACAGAACAGAATTTTGAACTTTGTGGGAGAATGTGAGGGTGGGATATTTCAAAAGAACAGCATGTATACTATCTATGGTGAAACAGATCACCAGCCTAGGTGGGATGCACGAGACAAGTGCTCCGGCCTGGTGCACTGGGAAGACCCAGAGGAATCGGGTGTAGAGGGAGGTGGGAGGGGGGATCGGGATTGGGAATACCTGTAAATCCATGGCTGATTCATATCAATGTATGACAAAACCCACTGGAAAAAAAAATGATAACAAAAATTAAAAAAAAATGAAATGAACATGAAATGGTCTGAAAAATAGGAGGAGCATGAAGCGGTGTTGAAAAACATGAAGAGCCAGAAAAGTTGTGAAAAATACGAAGAGCTTCAAAAGGTGTGAAATACATGAGGAGCATGAAACGGTCTGAAAAATATTAGGAGCATGAAGCGGTGTTGAAAAACATGAAGAGCCTGACAAGGTGTGAAAAATATGAAGAGATTCAAAAGGTGTCAAAAATACGAGGAGCATGAAACGGTCTGAAAAATAGGAGGAGCATGAAGCAGTGTTTAAAAACATGAAGAGACTGAAAAGGTGTGAAAAATATGCAGAGCTTCAAAAGGTGTCAAAAATGAGATGAACATGAAACGGTCTGAAAAATAGGTGGAGCATGAAGCGGTGTTGAAAAACATGAAGAGCCTGAAAACGTGTGAAAAATATGAAGAGATTCAAAAACTGTGAAAAATATGAAGAGCTTCAAAAGGTGTCAAAAATATGAGGAGCATGAAAAGGTCTGAAATATACGAGGAGTATGAAGCGGGGTTGAAAAACATGAAGAGCCTGAAAAGGTGTGAAAAATATGAAGAGATTCAAAAGGTGTGAAAAATATGAGGAGCCTGAAATGGTATGAAAAACGGGAGGAGCATGAAGCGGTGTTCAAAAACATGAAAAGCCTGAAAAGGTGTGAAAAATATGAAGAGCTTCAAAAGGTGTCAAAAATATGAGGAGCATGAAGCGGTGTTGAAAAACATGAAGAACTTGAAAAGGTGTGAAAAATATGAAGAGCTTCAAAAGGTGTGAAATACATGCGGAGCATGAAACAGGCTGAAAAATAGCAGGAGCATGAAGCGGTGTTGAAAAACATGAAGAACCTGAAAAGATTTGAAAAATATGAAGAGCTTCAAATGCTGTGAAATATATGAGGAGCATGAAACGGTCGCAAAAAAAGGAAGAGCTTGAAGCGGTGTTCAAAATATGAAGAGCCTGAAAGGATGTGACAAATATGAAGAGCTTCAAAAAGTGTCAAAAATATGAGGAGCATGAAACGGTCTGAAAAATAGGAGGAGCATGAAATGGAGTTCAAAACATGAGGAGCCTGAAAAGATGTGAAAAATATGAAGAGCTTCAAAAGGTGTGAAATACATGAGGACCATGACACGGTCTGATAAATAGGAGGAGCATGAAGCGGTGTTGAAAACATGAAGAGCCTGAAAAGGTGAGAAATATATGAAGAGCTTAAAAAGGTGTGAAAAATGAGAGGGGCATGAAAAGATTTGAAAAATAGGAAGAGCATGAAGTGGTGTGGAAAAACATGAAGAGCCTGAAAATGTGTGCAATATATGAAGAGTTTCAAAAGGTGTGAAATACATGAGGAGCATGAAACGATCTGAAAAATAGGAGGAGCATGAAGCGGTGTTCAAAAACCTGAAGAGCCTGAAAAGGTGTCAAAAATATGAAGAGCTCCAAAGGTGTCAAAAATATGAGGAGCATGAAACGGCCTGAAAAATAGCAGGAACATGAAGTGATGTTGAAAAACATGAAGAGCCTGAAAACGTGTGAAAAGTATGAAGAGTTTCAAAAGGTGTGAAAAATATGAAGAGCTTAAAAAGGTGTCAAAAATGACATGAGAATGAAACGGTCTGAAAAATAGGAGGAGCATGAAGTGGTGTTGAAAACCATGAAGAGCCTGAAAAGGTATGAAAAATATGAAGAGCTTCAAAAGGTGTCAAAAATATGAGGAGGATGAAACGTTCTGATATATAGGAAGAGCATGAAACGGTGTTCAAAAACATGAAGAGCCTGAAAAGGTGGAAAAATATGAAGAGCTTCAAAAGGTGGAAAAAATATGAGGAGCATGAAATGGTCTGAAAAATAGGAGTAGCATGAAGCGGTGTTGAAAAACATGAAGAGCCTGAAAAGGTGTGAAAAATATGAAGAGCTTCAAAAGGTGTGAAAAATGAAAGAAGCATGAAATGGTCTGAAAAATAGGAGGAGCATGAAATGGTGTTGAAAAACATGAAGAGCCTGATAGGTTTGAAATATATGAAGAGCTTCAAAAGGTGTCAAAAATATGAGGAGCATGAAACGGTCAGAAAAATAGGAGGAGCATGAAACGGTGTTCAAAAAAATGAAGAGCCTGAAAAAGTGAGAAAAATATGAAGAGTTTCAAAAGGTGTGAAAAATATGACGAACTTCAAAAGGTGTCAAAAATGACATGACAATGAAATGGTCTGAAAAATAGGAGGAGCATGAAGTGGTGTTGAAAAACATGAAGAGCCTGATAGGTGTGAAATATATGAAGAGCTTCAAAAGGTGTCAAAAATATGAGGAGCATGAAACGGTCAGAAAAATAGGAGGAGCATGAAGCGGTGTTGAAAAACATGAAGAGCCTGAAAAAGTGAGAAAAATATGAAGAACTTCAAAAGGTGTGAAAAATGAAAGCAGCATGAAAATGTCTGAAAATAGGAGGAGCAAGAAGTGGTGGTGAAAAAACATCAAGAGCCTGAAAAGGTGTGAAATATATGAAGGGCTTCAAAAGGTGTAAAATATATGAAGAGCATGAAACGGTCAGAAAAATAAGAGGAGCAAGAAAAAATGTTCAGAAACATGAAGAGCCTGAAAATGTGTGAAAAATATGAAGAGCTTCAAAATGTGTGTAATACATGAGGAGCATAAAACGGTCTGAAAAATAGGAGGAGCATGAAGCGGTGTTCAAAAACCTGAAGAGCCTGAAAAGTTGTGAAATATATGAAGAGCTTCAAAAGATGTCAAAAATATGAGGAGCATGAAACGGTGGGAAAAATAGGAGCAGCATGAAGCGGTGTTCAAAAACATGAAGAGCCTGAAAAAGTGTGAAATGTATGAAGAGATTCAAAAGGTATCAAAAATATGAGGAGCATGAAAAGGTCTGAAAAATAGGAGGAGCATGAAGTGCTGTCGAAAAACATGAAGAGCCTGAAAGGGTGTGAAAAATATGAAGAGCTTAAAAATGTGTGAAATACAAGAGGAGAATGAAACGGGCTGAAACATAGGAGGAGCATGAAGCGGTGTTGAAAAACATGAATAGCCTGAAAAGGTGTGAAAAATATGAAGAGCTTCAAAAGATGTGAAATACATGAGGAGCATGAAACGGGCTGAAAAATAGGAGGACCATGAAGCGGTGTTGAAAAACATGAAGAGCCTGAAAAGGTTTGAAAAATATGAAGAGCTTCAAAAGGTGTGAAAAATATGAGGAGCATGAAACGGTCTGAAAAATAGGAGGAGCATGAAGCCGTGTTCAAAAACTTGAAGAGCCTGAAAATGTGTGAAAAATTTGAAGAGCTTCAAAATGTGTCAAAAATATGAGGATCATGAAAGGCTCTTAAATATAGGAGGAGCATGAATTGGTGTTGAAAAACAAGAAGAGCCTGAAATGGTGTGTATAATATGAAGAGCTTCAAAAGGTGTCAAAATATGAGGAGCATGAAACGGTCTGAAAAATAGGAGGAGCATGAAGCGTAGTTCAAAAACAGGAAGAGCCTGAAAAGGTGTGAAAAATATGAAGAGCTTCAAAAGGTGTGAAAAATATGAGGAGCATGAAACGGTCTGAAAAATAGGAGGAGCATGAAGTGGAGTTGAAAAACATGAAGAGCCTAAAAGGTGTGAAATATATGAAGAGCTTCAAAAGGTGTGAAAAATATGAGGAGCACGAATCGGTCTGAAAAATAGGAGGAGCATGAAGCGGTGTTCAAAAACATGAAGAGCCTGAAAAGGTGTGAAAAATATGAAGAGTTTCAAAATGTGTCAAATATATGAGGAGCATGAAACGGGCTAAAAAACAGGAGGAGAATGAAGCGGTGCTGAAATACATGAAGAGCCTGAAAAGGTGTGAAAAATATGAAGAGCTTCAAAAGTTGTCAAAAATATGAGGAGCATGAAACGGTCTGAAAAATAGGAGGAGCATGAAGCGGTGTTGCAAAACATGAAGACCCCGAAAAGGTGTGAAAAATATGAAGAGCTTCAAAAGTTGTCAAAAGTATGAGGAACAAGAAAAGGTCTGAAAAATAGGAGGATTATGAAACGGTTTGAAAAATTGGAGGAGCATGAAACGGTGTTGAAAAACATGAAGAGCCTGAAAAGGTGTGAAAAACATGAAGAGCCTCAAAAGGTGTGAAAAATATGAAGAGCTTTAAATGATGTCAAAAATATGAGGAGCATGAAACGATCTGAAATACAGGAGGAGCATGAAGTGGTGTTGAAAAACATGAAGAGCCAGAAAACGTGACAAATATATGAATAGCTTCAAAACGTGTCAAAAATATGAGGATCATGAAACACTCTGAAAAATAGGAGGAGAATGAATTCGTGTTGAAAAACATGAAGAGCCTGAAAAGTTGTGAAATATATGAAGAGCTTCAAAAGGTGTCAAAAATATGAGGAGCATGAATCGGTCTGAAAAATACGAGGAGCATGAAGTTGTGTTGAAAAACACGAAGAGCGTGAAAAGTTGTCAAAAATATGAAGAGCTTCAAAAGGTGTCAAAAATATGAGGAGAATGAAACAGTCTGAAAAATAGGAGGAGCATGAAGTGGTGTTGAAAAACATGAAGACTTTGAAAAAGTGTAAAGAATAGAAGAGCTTCAAAAGGTGTCAAAAATATGAGGAGCATGAAACGGTCTGAAAAATAGGAGGAGCATGAACTGGTGTTGAAAAACAAGAAGAGGCTGAAAAGGTGTGAAAAATATGAAGAGCTTCAAAAGGTGTCAAATATATGAGGAGCATGAAACGGTCTGAAAAATAGGAGGAGCATGAAACAGTGTTGAGAGACATGAAGAGCCTAAAAAGGTGTCAAAAATATGAAGAGCTTCAAAGGGTGTCAAATATATGAGGAGCATGAAACGGTCTGAAAAATAGGAGGAGCATGAAGCGGTGTTCAAAAACATGAATAACCTGAAAAGGTGTGAAAAATATGAAGAGCTGCAAAAGCAGTGAAAAATATGAGGAGCATGAAACTGTCTAAAAAATCGGGGGTAGCATGAAAAGGTGTTTAAAAACATGAAAAGCCTGAAAATGTTTGTAAAATATGAAGAGCTTTAAAAGGTGTGAAAAATATGAAGATCTTCAAAAGGTGTCAAAAATATGAGGAGCATGAATCGGTCTGAAAAATAGGAGGAGCATGAAGCAGTGTTGATAAATATGAAGAGCCTGAAAAGGTGTGAAAAATATGAAGAGCTTCAAAAGGTGTGAAATACATGAGGAGCATGAAACGGTCTGAAAAATAGGAGGATTATGAAGCGGTGTTGAAAAAAATGAAGAGCCTGAAAAGGTGTGAAAAATATGAATAGCTTCAAAAGTTGTGAAATACATGAGGAGCATGAAACGGTCTCATAAATAGTAGGAGTATGAAGCGGTGTTCAAAAATATGAAGAGCCTGAAAAGGTGTGAAAAATATGAAGAGCTTCAAAAGGTGTTAAAAATATGAGGAGCAGGAAACGGGCTGAAAAATCGGAGGAGCATGATATGGTGTTGAAAAACAAGAAGAGCCTTAAAAGGTGTGAAAAATATGAAGAGCTTCAAAAGGTGTCAAAAATGAGATGAGCAGGAAACGGTCTGAACAATAGGAGGAGCATGAAGTGGTGTTGAAAAAGATGAAGAGCGTGAAAACGTGTGAAAAATATGAAGAGCTTCAAAGATGTGAAAAATATGAAGAGCTTCAAAAGGTGTCAAAAATGAAATGAACAGAAATGGTCTGAAAAATAGGAGGAGCATGAAGTGGTGTTGAAAAACATGAAGTCTGAAAATGTGTGAAAAATATGAAGAGCTTCAAAAAGTGTTAAAATTCTCAGGAGCATGGAACGGTCTGAAAAATAAGAGGAGCATGAAACGGTATTCAAAATCATGAGGACTCTGAAAAGTTGTGAAATATATGAAGAGCTTCAAAAGTTGTGAAATACATGAGGAGCAAGAAACGGTCTGATAAATAAGAGGAGCATGAAGCGGTGTTCAAAAACATGAAGAGCCTGAAAAGGTGTGAAAAATAGGAAGAGTTTCAAAAGGTGTTAAAAATATGAGGAGCATGAAACGGTCTGATAAATAGGAGGAGCATGAATCGGTGTTCAAAAACATGAAGAGCCTGAAAAGGTGTGAAAAATAGGAAGAGTTTCAAAAGGTGTTAAAAATATGAGGAGCAGGAAACGGTCTGAAAAATAGGAGGAGCATGATGTGGTGTTGAAAAACAAGAAGAGCCTGAAAAGGTGTGAAAAGTATGAAGAGTTTCAAAAGGTGTGAAAAATATGAAGAGCTTCAAAAGGTGTCAAAATGAGATGAGCATGAAACGGTCTGAAAAATAGGAGGAGCATGAAGTGGTGTTGAAAAACATGAAGAGCGTGAAAACGTGTGAAAAATTTGAAGAGCTTCAAAAGGTGTGAAAAATATGAAGAGCATCAAAAGGTGTCAAAAATGAGGAAACCAGATCTGAAAGAGTCACTTGTACCCCAATGTTCATCACATTACTGATTATAATAGCCAAGATATGGAAGCAACCTAGATGCCCATCAGCAGATGAATGGATAAGGAAGCTGTGGTACATATACACCATGGAATATTACTCAGCCAGGAAAAAGAATTCATTTGAACCAGTGCTAATGAGATGGATGAAGCTGGAGCGCATTATACAGAGTGAAGTAAGCCAGAAAGATAAAGAACATTACAGCATATTGACACATGTATATGGAATTTAGAAAGGTGATAACGATAACCCTATATGCAGAACAGAAAAAGAGACACAGAAATACAGAACAGACTTGAACTTTGTGGGAGAATGTGAGGGTGGGATATTTCAAAAGAACAGCATGTATACTATCTATGGTGAAACAGATCACCAGCCTAGGTGGGATGCACGAGACAAGTGCTCCGGCCAGGTGCACTGGGAAGACCCAGAGGAATCGGGTGTAGAGGGAGGTGAGAGGGGGGATCGGGATTGGGAATACCTGTAAATCCATGGCTGATTCATATCAATGTATGACAAAACCCACTGGAAAAAAAAATAATAATAAAAATTAAAAAAAAAAATGAAATGAACATGAAATGGTCTGAAAAATAGGAGGAGCATGAAGCGGTGTTGAAAAACATGAAGAGCCAGAGAAGTTGTGAAAAATACGAAGAGCTTCAAAAGGTGTGAAATACATGAGGAGCATGAAACGGTCTGAAAAATATTAGGAGCATGAAGCGGTGTTGAAAAACATGAAGAGCCTGACAAGGTGTGAAAAATATGAAGAGATTCAAAAGGTGTCAAAAATACGAGGAGCATGAAACGGTCTGAAAAATAGGAGGAGCATGAAGCAGTGTTTAAAAACATGAAGAGACTGAAAAGGTGTGAAAAATATGCAGAGCTTCAAAAGGTGTCAAAAATGAGATGAACATGAAACGGTCTGAAAAATAGGAGGAGCATGAAGTGGTGTTGAAAAACATGAAGAACCTGAAAACGTGTGAAAAATATGAAGAGTTTCAAAAAGTGTGAAAAATATGAAGAGCTTCAAAAGGTGTCAAAAATATGAGGAGCATGAAAAGGTCTGAAATATACGAGGAGCATGAAGTGGTGTTGAAAAACATGAAGAGCCTGAAAAGGTGTGAAAAATATGAAGAGCTTCAAATGGTGTGAAAAATATGAGGAGCCTGAAATGGTATGAAAAATGGGAGGAGCATGAAGCGGTGTTCAAAAACATGAAAAGCCTGAAAAGGTGTGAAAAATATGAAAAGCTTCAAAAGGTGTGAAAAATATGAGGAGCATGAAATGGTATGAAAAATAGGAGGAGCAAGAAGCGGGGTTGAAAAACATGAAGAACCTGAAAAGGTGTGAAAAATATGAAGAGCTTCAAAAGGTGTGAAATACATGAGGAGCATGAAACGGGCTGAAAAATAGCAGGAGCATGAAGCGGTGTTGAAAAACATGAAGAGCCTGAAAAGATTTGAAAAATATGAAGAGCTTCAAAAGCTGTGAAATATATGAGGAGCAGGAAACGGTCGGAAAAAAAGGAAGAGCTTGAAGCGGTGTTCAAAAATATGAAGAGCCTGAAAAGATGTGACAAATATGAAGAGCTCCAAATAGTGTCAAAAATATGAGGAGCATGAAACGGTCTGAAAAATAGGAGGAGCATGAAACGGAGTTCAAAACATGAGGAGCCTGAAAAGATGTGAAAAATATGAAGAGCTTCAAAAGGTGTGAAATACATGAGGACCATGACACGGTCTGATAAATAGGAGGAGCATGAAGCGGTGTTCAAAAACATGAAGAGCCTGAAAAGGTGTGAAAAATACGAAGTGTTTAAAAAGGTGTTAAAAATATGAGGAGCAAGAAACGGTGTGAAAAATAGGAGAAGCATGATGTGGTGTTGAAAAACAAGAAGAGCCTGCAAAGGTGTGAAAAATATGAAGAGCTTCAAAATATGTGAAATACAGGCAAGCATGAAATGGTCTGATAAATATGAGGAGCATGAAGTGGTGTTGAAAAACATGAAAAGCCTGAAAAGGTGTGAAAATATGAAGAGCTTCAAAAGGTGTCAAAGATACGGAAGCAAGAAACGTTCTGAAAAATAGAGAATCATGAAGCGGTGTTGAAAAACATGAAGAGCCTGAAATGGTGTGAAAAATATGAAGGGCGTCAAAAGGTGTCACAGATATGCAGAGCATGAAACGGTCTGAAAAAAGGAGGTGCATGAAGCGCTGTTCAAAAACATGAAGAGCCTGAAAAGGTGTGAAAAACATGAAGAGCTTACAAAGGTGTCAAAAATATGAGGAGCATGAAAAGATCTGAAAAATTGGAGAAGCATGAAACGGTGTTCAAAAACATGAAGAGCCTGGAAAGGTGTGAAAAATATGAAGAGCTTCAAAGGTGTCAAAAATATGAGGAGCATGAAACGGTCTCAAAAATAGGAGGAGCAGGAAGCGGTGTTCAAAAACATGGAGAGCCTGAAAAGGTATGAAAAATATGAAGAGCTTCAAAAGGTGTCAAAAATATGAGGAGCCTGAATCGGTCTGAAAAATAGGAGAAGCATGAAACGGTGTTCAAAAATATGAAGAGCCTGGAATGGTGTGAAAATTATGAAGAGCCTCAAAACGTGTCAAAAATATGAGGAGCATGAAACGGTCTGAAAAATAGGAGGAGCATGAAGCGGTGCTGAAAAACATGAAGAGCCTGAAAACGTGTGAAAAATAAGAAGAGCTTCGAAAGGTGTGAAAAATATGAAGAGCTACAAAAGGTGTCAAAAATATGAGGAGCATGAAAAGGTCTGAAAAATACGTGGAGCATGAAGTGGTGTTCAAAAACATGAAGAGCCTGAAAAGGTGTGAAAAATATGAAGAGCTTCAAAAGGTGTGAAAAATATGAGGAGCATGAAACGGTCTGAAAAATAGGAGGAGCATGAAGCGGTATTCAAAAATATGAAGAGCTTGAAAAGGTGTGAAAAATATGAAGAGCTTCATAAGGTGTGAAAAATATGAGGAGCATGAAACGGTCTGAAATATAGGAGGAGCATGAAACGGTGTTGAAAAACATGAAGAGCATGAAAAGGTGTGAAAAAAATAAAGAGCTTCAAAAGGTGTCAAAAATATGAGGATCATGAAACGGTATGAAAAATAGGAGGAGCATGAAGCGGTGTTTAAAAACATGAAGAGCCTGAAAAGTTTTGAAAAACACGAAGAGCTTACAAAGCTGTCAAAAATATGAGGAGCATGAAACGGTCTGAAAAATAAGAGGAGCATGAAACGGTCTGAAAAATAGGAGGAGCATGAAAAGGTGTTGAAAAACATGAAGAGTCTGAAAAGGTGTGAAAAATAGAAGCAGCTTCAAACGGTGTCAAAAATATGAGGAGCATGAAACGGTCTGAAAAATAGGAGGAGCATGAAGTGGTGTTGAAAAACATGAAGAGCCTGAAAAGGCGTGAAAAATATAAAGAGCTCAAAAGGTGTCAAAAATATGAGGAGCATGAAATGGTCTGAAAAATACGAGGAGCATTAAGTGGTGTTCAAAAAGATGAAGAGCCTGAAAAGGTGTGAAAAATATGAAGAGCTTCAAAAGGTGTCAAAAATGTGTGGAGCATGAAACGGTCTGAAAAATAGGAGGAGCATGAAGCGGTGTTGAAAACTATGAAGAGGCTGAAAAGGTGTGAAAAATATGAAGAGCTTACAAAGGTGTCAAAAATATGAGGAGCATGAATCGGTCTGAAATATAGGAGGAGCATGAAACAGTCTGAAAAATAGGAGGAGCATGAAACAGTGTTGAAAAACATGAAGAGCATGAAAAGGTGTGAAAAATAGGAGGAGCTTCAAAAGGTGTCAAAAATACGAGGAACATGAAACGGTCTGAAAAATAGGAGGAGGATGTAGCGGTGTTCAAGAACATGAAGAGCCTGAAAATGTGGGAAAATATGAAGAGCTTCAAAAGGTGTGAAAAATATGAGGAGCATGAAATGGTTTGAAAAATAGGAGGAGCATGAAGCGGTGTTCAAAAATATAAAGAGCTGGAAAAGGTGTGAAAAATATGAAGAGCTTTAAAAGGTGTGAAAAATATGAGAGGCATGAAACGGTCTGAAAAACAGGAGGAGCATGAAACGGTGTTCAAAAACATGAAGAGCCTGGAATGGTGTGAAAAATATGAAGAGCTTCAAAAGGTGTGAAAAATATGAGAGGCATGAAACAGTCTGAAAAATAGGAGGAGCATGAAAGGGTCTGAAAAATAGGAGGAGCATGAAGCTGTGTTCAAAAACATGAAGAAACTGAGAAGGTGTGAAAAATATGAAGAGCTTCAAATATTGTGAAAAATATGACGAGCATGAAACGGTCTGAAAAATAGGAGGAGCATGAAACGGTCTGAAAAATAGGAGGAGCATGAAGCTGTGCTCAAAAGCATGAAGAGGCTGAGAAGGTGTGAAAAATATGAAGAGCTTCAAAAGGTGTGAAAAATATGAGGAGCATGAAACGGTCTGAAAAATATGAGGAGCATGAAGAGGTGTTCAAAAATATGAAGAGCCTGAAAAGTTGTGAAAAATATGAAGAGCTTCAAAATGTGTCAAAAATATGAGGAGCATGAAACTTTCTGATAAATATGAGGATCAGGAAGCGGTGTTGAAAAACATGAAGAGCGTGAAAAGGTGTGAAAAAAATGAAGAGCTTCTAAAGGTGTCAAAAATATGGGGAGCATGAAACGGTCTGAAAAAAGGGAGCAGCATGAAATAGTGTTCAAAAACATGAAGAGCCTGAAAAGGTGTGAAAAATATGAAGAGCTTCAAAAGGTGTGAAATACAGGAGGAGCATGAAACGGTCTGAAAAATAGGAGGAGCATGAAGCTGTGCTCAAAAGCATGAAGAGGCTGAGAAGGTGTGAAAAATATGAAGAGCTTCAAAAGGTGTGAAAAATATGAGGAGCATGAAACGGTCTGAAAAATAGGAGGAGCATGAAGCGGTGTTCAAAAATATGAAGAGCCTGAAAAGGTGTGAAAAATATGAAGATCTTCAAAAGGTATCAAAAATATGAGGAGCAAGAAAAGGTCTGAAATATACGAGGAGCATGAAGCGCTGTTCAAAAACATGAAGAGCCTGAAAACGTGTGGAAAATATGAAGAGCTTACAAAGGTGTCAAAAATATGAGGAGCATGAAACGGTCTGAAAAATATGAGGAGAATGAAAAGGTCTGAAAAACAGGAGGAGCATGAAACGGTGTTCAAAAACATGAAGAGCCTGAAAAGGTGTGAAAAACATGAAGAGTTTACAAAGGTGTCAAAAATATGAGGAGCATGAAACGGTCTGAAAAATAGGAGTAGCATGAAACGGTCTGAAAAATAGGAGGAGCATGAAACGCTGTTGAAAAACATGAAGAGCCTGAAAAGGTGTGAAAAATAGGAGGAGCTTCAAAAGCTGTCAAAAATATGAGGAACATGAAACGGTCTGAAAAATAACAGGAGCATGAAGCGTTGTTCAATAATATGAAGAGCCTGAAAAGGTGTAAAATATATGAAGAGCTTCAAAATGTGTCAAAAATATGAGGAGCATGAAACTTTCTTATAAATAGGAGGATCAGGAAGCGGTGTTGAAAAACATGAAGAGCCGGAAAAGGTGTGAAAAATAGGAGGAGTTTCAAAAGGTATCAAAAATATGAGGAGCATGAAACGGTCTGAAAAATAGGAGGTGCATGAAGCGCTGTTCAAAAACATGAAGAGCCTGAAAAGGTGTGAAAAATATGAAGAGCTTACAAAGGTGTCAAAAATATGAGGAGCATGAAAAGATCTGAAAAATTGGAGAAGCATGAAACGGTGTTCAAAAACATGAAGAGCCTGGAAAGGTGTGAAAAATATGAAGAGCTTCAAAGGTGTCAAAAATATGAGGAGCATGAAACGGTCTCAAAAATAGGAGGAGCAGGAAGCGGTGTTCAAAAACATGGAGAGCCTGAAAAGGTATGAAAAATATGAAGAGCTTCAAAAGGTGTCAAAAATATGAGGAGCATGATTCGGTCTGAAAAATAGGAGAAGCATGAAACGGTGTTCAAAAATATGAAGAGCCTGGAAAGGTGTGAAAATTATGAAGAGCCTCAAAAGGTGTCAAAAATATGAGGAGCATGAAACGGTCTGAAAAATAGGAGGAGCATGAAGAGGTGTGGAAAAACATGAAGAGCCTGAAAACGTGTGAAAAATAAGAAGAGCTTCGAAAGGTGTGAAAAACATGAAGAGCTACAAAAGGTGTCAAAAATATGAGGAGCATGAAAAGTTCTGTAAAATAGGAGGAGCATGAAGCGGTGTTCAAAAACCTGAAGAGCTTGAAAAGGTGTGAAAAATATGAAGAGCTTCAAAAGGTGTGAAAAATACGAGGAGCATGAAACGGTCTGAAAAATAGGAGGAGCATGAAGCGGTGTTCAAAAATATGAAGAGCTTGAAAAGTTGTGAAAAATATGAAGAACTTCAAAAGGTGTGAAAATATGAGGAGCATGAAACCGTCTGAAAAATAGGAGGAGCATGAAGCGGTGTTCAAAAATATGAAGAGCCTGAAAAGGTGTGAAAAATATGAAGAGGTTCAAAAGGTGTCAAAAATATGAGGATCATGAATCGGTCTCAAAAATAGGAGGAGCATGAAGCTGGTTTCAAATACATGGAGAGCCTGAAAAGGTTTGAAAAATATGAAGAGCTTCAAAAGGTGTCAAAAATATGAGGAGAATGAAACGGTCTGAAAAATAGGAGGAGCATGAAGCGGTGTTCAAAAATATGAAGAGTCTGAAAAGGTGTGAAAAATATGAAGAGCTTCAAAAGGTGTCAAAAATATGAGGAGCATGAAATGTTCTGAAAAATAGGAGGAGAATGAAGTGGTGTTGAAAAACATGAAGAGCATGAAAAGGTGTGAAAAATATGAAGAGCTTCAAAAGGTGTCAATACTAAGAGGTGCATGAAACAGTCTGAAAAATAGGAGGAGCATGAAATGGTCTGAAAAATAGGAGGAGCATGAAGCGGTGTTGAGAACATGAAGAGCCTGAAAAGGTGTGACAAATATAAAGAGCTTCAAAAGGTGTCAAGAATATGAGGAGCATGAAACGGTCTGAAAAATATAAGGAGCATGAAACGGTCTTGAAAAACATGAAGAGCATGAAAAGATGTGAAAAATATAAAGAGCTTCAAAAGGTGTCAGTAATATGAGGAGCATGAAACGGTCTGAAAAATAGAAGGAGCATGAAACGGTGTTGAAAAACATGAAGAGCATGAAAAGGTGTGAAAAAAATAAAGAGCTTCAAAAGGTGTCAAAAATATGAGGATCATGAAACGGTATGAAAAATAGGAGGAGCATGAAGCGGTGTTCAAAAACATCAACAGCCTGGAATGGTGTGAAAAATATGAAAAGCCTCAAAACGTTTCAAAAATATGAGGAGCATGAAACGGTCTGAAAAATAGGAGGAGCATGAAGCGGTGTTCAAAAATATGAAGAGCCTGAAAAAGTGTGAAAAATATGAAGAGCTTCAAAAGGTGTCAAAAATATGATGAGCATGAATCGGTCTCAAAAATAGGAGGAGCATGAAGCGGTGTTGAATAACATGAAGAGCCTGAAAACGTGTGAAAAATCTGAAGAGCTTCAAAAGGTGTCAATAATAAGAGGTGCATGAAACAGTCTGAAAAATAGGAGGAGCATGAAACGGTCTGAAAAATAGGAGGAGCATGAAGCTGTGTGCAAAAACATGAAGAACCTGAGAAGGTTGAAAAATATGAAGAGCTTCAAAAGGTGTGAAAAATATGAGGAGCATGAAACGGTCTGAAAAATAGAAGGAGCATGAAACGGTGATCAAAAACTTGAAGAGCCTGGAATGGTGTGAAAAATATGAAGAGCCTCAAAATGTGTAAAAAATATGAGGAGCATGAAACGGTCTGAAAAATAGGAGGAGCATGAAATGCTGTTCAAAAATATGAAGAGCCGGAAAATGTGTGAAAAATATGAGGAGCTTCAAAAGGTGTGAAATACATGAGGGACAGGAAACGGTCTGAAAAATATGAGGAGCATGAAGCGGTGTTCAAAAATATGAAGAGCCTGAAAAGGTGTGAAAAATATGAAGAGATTCAAAAGGTGTCAAAAATATGAGGAGAATGAAACGGTCTGAAAAATAGGAGGAGCATGAAATGGTCTGAAAAATATGAGGAGCATGAATCGGTGTTCAAAAACATGAAGAGCCTGAAAAGGTGTGAAAAATATGAAGAGCTTCAAAATGTGTCAAAAATATGAGGAGCATGAAACTTTCTGATAAATAGGAGGATCAGGAAGCGGTGTTGAAAAACATTAAGAGTGTGAAAAGGTGTGAAAAATATGAAGAGCTTCTAAAGGTGTCAAAAATATGAGGACCATGAAACGGTCTGAAAAAAGGGAGCAGCATGAAATAGTGTTCAAAAACATGAAGAGCCTGAAAAGGTGTGAAAAATATGAAGAGCTTCAAAAGGTGTGAAATACAGGAGGAGCATGAAACGGTCTGAAAAATAGGAGGAGCATGAAGCTGTGCTCAAAAGCATGAAGAGGCTGAGAAGGTGTGAAAAATATGAAGAGCTTCAAAAGGTGTGAAAAATATGAGGAGCATGAAACGGTCTGAAAAATAGGAGGAGCATGAAGCGGTTTCAAAAATATGAAGAGCCTGAAAAGGTGTGAAAAATATGAAGATCTTCAAAAGGTATCAAAAATATGAGGAGCATGGAAAGGTCTGAAATATACGAGGAGCATGAAGCGGTGTTCAAAAACATGAAGAGCCTGAAAAGGTGTGGCAAATATGAAGAGCTTACAAAGGTGTCAAAAATATGTGGAGCATGAAACGGTCTGATAAATATGAGGAGCATGAAAAGGTCTGAAAAATAGGAGGAGCATGAAACGGTGTTCAAAAACATGAAAAGCGTGAAAAAGTGTGAAAACCATGAAGAGTTTACAAAGGTGTCAAAAATATGTGGAGCATGAAACGGTCTGAAAAATAGGAGTAGCATGAAACGGTCTGAAAAATAGGAGGAGCATGAAACGCTGTTGAAAAACATGAAGAGCCTGAAAAGCTGTGAAAAATACGAGGAGCTTCAAAAGGTGTCAAAAATATGAGGAGCATGAAACGGTCTGAAAAATAGGAGCATGAAGCGGTGTTCAAAAACATGAAGAGCCTCAAAAGTTGTGAAAAAAATGAAGAGCTTCAAATGCTGTGAAAAATATGAGGAGCATGAATCGGTCTGAAAAATAGGAGCAGCATGAAAAGGTGTTGAAAAATATGAAGAGCCTGAAAAGGTGTGAAAAATAGAAGGAGCTTCAAAAGGTGTCAAAAAAATGAGGAGCATGAAACGGTTTGAAAAATAGGAGGAGCATGAAGCGGTGTTCAAAAACATGAAGAGCCTGAAAAGGTGTGAAAAATATGAAGAGCTTCAAAAGGTGTCAAAATTATGAGGAGCATGAAAAGGTCTGAAAAATACGTTGAGCATGAAGTGGTGTTCAAAAACATGAAGAGCCTGAAAAGGTGAGAAAAATATGAAGAGCTTCAAAACATGTGAAAATTATGAGGAGCATGAAACGGTCAGAAAAATAGGAGGAGCATGAAGCGGTGTTGAAAACATGAAGAGCCTGAAAAGGTGTGACAAATATAAAGAGCTTAAAAAGCTGTCAATAAAATGAGGAGCATGAAACGGTCTGAAAAAGAGAAGCAGCATGAAACGGTGTTGAAAAACATGAAGAGCATGAAAAGATATGAAAAATATAAAGAGCTTCAAAAGGTGTCAAAAATATGAGGAGCATGAAACGGTCTGAAAAGTAGAAGGAGCATGAAACGGTGCTCAAAAACTTGAAGAGCCTGGAATGGTGTGAAAAATATGAAGAGCCTCAAAATGTGTAAAATATATGAGGAGCATGAAACGGTCTGAAAAATAGGAGGAGCATGAAATGCTGTTCAAAAATATGAAGAGCCGGAAAATGTGTGAAAAATATGAGGAACTTCAAAAGGTGTGAAATACATGAGGGACAGGAAACGGTCTGAAAAATATGAGGAGCATGAAGCGGTGTTCAAAAATATGAAGAGCCTGAAAAGCTGTGAAAAATACGAGGAGCTTCAAAAGGTGTCAAAAATATGAGGAGCATGAAACGGTCTGAAAAATAGGAGCATGAAGCGGTGTTCAAAAACATGAAGAGCCTCAAAAGTTGTGAAAAAAATGAAGAGCTTCAAATGGTGTGAAAAATATGAGGAGCATGAAACGGTCTGAAAAATAGGAGGAGCATGAATCGGTCTGAAAAATAGGAGCAGCATGAAAAGGTGTTGAAAAATATGAAGAGCCTGAAAAGGTGTGAAAAATAGAAGGAGCTTCAAAAGGTGTCAAAAAAATGAGGAGCATGAAACGGTTTGAAAAATAGGAGGAGCATGAAGCGGTGATCAAAAACATGAAGAGCCTGAAAAGGTGTGAAAAATATGAAGAGCTTCAAAAGTTGTCAAAATTATGAGGAGCATGAAAAGGTCTGAAAAATACGTTGAGCATGAAGTGGTGTTCAAAAACATGAAGAGCCTGAAAAGGTGAGAAAAATATGAAGAGCTTCAAAACATGTGAAATTTATGAGGAGCATGAAACGGTCAGAAAAATAGGAGGAGCATGAAGCAGTGTTGAAAACATGAAGAGCCTGAAAAGGTGTGACAAATATAAAGAGCTTAAAAAGCTGTCAATAAAATGAGGAGCATGAAACGGTCTGAAAAAGAGAAGCAGCATGAAACGTTGTTGAAAAACATGAAGAGCATGAAAAGATATGAAAAATATAAAGAGCTTCAAAAGGTGTCAAAAATATGAGGAGCATGAAACGGTCTGAAAAGTAGAAGGAGCATGAAACGGTGCTCAAAAACTTGAAGAGCCTCGAATGGTGTGAAAAATATGAAGAGCCTCAAAATGTGTAAAAAATATGAGGAGCATGAAACGGTCTGAAAAATAGGAGGAGCATGAAATGCTGTTCAAAAATATGAAGAGCCTGAAAAGGTGTGAAAAATATGAAGAGCTTCAAAAGGTGTGAAATACATGAGGAGCATGAAATGGTCTGAAAAATAGGAGGAGCATGAAGCGGTGTTCAAAAATATACAGAGCTGGAAAGGTGTGAAAATTATGAAGAGCTTCAAAAGGAGTGAAAAATATGAGAGGCATGAAACGGTCTGAAAAACAGGAGGAACATGAAACGGTGTTCAAAAACATGAAGAGCCTGGAATGGTGTGAAAAATATGAAGAGCCTCAAAACGTTTCAAAAATATGAGGAGCATGAAATGGTCTGAAAAATAGGAGGAGCATGAAGCTGTGCTCAAATACATGAAGAGCCTGAGAAGGTGTGAAAAATATGAAGGGCGTCAAAAGGTGTGAAAAATATGAGGAGCATGAAACGGTCTGAAAAATAGGAGGAGCATGAAGCGGTGTGCAAAAAGATGAAGAGCCTGAAAAAGTGTGAAAAAAATGAAGAGCTTCAAAAGGTGTCAAAAATATGATGAGCATGAATCGGTCTCAAAAATAGGAGGAGCATGAAGCGGTGTTGAATAACATGAAGAGCCTGAATACGTGTGAAAAATCTGAAGAGCTTCAAAAGGTGTCAATAATAAGAGGTGCATGAAACAGTCTGAAAAATAGGAGGAGCATGAAACGGTCTGAAAAATAGGAGGAGCATGAAGCTGTGTTCATAAACATGAAGAACCTGAGAAGCTGTGAAAAATATGAAGAGCTTCAAAAGGTGTGAAAAATATGAGGAGCATGAAACGGTCTGAAAAATAGAAGGAGCATGAAACGGTGCTCAAAATCTTGAAGAGCCTGGAATGGTGTGAAAAATATGAAGAGCCTCAAAATGTGTAAAAAATATGAGGAGCATGAAACGGTCTGAAAAATAGAAGGAGCATGAAATGCTGTTCAAAAATATAAAGAGCCTGAAAATGTGTGAAAAATATGAAGAGCTTCAAAAGGTGTGAAATACATGAGGAGCATGAAACGGTCTGAAAAATATGAGGAGCATGAAGCGGTGTTCAAAAACATGAAGAGCCTGAAAAGGTGTGAAAAATATGAAGAGATTCAAAAGGTGTCAAAAATATGAGGAGAATGAAACGGTCTGAAAAATAGGAGGAGCATTAAACGGTCTGAAAAATAGGAGGAGCATGAAACGGTGTTGAAAAACATGAAGAGCTTGAAAAGGTGTGAAAAATAGGAGGGGCTTCAAAAGGTGTCAAATATATGAGGAACATGAAACGGTCTGAAAAAAAAGGAGGAGCATGTAGCAGTGTTTAAAAACATGAAGATCCTGAAAATGTGTGAAAAATATGAAGAGCTTCAAAAGGTGTGAAAAATATGAGGAGTATGTAACTGTCTGAAAAATAGGAGGAGCATGAAGCATTGTTCAATAATATGAAGAGCCTGAAAAGGTGTGAAAAATATGAAGAGCTTCAAAATGTGTCAAAAATATGAGGAGCATGAAAAGGTCTGAAAAATACGTTGAGCATGAAGTGGTGTTCAAAAACATGAAGAGCCTGAAAAGGTGAGAAAAATATGAAGAGCTTCAAAACTTGTGAAAATTATGAGGAGCATGAAACGGTCAGAAAAACAGGAGGAGCATGAAGCGGTGTTGAAAACATGAAGAGCCTGAAAAGGTGTGACAAATATAAAGAGCTTAAAAAGCTGTCAATAATATGAGGAGCATGAAACGGTCTGATAAATAGAATCAGCATGAAACGGTGTTGAAAAACATGAAGAACATGAAAAGATATGAAAAATATAAAGAGCTTCAAATGTTGTCAAAAATATGAGGAGCATGAAACGGTCTGAAAAGTAGAAGGAGCATGAAACGGTGCTCAAAAACTTGAAGAGCCTGGAATGGTGTGAAAAATATGAAGAGCTTCAAAAGGTGTCAAATATATGAGGAGAATGAAACGGTCTGAAAAATAGGAGGAGCATGAAACGGTCTGAAAAATATGAGGAGCATGAAGCGGTGTTCAAAAACATGAAGAGCCTGAAAAGGTGTGAAAAATATGAAGAGATTCAAAAGGTGTCAAATATATGAGGAGAATGAAACGGTCTGAAAAATAGGAGGAGCATGAAACGGTCTGAAAAATAGGAGGAGCACGAAACGGTGTTGAAAAACATGAAGAGCTTGAAAAGGTGTGAAAAATAGGAGGAGCTTCAAAAGGTTTCAAATATATGAGGAACATGAAACGGTCTGAAAAAAAAGGAGGAGCATGTAGCGGTGTTCAAAAACATGAAGAGCCTGAAAATGTGTGAAAAATATGAAGAGCTTCAAAAGGTGTGAAAAATATGAGGAGCATGAAACGGTCTGAAAAATAGGAGGAGCATGAAGCGGTGTTCAAAAATATAAAGAGCTTGAAAAGGTGTGAAAAACATGAAGAGCTTCAAAAGCTGTGAAAAATATGAGGAGCATGAAACGGTCTGAAAAATAGGAGGAGCATGAAGCCGTGTTCAAAAACATGAAGAGCCTGAAAAGTTGTGAAAATTATGAAGAGCTTCAAAAGTTGTCAAGAATATGAGGAGCATGAAACGGTCTGAAAAATAGGAGGAGCATGAAACGTTCTGAAAAATTGGAGGAGCATTAGGCGGTGTTCAAAAATATGAAGAGCATGAAAAGGTGTGAAAAATATGAAGAGCTTACAAATGTGTCAAAAATATGAGGAGCATGAAACGGGCTCAAAAATAGGAGGAGCATGAGACGGTCTGAAAAATAGGAGGAGAATGAAATCGTCTGAAAAATAGGAGTAGCACGAAACGGTGTTGAAAAACATGAAGAGCCTGAAAAGGTGCGAAAAACAGGAAGAGCTTCAAAAGGTGTCAAAAATATGAGGAGCATGAAAAGGTCTGAAAAATACGAGGAGCATGAAATGGTGTTCAAAAACATGAAGAGCCTGAAAAGGTGAGAAAAATATGAAGAGCTTCAAAACTTGTGAAAATTATGAGGAGAATGAAACGGTCAGAAAAATAGGAGGAGCATGAAGCGGTGTTGAAAACATGAAGAGCCTGAAAAGGTGTGACAAATATAAAGAGCTTAAAAAGCTGTCAATAATATGAGGAGCATGAAACGGTCTGAAAAATAGAAGCAGCATGAAACGGTGTTGAAAAACATGAAGAGCATGAAGATATGAAAAATATAAAGAGCTTCAAAAGGTGTCAAAAATATGAGGAGCATGAAACGGTCTGAAAAGTAGAAGGAGCATGAAACGGTGCTCAAAAACTTGAAGAGCCTGGAATGGTGTGAAAAATATGAAGAGCCTCAAAATGTGTAAAAAATATGAGGAGCATGAAACGGTCTGAAAAATATGAGGAGCATGAAGCGGTGTTCAAAAACATGAAGAGCCTGAAAAGGTGTGAAAAATATGAACAGATTCAAAAGGTGTCAAAAATATGAGGAGAATGAAACGGTCTGAAAAATAGGAGGATCATGAAACGGTCTGAAAAATAGGAGGAGCACGAAACGGTGTTGAAAAACATGAAGAGCTTGAAAAGGTGTGAAAAATAGGAGGGGCTTCAAAAGGTGTCAAATATATGAGGAACATGAAACGGTCTGAAAAAAAAGGAGGAGCATGTAGCGGTGTTCAAAAACATGAAGAGCCTGAAAATGTGTGAAAAATATGAAGAGCTTCAAAATGTGTCAAAAATATGAGGAGCATGAAACGGTCTGAAAAAAGGGAGCAGCATGAAATGGTGTTCCAAAACATTAAGAGCTTGAAAAGGTGTGAAAAATATGAAGAGCTTCAAAAGGTGTGAAATACAGGGGGAGCATGAAACGGTCTGAAAAATAGGAGGAGCATGAAGCTGTGCTCAAAAGCATGAAGAGGCTGAGAAGGTGTGAAAAATATGAAGAGCTTCAAAAGGTGTGAAAAATATGAGGAGCATGAAACGGTGTGATAAATAGGAGGAGCATGAAGCGGTGTTCAAAAATATGAAGAGCCTGAAAAGGTGTGAAAAATATGAAGATCTTCAAAAGGTATCAAAAATATGAGGAGCATGAAACGGTCTGAAAAATAGGAGGAGGATGAAGCAGTGTTCAAAAACATGAAGAGCCTGAAAAGGTGTGGAAAATATGAAGAGCTTACAAAGGTGTCAAAAATATGTGGAGCATGAAACGGTCTGAAAAATATGAGGAGCATGAAAAGGTCTGAAAAATAGGAGGAGCATGAAACGGTGTTCAAAAACATGAAGCGCGTGAAAAAGTGTGAAAACCATGAAGAGTTTACAAAGGTGTCAAAAATATGTGGAGCATGAAACGGTCTGAAAAATAGTAGCATGAAACGGTCTGAAAAATAGGAGGAGCATGAAACGCTGTTGAAAAACATGAAGAGCCTGAAAAGCTGTGAAAAATAAGAGGAGCTTCAAAAGGTGTCAAAAATATGAGGAGCATGAAACGGTCTGAAAAATAGGAGCATGAAGCGGTGTTCAAAAACATGAAGAGCCTCAAAAGTTGTGAAAAAAATGAAGAGCTTCAAATGGTGTGAAAAATATGAGGAGCATGAAACGGTTTGAAAAATAGGAGGAGCATGAATCGGTGTTCAAAATTATGAAGAGCCTGAAAAAGTGTGAAAAATATTAAGAGCTTAAAGGTGTCAAAAATATGAGGAGCATGAAACGGTCTGAAAAATAGGAGGAGCATGGTTCGGTCTGAAAAATAGGAGCAGCATGAAAAGGTGTTGAAAAATATGAAGAGCCTGAAAAGGTGTGAAAAATAGAAGGAGCTTCAAAAGGTGTCAAAAAAATGAGGAGCATGAAACGGTCTGAAAAATAGGAGGAGCATGAAGCGGTGTTCAAAAACATGAAGAGCCAGAAAAGGTGTGAAAAATATGAAGAGCTTCAAAAGGTGTCAAAATTATGAGGAGCATGAAAAGGTCTGAAAAATAAGTTGAGCATGAAGTGGTGTTCAAAAACATGAAGAGCCTGAAAAGGTGAGAAAAATATGAAGAGCTTCAAAACTTGTGAAAATTATGAGGAGCATGAAACGGTCAGAAAAATAGGAGGAGCATGAAGCGGTGTTCAAAAATATAAAGAGCTTGAAAAGGTGTGAAAAACATGAAGAGATTCAAAAGCTGTGAAAAATATGAGGAGCATGAAACGGTCTGAAAAATAGGAGGAGCATGAAATGGTGTTCAAAAAAATGAAGAGCCTGAAAAGGTGTGAAAAATATGAAGAGCTGCAAAAGGTGTCAAAAATATGAGGAGAATGAAAAAGTCTCAAAAATAGGAGGAGCATGAAGCCGTGTTGAAAAACATGAAGTGTCTCAAAAGGTGTGAAAAACATGAAGAGCTTACAAAGGTGTCAAAAATATGAGGAGCATGAAACGGTCTGAAAATTAGGAGGAGCATGAAATGGTGTTCAAAAACATGAAGAGCCTGAAAAGGTGTGAAAAATATGAAGAGCTTAAAAGGTGTGAAAAATATGAAGAGCTTCAAAAAGTGTCCAAAATATGAGGAGCATGCAACAGTCTGAAAAATAGGAGGAGCATGAAATGGTGTTGAAAAACATGAAGAGCCTGAATGGTGTCAAAAATATGAAGAGCTTCAACATGTGTGTAAAATATGAGGAGCAGGAAACGGTCTGAAAAATAGGAGGAGCATGAAGCTTTGTTGAAAAACATGAAGAGACTGAAAAGGTGTGAAATATATGAAGAGCTTCAAAAATGTGTCAAAAATATGTGGAGCGTGAAACGGTCTGAAAAATAGGAGGAGCATGAAGCGGTGTTGAAAAACATGAAGAGCCTGAAACGGTGTGAAAAATATGAAGAGTTTCAAAAGGTGTGAAATCCATGAGGAGCATGAAACTGTCTGAAAAATAGGAGGAGCATGAAGCTGTGCTCAAAATATGAAGAGCCTGAGAAGGCGTGAAAAATATGAAGAGCTTCACATGGTGTGAAAAATATGAGGAGCATGAAACGGTTGGAAAAATAGGAGGAGCATGAAGCATTGTTCAATAATATGAAGAGCCTGAAAAGGTGTAAAATATATGAAGAGTTTCAAAAGGTGTCAAAAATGAGATGAGCATGAAACGGTCTGAAAAATAGGAGGAGCATGAAGTGGTGTTCAAAAACACGAAGAGCCTGGAAAGGTGTGAAAAATATGAAGAGCTTACAAAGCTGTCAAAAATATGAGGAGCATGAAAAGGTCTGAAAAATAGGAGGAGCATGAAACGGTCTGAAAATTAGGAGGAGCATGAAACGGTGATGAAAAACATGAAGAGCCGGAAAGGTGTGAAAAATAGGAGGAGCTTCAAAATGTGTCAAAAATATGAGGAGCATAAAAAGGTCTGAAAAATAGGAGGAGCATGAAACGGTCTGAAAAATTGGAGGAGCATTAGGCGGTGTTCAAAAATATGAAGAGCATGAAAAGGTGTGAAAAATATGAAGAGCTTACAAAGGTGTCAAAAATATGAGGAGCATGAAACGGTCTCAAAAATAGGAGGAGCATGAAACGGTCTGAAAAATAGGAGGAGAATGAAATCGTCTGAAAAATAGGAGTAGCATGAAACGGTGTTGAAAAACATGAAGAGCCTGAAAAGGTGCGAAAAACAGGAAGAGCTTCAAAAGGTGTCAAAAATATGAGGAGCATGAAAAGGTCTGAAAAATACGAGGAGCATGAAATGGTGTTCAAAAACATGAAGAGCCTGAAAAGGTGTGAAAAATATGAAGAGCTGCAAAAGGTGTCAAAAATATGAGGAGGAAGAAACGGTCTCAAAAAGAGGAGGAGCATGAAGCCGTGTTGAAAAACATGAAGTGTCTGAAAAGGTGTGAAAAACATGAAGAGCTTACAAAGGTGTCAAAAATATGAGGAGCATGAAACGGTCTGAAAATTAGGAGGAGCATGAAATGGTGTTCAAAAACCTGAAGAGCCTGAAAAGGTGTGAAAAATATGAAGAGCTTAAAAGGTGTGAAAAATATGAAGAGCTTCAAAAAGTGTCCAAAATATGAGGAGCATGAAACAGTCTGAAAAATAGGAGGAGCATGAAATGGTGTTGAAAAACATGAAGAGTCTGAATGGTGTCAAAAATATGAAGAGCTTCAACATGTGTGTAAAATATGAGGAGCAGGAACCGGTCTGAAAAATAGGAGGAGCATGAAGCTTTGTTGAAAAACATGAAGAGCCTGAAAAGGTGTGAAAAATATGAAGCGCTTCAAAAGGTGTTAAAAATTTGAGAAGCTTGAAACGGTCTGAAAAATACGAGGAGCATGAAGCGGTGTTGAAAAACATGAAGAGCCTGAAAAGGTGTGAAAAATATGAAGAGCTCCAAAAGTTGTCAAAAATATGAGGAGCATGAAACGGTCTCAAAAATAGGAGGAGCGTGAGGCGGTCTGAAAAATAGGAGGAGAATAAAGCGGTGTTCAAAGACATGAAGAGCCTGGAAAGGTGTGAAAAATATGAAGAGCTTCAAAGGTGTCAAAAATATGAGGAGCATGAAACGGTCTCAAAAGTAGGAGGAGCATGAAGTGATGTTCAAAAACATGGAGAGCCTGTAAAGGTATGAAAAATATGAAGAGATTCAAAAGGTGTCAAAAATATGAGGAGCATGAAACGGTCTGAAAAATAGGAGAAGCATGAAACGGTGTTCAAAACATGAAGAGCCTGGAAATGTGTGAAAATTAGGAAGAGCCTCAAAACGTGTAAAAAATATGAGGAGCATGAAACGGTCTGAAAAATAGGAGGAGCATGAAACGGTCTGAAAAATTGGAGGAGCCTTAGGCGGTGTTCAAAAATATGAAGAGCATGAAAAGGTGTGAAAAATATGAAGAGCTTACAAAGGTGTCAAAAATATGAGGAGCATGAAACGGTCTCAAAAATAGGAGGAGCATGAAACGGTCTGAAAAATAGGAGGAGAATGAAATCGTCTGAAAAATAGGAGTAGCATGAAACGGTGTTGAAAAACATGAAGAGCCTGAAAAGGTGCGAAAAACAGGAATAGCTTCAAAAGGTGTCAAAAATATGAGGAGCATGAAAAGGTCTGAAAAATACGAGGAGCATGAAATGGTGTTCAAAAACATGAAGAGCCTGAAAAGGTGTGAAAAATATGAAGAGCTGCAAAAGGTGTCAAAAATATGAGGAGAATGAAACGGTCTCAAAAATAGGAGGAGCATGAAGCCATGTTGAAAAACATGAAGTGTCTGAAAAGGTGTGAAAAACATGAAGAGCTTACAAAGGTGTCAAAAATATGAGGAGCATGAAATGGTCTGAAAATTAGGAGGAGCATGAAATGGTGTTCAAAAACATGAAGAGCCTGAAAAGGTGTGAAAAATATGAAGAGCTTAAAAGGTGTGAAAAATATGAAGAGCTTCAAAAAGGGTCCAAAATATGAGGAGCATGAAACAGTCTGAAAAATAGGAGGAGCATGAAATGGTGTTGAAAAACATGAAGAGCCTGAAAAGGTGTGAAAAATATGAAGCGTTTCAAAATGTGTTAAAAATTTGAAAAGCATGAAACGGTCTGAAAAATACGAGGAGCATGAAGCGGTGTTGAAAAACATGAAGAGACTGAAAAGGTGTGAAATATATGAAGAGCTTCAAAAGATGTCAAATAATTTAGGAGCATGAAGCGGTCTGAAAAATAGAAGGAGCCTGAAGCGGAGTTGAAAAGCATGAAGAGCCTGAAATGGTGTGAAATATATGAAGAGCTTTAAAAGGTGTCAAATATATGAGGAGCATGCAACGTTCTGAAAAATTGGAGGAGCATGAAGCGGTCTTGAAAGACATGAAGACCCTGAAAAGGTGTGAAATATATGAAGAGCTTCAAAAGTTGTGAAAAATATGAGGAACATGAAATGGTCTGAAAAATAGGAGGAGCATCAAGTGGTGTTGAAAAACATTAAGAGCCTGAAAAGGTGTGAAAAATATGAAGAGCTTCAAAGAGGTGTCAAAATTATGAGGAGCATGAAACGGTCTGAAAAATACGTGGAGCAAGAAGCGGTGTTGAAAAACCTGAAGAGCCTGAAATGATGTGAAATATATGAAGAGCTTCAAAAGGTGTCAAAAATATGAGGAGAATGAAATGGTCTGAAAAATAGGAGGAGCATGAAGCGGTGTTCAAAAACATGAAGAGCCTGAAAAGGTGTGAAAAATATGAAGATATTCAAAAGGTGTCAATAATATGAGGAGCATGAAACGGTCTGAAAAATAGGAGGAGCATGAAGCGGTGTTGAAAAACATGAAGAGGCAGAAAAGGTGTGAAAAATATGAAGAGCTTCTAAAGGTGTCAAAAATATGAGGAGCATGAAACGGTCTCAAAAATAGGAGGAGCATGAAACGGTCTGAAAAATAGGAGGAGAATGAAATCGTCTGAAAAATAGGAGTAGCATGAAACGGTGTTGAAAAACATGAAGAGCCTGAAAAGGTGCGAAAAACAGGAAGAGCTTCAAAAGGTGTCAAAAATATGAGGAGCATGAAAAGGTCTGAAAAATACGAGGAGCATGAAACGGTGTTCAAAAACATGAAGAGCCTGAAAAGGTGTGAAAAATATGAAGAGCTTCAAAAGGTGTCAAAATTATGAGGAGCATGAAAAGGTCTGAAAAATACGTTGAGCATGAAGTGGTGTTCAAAAACATGAAAAGCCTGAAAAGGTGAGAAAAATATGAAGAGCTTCAAAACTTGTGAAAATTATGAGGAGCATGAAACGGTCAGAAAAATAGGAGGAGCATGAAGCGGTGTTGAAAACATGAAGAGCCTGAAAAGGTGTCACAAATATAAAGAGCTTAAAAAGCTGTCAATAATATGAGGAGCATGAAACGGTCTGATAAATAGAAGCAGCATGAAACGGTGTTGAAAAACATGAAGAGCATGAAAAGATATGAAAAATATAAAGAGCTTCAAAAGTTGTCAAAAATATGAGGAGCATGAAACGGTCTGAAAAGTAGAAGGAGCATGAAATGGTGTTCAAAAACATGAAGAGCCTGGAATGGTGTGAAAAATATGAAGAGCCTCAAAATGTGTAAAAAATATGAGGAGCATGAAACGGTCTGAAAAATATGAGGAGCATGAAGCGGTGTTCAAAAACATGAAGAGCGTGAAAAGGTGTGAAAAATATGAACAGATTCAAAAGGTGTCAAAAATATGAGGAGAATGAAACGGTCTGAAAAATAGGAGGATCATGAAACGGTCTCAAAAATAGGAGGCGCACGAAACGGTGTTGAAAAACATGAAGAGCTTGAAAAGGTGTGAAAAATAGGAGGGGCTTCAAAAGGTGTCAAATATATGAGGAACATGAAACGGTCTGAAAAAAAAGGAGGAGCATGTAGCGGTGTTCAAAAACATGAAGAGCCTGAAAATGTGTGAAAAATATGAAGAGCTTCAAAAGGTGTGAAAAATATGAGGAGCATGAAACGGACTGAAAAATAGGAGGAGCATGAAGCGGTGTTCAAAAATATAAAGAGCTTGAAAATGTGTGAAAAACATGAAGCGCTTCAAAAGCTGTGAAAAATATGAGGAGCATGAAACGGTCTGAAAAATAGGAGGAGCATGAAGCCGTGTTCAAAAACATGAAGAGCCTGAAAAGTTGTGAAAATTATGAAGAGCTTCAAAAGTTGTCAAGAATATGAGGAGCATGAAACGGTCTGAAAAATAGGAGCAGCATGAAACGTTCTGAAAAATTGGAGGAGCATTAGGCGGTGTTCAAAAATATGAAGAGCATGAAAAGGTGTGAAAAATATGAAGAGCTTACAAATGTGTCAAAAATATGAGGAGCATGAAACGGTCTCAAAAATAGGAGGAGCATGAAACGGTCTGAAAAATAGGAGGAGAATGAAATCGTCTGAAAAATAGGAGTAGCATGAAACGGTGTTGAAAAACATGAAGAGCCTGAAAAGGTGCGAAAAACAGGAAGAGCTTCAAAAGGTGTCAAAAATATGAGGAGCATGAAAAGGTCTGAAAAATACGAGGAGCATGAAATGGTGTTCAAAAACATGAAGAGCCTGAAAAGGTGTGAAAAATATGAAGAGCTGCAAAAGGTGTCAAAAATATGAGGAGAAAGAAACGGTCTCAAAAAGAGGAGGAGCATGAAGCCGTGTTGAAAAACATGAAGTGTCTGAAAAGGTGTGAAAAACATGAAGAGCTTACAAAGGTGTCAAAAATATGAGGAGCATGAAACGGTCTGAAAATTAGGAGGAGCATGAAATGGTGTTCAAAAACATGAAGAGCCTGAAAAGGTGTGAAAAATATGAAGAGCTTAAAAGGTGGAAAAATATGAAGAGCTTCAAAAAGTGTCCAAAATATGAGGAGCATGAAACAGTCTGAAAAATAGGAGGAGCATGAAATGGTGTTGAAAAACATGAAGAGCCTGAATGGTGTCAAAAATATGAAGAGCTTCAACATGTGTGTAAAATATGAGGAGCAAGAAACGGTCTGAAAAATAGGAGGAGCATGAAGCTTTGTTGAAAAACATGAAGAGCCTGAAAAGGTGTGAAATATAAGAAGAGCTTCAAAACGTGTCAAAAATATTAGGAGCATGAAACGGTATGAAAAATAGGAGGAACATGAAGCAGTGTTCAAAAACATGAAGAGCCTGAAAATGTGTGAAAAATAAGAAGAGCTTCAAAAGGTGTGGAAAATATGAGGACCATGAAATGGTCTGAAAAATAGGAAGAGCGTAAAGCGATTTTCAAAAACATGAAGAGCCTGAAAACGTGTGAAAAATATGAAGAGCTTCAAAACGTGTGAAAAATAAGAGGAGCATGAAATGGTCTGAAAAATAGGAGGAGCATGAAACGGTGTTCAAATACATGAGTAGCATGAAACGGTCTGACAAATAGGAGGAGTATGAAGAGGTGTTGAAAAACATGAAGAGCCTGAAAATGTGAAAAATATGAACAGCTTCAAAAGGTGTCCAAAATATGAGGAGGATGAAACGGTCTGAAAAATAGGAGTTGTTGAAACGGTGTTGAAAACTTGAAGAGCATGAAATGGTGTGAAAAATATGAAGAGCTTGAAAAGCTTTCAAAAATATGACGAGCTTGAAACCTTCTGAAAAATAGGAGGAGCATGAAATGGTGTTCAAAAACATGAAGAGCCTGAAAATGTGAAAATTAAGAAAAGCTTCAAAAGGTGTCAAAAATATGCGGAACATGAAACAGTCTGAAAAATAAGAGGAGCATGAATCGGTGTTGAAAAACATGAAGAGCATGAAAAGGTTTCAAAAATATGAAGAGCTTCAAAAGGTGTCAAAAAAGTGCAGAGCATGAAACGGTCTGAAAAATCGGAGGAGCTTGAAAAGGTGTTCAAAAATATGAAGAGCATGAAAAGCTGTGAAAAATATGAAGAGCTTCAAAAGGTTTGAAAAATATGAGGAGAATGAAACGGTCTGAAAAATAGGAGGAGCATGAAACGGTGTTCAAAAACATGAAGAGCATGAAAAGGTGTGAAAAATATGAAGAGCTTCAAAAGGTTTGAAATATATGAGGAGCATGAAACGGTCTGAAAAATAGTAGGAGCATGAATCGGTGTTGAAAAACATGAAGAGCCTGAAAAGGTGTGAAATATATCAAGAGCTTCAAAGGGTGTCAAAAATATGAAGAGCATGAAACGGTCTGAAATATGGGAGGAGCATGAAATGGTGTTGAAAAACATGAAGAGCCTGAAAAGGAGTAAAAAAATATGAAGAGCTTCAAAAGGGGTCAAAAATATGAGGAGTATGAAACGGTCTGAAAAATAGGAAGAGCATGAAGCCGTGTTCAAAAACATGAAGAGCCTGAAAAGATGTGAAAAATATGAGGAGCATTATACAGTCTGAAAAATAGGTGGAACATGAAGCGGTGTTCAAAAAAATGAAGAGACTGACAGGTGTGAAAAAATATGAAGAGCTTCAAAAAGTGTCAAATATATGAGGAGCATTAAACTGTCTGAAAAATAGGAGGAGCATGAAAGGGTGTTGAAAAACATGAAGAGCCTGAAAAGGTGTGAAAAATATGAAGAGCTTAAAAAGGTGTCAGAATTATGAGGAGCATGAAACAGTCCGAAAAATAGGAGGAGAATGAAGCGGTGTCGAAAAACCTGAAGAGCTTGAAAACGTGTGAAAAATATGAAGAGCTTCAAACGGTGTCAAAAATATGCGGAGCCTGAATCAGTCTGCAAAATAGGAGGAGTAAGAAGCGGTGTTGAAAAACATGAAGAGTCTGAAAAGGTGTGAAAAATATGAAGAGCTTCAAAGGGTGTCAAAAATATGAGGAGCATGAAACGGTCTGAAATATAGGAGGAGCATGAAATGGTGTTGAAAAACATGAAGAGCCTGCAAAGGTGTGAAAAATATGAAGAGCTTCAAAAGGTGTGAAAAATATGAGGAGCATGAAACAGTCTGAAAAAGAGGAGGAGCTTGAAGCGGTGTTCAAAACCATGAAGACCCTGAAAAGGTGTGAAAAACATGAAGAGCTTCAAAAGGCGTCAAAAATATGAGGAGCAAGAAACGGTCTGAAAATAGGAGGTGCATGAAACTGAGTTGAAAAACATGAAAAGCCTGAAAAGGTGTGAAATATATGAAGAGCTTGAAAAGGTGTCAAAAATATGAGGAGCATGAAACGGTCTGAAAAATAGGAGGAGAATGAAGCGGTGTTGAAAATCCTGAAGAGCTTGAAAAGGTGTGAAAAATATGAAGAGCTTCAAAAGGTGTCAAAAATATGCGGAGCATAAATCGGTCTGAGAAATAGGAGGTGCAGAAGCGGTAGTAAAAACATGAAGAGCCTGCAAAGGTGTGAAAAACATGAAGAGCTTCAAAAGGTGTCAAAAATATGAGGAGCATGAAAAGGCCTGAAAAATAGGAGGAGCATGAAGCGGTGGTAAAAATATGAAGAGCCTGAAAAGTTATGAAATATATGAACAGCTTCAAGAGGTGTCAAAAATATGAGCAGTAGGAAACGGTGTGAAAAATCGGAGAAGCATGAAGCGGTGTTGAAAAACATGAAGAGATTGAAAAGGTGTGAAAAATATGAAGAGCCTCAAACGGTGTCAAAAATATGCGGAGCCTGAATCAGTCTGCAAAATAGGAGGAGTATGAAGCGGTGTTGAAAATCATGAAGAGTCTGAAAAGGTGTGAAAAATATGAAGAGCTTCAAAGGGTGTCAAAAATATGAGGAGCATGAAACGGTCTGAAATATACGAGGAGCATGAAATGGTGTTGAAAAACATGAAGAGCCTGCAAAGATGTGAAAAATATGAAGAGCTTCAAAAGGTGTGAAAAATATGAGGAGCATGAAACGGTCTGAAAAAGAGGAGGAGCTTGAAGCGGTGTTCAAAACCATGAAGAGCCTGAAAAGGTGTGAAAAACATGAAGAGCTTCAAAAGGCATCAAAAATATGACGAGCAAGAAACGGTCTGAAAATAGGAGGTGCATGAAACTGAGTTGAAAAAAATGAAGAGCCTGAAAAGGTGTGAAATATATGAAGAGCTTGAAAAGTTGTCAAAAATATGAGGAGCATGAAACGGTCTGAAAAATAGGAGGAGAATGAAGCAGTGTTGAAAAACCTGAAGAGCTTGAAAAGGTGTAAAAAATATGAAGAGCTTGAAAAGGTGTAAAAAATATGTGGAGCATAAAACGGTCTGAGAAATAGGTGGTGCAGAAGCGGTAGTAAAAACATGAAGAGCCTGCAAAGGTGTGAAAAACATGAAGAGCTTCAAAAGGTGTCAAAAATATGAGGAGCATGAAAAGGCCTGAAAAATAGGAGGAGCATGAAGCGATGGTAAAAATATGAAGAGCCTGAATAGATGTGAAAAATATGAAGAGCTTCAAAAGTTGTCAAAAATATGAGAAGCATGAAACGACTGAAAAATAGGAGGAGCATGAAGCGGTGTTGAAAAACATGAAGAGCCTGAAAAGTTATGAAATATATGAACAGCTTCAAGAGGTGTCAAAAATATGAGCAGTAGGAAACGGTGTGAAAAATAGGAGAAGCATGAAGCGGTGTTGAAAAACATGAAGAGATTGAAAAGGTGTGAAAAATATGAAGAGCTTCTAAAGGTGTCAAAAATATGAGGAGCATGAAACAGTCTGAAAAATAGCATGAGCATGAAACGGTATTGAAAAATATGAAGAGCATGAAAAAGTGTTTAAAATATGAAGAGCTTCAAAAGGTGTCAAAATATGAGAAGCATGAAACGGTCTGAAAAATAGGAGGAGGATGAAGCGGTGTTGAAAAACATGAAGAGCATGAAAAGGTGTGAATTATATGAAGAGCTTCAAAAGGTGTCAAAAATATGAGGAGAATGAAACTGTCTGATACATAGGAGGAGCATGAAGCAGTGTTCAAAAACATGAAGAGCCTGAAAAGGTGTGAAAAACATGAAGAGCTTCAAAAGGTGTCAAAAATATGAGGAGCATGAAAAGGCCTGAAAAATAGTAGGAGCATGAAGCGGTGGTAAAAACATGAAGAGCCTGAAAAGGTGTGAATTATATGAAGAGCTTCAAAAGGTGTCAAAAATACGAGGAGGATGGAACTGTCTGAAACATAGGAAGAGCATGAAGCAGTGTTCAAAAACATGAAGAGCCTGAAAAGGTGTGAAAAAAATGAAGAGTTTCAAAAGTTATCAAAAATATGAGGAGCATGAAACGGTCTGAAAAATAGGAGCAGCATGAAGGGGTGTTGAAAAATATGAAGATCCTGAAGAGGTGTGAAAAATATGAAGAGCTTCAAAAGGTGTCAAAATTATGAGAAGCATGAAACGGTCTGAAAAATAGGAGGAGCATGAAGCGGTGTTCAAAAACATGAAGAGCCTGAAAAGGTGTGAAAAATATGGAGAGCTTCAAAAGGTGTCCAAAATATGAGGAGCATGAAACGTTCTGAAAAATAGGAGGAGCATGAAGCGGTGTTGAAAAACATGAAGAGCCTGAAAAAGTGTGAAAATTATGAAGAGCTTCAAATGTTGTCAAAAATATGAGGAGGATGAAACAGTCTGAAAAATAGGATGAGCATGAAACTGTTTGGAGAAAGGTGAAGAGCATGAAAAGGTGTGAAAAATATGAAGAGCTTGAAGAGGTGTGAAAAATATGAGGAGCAGGAAACCGTCTGAATAATAGGAGCAGCATGAAGGGGTGTTGAAAAACATGAAAATATTGAAAAGGTGTGAAAAATATGAAGAGCTTCAAAAGGTGTCAAAAATATTAGGAGCATGAAACGGTCTGAAAAATAAGAGGATCATTAAGTGGTGTTGAAAAACATGAAGAGCCTGAAAAGGTGTGAAAAATATGAAGAGCTTCAAAAGTTGTCAAAAATATGAGGAGGATGAAACAGTCTGAAAAATAGGATGAGCATGAAACTGTTTGGAAAAAGGTGAAGAGCATGAAAAGGTGTGAAAAATATGAAGAGCTTCGAAAGTTGTGAAAAATATGAGGAGCATGAGACGGTCTGAAAAATAGGAAAAGCATGAAGCGGTGTTTAAAAACAGGAAGAGCCTGAAAACGTGTGAAAAATATGAAGAGCTTCAAAAGGTGTCATAAATATGAGGAGCATGAAACGGTTTGAAAAATACGAGGAGCATGAAGCAGTCGTCAAAAACATGAATAGCCTGAAAAGGTGTGAAAAATATGAACAGCTTCAAAATGTGTCAAAAATATGAGGAGCATGAAACGGTGTGCAAAATAGGAGGAGCATGAAACTGTTTGGAAAAAGATGAAGAGCATGAAAAGGTGTGAAAAATATGAAGAGTTTGAAAAGGTGTGAAAAATATGAGGAGCAGGAAACTGTCTGAAAAATAGGAGGAGCATGAAAGGGTGTTGAAAAACATGAAGAGCCTGAAAAGGTGTGAAAAATATGAAGAGCTTAAAAAGGTGTCAGAATTATGAGGAGCATGAAACAGTCCGAAAAATAGGAGGAGAATGAAGCGGTGTCGAAAAACCTGAAGAGCTTGAAAACGTGTGAAAAATATGAAGAGCTTCAAACGGTGTCAAAAATATGCGGAGCCTGAATCAGTCTGCAAAATAGGAGGAGTATGAAGCGGTGTTGAAAAACATGAAGAGTCTGAAAAGGTGTGAAAAATATGAAGAGCTTCAAAGGGTGTCAAAAATATGAGGAGCATGAAACGGTCTGAAATATAGGAGGAGCATGAAATGGTGTTGAAAAACATGAAGAGCCTGCAAAGGTGTGAAAAATATGAAGAGCTTCAAAAGGTGTGAAAAATATGAGGAGCATGAAACGGTCTGAAAAAGAGGAGGAGCTTGAAACGGTGTTCAAAACCATGAAGAGCCTGAAAAGGTGTGAAAAACATGAAGAGCTTCAAAAGGCGTCAAAATATGAGGAGCATGAAACGGTCTGAAAAATAGGAGGAGCATGAAGCGGTGTTGAAAAACATGAAGAGTCTGAAAAGGTGTGAAAAATATGAAGAGCTACAAAAGGTGTGAAAAATATGAAAGCTTCAAAAGGTGTCAAAAATATGGGGAGCAAGAAACTTTCTGAAAAAGGAGGAGCATGAAGCGGTGTTCAAATACATGAAGAGCCTAAAAAGGTGTGAAAAACATGACGAGCTTCAAAAGGTGTGAAAAATATGAGGAGCATGAAACGATCTGAAAAATAGGAGGAGCATGAAATGGTGTTGAAAAATATGAGGAGCAAGAAACGGTCTGAAAATAGGAGGTGCATGAAACTGAGTTGAAAAACATGAAGAGCCTGAAAAGGTGTGAAATATATGAAGAGCTTGAAAAGGTGTCAAAAATATGAGGAGCATGAAACGGTCTGAAAAATAGGAGGAGAATGAAGCGGTGTTGAAAAACCTGAAGAGCTTGAAAAGGTGTGAAAAATATGAAGAGCTTCAAAAGGTGTCAAAAAAGTGCAGAGCATGAAACGGTCTGAAAAATAGGAGGAGCTTGAAAAGGTGTTCAAAAATATGAAGAGCATGAAAAGGTGTGAAAAATATGAAGAGCTTCAAAAGGTGTCAAAAATATGAGGAGCATGAAACAGCCTGTAAATAGGATGCGCACGAAACGGTTTTGAAAAAGATGAAGAGCATGAAAAGTGTGAAAAATATGAAGAGCTTTTAAATGTGTCAAAAATATGAGGAGCATAAAACGGTCTGAAAAATAGGAGGAGCATGAAGCGGTAGTCAAAAACATGAAGAGCCTGAAAAGGTGTGAAATATATGAAGAGCTTCAAAAGGTGTAAAAAATATGAGAAGCATGAAACGACTGAAAAATAGGAGGAATATGAAGCCGTGTTGAAAAACATGAAGAGCCTGAAAAGGTGTGAAATATATGAAGAACTTCAAAAGGTGTCAAAAATATGAGAATCATGAAACGACTCAAAAACAGGAGGAATATGAACCGGTGTTTAAAAACATGAAGAGCCTGAAAAGGTGTGAAATATATGAAGAGCTTCAAAGGTGTCAAAAATATGAGGAGCATGAAACGGTCTGAAAAATAGGAGGATCATGAAGTGGTGTTGCAAAACATGAAAAGCCTGAAAAGGAGTGAAAATGATGAAGAGCTTCAAAAGGTGTGTAAAATATGAAGAGCTTCAAAAGGTGTCAAAATACGAGGAGCATGAAACGGTCTGAAAAATAGAAGGAGAATGAAGTGGGGTTGAAAAACATGAAGAGCCTGAAAAGGTGTGAAAATTATGAAGAGCTTCAAAATGTGTCAAAAATATCAGGAGCATGAAACAGTCTGAAAAATAGGATGAGAATGAAACGGTTTTGAAAAAGATGAAGAGCATGAAAAGGTGTGAAAAATATGAAGAGCTGCAAAAGGTATCAAAAATATCAGAAACATGAAACGGTCTGAAAAATACGAGGAGCATGAAGCGGTGTTGAAAAACATGAGGAGCCTGAAAAGGTTTGAAATATAGGAAGAGCTTCAAAAGGTGTCAAAAATATGAGGAGCATGAAACGGTCTGAAAAATACGAGGAGCATGAAGCAGTGTTGAAAAACATGAAGAGCCTGAAAAGCTGTGAAAATTATGAGGAGCTTCAAAAGATGTCAAAAATATGAGCAGCATGAAACGATCTAAAAAATACGAGGAGCATGAAGCAGTGATCAAAAACATGAAGAGCCTGCAAATGTGTGAAAAATATGAAGAGCTTCAAAAGGTGTGTAAATTATGAAGAACTTAAAAGGTGTCAAAAATGAGAGGAGCATGAAACGGTCTGAAAAATAGGAGAAGCATGAAGTGGGGTTGAAAAACATGAAGAGCCTGAAAAGGTGGGAAAAATATGAAGAGCTTCAAAAATGTCAAAAATATGAGAAGCATGAAACGGTCTAAAAAATACGAGGAGCATGAAGTAGTGATCAAAAACATGAAGAGCCTGCAAATGTGTGAAATATATGAAGAGCTTCAAAAGGTGTCAAAAACTAGAAGAGCATGTAATGGTCTGAAAATTAAGTGGAGCATGAAGCGGTGTTCAAAAACATGAAGAATATGAAAAGGTGTGAAATATATGAAGAGCTTCAAAACGTGTGAAATACATGAGGAGCAGGAAACGCTCTGAAAAATAGGAGGAGCATGAAGCGGTGTTCAAAAACATGAAGAGGCTGAAAAGGTGTGAAAAATATGAAGAGCTTCAAAAGGTGTGAAAAATATAAGAAGCTTCAATAGGTGTCAAAAATATGAGGAGCATGAAACGGTCTGAAAAGTAGGAGGATCATGAAGCGGTATTGAAAAACATGAGAGCCTGAAAGGGTGTGAAAAATATGAAGAGCTTCAAAAGGTGTGAAATACATGAGGAGCATGAAACGGTCTGAAAAATAGGAGGAGCATGAAGCGGTGGTCAAAAGCATGAAGAGCCTGAAAAGGTGTGAAATATATGAAGAGCTTCAAAAGGTGTGAAATACATGAGAAGCATGAAACGGTCTGAAAAATAGGAGGAGCATGACGCGATGTTCAAAAACATGAAGAGCCTGAAAAGCTGTGAAAAATATGAAGAGCTTCAAAAGGAGTGAAAAATATGAGGAGCTTCAAAAGGTGTCAAAAATATGAGGAGCATGAAATGCTCTGAAAAATAGGAGGAGCATGACAACTTGTTGTAAAACCCGAAGAGCCTGAAAAGGTGTGAAAAATATGAAGAGCTTCTAAAGGTGTCAAAAATATGAGGAGCATGAAACAGTCTGAAAAATAGGATGAGAATGAAACGGTTTTGAAAAAATGAAGAGCATGAAAAGGTGTGAAATATATGAAGAGCTTCAAAAGGTGTCAAAAATATGAGCAGCATGAAACGGTCTGAAAAATACGAGGAGCATGAAGCGGTGTTGAAAAACATGAAGAGCCTGAAAAAGTATGAAAAATACGAACATCTTCAAAAGGTGTGTAAATGATGAAGAGCATCAAAAGGTGTCAAAAATGAGAGGAGCATGAAACGGTCTGAAAAATAGGAGGAGCATGAAGCGGTGTTGAAAAACATAAAGACCCTGAAAAGGTGTGAAAAATATGAAGAGCTTCAAAAGGTGTCAAAAATATGAGGAGCATGAAACTGTCTGAAAAACAGGAGGGGCATCAAGTGGTGTTGAAAAACATGAAGAGCCTGAAAAGGTGTGAAAAATATGAAGAGCTTCAAAAAGTGTCAAAAATATGAGGAGCATGAAACAATCTAAAAAGTACGAGGAGCATGAAGCAGTGATCAAAAACATGAAGAGCCTGCGAATGTGTGAAAAATATGAAGAGCTTCAAAAGGTGCGTAAATTATGAAGAGCTTTAAAAGGCGTCAAAAATATGAGGAGCATGAAACGGTCTGAAAAATAAGAGGAGAATGAAGTGGAGTTGAAAAACATGAAGAGCCTGAAAAGGTGTGAAAAATATGAAGAGCTTCAAAATGTGTCAAAAATATGAGGAGCATGAAACGGTATGAAAAATAGGCGGAGCATGAAGCGGTGTTGAAAAACATGAAGAGCCTGAAAAGGTGTGAAAAATATGAAGAGCTTCAAAAGCAGTGAAAAATATGAGGAGCATGAAACGGTCTAAAATATAGCAGCAGCATGAAACGGTGTTTAAAAACATGAAGAGCCTGAAAACGTGTGTAAAATATGAAGAGCTTTAAAAGGTGTGAAAAATATGAAGAGCTTCAAAAGGTGTAAAAAATGAGATGAGCATTAAACGGTCTGAAAAATAGGAGGAGGATGAAGCGCTGCTCAAAAACATGAAGGGCCTGAAAATGTGTGAAAAATATGAAGAGCTTCAAAAGGTGTCAAAAATTTGAGGAGCATGTAATGGTCTGAAAAATAGGAGGAGCATGAAGCGGTGTTGAAAAACAATAAGAGCCTGGAATGGTGTGAAAAATATGTAGAACTTCAAAAGGTGGGAATAATATGAGGAGCATGAAACGGTCTGAAAAATAGGAGGCGCATGAAACGGTTTTCAAAAACATGAAGAGCCTGAACATCTGTGAAAAATATGAAGAGCTTCAAAAGGTGTCAAAAATATGAGGAGAATGAAACAGTCTTAAAAATAGGATGAGACTGAAACGGCTTTGAGAAAGATGAAGTGCATGAAAAGGTGTGAAAAATATTAAGAGCTTCAAAACGTGTCATAAATATGAGGTGCATGAAACGGTCTGAAAAATAGGAGGAGCATGAAGCGGTCGTCAAACACATAAAGAGGCTGAAAAGCTGTGAAAAATTTGAAGAGCTTCAAAAGGTGTCAAAATTATGAGGAGCATGAAACGGTGTGAAAAATAGGAGAAGAATGAAGCGGTGTTTAAAAACATGAAGATCCTCAAAAGGTGTGAAAAATATGAAGAGGTTCAAAAGGTGTGAAAAATATGAAGAGCTTCAAAAGGTGTCAAAAATGTTAGGAGCATGAAACGGTCTGAAAAATGCGCAGGAGCATGAAGCGGTGTTGAAAAACAGGATGAGCCTGAAAAGGTGTGAAATATATGAAGAGCTTCAAAAGGTGTCAAAAACATGAGGAGCATGAAGAGGTCTGAAAAACAGGAGGAGCATGAAATGGCGATGAAAAACATGAAGAGCCTGAACATCTGTGAAAAATATGAAGAACTTCAAAAAGAGTCAAAAATATGAGGACCATGAAACGGTCTGAAAAATAGGAGGAGCATGAAGCGCTCCACAAAAACATGAAAAGCATGAAAAGGAGTGAAAAATATGAAGAGCTTCAAAAGGTGTCAAAAATATGAGGAGCATGAAACAGCCTGTAAATAGGATGCGCATGAAACGGTTTTGAAAAAGATGAAGAGCATGAAAAGTGTGAAAAATATGAAGAGCTTTTAAATGTGTCAAAAATATGAGGAGCATAAAACGGTCTGAAAAATAGGAGGAGCATGAAGCGGTAGTCAAAAACATGAAGAGCCTGAAAAGGTGTGAAATATATGAAGAGCTTCAAAAGGTGTAAAAAATATGAGAAGCATGAAACGACTGAAAAATAGGAGGAATATGAAGCCGTGTTGAAAAACATGAAGAGCCTGAAAAGGTGTGAAATATATGAAGAACTTCAAAAGGTGTCAAAAATATGAGAATCATGAAACGACTCAAAAACAGGAGGAGCATGAAGCGGTGTTGAAAAACATGAAGAGACTGAAAAGGTGTGAAATACATGAAGAGCTTCAAAAGGTGTCTAAAATATGAGGAGCATGAAACGATCTGAAAAATAGGAGGAGCATGAAGCGGTGTTCAAAAACATGAAAATCCTGAAAAGGTGTGAAAACTATGAAGAGCTTCAAAAGGTATCAAAAATATGAGGAGCATGAAACAGTCTGAAAAATAGGAGGAGCATGAAACGGTGTTCAAAACATGAAGATCCTGAAAAGGTGTGAAAAATCTGAAGAGCTTCAAAGGTGTGAAAAATATGAAGAGCTTCAAAAGGTGTCAAAATACGAGGAGCATGAAACGGTCTGAAAAATAGAAGGAGAATGAAGTGGGGTTGAAAAACATGAAGAGCCTGAAAAGGTGTGAAAATTATGAAGAGCTTCAAAATTTGTCAAAAATATGAGGAGCATGAAACAGTCTGAAAAATAGGATGAGAATGAAACGGTTTTGAAAAAGATGAAGAGCATGAAAAGGTGTGAAAAATATGAAGAGCTGCAAAAGGTATCAAAAATATCAGAAACATGAAACGGTCTGAAAAATACGAGGAGCATGAAGCGGTGTTGAAAAACATGAAGAGCCTGAAAAGGTTTGAAATATATGAAGAGCTTCAAAAGGTGTCAAAAATATGAGGAGCATGAAACGGTCTGAAAAATACGAGGAGCATGAAGCGGTGTTGAAAAACATGAAGAGCCTGAAAAAGTATGAAAAATACGAACATCTTCAAAAGGTGTGTAAATGATGAAGAGCATCAAAAGGTGTCAAAAATGAGAGGAGCATGAAACGGTCTGAAAAATAGGAGGAGCATGAAGCGGTGTTGAAAAACATAAAGACCCTGAAAAGGTGTGAAAAATATGAAGAGCTTCAAAAGGTGTGAAATACATGAGGACCATGAAACGGTCTAAAAATATGAGGATCATGATGCGGTGTTGAAAAACATGAACACCCTGAAAAGGTGTGAAAATTATGAAGAGCTTCAAAAGCTTTCAAAAATATGAGGAACATCAAACGGTCTGAAAATAGGAGAAGCATGAAACGGTGTTCAAAAACATGAAGAGCTTGAAAAAGTGTGAAAAATATGAATAGCTTCAAAAGGTGTGAAATACATGAGGAGCTTGAAACGGTCTGAAAAATAGGAGGAGCATGAAGCAGTGTTCAAAAACATGAAACGACTGAAAAGGTGTGAAAAATATGAAGAGCTTCATAAGGTGTCAAAAATATGAGGAGCACGAAACATTCTGAAAAATAGGAGGAGCATGAAACGGTGTTCAAAAACATGAAGAGCCTGAAAAGGTGTGAAAAATATGAAGAGCTTCAAAAGGTGTGAAAAATATGAAGAGCTTCCAAAGGTGTAAAAAATGAGATGAGCATGAAACGCTCTGAAAAATAGGAGGAGCATGAAATGGTATTGAAGAAAATGAAGAGTCTGAAAAGGTGTGAAATATATGAAGAGCTTCAAATGGAGTGAAAAAAAAGAAGAGCTTCAAAAGTTGTCAAAAATATGAGGAGCATGAAACGATATGAAAAATAGGGGGAGCATGAAGCGGTGTTCAAAAACATGAGGAGCCTGAAAAGATGTGAAAAATATGAAGAGCATGAAAAGGTGTCAAAATTATGAGGAGCATGAAACGGTCTGAAATATAGGATGAGCATCAAACGGTTTGGAAAAAGATGAAGAGCATGAAAAGTTATGAAAAATATGAAGAGCTTCAAAAGTTGTCAAAAATAAGGAGCATGAAATGGTCTGAAAAATGGTAGGAGCATGAAGTGGTGTTGAAAAACATGAAGAGCCTGAAAGGTGTGAAATATATGAAGAGCTTCAAAAGGTGTCAAAAATATGAGTAGCAAGAAATGGTCTGAAAAATAGGAGGAGCATGAAGCGGTGTTGAAAAACTTGAAGAGCCTGAAAATGTGTGAAAAATATGAAGAGCGTCAAAACATGTCAAAAATATGAGGAGCATGAAACGGTCTGAAAAATAGGAGGAGAAAGAAGCGGTGTTGAAAAACATGAAGAGCCTGAAAAGGTGTCAAAAATATGAAGAGCTTCAAAAGGTGTAAAAGATATGAGGAGCATGAAACGGTCTGAAAAATAGGAGGAGCAAGAAGCGGTCTTCAAAAACATGAAGAGCCTGAAAAGGTGTGAAAAGTATGAAGAGCTTCCAAAGGTGTCAAAAATATGAGGAGCATGAAACAGTCTGAAAAATAGGAGGAGCATGAAACGGTGGTGAAAAACATGAAGAACCTGAAAACGTGTGAAAAATATGAAAAGCTTCAAAAGGTGTGAAAAATATGAACAGGTTCAAAATGTGTGAAAAATATGAAGAGCTTCAAAAGGTGTCAAAAATATGAGGAGTATGAAATGGTCTGAAAATTAGGAGGAGCATGAAACGGTGTTGAAAGACATGAAGAGCCTGAAAAGGTGTGAAATATATGAAGAGCTACAAAAGGTGTCAAAAATATGAGGAGCATGAAACGGTCTGAAAAATAGGCGGAGCATGAAATGGTGTTGAAAAACATGAAGAGCCTGAAAAGTTGTGAAAAATATGAAGAGCTTCAAAAGGTGTAAAATATATGAGGAGCTTGAAACGGTCTGAAAAATAGGAGGAGCATGAAGCGGTGTTGAAAAACATGAAGAGCCTGAAGGGTGTGAAAAATATGAAGAGCTTCAAAAGGTGTCAAAAACTTGAGGAGCATGAAACGGTCTGAAAAATAGAAGGAGCATGAAGCGATGTTGAAAAACATGAAGAGCCTGAAAAGGTGTGAAATATATGAGGAGATTCAAAAGGTGTCAAAAATATGAGGAGCATGAAACGGTCTGAAAAACAGGAGGAGCATGAAACGGTGTTGAAAAAAATGAAGAGCCTGAAAAGGTGTTAACAATATGAGAAGCCTTAAACGGTATGAAAAATAGGTGGAGCCTGAAGCTTTTTTGAAAAACATGAAGAGCCTGAAAAGGTGTGAAATATATGAGGAGCTTCAAAACGTGTCAAAAATATGAGGAGCATCAAACGGTCTTAAATATATGAGGAGCATGAAGCGGTGTTGAAAAACATGAAGAGCCTGAAAAAGTATGAAAAATACGAACATCTTCAAAAGGTGTGTAAATGATGAAGAGCATCAAAAGGTGTCAAAAATGAGAGGAGCATGAAACGGTCTGAAAAATAGGAGGAGCATGAAGCGGTGTTGAAAAACATAAAGACCCTGAAAAGGTGTGAAAAATATGAAGAGCTTCAAAAGGTGTGAAATACATGAGGACCATGAAACGGTCTAAAAATATGAGGATCATGATGCGGTGTTGAAAAACATGAACACCCTGAAAAGGTGTGAAAATTATGAAGAGCTTCAAAAGCTTTCAAAAATATGAGGAACATCAAACGGTCTGAAAATAGGAGAAGCATGAAACGGTGTTCAAAAACATGAAGAGCTTGAAAAAGTGTGAAAAATATGAATAGCTTCAAAAGGTGTGAAATACATGAGGAGCTTGAAACGGTCTGCAAAATAGGAGGAGCATGAAGCGGTGTTCAAAAACATGAAACGACTGAAAAGGTGTGAAAAATATGAAGAGCTTCATAAGGTGTCAAAAATATAAGGAGCACGAAACATTCTGAAAAATAGGAGGAGCATGAAACGGTGTTCAAAAACATGAAGAGCCTGAAAAGGTGTGAAAAATATGAAGAGCTTCAAAAGGTGTGAAAAATATGAAGAGCTTCCAAAGGTGTAAAAAATGAGATGAGCATGAAACGCTCTGAAAAATAGGAGGAGCATGAAATGGTATTGAAGAAAATGAAGAGTCTGAAAAGGTGTGAAATATATGAAGAGCTTCAAATGGAGTGAAAAAAAAAGAAGAGCTTCAAAAGTTGTCAAAAATATGAGGAGCATGAAACGATATGAAAAATAGGGGGAGCATGAAGCGGTGTTCAAAAACATGAGGAGCCTGAAAAGATGTGAAAAATATGAAAAGCATGAAAAGGTGTCAAAATTATGAGGAGCATGAAACGGTCTGAAAAATAGGATGAGCATCAAACGGTTTGGAAAAAGATGAAGAGCATGAAAAGTTATGAAAAATATGAAGAGCTTCAAAAGTTGTCAAAAATAAGGAGCATGAAATGGTCTGAAAAATGGTAGGAGCATGAAGTGGTGTTGAAAAACATGAAGAGCCTGAAAGGTGTGAAATATATGAAGAGCTTCAAAAGGTGTCAAAAATATGAGTAGCAAGAAATGGTCTGAAAAATAGGAGGAGCATGAAGCGGTGTTGAAAAACTTGAAGAGCCTGAAAATGTGTGAAAAATATGAAGAGCGTCAAAACATGTCAAAAATATGAGGAGCATGAAACGGTCTGAAAAATAGGAGGAGAAAGAAGCGGTGTTGAAAAACATGAAGAGCCTGAAAAGGTGTCAAAAATATGAAGAGCTTCAAAAGGTGTAAAAGATATGAGGAGCATGAAACGGTCTGAACAATAGGAGGAGCAAGAAGCGGTCTTCAAAAACATGAAGAGCCTGAAAAGGTGTGAAAAGTATGAAGAGCTTCCAAAGGTGTCAAAAATATGAGGAGCATGAAACAGTCTGAAAAATAGGAGGAGCATGAAACGGTGGTGAAAAACATGAAGAACCTGAAAACGTGTGAAAAATATGAAAAGCTTCAAAAGGTGTGAAAAATATGAACAGGTTCAAAATGTGTGAAAAATATGAAGAGCTTCAAAATGTGTCAAAAATATGAGGAGTATGAAATGGTCTGAAAATTAGGAGGAGCATGAAACGGTGTTGAAAGACATGAAGAGCCTGAAAAGGAGTGAAATATATGAAGAGCTACAAAAGGTGTCAAAAATATGAGGAGCATGTAACGGTCTGAAAAATAGGCGGAGCATGAAATGGTGTTGAAAAACATGAAGAGCCTGAAAAGTTGTGAAAAATATGAAGAGCTTCAAAAGGTGTAAAATATATGAGGAGCTTGAAACGGTCTGAAAAATAGGAGGAGCATGAAGCGGTGTTGAAAAACATGAAGAGCCTGAAGGGTGTGAAAAATATGAAGAGCTTCAAAAGGTGTCAAAAACTTGAGGAGCATGAAACGTTCTGAAAAATAGAAGGAGCATGAAGCGATGTTGAAAAACATGAAGAGCCTGAAAAGGTGTGAAATATATGAGGAGATTCAAAAGGTGTCAAAAATATGAGGAGCATGAAACGGTCTGAAAAACAGGAGGAGCATGAAACGGTGTTGAAAAAAATGAAGAGCCTGAAAAGGTGTTAACAATATGAGAAGCCTTAAACGGTATGAAAAATAGGTGGAGCCTGAAGCTTTTTTGAAAAACATGAAGAGCCTGAAAAGGTGTGAAATATATGAGGAGCTTCAAAACGTGTCAAAAATATGAGGAGCATCAAACGGTCTTAAATATATGAGGAGCATGAAGCGGTGTTGAAAAACATGAAGAGCCTGAAAAAGTATGAAAAATACGAACATCTTCAAAAGGTGTGTAAATGATGAAGAGCATCAAAAGGTGTCAAAAATGAGAGGAGCATGAAACGGTCTGAAAAATAGGAGGAGCATGAAGCGGTGTTGAAAAACATAAAGACCCTGAAAAGGTGTGAAAAATATGAAGAGCTTCAAAAGGTGTGAAATACATGAGGACCATGAAACGGTCTAAAAATATGAGGATCATGATGCGGTGTTGAAAAACATGAACACCCTGAAAAGGTGTGAAAATTATGAAGAGCTTCAAAAGCTTTCAAAAATATGAGGAACATCAAACGGTCTGAAAATAGGAGAAGCATGAAACGGTGTTCAAAAACATGAAGAGCTTGAAAAAGTGTGAAAAATATGAATAGCTTCAAAAGGTGTGAAATACATGAGGAGCTTGAAATGGTCTGAAAAATAGGAGGAGCATGAAGCGGTGTTCAAAAACATGAAACGCCTGAAAAGATGTGAAAAATATGAAGAGCTTCATAAGGTGTCAAAAATATGAGGAGCACGAAACATTCTGAAAAATAGGAGGAGCATGAAACGGTGTTCAAAAACATGAAGAGCCTGAAAAGGTGTGAAAAATATGAAGAGCTTCAAAAGGTGTGAAAAATATGAAGAGCTTCCAAAGGTGTAAAAAATGAGATGAGCATGAAACGCTCTGAAAAATAGGAGGAGCATGAAATGGTATTGAAGAAAATGAAGAGTCTGAAAAGGTGTGAAATATATGAAGAGCTTCAAATGGAGTGAAAAAAAAAGAAGAGCTTCAAAAGTTGTCAAAAATATGAGGAGCATGAAACGATATGAAAAATAGGGGGAGCATGAAGCGGTGTTCAAAAACATGAGGAGCCTGAAAAGATGTGAAAAATATGAAAAGCATGAAAAGGTGTCAAAATTATGAGGAGCATGAAACGGTCTGAAAAATAGGATGAGCATCAAACGGTTTGGAAAAAGATGAAGAGCATGAAAAGTTATGAAAAATATGAAGAGCTTCAAAAGTTGTCAAAAATAAGGAGCATGAAATGGTCTGAAAAATGGTAGGAGCATGAAGTGGTGTTGAAAAACATGAAGAGCCTGAAAGGTGTGAAATATATGAAGAGCTTCAAAAGGGGTCAAAAATATGAGTAGCAAGAAATGGTCTGAAAAATAGGAGGAGCATGAAGCGGTGTTGAAAAACTTGAAGAGCCTGAAAATGTGTGAAAAATATGAAGAGCGTCAAAACATGTCAAAAATATGAGGAGCATGAAACGGTCTGAAAAATAGGAGGAGAAAGAAGCGGTGTTGAAAAACATGAAGAGCCTGAAAAGGTGTCAAAAATATGAAGAGCTTCAAAAGGTGTAAAAGATATGAGGAGCATGAAACGGTCTCAAAAATAGGAGGAGCAAGAAGCGGTCTTCAAAAACATGAAGAGCCTGAAAAGGTGTGAAAAGTATGAAGAGCTTCCAAAGGTGTAAAAATTATGAGGAGCATGAAACAGTCTGAAAAATAGGAGGAGCATGAAACGGTGTTGAAAAACATGAAGAACCTGAAAACGTGTGAAAAATATGAAAAGCTTCAAAAGGTGTGAAAAATATGAACATGTTCAAAATGTGTGAAAAATATGAAGAGCTTCAAAAGGTGTCAAAAATATGAGGAGTATGAAATGGTCTGAAAATTAGGAGGAGCATGAAACGGTGTTGAAAGACATGAAGAGCCTGAAAAGGTGTGAAATATATGAAGGGCTACAAAAGGTGTCAAAAATATGAGGAGCATGAAACGGTCTGAAAAATAGGCGGAGCATGAAATGGTGTTGAAAAACATGAAGAGCCTGAAATGTTGTGAAAAATATGAAGAGCTTCAAAAGGTGTGAAATATATGAGGAGCTTGAAACGGTCTGAAAAATAGGAGGAGCATGAAGTGGTGTTGAAAAACATGAAGAGCCTGAAGGGTGTGAAAAATATGAAGAGCTTCAAAAGGTGTCGAAAATATGAGGAGCCGGAAACGATCTGAAAAATAGGAGGAGCATGAAGCGGTGTTCAAAAACATCAGGAGCCTGAAAAGATGTGAAAAATATGAAGAGCATCAAAAGGTGTCAAAATTATGAGGACCATGAATCGGTCTGAAAATTAGGAGGAGCATGAAGCGGTGTTCAAAAACATGAAGAGCCTGAAAAGGTGTGAAAAATATGAAGAGCCTCAAAAAGTATCAAAAATATGAGGAGAATGAAACGGTCTGAAAAATAGGAGGAGCATGAAGTGTTGTTGAAAATCATGAAGAGCATGAAAAGGTGTGAAAAATATGAAGAGCCTCAAAAAGTATCAAAAATATGAGGAGAATGAAACGGTCTGAAAAATAGGAGGAGCATGAAGTGTTGTTGAAAATCATGAAGAGCATGAAAAGGTGTGAAATATATGAAGAGCTTCAAAAGGTGTCAAAAATATGAGGAGCATGAAACTCTCTGAAAAATAGGAGGAGCATGAAGCGGTGTTCAAAAACATGAAGAGCCTGAAAAGGTGTGAAAAATATGAAGAGCCTCAAAAAGTATGAAAAATATGAGGAGCATGAAACAGTCTGAAAAATAGGATGAGCATGAAACGGTTTGGAAAAAGATGAAGAGCATGAAAAGTTATGAAAAATATGAAGAGCTTCAAAAGTTGTCAAAAATATGAGGAGCATGAAATGGTCTGAAAAATAGGAGGAGCATGAAGCGGTGTTGAAAAACATGAAGAGCCTGAAAAGGTGTGAAAAATATGAAGAGCTTCAAAAGTTGTCAAAAATATGAGAAGCATGAAACGGTCTGAAAAATAGGAGGAGCATGAAGCAGTGTTCAAAAACATGTAGAGCATGAAAAGGTGTGAAAAATATGAGGAGCTTCAAAAGGAGTGAAAAACATGAACAGTTTCAAAAGGTGTCAAAAATGAAATGAGCATGAAGCCGTCTGAAAAATAGGAGAAGCATGAAGTGTTGTTGAAAACATGAAGATCCTGAAAAGGTGTGAAATATATGAAGAGCTTCAAAACGTGTCAAATATATGAGGAGCAAGAAAGGGTCTGAAAAATCAAAGGATCATGAAGCGATGTTGAGAACCATGAACAGCCGGAAAAAGAGTGAAAAACATGAAGAGCCTCAAAACGTGTCAAAAATATGAGGAGCATGAAAGGATCAGAAAAATAGTAGGAGCAGGAATCAGTGTTGAAAAACATGAAGAACCTGAAAAGGTGTGAAAAAATATGAAGCACTTCAAAAAATGTCAAAAATATGAGGAGCATGAAACGGTCTGAAAAATAGGAGGATCATGAAGCGGTGTTGAAAAACATGAAGAGCCTGAAAAGGTGTGAAAAATGTGAAGAGCTTCAAGATGTGTCAAAAATATGAGGAGCATGAAACGGTCTGAAAAATAGGAGGATCATGAAGCGGTGTTGAAAAACATGAAGAGCCTGAAAAGGTGTGAAAAATATGAAGAGCTCCAAAAGGTGTGAAAAATATGAAGACCTTCATAAGGTGTCAAAAATCGATGAGCATGAATGCTCTTAAAAATAGGGGGAGCATGAAACGTTGTTGAAAAACATGAAGAGCCTGAAAACGTGAAAAAAATATGAAGAGCTTCAAAAGATGTGAAAAATATGAACAGCTTCAAAAGGTGTCAAATATGAGATGAGCATGAAGCGGTCTGAAAAAAGTAGGAGTATGAAGTGGTGTTGAAAAACATGAAGAGCCTGAAAAGGTGTGAAATATATGAAGAGATTCAAAAGGTGTCAAAAATATGAGGAGCATGAAACGATCTGAAAAATAGGAGGACCATGAAGCGCTGTTCAAAAACATGAAAATCCTGAAAAGGTGTGAAAAATATGAAGAGCTTCAAAAGGTATCAAAAATATGAGGAGCATGAAACAGTCTGAAAAATAGGAGGAGAATGAAACGGTTTTCAAAACATGAAGATCCTGAAAAGGTGTGAAAAATCTGAAGAGCTTCAAAGGTGTGAAAAATATGAAGAGCTTCAAAAGGTGTCAAAAATGAGATGAGCATGAATCAGTCTGAAAAATAGGAGGAGAATGAAGTGGTGGTGAAAAACTTGAAGAGCCTGAAAAGGTGTGAAATATATGAAGAGTTTCAAAAGGTGTCAAATATATGAGGAGCATGAAAAGGTCTGAAAAATAGGAGGAGCATGAAGCGGTGTTCAAAAACCTGAAGAACCTGAAACGGTGTGAAAAATATGAAGAGCTTCAAAAGGCGTCAAAAATATGAGGAGCATGAAACGGTCTGAAAAATAGGAGGAACATGAAGCGCTGTTCAAAAACATGAAGCGCCTGAAAAGGTGTGAAAAATATGAAAAACTTCAAAAGGTGTGAAATACATGTGGAGCATGTAACAGTCTGAAAAATAGGAGCACCATGAAACGGTGTTGAAAACATGAAGAGCCTGAATGGGTGTGAAAAATATGAAGAGCTTCAAAAGGTGTGAAATATATGAGGAGCTTAAAACGGTCTGAAAAAGAGGAGCAGAATATAACGGTGTTCAAAAACATGAAGACCATGAAAAGGTGTGAAAAATATGAATAGCTTCAAAAGGTGTGAAATATAGGAGGAGCATGAAGAGGTGTTCCAAAACATGAAAAGCCTGAAAATGTGTGAAAAATAGGAAGAGCTTCATAAGGTGTAAAAAATATGAGGATCATGAAACAGTCTGAAAAATAGGAGGAGAATGAAACAGTGTTCAAAACATGAAGAGCCTGAAATGGTGTGAAAAATATGAAGAGCTTCAAAAGGTGTCAAAAATGAGATGACCATGAAACAGTCTGAAAAATAGGAGGAGCATGAAGTGGTGGTGAAAAACATGAAGAGACTGAAAAGCTGTGAAATATATGAAGAGCTTCAAAAGGTGTCAAAAATATGAGGAGCATGAAAGGGTCAGAAATATAGGAGGAGCATGAAGTGGTGTTGAAACACATGAAGAGTCTGAAAAGGTGTGAAAAATATGAAGAGCTTCAAAAGGTGTCAAAATATGTGGAGCATGAAAAGGTCTGAAAAATAGGAGGAGCATGAAACGGTGTTGAAACACATGAGGAGCCTGAAAAGGTGTGAAAAATAAGAAGAGTTTCAAAACGTGTCAAAAATATGTGGAGCATGAAATGGTCTGAAAAATAGGAGAAGCATGAAGCGGTGTTTGAAAACATGAAGAACCTGATCAAGTGTGAAAAATATAAAGAGCTTCAAAAGCTGTGAAAAATATGAACATCTTCAAATGGTGTGAAAAATGAGATGAGCATGAAGCGGTCTGAAATATAGGAGGAGCATGAAGTGTTGTTGAAAAACATGAAGACCCTGAAAAGTTGTGAAATATATGAAGAGCTTCAAAAGGTGTGAAAAATATGAGGAGCATGAAACTGTCTGAAAAATAGGAGGAGCAAGAAGCAGTGTTGAAAAACATGAAGAGCCTGAAAACCTGTGAAATATATGAAGAGTATCAAAAGGTGTGAAAAATATGAAAAGCTTCTAAAGTGGTCAAAAAGGAGATGAGCGTGAAACGGTGTGAAAAATAGAGGGGCATGAAGTAGCATTGAAAAAGCAGGAAGAGCCTGAAAATGTGTGAAATATATGAAGAGCTTCAAAAGGTGTCAAAAATATGAGGCGCACGATACGGTCTGAAAAATAAGAGGAGCTTGAAGCATTGTTGAAAAACATGAAGAGCCTAAAAAGGTGTCAAAAATATGAAGAGCTTCAAAAGGTGTAAAAGATATGGGGAGCATGAAACGGTCTGAAAAATAGGAGGAGCAAGAAGTGGTCTTCAAAAACATGAAGAGCCTGAAAAGGTGTGAAAAATATGAAGAGCTTCAAAAGGTGTCAAAAATATGAGGAGCATGAAACACTCTGAAAAATAGGAGGAGCATGAAACGGTGTTGAAAAACATGAAGAACCTGAAAACGTGTGAAAAATATTAAAAGCTTCAAAAGGTGTGAAAAATATGAACAGGTTCAAAATGTGTGAAAAATATGAAGAGCTTCAAAGGGTGTCAAAAATATGAGGAGCATGAAATGGGCTGAAAATTAGGAGGAGCATGAAACGGTGTTGAAAGACATGAAGAGCCTGAAAAGGTGTGAAATATATGAAGAGCTTCAAAAGGTGTGAAAAATATGAGGAGCATGAAACGGTCTGAAAAATAGGAGGAGCAAGAAGCGGTGTTGAAAAACATGAAGAGCCTGAAAAGGTGTTCAAAAACATGAAGAGCCTGAAAAGGTGTGAAAAATATGAAGAGATTCAAAATGTGTCAAAAATATGAGCAGTATAAAATGGACAGATAAATCAGAGGAGCATGAGGCGGTGTTGAAAACATAAACAGCCTGAAAATGTGTGAAAAATATGAAGAGCTTCGAAAGGTGTCAAAAATATGAGGAGCATGAAACGGTCTTAAAAATAGGAGGAGCATGAAGCGGTTTTGAAAAACATGAAGAGACTGAAAAGCTGTGAAAAATATGAAGAGCTTCAAAAGTTGTGAAAAATATGAGGAGCATGAAACGGTCTGAAAAATAGGAGGAGCATGAAGCGGTTTTGAAAAACATGAAGAGACTGAAAAGCTGTGAAAAATATGAAGAGCTTCAAAAGGTGTCAAAAATATGAGGAGCATGGAACGGTCTGAAAAATAGGAGGAGCATGAAACGGTGATCAAAAACATGGAGAGCCTGAAAAGGTGTGAAAAATATGAAGAACTTCAAAAGGTGTGAAATACATGAGGAGCATGAAACGGTCTCAAAAATAGGAGAAGCATGAAGTGGTGTGGAAAACATGAAGAGCCTAAAAAGTTGTGAAAAATATGAAGAGTTTCAAAAGGTGTGAAATATATGAGGAGCATGAAACTCTCTGAAAAATAGGAGGAGCATGAAGTGGTGTTCAAAAACATGAAGAGCCTGAAAAGGTGTGAGAATTATGAAGAGCTTCAAACGGTGTCAAAAATATGAGGAGCATGATACGGTCTGAAAAATAGGAGGAGCATGAAGTGGTGTTGAAAAATATGAAGAGTATGAAAAAGTGTGAAGAATACGAAGACTTTCAAAAGGTGTCAAAAATATGAGGTGTATGAAACGGTCTGAAAAATAGGAGGAGCATGAAGCGGTGTTCAAAAACATGAAGAGCCTGAAAAGCTGTGAAATATATGAAGAGCTTCAAAAGTTGTGAAAAATATGAAGAGCTTCAAAAGGTGTCAAAAATATGAGGAGCAAGAAACGGTCTAAAAAATAGGAGGAGCATGAAGCGGTGTTCAAAAACAAGAAGAGCCTGAAAAGGTGTGAGAAATATGAAGAGCTTCAAAAGGTGTCAAAAATAGGAAGAGCATGAAACGGTCTGAAAAACAGGAGGAGCATGAAGCGGTGTTGAAAAACATGAAGAGACTGAAAAGGTGTGAAAAATATGAAGAGTTTCAAAAGGTGTGAAAAATATGAGGAGCATGAAATGGTCTGAAAAATGGGAGGATCATGAAGCGGTGTTGAAAAACATGAAGAGCCTGAAAAGGTGTGAAAAATATGAAGAGCTTCAAAACCTGTGAAATACATGAGGAGCATGAAACGGTCTGAAAAATAGGAGGAGCATGAAACAGTGTTCAAAAACAGGAAGAGCCTGAAAATGTTTCAAAAATATGAAGATTTTCAAAGGTGTCAAAAATATGAGGAGCATGAAACGGTCTGAAAATTAGGAGGAGCATGAAACGGTGTTCAAAAACATGAAGAGCCTGAAAAGGTATGAAAAAAATGAAAAGCCTAAAAACGTTTCAAAAATCTGAGGAGCATGAAACGATCTGAAAAATATGAGGAGCATGATGTGGTGTTGAAAAATATGAAAAGCCTGAAAACGTGTGAAAATTATGAAGAGCTTCGAAAGGTGTCAAAAATATGAGGAGCATGAAACGGTCTGAAAAATAGCAGGAGCATGAAACGGTGTTGAAAAACATGAAGAATCTGAAAACGTGTCAAAAATATGAAGACCTTCAAAAGGTGTGAAAAATATGAAGAGCTTTAAAAGGTGTCAAAAATATGAGAAGCACGAAACGGTCTGAAAATTATGAGGAGCATGAAGAGGTGTTGAAAAACATGAAGAGCCTGAAAATTTGTGAAAAATATGAAGAGCTTCAAAAGCTGTCAAAAATATGAGGAGCTTCAAAAGGAGTCAAAAATGAGATGAGCATGAAACAGTGTGAAAAATAGGAGGAGCATGAAGCCGTGTTGGAAATGCCGAAGAGCCTGAAAAGGTGTCCAAAATATTAGGAGCATGAAACGGTCTGATTAATAAGAGGAGCATGAAGCGGTGGTCAAAACATGAAGAGCCTAAAAAGGTGTGAAAAATATGAAGAGCTCCAAAAGGTGTGAAAAATATGAGGCACATGAAAAGGTCTGAAAAATAGGAGAAGCATGAAACGGTGTTCAAAAACATGAAGAGCCTGAAAAGGGGTGAAAAATATGAAGAGCCTAAAAAGGTGTGAAAAATATGAGGAGAATGAAAAATCTGAAAAATAGGAGGAGCATGAAACGGTGTTCAAAAACTTGAAGAGCCTGAAAAGGTGTGAAAAATATAAAGAGCTTCAAAAGGTTTGAAATGCATGAGGAGCATGAACCGGTCTTAAAAATAGGAGGAAAATGAAGCGTTGTTGAAAAACATGAAAAGCCTGAAAAGGTGTGACAAATATGAAGAGCTTCAAAAGGTGTGAAATACATGAGGAGCATGAAACGGTCTGAAAAATAGGATGAGCATGAAGCGGTTTTGAAAAACTTGAAGAGACTGAAAAGGTGTGAAAAATATGAAGAGCTTCAAAAGGTGTCAAAAATATGAGAAGCATGAAACGGTCTGAAAAATAGAAGGAGCATGAAGCGGTGTTGAAAAACATGAAAATCCTGAAAAGGTGTGACAAATATGAAGAGATTCAAAAGGTGTGAAATACATGAGGAGCATGAAACGGTCTTAAAAATAGGAGGAGCATGAAGCGGTTTTGAAAAACATGAAGAGACTGAAAAGGTGTGAAAAATATGAAGAGCTTCAAAAGGTGTGAAAAATATGAGGAGCATGAAACGGTCTGAAAAATAAGAGGAGCAAGAAGCGGTGTTGAAAAACATGAAGAGCCTGAAAAGGTGTGAAAAATATTAATAGCTTCAAAAGGTGTCAAAAATATGAGGAGCATGACGGTCTGAAAAATATGCGGAGCATGAATCGGTGTTGAAAAACATGAAGCGCCTGCAAATGTGTGAAAAATATGAAGAACTGCAAAAGGTGTCAAAAATACGAGGAGCATGGAACGGTCTGAAAAAAAAGGAGAAGCATGAAACGGTGATCAAAAACATGGAGAGCCTGAGAAGGTGTGAAAAATATGAAGAACTTCAAAAGGTGTGAAATACATGAGGAGCATGAAACAGTCTGAAAAATAGGAGAAGCATGAAGTGGTGTGGAAAACATGAAGAGCCTAAAAAGGTGTGAAAAATATGAATAGTTTCAAAAGGTGTGAAATATATGAGGAGCATGAAACTCTCTGAAAAATAGGAGGAGCATGAAGCGGTGTTCAACAACATGAAGAGCCTGAAAACGTGTGAAAAATATGAAGAACTTCAAAAGCTGTCAAAAATATGAGGAGCATGAAAGGGTCAGAAATATAGGAGGAGCATGAAACGGTGATCAAAAACATGGAGAGCCTGAAAAGGTGTGAAAAATATGAAGAACTTCAAAAGGTGTGAAATACATGAGGAGCATGATACGGTCTGAAAAATAGGAGGAGCATGAAGTGGTGTTGAAAAATATGAAGAGTATGAAAAAGTGTGAAGAATACGAAGACTTTCAAAAGGTGTCAAAAATATGAGGTGTATGAAACGGTCTGAGAAATAGGAGGAGCATGAAGCGGTGTTCAAAAACATGAAGAGCCTGAAAAGGTGTGAAATATATGAGGAGCTTCAAAGGTGGGAAAAATATGAAGAGCTTCAAAAGGTGTCAAAAATATGAGGAGCAAGAAACGGTCTAAAAAATAGGAGGAGCATGAAGCGGTGTTCAAAAACAAGAAGATCCTGAAAAGGTGTGAGAAATATGAAGAGCTTCAAAAGGTGTCAAAAATAGGAAGAGCATGAAACGGTCTGAAAAACAAGAGGAGCATGAAGCGGTGTTGAAAAACATGAAGAGACTGAAAAGGTGTGAAAAATATGAAGAGTTTCAAAAGGTGTCAAAATATGAGGAGCATGAAACGGTCTGAAAAACAGGAGGAGCATGAAGCTGTGTTTAAAAACATGAAGAGCCTGAAAATTTGTGAAAAATATGAAGAGCTTCAAAAGCTGTCAAAAATATGAGGAGCTTCAAAAGGAGTCAAAAATGAGATGAGCATGAAACGGTGTGAAAAATAGGAGGAGCATGAAGCCGTGTTGGAAATGCCGAAGAGCCTGAAAAGGTGTCAAAAATATGAGGAGCATGAAACGTTCTGATTAATAAGAGGAGCATGAAGCGGTGGTCAAAACATGAAGAGCCTAAAAAGGTGTGAAAATATGAAGAGCTTCAAAAGGTGTGTAAAATATGAAGGGCTTCAAAAGGTGTCAAAAATGAGAGGAGCAGGAAACGGTGTTCAAAAATATGAAGAACCTGAAAAGGTGTGAAAAATATGAAGAGCTCCAAAAGGTGTGAAAAACATGAGGCACATGAAAAGGTCTGAAAAATAGGAGAAGCATGAAACGGTGTTCAAAAACATGAAGAGCCTGAAAAGGTGTGAAAAATATGAAGAGCCTAAAAAGGTGTGAAAAATATGAGGAGCATGAAAAATCTGAAAAATAGGAGGAGCATGAAACGGTGTTCAAAAACCTGAAGAGCCTGAAAAGGTGTGAAAAATATAAAGAGCTTCAAAAGGTGTGAAATGCATGAGGAGCATGAAACGGTCTTAAAAATAGGAGGAGCATGAAGCGGTGTTGAAAAACATGAAAAGCCTGAAAAGGTGTGACAAATATGAAGAGCTTCAAAAGGTGTGAAATACATGAGGAGCATGAAACGGTCTGAAAAATAGGATGAGCATGAAGCGGTTTTCAAAAACTTGAAGAGACTGAAAAGGTGTGAAATATATGAAGAGCTTCAAAAGGTGTCAAAAATATGAGAAGCATGAAACGGTCTGAAAAATAGAAGGAGCATGAAGCGGTGTTGAAAAATATGAAAATCCTGAAAAGGTGTGACAAATATGAAGAGCTTCAAAAGGTGTGAAATACATGAGGAGCATGAAACTGTCTGAAAAATAGCAGGAGCATGAAGCGGTGTTCAAAAACCTGAAGAGCCTGAAAAGGTGTGAAAAATATGAAGAGCTTCAATATGTGTCAGAAATTGGAGGAGCATGAAACGATCTGAAAAATAGGAGGAGCATGAAGCGGTGTTCAAAAAGATGAAGATACTGAGAAGGTGTGAAAAATATGAAGAGCTTCAATATGTGTCAAAAATTGGTGGAGCATGAAACGGTCTTAAAAATAGGAGGAGGATGAAGCGGTGTTCAAAAACCTGAAGAGCCTGAAAAGGTGTGAAAAATATGAAGAGCTTCAAAAGGTGTCAAAAATATGAGGAGCATGAAACGGTCTTAAAAATAGGAGAAGGATGATGCGGTGTTCAAAGACATGAAGAGCCTGAAAAGGTGTGAAAAATATGAAGAGCTTCAAAAGTTGTGAAAAATATGCAGAGCTACAAAAAGTGTCAAAAACTAGATGAGCATGAAACGGTCTGAAAAATATGAGGAGCAAGAAGTAGTGTTGAAATAAATGAAGAGCGTGAAAAGGTGTGAGAAATATGAAGAACTTCAAAAGATGTGAAAGACATGAGGAGCATGAAACGGTCTGAAAAATAGGAGGATCATGAAGCGGTGTTGAAAAACATGAAGAGCCTGAAAAGGTGTGAAAAATGTGAAGAGCTTCAAAATGTGTCAAAAATATGAGAAGCATGAAACGGTCTGAAAAATAGGAGGAGCATGAAGAGGTGTTCAAAAACATGAAGAGCCTGAAAAGGGGTGAAAAACATGAAGAGCTTCAAAAGGTGTGAAAAATAAGAAGACCTTCAAAAGGTGTCAAAAATCGATGAGCATGAATGCTCTTAAAAATAGGGGGAGCATGAAACGTTGTTGAAAAACATGAAGAGCCTGAAAACGTGTAAAAAATATGAAGAGCTTCAAAAGATGTGAAAAATATGAACAGCTTCAAAAGGTGTCAAACATGAGATGAGAATGAAGCGGTCTGAAAAAAGTAGGAGCATGAAGTGGTGTTGAAAAACATGAAGAGCCTGAAAAGGTGTGAAATATATGAAGAGCTTCAAAAGGTGTCAAAAATATGAGGAGCATGAAACGATCTGAAAAATAGGAGGAGCATGAAGCGGTGTTCAAAAACATGAAAATCCTGAAAAGGTGTGAAATCTATGAAGAGCTTCAAAAGGTATCAAAAATATGAGGAGCATGAAACAGTCTGAAAAATAGGAGGAGAATGAAACGGTGTTCAAAACATGAAGATCCTGAAAAGGTGTGAAAAATCTGAAGAGCTTCAAAGGTGTGAAAAATATGAAGAGCTTCAAAAGGTGTCAAAAATGAGATGAGCATGAATCAGTCTGAAAAATAGGAGGAGAATGAAGTGGTGGTGAAAAACTTGAAGAGCCTGAAAAGGTGTGAAATATATGAAGAGTTTCAAAACGTGTCAAATATATGAGGAGCATGAAACGGTCTGAAAAATAGGAGGAGCATGAAGCGGTGTTCAAAAACCTGAAGAACCTGAAACGGTGTGAAAAATATGAAGAGCTTCAAAAGGCGTCAAAAATGTGAGGAGCATGAAACGGTCTGAAAAATAGGAGGAACATGAAGCGCTGTTCAAAAACATGAAGCGCCTGAAAAGGTGTGAAAAATATGAAGAGCTTCAAAAGGTGTGAAATATATGAGGAGCTTAAAACGGTCTGAAAAATAGGAGCAGAATATAACGGTGTTCAGAAACATGAAGAGCCTGAAAAGGTGTGAAAAATATGAAGAACTTCAAAAGGTGTGAAATACATGAGGAGCATGAAACGGTCTGAAAAATAGGAGGAGCATGAACCAGTGTTCAAAAACATGAACAGCCTGAAAAGGTGTGAAAAATATGAAACACTTCTAAAGGTGTCAAAAATATGAGGAGCATGAAACGATCTGAAAAATAGTAGGAGCATGAAGCGGTGTTGAAAAACATGAAGAGCCTGAAAATGTGTGAAAAATATGAAGAGCTTCAAAAGGTGTCAAAAATATGAGGAGCATGAAACGGTCTAAAATATAGGAGGAGCATGCAATGGTGTTGAAAAACAAGAGAGCCTGAAAAAGTGTGAAAAATTTGAAGAGCTTCAACAGGTGTCCAAAATATGAGGATCATGAAACGGTATGAAAAATAGGAGGAGCATGAAGTGGTGTTGAAAAACATGAAGAGCCTGAAAAGGTGTGAAAAATGTGAAGAGCTTCAAAAGGTGTCAAAAATATGTGGAGCATGAAACGGTCTGAAAAATAGGAGGAGCATGAAGTGGTGGTGAAAAACATGAAGAGCCTGAAAAGGTGTGAAAAATATGAATAGCTTCAAAAGGTGTGAAATATAGGAGGAGCATGAAGCGGTGTTCCAAAACATGAAAAGCCTGCAAATGTGTGAAAAATAGGAAGAGCTTCATAAGGTGTAAAAAATATGAGGATCATGAAACAGTCTGAAAAATAGGAGGAGAATGAATCAGTGTTCAAAACATGAAGAGCCTGAAATGGTGTGAAAAATCTGAAGAGGTTCAAAAGTGTGAAAAATATGAAGAGCTTCAAAAGGTGTCAAAAATGAGATGACCATGAAACAGTCTGAAAAATAGGAGGAGCATGAAGTGGTGGTGAAAAACATGAAGAGACTGAAAAGGTGTGAAATATATGAAGAGCTTCAAAAGGTGTCAAAAATATGAGGAGCATGAAAGGGTCAGAAATATAGGAGGAGCATGAAGTGGTGTTGAAACACATGAAGAGCCTGAAAAGGTGTGAAAAATATGAAGAGCTTCAAAATGTGTGAAAAATATGAGAAGCATGAAACGGTCTGAAAAATAGGAGCAGCATGAAGCGGTGTTCAAAAACATTTAGAGCCTGAAAAGGTGTGAAAAATATGAAGAGCTTCAAAAGGTGTCAAAATATGTGGACCATGAAATGGTCTGAAAAATAGGAGGAGCATGAAACGGTGTTGAAATACATGAAGAGCCTGAAAAGGTGTGAAAAATAAGAGGAGTTTCAAAAAGTGTCAAAAATATGTGGAGCATGAAACGGTCTAAAAAATAGGAGGAGCATGAAGCGGTGTTGAAAAACATGAAGAACCTGACCAAGTGTGAAAAATATAAAGAGCTTCAAAAGCTGTGAAAAATATGAACATCTTCAAAAGGTGTGAAAAATGAGATGAGCATGAAGCGGTCTGAAATATAGGAGGAGCATGAAGTGTTGTTGAAAAACACGAAGATCCTGAAAAGTTGTGAAATATATGAAGAGCTTCAAAAGGTGTGAAAAATATGAGGAGCATGAAACTGTCTGAAAAATAGGAGGAGCAAGAAGCAGTGTTGAAAAACATGAAGAGTCTGAAAACCTGTGAAATATATGAAGAGTATCAAAAGGTGTGAAAAATATGAAGAGCTTGTAAAGTGGTCAAAAATGAGATGAGCATGAAACATTCTGAAAAATAGAGGAGCATGAAATAGCATTGAAAAACAGGAAGAGCCTGAAAATGTGTGAAATATGTGAAGAGCTTCAAAAGGTGTCAAAAATATGAGGAGCACGAAACGGTCTGAAAAGTAGGAGGAGCTTGAAGCGGTGTTGAAAAACATGAAGAGCCTGAAAAGGTGTGAAAAATACAAAGAGCTTCAAAAGGTGTCAAAAATATGAGGAGCATGAAACGGTCTGAAACATAGGAGGAGCATGAAGTGGTGTTGAAAAATATGAAGTCGCTAAAAAGGTGTGGAAAATATGAAGAGCTTGAAAATGTGTCAAATATATGAGGAGCATGAAACGGTCTGAAAAATAAGAGGAGCATGAAGCGGTGTTCAAAAACATGAAAAGCCTGAAAAGGTGTGAAAAATATAAAGAGCTTCAAAACGTGTGAAATACATGAGGAGCATGAAACGGGCTGTAAAATATGAGAAGCATGAAGTGGTGTTGAAAAACATGAAGAGCCTGAAAAGGTGTGAAAAATATGAAGAGCTTCAAAAGGTGTGAAAGACATGAGGAGCATGAAACTCTCTGAAAAATAGAAGGAGCATGAAGTGATGTTCAAAAACATGAAGAGACTGAAAGGTTGTGAAAAATATGAAGTGCTTCAAAATGTTTCAAAAATATGAGGTGCATGAAACGGTCTGAAAAATAGGAGGAGCCTGAAGCGTTGTTAAAAAACATGAAGAGGCTGAAAAGGTGTGAAAAATATGAAAAGCTTCAAAATGTGTCAAAAATATGAGGAGCATGAAACGTTCTGAAAAATAGGAGGAGCATGAAGAGGTGTTGAAAAACATGAAGATCCTGAAAAGGTGTTCAAAAACATGAAGAGCCTGAAAAGGTGTGAAAAATATGAAGAGATTCAAAATGTGTCAAAAATATGAGCAGTATAAAACGGACAGATAAATCAGAGGAGCATGAGGCGGTGTTGAAAACATAAACAGCCTGAAAATGTGTGAAAAATATGAAGAGCTTCAAAAGGTGTCAAAAATATGAGGAGCATGAAACGGTCTTAAAAATAGGAGGAGGATGAAGCGGTTTTGAAAAACATGAAGAGATTGAAAAGGTGTGAAAAATATGAAGAGCTTCAAAAGGTGTGAAAAATATGAGGAGCATGAAACGGTCTGAAAAATAGGAGGAGCAAGAAGCGGTGTTGAAACACATGAAGAGCCTGAAAAGGTGTGAAAAATATGAAGAGCTTCAAAAGGTGTCAAAAATATGAGGAGCATGACGGTCTGAAAAATATGGGGAGCATGAAGCGGTGTTGAAAAACATGAAGAGCCTGAAAAGGTGTGAAAAATATGAAGAGCTTCAAAAGGTGTCAAAAATATGAGGAGCATGGAACGGTCTGAAAAATAGGAGGAGCATGAAACGGTGATCAAAAACATGGAGAGCCTGAAAAGGTGTGAAAAATATGAAGAACTTCAAAAGGTGTGAAATACATGAGGAGCATGAAACGGTCTGAAAAATAGGAGAAGCATGAAGTGGTGTGGAAAACATGAAGAGCCTAAAAAGGTGTGAAAAATATGAAGAGTTTCAAAAGGTGTGAAATATATGAGGAGTATGAAACTGTCTGAAAAATAGGAGGAGCATGAAGTGGTGTTGAAAAACATGAATAGTCTGAAAAAGTGTGAAGAATACGAAGACTTTCAAAAGGTGTCAAAAATATGAGGTGTATGAAACGGTCTGAAAAATAGGAGGAGCATGAAGCGGTGTTCAAAAACATGAAGAGCCTGAAAAGATGTGAAATATATGAAGAGCTTCAAAAGTTGTGAAAAATATGAAGAGCTTCAAAAGGTGTCAAAAATATGAGGAGCAAGAAACGGTCTAAAAAATAGGAGGAACATGAAGCGGTGTTCAAAAACAAGAAGAGCCTGAAAAGGTGTGAGAAATATGAAGAGCCTCAAAAGGTGTCAAAAATAGGAAGAGCATGAAACGGTCTGAAAAACAGGAGGAGCATGAAGCGGTGTTGAAAAACATGAAGAGACTGAAAAGGTGTGAAATACATGAAGAGCTTCAAAAGGAGTCTAAAATATGAGGAGCATGAAACGATCTGAAAAATAGGAGGAGTATGAAGCAGTGTTCAAAAACATGAAAATCCTGAAAAGGTGTGAAAACTATGAAGAGCTTCAAAAGGTATCAAAAATATGAGGAGCATGAAACGGTCTGAAAAATAGGAGGAGCATGAAGCGCTGTTCAAAAACATGAAGCGCCTGAAAAGGTGTGAAAAATATGAAGAGCTTCAAAAGGTGTGAAATATATGAGGAGCTTAAAACGGTCTGAAAAATAGGAGCAGAATATAACGGTGTTCAAAAACATGAAGAGCCTGAAAAGGTGAGAAAAATATGAAGAACTTCAAAAGGTGTGAAATACATGAGGAGCATGAAACGGTCTGAAAAATAGGAGGAGCATGAACCGGTGTTCAAAAACATGAACAGCCTGAAAAGGTGTGAAAAATATGAAACACTTCAAAAGGTGTCAAAAATATGAGGAGCATGAAACGATCTGAAAAATAGTAGGAGCATGAAGCGGTGTTGAAAAACATGAAGAGCCTGAAAATGTGTGAAAAATATGAAGAGCTTCAAAAGGTGTCAAAAATATGAGGAGCATGAAATGGTATGAAAAATAGGGGGAGCATGAAGTGGTGTTGAAAAACATGAAGAGCCTGAAAAGGTGTGAAAAATGTGAAGAGCTTCAAAAGGTGTCAAAAATATGAGGAGCATGAAACGGTCTGAAAAATAGAAGGAGCATGAAGTGATGTTCAAAAACATGAAGAGACTGAAAAGTTGTGAAAAATATGAAGAGTATCAAAAGGTGTGAAAAATATGAAGAGCTTCTAAAGTGGTCAAAAATGAGTTGAGCATGAAACATTCTGAAAAATAGAGGGGCATGAAGTAGCATTGAAAAACAGGAAGAGCCTGAAAATGTGTGAAATATATGAAGAGCTTCAAAAGGTGTCAAAAATATGAGGAGCACGAAACGGTCTGAAAAATAGGAGGAGCTTGAAGCATTGTTGCAAAACATGAAGAGCCTGAAAAGGTGTGAAAAATATAAAGAGCTTCAAAAGGTGTCAAAAATATGAGGAGCATGAAACGGTCTGAAACATAGGAGGAGCATGAAGTGGTGTTGAAAAATATGAAGTCGCTAAAAAGGTGTGGAAAATATGAAGAGCTTGAAAATGTGTCAAATATATGAGGAGCATGAAACGGTCTGAAAAATAAGAGGAGCATGAAGCGGTGTTCAAAAACATGAAAAGCCTGAAAAGGTGTGAAAAATATAAAGAGCTTCAAAACGTGTGAAATACATGAGGAGCATGAAACGGGCTGAAAAATATGAGAAGCATGAAGTGGTGTTGAAAAACATGAAGAGCCTGAAAAGGTGTGAAAAATATGAAGAGCTTCAAAAGGTGTGAAAGACATGAGGAGCATGAAACTCTCTGAAAAATAGAAGGAGCATGAAGTGATGTTCAAAAACATGAAGAGACTGAAAAGTTGTGAAAAATATGAAGTGCTTCAAAATGTTTCAAAAATATGAGGTGCATGAAACGGTCTGAAAAATAGGAGGAGCATGAAGCGGTGTTCAATAACATGAAGAGCCTGAAAAGGTGTGAAAAATATGAAAAGCTTCAAAATGTGTCAAAAATATGAGGAGCATGAAACGTTCTGAAAAATAGGAGGAGCATGAAGAGGTGTTGAAAAACATGAAGATCCTGAAAAGGTGTTCAAAAACATGAAGAGCCTGAAAAGGTGTGAAAAAATATGAAGAGATTCAAAATGTGTCAAAAATATGAGCAGTATAAAACGGACAGATAAATCAGAGGAGCATGAGGCGGTGTTGAAAACATAAACAGCCTGAAAAGGTGTGAAAAATATGAAGAGCTTCAAAAGGTGTGAAAAATATGAGGAGCATGAAACGGTCTGAAAAATAGGAGGAGCAAGAAGCGGTGTTGAAAAACATGAAGAGCCTGAAAAGGTGTGAAAAATATGAAGAGCTTCAAAAGGTGTCAAAAATATGAGGAGCATGACGGTCTGAAAAATATGAGGAGCATGAAGCGGTGTTGAAACACATGAAGAGCCTGAAAAGGTGTGAAAAATATGAAGAGCTTCAAAAGGTGTCAAAAATATGAGGAGCATGGAACGGTCTGAAAAATAGGAGGAGCATGAAGTGGTTTTGAAACACATGAAGAGCCTGAAAAGCTGTGAAAAATATGAAGAGCTTCAAAATGTGTGAAAAATATGAGAAGCATGAAACGGTCTGAAAAATAGGAGGAGCATGAAGAGGTGTTCAAAAACATGAAGAGCCTGAAAAGGGGTGAAAAACATGAAGAGCTTCAAAAGGTGTGAAAAATAAGAAGACCTTCAAAAGGTGTCAAAAATCGATGAGCATGAATGCTCTTAAAAATAGGGGGAGCATGAAACGTTGTTGAAAAACATGAAGAGCCAGAAAACGTATAAAAAATATGAAGAGCTTCAAAAGATGTGAAAAATATGAACAGCTTCAAAAGGTGTCAAACATGAGATGAGAATGAAGCGGTCTGAAAAAATAGGAGCATGAAGTGGTGTTGAAAAACATGAAGAGCCTGAAAAGGTGTGAAATATATGAAGAGCTTCAAAAGGTATCAAAAATATGAGGAGCATGAAACGATCTGAAAAATAGGAGGAGCATGAAGCGGTGTTCAAAAACATGAAAATCCTGAAAAGGTGTGAAATCTATGAAGAGCTTCAAAAGGTATCAAAAATATGAGGAGCATGAAACAGTCTGAAAAATAGGAGGAGAATGAAACGGTGTTCAAAACATGAAGATCCTGAAAAGGTGTGAAAAATTTGAAGAGGTTCAAAGGTGTGAAAAATATGAAGAGCTTCAAAAGGTGTCAAAAATGAGATGAGCATGAATCAGTCTGAAAAATAGGAGGAGAGTGAAGTGGTGGTGAAAAACTTGAAGAGCCTGAAAAGGTGTGAAATATATGAAGAGTTTCAAAAGGTGTCAAATATATGAGGAGCATGAAACGGTCTGAAAAATAGGAGGAGCATGAAGCGGTGTTCAAAAACCTGAAGAACCTGAAACGGTGTGAAAAATATGAAGAGCTTCAAAAGGCGTCAAAAATGTGAGGAGCATGAAACGGTCTGAAAAATAGGAGGAACATGAAGCGCTGTTCAAAAACATGAAGCGCCTGAAAAGGTGTGAAAAATATGAAGAGCTTCAAAAGGTGTGAAATATATGAGGAGCTTAAAACGGTCTGAAAAATAGGAGCAGAATATAACGGTGTTCAGAAACATGAAGAGCCTGAAAAGGTGTGAAAAATATGAAGAACTTCAAAAGGTGTGAAATACATGAGGAGCATGAAACGGTCTGAAAAATAGGAGGAGCATGAACCAGTGTTCAAAAACATGAACAGCCTGAAAAGGTGTGAAAAATATGAAACACTTCAAAAGGTGTCAAAAATATGAGGAGCATAAAACGATCTGAAAAATAGTAGGAGCATGAAGCGGTGTTGAAAAACATGAAGAGCCTGAAAATGTGTGAAAAATATGAAGAGCTTCAAAAGGTGTCAAAAATATGAGGAGCATGAAACGGTCTAAAATATAGGAGGAGCATGCAATGGTGTTGAAAAACAAGAGAGCCTGAAAAAGTGTGAAAAATTTGAAGAGCTTCAACAGGTGTCCAAAATATGAGGATCATGAAACGGTATGAAAAATAGGAGGAGCATGAAGTGGTGTTGAAAAACATGAAGAGCCTGAAAAGGTGTGAAAAATGTGAAGAGCTTCAAAAGGTGTCAAAAATATGTGGAGCATGAAACGGTCTGAAAAATAGGAGGAGCATGAAGTGGTGGTGAAAAACATGAAGAGCCTGAAAAGGTGTGAAAAATATGAATAGCTTCAAAAGGTGTGAAATATAGGAGGAGCATGAAGCGGTGTTCCAAAACATGAAAAGCCTGCAAATGTGTGAAAAATAGGAAGAGCTTCATAAGGTGTAAAAAATATGAGGATCATGAAACAGTCTGAAAAATAGGAGGAGAATGAATCAGTGTTCAAAACATGAAGAGCCTGAAATGGTGTGAAAAATCTGAAGAGGTTCAAAAGTGTGAAAAATATGAAGAGCTTCAAAAGGTGTCAAAAATGAGATGACCATGAAACAGTCTGAAAAATAGGAGGAGCATGAAGTGGTGGTGAAAAACATGAAGAGACTGAAAAGGTGTGAAATATATGAAGAGCTTCAAAAGGTGTCAAAAATATGAGGAGCATGAAAGGGTCAGAAATATAGGAGGAGCATGAAGTGGTGTTGAAACACATGAAGAGCCTGAAAAGGTGTGAAAAATATGAAGAGCTTCAAAATGTGTGAAAAATATGAGAAGCATGAAACGGTCTGAAAAATAGGAGCAGCATGAAGCGGTGTTCAAAAACATTTAGAGCCTGAAAAGGTGTGAAAAATATGAAGAGCTTCAAAAGGTGTCAAAATATGTGGACCATGAAATGGTCTGAAAAATAGGAGGAGCATGAAACAGTGTTGAAATACATGAAGAGCCTGAAAAGGTGTGAAAAATAAGAAGAGTTTCAAAACGTGTCAAAAATATGTGGAGCATGAAACGGTCTAAAAAATAGGAGGAGCATGAAGCGGTGTTGAAAAACATGAAGAACCTGACCAAGTGTGAAAAATATAAAGAGCTTCAAAAGCTGTGAAAAATATGAACATCTTCAAAAGGTGTGAAAAATGAGATGAGCATGAAGCGGTCTGAAATATAGGAGGAGCAAGAAGTGTTGTTGAAAAACACGAAGATCCTGAAAAGTTGTGAAATATATGAAGAGCTTCAAAAGGTGTGAAAAATATGAGGAGCATGAAACTGTCTGAAAAATAGGAGGAGCAAGAAGCAGTGTTGAAAAACATGCAGAGCCTGAAAACCTGTGAAATATATGAAGAGTATCAAAAGGTGTGAAAAATATGAAGAGCTTGTAAAGTGGTCAAAAATGAGATGAGCATGAAACATTCTGAAAAATAGAGGAGCATGAAATAGCATTGAAAAACAGGAAGAGCCTGAAAATGTGTGAAATATGTGAAGAGCTTCAAAAGGTGTCAAAAATATGAGGAGCACGAAACGGTCTGAAAAGTAGGAGGAGCTTGAAGCGGTGTTGAAAAACATGAAGAGCCTGAAAAGGTGTGAAAAATACAAAGAGCTTCAAAAGGTGTCAAAAATATGAGGAGCATGAAACGGTCTGAAACATAGGAGGAGCATGAAGTGGTGTTGAAAAATATGAAGTCGCTAAAAAGGTGTGGAAAATATGAAGAGCTTGAAAATGTGTCAAATATATGAGGAGCATGAAACGGTCTGAAAAATAAGAGGAGCATGAAGCGGTGTTCAAAAACATGAAAAGCCTGAAAAGGTGTGAAAAATATAAAGAGCTTCAAAACGTGTGAAATACATGAGGAGCATGAAACGGGCTGTAAAATATGAGAAGCATGAAGTGGTGTTGAAAAACATGAAGAGCCTGAAAAGGTGTGAAAAATATGAAGAGCTTCAAAAGGTGTGAAAGACATGAGGAGCATGAAACTCTCTGAAAAATAGAAGGAGCATGAAGTGATGTTCAAAAACATGAAGAGACTGAAAAGTTGTGAAAAATATGAAGTGCTTCAAAATGTTTCAAAAATATGAGGTGCATGAAACGGTCTGAAAAATAGGAGGAGCCTGAAGCGTTGTTAAAAAACATGAAGAGGCTGAAAAGGTGTGAAAAATATGAAAAGCTTCAAAATGTGTCAAAAATATGAGGAGCATGAAACGTTCTGAAAAATAGGAGGAGCATGAAGAGGTGTTGAAAAACATGAAGATCCTGAAAAGGTGTTCAAAAACATGAAGAGCCTGAAAAGGTGTGAAAAATATGAAGAGATTCAAAATGTGTCAAAAATATGAGCAGTATAAAACGGACAGATAAATCAGAGGAGCATGAGGCGGTGTTGAAAACATAAACAGCCTGAAAATGTGTGAAAAATATGAAGAGCTTCAAAAGGTGTCAAAAATATGAGGAGCATGAAACGGTCTTAAAAATAGGAGGAGGATGAAGCGGTTTTGAAAAACATGAAGAGATTGAAAAGGTGTGAAAAATATGAAGAGCTTCAAAAGGTGTGAAAAATATGAGGAGCATGAAACGGTCTGAAAAATAGGAGGAGCAAGAAGCGGTGTTGAAACACATGAAGAGCCTGAAAAGGTGTGAAAAATATGAAGAGCTTCAAAAGGTGTCAAAAATATGAGGAGCATGACGGTCTGAAAAATATGGGGAGCATGAAGCGGTGTTGAAAAACATGAAGAGCCTGAAAAGGTGTGAAAAATATGAAGAGCTTCAAAAGGTGTCAAAAATATGAGGAGCATGGAACGGTCTGAAAAATAGGAGGAGCATGAAACGGTGATCAAAAACATGGAGAGCCTGAAAAGGTGTGAAAAATATGAAGAACTTCAAAAGGTGTGAAATACATGAGGAGCATGAAACGGTCTGAAAAATAGGAGAAGCATGAAGTGGTGTGGAAAACATGAAGAGCCTAAAAAGGTGTGAAAAATATGAAGAGTTTCAAAAGGTGTGAAATATATGAGGAGTATGAAACTGTCTGAAAAATAGGAGGAGCATGAAGTGGTGTTGAAAAACATGAATAGTCTGAAAAAGTGTGAAGAATACGAAGACTTTCAAAAGGTGTCAAAAATATGAGGTGTATGAAACGGTCTGAAAAATAGGAGGAGCATGAAGCGGTGTTCAAAAACATGAAGAGCCTGAAAAGATGTGAAATATATGAAGAGCTTCAAAAGTTGTGAAAAATATGAAGAGCTTCAAAAGGTGTCAAAAATATGAGGAGCAAGAAACGGTCTAAAAAATAGGAGGAACATGAAGCGGTGTTCAAAAACAAGAAGAGCCTGAAAAGGTGTGAGAAATATGAAGAGCCTCAAAAGGTGTCAAAAATAGGAAGAGCATGAAACGGTCTGAAAAACAGGAGGAGCATGAAGCGGTGTTGAAAAACATGAAGAGACTGAAAAGGTGTGAAATACATGAAGAGCTTCAAAAGGTGTCTAAAATATGAGGAGCATGAAACGATCTGAAAAATAGGAGGAGTATGAAGCAGTGTTCAAAAACATGAAAATCCTGAAAAGGTGTGAAAACTATGAAGAGCTTCAAAAGGTATCAAAAATATGAGGAGCATGAAACGGTCTGAAAAATAGGAGGAGCATGAAGCGCTGTTCAAAAACATGAAGCGCCTGAAAAGGTGTGAAAAATATGAAGAGCTTCAAAAGGTGTGAAATATATGAGGAGCTTAAAACGGTCTGAAAAATAGGAGCAGAATATAACGGTGTTCAAAAACATGAAGAGCCTGAAAAGGTGAGAAAAATATGAAGAACTTCAAAAGGTGTGAAATACATGAGGAGCATGAAACGGTCTGAAAAATAGGAGGAGCATGAACCGGTGTTCAAAAACATGAACAGCCTGAAAAGGTGTGAAAAATATGAAACACTTCAAAAGGTGTCAAAAATATGAGGAGCATGAAACGATCTGAAAAATAGTAGGAGCATGAAGCGGTGTTGAAAAACATGAAGAGCCTGAAAATGTGTGAAAAATATGAAGAGCTTCAAAAGGTGTCAAAAATATGAGGAGCATGAAACGGTCTAAAATATAGGAGGAGCATGCAATGGTGTTGAAAAACAAGAGAGCCTGAAAAAGTGTGAAAAATTTGAAGAGCTTCAACAGGTGTCCAAAATATGAGGAGCATGAAATGGTATGAAAAATAGGGGGAGCATGAAGTGGTGTTGAAAAACATGAAGAGCCTGAAAAGGTGTGAAAAATGTGAAGAGCTTCACAAGGTGTCAAAAATATGAGGAGCATGAAACGGTCTGAAAAATAGGAGGAGCATGAAGTGGTGGTGAAAAACATGAAGAGCCTGAAAAGGTGTGAAAAATATGAATAGCTTCAAAAGGTGTGAAATATAGGAGGAGCATGAAGCGGTGTTCCAAAACATGAAAAGCCTGAAAAAGTGTGAAAAATATAAAGAGCCTCAAAACGTGTGAAATACATGAGGAGCATGAAACGGGCTGAAAAATATGAGAAGCATGAAGTGGTGTTGAAAAACATGAAGAGCCTGAAAAGGTGTGAAAAATATGAAGAGCTTCAAAAGGTGTGAAAGACATGAGGAGCATGAAAATCTCTGAAAAATAGAAGGAGCATGAAGTGATGTTCAAAAACATGAAGAGACTGAAAAGTTGTGAAAAATATGAAGAGTATCAAAAGGTGTGAAAAATATGAAGAGCTTCTAAAGTGGTCAAAAATGAGTTGAGCATGAAACATTCTGAAAAATAGAGGGGCATGAAGTAGCATTGAAAAACAGGAAGAGCCTGAAAATGTGTGAAATATATGAAGAGCTTCAAAAGGTGTCAAAAATATGAGGAGCACAAAACGGTCTGAAAAATAGGAGGAGCTTGAAGCATTGTTGCAAAACATGAAGAGCCTGAAAAGGTGTGAAAAATATAAAGAGCTTCAAAAGGTGTCAAAAATATGAGGAGCATGAAACGGTCTGAAACATAGGAGGAGCATGAAGTGGTGTTGAAAAATATGAAGTCGCTAAAAAGGTGTGGAAAATATGAAGAGCTTGAAAATGTGTCAAATATATGAGGAGCATGAAACGGTCTGAAAAATAAGAGGAGCATGAAGCGGTGTTCAAAAACATGAAAAGCCTGAAAAGGTGTGAAAAATATAAAGAGCTTCAAAACGTGTGAAATACATGAGGAGCATGAAACGGGCTGAAAAATATGAGAAGCATGAAGTGGTGTTGAAAAACATGAAGAGCCTGAAAAGGTGTGAAAAATATGAAGAGCTTCAAAAGGTGTGAAAGACATGAGGAGCATGAAACTCTCTGAAAAATAGAAGGAGCATGAAGTGATGTTCAAAACATGAAGAGACTGAAAAGTTGTGAAAAATATGAAGTGCTTCAAAATGTTTCAAAAATATGAGGTGCATGAAACGGTCTGAAAAATAGGAGGAGCATGAAGCGGTGTTCAAAAACATGAAGAGCCTGAAAAGGTGTGAAAAATATGAAAAGCTTCAAAATGTGTCAAAAATATGAGGAGCATGAAACGTTCTGAAAAATAGGAGGAGCATGAAGAGGTGTTGAAAAACATGAATATCCTGAAAAGGTGTTCAAAAACATGAAGAGCCTGAAAATGTGTGAAAAAATATGAAGAGATTCAAAATGTGTCAAAAATATGAGCAGTATAAAACGGACAGATAAATCAGAGGAGCATGAGGCGGTGTTGAAAACATAAACAGCCTGAAAAGGTGTGAAAAATATGAAGAGCTTCAAAAGGTGTGAAAAATATGAGGAGCATGAAACGGTCTGAAAAATAGGAGGAGCAAGAAGCGGTGTTGAAAAACATGAAGAGCCTGAAAAGGTGTGAAAAATATGAAGAGCTTCAAAAGGTGTCAAAAATATGAGGAGCATGACGGTCTGAAAAATATGAGGAGCATGAAGCGGTGTTGAAACACATGAAGAGCCTGAAAAGGTGTGAAAAATATGAAGAGCTTCAAAAGGTGTCAAAAATATGAGGAGCATGGAACGGTCTGAAAAATAGGAGGAGCATGAAGTGGTTTTGAAACACATGAAGAGCCTGAAAAGCTGTGAAAAATATGAAGAGCTTCAAAATGTGTGAAAAATATGAGAAGCATGAAACGGTCTGAAAAATAGGAGGAGCATGAAGAGGTGTTCAAAAACATGAAGAGCCTGAAAAGGGGTGAAAAACATGAAGAGCTTCAAAAGGTGTGAAAAATAAGAAGACCTTCAAAAGGTGTCAAAAATCGATGAGCATGAATGCTCTTAAAAATAGGGGGAGCATGAAACGTTGTTGAAAAACATGAAGAGCCAGAAAACGTGTAAAAAATATGAAGAGCTTCAAAAGATGTGAAAAATATGAACAGCTTCAAAAGGTGTCAAACATGAGATGAGAATGAAGCGGTCTGAAAAAATAGGAGCATGAAGTGGTGTTTAAAAACATGAAGAGCCTGAAAAGGTGTGAAATATATGAAGAGCTTCAAAAGGTATCAAAAATATGAGGAGCATGAAACGATCTGAAAAATAGGAGGAGCATGAAGCGGTGTTCAAAAACATGAAAATCCTGAAAAGGTGTGAAATCTATGAAGAGCTTCAAAAGGTATCAAAAATATGAGGAGCATGAAACAGTCTGAAAAATAGGAGGAGAATGAAACGGTGTTCAAAACATGAAGATCCTGAAAAGGTGTGAAAAATTTGAAGAGCTTCAAAGGTGTGAAAAATATGAAGAGCTTCAAAAGGTGTCAAAAATGAGATGAGCATGAATCAGTCTGAAAAATAGGAGGAGAGTGAAGTGGTGCTGAAAAACTTGAAGAGCCTGAAAAGGTGTGAAATATATGAAGAGTTTCAAAAGGTGTCAAATATATGAGGAGCATGAAACGGTCTGAAAAATAGGAGGAGCATGAAGCGGTGTTCAAAAACCTGAAGAACCTGAAACGGTGTGAAAAATATGAAGAGCTTCAAAAGGCGTCAAAAATGTGAGGAGCATGAAACGATCTGAAAAATAGGAGGAACATGAAGCGCTGTTCAAAAACATGAAGCGCCTGAAAAGGTGTGAAAAATATGAAGAGCTTCAAAAGGTGTGAAATATATGAGGAGCTTAAAACGGTCTGAAAAATAGGAGCAGAATATAACGGTGTTCAGAAACATGAAGAGCCTGAAAAGGTGTGAAAAATATGAAGAACTTCAAAAGGTGTGAAATACATGAGGAGCATGAAACGGTCTGAAAAATAGGAGGAGCATGAACCAGTGTTCAAAAACATGAACAGCCTGAAAAGGTGTGAAAAATATGAAACACTTCAAAAGGTGTCAAAAATATGAGGAGCATGAAACGATCTGAAAAATAGTAGGAGCATGAAGCGGTGTTGAAAAACATGAAGAGCCTGAAAATGTGTGAAAAATATGAAGAGCTTCAAAAGGTGTCAAAAATATGAGGAGCATGAAACGGTCTAAAATATAGGAGGAGCATGCAATGGTGTTGAAAAACAAGAGAGCCTGAAAAAGTGTGAAAAATTTGAAGAGCTTCAACAGGTGTCCAAAATATGAGGATCATGAAACGGTATGAAAAATAGGAGGAGCATGAAGTGGTGTTGAAAAACATGAAGAGCCTGAAAAGGTGTGAAAAATGTGAAGAGCTTCAAAAGGTGTCAAAAATATGTGGAGCATGAAACGGTCTGAAAAATAGGAGGAGCATGAAGTGGTGGTGAAAAACATGAAGAGCCTGAAAAGGTGTGAAAAATATGAATAGCTTCAAAAGGTGTGAAATATAGGAGGAGCATGAAGCGGTGTTCCAAAACATGAAAAGCCTGCAAATGTGTGAAAAATAGGAAGAGCTTCATAAGGTGTAAAAAATATGAGGATCATGAAACAGTCTGAAAAATAGGAGGAGAATGAATCAGTGTTCAAAACATGAAGAGCCTGAAATGGTGTGAAAAATCTGAAGAGGTTCAAAAGTGTGAAAAATATGAAGAGCTTCAAAAGGTGTCAAAAATGAGATGACCATGAAACAGTCTGAAAAATAGGAGGAGCATGAAGTGGTGGTGAAAAACATGAAGAGACTGAAAAGGTGTGAAATATATGAAGAGCTTCAAAAGGTGTCAAAAATATGAGGAGCATGAAAGGGTCAGAAATATAGGAGGAGCATGAAGTGGTGTTGAAACACATGAAGAGCCTGAAAAGGTGTGAAAAATATGAAGAGCTTCAAAATGTGTGAAAAATATGAGAAGCATGAAACGGTCTGAAAAATAGGAGCAGCATGAAGCGGTGTTCAAAAACATTTAGAGCCTGAAAAGGTGTGAAAAATATGAAGAGCTTCAAAAGGTGTCAAAATATGTGGACCATGAAATGGTCTGAAAAATAGGAGGAGCATGAAACAGTGTTGAAATACATGAAGAGCCTGAAAAGGTGTGAAAAATAAGAAGAGTTTCAAAACGTGTCAAAAATATGTGGAGCATGAAACGGTCTAAAAAATAGGAGGAGCATGAAGCGGTGTTGAAAAACATGAAGAACCTGACCAAGTGTGAAAAATATAAAGAGCTTCAAAAGCTGTGAAAAATATGAACATCTTCAAAAGGTGTGAAAAATGAGATGAGCATGAAGCGGTCTGAAATATAGGAGGAGCATGAAGTGTTGTTGAAAAACACGAAGATCCTGAAAAGTTGTGAAATATATGAAGAGCTTCAAAAGGTGTGAAAAATATGAGGAGCATGAAACTGTCTGAAAAATAGGAGGAGCAAGAAGCAGTGTTGAAAAACATGCAGAGCCTGAAAACCTGTGAAATATATGAAGAGTATCAAAAGGTGTGAAAAATATGAAGAGCTTGTAAAGTGGTCAAAAATGAGATGAGCATGAAACATTCTGAAAAATAGAGGAGCATGAAATAGCATTGAAAAACAGGAAGAGCCTGAAAATGTGTGAAATATGTGAAGAGCTTCAAAAGGTGTCAAAAATATGAGGAGCACGAAACGGTCTGAAAAGTAGGAGGAGCTTGAAGCGGTGTTGAAAAACATGAAGAGCCTGAAAAGGTGTGAAAAATACAAAGAGCTTCAAAAGGTGTCAAAAATATGAGGAGCATGAAACGGTCTGAAACATAGGAGGAGCATGAAGTGGTGTTGAAAAATATGAAGTCGCTAAAAAGGTGTGGAAAATATGAAGAGCTTGAAAATGTGTCAAATATATGAGGAGCATGAAACGGTCTGAAAAATAAGAGGAGCATGAAGCGGTGTTCAAAAACATGAAAAGCCTGAAAAGGTGTGAAAAATATAAAGAGCTTCAAAACGTGTGAAATACATGAGGAGCATGAAACGGGCTGTAAAATATGAGAAGCATGAAGTGGTGTTGAAAAACATGAAGAGCCTGAAAAGGTGTGAAAAATATGAAGAGCTTCAAAAGGTGTGAAAGACATGAGGAGCATGAAACTCTCTGAAAAATAGAAGGAGCATGAAGTGATGTTCAAAAACATGAAGAGACTGAAAAGTTGTGAAAAATATGAAGTGCTTCAAAATGTTTCAAAAATATGAGGTGCATGAAACGGTCTGAAAAATAGGAGGAGCCTGAAGCGTTGTTAAAAAACATGAAGAGGCTGAAAAGGTGTGAAAAATATGAAAAGCTTCAAAATGTGTCAAAAATATGAGGAGCATGAAACGTTCTGAAAAATAGGAGGAGCATGAAGAGGTGTTGAAAAACATGAAGATCCTGAAAAGGTGTTCAAAAACATGAAGAGCCTGAAAAGGTGTGAAAAATATGAAGAGATTCAAAATGTGTCAAAAATATGAGCAGTATAAAACGGACAGATAAATCAGAGGAGCATGAGGCGGTGTTGAAAACATAAACAGCCTGAAAATGTGTGAAAAATATGAAGAGCTTCAAAAGGTGTCAAAAATATGAGGAGCATGAAACGGTCTTAAAAATAGGAGGAGGATGAAGCGGTTTTGAAAAACATGAAGAGATTGAAAAGGTGTGAAAAATATGAAGAGCTTCAAAAGGTGTGAAAAATATGAGGAGCATGAAACGGTCTGAAAAATAGGAGGAGCAAGAAGCGGTGTTGAAACACATGAAGAGCCTGAAAAGGTGTGAAAAATATGAAGAGCTTCAAAAGGTGTCAAAAATATGAGGAGCATGACGGTCTGAAAAATATGGGGAGCATGAAGCGGTGTTGAAAAACATGAAGAGCCTGAAAAGGTGTGAAAAATATGAAGAGCTTCAAAAGGTGTCAAAAATATGAGGAGCATGGAACGGTCTGAAAAATAGGAGGAGCATGAAACGGTGATCAAAAACATGGAGAGCCTGAAAAGGTGTGAAAAATATGAAGAACTTCAAAAGGTGTGAAATACATGAGGAGCATGAAACGGTCTGAAAAATAGGAGAAGCATGAAGTGGTGTGGAAAACATGAAGAGCCTAAAAAGGTGTGAAAAATATGAAGAGTTTCAAAAGGTGTGAAATATATGAGGAGTATGAAACTGTCTGAAAAATAGGAGGAGCATGAAGTGGTGTTGAAAAACATGAATAGTCTGAAAAAGTGTGAAGAATACGAAGACTTTCAAAAGGTGTCAAAAATATGAGGTGTATGAAACGGTCTGAAAAATAGGAGGAGCATGAAGCGGTGTTCAAAAACATGAAGAGCCTGAAAAGATGTGAAATATATGAAGAGCTTCAAAAGTTGTGAAAAATATGAAGAGCTTCAAAAGGTGTCAAAAATATGAGGAGCAAGAAACGGTCTAAAAAATAGGAGGAACATGAAGCGGTGTTCAAAAACAAGAAGAGCCTGAAAAGGTGTGAGAAATATGAAGAGCCTCAAAAGGTGTCAAAAATAGGAAGAGCATGAAACGGTCTGAAAAACAGGAGGAGCATGAAGCGGTGTTGAAAAACATGAAGAGACTGAAAACGTGTGAAATACATGAAGAGCTTCAAAAGGTGTCTAAAATATGAGGAGCATGAAACGATCTGAAAAATAGGAGGAGTATGAAGCAGTGTTCAAAAACATGAAAATCCTGAAAAGGTGTGAAAACTATGAAGAGCTTCAAAAGGTATCAAAAATATGAGGAGCATGAAACGGTCTGAAAAATAGGAGGAGCATGAAGCGCTGTTCAAAAACATGAAGCGCCTGAAAAGGTGTGAAAAATATGAAGAGCTTCAAAAGGTGTGAAATATATGAGGAGCTTAAAACGGTCTGAAAAATAGGAGCAGAATATAACGGTGTTCAAAAACATGAAGAGCCTGAAAAGGTGAGAAAAATATGAAGAACTTCAAAAGGTGTGAAATACATGAGGAGCATGAAACGGTCTGAAAAATAGGAGGAGCATGAACCGGTGTTCAAAAACATGAACAGCCTGAAAAGGTGTGAAAAATATGAAACACTTCAAAAGGTGTCAAAAATATGAGGAGCATGAAACGATCTGAAAAATAGTAGGAGCATGAAGCGGTGTTGAAAAACATGAAGAGCCTGAAAATGTGTGAAAAATATGAAGAGCTTCAAAAGGTGTCAAAAATATGAGGAGCATGAAACGGTCTAAAATATAGGAGGAGCATGCAATGGTGTTGAAAAACAAGAGAGCCTGAAAAAGTGTGAAAAATTTGAAGAGCTTCAACAGGTGTCCAAAATATGAGGAGCATGAAATGGTATGAAAAATAGGGGGAGCATGAAGTGGTGTTGAAAAACATGAAGAGCCTGAAAAGGTGTGAAAAATGTGAAGAGCTTCACAAGGTGTCAAAAATATGAGGAGCATGAAACGGTCTGAAAAATAGGAGGAGCATGAAGTGGTGGTGAAAAACATGAAGAGCCTGAAAAGGTGTGAAAAATATGAATAGCTTCAAAAGGTGTGAAATATAGGAGGAGCATGAAGCGGTGTTCCAAAACATGAAAAGCCTGAAAAGGTGTGAAAAATATAAAGAGCCTCAAAACGTGTGAAATACATGAGGAGCATGAAACGGGCTGAAAAATATGAGAAGCATGAAGTGGTGTTGAAAAACATGAAGAGCCTGAAAAGGTGTGAAAAATATGAAGAGCTTCAAAAGGTGTGAAAGACATGAGGAGCATGAAACTCTCTGAAAAATAGAAGGAGCATGAAGTGATGTTCAAAAACATGAAGAGACTGAAAAGTTGTGAAAAATATGAAGAGTATCAAAAGGTGTGAAAAATATGAAGAGCTTCTAAAGTGGTCAAAAATGAGTTGAGCATGAAACATTCTGAAAAATAGAGGGGCATGAAGTAGCATTGAAAAACAGGAAGAGCCTGAAAATGTGTGAAATATATGAAGAGCTTCAAAAGGTGTCAAAAATATGAGGAGCACGAAACGGTCTGAAAAATAGGAGGAGCTTGAAGCATTGTTGCAAAACATGAAGAGCCTGAAAAGGTGTGAAAAATATAAAGAGCTTCAAAAGGTGTCAAAAATATGAGGAGCATGAAACGGTCTGAAACATAGGAGGAGCATGAAGTGGTGTTGAAAAATATGAAGTCGCTAAAAAGGTGTGGAAAATATGAAGAGCTTGAAAATGTGTCAAATATATGAGGAGCATGAAACGGTCTGAAAAATAAGAGGAGCATGAAGCGGTGTTCAAAAACATGAAAAGCCTGAAAAGGTGTGAAAAATATAAAGAGCTTCAAAACGTGTGAAATACATGAGGAGCATGAAACGGGCTGAAAAATATGAGAAGCATGAAGTGGTGTTGAAAAACATGAAGAGCCTGAAAAGGTGTGAAAAATATGAAGAGCTTCAAAAGGTGTGAAAGACATGAGGAGCATGAAACTCTCTGAAAAATAGAAGGAGCATGAAGTGATGTTCAAAACATGAAGAGACTGAAAAGTTGTGAAAAATATGAAGTGCTTCAAAATGTTTCAAAAATATGAGGTGCATGAAACGGTCTGAAAAATAGGAGGAGCCTGAAGCGGTGTTCAAAAACATGAAGAGCCTGAAAAGGTGTGAAAAATATGAAAAGCTTCAAAATGTGTCAAAAATATGAGGAGCATGAAACGTTCTGAAAAATAGGAGGAGCATGAAGAGGTGTTGAAAAACATGAAGATCCTGAAAAGGTGTTCAAAAACATGAAGAGCCTGAAAAGGTGTGAAAAAATATGAAGAGATTCAAAATGTGTCAAAAATATGAGCAGTATAAAACGGACAGATAAATCAGAGGAGCATGAGGCGGTGTTGAAAACATAAACAGCCTGAAAAGGTGTGAAAAATATGAAGAGCTTCAAAAGGTGTGAAAAATATGAGGAGCATGAAACGGTCTGAAAAATAGGAGGAGCAAGAAGCGGTGTTGAAAAACATGAAGAGCCTGAAAAGGTGTGAAAAATATGAAGAGCTTCAAAAGGTGTCAAAAATATGAGGAGCATGACGGTCTGAAAAATATGAGGAGCATGAAGCGGTGTTGAAACACATGAAGAGCCTGAAAAGGTGTGAAAAATATGAAGAGCTTCAAAAGGTGTCAAAAATATGAGGAGCATGGAACGGTCTGAAAAATAGGAGGAGCATGAAGTGGTTTTGAAACACATGAAGAGCCTGAAAAGCTGTGAAAAATATGAAGAGCTTCAAAATGTGTGAAAAATATGAGAAGCATGAAACGGTCTGAAAAATAGGAGGAGCATGAAGAGGTGTTCAAAAACATGAAGAGCCTGAAAAGGGGTGAAAAACATGAAGAGCTTCAAAAGGTGTGAAAAATAAGAAGACCTTCAAAAGGTGTCAAAAATCGATGAGCATGAATGCTCTTAAAAATAGGGGGAGCATGAAACGTTGTTGAAAAACATGAAGAGCCTGAAAACGTGTAAAAAATATGAAGAGCTTCAAAAGATGTGAAAAATATGAACAGCTTCAAAAGGTGTCAAACATGAGATGAGAATGAAGCGGTCTGAAAAAATAGGAGCATGAAGTGGTGTTGAAAAACATGAAGAGCCTGAAAAGGTGTGAAATATATGAAGAGCTTCAAAAGGTATCAAAAATATGAGGAGCATGAAACGATCTGAAAAATAGGAGGAGCATGAAGCGGTGTTCAAAAACATGAAAATCCTGAAAAGGTGTGAAATCTATGAAGAGCTTCAAAAGGTATCAAAAATATGAGGAGCATGAAACAGTCTGAAAAATAGGAGGAGAATGAAACGGTGTTCAAAACATGAAGATCCTGAAAAGGTGTGAAAAATTTGAAGAGCTTCAAAGGTGTGAAAAATATGAAGAGCTTCAAAAGGTGTCAAATATATGAGGAGCATGAAACGGTCTGAAAAATAGGAGGAGCATGAAGCGGTGTTCAAAAACCTGAAGAACCTGAAACGGTGTGAAAAATATGAAGAGCTTCAAAAGGCGTCAAAAATGTGAGGAGCATGAAACGGTCTGAAAAATAGGAGGAACATGAAGCGCTGTTCAAAAACATGAAGCGCCTGAAAAGGTGTGAAAAATATGAAGAGCTTCAAAAGGTGTGAAATATATGAGGAGCTTAAAACGGTCTGAAAAATAGGAGCAGAATATAACGGTGTTCAGAAACATGAAGAGCCTGAAAAGGTGTGAAAAATAGGAAGAACTTCAAAAGTTGTGAAATACATGAGGAGCATGAAACGGTCTGAAAAATAGGAGGAGCATGAACCAGTGTTCAAAAACATGAACAGCCTGAAAAGGTGTGAAAAATATGAAACACTTCAAAAGGTGTCAAAAATATGAGGAGCATGAAACGATCTGAAAAATAGTAGGAGCATGAAGCGGTGTTGAAAAACATGAAGAGCCTGAAAATGTGTGAAAAATATGAAGAGCTTCAAAAGGTGTCAAAAATATGAGGAGCATGAAACGGTCTAAAATATAGGAGGAGCATGCAATGGTGTTGAAAAACAAGAGAGCCTGAAAAAGTGTGAAAAATTTGAAGAGCTTCAACAGGTGTCCAAAATATGAGGATCATGAAACGGTATGAAAAATAGGAGGAGCATGAAGTGGTGTTGAAAAACATGAAGAGCCTGAAAAGGTGTGAAAAATGTGAAGAGCTTCAAAAGGTGTCAAAAATATGTGGAGCATGAAACGGTCTGAAAAATAGGAGGAGCATGAAGTGGTGGTGAAAAACATGAAGAGCCTGAAAAGGTGTGAAAAATATGAATAGCTTCAAAAGGTGTGAAATATAGGAGGAGCATGAAGCGGTGTTCCAAAACATGAAAAGCCTGCAAATGTGTGAAAAATAGGAAGAGCTTCATAAGGTGTAAAAAATATGAGGATCATGAAACAGTCTGAAAAATAGGAGGAGAATGAATCAGTGTTCAAAACATGAAGAGCCTGAAATGGTGTGAAAAATCTGAAGAGGTTCAAAAGTGTGAAAAATATGAAGAGCTTCAAAAGGTGTCAAAAATGAGATGACCATGAAACAGTCTGAAAAATAGGAGGAGCATGAAGTGGTGGTGAAAAACATGAAGAGACTGAAAAGGTGTGAAATATATGAAGAGCTTCAAAAGGTGTCAAAAATATGAGGAGCATGAAAGGGTCAGAAATATAGGAGGAGCATGAAGTGGTGTTGAAACACATGAAGAGCCTGAAAAGGTGTGAAAAATATGAAGAGCTTCAAAATGTGTGAAAAATATGAGAAGCATGAAACGGTCTGAAAAATAGGAGCAGCATGAAGCGGTGTTCAAAAACATTTAGAGCCTGAAAAGGTGTGAAAAATATGAAGAGCTTCAAAAGGTGTCAAAATATGTGGACCATGAAATGGTCTGAAAAATAGGAGGAGCATGAAACAGTGTTGAAATACATGAAGAGCCTGAAAAGGTGTGAAAAATAAGAAGAGTTTCAAAACGTGTCAAAAATATGTGGAGCATGAAACGGTCTAAAAAATAGGAGGAGCATGAAGCGGTGTTGAAAAACATGAAGAACCTGACCAAGTGTGAAAAATATAAAGAGCTTCAAAAGCTGTGAAAAATATGAACATCTTCAAAAGGTGTGAAAAATGAGATGAGCATGAAGCGGTCTGAAATATAGGAGGAGCATGAAGTGTTGTTGAAAAACACGAAGATCCTGAAAAGTTGTGAAATATATGAAGAGCTTCAAAAGGTGTGAAAAATATGAGGAGCATGAAACTGTCTGAAAAATAGGAGGAGCAAGAAGCAGTGTTGAAAAACATGCAGAGCCTAAAAACCTGTGAAATATATGAAGAGTATCAAAAGGTGTGAAAAATATGAAGAGCTTGTAAAGTGGTCAAAAATGAGATGAGCATGAAACATTCTGAAAAATAGAGGAGCATGAAATAGCATTGAAAAACAGGAAGAGCCTGAAAATGTGTGAAATATGTGAAGAGCTTCAAAAGGTGTCAAAAATATGAGGAGCACGAAACGGTCTGAAAAGTAGGAGGAGCTTGAAGCGGTGTTGAAAAACATGAAGAGCCTGAAAAGGTGTGAAAAATACAAAGAGCTTCAAAAGGTGTCAAAAATATGAGGAGCATGAAACGGTCTGAAACATAGGAGGAGCATGAAGTGGTGTTGAAAAATATGAAGTCGCTAAAAAGGTGTGGAAAATATGAAGAGCTTGAAAATGTGTCAAATATATGAGGAGCATGAAACGGTCTGAAAAATAAGAGGAGCATGAAGCGGTGTTCAAAAACATGAAAAGCCTGAAAAGGTGTGAAAAATATAAAGAGCTTCAAAACGTGTGAAATACATGAGGAGCATGAAACGGGCTGTAAAATATGAGAAGCATGAAGTGGTGTTGAAAAACATGAAGAGCCTGAAAAGGTGTGAAAAATATGAAGAGCTTCAAAAGGTGTGAAAGACATGAGGAGCATGAAACTCTCTGAAAAATAGAAGGAGCATGAAGTGATGTTCAAAAACATGAAGAGACTGAAAAGTTGTGAAAAATATGAAGTGCTTCAAAATGTTTCAAAAATATGAGGTGCATGAAACGGTCTGAAAAATAGGAGGAGCCTGAAGCGTTGTTAAAAAACATGAAGAGGCTGAAAAGGTGTGAAAAATATGAAAAGCTTCAAAATGTGTCAAAAATATGAGGAGCATGAAACGTTCTGAAAAATAGGAGGAGCATGAAGAGGTGTTGAAAAACATGAAGATCCTGAAAAGGTGTTCAAAAACATGAAGAGCCTGAAAAGGTGTGAAAAATATGAAGAGATTCAAAATGTGTCAAAAATATGAGCAGTATAAAACGGACAGATAAATCAGAGGAGCATGAGGCGGTGTTGAAAACATAAACAGCCTGAAAATGTGTGAAAAATATGAAGAGCTTCAAAAGGTGTCAAAAATATGAGGAGCATGAAACGGTCTTAAAAATAGGAGGAGGATGAAGCGGTTTTGAAAAACATGAAGAGATTGAAAAGGTGTGAAAAATATGAAGAGCTTCAAAAGGTGTGAAAAATATGAGGAGCATGAAACGGTCTGAAAAATAGGAGGAGCAAGAAGCGGTGTTGAAACACATGAAGAGCCTGAAAAGGTGTGAAAAATATGAAGAGCTTCAAAAGGTGTCAAAAATATGAGGAGCATGACGGTCTGAAAAATATGGGGAGCATGAAGCGGTGTTGAAAAACATGAAGAGCCTGAAAAGGTGTGAAAAATATGAAGAGCTTCAAAAGGTGTCAAAAATATGAGGAGCATGGAACGGTCTGAAAAATAGGAGGAGCATGAAACGGTGATCAAAAACATGGAGAGCCTGAAAAGGTGTGAAAAATATGAAGAACTTCAAAAGGTGTGAAATACATGAGGAGCATGAAACGGTCTGAAAAATAGGAGAAGCATGAAGTGGTGTGGAAAACATGAAGAGCCTAAAAAGGTGTGAAAAATATGAAGAGTTTCAAAAGGTGTGAAATATATGAGGAGTATGAAACTGTCTGAAAAATAGGAGGAGCATGAAGTGGTGTTGAAAAACATGAATAGTCTGAAAAAGTGTGAAGAATACGAAGACTTTCAAAAGGTGTCAAAAATATGAGGTGTATGAAACGGTCTGAAAAATAGGAGGAGCATGAAGCGGTGTTCAAAAACATGAAGAGCCTGAAAAGATGTGAAATATATGAAGAGCTTCAAAAGTTGTGAAAAATATGAAGAGCTTCAAAAGGTGTCAAAAATATGAGGAGCAAGAAACGGTCTAAAAAATAGGAGGAACATGAAGCGGTGTTCAAAAACAAGAAGAGCCTGAAAAGGTGTGAGAAATATGAAGAGCCTCAAAAGGTGTCAAAAATAGGAAAAGCATGAAACGGTCTGAAAAACAGGAGGAGCATGAAGCGGTGTTGAAAAACATGAAGAGACTGAAAAGGTGTGAAATACATGAAGAGCTTCAAAAGGTATCAAAAATATGAGGAGCATGAAACGGTCTGAAAAATAGGAGGAGCATGAAGCGCTGTTCAAAAACATGAAGCGCCTGAAAAGGTGTGAAAAATATGAAGAGCTTCAAAAGGTGTGAAATATATGAGGAGCTTAAAACGGTCTGAAAAATAGGAGCAGAATATAACGGTGTTCAAAAACATGAAGAGCCTGAAAAGGTGAGAAAAATATGAAGAACTTCAAAAGGTGTGAAATACATGAGGAGCATGAAACGGTCTGAAAAATAGGAGGAGCATGAACCGGTGTTCAAAAACATGAACAGCCTGAAAAGGTGTGAAAAATATGAAACACTTCAAAAGGTGTCAAAAATATGAGGAGCATGAAACGATCTGAAAAATAGTAGGAGCATGAAGCGGTGTTGAAAAACATGAAGAGCCTGAAAATGTGTGAAAAATATGAAGAGCTTCAAAAGGTGTCAAAAATATGAGGAGCATGAAACGGTCTAAAATATAGGAGGAGCATGCAATGGTGTTGAAAAACAAGAGAGCCTGAAAAAGTGTGAAAAATTTGAAGAGCTTCAACAGGTGTCCAAAATATGAGGAGCTTGAAATGGTATGAAAAATAGGGGGAGCATGAAGTGGTGTTGAAAAACATGAAGAGCCTGAAAAGGTGTGAAAAATGTGAAGAGCTTCACAAGGTGTCAAAAATATGAGGAGCATGAAACGGTCTGAAAAATAGGAGGAGCATGAAGTGGTGGTGAAAAACATGAAGAGCCTGAAAAGGTGTGAAAAATATGAATAGCTTCAAAAGGTGTGAAATATAGGAGGAGCATGAAGCGGTGTTCCAAAACATGAAAAGCCTGAAAAGGTGTGAAAAATATAAAGAGCCTCAAAACGTGTGAAATACAGGAGGAGCATGAAACGGGCTGAAAAATATGAGAAGCATGAAGTGGTGTTGAAAAACATGAAGAGCCTGAAAAGGTGTGAAAAATATGAAGAGCTTCAAAAGGTGTGAAAGACATGAGGAGCATGAAACTCTCTGAAAAATAGAAGGAGCATGAAGTGATGTTCAAAAACATGAAGAGACTGAAAAGTTGTGAAAAATATGAAGAGTATCAAAAGGTGTGAAAAATATGAAGAGCTTCTAAAGTGGTCAAAAATGAGTTGAGCATGAAACATTCTGAAAAATAGAGGGGCATGAAGTAGCATTGAAAAACAGGAAGAGCCTGAAAATGTGTGAAATATATGAAGAGCTTCAAAAGGTGTCAAAAATATGAGGAGCCCGAAACGGTCTGAAAAATAGGAGGAGCTTGAAGCATTGTTGCAAAACATGAAGAGCCTGAAAAGGTGTGAAAAATATAAAGAGCTTCAAAAGGTGTCAAAAATATGAGGAGCATGAAACGGTCTGAAACATAGGAGGAGCATGAAGTGGTGTTGAAAAATATGAAGTCGCTAAAAAGGTGTGGAAAATATGAAGAGCTTGAAAATGTGTCAAATATATGAGGAGCATGAAACGGTCTGAAAAATAAGAGGAGCATGAAGCGGTGTTCAAAAACATGAAAAGCCTGAAAAGGTGTGAAAAATATAAAGAGCTTCAAAACGTGTGAAATACATGAGGAGCATGAAACGGGCTGAAAAATATGAGAAGCATGAAGTGGTGTTGAAAAACATGAAGAGCCTGAAAAGGTGTGAAAAATATGAAGAGCTTCAAAAGGTGTGAAAGACATGAGGAGCATGAAACTCTCTGAAAAATAGAAGGAGCATGAAGTGATGTTCAAAACATGAAGAGACTGAAAAGTTGTGAAAAATATGAAGTGCTTCAAAATGTTTCAAAAATATGAGGTGCATGAAACGGTCTGAAAAATAGGAGGAGCATGAAGCGGTGTTCAAAAACATGAAGAGCCTGAAAAGGTGTGAAAAATATGAAAAGCTTCAAAATGTGTCAAAAATATGAGGAGCATGAAACGTTCTGAAAAATAGGAGGAGCATGAAGAGGTGTTGAAAAACATGAAGATCCTGAAAAGGTGTTCAAAAACATGAAGAGCCTGAAAAGGTGTGAAAAAATATGAAGAGATTCAAAATGTGTCAAAAATATGAGCAGTATAAAACGGACAGATAAATCAGAGGAGCATGAGGCGGTGTTGAAAACATAAACAGCCTGAAAAGGTGTGAAAAATATGAAGAGCTTCAAAAGGTGTGAAAAATATGAGGAGCATGAAACGGTCTGAAAAATAGGAGGAGCAAGAAGCGGTGTTGAAAAACATGAAGAGCCTGAAAAGGTGTGAAAAATATGAAGAGCTTCAAAAGGTGTCAAAAATATGAGGAGCATGACGGTCTGAAAAATATGAGGAGCATGAAGCGGTGTTGAAACACATGAAGAGCCTGAAAAGGTGTGAAAAATATGAAGAGCTTCAAAAGGTGTCAAAAATATGAGGAGCATGGAACGGTCTGAAAAATAGGAGGAGCATGAAGTGGTTTTGAAAGACATGAAGAGCCTGAAAAGCTGTGAAAAATATGAAGAGCTTCAAAATGTGTGAAAAATATGAGAAGCATGAAACGGTCTGAAAAATAGGAGGAGCATGAAGAGGTGTTCAAAAACATGAAGAGCCTGAAAAGGGGTGAAAAACATGAAGAGCTTCAAAAGGTGTGAAAAATAAGAAGACCTTCAAAAGGTGTCAAAAATCGATGAGCATGAATGCTCTTAAAAATAGGGGGAGCATGAAACGTTGTTGAAAAACATGAAGAGCCTGAAAACGTGTAAAAAATATGAAGAGCTTCAAAAGATGTGAAAAATATGAACAGCTTCAAAAGGTGTCAAACATGAGATGAGAATGAAGCGGTCTGAAAAAATAGGAGCATGAAGTGGTGTTGAAAAACATGAAGAGCCTGAAAAGGTGTGAAATATATGAAGAGCTTCAAAAGGTATCAAAAATATGAGGAGCATGAAACGATCTGAAAAATAGGAGGAGCATGAAGCGGTGTTCAAAAACATGAAAATCCTGAAAAGGTGTGAAATCTATGAAGAGCTTCAAAAGGTATCAAAAATATGAGGAGCATGAAACAGTCTGAAAAATAGGAGGAGAATGAAACGGTGTTCAAAACATGAAGATCCTGAAAAGGTGTGAAAAATTTGAAGAGCTTCAAAGGTGTGAAAAATATGAAGAGCTTCAAAAGGTGTCAAAAATGAGATGAGCATGAATCAGTCTGAAAAATAGGAGGAGAGTGAAGTGGTGGTGAAAAACTTGAAGAGCCTGAAAAGGTGTGAAATATATGAAGAGTTTCAAAAGGTGTCAAATATATGAGGAGCATGAAACGGTCTGAAAAATAGGAGGAGCATGAAGCGGTGTTCAAAAACCTGAAGAACCTGAAACGGTGTGAAAAATATGAAGAGCTTCAAAAGGCGTCAAAAATGTGAGGAGCATGAAACGGTCTGAAAAATAGGAGGAACATGAAGCGCTGTTCAAAAACATGAAGCGCCTGAAAAGGTGTGAAAAATATGAAGAGCTTCAAAAGGTGTGAAATATATGAGGAGCTTAAAACGGTCTGAAAAATAGGAGCAGAATATAACGGTGTTCAGAAACATGAAGAGCCTGAAAAGGTGTGAAAAATATGAAGAACTTCAAAAGGTGTGAAATACATGAGGAGCATGAAACGGTCTGAAAAATAGGAGGAGCATGAACCGGTGTTTAAAAACATGAACAGCCTGAAAAGGTGTGAAAAATATGAAACACTTCAAAAGGTGTCAAAAATATGAGGAGCATGAAACGATCTGAAAAATAGTAGGAGCATGAAGCGGTGTTGAAAAACATGAAGAGCCTGAAAATGTGTGAAAAATATGAAGAGCTTCAAAAGGTGTCAAAAATATGAGGAGCATGAAACGGTCTAAAATATAGGAGGAGCATGCAATGGTGTTGAAAAACAAGAGAGCCTGAAAAAGTGTGAAAAATTTGAAGAGCTTCAACAGGTGTCCAAAATATGAGGATCATGAAACGGTATGAAAAATAGGAGGAGCATGAAGTGGTGTTGAAAAACATGAAGAGCCTGAAAAGGTGTGAAAAATGTGAAGAGCTTCAAAAGGTGTCAAAAATATGTGGAGCATGAAACGGTCTGAAAAATAGGAGGAGCATGAAGTGGTGGTGAAAAACATGAAGAGCCTGAAAAGGTGTGAAAAATATGAATAGCTTCAAAAGGTGTGAAATATAGGAGGAGCATGAAGCGGTGTTCCAAAACATGAAAAGCCTGCAAATGTGTGAAAAATAGGAAGAGCTTCATAAGGTGTAAAAAATATGAGGATCATGAAACAGTCTGAAAAATAGGAGGAGAATGAATCAGTGTTCAAAACATGAAGAGCCTGAAATGGTGTGAAAAATCTGAAGAGGTTCAAAAGTGTGAAAAATATGAAGAGCTTCAAAAGGTGTCAAAAATGAGATGACCATGAAACAGTCTGAAAAATAGGAGGAGCATGAAGTGGTGGTGAAAAACATGAAGAGACTGAAAAGGTGTGAAATATATGAAGAGCTTCAAAAGGTGTCAAAAATATGAGGAGCATGAAAGGGTCAGAAATATAGGAGGAGCATGAAGTGGTGTTGAAACACATGAAGAGCCTGAAAAGGTGTGAAAAATATGAAGAGCTTCAAAATGTGTGAAAAATATGAGAAGCATGAAACGGTCTGAAAAATAGGAGCAGCATGAAGCGGTGTTCAAAAACATTTAGAGCCTGAAAAGGTGTGAAAAATATGAAGAGCTTCAAAAGGTGTCAAAATATGTGGACCATGAAATGGTCTGAAAAATAGGAGGAGCATGAAACAGTGTTGAAATACATGAAGAGCCTGAAAAGGTGTGAAAAATAAGAAGAGTTTCAAAACGTGTCAAAAATATGTGGAGCATGAAACGGTCTAAAAAATAGGAGGAGCATGAAGCGGTGTTGAAAAACATGAAGAACCTGACCAAGTGTGAAAAATATAAAGAGCTTCAAAAGCTGTGAAAAATATGAACATCTTCAAAAGGTGTGAAAAATGAGATGAGCATGAAGCGGTCTGAAATATAGGAGGAGCATGAAGTGTTGTTGAAAAACACGAAGATCCTGAAAAGTTGTGAAATATATGAAGAGCTTCAAAAGGTGTGAAAAATATGAGGAGCATGAAACTGTCTGAAAAATAGGAGGAGCAAGAAGCAGTGTTGAAAAACATGCAGAGCCTGAAAACCTGTGAAATATATGAAGAGTATCAAAAGGTGTGAAAAATATGAAGAGCTTGTAAAGTGGTCAAAAATGAGATGAGCATGAAACATTCTGAAAAATAGAGGAGCATGAAATAGCATTGAAAAACAGGAAGAGCCTGAAAATGTGTGAAATATGTGAAGAGCTTCAAAAGGTGTCAAAAATATGAGGAGCACGAAACGGTCTGAAAAGTAGGAGGAGCTTGAAGCGGTGTTGAAAAACATGAAGAGCCTGAAAAGGTGTGAAAAATATAAAGAGCTTCAAAAGGTGTCAAAAATATGAGGAGCATGAAACGGTCTGAAACATAGGAGGAGCATGAAGTGGTGTTGAAAAATATGAAGTCGCTATAAAGGTGTGGAAAATATGAAGAGCTTGAAAATGTGTCAAATATATGAGGAGCATGAAACGGTCTGAAAAATAAGAGGAGCATGAAGCGGTGTTCAAAAACATGAAAAGCCTGAAAAGGTGTGAAAAATATAAAGAGCTTCAAAACGTGTGAAATACATGAGGAGCATGAAACGGGCTGAAAAATATGAGAAGCATGAAGTGGTGTTGAAAAACATGAAGAGCCTGAAAAGGTGTGAAAAATATGAAGAGCTTCAAAAGGTGTGAAAGACATGAGGAGCATGAAACTCTCTGAAAAATAGAAGGAGCATGAAGTGATGTTCAAAAACATGAAGAGACTGAAAAGTTGTGAAAAATATGAAGTGCTTCAAAATGTTTCAAAAATATGAGGTGCATGAAACGGTCTGAAAAATAGGAGGAGCATGAAGCGGTGTTAAAAAACATGAAGAGGCTGAAAAGGTGTGAAAAATATGAAAAGCTTCAAAATGTGTCAAAAATATGAGGAGCATGAAACGTTCTGAAAAATAGGAGGAGCATGAAGAGGTGTTGAAAAACATGAAGATCCTGAAAAGGTGTTCAAAAACATGAAGAGCCTGAAAAGGTGTGAAAAATATGAAGAGATTCAAAATGTGTCAAAAATATGAGCAGTATAAAACGGACAGATAAATCAGAGGAGCATGAGGCGGTGTTGAAAACATAAACAGCCTGAAAATATGTGAAAAATATGAAGAGCTTCAAAAGGTGTCAAAAATATGAGGAGCATGAAACGGTCTTAAAAATAGGAGGAGGATGAAGCGGTTTTGAAAAACATGAAGAGATTGAAAAGGTGTGAAAAATATGAAGAGCTTCAAAAGGTGTGAAAAATATGAGGAGCATGAAACGGTCTGAAAAATAGGAGGAGCAAGAAGCGGTGTTGAAACACATGAAGAGCCTGAAAAGGTGTGAAAAATATGAAGAGCTTCAAAAGGTGTCAAAAATATGAGGAGCATGACGGTCTGAAAAATATGGGGAGCATGAAGCGGTGTTGAAAAACATGAAGAGCCTGAAAAGGTGTGAAAAATATGAAGAGCTTCAAAAGGTGTCAAAAATATGAGGAGCATGGAACGGTCTGAAAAATAGGAGGAGCATGAAACGGTGATCAAAAACATGGAGAGCCTGAAAAGGTGTGAAAAATATGAAGAACTTCAAAAGGTGTGAAATACATGAAGAGCATGAAACGGTCTGAAAAATAGGAGAAGCATGAAGTGGTGTGGAAAACATGAAGAGCCTAAAAAGGTGTGAAAAATATGAAGAGTTTCAAAAGGTGTGAAATATATGAGGAGTATGAAACTCTCTGAAAAATAGGAGGAGCATGAAGTGGTGTTGAAAAACATGAATAGTCTGAAAAAGTGTGAAGAATACGAAGACTTTCAAAAGGTGTCAAAAATATGAGGTGTATGAAACGGTCTGAAAAATAGGAGGAGCATGAAGCGGTGTTCAAAAACATGAAGAGCCTGAAAAGATGTGAAATATATGAAGAGCTTCAAAAGTTGTGAAAAATATGAAGAGCTTCAAAAGGTGTCAAAAATATGAGGAGCAAGAAACGGTCTAAAAAATAGGAGGAACATGAAGCGGTGTTCAAAAACAAGAAGAGCCTGAAAAGGTGTGAGAAATATGAAGAGCCTCAAAAGGTGTCAAAAATAGGAAGAGCATGAAACGGTCTGAAAAACAGGAGGAGCATGAAGCGGTGTTGAAAAACATGAAGAGACTGAAAAGGTGTGAAATATATGAAGAGCTTCAAAAGGTGTCTAAAATATGAGGAGCATGAAACGATCTGAAAAATAGGAGGAGTATGAAGCGGTGTTCAAAAACATGAAAATCCTGAAAAGGTGTGAAAACTATGAAGAGCTTCAAAAGGTATCAAAAATATGAGGAGCATGAAACAGTCTGAAAAATAGGAGGAGCATGAAACGGTGTTCAAAACATGAAGATCCTGAAAAGGTGTGAAAAATCTGAAGAGCTTCAAAGGTGTGAAAAATACGAAGAGCTTCAAAAGGTGTCAAAAATGTGATGAGCATGAATCAGTCTGAAAAATAGGAGGAGAATGAAGTGGTGGTGAAAAACTTGAAGAGCCTGAAAAGGTGTGAAATATATGAAGAGTTTCAAAAGGTGTCAAATATATGAGGAGCATGAAACGGTCTGAAAAATAGGAGGAGCATGAAGCGGTGTTCAAAATCCTGAAGAACCTGAAACGGTGTGAAAAATATGAAGAGCTTCAAAAGGCGTCAAAAATGTGAGGAGCATGAAACGGTCTGAAAAATAGGAGGAACATGAAGCGCTGTTCAAAAACATGAAGCGCCTGAAAAGGTGTGAAAAATATGAAGAGCTTCAAAAGGTGTGAAATATATGAGGAGCTTAAAACGGTCTGAAAAATAGGAGAAGAATATAACGGTGTTCAAAAACATGAAGAGCCTGAAAAGGTGAGAAAAATATGAAGAACTTCAAAAGGTGTGAAATACATGAGGAGCATGAAACGGTCTGAAAAATAGGAGGAGCATGAACCGGTGTTCAAAAACATGAACAGCCTGAAAAGGTGTGAAAAATATGAAACACTTCAAAAGGTGTCAAAAATATGAGGAGCATGAAACGATCTGAAAAATAGTAGGAGCATGAAGCGGTGTTGAAAAACATGAAGAGCCTGAAAATGTGTGAAAAATATGAAGAGCTTCAAAAGGTGTCAAAAATATGAGGAGCATGAAACGGTCTAAAATATAGGAGGAGCATGCAATGGTGTTGAAAAACAAGAGAGCCTGAAAAAGTGTGAAAATTTGAGGAGCTTCAACAGGTGTCCAAAATATGAGGAGCATGAAATGGTATGAAAAATAGGGGGAGCATGAAGTGGTGTTGAAAAACAGGAAGAGCCTGAAAAGATGTGAAAAATGTGAAGAGCTTCAAAAGGTGTCAAAAATATGAGGAGCATGAAACGGTCTGAAAAATAGGAGGAGCATGAAGTGGTGGTGAAAAACATGAAGAGCCTGAAAAGGTGTGAAAAATATGAATAGCTTCAAAAGGTGTGAAATATAGGAGGAGCATGAAGCGGTGTTCCAAAACATGAAAAGCCTGAAAAGGTGTGAAAAATATAAAGAGCTTCAAAACGTGTGAAATACAGGAGGAGCATGAAACGGGCTGAAAAATATGAGAAGCATGAAGTGGTGTTGAAAAACATGAAGAGCCTGAAAAGGTGTGAAAAATATGAAGAGCTTCAAAAGGTGTGAAAGACATGAGGAGCATGAAACTCTCTGAAAAATAGAAGGAGCATGAAGTGATGTTCAAAAACATGAAGAGACTGAAAAGTTGTGAAAAATATGAAGAGTATCAAAAGGTGTGAAAAATATGAAGAGCTTCTAAAGTGGTCAAAAATGAGTTGAGCATGAAACATTCTGAAAAATAGAGGGGCATGAAGTAGCATTGAAAAACAGGAAGAGCCTGAAAATGTGTGAAATATATGAAGAGCTTCAAAAGGTGTCAAAAATATGAGGAGCACGAAACGGTCTGAAAAATAGGAGGAGCTTGAAGCATTGTTGCAAAACATGAAGAGCCTGAAAAGGTGTGAAAAATATAAAGAGATTCAAAAGGTGTCAAAAATATGAGGAGCATGAAACGGTCTGAAACATAGGAGGAGCATGAAGTGGTGTTGAAAAATATGAAGTCGCTAAAAAGGTGTGGAAAATATGAAGAGCTTGAAAATGTGTCAAATATAGGAGGAGCATGAAACGGTCTGAAATATAAGAGGAGCATGAAGCGGTGTTCAAAAACATGAAAAGCCTGAAAAGGTGTGAAAAATATAAAGAGCTTCAAAACGTGTGAAATACATGAGGAGCATGAAACGGGCTGAAAAATATGAGAAGCATGAAGTGGTGTTGAAAAACATGAAGAGACTGAAAAGGTGTGAAAAATATGAAGAGCTTCAAAAGGTGTGAAAGACATCAGGAGCATGAAACTCTCTGAAAAATAGAAGGAGCATGAAGTGATGTTCAAAAACATGAAGAGACTGAAAAGTTGTGAAAAATATGAAGTGCTTCAAAATGTTTCAAAAATATGAGGTGCATGAAACGGTCTGAAAAATAGGAGGAGCATGAAGCGGTGTTCAAAAACATGAAGAGCCTGAAAAGGTGTGAAAAATATGAAAAGCTTCAAAATGTGTCAAAAATATGAGGAGCATGAAACGTTCTGAAAAATAGGAGGAGCATGAAGAGGTGTTGAAAAACATGAAGATCCTGAAAAGGTGTTCAAAAACATGAAGAGTCTGAAAAGCTGTGAAAAATATGAAGAGATTCAAAATGTGTCAAAAATATGAGCAGTATAAAACGGACAGATAAATCAGAGGAGCATGAGGCGGTGTTGAAAACATAAACAGCCTGAAAAGGTGTGAAAAATATGAAGAGCTTCAAAAGGTGTGAAAAATATGAGGAGCATGAAACGGTCTGAAAAATAGGAGGAGCAAGAAGCGGTGTTGAAAAACATGAAGAGCCTGAAAAGGTGTGAAAAATATGAAGAGCTTCAAAAGGTGTCAAAAATATGAGGAGCATGACGGTCTGAAAAATATGAGGAGCATGAAGCGGTGTTGAAACACATGAAGAGCCTGAAAAGGTGTGAAAAATATGAAGAGCTTCAAAAGGTGTCAAAAATATGAGGAGCATGGAACGGTCTGAAAAATAGGAGGAGCATGAAGTGGTTTTGAAACACATGAAGAGCCTGAAAAGGTGTGAAAAATATGAAGAGCTTCAAAATGTGTGAAAAATATGAGAAGCATGAAACGGTCTGAAAAATAGGAGCAGCATGAAGCGGTGTTCAAAAACATTTAGAGCCTGAAAAGGTGTGAAAAATATGAAGAGCTTTAAAAGGTGTCAAAATATGTGGACCATGAAATGGTCTGAAAAATAGGAGGAGCATGAAACGGTGTTGAAATACATGAAGAGCCTGAAAAGGTGTGAAAAATAAGAAGAGTTTCAAAACGTGTCAAAAATATGTGGAGCATGAAACGGTCTAAAAAATAGGAGGAGCATGAAGCGGTGTTGAAAAACATGAAGAACCTGACCAAGTGTGAAAAATATAAAGAACTTCAAAAGCTGTGAAAAATATGAACATCTTCAAAAGGTGTGAAAAATGAGATGAGCATGAAGCGGTCTGAAATATAGGAGGAGCGTGAAGTGTTGTTGAAAAACACGAAGATCCTGAAAAGTTGTGAAATATATGAAGGGCTTCAAAAGGTGTGAAAAATATGAGGAGCATGAAACTGTCTGAAAAATAGGAGGAGCAAGAAGCAGTGTTGAAAAACATGAAGAGCCTGAAAACCTGTGAAATATATGAAGAGTATCAAAAGGTGTGAAAAATATGAAGAGCTTGTAAAGTGGTCAAAAATGACATGAGCATGAAACATTCTGAAAAATAGAGGGGCAAGAAATAGCATTGAAAAACAGGAAGAGCCTGAAAATGTGTGAAATATATGAAGAGCTTCAAAAGGTGTCAAAAATATGAGGAGCACGAAACGGTCTGAAAAATAGGAGGAGCTTGAAGCGGTGTTGAAAAACATGAAGAGCCTGAAAAGGTGTGAAAAATATAAAGAGCTTCAAAAGGTGTCAAAAATATGAGGAGCATGAAACGGTCTGAAACATAGGAGGAGCATGAAGTGGTGTTGAAAAATATGAAGTCGCTAAAAAGGTGTGGAAAATATGAAGAGCTTGAAAATGTGTCAAATATATGAGGAGCATGAAACGGTCTGAAAAATAAGAGGAGCATGAAGCGGTGTTCAAAAACATGAAAAGCCTGAAAAGGTGTGAAAAATATAAAGAGCTTCAAAACGTGTGAAATACATGAGGAGCATGAAACGGGCTGAAAAATATGAGAAGCATGAAGTGGTGTTGAAAAACATGAAGAGCCTGAAAAGGTGTGAAAAATATGAAGAGCTTCAAAAGGTGTGAAAGACATGAGGAGCATGAAACTCTCTGAAAAATAGAAGGAGCATGAAGTGATGTTCAAAAACATGAAGAGACTGAAAAGTTGTGAAAAATATGAAGTGCTTCAAAATGTTTCAAAAATATGAGGTGCATGAAACGGTCTGAAAAATAGGAGGAGCTTGAAGCGGTGTTAAAAAACATGAAGAGGCTGAAAAGGTGTGAAAAATATGAAAAGCTTCAAAATGTGTCAAAAATATGAGGAGCATGAAACGTTCTGAAAAATAGGAGGAGCATGAAGTGGTGTTGAAAAACATGAAGATCCTGAAAAGGTGTTCAAAAACATGAAGAGCCTGAAAAGGTGTGAAAAATATGAAGAGATTCAAAATGTGTCAAAAATATGAGCAGTATAAAACGGACAGATAAATCAGAGGAGCATGAGGCGGTGTTGAAAACATAAACAGCCTGAAAATGTGTGAAAAATATGAAGAGCTTCAAAAGGTGTCAAAAATATGAGGAGCATGAAACGGTCTTAAAAATAGGAGGAGGATGAAGCGGTTTTGAAAAACATGAAGAGCCTGAAAAGGTGTGAAAAATATGAAGAGGTTCAAAAGGTGTGAAAAATATGAGGAGCATGAAACGGTCTGAAAAATAGGAGGAGCAAGAAGCGGTGTTGAAAAACATGAAGAGCCTGAAAAGGTGTGAAAAATATGAAGAGCTTCAAAAGGTGTCAAAAATATGAGGGCATGACGGTCTGAAAAATATGGGGAGCATGAAGCGGTGTTGAAAAACATGAAGAGCCTGAAAAGGTGTGAAAAATATGAAGAGCTTCAAAAGGTGTCAAAAATATGAGGAGCATGGAACGGTCTGAAAAATAGGAGGAGCATGAAACGGTGATCAAAAACATGGAGAGCCTGAAAAGGTGTGAAAAATATGAAGAAATTCAAAAGGTGTGAAATACATGAGGAGCATGAAACGGTCTGAAAAATAGGAGAAGCATGAAGTGGTGTGGAAAACATGAAGAGCCTAAAAAGGTGTGAAAAATATGAAGAGTTTCAAAAGGTGTGAAATATATGAGGAGTATGAAACTCTCTGAAAAATAGGAGGAGCATGAAGTGGTGTTGAAAAACATGAATAGTCTGAAAAAGTGTGAAGAATACGAAGACTTTCAAAAGGTGTCAAAAATATGAGGTGTATGAAACGGTCTGAAAAATAGAAGGAGCATGAAGCGGTGTTCAAAAACATGAAGAGCCTGAAAAGATGTGAAATATATGAAGAGCTTCAAAAGTTGTGAAAAATATGAAGAGCTTCAAAAGGTGTCAAAAATATGAGGAGCAAGAAACGGTCTAAAAAATAGGAGGAACATGAAGCGGTATTCAAAAACAGGAAGAGCCTGAAAAGGTGTGAGAAATATGAAGAGCCTCAAAAGGTGTCAAAAATAGGAAGACCATGAAACGGTCTGAAAAACAGGAGGAGCATGAAGCGGTGTTGAAAAACATGAAGAGACTGAAAAGGTGTGAAATATATGAAGAGCTTCAAAAGGTGTCTAAAATATGAGGAGCATGAAACGATCTGAAAAATAGGAGGAGCATGAAGCGGTGTTCAAAAACATGAAAATCCTGAAAAGGTGTGAAAACTATGAAGAGCTTCAAAAGGTATCAAAAATATGAGGAGCATGAAACAGTCTGAAAAATAGGAGGAGAATGAAACGGTGTTCAAAACATGAAGATCCTGAAAAGGTGTGAAAAATCTGAAGAGCTTCAAAGGTGTGAAAAATACGAAGAGCTTCAAAAGGTGTCAAAAATGAGATGAGCATGAATCAGTCTGAAAAATAGGAGGAGAATGAAGTGGTGGTGAAAAACTTGAAGAGCCTGAAAAGGTGTGAAATATATGAAGAGTTTCAAAAGGTGTCAAATATATGAGGAGCATGAAACGGTCTGAAAAATAGGAGGAGCATGAAGCGGTGTTCAAAAACCTGAAGAACCTGAAACGGTGTGAAAAATATGAAGAGCTTCAAAAGGCGTCAAAAATGTGAGGAGCATGAAACGGTCTGAAAAATAGGAGGAACATGAAGCGCTGTTCAAAAACATGAAGCGCCTGAAAAGGTGTGAAAAATATGAAGAGCTTCAAAAGGTGTGAAATATATGAGGAGCTTAAAACGGTCTGAAAAATAGGAGCAGAATATAACGGTGTTCAAAAACATGAAGAGCCTGAAAAGGTGAGAAAAATATGAAGAACTTCAAAAGGTGTGAAATACATGAGGAACATGAAACGGGCTGAAAAATATGAGAAGCATGAAGTGGTGTTGAAAAACATGAAGAGCCTGAAAAGGTGTGAAAAATATGAAGAGCTTCAAAAGGTGTGAAAGACATGAGGAGCATGAAACTCTCTGAAAAATAGAAGGAGCATGAAGTGATGTTCAAAAACATGAAGAGACTGAAAAGTTGTGAAAAATATGAAGAGTATCAAAAGGTGTGAAAAATATGAAGAGCTTCTAAAGTGGTCAAAAATGAGTTGAGCATGAAACATTCTGAAAAATAGAGGGGCATGAAGTAGCATCGAAAAACAGGAAGAGCCTGAAAATGTGTGAAATATATGAAGAGCTTCAAAAGGTGTCAAAAATATGAGGAGCACGAAACGGTCTGAAAAATAGGAGGAGCTTGAAGCATTGTTGCAAAACATGAAGAGCCTGAAAAGGTGTGAAAAATATAAAGAGCTTTAAAAGGTGTCAAAAATATGAGGAGCATGAAACGGTCTGAAACATAGGAGGAGCATGAAGTGGTGTTGAAAAATATGAAGTCGCTAAAAAGGTGTGGAAAATATGAAGAGCTTGAAAATGTGTCAAATATATGAGGAGCATGAAACGGTCTGAAAAATAAGAGGAGCATGAAGCGGTGTTCAAAAACATGAAAAGCCTGAAAAGGTGTGAAAAATATAAAGAGCTTCAAAACGTGTGAAATACATGAGGAGCATGAAACGGGCTGAAAAATATGAGAAGCATGAAGTGGTGTTGAAAAACATGAAGAGCCTGAAAAGGTGTGAAAAATATGAAGAGCTTCAAAAGGTGTGAAAGACATGAGGAGCATGAAACTCTCTGAAAAATAGAAGGAGCATGAAGTGATGTTCAAAAACATGAAGAGACTGAAAAGTTGTGAAAAATATGAAGTGCTTCAAAATGTTTCAAAAATATGAGGTGCATGAAACGGTCTGAAAAATAGGAGGAGCATGAAGCGGTGTTCAAAAACATGAAGAGGCTGAAAAGGTGTGAAAAATATGAAAAGCTTCAAAATGTGTCAAAAATATGAGGAGCATGAAACGTTCTGAAAAATAGGAGGAGCATGAAGAGGTGTTGAAAAACATGAAGATCCTGAAAAGGTGTTCAAAAACATGAAGAGCCTGAAAAGGTGTGAAAAATATGAAGAGATTCAAAATGTGTCAAAAATATGAGCAGTATAAAACGGACAGATAAATCAGAGGAGCATGAGGCGGTGTTGAAAACATAAACAGCCTGAAAAGGTGTGAAAAATATGAAGAGCTTCAAAAGGTGTGAAAAATATGAGGAGCATGAAACGGTCTGAAAAATAGGAGGAGCAAGAAGCGGTGTTGAAAAACATGAAGAGCCTGAAAAGGTGTGAAAAATATGAAGAGCTTCAAAAGGTGTCAAAAATATGAGGAGCATGACGGTCTGAAAAATATGAGGAGCATGAAGCGGTGTTGAAACACATGAAGAGCCTGAAAAGGTGTGAAAAATATGAAGAGCTTCAAAAGGTGTCAAAAATATGAGGAGCATGGAACGGTCTGAAAAATAGGAGGAGCATGAAGTGGTTTTGAAACACATGAAGAGCCTGAAAAGGTGTGAAAAATATGAAGAGCTTCAAAATGTGTGAAAAATATGAGAATCATGAAACGGTCTGAAAAATAGGAGCAGCATGAAGCGGTGTTCAAAAACATTTAGAGCCTGAAAAGGTGTGAAAAATATGAAGAGCTTCAAAAGGTGTCAAAATATGTGGACCATGAAATGGTCTGAAAAATAGGAAGAGCATGAAACGGTGTTGAAATACATGAAGAGCCTGAAAAGGTGTGAAAAATAAGAAGAGTTTCAAAACGTGTCAAAAATATGTGGAGCATGAAACGGTCTAAAAAATAGGAGGAGCATGAAGCGGTGTTGAAAAACATGAAGAACCTGACCAAGTGTGAAAAATATAAAGAACTTCAAAAGCTGTGAAAAATATGAACATCTTCAAAAGGTGTGAAAAATGAGATGAGCATGAAGCGGTCTGAAATATAGGAGGAGCATGAAGTGTTGTTGAAAAACACGAAGATCCTGAAAAGTTGTGAAATATATGAAGGGCTTCAAAAGGTGTGAAAAATATGAGGAGCATGAAACTGTCTGAAAAATAGGAGGAGCAAGAAGCAGTGTTGAAAAACATGAAGAGCCTGAAAACCTGTGAAATATATGAAGAGTATCAAAAGGTGTGAAAAATATGAAGAGCTTGTAAAGTGGTCAAAAATGAGATGAGCATGAAACATTCTGAAAAATAGAGGGGCAAGAAATAGCATTGAAAAACAGGAAGAGCCTGAAAATGTGTGAAATATATGAAGAGCTTCAAAAGGTGTCAAAAATATGAGGAGCCCGAAACGGTCTGAAAAATAGGAGGAGCTTGAAGCGGTGTTGAAAAACATGAAGAGCCTGAAAAGGTGTGAAAAATATAAAGAGCTTCAAAAGGTGTCAAAAATATGAGGAGCATGAAACGGTCTGAAACATAGGAGGAGCATGAAGTGGTGTTGAAAAATATGAAGTCGCTAAAAAGGTGTGGAAAATATGAAGAGCTTGAAAATGTGTCAAATATATGAGGAGCATGAAACGGTCTGAAAAATAAGAGGAGCATGAAGCGGTGTTCAAAAACATGAAAAGCCTGAAAAGGTGTGAAAAATATAAAGAGCTTCAAAACGTGTGAAATACATGAGGAGCATGAAACGGGCTGAAAAATATGAGAAGCATGAAGTGGTGTTGAAAAACATGAAGAGCCTGAAAAGGTGTGAAAAATATGAAGAGCTTCAAAAGGTGTGAAAGACATGAGGAGCATGAAACTCTCTGAAAAATAGAAGGAGCATGAAGTGATGTTCAAAAACATGAAGAGACTGAAAAGTTGTGAAAAATATGAAGTGCTTCAAAATGTTTCAAAAATATGAGGTGCATGAAACGGTCTGAAAAATAGGAGGAGCATGAAGCGGTGTTCAAAAACATGAAGAGGCTGAAAAGGTGTGAAAAATATGAAAAGCTTCAAAAAGTGTCAAAAATATGAGGAGCATGAAACGTTCTGAAAAATAGGAGGAGCATGAAGTGGTGTTGAAAAACATGAAGATCCTGAAAAGGTGTTCAAAAACATGAAGAGCCTGAAAAGGTGTGAAAAATATGAAGAGATTCAAAATGTGTCAAAAATATGAGCAGTATAAAAGGGACAGATAAATCAGAGGAGCATGAGGCGGTGTTGAAAACATAAACAGCCTGAAAATGTGTGAAAAATATGAAGAGCTTCAAAAGGTGTCAAAAATATGAGGAGCATGAAACGGTCTTAAAAATAGGAGGAGGATGAAGCGGTTTTGAAAAACATGAAGAGATCGAAAAGGTGTGAAAAATATGAAGAGCTTCAAAAGGTGTCAAAAATATGAGGAGCATGAAACGGTCTGAAAAATAGGAGGAGCAAGAAGCGGTGTTGAAAAACATGAAGAGCCTGAAAAGGTGTGAAAAATATGAAGAGCTTCAAAAGGTGTCAAAAATATGAGGAGCATGACGGTCTGAAAAATATGGGGAGCATGAAGCGGTGTTGAAAAACATGAAGAGCCTGAAAAGGTGTGAAAAATATGAAGAGCTTCAAAAGGTGTCAAAAATATGAGGAGCATGGAACGGTCTGAAAAATAGGAGGAGCATGAAACGGTGATCAAAAACATGGAGAGCCTGAAAAGGTGTGAAAAATATGAAGAACTTCAAAAGGTGTGAAATACATGAGGAGCATGAAACGGTCTGAAAAATAGGAGAAGCATGAAGTGGTGTGGAAAACATGAAGAGCCTAAAAAGGTGTGAAAAATATGAAGAGTTTCAAAAGGTGTGAAATATATGAGGAGTATGAAACTCTCTGAAAAATAGGAGGAGCATGAAGTGGTGTTGAAAAACATGAATAGTCTGAAAAAGTGTGAAGAATACGAAGACTTTCAAAAGGTGTCAAAAATATGAGGTGTATGAAACGGTCTGAAAAATAGGAGGAGCATGAAGCGGTGTTCAAAAACATGAAGAGCCTGAAAGATGTGAAATATATGAAGAGCTTCAAAAGTTGTGAAAAATATGAAGAGCTTCAAAAGGTGTCAAAAATATGAGGAGCAAGAAACGGTCTAAAAAATAGGAGGAACATGAAGCGGTGTTCAAAAACAAGAAGAGCCTGAAAAGGTGTGAGAAATATGAAGAGCTTCAAAAGGTGTCTAAAATATGAGGAGCATGAAACGATCTGAAAAATAGGAGGAGCATGAAGCGGTGTTCAAAAACATGAAAATCCTGAAAAGGTGTGAAAACTATGAAGAGCTTCAAAAGGTATCAAAAATATGAGGAGCATGAAACAGTCTGAAAAATAGGAGGAGAATGAAACGGTGTTCAAAACATGAAGATCCTGAAAAGGTGTGAAAAATCTGAAGAGCTTCAAAGGTGTGAAAAATACGAAGAGCTTCAAAAGGTGTCAAAAATGAGATGAGCATGAATCAGTCTGAAAAATAGGAGGAGAATGAAGTGGTGGTGAAAAACTTGAAGAGCCTGAAAAGGTGTGAAATATATGAAGAGTTTCAAAAGGTGTCAAATATATGAGGAGCATGAAAAGGTCTGAAAAATAGGAGGAGCATGAAGCGGTGTTCAAAAACCTGAAGAACCTGAAACGGTGTGAAAAATATGAAGAGCTTCAAAAGGCGTCAAAAATGTGAGGAGCATGAAACGGTCTGAAAAATAGGAGGAACATGAAGCGCTGTTCAAAAACATGAAGCGCCTGAAAAGGTGTGAAAAATATGAAGAGCTTCAAAAGGTGTGAAATATATGAGGAGCTTAAAACGGTCTGAAAAATAGGAGCAGAATATAACGGTGTTCAAAAACATGAAGAGCCTGAAAAGGTGAGAAAAATATGAAGAACTTCAAAAGGTGTGAAATACATGAGGAGCATGAAACGGTCTGAAAAATAGGAGGAGCATGAACCGGTGTTCAAAAACATGAACAGCCTGAAAAGGTGTGAAAAATATGAAACACTTCAAAAGGTGTCAAAAATATGAGGAGCATGAAACGATCTGAAAAATAGTAGGAGCATGAAGCGGTGTTGAAAAACATGAAGAGCCTGAAAATGTGTGAAAAATATGAAGAGCTTCAAAAGGTGTCAAAAATATGAGGAGCATGAAACTTTCTAAAATATAGGAGGAGCATGCAATGGTGTTGAAAAACAAGAGAGCCTGAAAAAGTGTGAAAAATTTGAAGAGCTTCAACAGGTGTCCAAAATATGAGGAGCATGAAATGGTATGAAAAATAGGGGGAGCATGAAGTGGTGTTGAAAAACATGAAGAGCCTGAAAAGGTGTGAAAAATGTGAAGAGCTTCAAAAGGTGTCAAAAATATGAGGAGCATGAAACGGTCTGAAAAATAGGAGGAGCATGAAGTGGTGGTGAAAAACATGAAGAGCCTGAAAAGGTGTGAAAAATATGAATAGCTTCAAAAGGTGTGAAATATAGGAGGAGCATGAAGCGGTGTTCCAAAACATGAAAAGCCTGAAAAGGTGTGAAAAATATAAAGAGCCTCAAAACGTGTGAAATACATGAGGAGCATGAAAAGGGCTGAAAAATATGAGAAGCATGAAGTGGTGTTGAAAAACATGAAGAGCCTGAAAAGGTGTGAAAAATATGAAGAGCTTCAAAAGGTGTGAAAGACATGAGGAGCATGAAACTCTCTGAAAAATAGAAGGAGCATGAAGTGATGTTCAAAAACATGAAGAGACTGAAAAGTTGTGAAAAATATGAAGAGTATCAAAAGGTGTGAAAAATATGAAGAGCTTCTAAAGTGGTCAAAAATGAGTTGAGCATGAAACATTCTGAAAAATAGAGGGGCATGAAGTAGCATTGAAAAACAGGAAGAGCCTGAAAATGTGTGAAATATATGAAGAGCTTCAAAAGGTGTCAAAAATATGAGGAGCCCGAAACGGTCTGAAAAATAGGAGGAGCTTGAAGCGGTGTTGAAAAACATGAAGAGCCTGAAAAGGTGTGAAAAATATAAAGAGCTTCAAAAGGTGTCAAAAATATGAGGAGCATGAAACGGTCTGAAACATAGGAGGAGCATGAAGTGGTGTTGAAAAATATGAAGTCGCTAAAAAGGTGTGGAAAATATGAAGAGCTTGAAAATGTGTCAAATATATGAGGAGCATGAAACGGTCTGAAAAATAAGAGGAGAATGAAGCGGTGTTCAAAAACATGAAAAGCCTGAAAAGGTGTGAAAAATATAAAGAGCTTCAAAACGTGTGAAATACATGAGGAGCATGAAACGGGCTGAAAAATATGAGAAGCATGAAGTGGTGTTGAAAAACATGAAGAGCCTGAAAAGGTGTGAAAAATATGAAGAGCTTCAAAAGGTGTGAAAGACATGAGGAGCATGAAACTCTCTGAAAAATAGAAGGAGCATGAAGTGATGTTCAAAAACATGAAGAGACTGAAAAGTTGTGAAAAATATGAAGTGCTTCAAAATGTTTCAAAAATATGAGGTGCATGAAACGGTCTGAAAAATAGGAGGAGCATGAAGCGGTGTTCAAAAACATGAAGAGGCTGAAAAGGTGTGAAAAATATGAAAAGCTTCAAAATGTGTCAAAAATATGAGGAGCATGAAACGTTCTGAAAAATAGGAGGAGCATGAAGAGGTGTTGAAAAACATGAAGATCCTGAAAAGGTGTTCAAAAACATGAAGAGCCTGAAAAGGTGTGAAAAATATGAAGAGATTCAAAATGTGTCAAAAATAGGAGCAGTATAAAACGGACAGATAAATCAGAGGAGCATGAGGCGGTGTTGAAAACATAAACAGCCTGAAAAGGTGTGAAAAATATGAAGAGCTTCAAAAGGTGTGAAAAATATGAGGAGCATGAAACGGTCTGAAAAATAGGAGGAGCAAGAAGCGGTGTTGAAAAACATGAAGAGCCTGAAAAGGTGTGAAAAATATTAAGAGCTTCAAAAGGTGTCAAAAATATGAGGAGCATGACGGTCTGAAAAATATGAGGAGCATGAAGCGGTGTTGAAACACATGAAGAGCCTGAAAAGGTGTGAAAAATATGAAGAGCTTCAAAAGGTGTCAAAAATATGAGGAGCATGGAACGGTCTGAAAAATAGGAGGAGCATGAAGTGGTTTTGAAACACATGAAGAGCCTGAAAAGGTGTGAAAAATATGAAGAGCTTCAAAAGGTGTCAAAAATATGAGGAGCATGGAACGGTCTGAAAAATAGGAGGAGCATGAAGTGGTTTTGAAACACATGAAGAGCCTGAAAAGGTGTGAAAAATATGAAGAGCTTCAAAATGTGTGAAAAATATGAGAAGCATGAAACGGTCTGAAAAATAGGAGCAGCATGAAGCGGTGTTCAAAAACATTTAGAGCCTGAAAAGGTGTGAAAAATATGAAGAGCTTCAAAAGGTGTCAAAATATGTGGACCATGAAATGGTCTGAAAAATAGGAGGAGCATGAAACGGTGTTGAAATACATGAAGAGCCTGAAAAGGTGTGAAAAATAAGAAGAGTTTCAAAACGTGTCAAAAATATGTGGAGCATGAAATGGTCTAAAAAATAGGAGGAGCATGAAGCGGTGTTGAAAAACATGAAGAACCTGACCAAGTGTGAAAAATATAAAGAACTTCAAAAGCTGTGAAAAATATGAACATCTTCAAAAGGTGTGAAAAATGAGATGAGCATGAAGCGGTCTGAAATATAGGAGGAGCATGAAGTGTTGTTGAAAAACACGAAGATCCTGAAAAGTTGTGAAATATATGAAGGGCTTCAAAAGGTGTGAAAAATATGAGGAGCATGAAACTGTCTGAAAAATAGGAGGAGCAAGAAGCAGTGTTGAAAAACATGAAGAGCCTGAAAACCTGTGAAATATATGAAGAGTATCAAAAGGTGTGAAAAATATGAAGAGCTTGTAAAGTGGTCAAAAATGAGATGAGCATGAAACATTCTGAAAAATAGAGGGGCAAGAAATAGCATTGAAAAACAGGAAGAGCCTGAAAATGTGTGAAATATGTGAAGAGCTTCAAAAGGTGTCAAAAATATGAGGAGCCCGAAACGGTCTGAAAAATAGGAGGAGCTTGAAGCGGTGTTGAAAAACATGAAGAGCCTGAAAAGGTGTGAAAAATATAAAGAGCTTCAAAAGGTGTCAAAAATATGAGGAGCATGAAACGGTCTGAAACATAGGAGGAGCATGAAGTGGTGTTGAAAAATATGAAGTCGCTAAAAAGGTGTGGAAAATATGAAGAGCTTGAAAATGTGTCAAATATATGAGGAGCATGAAACGGTCTGAAAAATAAGAGGAGCATGAAGCGGTGTTCAAAAACATGAAAAGCCTGAAAAGGTGTGAAAAATATAAAGAGCTTCAAAACGTGTGAAATACATGAGGAGCATGAAACGGGCTGAAAAATATGAGAAGCATGAAGTGGTGTTGAAAAACATGAAGAGCCTGAAAAGGTGTGAAAAATATGAAGAGCTTCAAAAGGTGTGAAAGACATGAGGAGCATGAAACTCTCTGAAAAATAGAAGGAGCATGAAGTGATGTTCAAAAACATGAAGAGACTGAAAAGTTGTGAAAAATATGAAGTGCTTCAAAATGTTTCAAAAATATGAGGTGCATGAAACGGTCTGAAAAATAGGAGGAGCATGAAGCGGTGTTCAAAAACATGAAGAGCCTGAAAAGGTGTGAAAAATATGAAAAGCTTCAAAATGTGTCAAAAATATGAGGAGCATGAAACGTTCTGAAAAATAGGAGGAGCATGAAGAGGTGTTGAAAAACATGAAGATCCTGAAAAGGTGTTCAAAAACATGAAGAGCCTGAAAAGGTGTGAAAAATATGAAGAGATTCAAAATGTGTCAAAAATATGAGCAGTATAAAACGGACAGATAAATCAGAGGAGCATGAGGCGGTGTTGAAAACATAAACAGCCTGAAAAGGTGTGAAAAATATGAAGAGCTTCAAAAGGTGTGAAAAATATGAGGAGCATGAAACGGTCTGAAAAATAGGAGGAGCAAGAAGCGGTGTTGAAAAACATGAAGAGCCTGAAAAGGTGTGAAAAATATGAAGAGCTTCAAAAGGTGTCAAAAATATGAGGAGCATGAAATGGTATGAAAAATAGGGGGAGCATGAAGTGGTGTTGAAAAACATGAAGAGCCTGAAAAGGTGTGAAAAATGTGAAGAGCTTCAAAAGGTGTCAAAAATATGAGGAGCATGAAACGGTCTGAAAAATAGGAGGAGCGTGAAGTGGTGGTGAAAAACATGAAGAGCCTGAAAAGGTGTGAAAAATATGAATAGCTTCAAAAGGTGTGAAATATAGGAGGAGCATGAAGCGGTGTTCCAAAACATGAAATCCTGAAAAGGTGTGAAAAATATAAAGAGCCTCAAAAAGTGTGAAATACATGAGGAGCATGAAACGGGCTGAAAAATATGAGAAGCATGAAATGGTGTTGAAAAACATGAAGAGCCTGAAAAGGTGTGAAAAATATGAAGAGCTTCAAAAGGTGTGAAAGACATGAGGAGCATGAAACTCTCTGAAAAAAAGAAGGAGCATGAAGTGATGTTCAAAAACATGAAGAGACTGATAAGTTGTGAAAAATATGAAGAGTATCAAAAGGTGTGAAAAATATGAAGAGCTTCTAAAGTGGTCAAAAATGAGTTGAGCATGAAACATTCTGAAAAATAGAGGGGCATGTTGTAGCATTGAAAAACAGGAAGAGCCTGAAAATGTGTGAAATATATGAAGAGCTTCAAAAGGTGTCAAAAATATGAGGAGCACGAAACGGTCTGAAAAATAGGAGGAGCTTGAAGCATTGTTGAAAAACATGAAGAGCCTGAAAAGGTGTGAAAAATATAAAGAGCTTCAAAAGGTGTCAAAAATATGAGGAGCATGAAACGGTCTGAAACATAGGAGGAGCATGAAGTGGTGTTGAAAAATATGAAGTCGCTAAAAAGGTGTGGAAAATATGAAGAGCTTGAAAATGTGTCAAATATATGAGGAGCATGAAACGGTCTGAAAAATAAGAGGAGCATGAAGCGGTGTTCAAAAACATGAAAAGCCTGAAAAGGGTGAAAAATATAAAGAGCTTCAAAACGTGTGAAATACATGAGGAGCATGAAACGGGCTGAAAAATATGAGAAGCATGAAGTGGTGTTTAAAAACATGAAGAGCCTGAAAAGGTGTGAAAAATATGAAGAGCTTCAAAAGGTGTGAAAGACATGAGGAGCATGAAACTCTCTGAAAAATAGAAGGAGCATGAAGTGATGTTCAAAAACATGAAGAGACTGAAAAGTTGTGAAAAATATGAAGTGCTTCAAAATGTTTCAAAAATATGAGGTGCATGAAACGGTCTGAAAAATAAGAGGAGCATGAAGCGGTGTTCAAAAACATGAAGAGCCTGAAAAGGTGTGAAAAATATGAAAAGATTCAAAATGTGTCAAAAATATGAGGAGCATGAAACGTTCTGAAAAATAGGAGGAGCATGAAGAGGTGTTGAAAAACATGAAGATCCTGAAAAGGTGTTCAAAAACATGAAGAGCCTGAAAAGGTGTGAAAAATATGAAGAGATTCAAAATGTGTCAAAAATATGAGCAGTATAAAATGACAGATAAATCAGAGGAGCATGAGGCGGTGTTGAAAGCATAAACAGCCTGAAAATGTCTGAAAAATATGAAGAGCTTCAAAAGATGTCAAAAATATGAGGAGCATGAAACGGTCTTAAAAATAGGAGGAGAATGAAGCGGTTTTGAAAAACATGAAGAGATTGAAAAGGTGTGAAAAATATGAAGAGCTTCAAAAGGTGTGAAAAATATGAGGAGCATGAAACGGTCTGAAAAATAGGAGGAGCAAGAAGTGGTGTTGAAAAACATGAAGAGCCTGAAAAGGTGTGAAAAATATGAAGAGCTTCAAAAGGTGTCAAAAATATGAGGAGCATGACGGTCTGAAAAATATGAGGAGCATGAAGCGGTGTTGAAAAACATGAAGAGCCTGAAAAGGTGTGAAAAATATGAAGAGCTTCAAAAGGTGTCAAAAATATGAGGAGCATGGAACGGTCTGAAAAATTGGAGGAGCTTGAAACGGTGATCAAAAACATGGAGAGACTGAAAAGGTGTGAAAAATATGAATAGCTTCAAAAGGTGTGAAATACATGAGGAGCATGAAACGGTCTGAAAAATAGGAGAAGCATGAAGTGGTGTGGAAAACATGAAGAGCCTAAAAAGATGTGAAAAATATGAAGAGTTTCAAAAGGTGTGAAATATATGAGGAGCATGAAACTCTCTGAAAAATAGGAGGAGCATGAAGTGGTGTTCAAAAACATGAAAAGCCTGAAAAGGTGTGAGAATCATGAAGAGCTTCAAAAGTTGTCAAAAATATGAGGAGCATGATACGGTCTGAAAAATAGGAGGAGTATGAAGTGGTGTTGAAAAATATCAATAGTCTGAAAAAGTGTGAAGAATACGAAGACTTTCAAAAGGTGACAAAAATATGAGGTGTATGAAGCGGTCTGAAAAATAGGAGGAGCATGAAGCAGTGTTCAAAAACATGAAGAGCCTGAAAAGGTGTGAAATATATGAAGAGCTTCAAAAGGTGTCAAGAATATGAAGAGCTTCAAAAGGTGTCAAAAATATGAGGAGCAAGAAACGGTCTAAAAAATAGGAGGAGCACGAAGCGGTGTTCAAAAACAAGAAGAGCCTGAAAAGGTGTGAGAAATATGAAGAGCTTTAAAAGGTGTCAAAAATAGGAAGAGCATAAAACGGTCTGAAAAACAGGAGGAGCATGAAGCAGTGTTGAAAAACATGAAGAGACTGAAAAGGTGTGAAAAATATGAAGAGTTTCAAAAGGTGTCAAAATATGAGGAGCATGAAACGGTCTGAAAAATGGGAGGAGCATGAAGCGTTGATGAAAAACATGAAGAGCCTAAAAAGGTGGGAAAAATATGAAGAGCTTCTAAAGGTGTCAAAAATATGAGGAGCTAGAAATGGTCTGAAAAATGGGAGGATCATGAAGCGGTGTTGAAAAACATGAAGAGCCTGAAAAGGTGTGAAAAATATGAAGAGCTTCAAAACCTGTGAAATACATGAGGAGCATGAAACGGTCTGAAAAATACAGGAGCATGAAACAGTGTTCAAAAACAGGAAGAGCCTGAAAATGTTTAAAAATATGAAGATTTTCAAAGGTGTCAAAAATATGAGGAGCAAGAAACGGTCTGAAAAATAGAAGGAGCATGAAGAGGTGTTCAAAAACATGAAGAGCCTGAAGAGGTGTGAAAAACAAGAAGAGCTTCAAAAGGTGTCAAAAATATGAGGAGCTTGAAACGGTCTGAAAAATAGAAGTATTATGAAACGGTGTTCAAAAACATGAAGAGCCTGAAAAGGTGTTAAAAATATGAAGAACTTCAAAAGGTGTGAAATACATGAGGAGCATGAAACGGTCTGAAAAATAGAAGCAGCCTGAAGCGGTGTTGAAATACATAAAGTCCTTGAAAACGTGTGAAAATTATGAAGAGCTTCAAAAAATGTGAAAAACATGAAGAGCTTCAAAAGGTGTCAAAAATTAGATGAGCATGAAACGGTCGGAAAAATAGGAGGAGCATGAAGAGGTGTTCAAAAACATGAAGAGCCTGAAAAGGTGTGAAAAATATGAAGAGCTTCAAAAGGTGTGAAATACATGAGAAGCATTAAACGGTCTTAATAACAGGTGGAGCATGAAACGGTGTTGAAAAACATGAAGAGCCTGAAAAAGTGTGAAATATATGAAGAGTTTCAAAAGGTGTCAAAAATATAAGGAGCATGAAACGGTCTGAAAAATAGGAGGATCATGAAGCGGTGTTGAAAAACATGAAGACCCTGAAAAGGTGTGAAATATATGAAGAGCTCCAAAAGGTGTCTAAAATATGAGGAGAATGAAACGGTCTGAAAAAAAGGAGGAGCATGAAGCTGTGTTCAAAAACATGAAGATCCTGAAAAGGTGTGAAAAATATGAAGAGCTTCAAAAGGTGTCAAAAATGAGATGAGCATGAAACGGTCTGAAAAATAGGAGGAGAATGAAGTGGTGTTCAAAAACATGAAGAGCCTGGAAAGGTGTGAAAAACATGAAGAGCTACAAAACGGGTCAAATATATGAGGAGCATGAAACGGTCTGAAAAATAGAAGCAGCAAGAAGCGGTGTTGAAATACATGAAGAGCCTGAAAACGTGTGTAAAATATGAAGAGCTTCAAAAGGTGTGAAAAATATGAAGAGCTTCAAAAGGTGTCAAATATTAGATGAGCATGTAACGGTCTGAAAAATATGAGGAGCAAGAAGTAATGGTGAAAAAAATATAGAGCCTGAAAAGGTGTGAAAAATATGAAAAGCTTCAAAAGGTGAGAAATATATGAGGAAGATGAAACTGTCTTAAAAATAGGAAGAGCTTGAAGCTGTGTTCAAAAACATGAAGAGCGTGAAAAGGTGTGAAATATATGAAGAGATTCAAAAGGTGTCAAAAAAATGAGGAGCATGAAACGGTCTGAAAAATAGGAGGAGAATGAAACGGTGTTCAAAACCAAAAAGAGCCTGAAAAGGTGTGAAAAATATGAAGAGCTTCAAAAAGTGTCAACAATATGAGCAGCATGAAACGGTCTGAAATATAGGAGGAGCATGAAACGGTGTTCTTAAACATGAAGAGACTGAAAAGGTGTGAAAAATATGAAGAGCTTCAAAAGCTGTCAATAATATGAGGAGCATGAAATGGTCTGAAAAGCAGGATGATCATGAAGCGGTGTTGAAAAATACGAAGAGCCTGAGAAGTTGTGAAAAATATGAAGAGCTTCAAAAGGTGTGAAAAATATGAATAGCTTCAAAACGTGTGAAAAATATGAGGAGCATGAAACGGTCTGAAAAATAGGAGGAGCATGAAGTGGTGTTGAAAAACATGAAGTGCCTGAAATGGTGTGAAATATATGAAGAGCTTCAAAAGGTGTGAAAAATATGAAGAGCTTCAAATGGTGAGAAATATATGAGGAGCATGAAACGGTCTGAATTATAGGAGGAGCATGAAGCGGTGTTCATAAACATGAAGAGTTTGAAAAGGTGTGAAAAATATGAAGAGCTTCAAAAGCTGTTAAAAATGAGATGAGCATGAAACGGTCTGTAAAATAGGAGGAGCAGGAAGTGGTGTTGAAAAACATGAAGAGCCTGAAAAAATGTGAAAAATATATGAAGAGCTTCAAAATTTGTGAAAAATATTAGGAGCTTCAAAAGAGGTAAAAAATATGAGAAGCATGAAACAGACTGAAAAATATGAGGAGCATGAAACGGTGTTCAAAAACATGAAGAGCCTGAAAAGGTGTGAAAAATATGAAGAGCTTCAAAAGGTGTCAAAACTATGAGGAGTATGAAAGGGTCTGAAAAATAGGAGGAGCATGAAACGGTGTTCAAAAACATGAAGAGCCTGAAAAGCTTTGAAAAATATGAAGAGCCTCAAGGTGTGAAACACTTGAGGAGCATGAATCGGTCTGAAAAACAGGAGGAGCATGAAGCGGTGTTGAAAAACATGAAGAGCCTGAAAAGGTGTGAAAAATATGAAGAGCTTCAAAAGGTGTCAAAAATATGAGGAGCATGAAACAGACTGAAAAATATGAGGAGCATGAAACGGTGTTCAAAAACATGAAGAGCCTGAAAAGGTGTGAAAAATATGAAGAGCTTCAAAAGGTGTGAAATACATGAGGAGCATGAAACGGTCTGAAAAATAGGAGGAGCATGAAGAGTTGTTGAAAAACATGAACAGCCTGAAAAGGCGTGAAAAATATGAAGAGCTTCAAAAGGTGTGAAAAATATGAGGAGCATGAAACGGTCTGAAAAATAGGAAGAGCATGAAGCCGTGTTGAAAAACATGAAGAGCCTGGAAGGGTGTAAAAAATATGAAGAGCTTCAAAAGGTGTCAAAAATATAAGGAACATGAAACGGTCTGAAAAATAGGAGGAGCATGAAGTGGTGTTGAAAATCATGAAGAACGTGAAAAGGTGTGTAAAATATGAAGAGCCGCAAAATGTGTGAAATACATGAGGAGCAAGAAACGGTCGGAAAAATAGGAGGAGCATGAAGCGGTGTTCAAAAATATGAAGAGCCTGAAAATTTGTGAAAATTATGAAGCGCTTCAGAAGGTGTCAAAAATGAGATGAGCATGAAACGGTCTGAAAAATAGGAGGAGCATGAAGTGGTGTTGAAAAACATTTAGAGCCTGAAAATGTGTGAAATATATGAAGAGCTTCAAAAGATTTCAGAAATGAGAGGAGCATGAAACGGTCTGAAAAATAGGAGGAGCATGAAGCGGTGTTGAAAAACATGAAGAGCCTGAAAAGGTGTGAAAAATATTAATAGTTTCAAAAGATGTGAAAAATATGAAGAACTTCAAAAGCTTTCAAAAATGAGATGAGCATGAAACGGTCTGAGAAATAGGAGAAGCATGAAGTGGTGTTGAAAAACATGAAGAGCTTGAAAAAGTGCGAAATATATGAAGAGCTTCAAAAGGTGTGAAAAATATGAAGAGCTTCAAAAGGTGTCAAAAATATGAGGAGCATGAAACGGTCTGAAAAATAGGAGGAGCATTGTAACATTGTTGAAAAAATTGAAGAGCCTGAAAAGGTGTGAAAAATATGAAGAGGTTCAAAAGGTGTCAAAACTATGAGGAGCATGAAAAGGTCTGAAAAATAGGAAGAGCATGAAGCGGTGTTGAAAAATATGAAGAGCCTGAAAAGGTGTGAAAAATATGAAGAGCTTCAAAAGGTTTCAAAAATATAAGGAGCATGAAACGGTCTGAAAAATAGTAGGAGCATGAAATGGTGTTCAAAAAGATGAGAAACCTGAAAAGGTGTGAAAAATATGAAGAGCTTCAAAATGTGTGAAATACATGAGGAGCATGAAACGGTCTGAAAAATAGGAGGAGCATGAAGCGTTGTTGAAAAACATGAAGAGCCTGAAAAGGTGTGAAAATTATGAAGAGCTTCAAAAGGTGTGAAAAATATGAGGAGCACGAAACGGTCTAAAAAATAAGAGGAGCATGAAGCCGTGTTGAAAAACATGAAGAGCCTGAAAAGGTGTAAAAAACATGAAGAGCTTCAAAAGGTGTCAAAAATATGAGGAACATGAAACGGTCTGAAAAATAGGAGGAGCATGAGGTGGGGTTGAAAATCATGAAGAGTCTGAAAAGGTGTGTAAAATGTGAAGAGCTTCAAAAGGAGTGAAATACATGAGGAGCATGAAACCGTCTGAATTATAGGAGGAGCATGAAGCGGTGTTCATAAACATGAAGAGCCTGAAAAGGTGTGAAAAATATGAAGAGCTTCAAAAGGTGTTAAAAATAGGAGGAGCATGAAGCGGTGTTCAAAAACATGAAGAGCCTGAAAATGTGTGTAAAATATGAAGAGCTTCAAAACGTGTCAAAAATATGAGGAGCATGAAACGGTCTGAAAATAGGTGGATCAAGACTCGGTCTTGAAAAACATGAAGAGCGTGAAAACGTGTGAAAAATATGAAGAGCTTCAAAAGGTGTGAAAATATGAAGAGCTTAAAATGGTGTCAAAAATGAGATGAGCATGAAACGGTCTGAAAAATAGGTGGAGCATGATGTGGTGTTGAAAAACATGAAGAGCCTGAAAAGTTGCGAAATATATGAAGACCTTCAAAAGGTGTCAAAACTATGAGGAGTATGAAAGGATCTGAAAAATAGGAGGAGCATGAAACGGTGTTCAAAAACATGAAGAGCCTGAAAAGCTGTGAAAAATATGAAGAGCCTCAAGGTGTGAAATACTTGAGGAGCATGAATCGGTCTGAAAAATAGGAGGAGCATGAAGCGGTGTTGAAAAACATGAAGAGCCTGAAAAGGTGTGAAAAATATGAAGAGCTTCAAAATGTGTCAAAAATATTAGGAGCAGGAAACGTTCTGAAAAATAGGAGGAGCATGAAACGGTGTTCAAAAAGATGAAGAGCCTGGAAAGGTGTGAAAAATATGAAGAGCTTCAAAAGGTGTGTAATATATGAGGAGCATGAAACGGTCTGAAAAATAGGAGCAGCATGAAGCGGTGTGGAAAAACATGAAGAGCCTGAAAAGGGGTGAAAAATATGAAGAGCTTCAAAAGGTGACAACAATATGAGGAGAATGAAACGGTCTAAAAATAGGAGCATCATGAAGCGTTTTTTAAAAACATGAAGAGCCTGTAAAGGTGTGAAAAATATGAATGGCTTGAAAATGTGTCAAAAATATGAGGAGCATGAAACTTTTTGAAAAATAGGAGGAGCATGAAGCGGTGTTGAAAAATATGAAGAGCCTGAAAAGGTGTGAAAAATATGAAGAGCTCAAAAGGTGCCAAAAATATGAGGAGAATGAAACGGTCTGAAAAATAGGAGGAGCATGAAGTGGTGTTGAAAAATATGAAGAGCCTGAAAAGGTGTGAAAAATATGAAGAGCTTCAAAAGCTGTCAATAATATGAGGAGCATGAAATGGTCTGAAAAACAGGACGATCATGAAGCGGTGTTGAAAAATATGAAGAGCCTGAAAAGTTGTGAAAAATATGAAGAGCTTAAAAGGTGTGAAAAATATGAAGAGCTTCAAAACGTGTCAAAAATATGAGGAGCATGAAACGGTCTGAAAAATAGGAGGAGCATGAAGTGGTGTTGAAAAACATGAAGTGCCTGAAATGGTGTGAAATATATGAAGAGCTTCAAAAGGTGTGAAAAATATGAAGAGCTTCAAATGGTGAGAAATATATGAGGAGCATGAAACGGTCTGAAAAATAGGAGGATCAAGAAGCGTTGTTTAAAAAAATGAAGAGCCTGTAAAGGTGTGAAAAATATGAAGAGCTTGAAAATGTGTAAAAAATATGAGGAGCATGAAACGTTTTGAAAAATAGGAGGAGCATGAAGCGGTGTTGAAAAACATGAAGAGCCTGAAAAGGGGTGAAAAATATGAAGAGCTTCAAAAGATGTGAAATATATGAAGAGCTTAAAACGGTGTCAAAAATGAGATGAGCATGAAACGGTCTGAAAAATAGGAGCAGCATGAAACGGTGTTCAAAAACATGAAGAGCCTGAAAAGTTGTGAAAAATATGAAGAGCTTCAAAAGGTGTGAAATATATGAAGATCATGAAACGGTCTGAAAAATGGGAGGAGCATGAAGCGTTGTAGAAAAACATTAAGAGCCTGAAAAGGTGTGAAAAATATGAAGAGCTCAAAAGGTGTGAAAAATATGAGGAGAATGAAACGGTCTGAAAAATAGGAGCAGCATGAAATGGTGTTGAAAAATATGAAGAGCCTGAAAAGGTGTGAAATATATGAAGAGCTTCAAAATGTGTCAAAATTATGAGGAGTATGAAACGGTCTGAAGAATAGGAGCAGCATGAAACGCTGTTCAAAATCATGAAGAGCCTGAAAAGGTGTGAAAAATATGAAGAGCTTCAAACGATGTGAAATACATGAGGAGATTGAAACGGTCTGAAAATAGTAGGAGCATGAAGTGTTGTTCAAAAACATGAAGAGCCTGAAAAGATGTGTAAAATATGAAGAGCTTCAAAAGGTGTGAAAAATAGGAGGAGCATGAAGAGTTGTTGAAAAACATGAAGAGACTTAAAATGTGAGAAAAATATGAAGAGCTTCAAAACGTGTGAAAAATAGGAGGAGCATGAAACGGTCTGAAAAATAAGAGGATCTGGTTTCCTCAGTGTGTATGCCCAGAAGTGGAATTGCTGGGTCATATGGCAGTTCTATTTCCAGTTTTTTAAGAAATCTCTACACCGTTTGCATAGCGGCTGTACTAGTGTGCATTCCCACCAACAGTATAAGAGGGTTCCCTTTTCTCCACTCCCTCTCCAGCATTTATTGCTTGTAGACTTTTGGATAGCAGCCATCCTGACTGGCATGTAATGGTACCTCATTGTGGTTTTGATTTGCATTTCTCTAATAATGAGTGATGTTGAGCATCTTTTCATGTGTTTGTTATCCATCTGTATGTCTTCTTTGGAGAAATGTCTGTTTAGTTCTTTGGCTCATTTTTTATTGGGTCATTTATTTTTCTGGAATTGAGCTGCAGGATTTGCTTGTATATTTTTGAGATTAATCCTTTGTCTGTTTCTTCATTTGCTATTATTTTCTCCCAATCTGAGGGCTGTCTTTTCACCTTACTTATAGTTTCCTTTGTAGTGCAAAAGCTTTTAAGTTTCATTAGGTCCCATTTCTTTAGTTTTGCTTTTATTTCCAATATTCTGGGAGGTGGGTCATAGAGGATCTTGCTTTGATTTATGTCGGAGAGTGTTTTGCCTATCTTCTCCTCTAGGAGTTTTATAGTTTCTGGTCTTACATTTAGATCTTTAATCCATTTTGAGTTTATTTTTGTGTATGGTGTTAGAAAGTGTTCTATTTTCATTCTTTTACAAGTGGTTGACCAGTTTTCCCAGCACCACTTGTTAAAGAGGTTGTCTTTTTTCCATTGTATATCCTTGCCTCCTTTGTCAAAGATAAGGTGTCCATAGGTTCGTCTGAAAGAGACACGTGCACCCCAATGTTCATCGCAGCACTGTTTATAATAGCCAGGACATGGAAGCAACCTAGATGCCCGTCAGCAGATGAATGGATAAGAAAGCTGTGGTACATATACACCATGGAATATTACTCAGCCATTAAAAAGAATTCATTTGAATCAGTCCTAATGAGATGGATGAAGCTGGAGCCCATTTTACAGAGTGAAGAAAGCCAGAAAGATAAAGAACATTACAGCATACTGACACATGTATTTGGAATTTAGAAAGGTGACAACGATAACCCTATATGCAGAACAGAAAAAGAGACACAGAAATACAGAACAGACTTTTAAACTTTGTGGGAGAATATGAGGGTGGGATATTTCAAAAGAACAACATGTATGCAATCTATGGTGAAACAGACCACCAGCCCAGGTAGGATGCACGAGACAAGTGCTCCGGCTTGGTGCACTGGGAAGACCCAGAGGAATCAGGTGGAGAGGGAGGTGGGAGGGGGAATCGGGACTGGGAATACATGTAAATCCATGGCTGATTCATATCAAAGTATGACAAAACCCACTGGAAAAAAAAATAAAAAAAATAAAAAAAATTAAAAAAATAAAAAAAAATAACAATAAAAAAAAATGAGAGGAGCATGAAACGGTGTTCAAAAACATGAAAAGCCTGAAAAGGTGTGGAAATTATGAAGAGCTTCAAAAGGTGTCAAATATATGAGGAGCATAAAACGGTCTGAAAAAAGGACGAGCATGAAGCGGTGTTGAAAAACATGAAGAGCCTGAAAAGGTGTGATAAATATGAAGAGTTTCAAAACGTGTCAAAAAGATGCGGAGCAATAAACGGTCTGAAAAATAGGAGGAGCATGAAGCGGTGTTGAAAAATATGAAGAGCCTGAAAAGGTGTGAAAAATCTGAAGAGCTTCAAAAGGTGTCAAATATATGAGTAGCATGAAACGGTCTGAAAAATAGGAGGAGCATGAAGTGGTGTTGAAAACCATGAAGAGCCTGTAAGGTGAGAAAAATATGAAGAACTTCAAAAGGTGTCAAAAATATAAGGAGCATGAAACGGCCTGAAAAATAGGAGGAGCATTAAGTGGTGTTGAAAAACGTGAAGAGCCTGAAAAGGTGTGTAAAATATGAAGAACTTAAAAGGTGTCAAAAATATGAGCAGCATGAAACGGTCTGAAAAACAGGAGGAGCATGAAACGGTGTTCAAAAACATGAAGAGCCTGGAGAAGTGTGAAAAATATGAAGAGCTTCAAAAGGTGTCAAAAATATGAGGAGCATGAAACGGTCTGAAAAAAAGGAGGAGCATGAAGCGGTGTTGAAAAACATGAAGAGCCTGACAAGGTGTGAAAAATATGCAGAGCTTCAAAAGGTGTCAAAAATATGAGGAGCGTGAAACGGTCTGAAAAATAGGAAGAGCATGAAGTGGTGTTGAAAAACGTGAAGAGCCTATAAAGGTGTGAAAAATATGAAGAGCTTCCAAAGGTGTGAAAAATATGAGGAGCATTAATCGGGCTAAAAAATAGGAGGAGCGTGAAACGGTGTTCAAAAACATCAAGTGCCTGAAAAGGTGTGTAAAATATGAAGAGCTTCAAAAGATGTGAAATACATGAGGAGCATTAAACCGTCTGAAAAATAGGAGGAGCATGAAGCGGTGTTCAAAAACATGAAGAACCAGGAAAGGTGTGAAAAATATGAAGAGCTTCAAAATGTGTCAAACATATGAGGAGCATGAAACGGTCTGAAACATAGGAGGAGCATGAAGCGGTGTTGAAAAACATGAAGAGCGTGAAAAGGTGTGAAAAATATGAAGAGCATGAAAATGTGTGAAAAATATGAGGAGCATAAACTGTGTTCAAAAACATGAAGATCCAGAAAAGTTGTGAAAAATATGAAGAGCGTTAAAATGTCTCAAAAACATGAGGAGCATGAAACGGTCTGAAAATAGAAGGAGCATGAAGCGGTGTTCAAAAATATGAAGAGCCTGAAAAGGTGTGAAAAATATGAAGAGCTTCTAAACGTGTCAAAAATATGAGGAGCATGAAACCTTCTTAAAAATTGGAGGAGCATGAAGCGGTGTTCAAAAATCTAAAGAGCCTGAAAAGGTGTGAAAAATATGAAGAGCTTCAAAAGGTGTCAAAAATATGAGGAGCATGAAACGGTCTTAAATATAGGAGGAGCATGAAACGGTGTTCAATAACATGAAGAGCCTGAAAAGGTGTGAAAAATATGAAGAGCTTCAAAAGGTGTCAAAAATACGAAGAGAATGAAACAGTCTGAAAAATAGGAGGAGCATGAAACGGTGTTCAAAAACACGAAGAGCCTGAAATGGTGTGAAAAATATGGAGAGCTTCAAAAGGTGTCAAAAATATGAGGATCATGAAACGGTCTGAAAATTAGGAGGAGCATGAAGCGTTGTTTAAAAACATGAAGAGCCTGAAAAAGTGTGAAAAATATGAAGAGCTTCAAAAGGTGTCAAAACTATGAGAAGCATGAAACGGTCTGAAAAATAGGAGTAGCATGAATTGGTGTTCAAAAACATGAAGAGCCTGTTAAGCTGTGAAAAATATGAAGAGCTTCAAAAAGTGTCAAAAATATGAGGAGCATGAAACGGTGTTCAAAAACATGAAAAGCCTGAAAAGGTGTGAAAAAAATGATTAGCTTCAAAAGGTGTGAAAAATATGTGGAGCATGAAACGATCTGAAAAATAGGAGGAGAATGAATTGGTGTTGAAAAACATGAAGAGCCTGAAAAGATGTGAAAAATATGAAGAGCTTCAAAATGTGTCAAAAATATGAGGAGCATGAAACGGTCTGAAAAATAGGAGGAGCATGAAACGTTGTTGAAAAACATGAAGAGCCTGAAAAGCTGTGAAAAACATGAAGAGCTACAAAAGGTGTAAAATATATGAGGAGCATGAAACGGTCTGAATAATTGGAGAAGGATGAAGCAGTGTTCTAAAGCATGAAGAGCCTGAAAATGTGTGAAAAATATGAAGAGATTCAAAACGTGTCAAATATATGAGGAGCATGAAACGGTCTGAAATATATGAGGAGCATGAAGCGGTGTTGAAAAACATGAAGAGCCTGAAAAGGTGTGAAAAATATGAAGAGCTTCAAAAGGTGTGAAAAATATGAGGAGCATGAAACTGTGTTCAAAAACATGAAGAGCCTGAAAAGGTGTGAAAAATATGAAGAGCTTCAAAAGCGGTCAAAAATATGAGGAGCATGAAACGGTGTGAAAAATAGGAGAAACCTGAAACGGTGTTCCAAAACATGAAGAGCCTGAAAAGGTGTGAAAAATATGAAGAGCTTCAAAAGGTGTCAATAATATGAGGAGCAAGAAACGGTCTGAAAATTAGGAGGAGCATGAAGCCGTGTTCAAAAACTTGAAGAGCCTGAAATGGTGTGAAAAATATGAACAGCTTCAAAAGGTGTCAAAGATATAGGAGCATGAAACGGTCTGAAAAATAGGAGGAGCATGATACGGCATTGAAAAACATAAAGAGCCTGAAAAGGTGTGAAAAATATGTAGAGCTTCAAAACTTGTCAAAAATATGACGAGCATGAAATGGTATGAAAAATAGGAGGAGCATGTAACGGTGTTCAAAAACATGAAGAGCCTGAAAAGGTATGAAAAATATGCCGAGCTTCAAAACGTCTCAAAAACATGAGGAGCATGAAACGGTCTGAAAATAGGAGGAGCATGAAACGGTGTTCGGAAACATGAAGAGCATGAAAAGATGTGAAAAATATGAAGAGCATGAAAAGGTTTGAAAAATATGAGGAGCATGAAACTGTGTTCAAAAATATGAAGAGCCTGAAAAGTTGTAAAAAATATGAAGAGCTTCAAATGGCGTCAAAAATATTAAGAGCATGAATCGGTCTGAAAAAAAGGACGAGCATGAAGCGGTGTTGAAAAACATATAGAGCCTGAAAAAGTGTGAAAAATATGAAGAGCTTCAAAAGGTGTCAAAAATATGAGGAGCATGAAACGGGGTTCAAAAACATGTAAAGCCTGAAAAGGTGTGAAAAATATGATTAGCTTCAAAAGGTTTTCAAAAATATGTGGAGCATGAAACGATCTGAAAAATAGGAGGAGCATGAAACGGTGTTGAAAAATATGAAGAGCCTGAAAAGGTGTAAAAAATATGAAGAGCTTCAAAATGAGTCAAAAATATCAGGAGCAAGAAACGGTCTGAAAACTAGGAGGAGCATGAAACGGTGTTCAAAAACATGAAGAGCCTCAAAAAGTACAAAAAATATGAAGAGCTTAAACACGTCTCAAATACATGAGGTGCATGAAACGGTCTGAAAAAAGGAGCATGAAACCGTGTTCAACAACGTGAAGAGCCTGAAAGGTGTGAAAAATATGAAGAGCTTCAAAACGTGTCAAAAATATGAGGAGCATGAAAAGTTCTGTAAAATAGGAGGAGCATGAAGCGGTGTTCAAAAACCTGAAGAGCCTGAAAAGGTGTGAAAAATATGAAGAGATTCAAAAGGTGTCAAAAATATGAGGAGCATGAAACGGTCTGAAAAATAGGAGGAGCATGAAACGGTGTTCAAAAACATGAAGAGCCTGAAAAGGTGTGCAAAATATGAAGAGCATGAAAATGTGTGAAAAAAATGAGGAGAATGAAACTGTGTTCAAAAACATGAAAATCCTGAAAAGTTGTGAAAAATATGAAGAGCTTCAAAACGTCTCAAAAACATGAGGAGCATGAAACAGTCTGAAAATAGAAGGAGCATGAAGCAGTGTTCAAAAACATGAAGAGCCAGAAAAGGTTTGAAAAATATGAAGAGCTTCAAAAGGTGTCAAAAATATGAGGAACATGAAACGGTGTTCAAAAACATGAAGAGCCTGAACAGGTGTGAAAAATATGAAGAGCTTCAAAAGGTGTCAAAAATATTAGGAGCATGAAACGGTCTGAAAAATAGGAGGAGCTTGAAATGGTGTTCAAAACCATGAAGAGCCTGAAAAGGTGTGAAAAATATGAAGAGATTAAAAAGGTGTCAAAAATATGAGGAACATGAAACGGTGTTCAAAAACATGTAGAGCCTGAATAGGTGTGAAAAATATGAAGAGCTTCAAAAGGTGTCAAAAATATGAGGAGCATGAAACGGTCTAAAAAACAGGAGGAGCATGAAATGGTGTTCAAAACCATGAAGAGCCTGAAAAGGTGTGAAAAATATGAAGAGATTCAAAAGGTGTCAGAAATATGAGGAGCATGAAACGGTCTGAAAATTAGGAGGAGCAAGAGACCGTGGTCAAAAACATGAAGAGCCTGAAAAGTTTTGAAAAATATGAAGAGCTTAAAAGGTGTCAAAAATATGAGGAGCATGAAACAGTGTGAAAAATACGAGGAGCATGAAACGATGTTGAATAACATGAAGACCCTGAAAAGGTGTGAAAAATATGAAGAGCATGAAAATGTGTGAAAAATATGAGGAGCATAAACTGTGTTCAAAAACATGAAGATCCAGAAAAGGTGTGAAAAATATGAAGAGCTTCAAAATGTCTCAAATACATGAGGAGCATGGAACGGTCTGAAAATAGAAGGAGCATTAAGCGGTGTTCAAAAACATGAAGAGCCTGAAAAGGTGTGAAAAATATGAAGAGCTTCTAAACGTGTCAAAAATATGAGGAGCATGAAACCTTCTTAAAAACTGGAGGAGCATGAAGCGGTGTTCAAAAATCTAAAGAACATGAAAAGGTGTGAAAAATATGAAGAGCTTCAAAAGGTCTCAAAAATATGAGGAGCATGAAACGGTCTGAAATATAGGAGGAGCATGAAACGGAGTTCAATAACATGAAGAGCCTGAAAAGGTGTGAAAAATATGAAGAGCTTTAAAAGGTGTCAAATATATGAGGATCATGAAACGATCTGAAAATTAGGAGGAGCATGAAGCGTTGTTTAAAAACATGAAGAGCCTGAAAAAGTGTGAAAAATATGAAGAGCTTCAAAAGGTGTCAAAAATATGAGGAGAATGAAATGGTCTGAAAAATAGGAGTAGCATGAATTTGTGTCCAAAAACATGAAGAGCCTGTTAAGCTGTGAAAAATATGAAGAGCTTCAAAAGGTGTCAAAATTATGAGGAGCATGAAACGGTGTTCAAAACATGAAAAGCCTGAAAAGGTGTGAAAAAAATGATTAGCTTCAAAAGGTGTGAAAAATATGTGGAGCATGAAATGATCTGAAAAATAGGAGGAGAATGAATTGGTGTTGAAAAACATGAAGAGCCTGAAAAGATATGAAAAATTGAAGAGCTTCAAAATGTGTCAAAAATATGAGGAGCATGAAACAGTCTGAAATAGGAGGAGCATCAAACGTTTTTGAAAAACATGAAGAGCCTGAAAAGCTGTGAAAAATATGAAGAGCTACAAAAGGTGTAAAATATATGAGGAGCATGAAACGGTCTGAAAAATTGGAGAAGGATGAAGCGGTGTTCAAAATCAAGAAGAGCCTGAAAATGTGTGAAAAATATGAAGGGCTTCAAAACGTGTCAAATATATGAGGAGCATGAAACGGTCTGATATATAGGAGGAGCATGAAGCGGTGTTGAAAAACATGAAGAGCCTGAAAAGGTGTGAAAAATATGAAAGCTTCAAAAGGTGTGAAAAATATGAGGAGCCTGAAACAGTTTGAAAAAGAGGAGGAGCATGAAACGGTGATGAAGAACATGAAGAGCCGGGAAGGGTGTCAAAAATATGAAGAGCTTTAAAGGTGTCAAAAATATGAGGAGCATGAAACAATCTGAAAAATAGGAGGAGCATTAAGAGGTGTTCAAAAACATGAAGAGCCTTAAAGGTGTGCAAAATATGAAGAGATTCAAAACGTGTGAAAAATATGAGGAGCATGAATCGGTCTGAAAAATAGGAGGAGCATGAAGCAGTGTTCAAAAACATGACGAGACTGAAAAGGTGTGAAAAATATGAAGAGCTTCAAAACGTGTGAAAAATATGAGGAGCATGAATCGGTCTGAAAAATAGGAGGAGCAAGAGACCGTGTTCAAAAACATGAAGAGCCTGAAAAGGTTTGAAAAATATGAAGAGCTTGAAAAGGTGGCAAAAATATGAGGAGCATGAAACGGTCTGAAAAATAGGAGGAGCATTAAGCTGTGTTGAAATTCAGGAAGAGCCTGAAAAGGTGTGAAATATATGAAGACCTTCAAAAGGTGTCAAAAATATGAGGAGCATTAAACGGTCTGAAAAATAGGAGGAGCATGAAGCGTGGTTGAAAAACATGAAGAGCCTGAAAAGGTGTGAAAAATATGAAGAGCTTCAAAAGGTGTCAAAAATATGAGGAGCCCGAAACGGTCTGAAAAATAGGAGGAGCATGAAACGGTGTTGAAAAACATGAAAAGTGTGAAAAGGTGTGAAAAATAAGAAGACCTTCAAAAGGTGTCAAATATATGAGGAGAACGAAAAGGTCTGAAAAATAGGAGGAGAATGAAACGGTGTTCAAAAACATGAAGAGCCTGAAAAGGTGTGAAAAATATGAAGAGCATGAAAATGTGTGAAAAATATGAGGAGCATAAACTGTGTTCAAAAACATGAAGATCCAGAAAAGGTGTGAAAAATATGAAGACCGTCAAAATGTCTCAAAGAAATGAGGAGCATGAAATGGTCTGAAAATAGAAGGAGCATGAAGAGGTGTTCAAAAATATGAAGAGCCTGAAAAGGTGTGAAAAATATGAAGAGCTTCAAAACGTGTCAAAAATATGAGGAGCATCAAACGTTCTGAAAAATAGGAGGAGCATGAATCGGTGTTGAAAAACCTGAAGAGCCTGAAAAGGTGTGAAATATATGAAGAGCTTCAAAATGTGTCAAAAATATGAGGAGCATGAAACGGTCAGAAAAATAGGCGGAGCAAGAAACGGTGGTGGGAAACAAATAGAGCATGAAAAGATGTGAAAAATATGAAGAGCATGAAAAGGTGTGAAAAATATGAGGAGCATGAAACTGTGTTCAAAAATATGAAGAGCCTGAAAAGTTGTGAAAAATATGAAGAGCTTCAAAAGGGGTCAAAAATATTAAGAGCATGAAACTGTCTGAAAAAATGGAGGAGCATGAAGCGGTGTTGAAAAACATGAAAAGCCTGAAAAAGTGTGAAAAATATGAAGAGCTTCAAAGGTGTCAAAAATATGAGGAGTATGAAACGGGCTGAAAAATAGGATTAGCATGAAAAGGTGTTGAAAACGTGAAGAGCCTGAAAATGAGTGGAAAATATAAAGAGCTTCTAAAGGTGTTAAAAATATGAGGAGCATGAAACGGTCTGACAAATAGGAGGAGCATGAAGTGGTGTTGAAAAACATGAAGAGCCTCAAAAGGTGTGAAGAATATGAAGAGCTTCAAAAGGTGTCAATAATATGAGGAGCAAGAAACGGTCTGAAAAATAGGAGGAGCATGAAGTGGTGTTGAAAAACATGAAGAGCCTGAAAAGGGGTGAAAAATATGAAGACCTTCAAAAGGTGTCAAAAATATGAGGAGCATGAAAAGTTCTGAAAAATAGGAGGAGCATGAAGCGGTGTTGAAAAACATGAAGAGCCTGAAAATGTGTGAAAAATATGAAGAGCTTCAAAAGCTGTCAAAAATATGAGGAGCAGGAATCGGTCTGAAAAGTAGGAGGAGTATGAAGTGGTGTTGAAAAACAAGAAGAGTCTGAAAATGTGTGAAAAATATGAAGGGCTTCATAAGGTGTCAAAAATATGAGGAGCATGAAACGGTCTGAAAAATAGGAGGAGCAAGAAACGGTTTTAACAAACATGAAGAGCATGAAAAGGTGTGAAAAATATGAAGAGCTTCAAAAGGTGTCAAAAATATGAGGAGCATGAAAAGTTCTGAAAAATAGGAGGAGCATGAAGCGGTGTTGAAAAACATGAAGAGCCTGAAAATGTGTGAAAAATATGAAGAGCTTCAAAAGCTGTCAAAAATATGAGGAGCAGGAATCGGTCTGAAAAGTAGGAGGAGTATGAAGTGGTGTTGAAAAACAAGAAGAGTCTGAAAATGTGTGAAAAATATGAAGGGCTTCATAAGGTGTCAAAAATATGAGGAGCATGAAACGGTCTGAAAAATAGGAGGAGCAAGAAACGGTTTTAACAAACATGAAGAGCATGAAAAGGTGTGAAAAATATGAAGAGCTTCAAAAGGTATCAAAATATGAGGAGCATGAAACGGGCTGAAATATAGGAGGAGCATGAAGCGGTGAAGAAAAACATGAAGAGCATGAAAACGTGTGAAAAATATGATGAGCTTCAAAGGTGTCAAAAATATGAAGAGTATGAAACGGTCTGAAAAACAGGATTAGCATGAAACGGTGTTGAAAACGTGAAGAGCCTGAAAATGAGTGGAAAATAGGAAGAGCTTCAAAAGGTGTTAAAAATATGAGGAGAATGAAACGGTCTGAAAAATAGGAGGAGCATGAAGCGGTGTTGAAAAACATGAAGAGCCTCAGAGGTGTGAAGAATATGAAGAGCTTCAAAAGGTGTCAAAAATATGAGGAGCAAGAAACGGTCTGAAAAATAGGAGGAGCAAGAAACGGTTTTAACAAACATGAAGAGAGTGAAAAGGTGTGAAAAATATGAAGAGCTTCAAAAGGTATCAAAATATGAGGAGCATGAAACGGGCTGAAATATAGGAGGAGCATGAAGCAGTGAAGAAAAACATGAAGAGCATGAAAACTTGTGAAAAATATGAAGAGCTTCAAAAGGTGTCACAAATATGAGGAGCATGAAACGGTCTGAAAAATAGCAGGGGCATGAAGTGGTGTTGAAAAACATGAACGGCCTCAAAAGGTGTGAAGAATAGGAAGAGCTTCAAAAGGTGTCAAAAATATGAGGAGCAAGAAATGGTCTGAAAAATAGGAGGAGCATGAAACTGTGTTCAAAAACATGAAAAGCCTGAAAAGGTGTGAAAAATATGAAGAGCTTCAAAAGGTGTTAAAATATGAGGAGCATGAAACGGTCTGAAAAATAGGAGGAGCATGAAGCGATGTTGAAAAACAGGAAGTGCCTGAAAAGATGTGAAAAATATGAAGAGCTTGAAAATGTGTCAAAAATATGAGGAGCATGAAATGGTCTGAACAAGAGGAGGAGCCTGAAAAGGAGTTCAAAAACATGAAGAGCCTGAAAAGGTGTGAAAAATATGAAGAGCTTCAAAAGGTGTCAAAAATATGAGGAGCATGAAACGGGCTGAAAAATAGGAGGAGCATGAAGCGGTGTTGAAAAACAGGAAGCGCCTGAAAAGGTGTGAAAAATATGAAGATCTTCACAAGGTGTCAGAAATACGAGGAGCATGAAACGGTCTCAAAAACAGGAGGAGCATGAAAGGGTGTTGAAAAACATGAAGAGCATGAAAAGCTTTGAAAATTATGAAGAGCTTCACAAGGTGTCAGAAATACGAGGAGCATGAAACGGTCTGAAAAATAGGAGGTGCATGAAGCGGTGTTGAAAAACATGAAGAGCCTGAAAAGGTGTGAAAAATATGAAGAGCTTCAAAAGGAGTCAAAAATATGAGGAGCATGAAACGGTCTGAAAAATATGAGGAGCATGAAACGGTGTGAAAAATATGAAGAGCTTCAAAAGGTGTCAAAAATATGAGGAGCATGACATGGTCAGAAATATAGGAGGAGGATGAATCGGATTTAAAAAACTTGAAGAGCCTGAAAAGGTGTGACAATTATGAAGCGCTTCAAAAGGTGTCAAAATTATGGGGAGCATTAAACAGTCTGAAAAATAGGAGGAGCATGAAATGGTGTTGAAAAATATGAAGAGTATTAAAAGGTGTGAAAAATATGAAGAGCTTCAAAAAGTGTGAAAAATATGAAGAGCATGAAATGGTCTGAAAAATATGAGGAGCATGAAACGGTGTTCAAAAACATGAAGAGCCTGAAAAGGTGTGCAATATATGAAGAGCTTCAAAAGGTGTCAAAAATATGAATTGCATGAAACCGTCTGAAAAATAGGAGGAGCATGAAACGGTCTGAAATAATGGAGGAGCATGAAATGGTGTTGAAAACCATGAAGAGCCTAAAATTGTGTGAAAAATATGAAGAGCTTCAAAATGTGTCAAAAATATGAGGAGCATGAAATGGTCTGAACAAGAGGAGGAGCCTGAAAAGGAGTTCAAAAACATGAAGAGCCTGAAAAGGTGTGAAAAATATGAAGATCTTCACAAGGTGTCAGAAATACGAGGAGCATGAAACGGTCTCAAAAATAGGAGGAGCATGAAAGGGTGTTGAAAAACATGAACAGCATGAAAAGCTTTGAAAAATATGAAGAGCTTCACAAGGTGTCAGAAATACGAGGAGCATGAAACGGTCTGAAAAATATGAGGAGCATGAAACGGTGTTCAAAAACATGAAAACCCTGAAAAGTTGTGAAATATATGAAGAGCTTCAAAATATGTTAAAAATTGGAGGAGCATGAAACGGTCTGAAAAATATACGGAGCAAGAAACGGTGTGAAAAATATGAAGATCTTCAATAGGTGTCAAAATTATGAGGAGCATGACACGGTCAGAAATATAGGAGGAGGAGGATGCGGATTTGAAAAACATGAAGAGCCTGAAAAGGTGTGACAATTATGAAGCGCTTCAAAAGGTGTGAAAATTAAGGGGAGCATTAAACGGTCTGAAAAACAGGAGGAGCATCAAATGGTGTTCAAAGACGTGAAAAGCATGAAAAGATGTGCAATATAATAAGAGCTTCAAAAGGTGTCAAAAATATGAGGAGCATGAAACGGTGTTCAAAAACATGAAAAGCCTGAAAAGGTGTGAAAAATCTGAAGAGCTTCAAAAGGTGTCAAATATATGAGTAGCATGAAACGGTCTGAAAAATAGGAGGAGCATGAAGTGGTGTTGAAAACCATGAAGAGCCTGTAAGGTGTGAAAAATATGAAGAACTTCAAAAGGTGTCAAAAATAGAAGGAGCATGAAACGGCCTGAAAAATAGGAGGAGCATTAAGTGGTGTTGAAAAACGTGAAGAGCCTGAAAAGGTGTGTAAAATATGAAGAACTTAAAAGGTGTCAAAAATATGAGCAGCATGAAACGGTCTGAAAAACAGGAGGAGCATGAAACGGTGTTCAAAAACATGAAGAGCCTGGAGAAGTGTGAAAAATATGAAGAGCTTCAAAAGGTGTCAAAAATATGAGGAGCATGAAACGGTCTGAAAAAAAGGAGGAGCATGAAGCGGTGTTGAAAAACATGAAGAGCCTGACAAGGTGTGAAAAATATGCAGAGCTTCAAAAGGTGTCAAAAATATGAGGAGCGTGAAACGTTCTGAAAAATAGGAAGAGCATGAAGTGGTGTTGAAAAACGTGAAGAGCCTATAAAGGTGTGAAAAATATGAAGAGCTTCCAAAGGTGTGAAAAATATGAGGAGCATTAATCGGGCTAAAAAATAGGAGGAGCGTGAAACGGTGTTCAAAAACATCAAGTGCCTGAAAAGGTGTGTAAAATATGAAGAGCTTCAAAAGATGTGAAATACATGAGGAGCATTAAACCGTCTGAAAAATAGGAGGAGCATGAAGCGGTGTTCAAAAACATGAAGAACCAGGAAAGGTGTGAAAAATATGAAGAGCTTTAAAATGTGTCAAACATATGAGGAGCATGAAACGGTCTGAAACATAGGAGGAGCATGAAGCGGTGTTGAAAAACATGAAGAGCGTGAAAAGGTGTGAAAAATATGAAGAGCATGAAAATGTGTGAAAAATATGAGGAGCATAAACTGTGTTCAAAAACATGAAGATCCAGAAAAGTTGTGAAAAATATGAAGAGCGTTAAAATGTCTCAAAAACATGAGGAGCATGAAACGGTCTGAAAATAGAAGGAGCATGAAGCGGTGTTCAAAAATATGAAGAGCCTGAAAAGGTGTGAAAAATATGAAGAGCTTCTAAACGTGTCAAAAATATGAGGAGCATGAAACCTTCTTAAAAATTGGAGGAGCATGAAGCGGTGTTCAAAAATCTAAAGAGCCTGAAAAGGTGTGAAAAATATGAAGAGCTTCAAAAGGTGTCAAAAATATGAGGAGCATGAAACGGTCTTAAATATAGGAGGAGCATGAAACGGTGTTCAAAAACATGAAGAGCCTGAAAAGGTGTGAAAAATATGAAGAGCTTCAAAAGGTGTCAAAAATACGAAGAGAATGAAACAGTCTGAAAAATAGGAGGAGCATGAAACGGTGTTCAAAAACACGAAGAGCCTGAAATGGTGTGAAAAATATGGAGAGCTTCAAAAGGTGTCAAAAATATGAGGATCATGAAACGGTCTGAAAATTAGGAGGAGCATGAAGCGTTGTTTAAAAACATGAAGAGCCTGAAAAAGTGTGAAAAATATGAAGAGCTTCAAAAGGTGTAAAAACTATGAGAAGCATGAAACGGTCTGAAAAATAGGAGTAGCATGAATTGGTGTTCAAAAACATGAAGAGCCTGTTAAGCTGTGAAAAATATGAAGAGCTTCAAAAAGTGTCAAAAATATGAGGAGCATGAAACGGTGTTCAAAAACATGAAAAGCCTGAAAAGGTGTGAAAAAAATGATTAGCTTCAAAAGGTGTGAAAAATATGTGGAGCATGAAACGATCTGAAAAATAGGAGGAGAATGAATTGGTGTTGAAAAACATGAAGAGCCTGAAAAGATGTGAAAAATATGAAGAGCTTCAAAATGTGTCAAAAATATGAGGAGCATGAAACGGTCTGAAAAATAGGAGGAGCATGAAACGTTGTTGAAAAACATGAAGAGCCTGAAAAGCTGTGAAAAACATGAAGAGCTACAAAAGGTGTAAAATATATGAGGAGCATGAAACGGTCTGAATAATTGGAGAAGGATGAAGCAGTGTTCTAAAGCATGAAGAGCCTGAAAATGTGTGAAAAATATGAAGAGATCAAAACGTGTCAAATATATGAGGAGCATGAAACGGTCTGAAATATATGAGGAGCATGAAGCGGTGTTGAAAAACATGAAGAGCCGGAAAAGGTGTGAAAAATATGAAGAGCTTCAAAAGGTGTGAAAAATATGAGGAGCATGAAACTGTGTTCAAAAACATGAAGAGCCTGAAAAGGTGTGAAAAATATGAAGAGCTTCAAAAGGTGTCAAAAATATGAGGAGCAAGAAACGGTCTGAAAATTAGGAGGAGCATGAAGCAGTGTTTAAAACTTGAAGAGCCTGAAATGTTGTGAAAAATATGAAGAGCTTCAAAAGGTGTCAAAGATATAGGAGCATGAAACGGTCTGAAAAATAGGAGGAGCATGACACGGCATTGAAAAACATAAAGAGCCTGAAAAGGTGTGAAAAATATGAAGAGCTTCAAAACTTGTCAAAAATATGACGAGCATGAAATGGTATGAAAAATAGGAGGAACATGTAATGGTGTTCAAAAAAATGAAGAGCCTGAAAAGGTATGAAAAATATGCCGAGCTTCAAAACGTCTCAAAAACATGAGGAGCATGAAACGGTCTGAAAATAGGAGGAGCATGAAGCGGTGTTCAAAAACATGAAAAGCCTGAAAAGGTGTGAAAAATATGAAGAGTTTCAAAACGTGTCAAAAATATGAGGAGCATGAAACGGTCTTAAATATAGGAGGAGCATGAAACGGTGTTCAATAACATGAAGAGCCTGAAAAGGTGTGAAAAATATGAAGAGCTTCAAAAGGTGTCAAAAATATGAGGAGCATGAAAAGTTCTGTAAAATAGGAGGAGCATGAAAAGGTCTGAAAAATAGGCGGAGCATGAAACGGTGTTCGGAAACATGAAGAGCATGAAAAGATGTGAAAAATATGAAGAGCATGAAAAGGTTTGAAAAATATGAGGAGCATGAAACTGTGTTCAAAAATATGAAGAGCCTGAAAAGTTGTGAAAAATATGAAGAGCTTCAAAAGGCGTCAAAAATATTAAGAGCATGAAGCGGTCTGAAAAAAAGGACGAGCATGAAGCGGTGTTGAAAAACATGAAGAGCCTGAAAAAGTGTGAAAAATATGAAGAGCTTCAAAAGGTGTCAAAAATATGAGGAGCATGAAACGGGGTTCAAAAACATGTAAAGCCTGAAAAGGTGTGAAAAATATGATTAGCTTCAAAAGGTTTTCAAAAATATGTGGAGCATAAAACGATCTGAAAAATAGGAGGAGCATGAAACGGTATTGAAAAATATGAATCGCCTGAAAAGGTGTAAAAAATATGAAGAGCTTCAAAAGGTGTCAAAAATATCAGGAGCAAGAAACGGTCTGAAAACTAGGAGGAGCATGAAACGGTGTTCAAAAACATGAAGAGCCTCAAAAAGTACAAAAAATATGAAGAGCTTAAACACGTCTCAAATACATGAGGTGCATGAAACGGTCTGAAAAAAGGAGCATGAAACTGTGTTCAACAATGTTAAGAGCCTGAAAGGTGTGAAAAATATGAAGAGCTTCAAAACGTGTCAAAAATATGAGGAGCATGAAAAGTTCTGTAAAATAGGAGGAGCATGAAGCGGTGTTCAAAAACCTGAAGAGCCTGAAAAGGTGTGAAAAATATGAAGAGATTCAAAAGGTGTCAAAAATATGAGGAGCATGAAACGGTCTGAAAAATAGGAGGAGCATGAAACGGTGTTCAAAAACATGAAGAGCCTGAAAAGGTGTGCAAAATATGAAGAGCATGAAAATGTGTGAAAAAAATGAGGAGAATGAAACTGTGTTCAAAAACATGAAAATCCTGAAAAGTTGTGAAAAATATGAAGAGCTTCAAAACGTCTCAAAAACATGAGGAGCATGAAACAGTCTGAAAATAGAAGGAGCATGAAGCAGTGTTCAAAAAAAGGAAGAGCCAGAAAAGGTTTGAAAAATATGAAGAGCTTCAAAAGGTGTCAAAAATATGAGGAACATGAAACGGTGTTCAAAAACATGAAGAGCCTGAACAGGTGTGAAAAATATGAAGAGCTTCAAAAGGTGTCAAAAATATTAGGAGCATGAAACGGTCTGAAAAATAGGAGGAGCTTGAAATGGTGTTTAAAACCATGAAGAGCCTGAAAAGGTGTGAAAAATATGAAGAGCTTGAAAAGGTGGCAAAAATATGAGGAACATGAAACGGTGTTCAAAAACATGTAGAGCATGAAAAGGTGTGAAAAATATGAAGAGCTTCAAAAGGTGTCAAAAATATGAGGAGCATGAAACGGTCTGAAAAACAGGAGGAGCATGAAATGGTGTTCAAAACCATGAAGAGCCTGAAAAGGTGTGAAAAATATGAAGAGATTCAAAAGGTGTCAGAAATATGAGGAGCATGAAACGGTCTGAAAATTAGGAGGAGCAAGAGACCGTGGTCAAAAACATGAAGAGCCTGAAAAGTTTTGAAAAATATGAAGAGCTTAAAAGGTGTCAAAAATATGAGGAGCATGAAACAGTGTGAAAAATACGAGGAGCATGAAGCGGTGTTGAATAAAATGAAGAGCCTGAAAAGGTGTGAAAAATATGAAGAGCATGAAAATGTGTGAAAAATATGAGGAGCATAAACTGTGTTCAAAAACATGAAGATCCAGAAAAGGTGTGAAAAATATGAAGAGCGTCAAAATGTCTCAAATACATGAGGAGCATGAAACGGTCTGAAAATAGAAGGAGCATTAAGCGGTGTTCAAAAACATGAAGAGCCTGAAAAGGTGTGAAAAATATGAAGAGCTTCTAAACGTGTCAAAAATATGAGGAGCATGAAACCTTCTTAAAAACTGGAGGAGCATGAAGCGGTGTTAAAAATCTAAAGAACATGAAAAGGTGTGAAAAATATGAAGAGCTTCAAAAGGTCTCAAAAATATGAGGAGCATGAAACGGTCTGAAATATAGGAGGAGCATGAAACGGAGTTCAATAACATGAAGAGCCTGAAAAGGTGTGAAAAATATGAAGAGCTTCAAAAGGTGTCAAATATATGAGGATCATGAAACGATCTGAAAATTAGGAGGAGCATGAAGCGTTGTTTAAAAACATGAAGAGCCTGAAAAAGTGTGAAAAATATGAAGAGCTTCAAAAGGTGTCAAAAATATGAGGAGAATGAAATGGTCTGAAAAATAGGAGTAGCATGAATTTGTGTCCAAAAACATGAAGAGCCTGTTAAGCTGTGAAAAATATGAAGAGCTTCAAAAGGTGTCAAAATTATGAGGAGCATGAAACGGTGTTCAAAACATGAAAAGCCTGAAAAGGTGTGAAAAAAATGATTAGCTTCAAAAGGTGTGAAAAATATGTGGAGCATGAAATGATCTGAAAAATAGGAGGAGAATGAATTGGTGTTGAAAAACATGAAGAGCCTGAAAAGATGTGAAAAATTGAAGAGCTTCAAAATGTGTCAAAAATATGAGGAGCATGAAACAGTCTGAAATAGGAGGAGCATCAAACGTTGTTGAAAAACATGAAGAGCCTGAAAAGCTGTGAAAAATATGAAGAGCTACAAAAGGTGTAAAATATATGAGGAGCATGAAACGGTCTGAAAAACTGGAGAAGGATGAAGCGGTGTTCAAAATCAAGAAGAGCCTGAAAATGTGTGAAAAATATGAAGGGCTTCAAAACGTGTCAAATATATGAGGAGCATGAAACGGTCTGATACATAGGAGGAGCATGAAGCGGTGTTGAAAAACATGAAGAGCCTGAAAAGGTGTGAAAAATATGAAAGTTCCAAAAGGTGTGAAAAATATGAGGAGCCTGAAACAGTTTGAAAAAGAGGAGGAGCATGAAACGGTGATGAAGAACATGAAGAGCCGGGAAGGGTGTCAAAAATATGAAGAGCTTCAAAGGTGTCAAAAATATGAGGAGCATGAAACAATCTGAAAAATAGGAGGAGCATTAAGCGGTGTTCAAAAACATGAAGAGCCTTAAAGGTGTGCAAAATATGAAGAGATTCAAAACGTGTGAAAAATATGAGGAGCATGAATCGGTCTGAAAAATAGGAGGAGCATGAAGCAGTGTTCAAAAACATGAAGAGACTGAAAAGGTGTGAAAAATATGAAGAGCTTCAAAACATGTGAAAAATATGAGGAGCATGAATCGGTCTGAAAAATAGGAGGAGCAAGAGACCGTGTTCAAAAACATGAAGAGCCTGAAAAGGTTTGAAAAATATGAAGAGCTTGAAAAGGTGGCAAAAATATGAGGAGCATGAAACGGTCTGAAAAAGAGGAGGAGCATTAAGCTGTGTTGAAATTCAGGAAGAGCCTGAAAAGGTGTGAAATATATGAAGACCTTCAAAAGGTGTCAAAAATATGAGGAGCATTAAACTGTCTGAAAAATAGGAGGAGCATGAAGCGTGGTTGAAAAACATGAAGAGCCTGAAAAGGTGTGAAAAATATGAAGAGCTTCAAAAGGTGTCAAAAATATGAGGAGCCCGAAACGGTCTGAAAAATAGGAGGAGCATGAAACGGTGTTGAAAAACATGAAAAGTGTGAAAAGGTGTGAAAAATAAGAAGACCTTCAAAAGGTGTCAAATATATGAGGAGAACGAAAAGGTCTGAAAAATAGGAGGAGCATGAAACGGTGTTCAAAAACATGAAGAGCCTGAAAAGGTGTGAAAAATATGAAGAGCATGAAAATGTGTGAAAAATATGAGGAGCATAAACTGTGTTCAAAAACATGAAGATCCACAAAAGGTGTGAAAAATATGAAGACCGTCAAAATGTCTCAAAGAAATGAGGAGCATGAAACGGTCTGAAAATAGAAGGAGCATGAAGAGGTGTTCAAAAATATGAAGAGCCTGAAAAGGTGTGCAAAATATGAAGGGCTTCAAAACGTGTCAAAAATATGAGGAGCATCAAACGTTCTGAAAAATAGGAGGAGCATGAATCGGTGTTGAAAAACCTGAAGAGCCTGAAAAGGTGTGAAATATATGAAGAGCTTCAAAATGTATCAAAAATATGAGGAGCATGAAACGGTCAGAAAAATAGGCGGAGCAAGAAACGGTGGTGGGAAACAAGAAGAGCATGAAAAGATGTGAAAAATATGAAGAGCATGAAAAGGTGTGAAAAATATGAGGAGCATGAAACTGTGTTCAAAAATATGAAGAGCCTGAAAAGTTGTGAAAAATATGAAGAGCTTCAAAAGGGGTCAAAAATATTAAGAGCATGAAACTGTCTGAAAAAATGGAGGAGCATGAAGCGGTGTTGAAAAACATGAAAAGCCTGAAAAAGTGTGAAAAATATGAAGAGCTTCAAAGGTGTCAAAAATATGAGGAGTATGAAACGGGCTGAAAAATGGGATTAGCATGAAAAGGTGTTGAAAACGTGAAGAGCCTGAAAATGAGTGGAAAATATAAAGAGCTTCTAAAGGTGTTAAAAATATGAGGAGCATGAAACGGTCTGACAAATAGGAGGAGCATGAAGTGGTGTTGAAAAACGTGAAGAGCCTCAAAAGGTGTGAAGAATATGAAGAGCTTCAAAGGTGTCAATAATATGAGGAGAAAGAAACGGTCTGAAAAATAGGAGGAGCATGAAGTGGTGTTGAAAAACATGAAGAGCCTGAAAAGGGGTGAAAAATATGAAGACCTTCAAAAGGTGTCAAAAATATGAGGAGCATGAAAAGTTCTGAAAAAAAGGAGGAGCATGAAGCGGTGTTGAAAAACATGAAGAGCCTGAAAATGTGTGAAAAATATGAAGAGCTTCAAAAGCTGTCAAAAATATGAGGAGCAGGAATCGGTCTGAAAAGTAGGAGGAGTATGAAGTGGTGTTGAAAAACAAGAAGAGTCTGAAAATGTGTGAAAAATATGAAGGGCTTCATAAGGTGTCAAAAATATGAGGAGCATGAAACGGTCTGAAAAATAGGAGGAGCAAGAAACGGTTTTAACAAACATGAAGAGCATGAAAAGGTGTGAAAAATATGAAGAGCTTCAAAAGGTATCAAAATATGAGGAGCATGAAACGGGCTGAAATATAGGAGGAGCATGAAGCGGTGAAGAAGAACATGAAGAGCATGAAAACGTGTGAAAAATATGATGAGCTTCAAAGGTGTCAAAAATATGAAGAGTATGAAACGGTCTGAAAAATAGGATTAGCATGAAACGGTGTTGAAAACGTGAAGAGCCTGAAAATGAGTGGAAAATAGGAAGAGCTTCAAAAGGTGTTAAAAATATGAGGAGAATGAAACGGTCTGAAAAATAGGAGGAGCATGAAGCGGTGTTGAAAAACATGAAGAGCCTCAGAGGTGTGAAGAATATGAAGAGCTTCAAAAGGTGTCAAAAATATGAGGAGCAAGAAACGGTCTGAAAAATAGGAGGAGCAAGAAACGGTTTTAACAAACATGAAGAGAGTGAAAAGGTGTGAAAAATATGAAGAGCTTCAAAAGGTATCAAAATATGAGGAGCATGAAACGGTCTGAAAAATAGCAGGGGCATGAAGTGGTGTTGAAAAACATGAACGGCCTCAAAAGGTGTGAAGAATAGGAAGAGCTTCAAAAGGTGTCAAAAATATGAGGAGCAAGAAACGGTCTGAAAAATAGGAGGAGCATGAAACTGTGTTTAAAAACATGAAAAGCCTGAAAAGGTGTGAAAAATATGAAGAGCTTCAAAAGGTGTCTAAAATATGAGGAGCATGAAAAGGTCTGAAAAATAGGAGGAGCATGAAACGGTGTTGAAAAACATGAAGAGCCTGAAAATGTGTGAAAAATATGAAGAGCTTCAAAAGGTGTCAAAATTATGAGGAGCAGGAATCGGTCTGAAAAGTAGGAGGAGCATGAAGTGATGTTGAAAAACATGAAGCATCTGAAAAGGTGTGAAAAATATGAAGGGCTTCATAAGGTGTCAAAAATATGAGGAGCATGAAACGGTCTGAAAAATAGGAGGAGCAAGAAACGGTTTTAACAAACATGAAGAGCGTGAAAAGGTGTGAAAAATATGAAGAGCTTCAAAAGGTATCAAAATATGAGGAGCATGAAACGGCCTGAAATATAGGAGGAGCATGAAGCGGTGAAGAAAAACATGAAGAGCATGAAAACGTGTGAAAAATATGATGAGCTTCAAAGGTGTCAAAAATATGAGGAACATGAAACGGTCTGAAAAATAGGATTAGCATGAAACGGTGTTGAAAACGTGAAGAGCCTGAAAATGAGTGGAAAATATGAAGAGCTTCAAAAGCTGTTAAAAATATGAGGAGCATGAAACGGTCTGAAAAATAGGAGGAGCATGAAGCGATGTTGAAAAACAGGAAGCGCCTGAAAAGATGTGAAAAATATGAAGAACTTGAAAATGTGTCAAAAATATGAGGAGCATGAAATGGTCTGAACAAGAGGAGGAGCCTGAAAAGGAGTTCAAAAACATGAAGAGCCTGAAAAGGTGCGAAAAATATGAAGAGCTTCAAAAGGTGTCAAAAATATGAAGAGCATGTAACGGGCTGAAAAATAGGAGGAGCATGAAGCGGTGTTGAAAAACAGGAAGCGCCTGAAAAGGTGTGAAAAATATGAAGATCTTCACAAGGTGTCAGAAATACGAGGAGCATGAAACGGTCTCAAAAACAGGAGGAGCATGAAAGGGTGTTGAAAAACATGAAGAGCATGAAAAGCTTTGAAAATTATGAAGAGCTTCACAAGGTGTCAGAAATACGAGGAGCATGAAACGGTCTGAAAAATAGGAGGTGCATGAAGCGGTGTTGAAAAACATGAAGAGCCTGAAAAGGTGTGAAAAATATGAAGAGCTTCAAAAGGAGTCAAAAATATGAGGAGCATGAAACGGTCTGAAAAATATGAGGAGCATGAAACGGTGTGAAAAATATAAAGAGCTTCAAAAGGTGTCAAAAATATGAGGAGCATGACATGGTCAGAAATATAGGAGGAGGATGAATCGGATTTAAAAAACTTGAAGAGCCTGAAAAGGTGTGACAATTATGAAGCGCTTCAAAAGATGTCAAAATTATGGGGAGCATTAAACAGTCTGAAAAATAGGAGGAGCATGAAATGGTGTTAAAAAATATGAAGAGTATTAAAAGGTGTGAAAAATATGAAGAGCTTCAAAAAGTGTGAAAAATATGAAGAGCATGAAATGGTCTGAAAAATATGAGGAGCATGAAACGGTGTTCAAAAACATGAAGAGCCTGAAAAGGTGTGCCATATATGAAGAGCTTCAAAAGGTGTCAAAAATATGAATTGCATGAAACCGTCTGAAAAATAGGAGGAGCATGAAACGGTCTGAAATAATGGAGGAGCATGAAATGGTGTTGAAAACCATGAAGAGCCTAAAATTGTGTGAAAAATATGAAGAGCTTCAAAATGTGTCAAAAATATGAGGAGCATGAAATGGTCTGAACAAGAGGAGGAGCCTGAAAAGGAGTTCAAAAACATGAAGAGCCTGAAAAGGTGTGAAAAATATGAAGAGCTTCAAAAGGTGTCAAAAATATGAAGAGCATGTAACGGTCTGAAAAATAGGAGGAGCATGAAGCGGTGTTGAAAAACAGGAAGCGCCTGAAAAGGTGTGAAAAATATGAAGATCTTCACAAGGTGTCAGAAATACGAGGAGCATGAAACGGTCTCAAAAACAGGAGGAGCATGAAAGGGTGTTGAAAAACATGAAGAGCATGAAAAGCTTTGAAAATTATGAAGAGCTTCACAAGGTGTCAGAAATACGAGGAGCATGAAACGGTCTGAAAAATAGGAGGTGCATGAAGCGGTGTTGAAAAACATGAAGAGCCTGAAAAGGTGTGAAAAATATGAAGAGCTTCAAAAGGAGTCAAAAATATGAGGAGCATGAAACGGTCTGAAAAATATGAGGAGCATGAAACGGTGTGAAAAATATGAAGAGCTTCAAAAGGTGTCAAAAATATGAGGAGCATGACATGGTCAGAAATATAGGAGGAGGATGAATCAGATTTAAAAAACTTGAAGAGCCTGAAAAGGTGTGACAATTATGAAGCGCTTCAAAAGATGTCAAAATTATGGGGAGCATTAAACAGTCTGAAAAATAGGAGGAGCATGAAATGGTGTTGAAAAATACGAAGAGTATTAAAAGGTGTGAAAAATATGAAGAGCTTCAAAAAGTGTGAAAAATATGAAGAGCATGAAATGGTCTGAAAAATATGAGGAGCATGAAACGGTGTTCAAAAACATGAAGAGCCTGAAAAGGTGTGCAATATATGAAGAGCTTCAAAAGGTGTCAAAAATATGAATTGCATGAAACCGTCTGAAAAATAGGAGGAGCATGAAACGGTCTGAAATAATGGAGGAGCATGAAATGGTGTTGAAAACCATGAAGAGCCTAAAATTGTGTGAAAAATATGAAGAGCTTCAAAATGTGTCAAAAATATGAGGAGCATGAAATGGTCTGAACAAGAGGAGGAGCCTGAAAAGGAGTTCAAAAACATGAAGAGCCTGAAAAGGTGTGAAAAATATGAAGATCTTCACAAGGTGTCAGAAATACGAGGAGCATGAAACGGTCTCAAAAATAGGAGGAGCATGAAAGGGTGTTGAAAAACATGAACAGCATGAAAAGCTTTGAAAAATATGAAGAGCTTCACAAGGTGTCAGAAATACGAGGAGCATGAAACGGTCTGAAAAATATGAGGAGCATGAAACGGTGTTCAAAAACATGAAAACCCTGAAAAGTTGTGAAATATATGAAGAGCTTCAAAATATGTTAAAAATTGGAGGAGCATGAAACGGTCTGAAAAATATGAGGAGCAAGAAACGGTGTGAAAAATATGAAGATCTTCAATAGGTGTCAAAATTATGAGGAGCATGACACGGTCAGAAATACAGGAGGAGGAGGATGCGGATTTGAAAAACATGAAGAGCCTGAAAAGGTGTGACAATTATGAAGCGCTTCAAAAGGTGTCAAAATTAAGGGGAGCATTAAACGGTCTGAAAAACAGGAGGAGCATCAAATGGTGTTCAAAGACGTGAAGAGCATGAAAAGGTGTGCAATATAAGAAGAGCTTCAAAAGGTGTCAAAAATATGAGGAGCATGAAAATGTCTGAAAAATAGGAGGAGCATGAAGTGGTTTTGACAAACATGAAGAGCCTGAAAAGGTGTGAAAAATATGAAGAGCTTAAAAGGTGTCAAAAATATGAGGAGCATGAAACAGTCTGAAAAATAGGAGGAGCATGATTTGGTATTGAAAAACAGATAGAGCCTGAAAAGGTGTGAAAAATATGAAGAGCTTCAAAAGGTGTCAAAAATATGAGGAGCATGAAACGGTTTAAAAAATAAAAGGAGCATGAAACGGTGTTCAAAAACATGAAGTGCCTGAAAAGGTGTGAAAAATATGAAAAGCTTCAAGAGGTGTCAAAAATATGAGGAGCATGAAACGGTTTAAAAAATAGAAGGAGCATGAAACGGTGTTCAAAAACATGAAGAGCTTGAAAAGGTGTGAAAAATATGAAGAGCTTCAAAAGGTGTGAAAAAAATGAAGAGCTTCAAAAGGTGTCAAAAATGTGAGGAGCATGAAACGGTCTGAAAAATAGGAGAAACATGAAGCGGTGTTGAAAAACATGAAGAACCTGAAAAGGTGTGAAAAATATGAAGAGCTTCAAAAGGTGTCAAAAATATGCGGAGCATGAACAGTCTGAAAAATAGGAGGAGCAGGAAACAGTGTTCAAAAACATGAAGAGCCTGAAATGGTGTGGAAAAAATGAAGAGCTTCAAAAGGTGTCAAAATATGAGGCGCATGAAACAGTCCGAAAAATAGGAGCAGAATGAAGCGGCTTTGAAAAACATGAAGAGCCTTAAAAGATGTGAAAAATATGAAGCACTTCAAAAGGTTTCAAAAATATGAGGAGCATGAAACGGTCTGAAAAATAGGAGGAGCATGAAACGCTTTTCAAATCGTGAAGAGCCTGAAAAGGTGTGAAAAATATGAAGAATTTCAAAAGCTGTCAAAAATATTAGGAGCATGACACGGTCAGAAATATAGCAGGAGCATGAAGTGGTGTTAAAAACATGAAGAACCTGAAAAGTTGTGAAATGATGAAGAGCTTCAAAAGGTGTCAAATATATGAGCAGCATGAAACGTTCTGAAAAATTGGAGGTGCAAGAAACGATGTTCAAAACATGAAGAGCCTGAAAAGGTGTGAAAAATATGAAGGGCTTCAAAACGTACCAAAAATATGAGGAGCATGAAACGGTTTGAAAAACAGGAGGAGCATGAAGCCGTGTTGAAAAACATGAAGAGCCTGAAAAGGTGTGAAAAATATGAAGAGCTTCAAAATGTATCAAAAATATGAGGAGCATGAAACGGTCTGAAAAATAAGAGGAGAATGAAGCGGTGTTGAAAAATATGAACAGCATGAAAACGTGTGAAAAATATGAAGAGCTTCAAAAGCTGTGAAAAATATGAAAAGCTTCTAAAGGTGTCAAAAATGAGATGGGCATGAAACGGTCTGAAAATTAGGAGGAGCATGAAGTGGTGTTGAAAAACATGAAGAGACTGAAAAGGTGTGAAATATACGATGAGCTTCAAAAGGTGTGAAAATATGAAGAGCTTCACAAGGTGTCAAAAATATGAGGAGCATGAAGAGTTCTGAAAAATATGAGGAGCATGAAGTGGTGTTGAAAAACATGAAGAGTATGAAAAAGGTGTGAAACATATGAGTAGAATAAAACGGTCTGAAAAATAGGAGGAGCATTAAGTGGTGTAGAAAAACATGAAGAGCCTGAAAAGGTGTGAAAAATATGAAGAGCTTGAAACGGTCTGAAATATAGGAGGAGCGTGAAAAGGTGTTAAAAAACATGAAGATCTTCAAAAGGTGTGAAACATATGAGGAGCATGAAACGGTTTGAAAAATAGGAGGAGCATGAAGCGGTGTTGAAAAACATGAAAAGCCTGAAAAGGTGTGAAAAATATGTAGAGCTTCAAAAGGTGTCAAAGACATGAGGAGCATGAAAAGGTCTGAAAAATAGGAGGAGCATGAAGCGTTGTAAAAACATGAAGAGCCTGACAACGTGTGAAACTATGAAGAGCTTCAAAAGGTGTCAAAAATATGAGGAGCATGAAATGGTCTGAAAAATAGGAGGAGCATGAAGCGGTGTTTAAAAATATGAAGAGCCTGAAAAGGTGTGAAAAATATAGAGAGCTTCAAAAGGTGTCAAAAATATGAGGAGCATGAAACGGTCTGAAATATAGGTGGAGCATGAAGTGATGTTGAGAAACATGAAGAGCCTGATAAGGTGTGAAATATATGAAAAGCTTCAAAATGTGTCAAAAATATGAGGAGAATGAAACTGTTTGAAAAATAGGAGGAGCATGAAGCGGTTTTGAAAAACATGAAAAGACTGAAAGTGTGTGAAAATATAAAGAGCTTCAAAAGGTGTCAAAAATATGAGGAGCAGGATACGGTCTGAAAAATAGGAAGAGCATGAAGTGGTGTTGAAAAAGGTGAAGAGCCTATAAAGGTGTGAAAAATATGAAGAGCTTCCAAAGGTGTGAAAAAAATGAGGAGCATGAAATGGTCTGAAAAATAGGAGGAGCGTGAAACGGTGTTAAAAAACATCAAGAGCCTGAAAAGGTGTGTAAAATATGAAGAGCTACAAAAGATGTGAAATAAATGAGGAGCATTAAAGGGTCTGAAAAATAGGAGAAGCATGTAGTAGTCTTTAAAAACATGAAGAGCCTGAAAAGGTGTGAAAAATAGGAAGAGCTTCAAATCGTGTCAAAAATATGAGGAGTATGAAACAGTGTGAAAAATATGAAGAGCATGAAGCGGTGTTGAAAAACATGAAGAGCGTGAAAAGGTGTGAAAAATATGAGGAGCATGAAAATGTGTGAAAAATATGAGGAGCATAAACTGTGTTCAAAACATGAAGAGCCTGAAAAGGTGTGAAAAATATGAAGAGCTTCTAAACGTGTCAAAAATATGAGGAGCATGAAATCTTCTTAAATATTGGAGGAGCATGAAGCGGTGTTCAAAAATCTAAAGAGCCTGAAAAGGTGTGAAAAATATGAAGAGCTTCAAAAGGTGTAAAAAATATGAGAAGTTTGAAACGGTCTGAAAAATAAGAGGATCTGGTTTCCTCAGTGTGTATGCCCAGAACTGGAATTGCTGGGTCATATGGCAGTTCTATTTCCAGTTTTTTAAGAAATCTCTACACCGTTTTCCATAGCGGCTGTACTAGTGTGCATTCCCACCAACAGTATAAGAGGGTTCCCTTTTCTCCACTCCCTCTCCAGCATTTATTGCTTGTAGACTTTTGGATAGCAGCCATCCTGACTGGCATGTAATGGTACCTCATTGTGGTTTTGATTTGCATTTCTCTAATAATGAGTGATGTTGAGCATCTTTTCATGTGTTTGTTATCCATCTGTATGTCTTCTTTGGAGAAATGTCTGTTTAGTTCTTTGGCTCATTTTTTATTGGGTCATTTATTTTTCTGGAATTGAGCTGCAGGATTTGCTTGTATATTTTTGAGATTAATCCTTTGTCTGTTTCTTCATTTGCTATTATTTTCTCCCAATCTGAGGGCTGTCTTTTCACCTTATTTATAGTTTCCTTTGTAGTGCAAAAGCTTTTAAGTTTCATTAGGTCCCATTTCTTTAGTTTTGCTTTTATTTCCAATATTCTGGGAGGTGGGTCATAGAGGATCTTGCTTTGATTTATGTCGGAGAGTGTTTTGCCTATCTTCTCCTCTAGGAGTTTTATAGTTTCTGGTCTTACATTTAGATCTTTAATCCATTTTGAGTTTATTTTTGTGTATGGTGTTAGAAAGTGTTCTATTTTCATTCTTTTACAAGTGGTTGACCAGTTTTCCCAGCACCACTTGTTAAAGAGGTTGTCTTTTTTCCATTGTATATCCTTGCCTCCTTTGTCAAAGATAAGGTGTCCATAGGTTCATCTGAAAGAGACACGTGCACCCCAATGTTCATCGCAGCACTGTTTATAATAGCCAGGACATGGAAGCAACCTAGATGCCCGTCAGCAGATGAATGGATAAGAAAGCTGTGGTACATATACACCATGGAATATTACTCAGCCATTAAAAAGAATTCATTTGAATCAGTCCTAATGAGATGGATGAAGCTGGAGCCCATTATACAGAGTGAAGTAAGCCAGAAAGATAAAGAACATTACAGCATACTGACACATGTATATGGAATTTAGAAAGGTGACAACGATAACCCTATATGCAGAAAGAAAAAGAGACACAGAAATACAGAACAGACTTTTAAACTTTGTGGGAGAATGTGAGGGTGGGATATTTCAAAAGAACAGCATGTATGCTATCTATGGTGAAACAGATCACCAGCCCAGGTAGGATGCACTAGACAAGTGCTCCGGCTTGGTGCACTGGGAAGACCCAGAGGAATCGGGTGCAGAGGGAGGTGGGAGGGGGAATCGGGACTGGGAATACATGTAAATCCATGGCTGATTCATATCAAAGTATGACAAAACCCACTGGAAAAAAAATAAAAATAATAAAAAAAAAATTTAAAAAAATAACAATAAAAAAAAAATAAGAGGAGCAAGAAGCGGTGTAGAAAAACATGAAGAGGCTGAAAAGGTGTGGAAATTATGAAGAGCTTCAAAAGGTGTCAAATATATGAGGAGCATAAAACGGTCTGAGAAAAAGGAGGAGCATGAAATGGTGTTGAAAAACATGAAGAGTCTGAAAAGGTGTGATAAATATGAAGAGTTTCAAAACATGTCAAAAAGATGAGGAGCATGAAACGGTCTGAAAAAAAGGAGGAACATGAAACGGTGTTCAAAAACATGAAGAGCCTGGAGAAGTATGAAAAATATGAAGAGCTTCAAAAGGTGTCAAAAATATGAGGAGCATGAAACGGTCTGAAAAAAAGGAGGAGCATGAAGCGGTGTTGAAAAACATGAAGAGCCTGAAAAGGTGTGAATAATATGAAGAGCTTCAAAAGGTGTCAAAAATATGAGGAGCATGAAACCGTCTGAAAAATAGTAGGAGCATGAAGCGGTGTTGAAAACATGAAGAGCCTGAAAAGGTGTGAAAAATATGAAGAGGTTCAAAAGGTGTCAAAAATATGAGGAGCATGAAACGGTCTGAAAAATAGGAGGAGCATGAAACGGTCTGAAAAATAGGAGGAGCATGAATCGGTGTTCAAAAACATGAAGAGCCTGAAAAGGTGTGAAATATATGAAGAGCCTCAAAGGTGTCAAAAATATGAGGAGCAAAAAACGATCTGAAAAATAGGAGGAGCTTAAGCGGGTTGAAAAATATGAAGAGCCTGAAAAGATGTGAAAAATATTAAGAGCTTTAAAAGGTGTCAAATATATGAGGAGCATGAAGCGGTCTGAAAAATTGGAGAAGCATGAAGTGGTGTTGAAAAATATGAAGAGCCTGAAAAGGTGCGAAAAATATGAAGAGCTTCAAATGGTGTCAAAAATATAAGGAGCATTAAACGGTCTGAAATATAGGCGGAGCATGAAAAGGTGTTAAAAAACATGAAGAGCTTCAAAAGGTGTGAAACATATGAGGAGCATGAAACGGTCTGAAAAATAGGAGGATCATGAAACGGTGTTCAAAAACATGAAGAGCCAGGAAAGGTGTGAAAAATATGAAGAGCTTCAAAAAGTGTCAAAAATATGAGGAGCATGAAACGGTCTGAAAAATAGGAGGAGCATGAAGTGGTGTTGAGAAACATGAAGAGCCTGAAAAAGTTGTGAAACATATGAGGAGAATGAAACTGTCTGAAAAATAGGAGGAGCATGAAGTGGTGTAGAAAAACATGAAGACCCTGAAAAAGTGTGAAAAATATGAAGAGCTTCAAAAGGTGTCAAAAATATGAGGAGCATGAAAATGTCTGAAAAATAGGAAGAGAATGAAGCGGTGTAGAAAAACATGAAAAGCCTGACAAGGTGTGAAAAATATAAAGAGCTTCAAAAGGTGTCAAAAAGATGAGGAGCATGAAACAGTCTGAAATAAAGGAGGAGAATGAAGCAGTGTTGAAAAACATGAAAAGCCTGAAAAGGTGTGAAAAATATGAAGAACTTCAAAAGGTGTCAAAAATATGAGGAGCATGAAACGGTCTGAAAAATAGGAGGAGCATGAAGTGGTGTTGAGAAACATGAAGAGCCTGAAAAAGTTGTGAAACATATGAGGAGAATGAAACGGTCTGAAAAATAGGAGGAGCATGAAGTGGTGTAGAAAAACATGAAGACCCTGAAAAAATGTGAAAAATATGAAGAGCTTCAAAAGGTGTCAAAAATATGAGGAGCTTGAAATGGTCTGATATAGGAGGAGCGTGAAAAGGTGTTAAAAAACAAGAAGAGCTTCAAAAGGTGTCAAAAATATGAGGAGCAAGAAACGGTCTGAAAAATAGGAGGAGCATGAAATGGTGTTTGAAAACATGAAGAGCCTGAAAAGGTGTGAAAAATATGAAGAGCTTCAAAAGGTGTCAAAAATATGAGGACCATGAAACGGTCTGAAAAATAGGAGGAGCATGAAACGGTCTCAAAAATAGGAGGAGCATGAAGCGGTGTTGAAAAACATGAAGAGCCTGAAAAGGTGTGAAAAATATGAAGAGCTTCAAAAGTTGTCAAAAATGAAATGAGCACGAAATGGTGTGAAAATAGGAGGACCATGAAGCCGTTTTGAAAATCATGAAGAGCCTGAAAAGGTGTGAAAAATATGAAGAGCTTCAAAAGTTGTCAAAAATATGAGGAGCATGAAACGGTCTGAAAAAGAGGAGGAGCATGAAGCGGTGTTGAAAAACATGAAGAGCCTGAAAAGGTGTGAAAAATATGAAGAGCTTCTAAAGGAGTCAAAAATATGAGGAGCAGGAAACGGTCTGAAAAATAAGAGGAGCATGAAGTGGTGTTCAAAAACATGAAGAGCCTCAAAGGTGTCAAAAATATGAAGAGCTTCAAAACTTGTCAAAAATATGAGGAGCATGAAACGGTCTGAAAAATAGGACCAGCATGAAGTGTTTGTGAAAAACATGAAGAGCCTGAAAAGCTGTGCAAAATATGAAGAGCTTCAAAAGGTGTGAAATAAATGAGGAGCATGAAACGGTCTGAAAAATAGGAGGAGCATGAAAAGGTGTTCAAATGCATGAAGATCCTGAAAAGTTGTGAAAAATATGAAGAGCTTCAAAAGGTGTAAAATACATGAGGAACATGATACGGTCTGAAAAATAGGAGGAGCATGAAGCTCTGTTCAAAAACATGAAGAGCCTGAAAAGTTGTGAAAAATATGAAAAGCTTCAAAAGTTGTCAAAAATATGAGGAGCATGAAACATTCTGAAAAATAGGAGGATGATGAAGCGGTGTTAAAAATCATGAAGAGGCTGAAAAGGTGTGAAAAATATGAAGAGCTTCAAAACGTGTGAAATACATGAGGAGCATGAAACGGTCTGAAAAATAGGAGGAGCATCAAGCGGTGTTCAAAAACATGAAGAGCCTGAAACGGTGTGAAAAATATGAAGAGCTTCAAAAGGTGTGAAAAATAGGAGGAGCATGAAACGGGCTGAAAAATAGGAGGAGCATGAAGCGGTGTTCAAAAACATGAAGAGCCTGAAAAGGTGTGAAAAATATGAAGAGCTTCAAAAAATGTCAAAAATATGAGGAGCGTTAAACGGTCTGAAAAAAGGGTGGAGCATGAAGCGGTGTTGAAAAACATGAAGAGTCTGAAAACGTGTGAAAATATGAAGAGCTTCAAAAATATGAAAAATATGAAGAGCTTCAAAAGATGTGATAAATATGAAGAGCTTCAAAAGGTGTCAAAAATGAGATGAGCATGAAACGGTCTGAAATATAGGAGGAGCATGAAGCGGTGTTGAAAAACATGAAAAACATGAAACGGTGTGAGAAATATGAAGAGCTTTCAGAGGTGTCAAAAATATAAGGAGCGTGAAACGGTCTGAAAAAGAGGAGAAGCATGAAGCGGTGTTGAAAAACATGAAGAGCCTGAAAAGGTGTGAAAAATATGAAGAGCTTCTAAAGGTGTCAAAATGAGATGAGCATGAAAAGGTCTGAAAAATAGGAAGAGCATGAAGCGGTGTTGAAAATCATAAATAGCCTGAAAAGTTGTGAAAAATATGAAGAGCTTCAAAAATGTGAAAAATATGAAGAGCTTCAAAAGGTGTCAAAATGACATGAGCATGAAACGGTCTGAAAAACTGGAGGAGCATGAAGTGGTGTTGAAAAACATGAGGAGCCTGAAAAGGTGTGAAATATATGAAGAGCTTCAAAAGATGTCAAAAATATGAGGAGAAAGAAACGGTCTGCAAAATAGGAGGAGCATGAAATGGTGTTCAAAAACACGAAGAGCATGAAAAGGTGTGAGAAATATGAAGAGCTTCAAAATGTGTGAAAAATATGAGGAGCATGAAAAGGTCTGAAAAATAGGAGGAGCATGAAATGGTGTTCAAAAACATGACGAGCCTGAAAAGTTGTGAAAAATATGAATAGCTTCAAAAGGTGTGATATTCATGAGGAGCATGAAAGCTTTCTGAAAAATAGGAGAAGCATGAAGTGGTGTGGAAAAACATGAAGAGCCTGAAAAGGTGTGAAAAATATGAAGAGCTTCAAAAGGTGTCAAAAATATGAGGAGGAGGAAACGTTCTGAAAAATAGGAGGAGCATGAAATGGTGATCAAAAACATGAGGAGCCTGAAAAGATGTGAAAAATATGAAGAGCTTCAAAAGGTGTGAAATTCATGAGGAGCATGAAACGGTCTGAAAAATAGGAAAAGCATGAAGTGGTGTGGAAAAACATGAAGAGCCTGAAAAGCTGTGAAAAATATGAAGAGATTCAACAGGTGTCAAAAATATGAGGAGCATGAAACGGTCTGAAAAATAGGAGGACCATGAAGCGGTGTTCAAAAACATGAAGAGCCTGAAAAGATGTGAAAAATATGAAGAGCTTCAAAAGGTGTCAAAAATATGAGGAGCATGAAACGCTCTGAAAAATCGGAGGAGCAAGAAGCGCTGTTGAAAAACATGAAGAGCCTGAAAAGGTGTGAGAAATATGAAGAGCTTCAAAAGATGTCAAAAATGAGATGAGCATGAAATGGTCTGAAAAATAGGAGGAGCATGAAGTGGTGTTGAAAATCATGAAGAGCCTGAAAAGGTGTGAAAATATGCAGAGCTTCAAAAGATGTCAAAAATATGAGGAGAATGAAACCGTGTGAAAAATACGAAGAGCATGAAGTGTTGGTGAAAAACATGAAGAGCCTGAAAAGGTGTGAAAAATATGAAGAGCTTCAAAAGGTGTCAAAAATATGAGGAGCATGAAACGGTCCGAAAAATAGGAGGATCATGAAGCGGTGTTGAAAAACATGAAGAGCCTGAAAAGGTGTGAAAAATATGAAGAGCTTCAAAAGGTGTCAAAAATATGAGGAGCAAGAAACGGTCTGAAAAATAGGACGAGCATAAGCGGTGTTCAAAAACATGAAGAGCCTGAAAAGGTGTGAAAAATATGAAGACCTTCAAAAGGAGTGAAAATTATGAAGAGCTTCAAAAGGTGTCAAAAATTAGATTAGCATGAAAGGGTGTGAAAAATAGGAGGAGCATGAAGTGGTTTTGAAAAACATCAAGAGCCTGAAAGGGTGTGAAATATATGAACAGCTTCAAAAGGTGTGAAAAATATGAAAAGCTTCAAAAGGTGTCAAAAATATGAGGTGTATGAAACGGTCTGAAAAATAGGAGGAGCATGAAACGGTGTTGAAAAACATGAAGAGCCTGAAAAGTTGTGAAAAATATGAAGAGCTTCAAAAGGTGTCAAAAATGAGATGAGCATGAAACGGTCTGAAAAATAGGAGGAGCATGAATCGGTGTTGAAAAACATGAAGAGCCTGAAAAGGTGTGAACAATATGAAGAGCTTCAAAAGGTGTGAATTATACGAGGAGCATGAAAAGTTCTGAAAAATAGGAGGAACATGAAGAGGTGTTCAAAAACATGAAGAGCATGAAAAGGTGTGAAAAGTATGAAGGGCTTTCAGAGGTGTCAAAAATATAAGGAGCGAGAAACGGTCTGAAAAAGAGGAGAAGCATGAAGCGGTGTTGAAAAACATGAAGAGCCTGAAAAGGTGTGAAAAATATGAAGAGCTTCTAAAGGTGTCAAAATGAGATGAGCATGAAAAGGTCTGAAAAATAGGAAGAGCAGGGAGCGGTGTTGAAAATCATAAATAGCCTGAAAAGTTGTGAAAAATATGAAGAGCTTCAAAAATGTGAAAAATATAAAGAGCTTCAAAAGGTGTCAAAATGACATGAGCATGAAACGGTCTGAAAAACTGGAGGAGCATGAAGTGGTGTTGAAAAACATGAGGAGCCTGAAAAGGTGTGAAATATATGAAGAGCTTCAAAAGATGTCAAAAATATGAGGAGAAAGAAACGGTCTGCAAAATAGGAGGAGCATGAAATGGTGTTCAAAAACACGAAGAGCATGAAAAGGTGTGAGAAATATGAAGAGCTTCAAAATGTGTGAAAAATATGAGGAGCATGAAAAGGTCTGAAAAATAGGAGGAGCATGAAATGGTGTTCAAAAACATGACGAGCCTGAAAAGTTGTGAAAAATAGGAATAGCTTCAAAAGGTGTGATATTCATGAGGAGCATGAAAGCTTTCTGAAAAATAGGAGAAGCATGAAGTGGTGTGGAAAAACATGAAGAGCCTGAAAAGGGGTGAAAAATATGAAGAGCTTCAAAAGGTGTCAAAAATATGAGGAGGAGGAAACGTTCTGAAAAATAGGAGAAGCATGAAATGGTGATCAAAAACATGAGGAGCCTGAAAAGATGTGAAAAATATGAAGAGCTTCAAAAGGTGTGAAATTCATGAGGAGCATGAAACGGTCTGAAAAATAGGAGAAGCATGAAGTGGTGTGGAAAAACATGAAGAGCCTGAAAAGCTGTGAAAAACATGAAGAGCTTCAACAGGTGTCTAAAATATGAGGAGCATGAAACGGTCTGAAAAATAGGAGGACCATGAAGCGGTGTTCAAAAACATGAAGAGCCTGAAAAGGTGTGAAGAATATGAAGAGCTTCAAAAGGTGTCAAAAATATGAGGAGCATGAAACGCTCTGAAAAATCGGAGGAGCAAGAAGCGCTGTTGAAAAACATGAAGAGCCTGAAAAGGTGTGAGAAATATGAAGAGCTTCAAAAGATGTCAAAAATGAGATGAGCATGAAATGGTCTGAAAAATAGGAGGAGCATGAAGTGGTGTTGAAAATCATGAAGAGCCTGAAAAGCTGTGAAATATATGCAGAGCTTCAAAAGATGTCAAAATATGAGGAGAATGAAACCGTCTGAAAAATACAAAGAGCATGAAGTGTTGTTGAAAAACATGAAGAGCCTGAAAAGGTGTGAAAAATATGAAGAGCATCAAAAGGTGTCAAAAATATGAAGAGCATGAAACGGTCCGAAAAATAGGAGGATCATGAAGCGGTGTTGAAAAACATGAACGGCCTGAAAAGGTGTGAAAAATATGACGAGCTTCAAAAGGTGTCAAAAATATAGGGAGCATGAAACGGTCTGAAAAATAGGAGGAGCATGAAACGGTGTTGAAAAACATGAAGAGCCTGAAAAGTTGTGAAAAATATGAAAAGCTTCAAAAGGTGTCAAAAATGAGATGAGCATGAAACGGTCTGAAAAATAGGAGGAGCATGAATCGGTGTTGAAAAACATGAAGAGCCTGAAATGGTGTGAAAAATATGAAGAGCTTCAAAAAGGTGTGAATTATACGAGGAGCATGAAAAGTTCTGAAAAATAGGAGGAACATGAAGAGGTGTTCAAAAACATGAAGAGCATGAAAAGGTGTGAAAAATAAGAAGAGCTTCTAAAGATGTCAAAAATATGAGGAGCATGAAACGGTCTGAAAAATAGGACGAGCATAAGCGGTGTTCAAAAACATGAACAGCCTGAAAAGGTGTGAAAAATATGAAGACCTTCAAAAGGTGTGAAAAATATGAAGAGCTTCAAAAGGTGTCAAAAATTAGATTAGCATGAAAGGGTGTAAAAAATAGGAGGAGCATGAAGTGGTGTTGAAAATAATGAAGAGCCTGAAAACGTGTGAATTATACGAAGAACTTCAATAGGTGTCAAAAATATGAGGAGCATGAAACGGTCTGAAAAATAGGAGGAGCATGAAGCGATGTTGAAAAACATGAAGAGCCTGAAAAGGTGTGAAAAATATGAAGAGCTTCAAAAGGTGTCAAAAATATGAGGAGCATGAAACGGCCTGAAAAATAAGAGGAGCATGAAACAGTGTTCAAAAACATGAAGAGCCTGAAAAGGTGTGAAAAATGTGAACAGCTTCTAAAGGTGTGAAATATATGAGGAGGATGAAACGGGCTGAAAAATAGGAGAAGCAAGAAGTGGTGTGGAATAAAATGAAGAGCCTGAAAAGGTGTGAAAAATATGAAGAGCTTCAAAAGGTGTGAAATACATGAGGAGCATGAAACTGTCTGAAAAATAGAAGGAGCATGAAGTGGTGTTCAAAAACATGAAGAGCCTGAAAAGGTGTGAAAAATATAAAGAGCTTCAAAAGGTGTGAAAAAGATCAGGAGCATGATATGGTTTGAAAAATAGGATTAGCATGAAGCGGTGTTCAAAAACATGAAGAGCCTGAAAACACGTGTAAAATATGAAAAGCTTCAAAAGGTGACAAAAATGAGATGAGCATGAAACGGTCTGAAAAATAGGAGGTGCCTTAAGCGGTGTTGAAAAACATGAAGGGCCTGAAAAGGTTTGAGAAATATGAAGAGCTTCAAAAGGTGTCAAAAATATTAGGAGAATGAAACCGTCTGAAAAATATGAGGAACATGAAGTGTTGTTGAAAAACATGAAAAGCCTGAAAGGATGTGAAAAATATGAAGAGCTTCAAAAGGTGTCAAAAATATGAGGAGCATGAAACGGTCCGAAAAATAGGAGGATCATGAAGCGGTGTTGAAAAACATGAAGAGCCTGAAAAGCTGTGAAAAATATGAAGAGCTTCAAAAGGTGTCAAAAATATGAGGAGCATGAAACGGTCTGAAAAATAGGACGAGCATAAGCGGTGTTCAAAAACATGAACAGCCTGAAAAGGTGTGAAAAATATGAAGACCTTCAAAAGGTGTGAAAAATATGAAGAGCTTCAAAAGGTGTCAAAAATTAGATTACCATGAAAGGGTGTGAAAAATAGGAGGAGCATGAAGTAGTGTTGAAAAACATGAAGAGCCTGAAAAGGTTTGAAATATATGAACAGCTTCAAAAGGTGTGAAAAATATGAAGAGCTTAAAAAGGTGTCAAAAATATGAGGAGCATGAAACGGTCTGAAAAATAGGAGGAGCATGAAACGGTGTTGAAAAACATGAAGAGCCTGAAAAGGTGTGAAAAATATGAAGAGCTTCAAAACGTGTGAAATACATGAGGAGCATGAAACGTTCTGAAACATATGAGGACCATGAAGCGGTGTTGAAAAACATGAAGAGCCTGAAAAGGTGTGAAAAATATGAAGAGCTTCAAAAGTTGTCAAAAATATGAGGTGCATGAAATGGTCTGAAAAATAAGAGGAGCATGAAGCGGTGTTCAAAAACATGAAGAGCCTGAAAAGGTGTGAAAAATATGAAGAGCTTCAAAAGGTGTGAAAAATATGAGGAGCATGAAACTTTCAGAAAAATATGAGAAGCCTGAACCAGGGTTCAAAAACATGAAGAGCCTGAAAAGGTGTGAAAAATATGAAGAGCTTCAAAAGGTGTGAAATACATGAGGAGCATGAAACGGTCTGAAAAAAAGGAGGAGCATGAAGTGATGTTGAAAAACATGAAGAGCCTGAAAATGAGTGAGAAATATGAAAAGCTTCAAAAGGTGTCAAAAATATGAGGAGCATGAAACGGTCTGAAAAATAGGAGGAGCATGAAGTGGTGTTGAAAAATATGAAGAGCATGAAAAATTGTGAAAAATATGAAGAGCTTCAAAAGGTGTCAAATATATGAGGAGTATGAAACGGTCTGAAAAATAGGAGGAGCATGAAGCGGTGTTCAAAAAAATGAAGAGCCTGAAAAGGTGTGAAAAATATGAAGAGTTTCAAAAGGCGTCAAAAATATGAGGAGCATGAAACGGTCTGAAAAATAGGACGAGCATGAAGCGGTGTTCAAACACATGAAGAGCCTGAAAAGGTGTGAAAATAATGAAGAGCTTCAAAATATGTCAAAAATATGACGAGCATGAAACCCTCTTAAAAATAGGTGGAGGATGAATCGGTGTTCAAAAACATGAAGAGCCTGTAAAGGTGTGCAAAATATGAAGAGCTTCAAAAGGTGTGAAATACATGAGGAGCATGAAACGGTGTTCAAAAACATGCAGAGACTGAAAAGGTGTGAAAAATATGAAAGCTTCAAAAAGTGTCAAAAATTAGATTAGCATGAAAGGGTCTGAAAAATAGCAGGAGCCTGAAGTGGTGTTGAAAAACATGAAGAGCCTGAAAAAGTGTGAAAAATATGAAGTGCTTCAAAAATATGAAAAATATGAAGAGCTTCAAAAGGTGTAAAATATATGAAGAGCTTCAAAAGCTGTCAAAAATGAGATGAGCATGAAACGGTCTGAAAAATAGGAGGAGCATGAAGTGGTGTTGAAAATCATGAAGAGCCTGAAAAGGTGTGAAAAATATGCAGAGCTTCAAAAGGTGTCAAAAATATGAGGAGCATGAAACGACCTGAAAAATACGAGGAGCATGAAGTGGTGTTGAAAACCATGAAGAGCCTGAAAAGGTGTGAAAAATATGAAGAGCTTCAAAAGGTGTCAAAAATATGAGGTGGATGAATCGGTCCGAAAAATATAAGGTTCATGAAGCGTTGTTGAAAAACATGAAGAGCCTGAAAAGGTGTGAAAAATATGAAGAGCTTCAAAAGGTGTCAAAAATATGAGGAGCATGAAACGGTCTGAAAAATAGGATGAGCATAAGCGATGTTCAAAAACATGCACAGCCTGAAAAGGTGTGAAAAATATGAAGAGCTTCAAATGGTGTGAAAAATATGACGAGCATGAAACCCTCTTAAAAATAGGAGGAGGATGAAGCGGTGTTGAAAAACATGAAGAGCCTGAAAAGGTGTGAAAATATGAAGAGATTCAAAAATATGAAAAATATGAAGAGCATGAAACCCTCTTAAAAATAGGAGGAGGATGAAGTGGTGTTGAAAAACAGGAAGAGCCTGAAAAAGTGTGAAAAATATGAAGAGCTTCAAAAGTTGTCAAAAATATGAGGAGCATGAAACGGTCTGAAAAATAGGAGGAGCATGAAACGGTCTGAAAAAGAGGAGGAGCAAGAAGTGGTGTTCAAAAACATGAAGAGCCTGAAAAGGTGTGAAAAATATGAAGAGCTTCAAAAATATGAAAAATATGAAGAGCTTCAAAAGGTGTGAAAAATATGAAGAGCTTCAAAAAGTGTGAAAAATATGAAGAGCTTAAAATGGTGTCAAAATGAGATGGGCATGAAACGGTCTGAAAAACAGGAGGAGAATGAAGCGGTGTTGAAAATCATCAAGAGCCTGAAAAGGTGTGAAAAATATGAAGAGCTTCAAAAGGTGTGAAATACATGAGGAGCATTAAACGGTCTGAAAAAAAGGAAGATCATGAAGTGGTTTTCAAAAACATGAAGAGTCTGAAAAGGTGTGAAAAATATGAAGAGCTTCAAAAAGTGTCAAAAATATGAGGAGCATGAAACGGTCTGAAAAATAGGAGGAGCATGAAGCGGGCTTGAAAAACATGAAGAGCCTGAAAACGTGTGAAAAATATGAAGAGCTTCAAAAGGTGTAAAAAATATGGGGAGCATGAAACGGTCTGCAAAAAAGGAGGAGCATGAAGTGGTGTTGGAAAACTTGCACAGCCAGAAAATGTGTGAAAAATATGAAAAGCTTCAAAAGGTCGTAAAAATATGCAGAGCATGAAATGGTCTGAAAAATAGGAGAAGCAAGAAGTGGTGTTGAAAAAAAAGAAGAGACTGAAAAGGTGTGAAAAATATGAAGAGCATCAAAAGGTGTCAAAAATATGAGGAGAATGAAACGGTCTCAAAAATAGGAGGAGCATGAAACGGTGTTCAAAAACATGAAGAGCCTGAAAAGTTGTGAAAAATATGAAAAACTTCAAAAGGTGTCAAAAATGAGATGAGCATGAAACGGTTTGAAAAATAGTAGGAGCATGAAGTGGTGTTGAAAAAAAAGAAGAGACTGAAAAGGTGTGAAAAATATGAGGATCATCAAAAGGTGTGAAAAATATGAGGAGCATGAAAAGGTCTGCAAAAAGGAGGAGCATGAAGTGATGGTGAAAAACTTGAAGAGCCTGAAAAGGTGTGAAAAATATGAAAAGCTTCAAAATCTGTCAAAAATATGAGGAGCATGAAACGGTCTGAAAAATAGGAGGCGCATGAAGCGGTATTCAAAAACATGACGAGCCTGAAAAGGTGTGAAAAATAAGAAGAGCTTCTAAAGGTGTCAAAAATATGAGGAGAATGAAACGGTCTGAAAAATAGGAGGAGCATGAAGCTGTGTTGAAAACATGAAGAGCCTGAAAAGGTGTGAAAAATAAGAAGAGCTTCTAAAGGTGTCAAAAATATGAGGAGCATGAAACGGTCTGAAAAATAGGAGCAGCATGAGGCGGTGTTGAAAAACATGAAGAGCCTGAAAAGGTGTGAAAAATATGAGGAGCTTTAAAAGGTGTCAAAAATATGAGGAGCATGAAACGGTCTGAAAAATAGGAGAAGCATGAAATGGTGGTCAAAAACATGAAGAGCCTGAAAAGGTGTGAAAAATGTGAACAGCTTCTAAAGGTGTGAAATATATGAGGAGGATGAAACGGGCTGAAAAATAGGAGAAGCAAGAAGTGGTGTGGAATAAAATGAAGAGCCTGAAAATGTGTGAAAAATATGAAAAGCTTCAAAAGGTGTGAAATACATGAGGAGCATGAAACTGTCTGAAAAATAGAAGGAGCATGAAGTGGTGTTCAAAAACATGAAGAGCCTGAAAAGGTGTGAAAAATATAAAGAGCTTCAAAAGGTGTGAAAAATATCAGGAGCATAATATGGTTTGAAAAATAGGATTAGCATGAAGCGGTGTTCAAAAACATGAAGAGCCTGAAAACACGTGAAAAATATGAAAAGCTTCAAAAGGTGACAAAAATGAGATGAGCATGAAACGGTCTGAAAAATAGGAGGTGCATTAAGCGGTGTTGAAAAACATGAAGAGCCTGAAAAGGTTTGAGAAATATGAAGAGCTTCAAAAGGTGTCAAAAATATGAGGAGCATGAAACGGTCTGAAAAATAGGAGGAGCATGAAGCGGTGTTCAAAAACATGAAGAGCCTGAAAATGTGTGCAAAATATGAAGAGCTTCAAAAGGAGTGAAATACATGAGGAGCATGAAAAGGTGTTCAAAAACATGCAGAGACTTAAAAGGTGTGAAAAATATGAAGAGCTTCAAAAAGTGTCAAAAATTAGATTAGCATGAAAGGGTCTGAAAAATAGGAGGAGCCTGAAGAGGTGTTGAAAAACATGAAGAGCCTGAAAAATTGTGAAAAATATGAAGAGCTTCAAAAATATGAAAATTATGAAGTGCTTCAAAAGGTGTGAAAAATATGAAGAGCTTCAAAAGATGTCAAAAATGAGATGAGCATGAAACGATCTGAAAAATAGGAGGAGCATGAAGTGGTGTTGAAAATCATGAAGAGCCTGAAAAGGTGTGAAATATATGCAGAGCTTCAAAAGGTGTCAAAAATATTAGGAGAATGAAACCGTCTGAAAAATAGGAGGAACATGAAGTGTTGTTGAAAAACATGAAAAGTCTGAAAGGATGTGAAAAATATGAAGAGCTTAAAAAGGTGTCAAAAATATGAGGAGCATGAAACGGTCCGAAAATTAGGAGGATCATGAAGCGGTGTTGAAAAACATGAAGAGCCTGAAAAGCTGTGAAAATATGAAGAGCTTCAAAAGGTGTCAAAAATATGAGGAGCATGAAACGGTCTGAAAAATAGGACGAGCATAAGCGGTGTTCAAAAACATGAACAGCCTGAAAAGGTGTGAAAAATATGAAGACCTTCAAAAGGTGTGAAAAATATGAAGAGCTTCAAAAGGTGTCAAAAATTAGATTAGCATGAAAGGGTGTGAAAAATAGGAGGAGCATGAAGTGGTGTTGAAAAACATGAAGAGCCTGAAAAGGTGTGAAATATATGAACAGCTTCAAAAGGTGTGAAAAATATGAAGAGCTTAAAAAGGTGTCAAAAATATGAGGAGCATGAAACGGTCCGAAAAATAGGAGGATCATGAAGCGGTGTTGAAAAACATGAAGAGCCTGAAAAGCTGTGAAAATATGAAGAGATTCAAAAGGTGTCAAAAATATGAGGAGCATGAAACGGTCTGAAAAATAGGACGAGCATAAGCGGTGTTCAAAAACATGAACAGCCTGAAAAGGTGTGAAAAATATAAAGACCTTCAAAAGGTGTGAAAAATATGAAGAGCTTCAAAAGGTGTCAAAAATTAGATTAGCATGAAAGGGTGTGAAAAATAGGAGGAGCATGAAGTGGTGTTGAAAAACATGAAGAGCCTGAAAAGGTGTGAAAAACATGAAGAGCTTCAAAACGTGTGAAATACATGAGGAGCATGAAACGTTCTGAAACATATGAGGACCATGAAGCGGTGTTGAAAAACATGAAGAGCCTGAAAAGGTGTGAAAAATATGAAGAGCTTCAAAAGTTGTCAAAAATATGAGGTGCATGAAATGGTCTGAAAAATAAGAGGAGCATGAAGCGGTGTTCAAAAACATGAAGAGCCTGAAAAGGTGTGAAAAATATGAAGAGCTTCAAAAGGTGTGAAAAATATGAGGAGCATGAAACTTTCAGAAAAATATGAGGAGCCTGAACCAGGTTTCAAAAACATGAAGAGCCTGAAAAGGTGTGAAAAATATGAAGAGCTTCAAAAGGTGTGAAATACATGAGGAGCATGAAACGGTCTGAAAAAAAGGAGGAGCATGAAGTGATGTTGAAAAACATGAAGAGCCTGAAAATGAGTGAGAAATATGAAAAGCTTCAAAAGGTGTCAAAAATTAGATTAGCATGAAAGGGTGTGAAAAATAGGAGGAGCATGAAGTGGTGTTGAAAAACATGAAGAGCCTGAAAAGGTGTGAAATATATGAACAGCTTCAAAAGGTGTGAAAAATATGAAGAGCTTCAAAAGGTGTGAAATACATGAGGAGCATGAAACTCTCGGAAAAATAGGAGGAGCCTGAAGCTGTGTTAAAAACATGAAGAGCCTGAAAATTGTGAAAAATATGAAGAGCTTCTAAAGGTGTCAAAATTATGAGGAGCATGAAACTGTCTGAAAAATAAGAGGAGCATGAAGTGGTGTTGAAAAACATGAAGAACCTGAAATGGTGTGAAATATATGAAGAGGTTCAAAAGGTGTGAAAAATATGAGGAGCTTCAAAAGTGTCAAAAATATGAGGAGCATGAAACGGTCTGCAAAATAGGAGGAGCATGAAAAGTTGTTCAAAAACATGAAGAGCCTGAAAAGGTGTGAAAAATATGAAGAGCTTCAAAAGGTGTTAAATAAATGAGGAGCATGAAACGGTCTGAAAAATAGGAGGAGCATGAAGCGGTGTTCAAAAACATGAAGAGCCTGAAAAGGTGTGAAAAATATGAAGAGCTTCAAAATGTGTCAAAAATATGAGGAGCATGAAACCGTCTGAAAAATAGGAGGAGCATGAAACGGTTTCAAAAACATGAAGAACCTGAAAAGTTGTGAAAAACATGAATAGCTTCTAAAGGTGTCAAAAATAGGAGGAGCATGAAACTGTCTGAAAAATAGGAGGAGCATGAAACCGTTTTCAAAAAAATTAAGAGCCTGAAAAGGTGGGAAAATTATAATGAGATTCAAAATGTGTGAAATACATGAGGAGCATGAAATGGTCTGAAAAGTAAAAGGAGCATGAGGCAATGTTCAAAAACATGAAGAGCCAGAAAAGGTGTGAAAAATATGGAGAGCTTCAAAAGGTGTCAAAAATGAGATGAGCATGAAACGGTCTTAAAAATAGGAGGAGCATGAAATGGTGTTGAAAAACATGAAGAGCCTGAAAAAGTGTGAAATATATGAAGAGCTTCAAAAGCTGTCAAAAATATAAGGAGCATGAAACGGTCTGAAAAATAGTAGGAGCATGAAGCGGTGTTCTAAAACATGAAGAGCCTGAAAAGGTGAGAAGAATATGAAGAGCTTCAAAAGGTGTCAAATATATGAAGAGCATGAAACGGTCTGAAAAATAGGAGGAGCATGAAGCTGTGTTCAAAAACATGAGAGACTGAAAACTGTGATAAATATGAAGAGCTTCAAAAGGTGTGAAATACATGAGGAGCATGAAACGGTCTGAAAAAATAGGAGGAGCATGAAGCGGTGTTGAAAAACAGGAAGAGCCTGAAAAGGTGTGAAAAATTAGAAGAGCTTCAAAAGGTGTGAAAAATATGATGAGCTTCAAAAGGTGTCAAAAAAGAGATGAGCATGAAAAGGTCTGAAAAATAGGAGGAGCATGAAGCTGTGTTGAAAATCATGAAGAGGCTGAAAACGTGTGAAAAATATGAAGAGCTTCAAAAGGTGTCAAATATATGAGGAGCATGAAACGTTCTGAAAAAGAGGAGGAGCATGAAGCGGTGTTGAAAAACATGAAGAGCCTGAAAAGCTGTGTAAAATATGAAGAGGTTCTAAAGGTGTCAAAAATATGAGGAGCATGAAACGGTCTTAAAAATAGGCGGATTATGAAACGGTGTTCAAAAACATGAAGAGCCTGAAAAGGTGTGAAAAATATGAAAAGCCTCAAAACCTGTCAAAAATATGAGGAGCATGAAACGGTCTGAAAAATAGCAGGGGCATGAAGTGGTGTTGAAAAAATAGAAGAGACTGAAAAGGTGTGAATTATATGAAGAGCTTCAAAAATGTGAAAAATATGAAGAGGTTCAAAAGGTGTGAAATTCATGAGGTGTATGAAACGGTCTGAAAAATAGGAGCATGAAGTGGTGTTCAAAAACATGGACACCCTGAAACGGTCTGAAAAATACGAGGAGCATAAAACGGTCTGAATAATAGGAGGATCATGGAGCGGTGTTCAAAAGCATGAAGAGCCTGAAAAGGTGTGAAAAATAGGAAGAGCTTCAACAGGTGTGAAATATATGAGGAGCTTGAAACGCTCTGAAAAACAGGAGGAGCATGAAGAAGTGTTGAAAAACATGAAGAGCATGAAAAAGTGTGAAAAATATGAAGAGCTTCAAAAGGTGTGAAAAATATGAAGAGCTTAAAAAGGTGTCAAAATTATGAGGAGCATGAAACGGTCTGAAAAATAGGAGGAGCAAGAAGCTGTGTTGAAAAACAAGAAGAGTCTGAAAAGGTGTGAAATATATGAAGAGCTTCAAAAGGTGTGAAATATATGAAGAGCTTCAAAAGGAGACAAACATATAAGGAGCATGAAACGGTCTGAAAAATAGGAGGAGCATGAAACGGTGTTGAAAAATATGAAGAACCTGAAAACGTGTGAAAAATATGAAGAGTTTCAAAAGATGTGAAAAATAAGAAGAGCTTCAAAAGGTGTCACAAATGATGTGAGCATGAAACGGTCTGAAAAATAGGAGGAGCATGAAACGGTGTTCAAAAACATGAAGAGCCTGAAAAGGTGTGAAAAATATGAAGAGCTTGAAAAGGTGTGAAAAATATGAACAGCTTCAAAAGGTGTCAAAAATGAGATGAGCATGAAGCGGTCTGAAAAATAGGAGGAGCATGAAGTGTTGTTGAAAAACATGAAAAGCCTGAAAAAGTGTGAAATATATGAAGAGCTTCGAAAGGTGTGAAAAATATGAGAGGCATGAAACGACTGAAAAATAGGAGGAGCATGATTCGGTGGTCAAAAACATGAAGAGCCTGAAAAGGTCTGAAAAATATGATGAGTTTCAAAACGTGTCAAAAATATGAGGAGCATGAAACGGTCTGAAAAATAGGAGGAGCATGAAACTGTGCTGAAAATCATGAAGAGCATGAAAACTTGTGAAAAATATGAAGAGCTTCAAAAGGGAAGAATGATATTAAGAGCTTGAATAGGAGTCAAAAAGAGATGAGCATGAAATGTTCTGAAAAATAGGAGGAGCATGAAGTGGTGTTCAAAAAAATGAAGAGCCTGAAAAGGTTTGAAATATATGAAGAGCTTCAAAAGGTGTCAAAAATATGAGGAGCATGAAACGGTCTGAAAAATAGGAGGAGCATGACGTGGTGGTGAAAAACATGAAGAGCCTGAAAAGGTGTGAAATATATGAAGAGCTTCAAAGGTGTGAAATATATGAAGAGCTTCAAAAGGTGTCAAAAATATGAGGAGCATTAAATGGTCTGAAAAATAGGAGTAACATGAATCAGTGTTCGAAAACATGAAGAGCCTGAAAAGGTGTGAAAAACATGAAGAGCCTCAAAACGTGTGAAAAATATGAAGAGCTTCCAAAGGTGTCAAAAATGAGATGAGCATGAAACGGTCTGAAAAATAGGAGGAGCATGAAGTGGTCGTGAAAATCATGAAGTGCCTGAAAAGGTGTGAAATATATGAAGAGCTTCAAAAGTTGTGAAAAAATGAGGAGGTTCAAAAGGTGTCAAAAATATGAGGAACATGAAACATCTGAAAAATAGGAGGAGCATGAAACCGTCTGAAAAATAGGAGCAGCATGAAACATTGTTGAAAAACATGAAGAGCTTCAAAATGTGTCAAAAATATGAGGAGCATGAAATGGTCTGAAAAATAGGAGCAGCATGAAACGGTGTTGAAAGACATGAAGAGCTTCAAAATGTGTCAAAAATATGAGGAGCATGAAACGGTCTGAAAAATAGGAGCAGCATGAAACGGTGTTGAAAGACATGAAGAGCTTCAAAATGTGTCAAAAATATGAGGAGAATGAAACGGTTTGAAAAATAGGAGTAGCATTAAACGGTCTGAAAAATAGAGGCAGCATGGAATGGTTTGGAAAAACATGAAGAGCTTCAAAAGTTGTGAAAAAATGAGGAGGTTCAAAAGGTTTCAAAAATATGAGGAGCATGAAACGGTCTGAAAAATAGGAGGGGCTTGAAACGGTGTTCCAAAACATGAAGAGCCTGAAAAGATGTGAAAAATATGAACAGCTTCAAAAGCTGTGAAAAATATGAGGAGCATGAAACAGTTTGAAAAATAGGAGAAGCATGAAACAGTGTTGAAAACATGAAGAGCATGACAAGTGTGAAAAATATAAAGAGCATTGAAAGGTGTCAAAAATATGAGGAGCATGAAGCGGTGTGAAAAATAGGAGAAGCATGAAGTGATGTTGAAAACATGAAAAGCCTGAAAATGTGTGAAAAATATGAAGAGCTTCCAAAGGTGTGAAATATATGAATAGCTTCGAAATGTGTCAATAATGAGAGGAGCATGAAATGGTGTGAAAAAGAGGAGGAGCATGAAGCGGTGTGCAAAAACATGAAGAGCCTGAAAAGGTGTGAACAATGTGAAGAGCTTCAAAAGGTGTCAAAAATATGAGGAGCATGAAACGGTCTGAAAAATAGAAGGAGCATGAAGTGGTGTGCAAAAACATGAACAGCCTGAAAAGGTGTTCAGAAACATGAAGAGCCTGAAAAGTTGTGAAAAATATGAAGAGCTTCAAAAGGTGTGAAAAATGTGAGGAGCATGAAACGGTCTGAAAAATAGGAGGAACATGAAGCGGTGTTGAAAAACATGAACAGCCTGCAAAGGTGTGAAAAATATGAAGAGCTTCAAAAGGTGTCAAAAATATGAGGAGCAAGAAACGGTCTGAAAAATAGGACGAGCATAAGCGGTGTTCAAAAACATGAAGAGCCTGAAAAGGTGTGAAAAATAAGAAGAGCTTCAAAAGGTGTGAAAAATGTAAGGAGCATGAAACGGTCTGAAAAATAGGAGGAACATGAAGCGGTGTTGAAAAACATGAACAGCCTGCAAAGGTGTGAAAAATATGAAGAGCTTCAAAAGGTGTCAAAAATATGAGGAGCAGGAAACGGTCTGAAAAATACGAGGAGCATGAAGCGGTGTTGAAAAACATGAAGAGTCTTAAAAGATGTGAAAAATATGAAGAGCTTCAAAATGTGTCAAAAAGAGGAGGAGGATGAAACGTTGTTAAAAAAACATGAAGAGCCTGAAAAGGTGTGAAATATATGAAGAGCTTCAAAAGGTGTGAAAAATATCAAGAGCTTCAAAAGGTGTGAAATACATGAGGAGCATGAAACTCTCTGAATAATAGGAGGAGCATGAAGTGCTGTTCAAAACATGAAGAGCCTGAAAAGGTGTGAAAAATATGAAGAGCTTCAAAACGTGTCAAAAATATGAGGAGCATGAAACGGTCTGAAAAATAGGAGGAGCACGACGTGTTGTTGAAAAACGTGAATAGCCTGAAAAGGTGTGAATATATGAAGAGCTTCAAAAGGTGTAAAAACTATGAGGAGCATGAAACGGTCTGAAAAATAGGAGGACCATGTAGAGGTGTTGAAAAAAATGAAGAGCCTGAAAAAGTGTGAAAAATATGAAGAGCTTCAAAAGGTGTCAAAAATATAGTAGAATGAAACGGTCTGAAAAATAGGAGGAGCATGAAATGGTGTTCAAAACATGAAGAGATGAAAAGGTGTGAAAAATATGAAGAGCTTCAAACGGTGTCAAAAATATGAGGAGCATGAAACGGTCTGAAAAAGAGGAGGAGCATGAAGCGGTGTTGAAAAACATGAAGAGCCTGAAAAGGTATGAAATATATGAAGAGCTTCAAAAGGTGTCAAACATATGAGGAGCATGAAACGGTCTGAAAAATAGGAGGATCATGAAGCGGTGTTGAAAAACATGAAGAGCCTGAAAAGTTGTGAAATATATGAAGAGCTTAAAAGGTTTCAAACATATGACGAGCATGAAACGGTCTGAAAAATAGGAGGATCATGAAGCGGTGTTGAAAGACATGAAGAGCCTGAAAAGATGTGAAATATATGAAAAGATTCAAAAGGTGTGAAAAATATGAAGAACTTCAAAACGTGTGAAATACATGAAGAGCATGAAACGGTCTGAAAAAGAGGAGGAGCATGAAGCGGTGTTCAAAAACATGAAGAGCCTGCAAAGGTGTGAAAAATATGAAGAGCTTCTAAAGGTGTCAAAAATATGAGCAGCATGAAACGGTCTGAAAAATAGGAGAAGCATGAAGCGGTTTTCAAAAATTTGAAGAGCCTGAAAAGGTGTGAAATATATGAAGAGCTTCAAATGTGTAAAAAATATGAGGAGCATGAAACGGTCTGCAAACCTGGAGGAGCATGAAGCGGTGTTGAAAAACATGAAAAGCCTGAAAAGGTGTGAAAAATATGAAGAGCTTCAAAAGGTGTCAAAAATATAAGGATAATGAAACGGTCTGAAAAATAGGAGGAGCATGAAGTGGTTGCGAAAAACGTGAAGATCCTGAAAAGGTGTGCAAAATATGAAGAGCTTCAAAAGGTGTGAAAAATATGAAGAGCTACAAAACGTGTCAAAAATGAGATGAGCATGAAAATGTCTGTAAAATAGGAGGAGCATGAAGTGGTATTGAAAAAAATGAAGAGCCTGAAAAATGTGAAAAATATGAAGAGCTTCAAAAGGTGTCAAAACTATGAGGAGCATGAAACGGTTTGAAAAATAGGAGGAGCATGAAGCGGTGTTCAAAAACATGAAGAGCTTGAAAAGGTGTGAAAAATATGAAGAGCTTCAAAAGGTGTCAAAACTATGAGGAGCATGAAACGGTCTGAAAAATAGGAGGAGCATGAAGCGGTGTTCAAAAACATGAAGAGCATGAAAAGGTGTGAGAAATATGAAGAGCTTCAAAAGGTGTCAATAATATGAGGATCATGAAACGGTGTGAAAAATAGGAGGAGGATGAAGTGGTGTTCAAAAACCTGAAGAGTCTGAAAAGGCGGGAAAAATTTGAAGAGCATTAAATGATGTCAAAAATATGAGGAGCATGAAACGTTCTGAAATATAAGAGGATCATGAAACGGTGTTCAAAAACATGAAGAGCCTGAAAAAGTGTGAAAAATGTGAAGAGCTTCAAAAAAAGTCAAAAATATGAGGAGTATGAAACGTTCTGAAAAATAGCAGGTGCGTGAAGCGGTGTTGAAAAACCTGAAGAGGATTAAAACGTGTGAAAAATATGAAGAGCTTCAAAAATGTGAAAAGTATGAAGAGCTTCAAAAAGGTGAAAATCATGAAGGGCTTCAAAAGTAGTAAAAAATATGAAGAGCTTCTAAAGGGGCGAAAAATATGAGGAGCATGATAAGGTCTGAAAAATAGGAGGAGCATGAGGGTGTGTTCAAATACATGAGGAGCCTGAAAAGGTGTGAAAAATATGAAGAGCTTCAAAAGGTGTGAAATATATGAGGAGCATGAAACGGTCTGAAAAACAGGAGGAGTATGAAGCGGGGTTCAAAAACAGGAAGAGCCTTAAAAGGTGTGAAAAATATGAAGAGCCTTAAAAGGGGTCAAAAATAAGAGGAGCATTAAACTGTCTGAAAAATACGAGGATAAAGAAGCGGTGTTCAAAAACATGAAGAGCCTGAAAAGGTGTGAGAAATATGAAGAGCTTCAAAAGGGGTCAAAAATATGAGGAGCAATAAATGGTCTGAAAAATAGGAGGAGCATGAAGCGGTGTTGAAAAACGTGAAGAGCCTGATAACGTGTGAAAAATATGAAGAGCTTCAAAAGGTGTGAAAAATATGAAGAGTTTCAAAAGGTGTCAAAAATCGATGAGCAGGAAATGTTCTGAAAAATAGGAGGAGCATGAAGTGGTATTAAAAATATGAAGAGCCTGAAATGGTGTGAAAAATATGAAGAGCTTCAAAAGGTGTCAAAAATATGAGGAGAATGAAACTTTCTGAAAAATAGGAGGGGCATGAAGCGGTGTTGAAAAACATGAAGAGCCTGAAAACGTGTGAAAAATATGAAGAGCTTCAAAAGGTGTCAAAAATATGAGGAGCATGAAACGGTCTGAAAAATAGGAGGAGCATGAAGTGGTGTTGAAAAACATGAAGAGCCTGAAAAGGTGTGAAAAATATGAAGAGCTTCAAAATGTGTCAAAAATATGAGGATCATGAAACGGTCTGAAAAATAGGAGGATCATGAAGCGGTGTTCAAAAACATGAAGAGCCTGAAAAGGCGTGAAAAATATGAAGAGCTTCAAAAGGGGTCAAAAATATTAGGAGCATGAAACGGTCTGAAAAATAGGAGTAGCATGAAACAGTGATCAAAAACATGAAGAGCCTGAAAAGGTGTGAAAAATATGAAGACCTTGAAAAGGTGTGAAATACATGAGGAGCATGAAACTGGCTGAAAAATAGGAGAAGCATGAAGTGGTGTGGAGAACATTAAGAGCTTGAAAAGGAGTGAAAAATATGAAGAGCTTCAAAAGGTGTGAAATACATGAGGAGCATGAAACCGGCTGAAAAATAGGAGAAGCATGAAGTGATGTGGAGAATATGAAGAGCCAGAAAAGGTGTGAAATATATGAAGACCTTCAAAAAGTGTGAAAAATATGAGGAGCATGAAACGGTCTGAAATATAGGAGGAGCATTACGCGGTGTTCAAAAACATGACGAGCCTGAAAAGGTGAGAAAAATATGAAGACCTTCAAAAGGTGTCATAAATGAGATGAGCATGAAACGGTCTGAAAAATAGTAGGAGCATGAAGTGGTGTTGAAAAACATGAAGAGCCTGAAAAGGTGTGAAATATATGAAGTGCTTCAATAGGAGTCAAAATATGAGGAGCACGAAACGGTCTGAAAAATATGAGGAGCATGAAACAGTCTGAAATAGGAGGAGCATCAAACGTTGTTGAAAAACATGAAGAGCCTGAAAAGCTGTGAAAAATATGAAGAGCTACAAAAGGTGTAAAATATATGAGGAGCATGAAACGGTCTGAAAAACTGGAGAAGGATGAAGCGGTGTTCAAAATCAAGAAGAGCCTGAAAATGTGTGAAAAATATGAAGGGCTTCAAAACGTGTCAAATATATGAGGAGCATGAAACGGTCTGATACATAGGAGGAGCATGAAGCGGTGTTGAAAAACATGAAGAGCCTGAAAAGGTGTGAAAAATATGAAAGCTCCAAAAGGTGTGAAAAATATGAGGAGCCTGAAACAGTTTGAAAAAGAGGAGGAGCATGAAACGGTGATGAAGAACATGAAGAGCCGGGAAGGGTGTCAAAAATATGAAGAGCTTCAAAGGTGTCAAAAATATGAGGAGCATGAAACAATCTGAAAAATAGGAGGAGCATTAAGCGGTGTTCAAAAACATGAAGAGCCTTAAAGGTGTGCAAAATATGAAGAGATTCAAAACGTGTGAAAAATATGAGGAGCATGAATCGGTCTGAAAAATAGGAGGAGCATGAAGCAGTGTTCAAAAACATGAAGAGACTGAAAAGGTGTGAAAAATATGAAGAGCTTCAAAACATGTGAAAAATATGAGGAGCATGAATCGGTCTGAAAAATAGGAGGAGCAAGAGACCGTGTTCAAAAACATGAAGAGCCTGAAAAGGTTTGAAAAATATGAAGAGCTTGAAAAGGTGGCAAAAATATGAGGAGCATGAAACGGTCTGAAAAAGAGGAGGAGCATTAAGCTGTGTTGAAATTCAGGAAGAGCCTGAAAAGGTGTGAAATATATGAAGACCTTCAAAAGGTGTCAAAAATATGAGGAGCATTAAACTGTCTGAAAAATAGGAGGAGCATGAAGCGTGGTTGAAAAACATGAAGAGCCTGAAAAGGTGTGAAAAATATGAAGAGCTTCAAAAGGTGTCAAAAATATGAGGAGCCCGAAACGGTCTGAAAAATAGGAGGAGCATGAAACGGTGTTGAAAAACATGAAAAGTGTGAAAAGGTGTGAAAAATAAGAAGACCTTCAAAAGGTGTCAAATATATGAGGAGAACGAAAAGGTCTGAAAAATAGGAGGAGCATGAAACGGTGTTCAAAAACATGAAGAGCCTGAAAAGGTGTGAAAAATATGAAGAGCATGAAAATGTGTGAAAAATATGAGGAGCATAAACTGTGTTCAAAAACATGAAGATCCACAAAAGGTGTGAAAAATATGAAGACCGTCAAAATGTCTCAAAGAAATGAGGAGCATGAAACGGTCTGAAAATAGAAGGAGCATGAAGAGGTGTTCAAAAATATGAAGAGCCTGAAAAGGTGTGCAAAATATGAAGGGCTTCAAAACGTGTCAAAAATATGAGGAGCATCAAACGTTCTGAAAAATAGGAGGAGCATGAATCGGTGTTGAAAAACCTGAAGAGCCTGAAAAGGTGTGAAATATATGAAGAGCTTCAAAATGTATCAAAAATATGAGGAGCATGAAACGGTCAGAAAAATAGGCGGAGCAAGAAACGGTGGTGGGAAACAAGAAGAGCATGAAAAGATGTGAAAAATATGAAGAGCATGAAAAGGTGTGAAAAATATGAGGAGCATGAAACTGTGTTCAAAAATATGAAGAGCCTGAAAAGTTGTGAAAAATATGAAGAGCTTCAAAAGGGGTCAAAAATATTAAGAGCATGAAACTGTCTGAAAAAATGGAGGAGCATGAAGCGGTGTTGAAAAACATGAAAAGCCTGAAAAAGTGTGAAAAATATGAAGAGCTTCAAAGGTGTCAAAAATATGAGGAGTATGAAACGGGCTGAAAAATGGGATTAGCATGAAAAGGTGTTGAAAACGTGAAGAGCCTGAAAATGAGTGGAAAATATAAAGAGCTTCTAAAGGTGTTAAAAATATGAGGAGCATGAAACGGTCTGACAAATAGGAGGAGCATGAAGTGGTGTTGAAAAACGTGAAGAGCCTCAAAAGGTGTGAAGAATATGAAGAGCTTCAAAGGTGTCAATAATATGAGGAGAAAGAAACGGTCTGAAAAATAGGAGGAGCATGAAGTGGTGTTGAAAAACATGAAGAGCCTGAAAAGGGGTGAAAAATATGAAGACCTTCAAAAGGTGTCAAAAATATGAGGAGCATGAAAAGTTCTGAAAAAAAGGAGGAGCATGAAGCGGTGTTGAAAAACATGAAGAGCCTGAAAATGTGTGAAAAATATGAAGAGCTTCAAAAGCTGTCAAAAATATGAGGAGCAGGAATCGGTCTGAAAAGTAGGAGGAGTATGAAGTGGTGTTGAAAAACAAGAAGAGTCTGAAAATGTGTGAAAAATATGAAGGGCTTCATAAGGTGTCAAAAATATGAGGAGCATGAAACGGTCTGAAAAATAGGAGGAGCAAGAAACGGTTTTAACAAACATGAAGAGCATGAAAAGGTGTGAAAAATATGAAGAGCTTCAAAAGGTATCAAAATATGAGGAGCATGAAACGGGCTGAAATATAGGAGGAGCATGAAGCGGTGAAGAAGAACATGAAGAGCATGAAAACGTGTGAAAAATATGATGAGCTTCAAAGGTGTCAAAAATATGAAGAGTATGAAACGGTCTGAAAAATAGGATTAGCATGAAACGGTGTTGAAAACGTGAAGAGCCTGAAAATGAGTGGAAAATAGGAAGAGCTTCAAAAGGTGTTAAAAATATGAGGAGAATGAAACGGTCTGAAAAATAGGAGGAGCATGAAGCGGTGTTGAAAAACATGAAGAGCCTCAGAGGTGTGAAGAATATGAAGAGCTTCAAAAGGTGTCAAAAATATGAGGAGCAAGAAACGGTCTGAAAAATAGGAGGAGCAAGAAACGGTTTTAACAAACATGAAGAGAGTGAAAAGGTGTGAAAAATATGAAGAGCTTCAAAAGGTATCAAAATATGAGGAGCATGAAACGGTCTGAAAAATAGCAGGGGCATGAAGTGGTGTTGAAAAACATGAACGGCCTCAAAAGGTGTGAAGAATAGGAAGAGCTTCAAAAGGTGTCAAAAATATGAGGAGCAAGAAACGGTCTGAAAAATAGGAGGAGCATGAAACTGTGTTTAAAAACATGAAAAGCCTGAAAAGGTGTGAAAAATATGAAGAGCTTCAAAAGGTGTCTAAAATATGAGGAGCATGAAAAGGTCTGAAAAATAGGAGGAGCATGAAACGGTGTTGAAAAACATGAAGAGCCTGAAAATGTGTGAAAAATATGAAGAGCTTCAAAAGGTGTCAAAATTATGAGGAGCAGGAATCGGTCTGAAAAGTAGGAGGAGCATGAAGTGATGTTGAAAAACATGAAGCATCTGAAAAGGTGTGAAAAATATGAAGGGCTTCATAAGGTGTCAAAAATATGAGGAGCATGAAACGGTCTGAAAAATAGGAGGAGCAAGAAACGGTTTTAACAAACATGAAGAGCGTGAAAAGGTGTGAAAAATATGAAGAGCTTCAAAAGGTATCAAAATATGAGGAGCATGAAACGGCCTGAAATATAGGAGGAGCATGAAGCGGTGAAGAAAAACATGAAGAGCATGAAAACGTGTGAAAAATATGATGAGCTTCAAAGGTGTCAAAAATATGAGGAACATGAAACGGTCTGAAAAATAGGATTAGCATGAAACGGTGTTGAAAACGTGAAGAGCCTGAAAATGAGTGGAAAATATGAAGAGCTTCAAAAGCTGTTAAAAATATGAGGAGCATGAAACGGTCTGAAAAATAGGAGGAGCATGAAGCGATGTTGAAAAACAGGAAGCGCCTGAAAAGATGTGAAAAATATGAAGAACTTGAAAATGTGTCAAAAATATGAGGAGCATGAAATGGTCTGAACAAGAGGAGGAGCCTGAAAAGGAGTTCAAAAACATGAAGAGCCTGAAAAGGTGCGAAAAATATGAAGAGCTTCAAAAGGTGTCAAAAATATGAAGAGCATGTAACGGGCTGAAAAATAGGAGGAGCATGAAGCGGTGTTGAAAAACAGGAAGCGCCTGAAAAGGTGTGAAAAATATGAAGATCTTCACAAGGTGTCAGAAATACGAGGAGCATGAAACGGTCTCAAAAACAGGAGGAGCATGAAAGGGTGTTGAAAAACATGAAGAGCATGAAAAGCTTTGAAAATTATGAAGAGCTTCACAAGGTGTCAGAAATACGAGGAGCATGAAACGGTCTGAAAAATAGGAGGTGCATGAAGCGGTGTTGAAAAACATGAAGAGCCTGAAAAGGTGTGAAAAATATGAAGAGCTTCAAAAGGAGTCAAAAATATGAGGAGCATGAAACGGTCTGAAAAATATGAGGAGCATGAAACGGTGTGAAAAATATAAAGAGCTTCAAAAGGTGTCAAAAATATGAGGAGCATGACATGGTCAGAAATATAGGAGGAGGATGAATCGGATTTAAAAAACTTGAAGAGCCTGAAAAGGTGTGACAATTATGAAGCGCTTCAAAAGATGTCAAAATTATGGGGAGCATTAAACAGTCTGAAAAATAGGAGGAGCATGAAATGGTGTTAAAAAATATGAAGAGTATTAAAAGGTGTGAAAAATATGAAGAGCTTCAAAAAGTGTGAAAAATATGAAGAGCATGAAATGGTCTGAAAAATATGAGGAGCATGAAACGGTGTTCAAAAACATGAAGAGCCTGAAAAGGTGTGCCATATATGAAGAGCTTCAAAAGGTGTCAAAAATATGATTTGCATGAAACCGTCTGAAAAATAGGAGGAGCATGAAACGGTCTGAAATAATGGAGGAGCATGAAATGGTGTTGAAAACCATGAAGAGCCTAAAATTGTGTGAAAAATATGAAGAGCTTCAAAATGTGTCAAAAATATGAGGAGCATGAAATGGTCTGAACAAGAGGAGGAGCCTGAAAAGGAGTTCAAAAACATGAAGAGCCTGAAAAGGTGTGAAAAATATGAAGAGCTTCAAAAGGTGTCAAAAATATGAAGAGCATGTAACGGTCTGAAAAATAGGAGGAGCATGAAGCGGTGTTGAAAAACAGGAAGCGCCTGAAAAGGTGTGAAAAATATGAAGATCTTCACAAGGTGTCAGAAATACGAGGAGCATGAAACGGTCTCAAAAACAGGAGGAGCATGAAAGGGTGTTGAAAAACATGAAGAGCATGAAAAGCTTTGAAAATTATGAAGAGCTTCACAAGGTGTCAGAAATACGAGGAGCATGAAACGGTCTGAAAAATAGGAGGTGCATGAAGCGGTGTTGAAAAACATGAAGAGCCTGAAAAGGTGTGAAAAATATGAAGAGCTTCAAAAGGAGTCAAAAATATGAGGAGCATGAAACGGTCTGAAAAATATGAGGAGCATGAAACGGTGTGAAAAATATGAAGAGCTTCAAAGGTGTCAATAATATGAGGAGAAAGAAACGGTCTGAAAAATAGGAGGAGCATGAAGTGGTGTTGAAAAACATGAAGAGCCTGAAAAGGGGTGAAAAATATGAAGACCTTCAAAAGGTGTCAAAAATATGAGGAGCATGAAAAGTTCTGAAAAAAAGGAGGAGCATGAAGCGGTGTTGAAAAACATGAAGAGCCTGAAAATGTGTGAAAAATATGAAGAGCTTCAAAAGCTGTCAAAAATATGAGGAGCAGGAATCGGTCTGAAAAGTAGGAGGAGTATGAAGTGGTGTTGAAAAACAAGAAGAGTCTGAAAATGTGTGAAAAATATGAAGGGCTTCATAAGGTGTCAAAAATATGAGGAGCATGAAACGGTCTGAAAAATAGGAGGAGCAAGAAACGGTTTTAACAAACATGAAGAGCATGAAAAGGTGTGAAAAATATGAAGAGCTTCAAAAGGTATCAAAATATGAGGAGCATGAAACGGGCTGAAATATAGGAGGAGCATGAAGCGGTGAAGAAGAACATGAAGAGCATGAAAACGTGTGAAAAATATGATGAGCTTCAAAGGTGTCAAAAATATGAAGAGTATGAAACGGTCTGAAAAATAGGATTAGCATGAAACGGTGTTGAAAACGTGAAGAGCCTGAAAATGAGTGGAAAATAGGAAGAGCTTCAAAAGGTGTTAAAAATATGAGGAGAATGAAACGGTCTGAAAAATAGGAGGAGCATGAAGCGGTGTTGAAAAACATGAAGAGCCTCAGAGGTGTGAAGAATATGAAGAGCTTCAAAAGGTGTCAAAAATATGAGGAGCAAGAAACGGTCTGAAAAATAGGAGGAGCAAGAAACGGTTTTAACAAACATGAAGAGAGTGAAAAGGTGTGAAAAATATGAAGAGCTTCAAAAGGTATCAAAATATGAGGAGCATGAAACGGTCTGAAAAATAGCAGGGGCATGAAGTGGTGTTGAAAAACATGAACGGCCTCAAAAGGTGTGAAGAATAGGAAGAGCTTCAAAAGGTGTCAAAAATATGAGGAGCAAGAAACGGTCTGAAAAATAGGAGGAGCATGAAACTGTGTTTAAAAACATGAAAAGCCTGAAAAGGTGTGAAAAATATGAAGAGCTTCAAAAGGTGTCTAAAATATGAGGAGCATGAAAAGGTCTGAAAAATAGGAGGAGCATGAAACGGTGTTGAAAAACATGAAGAGCCTGAAAATGTGTGAAAAATATGAAGAGCTTCAAAAGGTGTCAAAATTATGAGGAGCAGGAATCGGTCTGAAAAGTAGGAGGAGCATGAAGTGATGTTGAAAAACATGAAGCATCTGAAAAGGTGTGAAAAATATGAAGGGCTTCATAAGGTGTCAAAAATATGAGGAGCATGAAACGGTCTGAAAAATAGGAGGAGCAAGAAACGGTTTTAACAAACATGAAGAGCGTGAAAAGGTGTGAAAAATATGAAGAGCTTCAAAAGGTATCAAAATATGAGGAGCATGAAACGGCCTGAAATATAGGAGGAGCATGAAGCGGTGAAGAAAAACATGAAGAGCATGAAAACGTGTGAAAAATATGATGAGCTTCAAAGGTGTCAAAAATATGAGGAACATGAAACGGTCTGAAAAATAGGATTAGCATGAAACGGTGTTGAAAACGTGAAGAGCCTGAAAATGAGTGGAAAATATGAAGAGCTTCAAAAGCTGTTAAAAATATGAGGAGCATGAAACGGTCTGAAAAATAGGAGGAGCATGAAGCGATGTTGAAAAACAGGAAGCGCCTGAAAAGATGTGAAAAATATGAAGAACTTGAAAATGTGTCAAAAATATGAGGAGCATGAAATGGTCTGAACAAGAGGAGGAGCCTGAAAAGGAGTTCAAAAACATGAAGAGCCTGAAAAGGTGCGAAAAATATGAAGAGCTTCAAAAGGTGTCAAAAATATGAAGAGCATGTAACGGGCTGAAAAATAGGAGGAGCATGAAGCGGTGTTGAAAAACAGGAAGCGCCTGAAAAGGTGTGAAAAATATGAAGATCTTCACAAGGTGTCAGAAATACGAGGAGCATGAAACGGTCTCAAAAACAGGAGGAGCATGAAAGGGTGTTGAAAAACATGAAGAGCATGAAAAGCTTTGAAAATTATGAAGAGCTTCACAAGGTGTCAGAAATACGAGGAGCATGAAACGGTCTGAAAAATAGGAGGTGCATGAAGCGGTGTTGAAAAACATGAAGAGCCTGAAAAGGTGTGAAAAATATGAAGAGCTTCAAAAGGAGTCAAAAATATGAGGAGCATGAAACGGTCTGAAAAATATGAGGAGCATGAAACGGTGTGAAAAATATAAAGAGCTTCAAAAGGTGTCAAAAATATGAGGAGCATGACATGGTCAGAAATATAGGAGGAGGATGAATCGGATTTAAAAAACTTGAAGAGCCTGAAAAGGTGTGACAATTATGAAGCGCTTCAAAAGATGTCAAAATTATGGGGAGCATTAAACAGTCTGAAAAATAGGAGGAGCATGAAATGGTGTTAAAAAATATGAAGAGTATTAAAAGGTGTGAAAAATATGAAGAGCTTCAAAAAGTGTGAAAAATATGAAGAGCATGAAATGGTCTGAAAAATATGAGGAGCATGAAACGGTGTTCAAAAACATGAAGAGCCTGAAAAGGTGTGCCATATATGAAGAGCTTCAAAAGGTGTCAAAAATATGATTTGCATGAAACCGTCTGAAAAATAGGAGGAGCATGAAACGGTCTGAAATAATGGAGGAGCATGAAATGGTGTTGAAAACCATGAAGAGCCTAAAATTGTGTGAAAAATATGAAGAGCTTCAAAATGTGTCAAAAATATGAGGAGCATGAAATGGTCTGAACAAGAGGAGGAGCCTGAAAAGGAGTTCAAAAACATGAAGAGCCTGAAAAGGTGTGAAAAATATGAAGAGCTTCAAAAGGTGTCAAAAATATGAAGAGCATGTAACGGTCTGAAAAATAGGAGGAGCATGAAGCGGTGTTGAAAAACAGGAAGCGCCTGAAAAGGTGTGAAAAATATGAAGATCTTCACAAGGTGTCAGAAATACGAGGAGCATGAAACGGTCTCAAAAACAGGAGGAGCATGAAAGGGTGTTGAAAAACATGAAGAGCATGAAAAGCTTTGAAAATTATGAAGAGCTTCACAAGGTGTCAGAAATACGAGGAGCATGAAACGGTCTGAAAAATAGGAGGTGCATGAAGCGGTGTTGAAAAACATGAAGAGCCTGAAAAGGTGTGAAAAATATGAAGAGCTTCAAAAGGAGTCAAAAATATGAGGAGCATGAAACGGTCTGAAAAATATGAGGAGCATGAAACGGTGTGAAAAATATGAAGAGCTTCAAAAGGTGTCAAAAATATGAGGAGCATGACATGGTCAGAAATATAGGAGGAGGATGAATCAGATTTAAAAAACTTGAAGAGCCTGAAAAGGTGTGACAATTATGAAGCGCTTCAAAAGATGTCAAAATTATGGGGAGCATTAAACAGTCTGAAAAATAGGAGGAGCATGAAATGGTGTTGAAAAATACGAAGAGTATTAAAAGGTGTGAAAAATATGAAGAGCTTCAAAAAGTGTGAAAAATATGAAGAGCATGAAATGGTCTGAAAAATATGAGGAGCATGAAACGGTGTTCAAAAACATGAAGAGCCTGAAAAGGTGTGCAATATATGAAGAGCTTCAAAAGGTGTCAAAAATATGAATTGCATGAAACCGTCTGAAAAATAGGAGGAGCATGAAACGGTCTGAAATAATGGAGGAGCATGAAATGGTGTTGAAAACCATGAAGAGCCTAAAATTGTGTGAAAAATATGAAGAGCTTCAAAATGTGTCAAAAATATGAGGAGCATGAAATGGTCTGAACAAGAGGAGGAGCCTGAAAAGGAGTTCAAAAACATGAAGAGCCTGAAAAGGTGTGAAAAATATGAAGATCTTCACAAGGTGTCAGAAATACGAGGAGCATGAAACGGTCTCAAAAATAGGAGGAGCATGAAAGGGTGTTGAAAAACATGAACAGCATGAAAAGCTTTGAAAAATATGAAGAGCTTCACAAGGTGTCAGAAATACGAGGAGCATGAAACGGTCTGAAAAATATGAGGAGCATGAAACGGTGTTCAAAAACATGAAAACCCTGAAAAGTTGTGAAATATATGAAGAGCTTCAAAATATGTTAAAAATTGGAGGAGCATGAAACGGTCTGAAAAATATGAGGAGCAAGAAACGGTGTGAAAAATATGAAGATCTTCAATAGGTGTCAAAATTATGAGGAGCATGACACGGTCAGAAATACAGGAGGAGGAGGATGCGGATTTGAAAAACATGAAGAGCCTGAAAAGGTGTGACAATTATGAAGCGCTTCAAAAGGTGTCAAAATTAAGGGGAGCATTAAACGGTCTGAAAAACAGGAGGAGCATCAAATGGTGTTCAAAGACGTGAAGAGCATGAAAAGGTGTGCAATATAAGAAGAGCTTCAAAAGGTGTCAAAAATATGAGGAGCATGAAAATGTCTGAAAAATAGGAGGAGCATGAAGTGGTTTTGACAAACATGAAGAGCCTGAAAAGGTGTGAAAAATATGAAGAGCTTAAAAGGTGTCAAAAATATGAGGAGCATGAAACAGTCTGAAAAATAGGAGGAGCATGATTTGGTATTGAAAAACAGATAGAGCCTGAAAAGGTGTGAAAAATATGAAGAGCTTCAAAAGGTGTCAAAAATATGAGGAGCATGAAACGGTTTAAAAAATAAAAGGAGCATGAAACGGTGTTCAAAAACATGAAGTGCCTGAAAAGGTGTGAAAAATATGAAAAGCTTCAAGAGGTGTCAAAAATATGAGGAGCATGAAACGGTTTAAAAAATAGAAGGAGCATGAAACGGTGTTCAAAAACATGAAGAGCTTGAAAAGGTGTGAAAAATATGAAGAGCTTCAAAAGGTGTGAAAAAAATGAAGAGCTTCAAAAGGTGTCAAAAATGTGAGGAGCATGAAACGGTCTGAAAAATAGGAGAAACATGAAGCGGTGTTGAAAAACATGAAGAACCTGAAAAGGTGTGAAAAATATGAAGAGCTTCAAAAGGTGTCAAAAATATGCGGAGCATGAACAGTCTGAAAAATAGGAGGAGCAGGAAACAGTGTTCAAAAACATGAAGAGCCTGAAATGGTGTGGAAAAAATGAAGAGCTTCAAAAGGTGTCAAAATATGAGGCGCATGAAACAGTCCGAAAAATAGGAGCAGAATGAAGCGGCTTTGAAAAACATGAAGAGCCTTAAAAGATGTGAAAAATATGAAGCACTTCAAAAGGTTTCAAAAATATGAGGAGCATGAAACGGTCTGAAAAATAGGAGGAGCATGAAACGCTTTTCAAATCGTGAAGAGCCTGAAAAGGTGTGAAAAATATGAAGAATTTCAAAAGCTGTCAAAAATATTAGGAGCATGACACGGTCAGAAATATAGCAGGAGCATGAAGTGGTGTTAAAAACATGAAGAACCTGAAAAGTTGTGAAATGATGAAGAGCTTCAAAAGGTGTCAAATATATGAGCAGCATGAAACGTTCTGAAAAATTGGAGGTGCAAGAAACGATGTTCAAAACATGAAGAGCCTGAAAAGGTGTGAAAAATATGAAGGGCTTCAAAACGTACCAAAAATATGAGGAGCATGAAACGGTTTGAAAAACAGGAGGAGCATGAAGCCGTGTTGAAAAACATGAAGAGCCTGAAAAGGTGTGAAAAATATGAAGAGCTTCAAAATGTATCAAAAATATGAGGAGCATGAAACGGTCTGAAAAATAAGAGGAGAATGAAGCGGTGTTGAAAAATATGAACAGCATGAAAACGTGTGAAAAATATGAAGAGCTTCAAAAGCTGTGAAAAATATGAAAAGCTTCTAAAGGTGTCAAAAATGAGATGGGCATGAAACGGTCTGAAAATTAGGAGGAGCATGAAGTGGTGTTGAAAAACATGAAGAGACTGAAAAGGTGTGAAATATACGATGAGCTTCAAAAGGTGTGAAAATATGAAGAGCTTCACAAGGTGTCAAAAATATGAGGAGCATGAAGAGTTCTGAAAAATATGAGGAGCATGAAGTGGTGTTGAAAAACATGAAGAGTATGAAAAAGGTGTGAAACATATGAGTAGAATAAAACGGTCTGAAAAATAGGAGGAGCATTAAGTGGTGTAGAAAAACATGAAGAGCCTGAAAAGGTGTGAAAAATATGAAGAGCTTGAAACGGTCTGAAATATAGGAGGAGCGTGAAAAGGTGTTAAAAAACATGAAGATCTTCAAAAGGTGTGAAACATATGAGGAGCATGAAACGGTTTGAAAAATAGGAGGAGCATGAAGCGGTGTTGAAAAACATGAAAAGCCTGAAAAGGTGTGAAAAATATGTAGAGCTTCAAAAGGTGTCAAAGACATGAGGAGCATGAAAAGGTCTGAAAAATAGGAGGAGCATGAAGCGTTGTAAAAACATGAAGAGCCTGACAACGTGTGAAACTATGAAGAGCTTCAAAAGGTGTCAAAAATATGAGGAGCATGAAATGGTCTGAAAAATAGGAGGAGCATGAAGCGGTGTTTAAAAATATGAAGAGCCTGAAAAGGTGTGAAAAATATAGAGAGCTTCAAAAGGTGTCAAAAATATGAGGAGCATGAAACGGTCTGAAATATAGGTGGAGCATGAAGTGATGTTGAGAAACATGAAGAGCCTGATAAGGTGTGAAATATATGAAAAGCTTCAAAATGTGTCAAAAATATGAGGAGAATGAAACTGTTTGAAAAATAGGAGGAGCATGAAGCGGTTTTGAAAAACATGAAAAGACTGAAAGTGTGTGAAAATATAAAGAGCTTCAAAAGGTGTCAAAAATATGAGGAGCAGGATACGGTCTGAAAAATAGGAAGAGCATGAAGTGGTGTTGAAAAAGGTGAAGAGCCTATAAAGGTGTGAAAAATATGAAGAGCTTCCAAAGGTGTGAAAAAAATGAGGAGCATGAAATGGTCTGAAAAATAGGAGGAGCGTGAAACGGTGTTAAAAAACATCAAGAGCCTGAAAAGGTGTGTAAAATATGAAGAGCTACAAAAGATGTGAAATAAATGAGGAGCATTAAAGGGTCTGAAAAATAGGAGAAGCATGTAGTAGTCTTTAAAAACATGAAGAGCCTGAAAAGGTGTGAAAAATAGGAAGAGCTTCAAATCGTGTCAAAAATATGAGGAGTATGAAACAGTGTGAAAAATATGAAGAGCATGAAGCGGTGTTGAAAAACATGAAGAGCGTGAAAAGGTGTGAAAAATATGAGGAGCATGAAAATGTGTGAAAAATATGAGGAGCATAAACTGTGTTCAAAACATGAAGAGCCTGAAAAGGTGTGAAAAATATGAAGAGCTTCTAAACGTGTCAAAAATATGAGGAGCATGAAATCTTCTTAAATATTGGAGGAGCATGAAGCGGTGTTCAAAAATCTAAAGAGCCTGAAAAGGTGTGAAAAATATGAAGAGCTTCAAAAGGTGTAAAAAATATGAGAAGTTTGAAACGGTCTGAAAAATAAGAGGATCTGGTTTCCTCAGTGTGTATGCCCAGAACTGGAATTGCTGGGTCATATGGCAGTTCTATTTCCAGTTTTTTAAGAAATCTCTACACCGTTTTCCATAGCGGCTGTACTAGTGTGCATTCCCACCAACAGTATAAGAGGGTTCCCTTTTCTCCACTCCCTCTCCAGCATTTATTGCTTGTAGACTTTTGGATAGCAGCCATCCTGACTGGCATGTAATGGTACCTCATTGTGGTTTTGATTTGCATTTCTCTAATAATGAGTGATGTTGAGCATCTTTTCATGTGTTTGTTATCCATCTGTATGTCTTCTTTGGAGAAATGTCTGTTTAGTTCTTTGGCTCATTTTTTATTGGGTCATTTATTTTTCTGGAATTGAGCTGCAGGATTTGCTTGTATATTTTTGAGATTAATCCTTTGTCTGTTTCTTCATTTGCTATTATTTTCTCCCAATCTGAGGGCTGTCTTTTCACCTTATTTATAGTTTCCTTTGTAGTGCAAAAGCTTTTAAGTTTCATTAGGTCCCATTTCTTTAGTTTTGCTTTTATTTCCAATATTCTGGGAGGTGGGTCATAGAGGATCTTGCTTTGATTTATGTCGGAGAGTGTTTTGCCTATCTTCTCCTCTAGGAGTTTTATAGTTTCTGGTCTTACATTTAGATCTTTAATCCATTTTGAGTTTATTTTTGTGTATGGTGTTAGAAAGTGTTCTATTTTCATTCTTTTACAAGTGGTTGACCAGTTTTCCCAGCACCACTTGTTAAAGAGGTTGTCTTTTTTCCATTGTATATCCTTGCCTCCTTTGTCAAAGATAAGGTGTCCATAGGTTCATCTGAAAGAGACACGTGCACCCCAATGTTCATCGCAGCACTGTTTATAATAGCCAGGACATGGAAGCAACCTAGATGCCCGTCAGCAGATGAATGGATAAGAAAGCTGTGGTACATATACACCATGGAATATTACTCAGCCATTAAAAAGAATTCATTTGAATCAGTCCTAATGAGATGGATGAAGCTGGAGCCCATTATACAGAGTGAAGTAAGCCAGAAAGATAAAGAACATTACAGCATACTGACACATGTATATGGAATTTAGAAAGGTGACAACGATAACCCTATATGCAGAAAGAAAAAGAGACACAGAAATACAGAACAGACTTTTAAACTTTGTGGGAGAATGTGAGGGTGGGATATTTCAAAAGAACAGCATGTATGCTATCTATGGTGAAACAGATCACCAGCCCAGGTAGGATGCACGAGACAAGTGCTCCGGCTTGGTGCACTGGGAAGACCCAGAGGAATCGGGTGCAGAGGGAGGTGGGAGGGGGAATCGGGACTGGGAATACATGTAAATCCATGGCTGATTCATATCAAAGTATGACAAAACCCACTGGAAAAAAAATAAAAATAATAAAAAAAAAATTTAAAAAAATAACAATAAAAAAAAAATAAGAGGAGCAAGAAGCGGTGTAGAAAAACATGAAGAGGCTGAAAAGGTGTGGAAATTATGAAGAGCTTCAAAAGGTGTCAAATATATGAGGAGCATAAAACGGTCTGAGAAAAAGGAGGAGCATGAAATGGTGTTGAAAAACATGAAGAGTCTGAAAAGGTGTGATAAATATGAAGAGTTTCAAAACATGTCAAAAAGATGAGGAGCATGAAACGGTCTGAAAAAAAGGAGGAACATGAAACGGTGTTCAAAAACATGAAGAGCCTGGAGAAGTATGAAAAATATGAAGAGCTTCAAAAGGTGTCAAAAATATGAGGAGCATGAAACGGTCTGAAAAAAAGGAGGAGCATGAAGCGGTGTTGAAAAACATGAAGAGCCTGAAAAGGTGTGAATAATATGAAGAGCTTCAAAAGGTGTCAAAAATATGAGGAGCATGAAACCGTCTGAAAAATAGTAGGAGCATGAAGCGGTGTTGAAAACATGAAGAGCCTGAAAAGGTGTGAAAAATATGAAGAGGTTCAAAAGGTGTCAAAAATATGAGGAGCATGAAACGGTCTGAAAAATAGGAGGAGCATGAAACGGTCTGAAAAATAGGAGGAGCATGAATCGGTGTTCAAAAACATGAAGAGCCTGAAAAGGTGTGAAATATATGAAGAGCCTCAAAGGTGTCAAAAATATGAGGAGCAAAAAACGATCTGAAAAATAGGAGGAGCTTAAGCGGGTTGAAAAATATGAAGAGCCTGAAAAGATGTGAAAAATATTAAGAGCTTTAAAAGGTGTCAAATATATGAGGAGCATGAAGCGGTCTGAAAAATTGGAGAAGCATGAAGTGGTGTTGAAAAATATGAAGAGCCTGAAAAGGTGCGAAAAATATGAAGAGCTTCAAATGGTGTCAAAAATATAAGGAGCATTAAACGGTCTGAAATATAGGCGGAGCATGAAAAGGTGTTAAAAAACATGAAGAGCTTCAAAAGGTGTGAAACATATGAGGAGCATGAAACGGTCTGAAAAATAGGAGGATCATGAAACGGTGTTCAAAAACATGAAGAGCCAGGAAAGGTGTGAAAAATATGAAGAGCTTCAAAAAGTGTCAAAAATATGAGGAGCATGAAACGGTCTGAAAAATAGGAGGAGCATGAAGTGGTGTTGAGAAACATGAAGAGCCTGAAAAAGTTGTGAAACATATGAGGAGAATGAAACTGTCTGAAAAATAGGAGGAGCATGAAGTGGTGTAGAAAAACATGAAGACCCTGAAAAAGTGTGAAAAATATGAAGAGCTTCAAAAGGTGTCAAAAATATGAGGAGCATGAAAATGTCTGAAAAATAGGAAGAGAATGAAGCGGTGTAGAAAAACATGAAAAGCCTGACAAGGTGTGAAAAATATAAAGAGCTTCAAAAGGTGTCAAAAAGATGAGGAGCATGAAACAGTCTGAAATAAAGGAGGAGAATGAAGCAGTGTTGAAAAACATGAAAAGCCTGAAAAGGTGTGAAAAATATGAAGAACTTCAAAAGGTGTCAAAAATATGAGGAGCATGAAACGGTCTGAAAAATAGGAGGAGCATGAAGTGGTGTTGAGAAACATGAAGAGCCTGAAAAAGTTGTGAAACATATGAGGAGAATGAAACGGTCTGAAAAATAGGAGGAGCATGAAGTGGTGTAGAAAAACATGAAGACCCTGAAAAAATGTGAAAAATATGAAGAGCTTCAAAAGGTGTCAAAAATATGAGGAGCTTGAAATGGTCTGATATAGGAGGAGCGTGAAAAGGTGTTAAAAAACAAGAAGAGCTTCAAAAGGTGTCAAAAATATGAGGAGCAAGAAACGGTCTGAAAAATAGGAGGAGCATGAAATGGTGTTTGAAAACATGAAGAGCCTGAAAAGGTGTGAAAAATATGAAGAGCTTCAAAAGGTGTCAAAAATATGAGGACCATGAAACGGTCTGAAAAATAGGAGGAGCATGAAACGGTCTCAAAAATAGGAGGAGCATGAAGCGGTGTTGAAAAACATGAAGAGCCTGAAAAGGTGTGAAAAATATGAAGAGCTTCAAAAGTTGTCAAAAATGAAATGAGCACGAAATGGTGTGAAAATAGGAGGACCATGAAGCCGTTTTGAAAATCATGAAGAGCCTGAAAAGGTGTGAAAAATATGAAGAGCTTCAAAAGTTGTCAAAAATATGAGGAGCATGAAACGGTCTGAAAAAGAGGAGGAGCATGAAGCGGTGTTGAAAAACATGAAGAGCCTGAAAAGGTGTGAAAAATATGAAGAGCTTCTAAAGGAGTCAAAAATATGAGGAGCAGGAAACGGTCTGAAAAATAAGAGGAGCATGAAGTGGTGTTCAAAAACATGAAGAGCCTCAAAGGTGTCAAAAATATGAAGAGCTTCAAAACTTGTCAAAAATATGAGGAGCATGAAACGGTCTGAAAAATAGGACCAGCATGAAGTGTTTGTGAAAAACATGAAGAGCCTGAAAAGCTGTGCAAAATATGAAGAGCTTCAAAAGGTGTGAAATAAATGAGGAGCATGAAACGGTCTGAAAAATAGGAGGAGCATGAAAAGGTGTTCAAATGCATGAAGATCCTGAAAAGTTGTGAAAAATATGAAGAGCTTCAAAAGGTGTAAAATACATGAGGAACATGATACGGTCTGAAAAATAGGAGGAGCATGAAGCTCTGTTCAAAAACATGAAGAGCCTGAAAAGTTGTGAAAAATATGAAAAGCTTCAAAAGTTGTCAAAAATATGAGGAGCATGAAACATTCTGAAAAATAGGAGGATGAGGAAGCGGTGTTAAAAATCATGAAGAGGCTGAAAAGGTGTGAAAAATATGAAGAGCTTCAAAACGTGTGAAATACATGAGGAGCATGAAACGGTCTGAAAAATAGGAGGAGCATCAAGCGGTGTTCAAAAACATGAAGAGCCTGAAACGGTGTGAAAAATATGAAGAGCTTCAAAAGGTGTGAAAAATAGGAGGAGCATGAAACGGGCTGAAAAATAGGAGGAGCATGAAGCGGTGTTCAAAAACATGAAGAGCCTGAAAAGGTGTGAAAAATATGAAGAGCTTCAAAAAATGTCAAAAATATGAGGAGCGTCAAACGGTCTGAAAAAAGGGTGGAGCATGAAGCGGTGTTGAAAAACATGAAGAGTCTGAAAACGTGTGAAAATATGAAGAGCTTCAAAAATATGAAAAATATGAAGAGCTTCAAAAGATGTGATAAATATGAAGAGCTTCAAAAGGTGTCAAAAATGAGATGAGCATGAAACGGTCTGAAATATAGGAGGAGCATGAAGCGGTGTTGAAAAACATGAAAAACATGAAACGGTGTGAGAAATATGAAGAGCTTTCAGAGGTGTCAAAAATATAAGGAGCGTGAAACGGTCTGAAAAAGAGGAGAAGCATGAAGCGGTGTTGAAAAACATGAAGAGCCTGAAAAGGTGTGAAAAATATGAAGAGCTTCTAAAGGTGTCAAAATGAGATGAGCATGAAAAGGTCTGAAAAATAGGAAGAGCATGAAGCGGTGTTGAAAATCATAAATAGCCTGAAAAGTTGTGAAAAATATGAAGAGCTTCAAAAATGTGAAAAATATGAAGAGCTTCAAAAGGTGTCAAAATGACATGAGCATGAAACGGTCTGAAAAACTGGAGGAGCATGAAGTGGTGTTGAAAAACATGAGGAGCCTGAAAAGGTGTGAAATATATGAAGAGCTTCAAAAGATGTCAAAAATATGAGGAGAAAGAAACGGTCTGCAAAATAGGAGGAGCATGAAATGGTGTTCAAAAACACGAAGAGCATGAAAAGGTGTGAGAAATATGAAGAGCTTCAAAATGTGTGAAAAATATGAGGAGCATGAAAAGGTCTGAAAAATAGGAGGAGCATGAAATGGTGTTCAAAAACATGACGAGCCTGAAAAGTTGTGAAAAATATGAATAGCTTCAAAAGGTGTGATATTCATGAGGAGCATGAAAGCTTTCTGAAAAATAGGAGAAGCATGAAGTGGTGTGGAAAAACATGAAGAGCCTGAAAAGGTGTGAAAAATATGAAGAGCTTCAAAAGGTGTCAAAAATATGAGGAGGAGGAAACGTTCTGAAAAATAGGAGGAGCATGAAATGGTGATCAAAAACATGAGGAGCCTGAAAAGATGTGAAAAATATGAAGAGCTTCAAAAGGTGTGAAATTCATGAGGAGCATGAAACGGTCTGAAAAATAGGAAAAGCATGAAGTGGTGTGGAAAAACATGAAGAGCCTGAAAAGCTGTGAAAAATATGAAGAGATTCAACAGGTGTCAAAAATATGAGGAGCATGAAACGGTCTGAAAAATAGGAGGACCATGAAGCGGTGTTCAAAAACATGAAGAGCCTGAAAAGATGTGAAAAATATGAAGAGCTTCAAAAGGTGTCAAAAATATGAGGAGCATGAAACGCTCTGAAAAATCGGAGGAGCAAGAAGCGCTGTTGAAAAACATGAAGAGCCTGAAAAGGTGTGAGAAATATGAAGAGCTTCAAAAGATGTCAAAAATGAGATGAGCATGAAATGGTCTGAAAAATAGGAGGAGCATGAAGTGGTGTTGAAAATCATGAAGAGCCTGAAAAGGTGTGAAAATATGCAGAGCTTCAAAAGATGTCAAAAATATGAGGAGAATGAAACCGTGTGAAAAATACGAAGAGCATGAAGTGTTGGTGAAAAACATGAAGAGCCTGAAAAGGTGTGAAAAATATGAAGAGCTTCAAAAGGTGTCAAAAATATGAGGAGCATGAAACGGTCCGAAAAATAGGAGGATCATGAAGCGGTGTTGAAAAACATGAAGAGCCTGAAAAGGTGTGAAAAATATGAAGAGCTTCAAAAGGTGTCAAAAATATGAGGAGCAAGAAACGGTCTGAAAAATAGGACGAGCATAAGCGGTGTTCAAAAACATGAAGAGCCTGAAAAGGTGTGAAAAATATGAAGACCTTCAAAAGGAGTGAAAATTATGAAGAGCTTCAAAAGGTGTCAAAAATTAGATTAGCATGAAAGGGTGTGAAAAATAGGAGGAGCATGAAGTGGTTTTGAAAAACATCAAGAGCCTGAAAGGGTGTGAAATATATGAACAGCTTCAAAAGGTGTGAAAAATATGAAAAGCTTCAAAAGGTGTCAAAAATATGAGGTGTATGAAACGGTCTGAAAAATAGGAGGAGCATGAAACGGTGTTGAAAAACATGAAGAGCCTGAAAAGTTGTGAAAAATATGAAGAGCTTCAAAAGGTGTCAAAAATGAGATGAGCATGAAACGGTCTGAAAAATAGGAGGAGCATGAATCGGTGTTGAAAAACATGAAGAGCCTGAAAAGGTGTGAACAATATGAAGAGCTTCAAAAGGTGTGAATTATACGAGGAGCATGAAAAGTTCTGAAAAATAGGAGGAACATGAAGAGGTGTTCAAAAACATGAAGAGCATGAAAAGGTGTGAAAAGTATGAAGGGCTTTCAGAGGTGTCAAAAATATAAGGAGCGAGAAACGGTCTGAAAAAGAGGAGAAGCATGAAGCGGTGTTGAAAAACATGAAGAGCCTGAAAAGGTGTGAAAAATATGAAGAGCTTCTAAAGGTGTCAAAATGAGATGAGCATGAAAAGGTCTGAAAAATAGGAAGAGCAGGGAGCGGTGTTGAAAATCATAAATAGCCTGAAAAGTTGTGAAAAATATGAAGAGCTTCAAAAATGTGAAAAATATAAAGAGCTTCAAAAGGTGTCAAAATGACATGAGCATGAAACGGTCTGAAAAACTGGAGGAGCATGAAGTGGTGTTGAAAAACATGAGGAGCCTGAAAAGGTGTGAAATATATGAAGAGCTTCAAAAGATGTCAAAAATATGAGGAGAAAGAAACGGTCTGCAAAATAGGAGGAGCATGAAATGGTGTTCAAAAACACGAAGAGCATGAAAAGGTGTGAGAAATATGAAGAGCTTCAAAATGTGTGAAAAATATGAGGAGCATGAAAAGGTCTGAAAAATAGGAGGAGCATGAAATGGTGTTCAAAAACATGACGAGCCTGAAAAGTTGTGAAAAATAGGAATAGCTTCAAAAGGTGTGATATTCATGAGGAGCATGAAAGCTTTCTGAAAAATAGGAGAAGCATGAAGTGGTGTGGAAAAACATGAAGAGCCTGAAAAGGGGTGAAAAATATGAAGAGCTTCAAAAGGTGTCAAAAATATGAGGAGGAGGAAACGTTCTGAAAAATAGGAGAAGCATGAAATGGTGATCAAAAACATGAGGAGCCTGAAAAGATGTGAAAAATATGAAGAGCTTCAAAAGGTGTGAAATTCATGAGGAGCATGAAACGGTCTGAAAAATAGGAGAAGCATGAAGTGGTGTGGAAAAACATGAAGAGCCTGAAAAGCTGTGAAAAACATGAAGAGCTTCAACAGGTGTCTAAAATATGAGGAGCATGAAACGGTCTGAAAAATAGGAGGACCATGAAGCGGTGTTCAAAAACATGAAGAGCCTGAAAAGGTGTGAAGAATATGAAGAGCTTCAAAAGGTGTCAAAAATATGAGGAGCATGAAACGCTCTGAAAAATCGGAGGAGCAAGAAGCGCTGTTGAAAAACATGAAGAGCCTGAAAAGGTGTGAGAAATATGAAGAGCTTCAAAAGATGTCAAAAATGAGATGAGCATGAAATGGTCTGAAAAATAGGAGGAGCATGAAGTGGTGTTGAAAATCATGAAGAGCCTGAAAAGCTGTGAAATATATGCAGAGCTTCAAAAGATGTCAAAATATGAGGAGAATGAAACCGTCTGAAAAATACAAAGAGCATGAAGTGTTGTTGAAAAACATGAAGAGCCTGAAAAGGTGTGAAAAATATGAAGAGCATCAAAAGGTGTCAAAAATATGAAGAGCATGAAACGGTCCGAAAAATAGGAGGATCATGAAGCGGTGTTGAAAAACATGAACGGCCTGAAAAGGTGTGAAAAATATGACGAGCTTCAAAAGGTGTCAAAAATATAGGGAGCATGAAACGGTCTGAAAAATAGGAGGAGCATGAAACGGTGTTGAAAAACATGAAGAGCCTGAAAAGTTGTGAAAAATATGAAAAGCTTCAAAAGGTGTCAAAAATGAGATGAGCATGAAACGGTCTGAAAAATAGGAGGAGCATGAATCGGTGTTGAAAAACATGAAGAGCCTGAAATGGTGTGAAAAATATGAAGAGCTTCAAAAAGGTGTGAATTATACGAGGAGCATGAAAAGTTCTGAAAAATAGGAGGAACATGAAGAGGTGTTCAAAAACATGAAGAGCATGAAAAGGTGTGAAAAATAAGAAGAGCTTCTAAAGATGTCAAAAATATGAGGAGCATGAAACGGTCTGAAAAATAGGACGAGCATAAGCGGTGTTCAAAAACATGAACAGCCTGAAAAGGTGTGAAAAATATGAAGACCTTCAAAAGGTGTGAAAAATATGAAGAGCTTCAAAAGGTGTCAAAAATTAGATTAGCATGAAAGGGTGTAAAAAATAGGAGGAGCATGAAGTGGTGTTGAAAATAATGAAGAGCCTGAAAACGTGTGAATTATACGAAGAACTTCAATAGGTGTCAAAAATATGAGGAGCATGAAACGGTCTGAAAAATAGGAGGAGCATGAAGCGATGTTGAAAAACATGAAGAGCCTGAAAAGGTGTGAAAAATATGAAGAGCTTCAAAAGGTGTCAAAAATATGAGGAGCATGAAACGGCCTGAAAAATAAGAGGAGCATGAAACAGTGTTCAAAAACATGAAGAGCCTGAAAAGGTGTGAAAAATGTGAACAGCTTCTAAAGGTGTGAAATATATGAGGAGGATGAAACGGGCTGAAAAATAGGAGAAGCAAGAAGTGGTGTGGAATAAAATGAAGAGCCTGAAAAGGTGTGAAAAATATGAAGAGCTTCAAAAGGTGTGAAATACATGAGGAGCATGAAACTGTCTGAAAAATAGAAGGAGCATGAAGTGGTGTTCAAAAACATGAAGAGCCTGAAAAGGTGTGAAAAATATAAAGAGCTTCAAAAGGTGTGAAAAAGATCAGGAGCATGATATGGTTTGAAAAATAGGATTAGCATGAAGCGGTGTTCAAAAACATGAAGAGCCTGAAAACACGTGTAAAATATGAAAAGCTTCAAAAGGTGACAAAAATGAGATGAGCATGAAACGGTCTGAAAAATAGGAGGTGACTTAAGCGGTGTTGAAAAACATGAAGAGCCTGAAAAGGTTTGAGAAATATGAAGAGCTTCAAAAGGTGTCAAAAATATTAGGAGAATGAAACCGTCTGAAAAATATGAGGAACATGAAGTGTTGTTGAAAAACATGAAAAGCCTGAAAGGATGTGAAAAATATGAAGAGCTTCAAAAGGTGTCAAAAATATGAGGAGCATGAAACGGTCCGAAAAATAGGAGGATCATGAAGCGGTGTTGAAAAACATGAAGAGCCTGAAAAGCTGTGAAAAATATGAAGAGCTTCAAAAGGTGTCAAAAATATGAGGAGCATGAAACGGTCTGAAAAATAGGACGAGCATAAGCGGTGTTCAAAAACATGAACAGCCTGAAAAGGTGTGAAAAATATGAAGACCTTCAAAAGGTGTGAAAAATATGAAGAGCTTCAAAAGGTGTCAAAAATTAGATTACCATGAAAGGGTGTGAAAAATAGGAGGAGCATGAAGTAGTGTTGAAAAACATGAAGAGCCTGAAAAGGTTTGAAATATATGAACAGCTTCAAAAGGTGTGAAAAATATGAAGAGCTTAAAAAGGTGTCAAAAATATGAGGAGCATGAAACGGTCTGAAAAATAGGAGGAGCATGAAACGGTGTTGAAAAACATGAAGAGCCTGAAAAGGTGTGAAAAATATGAAGAGCTTCAAAACGTGTGAAATACATGAGGAGCATGAAACGTTCTGAAACATATGAGGACCATGAAGCGGTGTTGAAAAACATGAAGAGCCTGAAAAGGTGTGAAAAATATGAAGAGCTTCAAAAGTTGTCAAAAATATGAGGTGCATGAAATGGTCTGAAAAATAAGAGGAGCATGAAGCGGTGTTCAAAAACATGAAGAGCCTGAAAAGGTGTGAAAAATATGAAGAGCTTCAAAAGGTGTGAAAAATATGAGGAGCATGAAACTTTCAGAAAAATATGAGAAGCCTGAACCAGGGTTCAAAAACATGAAGAGCCTGAAAAGGTGTGAAAAATATGAAGAGCTTCAAAAGGTGTGAAATACATGAGGAGCATGAAACGGTCTGAAAAAAAGGAGGAGCATGAAGTGATGTTGAAAAACATGAAGAGCCTGAAAATGAGTGAGAAATATGAAAAGCTTCAAAAGGTGTCAAAAATATGAGGAGCATGAAACGGTCTGAAAAATAGGAGGAGCATGAAGTGGTGTTGAAAAATATGAAGAGCATGAAAAATTGTGAAAAATATGAAGAGCTTCAAAAGGTGTCAAATATATGAGGAGTATGAAACGGTCTGAAAAATAGGAGGAGCATGAAGCGGTGTTCAAAAAAATGAAGAGCCTGAAAAGGTGTGAAAAATATGAAGAGTTTCAAAAGGCGTCAAAAATATGAGGAGCATGAAACGGTCTGAAAAATAGGACGAGCATGAAGCGGTGTTCAAACACATGAAGAGCCTGAAAAGGTGTGAAAATAATGAAGAGCTTCAAAATATGTCAAAAATATGACGAGCATGAAACCCTCTTAAAAATAGGTGGAGGATGAATCGGTGTTCAAAAACATGAAGAGCCTGTAAAGGTGTGCAAAATATGAAGAGCTTCAAAAGGTGTGAAATACATGAGGAGCATGAAACGGTGTTCAAAAACATGCAGAGACTGAAAAGGTGTGAAAAATATGAAAGCTTCAAAAAGTGTCAAAAATTAGATTAGCATGAAAGGGTCTGAAAAATAGCAGGAGCCTGAAGTGGTGTTGAAAAACATGAAGAGCCTGAAAAAGTGTGAAAAATATGAAGTGCTTCAAAAATATGAAAAATATGAAGAGCTTCAAAAGGTGTAAAATATATGAAGAGCTTCAAAAGCTGTCAAAAATGAGATGAGCATGAAACGGTCTGAAAAATAGGAGGAGCATGAAGTGGTGTTGAAAATCATGAAGAGCCTGAAAAGGTGTGAAAAATATGCAGAGCTTCAAAAGGTGTCAAAAATATGAGGAGCATGAAACGACCTGAAAAATACGAGGAGCATGAAGTGGTGTTGAAAACCATGAAGAGCCTGAAAAGGTGTGAAAAATATGAAGAGCTTCAAAAGGTGTCAAAAATATGAGGTGGATGAATCGGTCCGAAAAATATAAGGTTCATGAAGCGTTGTTGAAAAACATGAAGAGCCTGAAAAGGTGTGAAAAATATGAAGAGCTTCAAAAGGTGTCAAAAATATGAGGAGCATGAAACGGTCTGAAAAATAGGATGAGCATAAGCGATGTTCAAAAACATGCACAGCCTGAAAAGGTGTGAAAAATATGAAGAGCTTCAAATGGTGTGAAAAATATGACGAGCATGAAACCCTCTTAAAAATAGGAGGAGGATGAAGCGGTGTTGAAAAACATGAAGAGCCTGAAAAGGTGTGAAAATATGAAGAGATTCAAAAATATGAAAAATATGAAGAGCATGAAACCCTCTTAAAAATAGGAGGAGGATGAAGTGGTGTTGAAAAACAGGAAGAGCCTGAAAAAGTGTGAAAAATATGAAGAGCTTCAAAAGTTGTCAAAAATATGAGGAGCATGAAACGGTCTGAAAAATAGGAGGAGCATGAAACGGTCTGAAAAAGAGGAGGAGCAAGAAGTGGTGTTCAAAAACATGAAGAGCCTGAAAAGGTGTGAAAAATATGAAGAGCTTCAAAAATATGAAAAATATGAAGAGCTTCAAAAGGTGTGAAAAATATGAAGAGCTTCAAAAAGTGTGAAAAATATGAAGAGCTTAAAACGGTGTCAAAATGAGATGGGCATGAAACGGTCTGAAAAACAGGAGGAGAATGAAGCGGTGTTGAAAATCATCAAGAGCCTGAAAAGGTGTGAAAAATATGAAGAGCTTCAAAAGGTGTGAAATACATGAGGAGCATTAAACGGTCTGAAAAAAAGGAAGATCATGAAGTGGTTTTCAAAAACATGAAGAGTCTGAAAAGGTGTGAAAAATATGAAGAGCTTCAAAAAGTGTCAAAAATATGAGGAGCATGAAACGGTCTGAAAAATAGGAGGAGCATGAAGCGGGCTTGAAAAACATGAAGAGCCTGAAAACGTGTGAAAAATATGAAGAGCTTCAAAAGGTGTAAAAAATATGGGGAGCATGAAACGGTCTGCAAAAAAGGAGGAGCATGAAGTGGTGTTGGAAAACTTGCACAGCCAGAAAATGTGTGAAAAATATGAAAAGCTTCAAAAGGTCGTAAAAATATGCAGAGCATGAAATGGTCTGAAAAATAGGAGAAGCAAGAAGTGGTGTTGAAAAAAAAGAAGAGACTGAAAAGGTGTGAAAAATATGAAGAGCATCAAAAGGTGTCAAAAATATGAGGAGAATGAAACGGTCTCAAAAATAGGAGGAGCATGAAACGGTGTTCAAAAACATGAAGAGCCTGAAAAGTTGTGAAAAATATGAAAAACTTCAAAAGGTGTCAAAAATGAGATGAGCATGAAACGGTTTGAAAAATAGTAGGAGCATGAAGTGGTGTTGAAAAAAAAGAAGAGACTGAAAAGGTGTGAAAAATATGAGGATCATCAAAAGGTGTGAAAAATATGAGGAGCATGAAAAGGTCTGCAAAAAGGAGGAGCATGAAGTGATGGTGAAAAACTTGAAGAGCCTGAAAAGGTGTGAAAAATATGAAAAGCTTCAAAATCTGTCAAAAATATGAGGAGCATGAAACGGTCTGAAAAATAGGAGGCGCATGAAGCGGTATTCAAAAACATGACGAGCCTGAAAAGGTGTGAAAAATATGAAGAGCTTCAAAAGGTGTCAAAAATATGAGGAGAATGAAACGGTCTGAAAAATAGGAGGAGCATGAAGCTGTGTTGAAAACATGAAGAGCCTGAAAAGGTGTGAAAAATAAGAAGAGCTTCTAAAGGTGTCAAAAATATGAGGAGCATGAAACGGTCTGAAAAATAGGAGCAGCATGAGGCGGTGTTGAAAAACATGAAGAGCCTGAAAAGGTGTGAAAAATATGAGGAGCTTTAAAAGGTGTCAAAAATATGAGGAGCATGAAACGGTCTGAAAAATAGGAGAAGCATGAAATGGTGGTCAAAAACATGAAGAGCCTGAAAAGGTGTGAAAAATGTGAACAGCTTCTAAAGGTGTGAAATATATGAGGAGGATGAAACGGGCTGAAAAATAGGAGAAGCAAGAAGTGGTGTGGAATAAAATGAAGAGCCTGAAAATGTGTGAAAAATATGAAAAGCTTCAAAAGGTGTGAAATACATGAGGAGCATGAAACTGTCTGAAAAATAGAAGGAGCATGAAGTGGTGTTCAAAAACATGAAGAGCCTGAAAAGGTGTGAAAAATATAAAGAGCTTCAAAAGGTGTGAAAAATATCAGGAGCATAATATGGTTTGAAAAATAGGATTAGCATGAAGCGGTGTTCAAAAACATGAAGAGCCTGAAAACACGTGAAAAATATGAAAAGCTTCAAAAGGTGACAAAAATGAGATGAGCATGAAACGGTCTGAAAAATAGGAGGTGCATTAAGCGGTGTTGAAAAACATGAAGAGCCTGAAAAGGTTTGAGAAATATGAAGAGCTTCAAAAGGTGTCAAAAATATGAGGAGCATGAAACGGTCTGAAAAATAGGAGGAGCATGAAGCGGTGTTCAAAAACATGAAGAGCCTGAAAATGTGTGCAAAATATGAAGAGCTTCAAAAGGAGTGAAATACATGAGGAGCATGAAAAGGTGTTCAAAAACATGCAGAGACTTAAAAGGTGTGAAAAATATGAAGAGCTTCAAAAAGTGTCAAAAATTAGATTAGCATGAAAGGGTCTGAAAAATAGGAGGAGCCTGAAGAGGTGTTGAAAAACATGAAGAGCCTGAAAAATTGTGAAAAATATGAAGAGCTTCAAAAATATGAAAATTATGAAGTGCTTCAAAAGGTGTGAAAAATATGAAGAGCTTCAAAAGATGTCAAAAATGAGATGAGCATGAAACGATCTGAAAAATAGGAGGAGCATGAAGTGGTGTTGAAAATCATGAAGAGCCTGAAAAGGTGTGAAATATATGCAGAGCTTCAAAAGGTGTCAAAAATATTAGGAGAATGAAACCGTCTGAAAAATAGGAGGAACATGAAGTGTTGTTGAAAAACATGAAAAGTCTGAAAGGATGTGAAAAATATGAAGAGCTTAAAAAGGTGTCAAAAATATGAGGAGCATGAAACGGTCCGAAAATTAGGAGGATCATGAAGCGGTGTTGAAAAACATGAAGAGCCTGAAAAGCTGTGAAAATATGAAGAGCTTCAAAAGGTGTCAAAAATATGAGGAGCATGAAACGGTCTGAAAAATAGGACGAGCATAAGCGGTGTTCAAAAACATGAACAGCCTGAAAAGGTGTGAAAAATATGAAGACCTTCAAAAGGTGTGAAAAATATGAAGAGCTTCAAAAGGTGTCAAAAATTAGATTAGCATGAAAGGGTGTGAAAAATAGGAGGAGCATGAAGTGGTGTTGAAAAACATGAAGAGCCTGAAAAGGTGTGAAATATATGAACAGCTTCAAAAGGTGTGAAAAATATGAAGAGCTTAAAAAGGTGTCAAAAATATGAGGAGCATGAAACGGTCCGAAAAATAGGAGGATCATGAAGCGGTGTTGAAAAACATGAAGAGCCTGAAAAGCTGTGAAAATATGAAGAGATTCAAAAGGTGTCAAAAATATGAGGAGCATGAAACGGTCTGAAAAATAGGACGAGCATAAGCGGTGTTCAAAAACATGAACAGCCTGAAAAGGTGTGAAAAATATAAAGACCTTCAAAAGGTGTGAAAAATATGAAGAGCTTCAAAAGGTGTCAAAAATTAGATTAGCATGAAAGGGTGTGAAAAATAGGAGGAGCATGAAGTGGTGTTGAAAAACATGAAGAGCCTGAAAAGGTGTGAAAAACATGAAGAGCTTCAAAACGTGTGAAATACATGAGGAGCATGAAACGTTCTGAAACATATGAGGACCATGAAGCGGTGTTGAAAAACATGAAGAGCCTGAAAAGGTGTGAAAAATATGAAGAGCTTCAAAAGTTGTCAAAAATATGAGGTGCATGAAATGGTCTGAAAAATAAGAGGAGCATGAAGCGGTGTTCAAAAACATGAAGAGCCTGAAAAGGTGTGAAAAATATGAAGAGCTTCAAAAGGTGTGAAAAATATGAGGAGCATGAAACTTTCAGAAAAATATGAGGAGCCTGAACCAGGTTTCAAAAACATGAAGAGCCTGAAAAGGTGTGAAAAATATGAAGAGCTTCAAAAGGTGTGAAATACATGAGGAGCATGAAACGGTCTGAAAAAAAGGAGGAGCATGAAGTGATGTTGAAAAACATGAAGAGCCTGAAAATGAGTGAGAAATATGAAAAGCTTCAAAAGGTGTCAAAAATTAGATTAGCATGAAAGGGTGTGAAAAATAGGAGGAGCATGAAGTGGTGTTGAAAAACATGAAGAGCCTGAAAAGGTGTGAAATATATGAACAGCTTCAAAAGGTGTGAAAAATATGAAGAGCTTCAAAAGGTGTGAAATACATGAGGAGCATGAAACTCTCGGAAAAATAGGAGGAGCCTGAAGCTGTGTTAAAAACATGAAGAGCCTGAAAATTGTGAAAAATATGAAGAGCTTCTAAAGGTGTCAAAATTATGAGGAGCATGAAACTGTCTGAAAAATAAGAGGAGCATGAAGTGGTGTTGAAAAACATGAAGAACCTGAAATGGTGTGAAATATATGAAGAGGTTCAAAAGGTGTGAAAAATATGAGGAGCTTCAAAAGTGTCAAAAATATGAGGAGCATGAAACGGTCTGCAAAATAGGAGGAGCATGAAAAGTTGTTCAAAAACATGAAGAGCCTGAAAAGGTGTGAAAAATATGAAGAGCTTCAAAAGGTGTTAAATAAATGAGGAGCATGAAACGGTCTGAAAAATAGGAGGAGCATGAAGCGGTGTTCAAAAACATGAAGAGCCTGAAAAGGTGTGAAAAATATGAAGAGCTTCAAAATGTGTCAAAAATATGAGGAGCATGAAACCGTCTGAAAAATAGGAGGAGCATGAAACGGTTTCAAAAACATGAAGAACCTGAAAAGTTGTGAAAAACATGAATAGCTTCTAAAGGTGTCAAAAATAGGAGGAGCATGAAACTGTCTGAAAAATAGGAGGAGCATGAAACCGTTTTCAAAAAAATTAAGAGCCTGAAAAGGTGGGAAAATTATAATGAGATTCAAAATGTGTGAAATACATGAGGAGCATGAAATGGTCTGAAAAGTAAAAGGAGCATGAGGCAATGTTCAAAAACATGAAGAGCCAGAAAAGGTGTGAAAAATATGGAGAGCTTCAAAAGGTGTCAAAAATGAGATGAGCATGAAACGGTCTTAAAAATAGGAGGAGCATGAAATGGTGTTGAAAAACATGAAGAGCCTGAAAAAGTGTGAAATATATGAAGAGCTTCAAAAGCTGTCAAAAATATAAGGAGCATGAAACGGTCTGAAAAATAGGAGGAGCATGAAGCTGTGTTCAAAAACATGAGAGACTGAAAACTGTGATAAATATGAAGAGCTTCAAAAGGTGTGAAATACATGAGGAGCATGAAACGGTCTGAAAAAATAGGAGGAGCATGAAGCGGTGTTGAAAAACAGGAAGAGCCTGAAAAGGTGTGAAAAATTAGAAGAGCTTCAAAAGGTGTGAAAAATATGATGAGCTTCAAAAGGTGTCAAAAAAGAGATGAGCATGAAAAGGTCTGAAAAATAGGAGGAGCATGAAGCTGTGTTGAAAATCATGAAGAGGCTGAAAACGTGTGAAAAATATGAAGAGCTTCAAAAGGTGTCAAATATATGAGGAGCATGAAACGTTCTGAAAAAGAGGAGGAGCATGAAGCGGTGTTGAAAAACATGAAGAGCCTGAAAAGCTGTGTAAAATATGAAGAGGTTCTAAAGGTGTCAAAAATATGAGGAGCATGAAACGGTCTTAAAAATAGGCGGATTATGAAACGGTGTTCAAAAACATGAAGAGCCTGAAAAGGTGTGAAAAATATGAAAAGCCTCAAAACCTGTCAAAAATATGAGGAGCATGAAACGGTCTGAAAAATAGCAGGGGCATGAAGTGGTGTTGAAAAAATAGAAGAGACTGAAAAGGTGTGAATTATATGAAGAGCTTCAAAAATGTGAAAAATATGAAGAGGTTCAAAAGGTGTGAAATTCATGAGGTGTATGAAACGGTCTGAAAAATAGGAGCATGAAGTGGTGTTCAAAAACATGGACACCCTGAAACGGTCTGAAAAATACGAGGAGCATAAAACGGTCTGAATAATAGGAGGATCATGGAGCGGTGTTCAAAAGCATGAAGAGCCTGAAAAGGTGTGAAAAATAGGAAGAGCTTCAACAGGTGTGAAATATATGAGGAGCTTGAAACGCTCTGAAAAACAGGAGGAGCATGAAGAAGTGTTGAAAAACATGAAGAGCATGAAAAAGTGTGAAAAATATGAAGAGCTTCAAAAGGTGTGAAAAATATGAAGAGCTTAAAAAGGTGTCAAAATTATGAGGAGCATGAAACGGTCTGAAAAATAGGAGGAGCAAGAAGCTGTGTTGAAAAACAAGAAGAGTCTGAAAAGGTGTGAAATATATGAAGAGCTTCAAAAGGTGTGAAATATATGAAGAGCTTCAAAAGGAGACAAACATATAAGGAGCATGAAACGGTCTGAAAAATAGGAGGAGCATGAAACGGTGTTGAAAAATATGAAGAACCTGAAAACGTGTGAAAAATATGAAGAGTTTCAAAAGATGTGAAAAATAAGAAGAGCTTCAAAAGGTGTCACAAATGATGTGAGCATGAAACGGTCTGAAAAATAGGAGGAGCATGAAACGGTGTTCAAAAACATGAAGAGCCTGAAAAGGTGTGAAAAATATGAAGAGCTTGAAAAGGTGTGAAAAATATGAACAGCTTCAAAAGGTGTCAAAAATGAGATGAGCATGAAGCGGTCTGAAAAATAGGAGGAGCATGAAGTGTTGTTGAAAAACATGAAAAGCCTGAAAAAGTGTGAAATATATGAAGAGCTTCGAAAGGTGTGAAAAATATGAGAGGCATGAAACGACTGAAAAATAGGAGGAGCATGATTCGGTGGTCAAAAACATGAAGAGCCTGAAAAGGTCTGAAAAATATGATGAGTTTCAAAACGTGTCAAAAATATGAGGAGCATGAAACGGTCTGAAAAATAGGAGGAGCATGAAACTGTGCTGAAAATCATGAAGAGCATGAAAACTTGTGAAAAATATGAAGAGCTTCAAAAGGGAAGAATGATATTAAGAGCTTGAATAGGAGTCAAAAAGAGATGAGCATGAAATGTTCTGAAAAATAGGAGGAGCATGAAGTGGTGTTCAAAAAAATGAAGAGCCTGAAAAGGTTTGAAATATATGAAGAGCTTCAAAAGGTGTCAAAAATATGAGGAGCATGAAACGGTCTGAAAAATAGGAGGAGCATGACGTGGTGGTGAAAAACATGAAGAGCCTGAAAAGGTGTGAAATATATGAAGAGCTTCAAAGGTGTGAAATATATGAAGAGCTTCAAAAGGTGTCAAAAATATGAGGAGCATTAAATGGTCTGAAAAATAGGAGTAACATGAATCAGTGTTCGAAAACATGAAGAGCCTGAAAAGGTGTGAAAAACATGAAGAGCCTCAAAACGTGTGAAAAATATGAGGAGCATGAAACGGTCTGAAAAATAGGAGGAGCATGAAGTGGTGTTGAAAAACATGAACAGCCTGAAAACGTGTGAAAAATATGAAGAGCTTCCAAAGGTGTCAAAAATGAGATGAGCATGAAACGGTCTGAAAAATAGGAGGAGCATGAAGTGGTCGTGAAAATCATGAAGTGCCTGAAAAGGTGTGAAATATATGAAGAGCTTCAAAAGTTGTGAAAAAATGAGGAGGTTCAAAAGGTGTCAAAAATATGAGGAACATGAAACATCTGAAAAATAGGAGGAGCATGAAACCGTCTGAAAAATAGGAGCAGCATGAAACATTGTTGAAAAACATGAAGAGCTTCAAAATGTGTCAAAAATATGAGGAGCATGAAATGGTCTGAAAAATAGGAGCAGCATGAAACGGTGTTGAAAGACATGAAGAGCTTCAAAATGTGTCAAAAATATGAGGAGCATGAAACGGTCTGAAAAATAGGAGCAGCATGAAACGGTGTTGAAAGACATGAAGAGCTTCAAAATGTGTCAAAAATATGAGGAGAATGAAACGGTTTGAAAAATAGGAGTAGCATTAAACGGTCTGAAAAATAGAGGCAGCATGGAATGGTTTGGAAAAACATGAAGAGCTTCAAAAGTTGTGAAAAAATGAGGAGGTTCAAAAGGTTTCAAAAATATGAGGAGCATGAAACGGTCTGAAAAATAGGAGGGGCTTGAAACGGTGTTCCAAAACATGAAGAGCCTGAAAAGATGTGAAAAATATGAACAGCTTCAAAAGCTGTGAAAAATATGAGGAGCATGAAACAGTTTGAAAAATAGGAGAAGCATGAAACAGTGTTGAAAACATGAAGAGCATGACAAGTGTGAAAAATATAAAGAGCATTGAAAGGTGTCAAAAATATGAGGAGCATGAAGCGGTGTGAAAAATAGGAGAAGCATGAAGTGATGTTGAAAACATGAAAAGCCTGAAAATGTGTGAAAAATATGAAGAGCTTCCAAAGGTGTGAAATATATGAATAGCTTCGAAATGTGTCAATAATGAGAGGAGCATGAAATGGTGTGAAAAAGAGGAGGAGCATGAAGCGGTGTGCAAAAACATGAAGAGCCTGAAAAGGTGTGAACAATGTGAAGAGCTTCAAAAGGTGTCAAAAATATGAGGAGCATGAAACGGTCTGAAAAATAGAAGGAGCATGAAGTGGTGTGCAAAAACATGAACAGCCTGAAAAGGTGTTCAGAAACATGAAGAGCCTGAAAAGTTGTGAAAAATATGAAGAGCTTCAAAAGGTGTGAAAAATGTGAGGAGCATGAAACGGTCTGAAAAATAGGAGGAACATGAAGCGGTGTTGAAAAACATGAACAGCCTGCAAAGGTGTGAAAAATATGAAGAGCTTCAAAAGGTGTCAAAAATATGAGGAGCAAGAAACGGTCTGAAAAATAGGACGAGCATAAGCGGTGTTCAAAAACATGAAGAGCCTGAAAAGGTGTGAAAAATAAGAAGAGCTTCAAAAGGTGTGAAAAATGTAAGGAGCATGAAACGGTCTGAAAAATAGGAGGAACATGAAGCGGTGTTGAAAAACATGAACAGCCTGCAAAGGTGTGAAAAATATGAAGAGCTTCAAAAGGTGTCAAAAATATGAGGAGCAGGAAACGGTCTGAAAAATACGAGGAGCATGAAGCGGTGTTGAAAAACATGAAGAGTCTTAAAAGATGTGAAAAATATGAAGAGCTTCAAAATGTGTCAAAAAGAGGAGGAGGATGAAACGTTGTTAAAAAAACATGAAGAGCCTGAAAAGGTGTGAAATATATGAAGAGCTTCAAAAGGTGTGAAAAATATCAAGAGCTTCAAAAGGTGTGAAATACATGAGGAGCATGAAACTCTCTGAATAATAGGAGGAGCATGAAGTGCTGTTCAAAACATGAAGAGCCTGAAAAGGTGTGAAAAATATGAAGAGCTTCAAAACGTGTCAAAAATATGAGGAGCATGAAACGGTCTGAAAAATAGGAGGAGCACGACGTGTTGTTGAAAAACGTGAATAGCCTGAAAAGGTGTGAATATATGAAGAGCTTCAAAAGGTGTAAAAACTATGAGGAGCATGAAACGGTCTGAAAAATAGGAGGACCATGTAGAGGTGTTGAAAAAAATGAAGAGCCTGAAAAAGTGTGAAAAATATGAAGAGCTTCAAAAGGTGTCAAAAATATAGTAGAATGAAACGGTCTGAAAAATAGGAGGAGCATGAAATGGTGTTCAAAACATGAAGAGATGAAAAGGTGTGAAAAATATGAAGAGCTTCAAACGGTGTCAAAAATATGAGGAGCATGAAACGGTCTGAAAAAGAGGAGGAGCATGAAGCGGTGTTGAAAAACATGAAGAGCCTGAAAAGGTATGAAATATATGAAGAGCTTCAAAAGGTGTCAAACATATGAGGAGCATGAAACGGTCTGAAAAATAGGAGGATCATGAAGCGGGGTTGAAAAACATGAAGAGCCTGAAAAGTTGTGAAATATATGAAGAGCTTAAAAGGTTTCAAACATATGACGAGCATGAAACGGTCTGAAAAATAGGAGGATCATGAAGCGGTGTTGAAAGACATGAAGAGCCTGAAAAGATGTGAAATATATGAAAAGATTCAAAAGGTGTGAAAAATATGAAGAACTTCAAAACGTGTGAAATACATGAAGAGCATGAAACGGTCTGAAAAAGAGGAGGAGCATGAAGCGGTGTTCAAAAACATGAAGAGCCTGCAAAGGTGTGAAAAATATGAAGAGCTTCTAAAGGTTTCAAAAATATGAGCAGCATGAAACGGTCTGAAAAATAGGAGAAGCATGAAGCGGTTTTCAAAAATTTGAAGAGCCTGAAAAGGTGTGAAATATATGAAGAGCTTCAAATGTGTAAAAAATATGAGGAGCATGAAACGGTCTGCAAACCTGGAGGAGCATGAAGCGGTGTTGAAAAACATGAAAAGCCTGAAAAGGTGTGAAAAATATGAAGAGCTTCAAAAGGTGTCAAAAATATAAGGATAATGAAACGGTCTGAAAAATAGGAGGAGCATGAAGTGGTTGCGAAAAACGTGAAGATCCTGAAAAGGTGTGCAAAATATGAAGAGCTTCAAAAGGTGTGAAAAATATGAAGAGCTACAAAACGTGTCAAAAATGAGATGAGCATGAAAATGTCTGTAAAATAGGAGGAGCATGAAGTGGTATTGAAAAAAATGAAGAGCCTGAAAAGTGTGAAAAATATGAAGAGCTTCAAAAGGTGTCAAAACTATGAGGAGCATGAAACGGTTTGAAAAATAGGAGGAGCATGAAGCGGTGTTCAAAAACATGAAGAGCTTGAAAAGGTGTGAAAAATATGAAGAGCTTCAAAAGGTGTCAAAACTATGAGGAGCATGAAACGGTCTGAAAAATAGGAGGAGCATGAAGCGGTGTTCAAAAACATGAAGAGCATGAAAAGGTGTGAGAAATATGAAGAGCTTCAAAAGGTGTCAATAATATGAGGATCATGAAACGGTGTGAAAAATAGGAGGAGGATGAAGTGGTGTTCAAAAACCTGAAGAGTCTGAAAAGGCGGGAAAAATTTGAAGAGCATTAAATGATGTCAAAAATATGAGGAGCATGAAACGTTCTGAAATATAAGAGGATCATGAAACGGTGTTCAAAAACATGAAGAGCCTGAAAAAGTGTGAAAAATGTGAAGAGCTTCAAAAAAAGTCAAAAATATGAGGAGTATGAAACGTTCTGAAAAATAGCAGGTGCGTGAAGCGGTGTTGAAAAACCTGAAGAGGATTAAAACGTGTGAAAAATATGAAGAGCTTCAAAAATGTGAAAAGTATGAAGAGCTTCAAAAAGGTGAAAATCATGAAGGGCTTCAAAAGTAGTAAAAAATATGAAGAGCTTCTAAAGGGGCGAAAAATATGAGGAGCATGATAAGGTCTGAAAAATAGGAGGAGCATGAGGGTGTGTTCAAATACATGAGGAGCCTGAAAAGGTGTGAAAAATATGAAGAGCTTCAAAAGGTGTGAAATATATGAGGAGCATGAAACGGTCTGAAAAACAGGAGGAGTATGAAGCGGGGTTCAAAAACAGGAAGAGCCTTAAAAGGTGTGAAAAATATGAAGAGCCTTAAAAGGGGTCAAAAATAAGAGGAGCATTAAACTGTCTGAAAAATACGAGGATAAAGAAGCGGTGTTCAAAAACATGAAGAGCCTGAAAAGGTGTGAGAAATATGAAGAGCTTCAAAAGGGGTCAAAAATATGAGGAGCAATAAATGGTCTGAAAAATAGGAGGAGCATGAAGCGGTGTTGAAAAACGTGAAGAGCCTGATAACGTGTGAAAAATATGAAGAGCTTCAAAAGGTGTGAAAAATATGAAGAGTTTCAAAAGGTGTCAAAAATCGATGAGCAGGAAATGTTCTGAAAAATAGGAGGAGCATGAAGTGGTATTAAAAATATGAAGAGCCTGAAATGGTGTGAAAAATATGAAGAGCTTCAAAAGGTGTCAAAAATATGAGGAGAATGAAACTTTCTGAAAAATAGGAGGGGCATGAAGCGGTGTTGAAAAACATGAAGAGCCTGAAAACGTGTGAAAAATATGAAGAGCTTCAAAAGGTGTCAAAAATATGAGGAGCATGAAACGGTCTGAAAAATAGGAGGAGCATGAAGTGGTGTTGAAAAACATGAAGAGCCTGAAAAGGTGTGAAAAATATGAAGAGCTTCAAAATGTGTCAAAAATATGAGGATCATGAAACGGTCTGAAAAATAGGAGGATCATGAAGCGGTGTTCAAAAACATGAAGAGCCTGAAAAGGCGTGAAAAATATGAAGAGCTTCAAAAGGGGTCAAAAATATTAGGAGCATGAAACGGTCTGAAAAATAGGAGTAGCATGAAACAGTGATCAAAAACATGAAGAGCCTGAAAAGGTGTGAAAAATATGAAGACCTTGAAAAGGTGTGAAATACATGAGGAGCATGAAACTGGCTGAAAAATAGGAGAAGCATGAAGTGGTGTGGAGAACATTAAGAGCTTGAAAAGGAGTGAAAAATATGAAGAGCTTCAAAAGGTGTGAAATACATGAGGAGCATGAAACCGGCTGAAAAATAGGAGAAGCATGAAGTGATGTGGAGAATATGAAGAGCCAGAAAAGGTGTGAAATATATGAAGACCTTCAAAAAGTGTGAAAAATATGAGGAGCATGAAACGGTCTGAAATATAGGAGGAGCATTACGCGGTGTTCAAAAACATGACGAGCCTGAAAAGGTGAGAAAAATATGAAGACCTTCAAAAGGTGTCATAAATGAGATGAGCATGAAACGGTCTGAAAAATAGTAGGAGCATGAAGTGGTGTTGAAAAACATGAAGAGCCTGAAAAGGTGTGAAATATATGAAGTGCTTCAATAGGAGTCAAAATATGAGGAGCACGAAACGGTCTGAAAAATATGAGGAGCATGAAGCGTTGTTGAAAAACATGAAGTGCCTGAAAAGGTGTGAAAAATATGAAGAGCTTCAAAAGGTATCAAAAATATGAGGAGCAATAAATGGTCTGAAAAATTGGAGGAGCTTGAAACGGTATTCAAAAACACGAAGAGCCTGAAAAGTTGTGAAAAATATGAAGAGCTTCAAAAGCTGTAAAATATGAGGAGCATGAAACGGTCTGAAAAATAGGAGGAGTATGAAACGTTCTGAAAAATACGAGGAGCATGAAACTATGTTCATAAACATGAAGAGCCTGAAAATGTGTGAAAAAAATGAATAGCTTCAAAAGGTGTGAAATACATGAGGAGCATGAAACGGTCTGAAAAATAGGAGGATCATGAAGCCGTGTTGAAAAACATGAAGAGCCTGAAAAGGTGTGAAAAATATGGAGAGCTTCAAAAGGTGTGAAATACATGAGGAGCATGAAACGGTCTGAAAAATAGGAGGAGCCTGAAGCGGTGTTGAAAAACATGAAGAGCCTGAAAACGTGTGAAAAATATGAAGAGCTTCAAAAGGTGTCAAAAATATGAGGAGCATGAAACGGTCTGAAAAATAGAAGGAGCATGAAGCGGTGTTCAAAGACATGAAGAGCCTGAAAAGTTGTGAAAATTATGAAGAGCTTCAAAAGGTGTGAAATACATGAGGAGCATGAAACATTCTGAAATATAGGAGGAGCATGAAAAGGTGTGCAAAAACATGAAGAGCTTCAAAGTGTGTCAAAAGTATGACGAGCATGAAACGGTCTGAAAAATAGGAGGATCATGAAGCGGTGTAGAAAACCACGAACAGCCTGAAATGGTGTGAAAAATATGAAGAGCTACAAAAAGTGTCAAACATTTGAGGACCATGAAGCGGTCTGAAAAATAGGAGGATCAACAAGCGGTGTTCAAAAACATGAAGAGCCTGAAAAGTTGTGAAAAATATGCAGAGCGTCAAGAGGTGTGAAATACATGAGCAGCATGAAAAGGTCTGAAAAATAGGAGGAGCATGAATCGGTGTTGAAAAACATGAAGAGCCTGAAAAGGTGTGAAAAATATGAAGAACTTCAAAAGGTGTCCAAATTATGAGGAGCATGAAACGGTCTGAATAATAGGAGGAGCATGAAGTGGAGTTGAAAAACGTGAAGAGCCTAAAAAAGTGTTAAATATATGAAGAGCTTCAAAAGGTGTGAAATATATGAGGAGCTTCAAAAGGTGTCAAAAATAAGAGGAGCATGAAACGGTCTGAAAAATAGCAGGAGCATGAAGCGGTGTTTAAAAACATGAAGAGCCTGAAAAGGTGTGAAGTATATGAAGAGCTTCAAAATGTGTCAAAATTATGAGAAGCATGCAACGGTCTAGAAAATTGGACGAGCTTAAAACGGTGTTGAAAAATATGAACAGCCTGAAAAGGTGTGAAATATATGAAGAGCTTCAAAAGGTGTCCAAAATATGAGGAGCATGAAACGGTCTGAAAAATAGGAGGAGCATGAAGCGGTGTTGAAAAACATGAAGAGCCTGAAAAGGAGTGAAAAATATGAAGAGCTTCAAAAGGTGTCAGAAATGAGAGGAGCATGAAACGGTCTGAAAATTAGGATGAGCATGAAGCGGTGTTGAAAAACATGAAGAGCCTGAAAAAGTGTGAAATATATGAAGAGCTTCAAAAGGTGTCAGAAATGAGAAAGCATGAAACGGTCTGAAAAAAAGGAGGAGCATGAAACGGTGTTCAAAAACATGAAGAGCCTGAAAAGGTGTGAAAAATATGAGAGCTTCAAAAGGTGTGAAATACATGAAAAGCGTGAAATGGTCTGAAAAATAGAAGGTGCATGAAGCTGTGTTGAAAAACATGAAGAGAATGTAAAGGTGTAAAAAATATGAAAAGCTTCAAAAGGTTTCAAAAAAATGAGGAGAATGAAACGGTCTGAAAAATAGGAGGATCATGAAGGGTGTTTAAAAACATGAAGAGCCTGAAAAGGTGTGAAAAATATGAAGAGCTTCAAAAGGTGTCAAAATTATGAGGAGCATGCAACGGTCTAGAAAATAGGACGACAATAAAACGGTGTTGAAAAACATGAAGGGCCTGAAAAAGTGTGAAATATATGAAGAGCTCAAAAGGTGTGAAAAATATGTGGAGCTGCAAAAGGTGTCAAAAATATGAGGAGCATGAAACTGTCTGAAAAATAGGAAGAGCAAGAAGCGGTGTTGAAAAACATGAAGAGCGTGAAAAGCTGTGAAATATATGAAGAGCTTCAAAATGTGTGAAAAATATGAGGAGCATGGAAAGATCTGAAAAATTGGAGGAGCATCAGGCGGTGTTGAAAAACATGAAGAGCCTGAAAATGTGTGGAAAATATGAAGAGTTTCAAAAGGTGTCAAAAAGATGAGGAACATGAAAGAGTCTGAAAAATAGGAGGAGCATGAAACGGTGTTCAAATATGAAGGGCCTGAAAAGGTGTAAAATATATGAAGAGCCTCAAAACGTGTCAAAAATATGAGGAGCATGAAACTGTCTGAAAAATAGGAGGAGCATGAAGCGGTGTTGAAAAACATGAAGAGATTGAAAACGTGTGAATAATATGAAGAGCTTCAAAAGGTTTGAAAAATATGAAGATATTCAAAAGGTGTGAAAAATATGAAGAGCTTCAGAAGGTGTCTAAAATGAGATGAGCATGAAACGGTTTGAAAAATAGGAGGAGCATGAAACGTTCTGAAAAATAGGAGGACCATGAATCGGTGTTGAAAACATAAAGAGCATGAAAAGGTGTGAAAAATACGAAGAGCTTGAAAAGGTGTCAAAAATATGAGGCTCATGAAACGGTCTGAAAAATAGGAGGAGCATGAAGCGGTGTTGAAAAACATGAAGAGCCTTAAAAGGTGTGAAAAATATGAAGAGCTTCAAAAGGTGTCAAAAATATGAGGAGCATGAGACGGTCTGAAAAATAGGAGGAGCATGACGGGGTTCAAAAACATGAAGAGCCTGAAAAGGTGTGAAAAATATGAAGAGTTCCAAAAGATGTGAAAAATATGAAGAGCTTCAAAAGCTCTCAAAAATTAAATGAGCATGAAACGGTCTGAAAAATAGGAGGAGCATGAAACGGTGGTCAAAAACATGAAGAGCCTGAAAAGGAGTGAAAAATATGAGAGCTTCAAAACGTATGAAATACATGAGAAGCATGAAACGGTTTGAAAAATAGAAGGAGAATGAAGCTGTGTTAAAAAACATGAAGAGACTGAAAAGGTGTAAAAAATATGAAGAGCTTCAAAAGGTTTCAAAAAAATGAGGAGAATGAAACGGTGATAAATAGGAGGATCATGAAGCGGTGTTGAGAAACATGAAGAGCCTGAAAAGGTGTGAAAAATATGAAGAGCCTCAAAACGTATCAAAAATATGAGGAGCATGAGACGGTCTGAAAAATAGGAGGAGCATGACGGGGTTCAAAAACATGAAGAGCCTGAAAAGGTGTGAAAAATATGAAGAGTTTCAAAAGATGTGAAAAATATGAAGAGCTTCAAAAGCTCTCAAAAATTAAATGAGCATGAAACGGTCTGAAAAATAGGAGGAGCATGAAACCGTGTTCAAAAACATGAAGAGTCTGAAAAGGTGTGAAAAATATGAAGAGCTTCAAAACGTGTGAAAAATATGAAGAGCTTCAGAAGGTGTGAAATACATGAGGAGCATGAAACGGTCTGAAAAATAGGAGGATCATGAAACGGTGTTCAAAAACATGAAGAGCCTGAAAAGGTGTGAAAAATATGAAGAGCCTCAAAACGTGTCAAAAATATGAGGAGCATGAAACGGTTTGATAAATAGGAGGAGCATGAAGCGGTTGTGAAAAACATGAAGAGCCTGAAAACGTGTAAAAATATGAAGTGCTTCAAAACGTGTGAAAAAAAAGAAGAGCTTCAGAAGGTGTGAAATACATGAGGAGCAGGAAACGGTCTGAAAAATAGGAGGAGCATGAAACCGTGTTCAAAAACATGAAGAGCCTGAAAAGGTGCGAAAAATATGAAGAGCTTCAAAAGGTGGCAAAAATAGAAGGAGCATGAAACGTTCTGAAAATAAGGAGGAGCATGAAATGATGTTGAAAAACATGATGAGCATGAAAGGTGTGAAAAATATGAAGAGCTTCAGAAGTTGTCAAAAATATAAGGAGCATGAAACGGTCTGAAAAATAGGAGGAACATAAAAAGGTGTTCAAAAACATGAAGGGCCTGAAAAGGTGTGAAATATATGAAGAGTCTCAAAACGTGTCAAAATATGAGGAGCATGAAACGGTCTGAAAAATAGGAGGAGCATTAAGTGGTGTTGAAAAACATGAAGAGACTGAACACGTGTGAAAAATATGAAGAGCTTCAAATGTGTGAAATACATAAGGAGCATGAAACGGTCTGAAAAATAGGAGGAGCATGAAGCGGTGTTTAAAAACATGAAGAGCCTGAAAAGGTGTGAAATATATGAAGAGATTCAAAATGTATCAAAAATATGAGGAGCAGGAAATGGTCTGAAAAATATGAGGATCATGAAGTGGTTGTGAAAAACATGTAAAGCCTGAAAAGGTGTGAAAAATATGAAGAGCTTCAAAAGTTGTCAAATATATGAGGAGCATGCAACGGTCTGAAAAATAGGAAGAGCCTGAAATCATGTTCTAAAACATGAAGAGCATGAAAAGGTGTGAAAAATATGAAGACCTTCAAAATGTGTCAAATATATGAGGAGCATGAAACGGTCTGAAAAATAGGAGGAGCATGAAATGGTGTTCAAATACATGAAGAGCCTGAAAAGGTGTGAAAAATATGAAGAGCTTCAAAATGTGTGAAAAATATGAAGATCTTCAAAAGCTGTAAAAAATGAGATGAGCATGAAACGGTGTGAAAAATAGGAGGAGCATGAAGCTGTGTTCAAAAACATGAAGAGCCTGAAAAGGTGTGAAATATATGAAGAGTTTCAAAAGGTATCAAAAATGAGATGAGCATGAAACGGTCTGAAAAATAGGAGGAGCATGAAGCTGTGTTCAAAAACATGAAGAGCCTGAAAAGGTGTGAAATATATGAAGAGCTTCAAAAGGTGTCAAAAATGAGATGACCATGAAGCGGTCTGAAAAATAGGAGGAGCATGAAGTGGCGTTGAAAAACATGAAGAGCCTGAAAAGGTGTGAAAAATATGAAGAGCTTCAAAAGGTGTGAAAAATACGAGGAGCTTCAACAGGTGAGAAAAATATGAGGAGCATGAAACGGTCTGAAAAATAGGAGGAGCATGAAGTGGTGTTGAAAAACATGAAGAGCCAGAAAAGGTGTGAAATATACGAAGAGCTTCAAAAGGTGTCAACAATATGAGGAGCATGAAACGGTCTGAAAAATAGGAGGAGCATGAAACGGTGTTCAAAAACATGAAGAGCCTGATAAGCCGTGAAAAATATGAAAGCTTCAAAAGGTGTGAAAAATATGAAGAGCTTCAAACGCTGCGAAATACATGAGGAGCATGAAACGATATGAAAAATTGGATGAGCATGAAGCGGTGTTCAAAAACATGAAGAGCCTGAAAAGGTGTGAAATATATGAAGAGATTCAAAGGGTGTCAAAATTTTGAAGAGCTTCAAAGGTGTCAAAAATATGAGGAGCATGAAACGGTGTTCAAAAACATGAAGAGCCTGAAAAGGTGTGAAATATATGAAGAGCTTCAAAAGGTGTCAAAAATAGAGGGGGCATGAAACTATCTGAAAAATAGGAGGAGCATGAAGCGGTGTTGAAAAACATGAAGAACATGAAAATGTTTGAAAAATATGAAGAGCTTCAAAAGCTGTCAAAAATATGAGGAGCATGGTACGGTCTGAAAAAAAGGAAGAGCATGAAGCGGTGCGGAAAAACATGAAGAGCCTGAAAAGGTGTGAAAAATATGAAGACCTTCAAAACGTGTCAAAAATATGAGGAGCATGAAATGATCTGAAAAATAGGAGGAGCAAGAAGCGGTGTTGAAAAAAATGAAGAGCCTGAAAAATTTTGAAAAATATGAAGAGCTTCAAAAGGTGTGGAAAATATGAAGAGCTTCAAAATGTGTCAAAAGTGAAATGAGCATGAAACAGTCTGAAAAATCGGAGGAGCATGAAGTGGTTTGAAAAACATGAAGAGCCTGAAAATGTGTGAAATATATGAAGAGCTTCAAAAGGTGTCAGAAATGATAGAAGCATGAAACGGTCTGAAAAATAGGATGAGCAAGAAGGGGTGTTGAAAAACATGAAGAGCCTGAAATCGTTTGAGAAATATGAAGAGATTTAAAAGGTGTGAAAAGTATGAAGAGCTTCAAAAGGTTTAAAAAATATGAAGAGCTTCAAAAGCTGTGAAATAGATGAGGAGCATGAAACGTTCTGAAAAATAGGAGGAGCATGAAGCGGTGTTCAAAAACATGAAGAGCCTGAAAAGGTGTGAAATATATGAAGAGCTTCAAAAGGTGTCAAAAATATGAGGAGCATGAAACGCTCTGAAAAATAGGAGGATCATGAAGCGGTGTTGAAAAACATGAAAAGCCTGAAAAGGTGTGAAAAATATGAAGAGTTTCAAAAGGTGTCAAAAATATGAGGAGCTTGAAACTGTCTGAAAAATAGGAAGAGCATGAAACCGTGTTCAAAAACATGAAGAGCCTGAAAAGGTGTGAAAAATATGGAGAGCTTCCAAAGGTGTGGAATACATGAGGAGCATGAAACGGTCTGAAAAATAGGAGGAGCATGAAGCGTTGTTGAGAAACATGGAGAGCCTGAAAAGGTGTGAAAAATATGAAGAGCTTCAAAAGGTGTCAAAAATATGAGGAGCATGAAGCGGTCTGAAAAATAGGAGGAGCAAGAAGCGGTGTTGAAAAACATGAAGAGCCTGAAAAGGTGTGAAAAATATGAAGAGATTCAAAAGGTGTCAAAAATATGAGGAGCATGAAACGGTCTGAAAAATAGGAGGACCACAAGTGGTGTTTGAAAACATGAAGAGCCTGAAAAGGTGTGAAAATATGAAGAGATTCAAAAGGTGTCAAAAATGTGAGGAGCATGAATCGGTCTCAAAAATATGAGGAGCATCAAGTGGTGTTGAAAAACATGAAGAGCCTGAAAAGGTGTGAAAATTATGAAGAGCTTTAAAAGGTGTCAAAAATATGACGAGCATGAATCAGTCTGAACAATAAGAGGAGCATGAAGTGGTGTTGAAAATCATGAAGAACCTGAAAAGTTGTGAAAAATATGAAGAGTTTCAAAAGGTTTCAAAAATATGTGGAGCATGAAACGGTCTGAAAAGTAGGAGGAGCATGAAGTGGTGTTGAAAAACATTAAGAGCCTGAAAAGGTGTGAAATATATGAAGAGCTTCAAAAGTTGTCAAAAATATGAGGAAGATAAAACGGTCTGAAAAGTAGGAGGAGCATGAAACGGTTTTCAAATCGTGAAGAGCCTGAAAAGGTGTGAATAATATGAAGAACTTCAAAAGCTGTCAAAAATATGAGGCGCATGAAACGGTGTTCAAAAACATGAAAAGCCTGAAAAGGTGTGAAATATATGAAGAGCTTCAAAAGGTGTCAAAAATAGGAGGAGCATGAAGAGGTGTAGAAAAACATGAAGAGGCTGAAAAGGTGTGAAAAATATGAAGATCTTCAAAAGGTGTCTAAAATATGAGGAGCATGACACAGTCAGAAATATAGGAGGAGCATGAAGTGGTGTTGAAAACATGAAGAACCTGAAAAGTTGTGAAATAATAAAGAGCTTCAAAAGGTGTCAAATATATGAGGAGCATGAAACGTTCTGAAAAATAGGAGGTGCAAGAAACGGTGTTCAAAAACATGAAGAGCCTGAAAAGGTTTGAAAAATGTGAAGAGCTTGAAAAGGTGTCAAAAATATGAGGGGCATGAAACTGTCTGAAAAATAGGAGGAGCATGAAACGTTGTTCAAAAACATGAAGAGCCTGAAAAGGTTTGAAAAATGTGAAGAGCTTGAAAAGGTGTCAAAAATATGAGGGGCATGAAACGGTCTGAAAAATAGGAGGAGCATGAAACTGTGTTGAAAACATGAAGAGCCTGAAAAGGTGTGAGAAATATGACGAGCTTCAAAAGATATCCAAAATATGAGGAGCATGAAACGGTTTGAAAAATAGAAGGAGCATGATGTGGTGTTGAAAACATGAAGTGCATAAAAATGTGTGAAAAATATGAAGAGCTTCAAAAGATATCAAATATATGAGGAGCATGTAACGGTCTGAATATTAGGAGGAGCATGAGGTGGTGTTCAAAAACATGAAGAGCCGGAAAAGGTGTGAAAAATATGAAGAGCTTCAAAAGATATCACAAATATGAGGAGCATGAAACAGTCTGAAAAATATGAGGAGCATGAATCGGTGTTCAAAAACATGAAGAGCCTGAAAAGCTGTGAAAAATATGAAGAGCATCAAGAGGTGTCAAAATATGAGGAGCATGAAATGGTCTAAAAAATAGGAGGAGCATGAAACGGTGTTGAAAATCATGAAGAGGCTGAAAAAGTGTGAAAAATATGAAGAGCTTCAAAAGGTGTCAAAAATACGAGGAGCATGAAACGGTCTGAAAAATAGGAGGAGCAGAAGCAGATATGAAAAACATGAAGAGCCTGAAACGGTGTGATAATTATGAAGCGCTTCAAAAGGTGTCAAAATTATGGGGAGCATTAAACGGTCTGAAATATAGGAGGAGCATGAAACCTTGTTGAAAAATATGAAGAGCCTGAAAACGTGTGAAAAATATGAAGAGCTTCAAAAGGTGTCAAAATATGAGGAGCATGAAACGGTCTGAAAAATAGCAGGAGCATGAAACGGTGTTCAAAAACATGAAAACCCTGAAAAGGTGTGAAATATATGAAGAGGTTCAAAAGATGTCAAAAATAGGAGGAGCATGAAGCGGTGTAGAAAAACATGAAGAGTATGAAAAGGTGTGAAAAATATGAAGAGCTTCAAAACTTGTCAAAAATATGAGGAGCATGACACCGTGAGAAATATAGGAGGAGCATGAAGTGGTGTTGAAAACATGAAGAACCTGAAAAGTTGTGAAAAATATGAAGAGCTTCAAAAGGTGTCAAATATAATAGGAGTATGAAACGGTCTGAAAAATGGGAGGAGCATGAAGCGGTGTTCAAAAACATGAAGAACCTGAAAAGGTGTGAAAAATATGAAGAGATTCAAAAGGTGTCAAAAATATGAGAAGCATGAAACGGTCTGAAAAATAGGAGGAGCATGAAGCGGTGTTGAAAAAGATGAAGAGCTTGAATACGTGTGAAAAATATGAAGAGCTTCAAAAGGTGTAAAAAATATGAGGAGCTTGAAACGGTCTGAAAAATAAGAGGATCTGGTTTCCTCAGTGTGTATTCCCAGAAGTGGGATTGCTGGGTCATATGGCAGTTCTATTTCCAGTTTTTTAAGAAATCTCCACACTGTTTTCCATAGGGGCTGTACTAGTGTGCATTCCAACCAACAGTGTAAGAGGGTTCCCTTTTCTCCACACCATCTCCAGCATTTATTGCTTGTAAACTTTTGGATAGCAGCCATCCTGACTGGCATGTAATGGTACCTCATTGTGGTTTTGATTTGCATTTCTCTAATAATGAGTGATGTTGAGCATCTTTTCATGTGTTTGTTATCCATCTGTATGTCTTCTTTGGAGAAATGTCTGTTTAGTTCTTTGGCTCATTTTTTATTGGGTCATTTATTTTTCTGGAATTGAGCTGCAGGATTTGCTTGTATATTTTTGAGATTAATCCTTTGTCTGTTTCTTCATTTGCTATTATTTTCTCCCAATTTGAGGGCTGTCTTTTCACCTTACTTATAGTTTCCTTTGTAGTGCAAAAGCTTTTAAGTTTCATTAGGTCCCATTTGTTTAGTTTTGCTTTTATTTCCAATATTCTGGGAGGTGGGTCATAGAGGATCTTGCTTTGATTTATGTCGGAGAGTGTTTTGCCTATCTTCTCCTCTAGGAGTTTTATAGTTTCTGGTCTTACATTTAGATCTTTAATCCATTTTGAGTTTATTTTTGTGTATGGTGTTAGAAAGTGTTCTATTTTCATTCTTTTACAAGTGGTTGACCAGTTTTCCCAGCACCACTTGTTAAAGAGGTTGTCTTTTTTCCATTGTATATCCTTGCCTCCTTTGTCAAAGATAAGGTGTCCATAGGTTCGTCTGAAAGAGACACGTGCACCCCAATGTTCATCGCAGCACTGTTTATAATAGCCAGGACATGGAAGCAACCTAGATGCCCATCAGCAGATGAATGGATAAGAAAGCTGTGGTACATAAACACCATGGAATATTACTCAGCCATTAAAAAGAATTCATTTGAATCAGTCCTAATGAGATGGATGAAGCTGGAGCCCATTATACAGAGTGAAGTAAGCCAGAAAGATAAAGAACATTAGAGCATGCTGACACATGTATATGGAATTTAGAAAGGTGATAACGATAACCCTATATGCAGAACAGAAAAAGAGACACAGAAATACAGAAAAGACATTTGAACTTTGTGGGAGAATGCGAGGTTGGGATATTTCAAAAGAACAGCATGTATGCTATCTATGGTGAAACAGATCACCAGCCCAGGTAGGATGCACGAGACAAGTGCTCCGGCTTGGTGCACTGGGAAGACCGAGAGGAATCGGGTGGAGAGGGAGGTGGGAGGGGGGATTGGGATTGGGATACATGTAAATCCATGGCTGATTCATATCAATGTATGACAAAACCGACTGGGAAAAAAAATAAAAAAAAGAAAAAAAAATTTTAAAAAAATAACAATAAAAAAAAAAAAGTGGAGCATGAAATGGTGTTCAAAAACATGAAGAGCCTGAAAAGGTGTGAAATATATGAAGAGCTTCAAAAGGTGTCAAAAATATGAGGAGCATGAAACGCTCTGAAAAATAGGAGGACCACAAGTGGTGTTTGAAAACATGAAGAGCCTGAAAAGGTGTGAAAAATATGAAGAGATTCAAAAGGTGTCAAAAATGTGAGGAGCATGAATCGGTCTCAAAAATATGAGGAGCATCAAGTGGTGTTGAAAAACATGAAGAGCCTGAAAAGCTGTGAAAATTATGAAGAGCTTCAAAAGGTGTCAAAATTATGACGAGCATGAATCAGTTTGAACAATAAGAGGAGCATGAGTGGTGTTGTAAATCATGAAGAACCTGAAAAGTTGTGAAATATATGAAGAGCTTCAAAAGGTGTCAAAAATATGTGGAGCATGAAACGGTCTGAAAAGTAGGAGGAGCATGAAGTGGTGTTGAAAAACATTAAGAGCATGAAAAGGTGTGAAATATATGAAGAGCTTCAAAAGTTGTCAAAAATATGAGGAAGATAAAACGGTCTGAAAAGTAGGAGGAGCATGAAACGGTGTTGAAAAACATGAAGAGCCTGAAAAGGTGTGAAAAATATGAAGAGCTTCAAAAGATGTCAAAAATATGAAGAGCATCAAAGGGTCTGAAAAATAGGAGGAGCATGAAGCGGTTCTGAAAACCATGAAAAGCCTGAAAACATGTGAAAAATCTGAAGCATTTCAAAAGGTTTCAGAAATATGAGGAGCATGAAACGGTCTGAAAAATAGGAGGAGCATGAAACTGTGTTGAAAACATGAAGAGCCGGAAAAGGTATGAGAAATATGACGAGCTTCAAAAGATATCCAAAATATGAGGAGCATGAAACGGTTTGAAAAATAGGAGCATGATGTGGTGTTGAAAACATGAAGTGCATAAAAATGTGTGAAAAATATGAAGAGCTTCAAAAGATATCAAATATATGAGGAGCATGTAATGGTCTGAATATTAGGAGGAGCATGAGGTGGTGTTTAAAAACATGAAGAGCCTGAAAAGGTGTGAAAAATATGAAGAACTTCAAAAGATGTCACAAATATGAGGAGCATGAAACTGTCTGAAAAATATGAGGAGCATGAATCGGTGTTCTAAAACATGAAGAGCCTGAAAAGGTGTGAAAAATATGAAGATCTTCAAAAGGTGTCTAAAATATGAGGAGCATGACACAGTCAGAAATATAGGAGAAGCATGAAGTGGTGTTGAAAACATGAAGAACCTGAAAAGTTGTGAAATAATGAAGAGCTTCAAAAGGTGTCAAAATATGAGGAGCATGAAATGGTCTAAAAAATAGGAGGAGCATGAAACGGTGTTGAAAATCATGAAGAGGGTGAAAAAGTGTGAAAAATATGAAGAGCTTCAAAAGGTGTCAAAAATACGAGGAGCATGAAACGGTCTGAAAAATAGGAGGAGCAGAAGCAGATTTGAAAAACATGAAGAGCCTGAAAAGGTGTGATAATTATGAAGCGCTTCAAAAGGTGTCAGAATTATGGGGAGCATTAAACAGTCTGAAATATAGGAGGAGCATGAAACCTTGTTGAAAAATATGAAGAGCCTGAAAAGGTGTGAAAAATATGAAGAGCTTCAAAAGGTGTCAAAATATGAGGAGCATGAAACGGTCTAAAAAATAGGAGGAGCATGAAACGGTGTTCAAAAACATGAAAACCCTGAAAAGGTGTGAAATATATGAAGAGGTTCAAAAGATGTCAAAAATTGGAGGAGCATGAAGCGGTGTAGAAAAACATGAAGAGCATGAAAAGGTGTGAAAAATATGAAGAGCTTCAAAACTTGTCAAAAATATGAGGAGCATGACACGGTCAGAAATATAGGAGGAGCATGAAGTGGTGTTGAAAACATGAAGAACCTGAAAAGTTGTGAAAAATATGAAGATCTTCAAAAGGTGTCAAATATATGAGGAGTATGAAACGGTCTGAAAAATGGGAGGAGCATGAAGCGGTGTTCAAAAACATGAAGAACCTGAAAAGGTGTGAAAAATATGAAGAGATTCAAAAGGTGTCAAAAATATGAGAAGCATGAGACGGTCTGAAAAATAGGAGGAGCATGAAGCGGTGTTGAAAAAGATGAAGAGCTTGAATACGTGTGAAAAATATGAAGAGCTTCAAAAGGTGTCAAAAATATGAGGAGCATGAAACAGTCTAAAAAATAGGAGGAGCATGAAGCGGATTTGAAAAGCATGAAGAGCCTGAAAAGGTGTGAAATATATGAAGAGCTTCAAAAGGTGTAAAAAATATGAGGAGCTTGAAACGGTCTGAAAAATAAGAGGATCTGGTTTCCTCAGTGTGTATGCCCAGAAGTGGGATTGCTGGGTCATATGGCAGTTTATTTCCAGTTTTTTAAGAAATCTCCACACTGTTTTCCATAGGGGCTGTACTAGTGTGCATTCCAACCAACAGTGTAAGAGGGTTCCCTTTTCTCCACACCATCTCCAGCATTTATTGCTTGTAGACTTTTGGATAGCAGCCATTCTGACTGGCATGTAATGGTACCTCATTGTGGTTTTGATTTGCATTTCTCTAATAATGAGTGATGTTGAGCATCTTTTCATGTGTTTGTTATCCATCTGTATGTCTTCTTTGGAGAAATGTCTGTTTAGTTCTTTGGCTCATTTTTTATTGGGTCATTTATTTTTCTGGAATTGAGCTGCAGGATTTGCTTGTATATTTTTGAGATTAATCCTTTGTCTGTTTCTTCATTTGCTATTATTTTCTCCCAATTTGAGGGCTGTCTTTTCACCTTACTTATAGTTTCCTTTGTAGTGCAAAAGCTTTTAAGTTTCATTAGGTCCCATTTGTTTAGTTTTGCTTTTATTTCCAATATTCTGGGAGGTGGGTCATAGAGGATCTTGCTTTGATTTATGTCGGAGAGTGTTTTGCCTATCTTCTCCTCTAGGAGTTTTATAGTTTCTGGTCTTACATTTAGATCTTTAATCCATTTTGAGTTTATTTTTGTGTATGGTGTTAGAAAGTGTTCTATTTTCATTCTTTTACAAGTGGTTGACCAGTTTTCCCAGCACCACTTGTTAAAGAGGTTGTCTTTTTTCCATTGTATATCCTTGCCTCCTTTGTCAAAGATAAGGTGTCCATAGGTTCGTCTGAAAGAGACACGTGCACCCCAATGTTCATCGCAGCACTGTTTATAATAGCCAGGACATGGAAGCAACCTAGATGCCCGTCAGCAGATGAATGGATAAGAAAGCTGTGGTACATAAACACCATGGAATATTACTCAGCCATTAAAAAGAATTCATTTGAATCAGTCCTAATGAGATGGATGAAGCTGGAGCCCATTATACAGAGTGAAGTAAGCCAGAAAGATAAAGAACATTAGAGCATGCTGACACATGTATATGCAATTTAGAAAGGTGATAACGATAACCCTATATGCAGAACAGAAAAAGAGACACAGAAATACAGAAAAGACTTTTGAACTTTGTGGGAGAATGCGAGGTTGGGATAGTTCAAAAGAACAGCATGTATGCTATCTATGGTGAAACAGATCACCAGCCCAGGTAGGATGCACGAGACAAGTGCTCCGGCTTGGTGCACTGGGAAGACCGAGAGGAATCGGGTGGAGAGGGAGGTGGGAGGGGGGATTGGGATTGGGAATACATGTAAATCCATGGCTGATTCATATCAATGTATGACAAAACCCAATGGGAAAAAAAATAATAATAATAATAAAAAAAAATTAAAAAAAATAAATAAAATAAAATAAAAGTGAATTGAAAAAAAAAATTTAAAAAAATAACAATAAAAAAAAAATAAGAGGAGCATGAAATGGTGTTCAAAAACATGAAGAGCCTGAAAAGGTGTGGAAATTATGAAGAGCTTCAAAAGGTGTCAAATATATGAGGAGCATAAAACGGTCTGAAACATAGGAGGAGCATGAAGCGGTGTTGAAAAACATGAAGAGCCTGAAAAGGTGTGAAAAATATGAAGAGCTTCAAAAGGTGCCAAAAATATGAAGAGCATGAAACGGTCTGAAAAATAGGAGGAGCATGAAATGGTGTTCAAAAACATGAAGACCTGAAAAGGTGTGAAAAATATGAAGAGCTTCAAAAGGTGCCAAAAATATGAGGAGCATGAAACGGTCTGACAAAGTGGAGGAGCATGAAGCGGTGTTGAAAAACATGAAGAGCCTGAAAAGTTGTGAAAAATATGAAGAGCTTCAAAAGGTGTCAAAATATGAGAAGCATGATACGGTCTGAAAAATAGGAGGAGCATGAAACGGTCTGAAAAATAGGAGGAGCATGAAGCAGTGTTGAAAAACATGAAGAGTCTGAAAAGGTGTGAAAAATATGAAGAGCTTCAAAGGCGTCAAAAATATGAGGAGCAAGAAACGGTCTGAAAAATAGGATGAGCATGAAGCGGTGTTGAAAAACATGAAGAGCCTGAAAAGGTGTGTAAAATATGAAGAGCTTCAAAATATGTGAAAAATATGAAGAGCTTCAAAAGTTGTCAAAAATGAGATGAGCATGAAACGGTCTGAAAAATAGGAGGAGCAATAAGTGGTTTTGAAAAATATGAAGAGACTGAAAAGGTGTAAAAAATATGAAGAGCTTCAAAAGGTGTGAAAAATATGAAGGCTTCAAAAGGTGTCAAAACTCTGAGGAGCATGAAACGGTCTGAAAGATAGGAGGAGCATGAAAAGGTGTTCAAATGCATGAAGAGCCTGAAAAGGTGTGAAAAATATGAAGAGCTTCAAAAGGTGTAAAATTCATGAGGAACATGAAACGGTCTGGAAAATAGGATGAGCATGAAGTTGTGTTGGAAAACATGAAGAGACTGAAAAGGTGTGAAAAATATGAAGAGGTTCAAAAGGTGTGAATAATATGACGAGTATGATACGGTCTGAAAAATAAGAGGAGCATGAAGCTCTGTTCAAAAACATGAAGAGCCTGAAAAGTTGTGAAAAATATGAAAAGCTTCAAAAGTTGTCAAAAATATGAGGAGCATGAAACATTCTGAAAAATAGGAGCATCATGAAGTGGTGTTCAAAATCATGAAGAGGCTGAAAAGGTGTGAAAAATATGAAGAGCTTCAAAAGCTGTCAAGAATAGGAGGAGCACGAAACGGTCTGAAAAATAGAAGGAGCATGAAGCGGTGTTAGAGAACATGAAGAGCCTGAAAAGGCGTGAAAAATATGAAGAGCTTCAAAAGGTGTCAAAAATGAGATGAGCATGAAACGGTCTGAAAAATAGGACGAGCATGAAGTGGTGTTGAAAAAAAGAAGAACCTGAAAAGGTGTGAAAAACATGAAGAGCTTCAAAAGGTGTCAAAAATATGAGGAGAATGAAACGGTCTGAAAAATAGGAGGAGCATGAGCGGTGTTGAAAAACATGAAGAGCCTGGAAAGGTGTGAAAAATATGAAGAGCTGCAAAAATGTGAAAAATATGAAGAGCTTCAAAAGGTGTGAAATATATGAAGAGCCTCAAAACGTGTCAAAAATATGAGGTTATGAAAAGGTGTGAAAAATAGCAGGAGCATGATGCGGTGTTGAAAAACATGAAGAGCCTGAAAAAGTGTGAAAAATATGAAGGGGTTCAAAAATGTGAAAAATATGAAGAGCTTCAAAAGGTGTGAAATATATGAAGAGCTTCAAAAGGTGTCAAAAATTAGATGAGCATGAAACGGTCTGAAAAATAGGAGGAGCATGAAGTGGTGTTGAAAAACATGAAGAGCCTGAAAAGGTGTGAAATATATGAAGAGCTTCAAAAGGTGTCAAAAATATGAAGAGCTTCAAAAAGTGTCAAAAATATGAAGAGCATGAAACGGTCTGAAAAATAGGGGGAGCATGAAACGGTGTTCAAAAACATGAAGAGCCTGAAAAGGTTTGAAAAATATGAAGAGCTTCAAAAGGTGTGAAATACAGGAGGAGCATGAAACGTTCTGAAGAATAGGAGGACCATGAAGCGGTGTTCAAAAACATAAAGAGCCTGAAAAGGTGTGAAAAATATGAAGAGCTTCAAAACATGTGAAAAATATGAAGAGCTTCAAAAGGTATCAAAAATGAGATGAGGATGAAACGGTCTGAAAAATAGGGGGAGCATGAAGCGGTGTTCAAAAACATAAAGAGCCTGAAAAGGTGTGAAAAATATGAAGAGCTTCAAAACGTGTGAAAAATATGAAGAGCTTCAAAAGGTATCAAAAATGAGATGAGGATGAAACGGTCTGAAAAATAGAAGCAGCATGAAACGGTGTGGAAAACATGAAGAGCCTGAAAAGGTGTGAAAAATATAAAGAGCTTCAAAAGGCGTCAAAAATATGAAGAGCATGAAACGGTCTGAAAAATAGGAGGAGCATGAAACGGGGATCAAAAACATGAGAAGCCTGAAAAGGTGTGAAAAATATGAAGAGCTTCAAAAGGTGTGAAAAATATGAAGACCTTCAAAAGGTGTCAAAATTAGATTAGCATGAAAGGGTCTGAAAAATAGGAGGAGCATGAAGCGGTGTTCAAAAACATGAAGACCCTGAAAAGGTGTGAAAAATATTAAGAGCTTCAAAAGGTGTGAAAAATATGAAGAGGTTCAAAAGGTGTCAAAAATCAATGAGCTGGAAATGGTCTGAAAAATAGGAGGAGCATGAAGCGGTGTTAAAAACATGAAGAGCCTGAAAAGGTGTGAAATATATGAAGAGCTTCAAAAGGTGTCAAAAATATGAGGAGAATGAAAGGGTCTGAAAAATAGGAGGAGCATGAAGTGGTGTTGAAAAACATGAAGATCCTGAAATGGTGTGAAATATATGAAGAGCTTCACAATGTGTGAAAAATATGAGGAGCTTCAAAAAGTGTCAGAAATATGAGGAGCATGAAACGGTCTGAAAAATAGGAGGAGCATGAAATGGTGTTGAAAAACATGAGGAGCCTGAAAAGTGTGAAAAATATGAAAAGCTTCAAAAGGTGTCAAAAATATGAGAAGCATGAAACAGTCTGAAAAATAGGAGGAGAATGAAGCGGTGTTGAAAAACATGAAGAGCCTGAAAAGGTGTGAAACGTATGAAGAGCTTCAAAAAGTGTGGAATACATGAGGAGGATTAAACGGTCTGAAACATAGGTGTAGCATGAAGCGGTGTTTAAAAACATGAAGAGTCTGAAAAGGTGTGAAAATTATGAAGAGCTTCAAAAGGAGTGAAATAAATTAGGAGCATGAAACTCTCGGAAAAATAGGAGGAGCATGAAGCGGTGTTCAAAAACCTGAAGTGCCTAAAGAGTTGTGAAAAATATGAAAAGCTTCAAAAGGTGTCAAAAATGAGATGAGCATGAAACGGTATGATAAATAGCAGGAGCATGAACCGGTGTTGTAAAACATGAAGAGTCTGAAATCGTGTGAAAATATGAAGAGCTTCAAAAATGTGAAAAATATGAAGAGCTTCAAAAGATGTGAAAAATATGCAAAGCTTCAAAAGGTGTCAAAAATGAGATGAGCATGAATCGGTCCGAAAAAAAAGAGGAGCATGAAGTCGTGTTTAAAAATATGAAGAGCCTGAAAAGGTGTGAAAAATATGAAGAGCTTCAAAAGGTGTGAAAAATATGAGGAGTATGATACGGTCTGAAAAATAGGAGGAGCATGAAGCGGTGTTCAAAAAGATGAAGAGCCTGAAAAGGTGTGAGAAATATGAAGACCTTCAAAAGGTGGGAAAAATATGAGGAGTCTGAAACGGTCTGAAAAATAGGAGGAGCATGAAGAGGTGTTCAAAAACATGAAGAGCCTGAAAAGCTGTGAAAAATATGCAAAGCTTCAAAAGGTGTCAAAACTGAGATGAGCATGAAACGGTCTGAAAAATAGGAGGAGCATGAAGCGGTGTTGAAAAACATGAAGAGCCTGAAAAGGTGTGAGAAATATGAAGAGCTTCAAAAGGTGTGAAAATTATGAGGAGCCTGAAACGGTCTGAAAAATAGGAGGAGCATGAAGCGGTGTTCAAAAACATGAAGAGCCTGAAAAGGTGTGAAAAATATGAAGAGCTTCAAAAGGTGTCAAATATATGAGGAGCATGAAACAATCTCAAAAATAGGAGGAGGATGAAGCGGTGTTGAAAAACATGAAGAGCCTGAAAAGGTGTGAAATATATGAAGAGCTTGAAAAGGTGTCAAAAATATGAGGAGAATGAAACGGTTTGCAACATAGGAGGAGCATGAAATGGTGTTCAAAAACATGAAGAGCCTGAAAAGGTGTGAAAAATATGAAGAGATTCAAAAGATGTGGAATACATGAGGAGGATTAAACGGTCTGAAACATAGGCGTAGCATGAAGCGGTTTTTAAAAACATGAAGAGCCTGAAAAGGTGTGAAAAGTATGAAGAGCTTCAAAAGGTGTGAAATACATGACGAGCATGAAACTCTCTGAAAAATATAGGAGCATGAAGTGGTGTGGAAAAACATGAAGAGTCTGAAAAGGTGTGAAAAATATGAAGAGCTTCAAAAGGTGTGAAAAATATGAAGACCTTCAAAAGGTGTCAAAATTAGATTAGCATGAAAGGGTCTGAAAAATAGGAGGAGCATGAAGCGGTGTTCAAAATCATGAAGCGCCTGAAAAGGTGTGAAAAATATTAAGAGCTTCAAAAGGTGTGAAAAATATGAACAGATTCAAAAGGTGTCAAAAATCAATGAGCTGGAAATGGTCTGAAAAATAGGAGGAGAATGAAGTGGTGTTAAAAACGTGCAGAGCCTGAAAATGTGTGAAATATATGAAGAGCTTAAAAAGGTGTCAAAAATATGAGGAGAATGAAACGGTCTGACAAATAGGAGGAGCATGAAGTGGTGTTGAAAAACATGAAGATCCTGAAATGGTGTGAAATATATGAAGAGCTTCACAATGTGTGAAAAATATGAGGAGCTTCAAAAAGTGTCAGAAATATGAGGAGCATGAAACGGTCTGAAAAATAGGAGGAGCATGAAATGGTGTTGAAAAACATGAAGAGCTTCAAAAGGTGTGAAATACATGAGGAGCATGAAACTCTCTGAAAAATAGAAGGAGCATGAAGTGGTGTTCAAAAACATGAAGAGCCTGAAAAGGTTTGAAAATATGAAGAGCTTCAAAAGGTGTGAAAAATATGAGGAGCATGAAACGGTCTGAAAAATACGAGGAGCATGAAGCGGTGTTGAAAAACATGAAGAGTCTGAAAAGGTGTGAAAAATATGAAGAGCTTCAAAATGTGTGAAATACATGAGGAGCATAATACGGTCTGAAAAATAGGAGGAGCATGAAGCGGTGTTCAAAAACATGAAGAGCCTGAAAAGGTGTGAAAAATATGAGAGCTTCAAAAGGTGTGAAAAATATGAGGAGCATGATACGGTCTGAAAAATAGGAGGAGCATGAAGCGGTGTTCAAAAACATGAAGAGCCTGAAAAGGTGTGAGAAATATGAAGACCTTCAAAAGGTGTGAAAATTATGAGGAGTCTGAAACGGTCTGAAAAATAGGAGGAGCATGAATCGGTGTTCAAAAACATGAAGAGCCTGAAAAGCTGTGAAAAATATGCAAAGCTTCAAAAGGTGTCAAAACTGAGATGAGCATGAAACGGTCTGAAAAATAGGAGGAGCATGAAGCGGTGTTCAAAAACATGAAGAGCCTGAAAAGGTGTGAAAAATATGAAGAGCTTCAAAAGGTGTGAAAAATATGAGGAGCACGAAACGTTCTGAAAAATTGGAGGAGGATGAAGCGGTGTTGAAAAACATGAAGAGGCTGAAAAGGTGTGAAATATATGAAGAGCTTGAAAAGGTGTCAAAAATATGAGGAGAATGAAACGGTCTGCAACATAGAAGGAGCATGAAATGGTGTTCAAAAACATGAAGAGCCTGAAAAGGTGTGAAAAATATGAAGAGTTTCAAAAGGTGTGGAATACATGAGGAGGATTAAACGGTGTGAAACATAGGCGTAGCATGAAGCGGTGTTTAAAAACATGAAGAGCCTGACAAGGTGTGAAAAGTATGAAGAGCTTCAAAAGGTGTGAAATACATGACGAGCATGAAACTCTCTGAAAAATAGGAGGAGCATGAAATGGTGTGGAAAAACATGAAGAGCCTGAAAAGGTGTGAAAAATATTAAGAGCTTCAAAAGGTGTGAAAAATATGAAGAGCTTCAAAAGGTATCAAAAATCGATGAGCAGGAAATGGTCTGAAAAATAGGAGGAGCATGAAGTGGTGTTAAAAACATGAAGAGCCTGAAAAGGTGTGAAAAATATGAAGAGCTTCAAAAGGTGTGAAAAATATGAGGAGCATGAAACGGTCTGAAAAATAGGAGGAGCTTGAAGCGGTGTTCAAAAACATGACGAGCCTGAAAGGTGTGAAAAATATGAAGAGCTTCAAAAGGTGTGAAATAAATGAGGAGCATGAAACGGTCTGGAATATAGGAGGAGCATGAAGCGGTGTTCAAAAACATGAAGAGCCTGAAAAGGTGTTAAAAATATGAAGAGCTTCTAAAGGTATCAAAAATCGATGAGCAGGAAATGGTCTGAAAAATAGGAGTAGCATGAAGTGGTGTTAAAAACATGAAGAGCCTGAAAAGGTGTGAAAAATATGAAGAGCTTCAAAAGGTGTGAAAAATATGAGGAGCATGTAACGTTCTGAAAAATAGGAGGAGCATGAAACGGTGATCAAAAACATGAGGAACCTGAAAAGGTGTGATAAATATGAAGAGCTTCAAATGGTTTCAAAAATATGAGAAGCATGAAACGGTCTGAAAGATAGGAGGAGCATGAAACGGTGATCAGAAACATGAAGAGCCTGAAAAGTTGTGAAAAATATGAAGAGCTTCAAAAGGTGTGAAATTCATGAGGAGCATGAAACGGTTGAAAAATAGGAGAAGCATGAAGTGGTGTGGAAAAACATGAAGAGCCTGAAAAGGTGTGAAAACTATGAAGAGCTTCAAAAGGTGTCAAAATATGAGGAGCATGAAACCGTCTGAAAAATAGGAGGAGCATGAAACGGTGTTCAAAAACATGAAGAGCTTCAAAAGGTGTGAAATACATGAGGAGCATGAAACTCTCTGAAAAATAGAAGGAGCATGAAGTGGTGTTCAAAAACATGAAGAGCCTGAAAAGGTTTGAAAAATATGAAGAGCTTCAAAAGGTGTGAAAAATATGAGGAGCATGATTGGTTTGAAAAATAGGAGGAGCATGAAGCGGTGTTGAAGAACATGAAGAGTCTGAAAAGGTGTGAAAAATATGAAGAGCTTCAAAAGATGTGAAAAACATGAAGAGCTACAAAAGGTGTCAAAATGAGATGAGTATGAAAGGTCTGAAAAATAGGAGGAGCATGAAGCGGTGTTGAAAAAATGAAGAGCCTGAAAAGGTGTGAAATATATGAAGAGCTTTAAAATGTGTCAAATTTATGAGGAGAATGAAACGGTCTGAAAAATAGGAGGAGCATGAAGCGGTGTTGTAAAACATGAAGAGCCTGAACACCTGTGAAAAATATGAAAAGTTTCTAAAGGTGTCAAAAATATGAGGAACATGAAACGGTCTGAAAAATAGGAGGAGCATGAAGTGATGTTGAAAAACATGAAGATCTTGAAAAAGTGTGAAAAATATGAAGAGCTACAAAAGGTGTCAAAATATGAGGGGCATGAAACCGTCTGAAAAATAGGAGGAACATGAAACGGTGTTCAAAAACATGAAGAGCCTGAAAAGGTGTGAAAAATATGAAGAGCTTCAAAAGGTGTGAAATACATGAGGAGCATGAAACACTCTGAAATATAGAAGGAGCATGAAGTGGTGTTCAAAAACATGAAGAGCCTGAAAAGCTGTGAAAAATATGAAGAGCTTCAAAATGTGTGAAAAATATGAGGAGCATGATAAGGTTTCAAAAATAGGATTACAATGAAGCGGTGTTCAAAACATGAAGAGCCTGAAAAGTTGTGAAAAATATGAAAAGCTTCAAAAGGTGTCAAAAATGAGATGAGTATAAAACGTTCTGAAAAATATGAGGTGCATGAAGCGGTGTTGAAAAACATGAAAAGCCTGAAAAGGTGTGAAAAATATGAAGAGCTTCAAAACTTGTCAAAAATATGAGGAGCATGAAACGGTCTGAAATAGGAGGAGCATGAAATGGTGTTGAGAAACATGAATAGCCTGAAAAGGTTTGAAAAATATGAAGAGTTTCAAAAGGTGTCAAAACTATGGGAAGCATTAAACGTTCTAAAGATAGGAGGAGCATGAAGTGGTGTTGAAAAATATGAAGAGCCAGAAAAGGTGTGAAAAATATGAAGAGCTCCAAAAGGTTTGAAAAATATGAGGAGCATGGAAGGTTCTGAAAAATAGGAGGAGCATGAAACGATGTTCAAAAACCTGAAGAGCCTGAAAAGCTGTGAAATATATGAAGAGCTTCAAAAGGTGTCAAAAATATGAGGAGCATGAAACTGTCTGAAAAATATGAAGAGTTTCAATAGTTGTCAAAATATGAGGAGCATGAAATGGTGTTCAACAACATGAAGAGCCTGAAAAGGTGTTAAAATAGGAAGAGCTTCAAAAGGTGTCAAAAATATGAGGAGCCTGAAAAGGTCTGAAAAATAGGAAGATCTTCAAACGATGTGAAATATATGAGGAGCATGAAACGGTCTGAAAAATAGGAGGACCATGAAGCTGTGTTCAAAAACATGAGAACCAGAAAAGGTGTGAAAATATGAAGAGCTTTAAAGGTGTGAAAATTATGAGGAGCATGAAACCGTCTGAGAAACAGGAGGAGCATGACACGGTGTTGAAAAACATGAAGAGCCTTAAAATGTGAGAAGAATATGAAGAGCTTTAAAGGTGTGAAAATTATGAGGAGCATGAAACCGTCTGAGAAACAGGAGGAGCATGACACGGTGTTGAAAAACATGAAGAGCCTTAAAATGTGAGAAAAATATGAAGAGCTTCAAAAGGTGTCAAAAATATGAGGAGCATGAAACCGTCTGAATTATAGGAGGAGCATGAAGCGGTGTTCATAAACATGAAGAGCCTGAAAAGGTGTGAAAAATATGAGGAGCATGAAACGGTCTGAAAAATAAGAGGAACATGAAGCCGTGTTGAAAATCATGAAGAGCGTGAAAAGGTGTGTAAAATATGAAGAGCTTCAAAAGGTGTCAAAAATATGAGGAGCATGAAACCGTCTGAATTAAAGGAGGAGCATGAAGCGATGTTCATAAACATGAAGAGCCTGAAAAGGTGTGAAAAATATGAAGAGCTTCAAAAGCTGTGAAAAATATGAAGAGCATCAAAAGCTGTCAAAAATGAGATGAGCATGAAACGGTCTGAAAAATAGGAGGAGCATGAAGTGGTGTTGAAAAACATGAAGAGCCTGAAAAGATGTGAAAAATATGAAGAGCTTCAAAAGGTGTGAAATACATGAGGAGCATGAAACGGTCTGAAAAATAGAAGGAGCATGAAGCTGTGTTGAAAAACATTAAGAGCCTGAAAAGATGTGAAAAATATGAAGAGCTTCAAAAGGTGTCAAAAATTTGAGGAGTATGAAACGGTCTGAAAAACAAGAGCAGCATGAAACTCTGTTCAAAAACATGAAGAGCCTGAAAACGTGTGAAAAATATGAAGAGCTTCAAACGGTGTGAAATACATGAGGAGCATGAAACGGTCTGAAAAATAGGACGAGCAAGAAGCGGTGTTTAAAAATATGAAGAGCCTGAAAATTTGTGAAAACTATGAAGAGCTTCAGAAGGTGTCAAAAATAAGATGAGCATGAAACGTCTGAAAAATAGGAGGAGCATGAAGTGGTGTTGAAAAATATTAAGAGCCTGAAAATATGTGAAATATATGAAGAGCTTGAAAACATTTCAGAAATGAGAGGAGCATGAAACTGTCTGAAAAACAGGAGGAGCATGAAGCAGTGTTGAAAAACATGAAGAGCCTGAAAAGGTGTGAAAAATATGAAGAGCTTCAAAAGGTGTGAAAAATATGAAGAGCTTCAAAAGCTGTCAAAACTGAGATGAGCATGAAACGGTCTGAGAAATAGGAGAAGCATGAAGTGGTGTTGAAAAACATGAAGAGCCTGAAAAAGTGTGAAATATATGAAGAACTTCAAAAGGTGTGAAATATATGAAGAGCTTCAAAAGGTGTCAAAAATATGAGGAGCATGAAACTGTCTGAAAAATAGGAGGAGCATTGTAACATTGTTCAAAAACTTGAAGAGCCTGAAAAGGTGTGAAAAATATGAAGAGCTTCAAAAGGTGTCAAAAATATGAGGAGCATGAAATGGTCTGCAAACCTGGAGGAGCATGCAGTGGTGTTGAAAAACATGAAGAGCCTGAAAAGGTATGAAAAATATGAAAAGCTTCAAAAGATGTCAAAAATATGAGGAGCATGAAACGGTCTGAAATATAGGAGGATCATGAAGCGGTGTTCAAAAACATGAAGAGCCTGAAAAGGTCTGAAAAATATGAAGAGCTTCAAAAGGTGTGAAAAATATGAGGAGCATGAAACGGTCTGCAAACCTGGAGGAGCATGAAGCGGTGTTGAAAAACATGAAAAGCCTGAAAAGGTGTGAAAAATATGAAGAGCTTCAAAAGGTGTCAAAACTATGAGGAGCATGAAACGGTCTGAACAATAGGAGTCGGAAGAAGGGGTGTTGAAAACATGAAGAGCCTGAAAACGTGTGAAAAATATGAAGAGCTTCAAAAGTTGTGAAAAATATGAAGAGCTTCAAAACGTGTCAAAAATGAGATGAGCATGATACGGTCTGAAAAATAGGAGGAGCAAGAAGCGTTTTTGAAAAACATGAAGAGACTGAAAAGGTGTGAAAAATATGAAAAGCTTCAAAAGATGTCAAAAATATGAGGAGCATGAAACAGTCTGAAATATAGCAGGAGCATGAAGCGGTGTTCAAAAACATGAAGAGCCTGAAAAGGTGAGAAAAATATGAAGAGCTTCAAACGGTGTCAAAAATATGAGGAGCAAGAAACGGTCTGAGAAATAGGAGGAGCATGAAGCGGTGTTCAAAAACATGAAAAGCCTGAAAAGGTGTGAAAAAATATGAAGAGCTTCAAAAGGTGTGAAAAATATGAGGAGCATGAAACGGTCTGCAAACCTGGAGGAGCTTGAAGTGGTGTTGAAAAACATGAAGAGCCTGAAAAGGTGTGAAAAATCTGAAAAGCTTCAAAAGGTGTCAAAAATGTGATGAGCATGAAACGGTCTGAAAAATAGGAGGAGCATGAAGTGGTGTTCAAAAAATGAAGAGCCTGAAAAGGAGTGACATATATGAAGAGTTTCAAAAGGTGTCAAAAATATGAGGAGCATGAAACGGTCTGAAAAATACGAGCAGCATGATGTGGTCTTGAAAAACATGAAGAACCTGAAAGGTGTGAAGAATATGAAAAGCTTCACAAGGTGTCAAAAATAGGAGGAGCATGATACGGTTTGAAAAATAGGAGTAGCATGAAGCGGTATTGAAAAGATGAATAGCCTGGAAAGGTGTAAAATATATGAAGAGCTTCAAAAGGTGTGAAATACATGAGGAGCATGAAACTCTCTGAAAAATAGGAGGAGCACGAAGTGGTGTTGAAAAAGGTGAATAGCCTGTAAAGCTGTGAATATATGAAGAGCTTCAAAAGGTGTCAAAACTATGAGGAGCATGAAACTCTCTGAAAAATAGGAGGAGCATGAAGCGGTGTTGAAAAACATGAAGAGCCTGAAAAGATGTGAAAAATATGAAGAGCTTCAAAAGTTGTCAAATATATGAGGAGCATGAAACGGTCTGAAAAATAGGAGGAGCATGAAGCTGTGTTCAAAAAAATGAAGAGCCTGAAAAGGTGTGAAATATATGAAGAGCTTCAAAATGTGTTAAAAATATGAGGAGCGTGAACGGTCTGAAAAATTGGAGGAGCATGAAGCTGTGTTCAAAAACCTGAAGAGCCTGAAAAGGTGTGAAATATATGAAGAGCTTCAAAATGTGTTAAAAATATGAGGAGCGTGAAACGGTCTGAAAAATTGGAGGAGCATGAAACGGTGTTCAAAAACATGAAGAACCTGAAAAGGTGTGAAAAATATGAAGAGCTTCAAAAGGTGTGAAAAATATGAAGAGCTTCAAAAGGTGTCAAAAATTAGATGAGCAAGAAAATGTCTGAAAAATAGGAGGAGCATAAAGTGGTGTTGAAAAAATGAAGAGCCTGAAAAGGTGTGAAATATATGAAGAGCTTCAAAAGGTGTGAAAAATATGAAGAGCTTCAAAAGGTGTCAAAAATATGAGGATCATGAAAAGGTCTGAAAAATAGGAGGAGCATGAAAGGTGTTCAAAAACATGAAGTGCCTGAAAAGGTGTGAAAAATATGAAGAGCTTCAAAAACGTGAAAATATGAAGAGCTTCAAAGGTGTCAATAATACGAGGAGCATGAAACGGTCTGAAAAATAGGAGGAGCATGAGGCGGTGGTGAAAAAGATGAAGAGTCTGAAAACTTGTAAAATTATGAAGAGCTTCAAAAATGTGAAAATATGAAGAGCTTCAAAAGGTGTCAATAATATGAGAAGCATGAAACGGTCTGAAAAATAGGAGGAGCATGAAGCGGTGTTGAAAAACATGAAGAGCCTGAAAAGGTGTGAAAATATGAAGAGCTTCAAAAGGTGTGAAAAATATGAAGAGCTTCAAAAGGTGTCAAAAATGAGATGAGCATGAAACGGTCTAAAAAATAGGAGGAGCATGAAATGCTGTTGAAAAACATGAAGAGCCTGAAAAGGTGTGAATAAAATGAAGATATTCAAAAGGTGTCAAAAATATGAGGAGCATGAAACGGTCTGAAAAATAGGAGGAGCATGAAATGCTGTTGAAAAACATGAAGAGCTGAAAAGGTCTGAAAAATAGGAAGAGCTTCAAAAGGTGTGAAATATATGAGGAGCATGAAATCGTCTGAAAAATATGAGAAGCATGAAGCTGTGTTCAAAAACATGAGAACCAGAAAAGGTGTGAAAAATATGAAGAGCTTCAAAACGTGTGAAATATATGCGGAGCATGAAACGGTCTGAAAAATAGGAGGATCATGAAGCGGTGTTCAAAACATGAAGAGACTGAAAAGGTGTGAAAAATATGAAGAGCTTCAAAAGGTGTGAAAAACATGAGGAGCATGAAACGGTCTGAAAAATAGGAGGAGCATGAAGCGGTGTTCAAAAACATGAAGAGCCTGAAAAGGTGTGAAAAATACGAAGAGCTTCAAAAGGTGTCAAAAATATTAGGAGCAGGAAACGGTCTGCAACATAGGAGGAGCATGAAACGGTGTTCAAAAACATGAAGAGCCTGGAAAGGTGTGAAAATTATGAAGAGCTTCAAAAGGTGTGTAATATATGTGGAACATGAAACGGTCTAAAAAATAGGAGGAGCATGAAGCGGTGTTGAAAAACATGAAGAGCCAGTAAAGGAGTGAAATAAATGAAGAGCTTCAAAAGTTGTCAAAAATATGAGGAGTATGAAACGGTCTGAAAACGAATAGGAGCATGAAGGGGTGTTCAAAAACATGAAGAGCCTGAAAAGCTGTGAAAAATATGAAGAGCTTCAAAAGGTGTCAAAAATATGAGAAGTATGAAACGTTCTGAAAAACAGGAGGAGCATGAAGCGGTTTTGAAAAACATGAAGATCCTGAAAAGGTGAGAAAAAAATGAAGAGTTTCAAAACTTGTCAAAAATATGAGGAGCATGAAACGGTCTGAAATAGGAGGAGCATGAAATGGTGTTGAGATACATGAATAGCCTGAAAAGGTTTGAAAAATATGAAGAGTTTCAAAAGGTGTCAAAACTATGGGAAGCATTAAACGTTCTAAAGATAGGAGGAGCATGAAGTGGTGTTGAAAAATATGAAGAGCCAGAAAAGGTGTGAAAAATATGAAGAGCTCCAAAAGGTTTGAAAAATATGAGGAGCATGGAAGGTTCTGAAAAATAGGAGGAGCATGAAACGATGTTCAAAAACCTGAAGAGCCTGAAAAGCTGTGAAATATATGAAGAGCTTCAAAAGGTGTCAAAAATATGAGGAGCATGAAACTGTCTGAAAAATATGAAGAGTTTCAATAGTTGTCAAAATATGAGGAGCATGAAATGGTGTTCAACAACATGAAGAGCCTGAAAAGGTGTTAAAATAGGAAGAGCTTCAAAAGGTGTCAAAAATATGAGGAGCCTGAAAAGGTCTGAAAAATAGGAAGATCTTCAAACGATGTGAAATATATGAGGAGCATGAAACGGTCTGAAAAATAGGAGGACCATGAAGCTGTGTTCAAAAACATGAGAACCAGAAAAGGTGTGAAAATATGAAGAGCTTTAAAGGTGTGAAAATTATGAGGAGCATGAAACCGTCTGAGAAACAGGAGGAGCATGACACGGTGTTGAAAAACATGAAGAGCCTTAAAATGTGAGAAGAATATGAAGAGCTTTAAAGGTGTGAAAATTATGAGGAGCATGAAACCGTCTGAGAAACAGGAGGAGCATGACACGGTGTTGAAAAACATGAAGAGCCTTAAAATGTGAGAAAAATATGAAGAGCTTCAAAAGGTGTCAAAAATATGAGGAGCATGAAACCGTCTGAATTATAGGAGGAGCATGAAGCGGTGTTCATAAACATGAAGAGCCTGAAAAGGTGTGAAAAATATGAGGAGCATGAAACGGTCTGAAAAATAAGAGGAACATGAAGCCGTGTTGAAAATCATGAAGAGCGTGAAAAGGTGTGTAAAATATGAAGAGCTTCAAAAGGTGTCAAAAATATGAGGAGCATGAAACCGTCTGAATTAAAGGAGGAGCATGAAGCGATGTTCATAAACATGAAGAGCCTGAAAAGGTGTGAAAAATATGAAGAGCTTCAAAAGCTGTGAAAAATATGAAGAGCATCAAAAGCTGTCAAAAATGAGATGAGCATGAAACGGTCTGAAAAATAGGAGGAGCATGAAGTGGTGTTGAAAAACATGAAGAGCCTGAAAAGATGTGAAAAATATGAAGAGCTTCAAAAGGTGTGAAATACATGAGGAGCATGAAACGGTCTGAAAAATAGAAGGAGCATGAAGCTGTGTTGAAAAACATTAAGAGCCTGAAAAGATGTGAAAAATATGAAGAGCTTCAAAAGGTGTCAAAAATTTGAGGAGTATGAAACGGTCTGAAAAACAAGAGCAGCATGAAACTCTGTTCAAAAACATGAAGAGCCTGAAAACGTGTGAAAAATATGAAGAGCTTCAAACGGTGTGAAATACATGAGGAGCATGAAACGGTCTGAAAAATAGGACGAGCAAGAAGCGGTGTTTAAAAATATGAAGAGCCTGAAAATTTGTGAAAACTATGAAGAGCGTCAGAAGGTGTCAAAAATAAGATGAGCATGAAACGTCTGAAAAATAGGAGGAGCATGAAGTGGTGTTGAAAAATATTAAGAGCCTGAAAATATGTGAAATATATGAAGAGCTTGAAAACATTTCAGAAATGAGAGGAGCATGAAACTGTCTGAAAAACAGGAGGAGCATGAAGCAGTGTTGAAAAACATGTAGAGCCTGAAAAGGTGTGAAAAATATGAAGAGCTTCAAAAGGTGTGAAAAATATGAAGAGCTTCAAAAGCTGTCAAAACTGAGATGAGCATGAAACGGTCTGAGAAATAGGAGAAGCATGAAGTGGTGTTGAAAAACATGAAGAGCCTGAAAAAGTGTGAAATATATGAAGAACTTCAAAAGGTGTGAAATATATGAAGAGCTTCAAAAGGTGTCAAAAATATGAGGAGCATGAAACTGTCTGAAAAATAGGAGGAGCATTGTAACATTGTTCAAAAACTTGAAGAGCCTGAAAAGGTGTGAAAAATATGAAGAGCTTCAAAAGGTGTCAAAAATATGAGGAGCATGAAAAGGTCTGAAAAATCGGAGCAGCATGAACCGGTGTTGAAAAACATGAAGAGCCTGAAAAGGTGTGAATAATATGAAGAGCTTCAAAAGGTTTCAAAAATGTGAGGAGCATGAAACGGTCTGAAAAATATTAGGAGCATAAAACGGTGTTCAAAAACATGAGGAGCCTGAAAAGGTGTGAAAAATATGAAGAGCTTCAAAAGGTTTTAAAAATATGAGGAGCATGAAACGGTCTGAAAAATAGGAGGAGCATGAAGCGGTGTTCAAAAACATGAAGAGCCTGAAAAGTTGTGAAAAATATGAAGTGCTACAAAAGGTGTCAAAAATATGAGGAGCATGTAACGGTCTGCAAAATAGGAGGATCATGAAGCGGTGTAGAAAAACATGAAGAGCCTGAAAAGGTGTGAAAAATATGAAGAGCTTTAAAAGGTGTGAAAAATATGAGGAGCATGAAATGGTGTTGAAAATCATGAAGAGCCTGAAAAGGTGTGTAAAATATGAAGAGCTTCAAAAGGAGTGAAATACATGAGGAGCATGAAACCGTCTGAATTATAGGAGGAGCATGAAGCGGTGTTCATAAACATGAAGAGCCTGAAAAGGTGTGAAAAATATGAAGAGCTTCATAAGCTGTGAAAAATATGAAGAGCATCAAAAGCTGTCAAAAATGAGATGAGCATGAAACGGTCTGAAAAATAGGAGCACCATGAGACGCTGTTCAAAAACATGAAGAGCCTGAAAAGGTGTGAAAAATATGAAGAGCTTCAAACGGTGTGAAATACATGAGGAGCATGAAATGGTCTGAAAAATAGGAGGAGCATGAAGCGGTGTTCAAAAATATGAAGAGCCTGAAAATTTGTGAAAACTATGAAGAGCTTCAGAAGGAGTCAAAAATGAGATGAGCAAGAAACGTCTGAAAAATAGGAGGAGCATGAAGTGGTGTTGAAAAACATTAAGAGGCTGAAAACGTGTGAAATATATGAAGAGCTTGAAAACTTTTCAGAAATGAGAGAAGCATGAAACTGTCTGAAAAACAGGAGGAGCATGAAGCAGTGTTGAACAACATGAAGAGCCTGAAAAGGTGTGAAAAATATGAAGAGCTTCAAAAGGTGTGAAAAATATGAAGAGCTTCAAAAGCTGTCAAAATTGAGATGAGCATGAAACGGTCTGAGATAGGAGAAGCATGAAGTGGTGTTGAAAAACATGAAGAGCCTGAAAAAGTGTGAAATATATGAAGAGCTTCAAAAGGTGTGAAATATATGAAGAGCTTCAAAAGGTGTCAAAAATATGAGGAGCATGAAACTGTCTGAAAAATAGGAGGAGCATTGTAACATTGTTCAAAAACTTGAAGAGCCTGAAAAGGTGTGAAAAATATAAAGAGCTTCAAAAGGTGTCAAAAATATGAGGAGCATGAAAAGGTCTGAAAAATAGGAGCAGCATGAACCAGTGTTGAAAAACATGAAGAGCCTGAAAAGGTGTGAAAAATATGAAGAGCTTCAAAAGGTGTCAAATATATGAGGAGGATGAAACGGTCTGAAAAATAGGAGGGGCATGAAGTGGTGTTGAAAAACATGAAGAGCCTGAGAAGGTGTGAAATATATGAAGAGCTTCAAAAGGTGTCAAAAATATGAGGTGCATGAAACGGTCTGAAAAATAGGAGGAGCATGAAGCGGTGTTCAAAAACATGAAGAGCCTGAAAATGTGTGCAAAATATGAAGAGCTTCAAAAGGAGTGAAATACATGAGGAGCATGAAAAAGTGTTCAAAAACATGCAGAGACTTAAAAGGTGTGAAAAATATGAAGAGCTTCAAAAAGTGTCAAAAATATTAGGAGAAGGAAACCGTCTGAAAAATACGAGGAACATGAAGTGTTGTTGAAAAACATGAAAAGCCTGAAAGGATGTGAAAAATATGAAGAGCTTCAAAAGGTGTCAAAAATTAGATTAGCATGAAAGGGTGTGAAAAATAGGAGGAGCATGAAGTGGTGTTGAAAAACATGAAGAGCCTGAAAAGGTGTGAAATATATGAACAGCTTCAAAAGGTGTGAAAAATATGAAGAGCTTCAAAAGGTGTGAAATACATGAGGAGCATGAAACTCTCGGAAAAATAGGAGGAGCCTGAAGCTGTGTTAAAAACATGAAGAGCCTGAAAAGGTGTGAAAAATATGAAGAGCTTTAAAAGCTGTGAAAAATATGAGGAGCATGAAACCGTCTGAAAAACAGAAGCAGCATGAAACGGTGTTGAAAAACATGAAGAGCCTGAAAATTGTGAAAAATATGAAGAGCTTCTAAAGGTGTCAAAATTATGAGGAGCATGAAACTGTCTGAAAAATAGGAGGAGCATGAAGTGGTGTTGAAAAACATGAAGAACCTGAAATGGTGTGAAATATATGAAGAGCTTCAAAAGGTGTGAAAAATATGAGGAGCTTCAAAAGTGTCAAAAATATGAGGAGCATGAAACCGTCTGAAAAATAGGAGGAGCATGAGGTGGTGTTGAAAAACATGAAGAGCCTGAAAATTGTGAAAAATATGAAGAGCTTCTAAAGGTGTCAAAATTATGAGGAGCATGAAACTGTCTGAAAAATAAGAGGAGCATGAAGTGGTGTTGAAAAACATGAAGAACCTGAAATGGTGTGAAATATATGAAGAGGTTCAAAAGGTGTGAAAAATATGAGGAGCTTCAAAAGTGTCAAAAATATGAGGAGCATGAAACGGTCTGCAAAATAGAGGAGCATGAAAAGTTGTTCAAAAACATGAAGAGCCTGAAAAGGTGTGAAAAATATGAAGAGCTTCAAAAGGTGTTAAATAAATGAGGAGCATGAAACGATCTGAAAAATATGAGGAGCATGAAGCGGTGTTCAAAAACATGAAGAGCCTGAAAAGGTGTGAAAAATATGAAGAGCTTCAAAATGTGTCAAAAATATGAGGAGCATGAAACCGTCTGAAAAATAGGAGGAGCATGAAACGGTTTCAAAAACATGAAGAACCTGAAAAGTTGTGAAAAACATGAATAGCTTCTAAAGGTGTCAAAAATAGGAGGAGCATGAAACTGTCTGAAAAATAGGAGGAGCATGAAACCGTTTTCAAAAAAATTAAGAGCCTGAAAAGGTGGGAAAATTATAATGAGATTCAAAATGTGTGAAATACATGAGGAGCATGAAATGGTCTGAAAAGTAAAAGGAGCATGAGGCAATGTTCAAAAACATGAAGAGCCAGAAAAGGTGTGAAAAATATGGAGAGCTTCAAAAGGTGTCAAAAATGAGATGAGCATGAAACGGTCTTAAAAATAGGAGGAGCATGAAATGGTGTTGAAAAACATGAAGAGCCTGAAAAAGTGTGAAATATATGAAGAGCTTCAAAAGCTGTCAAAAATATAAGGAGCATGAAACGGTCTGAAAAATAGTAGGAGCATGAAGCGGTGTTCTAAAACATGAAGAGCTTGAAAAGGTGAGAAGAATATGAAGAGCTTCAAAAGGTGTCAAATATATGAAGAGCATGAAACGGTCTGAAAAATAGGAGGAGCATGAAGCTGTGTTCAAAAACATGAGAGACTGAAAACTGTGATAAATATGAAGAGCTTCAAAAGGTGTGAAATACATGAGGAGCATGAAACGGTCTGAAAAAAATAGGAGGAGCATGAAGCGGTGTTGAAAAACAGGAAGAGCCTGAAAAGGTGTGAAAAATTAGAAGAGCTTCAAAAGGTGTGAAAAATATGACGAGCTTCAAAAGGTGTCAAAAAAGAGATGAGCATGAAAAGGTCTGAAAAATAGGAGGAGCATGAAGCTGTGTTGAAAATCATGAAGAGCCTGAAAACGTGTGAAAAATATGAAGAGCTTCAAAAGGTGTCAAATATATGAGGAGCATGAAACGTTCTGAAAAAGAGGAGGAGCATGAAGCGGTGTTGAAAAACATGAAGAGCCTGAAAAGCTGTGTAAAATATGAAGAGGTTCTAAAGGTGTCAAAAATATGAGGAGCATGAAACGGTCTTAAAAATAGGCGGATTATGAAACGGTGTTCAAAAACATGAAGAGCCTGAAAAGGTGTGAAAAATATGAAAAGCCTCAAAACCTGTCAAAAATATGAGGAGCATGAAACGGTCTGAAAAATAGCAGGGGCATGAAGTGGTGTTGAAAAAAAAGAAGAGACTGAAAAGGTGTGAATTATATGAAGAGCTTCAAAAATGTGAAAAATATGAAGAGGTTCAAAAGGTGTGAAATTCATGAGGTGTATGAAACGGTCTGAAAAATAGGAGCATGAAGTGGTGTTCAAAAACATGGACACCCTGAAACGGTCTGAAAAATACGAGGAGCATAAAACGGTCTGAATAATAGGAGGAGCATGGAGCGGTGTTCAAAAGCATGAAGAGCCTGAAAAGGTGTGAAAAATAGGAAGAGCTTCAACAGGTGTGAAATATATGAGGAGCTTGAAACGCTCTGAAAAACAGGAGGAGCATGAAGAAGTGTTGAAAAACATGAAGAGCATGAAAAAGTGTGAAAAATATGAAGAGCTTCAAAAGGTGTGAAAAATATGAAGAGCTTAAAAAGGTGTCAAAATTATGAGGAGCATGAAACGGTCTGAAAAATAGGAGGAGCAAGAAGCTGTGTTGAAAAACAAGAAGAGTCTGAAAAGGTGTGAAATATATGAAGAGCTTCAAAAGGTGTGAAATATATGAAGAGCTTCAAAAGGAGACAAACATATAAGGAGCATGAAACGGTCTGAAAAATAGGAGGAGCATGAAACGGTGTTGAAAAATATGAAGAACCTGAAAACGTGTGAAAAATATGAAGAGTTTCAAAAGATGTGAAAAATAAGAAGAGCTTCAAAAGGTGTCACAAATGATGTGAGCATGAAACGGTCTGAAAAATAGGAGGAGCATGAAACGGTGTTCAAAAACATGAAGAGCCTGAAAAGGTGTGAAAAATATGAAGAGCTTGAAAAGGTGTGAAAAATATGAACAGCTTCAAAAGGTGTCAAAAATGAGATGAGCATGAAGCGGTCTGAAAAATAGGAGGAGCATGAAGTGTTGTTGAAAAACATGAAAAGCCTGAAAAAGTGTGAAATATATGAAGAGCTTCGAAAGGTGTGAAAAATATGAGAGGCATGAAACGACTGAAAAATAGGAGGAGCATGATTCGGTGGTCAAAAACATGAAGAGCCTGAAAAGGTGTGAAAAATATGATGAGTTTCAAAACGTGTCAAAAATATGAGGAGCATGAAACGGTCTGAAAAATAGGAGGAGCATGAAACTGTGCTGAAAATCATGAAGAGCATGAAAACTTGTGAAAAATATGAAGAGCTTCAAAAGGGAAGAATGATATTAAGAGCTTGAATAGGAGTCAAAAAGAGATGAGCATGAAATGTTCTGAAAAATAGGAGGAGCATGAAGTGGTGTTCAAAAAAATGAAGAGCCTGAAAAGGTTTGAAATATATGAAGAGCTTCAAAAGGTGTCAAAAATATGAGGAGCATGAAACGGTCTGAAAAATAGGAGGAGCATGACGTGGTGGTGAAAAACATGAAGAGCCTGAAAAGGTGTGAAATATATGAAGAGCTTCAAAGGTGTGAAATATATGAAGAGCTTCAAAAGGTGTCAAAAATATGAGGAGCATTAAACGGTCTGAAAAATAGGAGTAACATGAATCAGTGTTCGAAAACATGAAGAGCCTGAAAAGGTGTGAAAAACATGAAGAGCCTCAAAACGTGTGAAAAATATGAGGAGCATGAAACGGTCTGAAAAATAGGAGGAGCATGAAGTGGTGTTGAAAAACATGAACAGCCTGAAAACGTGTGAAAAATATGAAGAGCTTCCAAAGGTGTCAAAAATGAGATGAGCATGAAACGGTCTGAAAAATAGGAGGAGCATGAAGTGGTCGTGAAAATCATGAAGTGCCTGAAAAGGTGTGAAATATATGAAGAGCTTCAAAAGTTGTGAAAAAATGAGGAGGTTCAAAAGGTGTCAAAAATATGAGGAACATGAAACATCTGAAAAATAGGAGGAGCATGAAACCGTCTGAAAAATAGGAGCAGCATGAAACATTGTTGAAAAACATGAAGAGCTTCAAAATGTGTCAAAAATATGAGGAGCATGAAACGGTCTGAAAAATAGGAGCAGCATGAAACGGTGTTGAAAGACATGAAGAGCTTCAAAATGTGTCAAAAATATGAGGAGCATGAAACGGTCTGAAAAATAGGAGCAGCATGAAACGGTGTTGAAAGACATGAAGAGCTTCAAAATGTGTCAAAAATATGAGGAGAATGAAACGGTTTGAAAAATAGGAGTAGCATTAAACGGTCTGAAAAATAGAGGCAGCATGGAATGGTGTGGAAAAACATGAAGAGCTTCAAAAGTTGTGAAAAAATGAGGAGGTTCAAAAGGTTTCAAAAATATGAGGAGCATGAAACGGTCTGAAAAATAGGAGGGGCTTGAAACGGTGTTCCAAAACATGAAGAGCCTGAAAAGATGTGAAAAATATGAACAGCTTCAAAAGCTGTGAAAAATATGAGGAGCATGAAACAGTTTGAAAAATAGGAGAAGCATGAAACAGTGTTGAAAACATGAAGAGCATGACAAGTGTGAAAAATATAAAGAGCATTGAAAGGTGTCAAAAATATGAGGAGCATGAAGCGGTGTGAAAAATAGGAGAAGCATGAAGTGATGTTGAAAACATGAAAAGCCTGAAAATGTGTGAAAAATATGAAGAGCTTCCAAAGGTGTGAAATATATGAATAGCTTCGAAATGTGTCAATAATGAGAGGAGCATGAAATGGTGTGAAAAAGAGGAGGAGCATGAAGCGGTGTGCAAAAACATGAAGAGCCTGAAAAGGTGTGAACAATGTGAAGAGCTTCAAAAGGTGTCAAAAATATGAGGAGCATGAAACGGTCTGAAAAATAGAAGGAGCATGAAGTGGTGTGCAAAAACATGAACAGCCTGAAAAGGTGTTCAGAAACATGAAGAGCCTGAAAAGTTGTGAAAAATATGAAGAGCTTCAAAAGGTGTGAAAAATGTGAGGAGCATGAAACGGTCTGAAAAATAGGAGGAACATGAAGCGGTGTTGAAAAACATGAACAGCCTGCAAAGGTGTGAAAAATATGAAGAGCTTCAAAAGGTGTCAAAAATATGAGGAGCAAGAAACGGTCTGAAAAATAGGACGAGCATAAGCGGTGTTCAAAAACATGAAGAGCCTGAAAAGGTGTGAAAAATAAGAAGAGCTTCAAAAGGTGTGAAAAATGTAAGGAGCATGAAACGGTCTGAAAAACAGGAGGAACATGAAGCGGTGTTGAAAAACATGAACAGCCTGCAAAGGTGTGAAAAATATGAAGAGCTTCAAAAGGTGTCAAAAGTATGAGGAGCAGGAAACGGTCTGAAAAATACGAGGAGCATGAAGCGGTGTTGAAAAACATGAAGAGTCTTAAAAGATGTGAAAAATATGAAGAGCTTCAAAATGTGTCAAAAAGAGGAGGAGGATGAAACGTTGTTAAAAAAACATGAAGAGCCTGAAAAAGTGTGAAATATATGAAGAGCTTCAAAAGGTGTGAAAAATATCAAGAGCTTCAAAAGGTGTGAAATACATGAGGAGCATGAAACTCTCTGAATAATAGGAGGAGCATGAAGTGCTGTTCAAAACATGAAGAGCCTGAAAAGGTGTGAAAAATATGAAGAGCTTCAAAACGTGTCAAAAATATGAGGAGCATGAAACGGTCTGAAAAATAGGAGGAGCACGACGTGTTGTTGAAAAACGTGAATAGCCTGAAAAGGTGTGAATATATGAAGAGCTTCAAAAGGTGTAAAAACTATGAGGAGCATGAAACGGTCTGAAAAATAGGAGGACCATGTAGAGGTGTTGAAAAAAATGAAGAGCCTGAAAAAGTGTGAAAAATATGAAGAGCTTCAAAAGGTGTCAAAAATATAGTAGAATGAAACGGTCTGAAAAATAGGAGGAGCATGAAATGGTGTTCAAAACATGAAGAGATGAAAAGGTGTGAAAAATATGAAGAGCTTGAAACGGTGTCAAAAATATGAGGAGCATGAAACGGTCTGAAAAAGAGGAGGAGCATGAAGCGGTGTTGAAAAACATGAAGAGCCTGAAAAGGTATGAAATATATGAAGAGCTTCAAAAGGTGTCAAACATATGAGGAGCATGAAACGGTCTGAAAAATAGGAGGATCATGAAGCGGTGTTGAAAAACATGAAGAGCCTGAAAAGTTGTGAAATATATGAAGAGCTTAAAAGGTGTCAAACATATGACGAGCATGAAACGGTCTGAAAAATAGGAGGATCATGAAGCGGTGTTGAAAGACATGAAGAGCCTGAAAAGATGTGAAATATATGAAAAGATTCAAAAGGTGTGAAAAATATGAAGAACTTCAAAACGTGTGAAATACATGAGGAGCATGAAACGGTCTGAAAAAGAGGAGGAGCATGAAGCGGTGTTCAAAAACATGAAGAGCCTGCAAAGGTGTGAAAAATATGAAGAGCTTCTAAAGGTGTCAAAAATATGAGCAGCATGAAACGGTCTGAAAAATAGGAGAAGCATGAAGCGGTTTTCAAAAATATGAAGAGCCTGAAAAGGTGTGAAATATATGAAGAGCTTCAAATGTGTAAAAAATATGAGGAGCATGAAACGGTCTGCAAACCTGGAGGAGCATGAAGCGGTGTTGAAAAACATGAAAAGCCTGAAAAGGTGTGAAAAATATGAAGAGCTTCAAAAGGTGTCAAAAATATAAGGATAATGAAACGGTCTGAAAAATAGGAGGAGCATGAAGTGGTTGCGAAAAACGTGAAGATCCTGAAAAGGTGTGCAAAATATGAAGAGCTTCAAAAGGTGTGAAAAATATGAAGAGCTACAAAACGTGTCAAAAATGAGATGAGCATGAAAATGTCTGTAAAATAGGAGGAGCATGAAGTGGTATTGAAAAAAATGAAGAGCCTGAAAAGTGTGAAAAATATGAAGAGCTTCAAAAGGTGTCAAAACTATGAGGAGCATGAAACGGTCTGAAAAATAGGAGGAGCATGAAGCGGTGTTCTAAAACATGAAGAGCCTGAAAAGGTGAGAAGAATATGAAGAGCTTCAAAAGGTGTCAAATATATGAAGAGCATGAAACGGTCTGAAAAATAGGAGGAGCATGAAGCTGTGTTCAAAAACATGAGAGACTGAAAACTGTGATAAATATGAAGAGCTTCAAAAGGTGTGAAATACATGAGGAGCATGAAACGGTCTGAAAAAAATAGGAGGAGCATGAAGCGGTGTTGAAAAACAGGAAGAGCCTGAAAAGGTGTGAAAAATTAGAAGAGCTTCAAAAGGTGTGAAAAATATGACGAGCTTCAAAAGGTGTCAAAAAAGAGATGAGCATGAAAAGGTCTGAAAAATAGGAGGAGCATGAAGCTGTGTTGAAAATCATGAAGAGCCTGAAAACGTGTGAAAAATATGAAGAGCTTCAAAAGGTGTCAAATATATGAGGAGCATGAAACGTTCTGAAAAAGAGGAGGAGCATGAAGCGGTGTTGAAAAACATGAAGAGCCTGAAAAGCTGTGTAAAATATGAAGAGGTTCTAAAGGTGTCAAAAATATGAGGAGCATGAAACGGTCTTAAAAATAGGCGGATTATGAAACGGTGTTCAAAAACATGAAGAGCCTGAAAAGGTGTGAAAAATATGAAAAGCCTCAAAACCTGTCAAAAATATGAGGAGCATGAAACGGTCTGAAAAATAGCAGGGGCATGAAGTGGTGTTGAAAAAAAAGAAGAGACTGAAAAGGTGTGAATTATATGAAGAGCTTCAAAAATGTGAAAAATATGAAGAGGTTCAAAAGGTGTGAAATTCATGAGGTGTATGAAACGGTCTGAAAAATAGGAGCATGAAGTGGTGTTCAAAAACATGGACACCCTGAAACGGTCTGAAAAATACGAGGAGCATAAAACGGTCTGAATAATAGGAGGAGCATGGAGCGGTGTTCAAAAGCATGAAGAGCCTGAAAAGGTGTGAAAAATAGGAAGAGCTTCAACAGGTGTGAAATATATGAGGAGCTTGAAACGCTCTGAAAAACAGGAGGAGCATGAAGAAGTGTTGAAAAACATGAAGAGCATGAAAAAGTGTGAAAAATATGAAGAGCTTCAAAAGGTGTGAAAAATATGAAGAGCTTAAAAAGGTGTCAAAATTATGAGGAGCATGAAACGGTCTGAAAAATAGGAGGAGCAAGAAGCTGTGTTGAAAAACAAGAAGAGTCTGAAAAGGTGTGAAATATATGAAGAGCTTCAAAAGGTGTGAAATATATGAAGAGCTTCAAAAGGAGACAAACATATAAGGAGCATGAAACGGTCTGAAAAATAGGAGGAGCATGAAACGGTGTTGAAAAATATGAAGAACCTGAAAACGTGTGAAAAATATGAAGAGTTTCAAAAGATGTGAAAAATAAGAAGAGCTTCAAAAGGTGTCACAAATGATGTGAGCATGAAACGGTCTGAAAAATAGGAGGAGCATGAAACGGTGTTCAAAAACATGAAGAGCCTGAAAAGGTGTGAAAAATATGAAGAGCTTGAAAAGGTGTGAAAAATATGAACAGCTTCAAAAGGTGTCAAAAATGAGATGAGCATGAAGCGGTCTGAAAAATAGGAGGAGCATGAAGTGTTGTTGAAAAACATGAAAAGCCTGAAAAAGTGTGAAATATATGAAGAGCTTCGAAAGGTGTGAAAAATATGAGAGGCATGAAACGACTGAAAAATAGGAGGAGCATGATTCGGTGGTCAAAAACATGAAGAGCCTGAAAAGGTCTGAAAAATATGATGAGTTTCAAAACGTGTCAAAAATATGACGAGCATGAAACGGTCTGAAAAATAGGAGGAGCATGAAACTGTGCTGAAAATCATGAAGAGCATGAAAACTTGTGAAAAATATGAAGAGCTTCAAAAGGGAAGAATGATATTAAGAGCTTGAATAGGAGTCAAAAAGAGATGAGCATGAAATGTTCTGAAAAATAGGAGGAGCATGAAGTGGTGTTCAAAAAAATGAAGAGCCTGAAAAGGTTTGAAATATATGAAGAGCTTCAAAAGGTGTCAAAAATATGAGGAGCATGAAACGGTCTGAAAAATAGGAGGAGCATGACGTGGTGGTGAAAAACATGAAGAGCCTGAAAAGGTGTGAAATATATGAAGAGCTTCAAAGGTGTGAAATATATGAAGAGCTTCAAAAGGTGTCAAAAATATGAGGAGCATTAAACGGTCTGAAAAATAGGAGTAACATGAATCAGTGTTCGAAAACATGAAGAGCCTGAAAAGGTGTGAAAAACATGAAGAGCCTCAAAACGTGTGAAAAATATGAGGAGCATGAAACGGTCTGAAAAATAGGAGGAGCATGAAGTGGTGTTGAAAAACATGAACAGCCTGAAAACGTGTGAAAAATATGAAGAGCTTCCAAAGGTGTCAAAAATGAGATGAGCATGAAACGGTCTGAAAAATAGGAGGAGCATGAAGTGGTCGTGAAAATCATGAAGTGCCTGAAAAGGTGTGAAATATATGAAGAGCTTCAAAAGTTGTGAAAAAATGAGGAGGTTCAAAAGGTGTCAAAAATATGAGGAACATGAAACATCTGAAAAATAGGAGGAGCATGAAACCGTCTGAAAAATAGGAGCAGCATGAAACATTGTTGAAAAACATGAAGAGCTTCAAAATGTGTCAAAAATATGAGGAGCATGAAACGGTCTGAAAAATAGGAGCAGCATGAAACGGTGTTGAAAGACATGAAGAGCTTCAAAATGTGTCAAAACTATGAGGAGCATGAAACGGTCTGAAAATAGGAGCAGCATGAAACGGTGTTGAAAGACATGAAGAGCTTCAAAATGTGTCAAAAATATGAGGAGAATGAAACGGTTTGAAAAATAGGAGTAGCATTAAACGGTCTGAAAAATAGAGGCAGCATGGAATGGTTTGGAAAAACATGAAGAGCTTCAAAAGTTGTGAAAAAATGAGGAGGTTCAAAAGGTTTCAAAAATATGAGGAGCATGAAACGGTCTGAAAAATAGGAGGGGCTTGAAACGGTGTTCCAAAACATGAAGAGCCTGAAAAGATGTGAAAAATATGAACAGCTTCAAAAGCTGTGAAAAATATGAGGAGCATGAAACAGTTTGAAAAATAGGAGAAGCATGAAACAGTGTTGAAAACATGAAGAGCATGACAAGTGTGAAAAATATAAAGAGCATTGAAAGGTGTCAAAAATATGAGGAGCATGAAGCGGTGTGAAAAATAGGAGAAGCATGAAGTGATGTTGAAAACATGAAAAGCCTGAAAATGTGTGAAAAATATGAAGAGCTTCCAAAGGTGTGAAATATATGAATAGCTTCGAAATGTGTCAATAATGAGAGGAGCATGAAATGGTGTGAAAAAGAGGAGGAGCATGAAGCGGTGTGCAAAAACATGAAGAGCCTGAAAAGGTGTGAACAATGTGAAGAGCTTCAAAAGGTGTCAAAAATATGAGGAGCATGAAACGGTCTGAAAAATAGAAGGAGCATGAAGTGGTGTGCAAAAACATGAACAGCCTGAAAAGGTGTTCAGAAACATGAAGAGCCTGAAAAGTTGTGAAAAATATGAAGAGCTTCAAAAGGTGTGAAAAATGTGAGGAGCATGAAACGGTCTGAAAAATAGGAGGAACATGAAGCGGTGTTGAAAAACATGAACAGCCTGCAAAGGTGTGAAAAATATGAAGAGCTTCAAAAGGTGTCAAAAATATGAGGAGCAAGAAACGGTCTGAAAAATAGGACGAGCATAAGCGGTGTTCAAAAACATGAAGAGCCTGAAAAGGTGTGAAAAATAAGAAGAGCTTCAAAAGGTGTGAAAAATGTAAGGAGCATGAAACGGTCTGAAAAACAGGAGGAACATGAAGCGGTGTTGAAAAACATGAACAGCCTGCAAAGGTGTGAAAAATATGAAGAGCTTCAAAAGGTGTCAAAAATATGAGGAGCAGGAAACGGTCTGAAAAATACGAGGAGCATGAAGCGGTGTTGAAAAACATGAAGAGTCTTAAAAGATGTGAAAAATATGAAGAGCTTCAAAATGTGTCAAAAAGAGGAGGAGGATGAAACGTTGTTAAAAAAACATGAAGAGCCTGAAAAAGTGTGAAATATATGAAGAGCTTCAAAAGGTGTGAAAAATATCAAGAGCTTCAAAAGGTGTGAAATACATGAGGAGCATGAAACTCTCTGAATAATAGGAGGAGCATGAAGTGCTGTTCAAAACATGAAGAGCCTGAAAAGGTGTGAAAAATATGAAGAGCTTCAAAACGTGTCAAAAATATGAGGAGCATGAAACGGTCTGAAAAATAGGAGGAGCACGACGTGTTGTTGAAAAACGTGAATAGCCTGAAAAGGTGTGAATATATGAAGAGCTTCAAACGGTGTAAAAACTATGAGGAGCATGAAACGGTCTGAAAAATAGGAGGACCATGTAGAGGTGTTGAAAAAAATGAAGAGCCTGAAAAAGTGTGAAAAATATGAAGAGCTTCAAAAGGTGTCAAACATATGAGGAGCATGAAACGGTCTGAAAAATAGGAGGATCATGAAGCGGTGTTGAAAAACATGAAGAGCCTGAAAAGTTGTGAAATATATGAAGAGCTTAAAAGGTGTCAAACATATGACGAGCATGAAACGGTCTGAAAAATAGGAGGATCATGAAGCGGTGTTGAAAGACATGAAGAGCCTGAAAAGATGTGAAATATATGAAAAGATTCAAAAGGTGTGAAAAATATGAAGAACTTCAAAACGTGTGAAATACATGAGGAGCATGAAACGGTCTGAAAAAGAGGAGGAGCATGAAGCGGTGTTCAAAAACATGAAGAGCCTGCAAAGGTGTGAAAAATATGAAGAGCTTCTAAAGGTGTCAAAAATATGAGCAGCATGAAACGGTCTGAAAAATAGGAGAAGCATGAAGCGGTTTTCAAAAATATGAAGAGCCTGAAAAGGTGTGAAATATATGAAGAGCTTCAAATGTGTAAAAAATATGAGGAGCATGAAACGGTCTGCAAACCTGGAGGAGCATGAAGCGGTGTTGAAAAACATGAAAAGCCTGAAAAGGTGTGAAAAATATGAAGAGCTTCAAAAGGTGTCAAAAATATAAGGATAATGAAACGGTCTGAAAAATAGGAGGAGCATGAAGTGGTTGCGTAAAACGTGAAGATCCTGAAAAGGTGTGCAAAATATGAAGAGCTTCAAAAGGTGTGAAAAATATGAAGAGCTACAAAACGTGTCAAAAATGAGATGAGCATGAAAATGTCTGTAAAATAGGAGGAGCATGAAGTGGTATTGAAAAAAATGAAGAGCCTGAAAAGTGTGAAAAATATGAAGAGCTTCAAAAGGTGTCAAAACTATGAGGAGCATGAAACGGTTTGAAAAATAGGAGGAGCATGAAGCGGTGTTCAAAAACATGAAGAGCTTGAAAAGGTGTGAAAAATATGAAGAGCTTCAAAAGGTGTCAAAACTATGAGGAGCATAAAACGGTCTGAAAAATAGGAGGAGCATGAAGCGGTGTTCAAAAACATGAAGAGCTTGAAAAGATGTGAGAAATATGAAGAGCTTCAAAAGGTGTCAATAATATGAGGATCATGAAACGGTGTGAAAAATAGGAGGAGGATGAAGTGGTGTTCAAAAACCTGAAGAGTCTGAAAAGGTGGGAAAAATTTGAAGAGCATTAAATGATGTCAAAAATATGAGGAGCATGAAACGTTCTGAAATATAAGAGGATCATGAAACGGTGTTCAAAAACATGAAGAGCCTGAAAAAGTGTGAAAAATGTGAAGAGCTTCAAAAAAAGTCAAAAATATGAGGAGTATGAAACGTTCTGAAAAATAGCAGGTGCGTGAAGCGGTGTTGAAAAACCTGAAGAGGATTAAAACGTGTGAAAAATATGAAGAGCTTCAAAAATGTGAAAAATATGAAGAGCTTCAAAAAGGTGAAAATCATGAAGGGCTTCAAAAGTAGTAAAAAATATGAAGAGCTTCTAAAGGGGCGAAAAATATGAGGAGCATGATAAGGTCTGAAAAATAGGAGGATAATGAAGCGGTGTTGAAAAACATGAACAGCCTGAAAAGGTTTGAAAAATATGAAGAGCTTCAAAAGGTGTCAAAAATATGAGGAGCCTGAAAAGGTCTGAAAAATAGGAGGAGCATGAAGCGGTGTTTAAAAAAATGAAGAGACTGAAAATGTGTGAAAAATATGAGGAGCTTCAAAAGGTGTCAAATTATGAGGAGCATGAAAAGGTCTGAAAAATAGGAGGAACATAAAACGGTGTTCAAAAACATGAAGGGCCTGAAAACGTGTGAATCATATGAAGAGGTTCAAAAAGTGTGAAAAATATGAAGAGATTCAAAGGTGTCAAAAATATGAGGAGCATTAAACGGTATGAAAAATAGGAGGAGCATGAAACGGTGTTCAAAAACAAGAAGAGCCTGAAAAGGTGTGAAAAATATGAAGAGCTTCAAAAGTTGTCGAAAATATGAGGAGCATGAAACGGTCTGAAAAATAGGAGGAGCATTGAAGGGTTGTTCAAAACCTTGAAGAGCCTGAAAAGGTGTGAAAAATATGAAGAGCTTCAAAAGGTGTCAAAAATATGAGGAGCATGAGACGGTCTGAAAAATAGGAGGAGCATGAAGCGATGTGGAAAACATGAAGAGCCTGAAAAGGTGTGAAAAATATGAAGAGCTTCAAAAGGTGTCAAAAATATGAGGGGCATGAAACGGTCTGAAAAATAGGAGGAGCATGAAGCAATGTTCAAAAACATGAAGAGCTTCAAAAGGTGTGAAATATATGAAGAGCTTCAAAAGGTGTGAAAAATATGATGAGCTTTAAAAGCTGTCAAAAATGAGATGAGCATGAAACGGACTGAAAAATAGGAGGAGCATGAAGCGGTGTTGAAAAACATGAAGAGCCTGAAAAAGTGTGAAATATATGAAGAGCTTCAAAAGGTGAGAAAAATATGAGGAGCTTCAAAAGGTGTCAAAAATATGAGGAGCATGAAATTGTCTGAAAAATAGGAGCAGAATGAAACGTTGTTCAAAAACATGAAGAGCCTGAAAAGTTGTGAAAAAAATGAAGAGCTTCAAAAGTTGTGAAATACATGAGGAGCATGAAACGGTCTGAAAAATAGGAGGAACATAAAAAGGTGTTCAAAAACATGAAGGGCCTGAAAAGGTGTGAAATATATGAAGAGTCTGAAAACGTGTCAAAATATGAGGAGCATGAAACGGTCTGAAAAATAGGAGGAGCATTAAGTGGTGTTGAAAAACATGAAGAGACTGAACACGTGTGAAAAATATGAAGAGCTTCAAATGTGTGAAATACATAAGGAGCATGAAACGGTCTGAAAAATAGGAGGAGCATGAAGCGGTGTTTAAAAACATGAAGAGCCTGAAAAGGTGTGAAATATATGAAGAGATTCAAAATGTATCAAAAACATGAGGAGCAGGAAATGGTCTGAAAAATATGAGGATCATGAAGTGGTTGTGAAAAACATGTAAAGCCTGAAAAGGTGTGAAAAATAAGAAGAGCTTCAAAAGTTGTCAAATATATGAGGAGCATGAAACGGTCTGAAAAATAGGAAGAGCCTGAAATCATGTTCTAAAACATGAAGAGCATGAAAAGGTGTGAAAAATATGAAGACCTTCAAAATGTGTCAAATATATGAGGAGCATGAAACGGTCTGAAAAATAGGAGGAGCATGAAATGGTGTTCAAATACATGAAGAGCCTGAAAAGGTGTGAAAAATATGAAGAGCTTCAAAATGTGTGAAAAATATGAAGATCTTCAAAAGCTGTGAAAAATGAGATGAGCATGAAACGGTGTGAAAAATAGGAGGAGCATGAAGCTGTGTTCAAAAACATGAAGAGCCTGAAAAGGTGTGAAATATATGAAGAGCTTCAAAAGGTATCAAAAATGAGATGAGCATGAAACGGTCTGAAAAATAGGAGGAGCATGAAGCTGTGTTCAAAAACATGAAGAGCCTGAAAAGGTGTGAAATATATGAAGAGCTTCAAAAGGTGTCAAAAATGAGATGACCATGAAGCGGTCTGAAAAATAGGAGGAGCATGAAGTGGCGTTGAAAAACATGAAGAGCCTGAAAAGGTGTGAAAAATATGAAGAGCTTCAAAAGGTGTGAAAAATACGAGGAGCTTCAACAGGTGAGAAAAATATGAGGAGCATGAAACGGTCTGAAAAATAGGAGGAGCATGAAGTGGTGTTGAAAAACATGAAGAGCCAGAAAAGGTGTGAAATATACGAAGAGCTTCAAAAGGTGTCAACAATATGAGGAGCATGAAACGGTCTGAAAAATAGGAGGAGCATGAAACGGTGTTCAAAAACATGAAGAGCCTGATAAGCCGTGAAAAATATGAAAGCTTCAAAAGGTGTGAAAAATATGAAGAGCTTCAAACGCTGTGAAATACATGAGGAGCATGAAACGATATGAAAAATAGGATGAGCATGAAGCGGTGTTCAAAAACATGAAGAGCCTGAAAAGGTGTGAAATATATGAAGAGATTCAAAGGGTGTCAAAATTTTGAAGAGCTTCAAAGGTGTCAAAAATATGAGGAGCATGAAACGGTGTTCAAAAACATGAAGAGCCTGAAAAGGTGTGAAATATATGAAGAGCTTCAAAAGGTGTCAAAAATAGAGGGGGCATGAAACTATCTGAAAAATAGGAGGAGCATGAAGCGGTGTTGAAAAACATGAAGAACATGAAAATGTTTGAAAAATATGAAGAGCTTCAAAAGCTGTCAAAAATATGAGGAGCATGGAACGGTCTGAAAAAAGGAAGAGCATGAAGCGGTGCGGAAAAACATGAAGAGCCTGAAAAGGTGTGAAAAATATGAAGACCTTCAAAACGTGTCAAAAATATGAGGAGCATGAAATGATCTGAAAAATAGGAGGAGCAAGAAGCGGTGTTGAAAAAAATGAAGAGCCTGAAAAATTTTGAAAAATATGAAGAGATTTAAAAGGTGTGAAAAATATGAAGAGCTTCAAAAGGTTTAAAAAATATGAAGAGCTTCAAAAGCTGTGAAATAGATGAGGAGCTTGAAACGTTCTAAAAAATAGGAGGAGCATGAAGTGGTGTTCAAAAACATGAAGAGCCTGAAAAGTTGTGAAATATATGAAGAGCTTCAAAAGGTGTCAAAAATATGAGGAGCATGAAACGCTCTGAAAAATAGGAAGAGCATGAAACCGTGTTCAAAAACATGAAGAGCCTGAAAAGGTGTGAAAAATATGAAGAGCTTCCAAAGGTGTGGAATACATGAGGAGCATGAAACGGTCTGAAAAATAGGAGGAGCATGAAGCGTTGTTGAGAAACATGGAGAGCCTGAAAAGGTGTGAAAAATATGAAGAGCTTCAAAAGGTGTCAAAAATATGAGGAGCATGAAGCGGTCTGAAAAATAGGAGGAGCAAGAAGCGGTGTTGAAAAACATGAAGAGCCTGAAAAGGTGTGAAAAATATGAAGAGATTCAAAAGGTGTCAAAAATATGAGGGTCATGAAACTGTCTGAAAAATAGGAGGACCACAAGTGGTGTTTGAAAACACGAAGAGCCTGAAAAGGTGTGAAAATATGAAGAGATTCAAAAGGTGTCAAAAATGTGAGGAGCATGAATCGGTCTCAAAAATATGAGGAGCATCAAGTGGTGTTGAAAAACATGAAGAGCCTGAAAAGGTGTGAAAATTATGAAGAGCTTTAAAAGGTGTCAAAATTATGACGAGCATGAATCAGTCTGAACAATAAGAGGAGCATGAAGTGGTGTTGAAAATCATGAAGTACCTGAAAAGTTGTGAAATATATGAAGAGTTTCAAAAGGTGTCAAAAATATGTGGAGCATGAAACGGTCTGAAAAGTAGGAGGAGCATGAAGTGGTGTTGAAAAACATTAAGAGCCTGAAAAGGTGTGAAATATATGAAGAGCTTCAAAAGTTGTCAAAAATATGAGGAAGATAAAACGGTCTGAAAAGTAGGAGGAGCATGAAACGGTTTTCAAATCGTGAAGAGCCTGAAAAGGTGTGAATAATATGAAGAACTTCAAAAGCTTTCAAAAATATGAGGCGCATGAAACGGTGTTCAAAAACATGAAAAGCCTGAAAAGGTGTGAAATATATGAAGAGCTTCAAAAGGTGTCAAAAATAGGAGGAGCATGAAGAGGTGTAGAAAAACATGAAGAGGCTGAAAAGGTGTGAAAAATATGAAGATCTTCAAAAGGTGTCTAAAATATGAGGAGCATGACACAGTCAGAAATATAGGAGGAGCATGAAGTGGTGTTGAAAACATGAAGAACCTGAAAAGTTGTGAAATAATAAAGAGCTTCAAAAGGTGTCAAATATATGAGGAGCATGAAACGTTCTGAAAAATAGGAGGTGCAAGAAACGGTGTTCAAAAACATGAAGAGCCTGAAAAGGTTTGAAAAATGTGAAGAGCTTGAAAAGGTGTCAAAAATATGAGGGGCATGAAACTGTCTGAAAAATAGGAGGAGCATGAAACGTTGTTCAAAAACATGAAGAGCCTGAAAAGGTTTGAAAAATGTGAAGAGCTTGAAAAGGTGTCAAAAATATGAGGGGCATGAAACGGTCTGAAAAATAGGAGGAGCATGAAACTGTGTTGAAAACATGAAGAGCCTGAAAAGGTGTGAGAAATATGACGAGCTTCAAAAGATATCCAAAATATGAGGAGCATGAAACGGTTTGAAAAATAGAAGGAGCATGATGTGGTGTTGAAAACATGAAGTGCATAAAAATGTGTGAAAAATATGAAGAGCTTCAAAAGATATCAAATATATGAGGAGCATGTAACGGTCTGAATATTAGGAGGAGCATGAGGTGGTGTTCAAAAACATGAAGAGCCGGAAAAGGTGTGAAAAATATGAAGAGCCTCAAAAGATATCACAAATATGAGGAGCATGAAACAGACTGAAAAATATGAGGAACATGAATCGGTGTTCAAAAACATGAAGAGCCTGAAAAGCTGTGAAAAATATGAAGAGCATCAAGAGGTGTCAAAATATGAGGAGCATGAAATGGTCTAAAACATAGGAGGAGCATGAAAAGGTGTTGAAAATCATGAAGAGGCTGAAAAAGTGTGAAAAATATGAAGAGCTTCAAAAGGTGTCAAAAATACGAGGAGCATGAAACGGTCTGAAAAATAGGAGGAGCAGAAGCAGATATGAAAAACATGAAGAGCCTGAAAAGGTGTGATAATTATGAAGCGCTTCAAAAGGTGTCAAAATTATGGGGAGCATTAAACGGTCTGAAATATAGGAGGAGCATGAAACCTTGTTGAAAAATATGAAGAGCCTGAAAAGGTGTGAAAAATATGAAGAGCTTCAAAAGGTGTCAAAATATGAGGAGCATGAAACGGTCTGAAAAATAGCAGGAGCATGAAACGGTGTTCAAAAACATGAAAACCCTGAAAAGGTGTGAAATATATGAAGAGGTTCAAAAGATGTCAAAAATAGGAGGAGCATGAAGCGGTGTAGAAAAACATGAAGAGTATGAAAAGGTGTGAAAAATATGAAGAGCTTCAAAACTTGTCAAAAATATGAGGAGCATGACACCGTCAGAAATATAGGAGGAGCATGAAGTGGTGTTGAAAACATGAAGAACCTGAAAAGTTGTGAAAAATATGAAGAGCTTCAAAAGGTGTCAAATATATGAGGAGTATGAAACGGTCTGAAAAATGGGAGGAGCATGAAGCGGTGTTGAAAACATGAAGAACCTGAAAAGTTGTGAAAAATATGAAGAGATTCAAAAGGTGTCAAAAATATGAGAAGCATGAAACGGTCTGAAAAATAGGAGGAGCATGAAGCGGTGTTGAAAAAGATGAAGAGCTTGAATACGTGTGAAGAATATGAAGAGCTTCAAAAGGTGTCAAAAATATGAGGAGCATGAAACAGTCTGAAAAATAGGAGGAGCATGAAGCGGATTTGAAAAGCATGAAGAGCCTGAAAAGGTGTGAAATATATGAAGAGCTTCAAAAGGTGTAAAAAATATGAGGAGCTTGAAACGGTCTGAAAAATAAGAGGATCTGGTTTCCTCAGTGTGTATGCCCAGAAGTGGGATTGCTGGGTCATATGGCAGTTCTATTTCCAGTTTTTTAAGAAATCTCCACACTGTTTTCCATAGGGGCTGTACTAGTGTGCATTCCAACCAACAGTGTAAGAGGGTTCCCTTTGCTCCACACCATCTCCAGCATTTATTGCTTGTAAACTTTTGGATAGCAGCCATCCTGACTGGCATGTAATGGTACCTCATTGTGGTTTTGATTTGCATTTCTCTAATAATGAGTGATGTTGAGCATCTTTTCATGTGTTTGTTATCCATCTGTATGTCTTCTTTGGAGAAATGTCTGTTTAGTTCTTTGGCTCATTTTTTATTGGGTCATTTATTTTTCTGGAATTGAGCTGCAGGATTTGCTTGTATATTTTTGAGATTAATCCTTTGTCTGTTTCTTCATTTGCTATTATTTTCTCCCAATTTGAGGGCTGTCTTTTCACCTTACTTATAGTTTCCTTTGTAGTGCAAAAGCTTTTAAGTTTCATTAGGTCCCATTTGTTTAGTTTTGCTTTTATTTCCAATATTCTGGGAGGTGGGTCATAGAGGATCTTGCTTTGATTTATGTCGGAGAGTGTTTTGCCTATCTTCTCCTCTAGGAGTTTTATAGTTTCTGGTCTTACATTTAGATCTTTAATCCATTTTGAGTTTATTTTTGTGTATGGTGTTAGAAAGTGTTCTATTTTCATTCTTTTACAAGTGGTTGACCAGTTTTCCCAGCACCACTTGTTAAAGAGGTTGTCTTTTTTCCATTGTATATCCTTGCCTCCTTTGTCAAAGATAAGGTGTTCATAGGTTCGTCTGAAAGAGACACGTGCACCCCAATGTTCATCGCAGCACTGTTTATAATAGCCAGGACATGGAAGCAACCTAGATGCCCATCAGCAGATGAATGGATAAGAAAGCTGTGGTACATAAACACCATGGAATATTACTCAGCCATTAAAAAGAATTCATTTGAATCAGTCCTAATGAGATGGATGAAGCTGGAGCCCATTATACAGAGTGAAGTAAGCCAGAAAGATAAAGAACATTAGAGCATGCTGACACATGTATATGGAATTTAGAAAGGTGATAACGATAACCCTATATGCAGAACAGAAAAAGAGACACAGAAATACAGAAAAGACATTTGAACTTTGTGGGAGAATGCGAGGTTGGGATATTTCAAAAGAACAGCATGTATGCTATCTATGGTGAAACAGATCACCAGCCCAGGTAGGATGCACGAGACAAGTGCTCCGGCTTGGTGCACTGGGAAGACCGAGAGGAATCGGGTGGAGAGGGAGGTGGGAGGGGGGATTGGGATTGGGAATACATGTAAATCCATGGCTGATTCATATCAATGTATGACAAAACCGACTGGGAAAAAAAATAAAAAAAAGAAAAAAAAATTTTAAAAAAATAACAATAAAAAAAAAATAAGTGGAGCATGAAATGGTGTTCAAAAACATGAAGAGCCTGAAAAGGTGTGAAATATATGAAGAGCTTCAAAAGGTGTCAAAAATATGAGGAGCATGAAACGCTCCGAAAAATAGGAGGACCACAAGTGGTGTTTGAAAACATGAAGAGCCTGAAAAGGTGTGAAAAATATGAAGAGATTCAAAAGGTGTCAAAAATGTGAGGAGCATGAAACGGTCTGAAAAGTAGGAGGAGCATCAAGTGGTGTTGAAAAACATGAAGAGCCTGAAAAGCTGTGAAAATTATGAAGAGCTTCAAAAGGTGTCAAAATTATGACGAGCATGAATCAGTTTGAACAATAAGAGGAGCATGAGTGGTGTTGTAAATCATGAAGAACCTGAAAAGTTGTGAAATATATGAAGAGCTTCAAAAGGTGTCAAAAATATGTGGAGCATGAAACGGTCTGAAAAGTAGGAGGAGCATGAAGTGGTGTTGAAAAACATTAAGAGCCTGAAAAGGTGTGAAATATATGAAGAGCTTCAAAAGTTGTCAAAAATATGAGGAAGATAAAACGGTCTGAAAAGTAGGAGGAGCATGAAACGGTGTTGAAAAACATGAAGAGCCTGAAAAGGTGTGAAAAATATGAAGAGCTTCAAAAGATGTCAAAAATATGAAGAGCATCAAAGGGTCTGAAAAATAGGAGGAGCATGAAGCGGTTCTGAAAACCATGAAAAGCCTGAAAACATGTGAAAATTCTGAAGCATTTCAAAAGGTTTCAGAAATATGAGGAGCATGAAACGGTCTGAAAAATAGGAGGAGCATGAAACTGTGTTGAAAACATGAAGAGCCGGAAAAGGTGTGAGAAATATGACGAGCTTCAAAAGATATCCAAAATATGAGGAGCATGAAACGGTTTGAAAAATAGGAGCATGATGTGGTGTTGAAAACATGAAGTGCATAAAAATGTGTGAAAAATATGAAGAGCTTCAAAAGATATCAAATATATGAGGAGCATGTAACGGTCTGAATATTAGGAGGAGCATGAGGTGGTGTTTAAAAACATGAAGAGCCTGAAAAGGTGTGAAAAATATGAAGAACTTCAAAAGATGTCACAAATATGAGGAGCATGAAACGGTCTGAAAAATATGAGGAGCATGAATCGGTGTTCTAAAACATGAAGAGCCTGAAAAGGTGTGAAAAATATGAAGATCTTCAAAAGGTGTCTAAAATATGAGGAGCATGACACAGTCAGAAATATAGGAGGAGCATGAAGTGGTGTTGAAAACATGAAGAACCTGAAAAGTTGTGAAATAATGAAGAGCTTCAAAAGGTGTCAAAATATGAGGAGCATAAAATGGTCTAAAAAATAGGAGGAGCATGAAACGGTGTTGAAAATCATGAAGAGGCTGAAAAAGTGTGAAAAATATGAAGAGCTTCAAAAGGTGTCAAAAATACGAGGAGCATGAAACGGTCTGAAAAATAGGAGGAGCATGAAGCAGTGTTGAAAAACATGAAGAGTCTGAAAAGGTGTGAAAAATATGAAGAGCTTCAAAGGCGTCAAAAATATGAGGAGCAAGAAACGGTCTGAAAAATAGGATGAGCATGAAGCGGTGTTGAAAAACATGAAGAGCCTGAAAAGGTGTGTAAAATATGAAGAGCTTCAAAATATGTGAAAAATATGAAGAGCTTCAAAAGTTGTCAAAAATGAGATGAGCATGAAACGGTCTGAAAAATAGGAGGAGCACTAAGTGGTTTTGAAAAATATGAAGAGACTGAAAAGGTGTAAAAAATATGAAGAGCTTCAAAAGGTGTGAAAAATATGAAGAGCTTCAAAAGGTGTCAAAACTCTGAGGAGCATGAAACGGTCTGAAAGATAGGAGGAGCATGAAAAGGTGTTCAAATGCATGAAGAGCCTGAAAAGGTGTGAAAAATATGAAGAGCTTCAAAAGGTGTAAAATTCATGAGGAACATGAAACGGTCTGGAAAATAGGATGAGCATGAAGTTGTGTTGGAAAACATGAAGAGACTGAAAAGGTGTGAAAAATATGAAGAGGTTCAAAAGGTGTGAAAAATATGACGAGTATGATACGGTCTGAAAAATAAGAGGAGCATGAAGCTCTGTTCAAAAACATGAAGAGCCTGAAAAGTTGTGAAAAATATGAAAAGCTTCAAAAGTTGTCAAAAATATGAGGAGCATGAAACATTCTGAAAAATAGGAGCATCATGAAGTGGTGTTCAAAATCATGAAGAGGCTGAAAAGGTGTGAAAAATATGAAGAGCTTCAAAAGCTGTCAAGAATAGGAGGAGCACGAAACGGTCTGAAAAATAGAAGGAGCATGAAGCGGTGTTAGAGAACATGAAGAGCCTGAAAAGGTGTGAAAAATATGAAGAGCTTCAAAAGGTGTCAAAAATGAGATGAGCATGAAATGGTCTGAAAAATAGGACGAGCATGAAGTGGTGTTGAAAAAAAGAAGAGCCTGAAAAGGTGTGAAAAACATGAAGAGCTTCAAAAGGTGTCAAAAATATGAGGAGAATGAAACGGTCTGAAAAATAGGAGGAGCATGAGCGGTGTTGAAAAACATGAAGAGCCTGGAAAGGTGTGAAAAATATGAAGAGCTGCGAAAATGTGAAAAATATGAAGAGCTTCAAAAGGTGTGAAATATATGAAGAGCCTCAAAACGTGTCAAAAATATGAGGAGTATGAAACGGTGTGAAAAATAGCAGGAGCATGATGCGGTGTTGAAAAACATGAAGAGCCTGAAAAAGTGTGAAAAATATGAAGAGGTTCAAAAATGTGAAAAATATGAAGAGCTTCAAAAGGTGTGAAATATATGAAGAGCTTCAAAAGGTGTCAAAAATTAGATGAGCATGAAACGGTCTGAAAAATAGGAGGAGCATGAAGTGGTGTTGAAAAACATGAAGAGCCTGAAAAGGTGTGAAATATATGAAGAGCTTCAAAAGGTGTCAAAAATATGAAGAGCTTCAAAAAGTGTCAAAAATATGAAGAGCATGAAACGGTCTGAAAATAGGGGAAGCATGAAACGGTGTTCAAAAACATGAAGAGCCTGAAAAGGTTTGAAAAATATGAAGAGCTTCAAAAGGTGTGAAATACAGGAGGAGCATGAAACGTTCTGAAGAATAGGAGGACCATGAAGCGGTGTTCAAAAACATAAAGAGCCTGAAAAGGTGTGAAAAATATGAAGAGCTTCAAAACATGTGAAAAATATGAAGAGCTTCAAAAGGTATAAAAATTAGATGAGGATGAAACGGTCTGAAAAATAGGGGGAGCATGAAGCGGTGTTCAAAAACATAAAGAGCCTGAAAAGGTGTGAAAAATATGAAGAGCTTCAAAACGTGTGAAAAATATGAAGAGCTTCAAAAGGTATCAAAAATGAGATGAGGATGAAACGGTCTGAAAAATAGAAGCAGCATGAAACGGTGTGGAAAACATGAAGAGCCTGAAAAGGTGTGAAAAATATAAAGAGCTTCAAAAGGCGTCAAAAATATGAAGAGCATGAAACGGTCTGAAAAATAGGAGGAGCATGAAACGGGGATCAAAAACATGAGAAGCCTGAAAAGGTGTGAAAAATATGAAGAGCTTCAAAAGGTGTGAAAAATATGAAGACCTTCAAAAGGTGTCAAAATTAGATTAGCATGAAAGGGTCTGAAAAATAGGAGGAGCATGAAGCGGTGTTCAAAAACATGAAGACCCTGAAAAGGTGTGAAAAATATTAAGAGCTTCAAAAGGTGTGAAAAATATGAAGAGGTTCAAAAGGTGTCAAAAATCAATGAGCTGGAAATGGTCTGAAAAATAGGAGGAGCATGAAGCGGTGTTAAAATCATGAAGAGCCTGAAAAGGTGTGAAATATATGAAGAGCTTCAAAAGTTGTCAAAAATATGAGGAGAATGAAAGGGTCTGAAAAATAGGAGGAGCATGAAGTGGTGTTGAAAAACATGAAGATCCTGAAATGGTGTGAAATATATGAAGAGTTTCACAATGTGTGAAAAATATGAGGAGCTTCAAAAAGTGTCAGAAATATGAGGAGCATGAAACGGTCTGAAAAATAGGAGGAGCATGAAATGGTGTTGAAAAACATGAGGAGCCTGAAAAGTGTGAAAAATATGAAAAGCTTCAAAAGGTGTCAAAAATATGAGGAGCATGAAACGGTCTGAAAAATAGGAGGAGAATGAAGCGGTGTTGAAAAACATGAAGAGCCTGAAAAGGTGTGAAACGTATGAAGAGCTTCAAAAAGTGTGGAATACATGAGGAGGATTAAACGGTCTGAAACATAGGCGTAGCATGAAGCGGTGTTTAAAAACATGAAGAGTCTGAAAAGGTGTGAAAATTATGAAGAGCTTCAAAAGGAGTGAAATAAATTAGGAGCATGAAACTCTCGGAAAAATAGGAGGAGCATGAAGCGGTGTTCAAAAACCTGAAGAGCCTAAAGAGTTGTGAAAAATATGAAAAGCTTCAAAAGGTGTCAAAAATGAGATGAGCATGAAACGGTATGATAAATAGCAGGAGCATGAACCGGTGTTGTAAAACATGAAGAGTCTGAAATCGTGTGAAAATATGAAGAGCTTCAAAAATGTGAAAAATATGAAGACCTTCAAAAGATGTGAAAAATATGCAAAGCTTCAAAAGGTGTCAAAAATGAGATGAGCATGAATCGGTCCGAAAAAAAAGAGGAGCATGAAGTCGTGTTTAAAAATATGAAGAGCCTGAAAAGGTGTGAAAAATATGAAGAGCTTCAAAAGGTGTGAAAAATATGAGGAGCATGATACGGTCTGAAAAATAGGAGGAGCATGAAGCGGTGTTCAAAAAGATGAAGAGCCTGAAAAGGTGTGAGAAATATGAAGACCTTCAAAAGGTGGGAAGAATATGAGGAGTCTGAAACGGTCGGAAAAATAGGAGGAGCATGAAGAGGTGTTCAAAAACATGAAGAGCCTGAAAAGCTGTGAAAAATATGCAAAGCTTCAAAAGGTGTCAAAACTGAGATGAGCATGAAACGGTCTGAAAAATAGGAGGAGCATGAAGCGGTGTTGAAAAACATGAAGAGCCTGAAAAGGTGTGAGAAATATGAAGAGCTTCAAAAGGTGTGAAAATTATGAGGAGCCTGAAACGGTCTGAAAAATAGGAGGAGCATGAAGCGGTGTTCAAAAACATGAAGAGCCTGAAAAGGTGTGAAAAATATGAAGAGCTTCAAAAGGTGTCAAATATATGAGGAGCATGAAACAATCTCAAAAATAGGAGGAGGATGAAGCGGTGTTGAAAAACATGAAGAGCCTGAAAAGGTGTGAAATATATGAAGAGCTTGAAAAGGTGTCAAAAATATGAGGAGAATGAAACGGTTTGCAACATAGGAGGAGCATGAAATGGTGTTCAAAAACATGAAGAGCCTGAAAAGGTGTGAAAAATATGAAGAGATTCAAAAGATGTGGAATACATGAGGAGGATTAAACGGTCTGAAACATAGGCGTAGCATGAAGCGGTGTTTAAAAACATGAAGAGCCTGAAAAGGTGTGAAAAGTATGAAGAGCTTCAAAAGGTGTGAAATACATGACGAGCATGAAACTCTCTGAAAAATATAGGAGCATGAAGTGGTGTGGAAAAACATGAAGAGTCTGAAAAGGTGTGAAAAATATGAAGAGCTTCAAAAGGTGTGAAAAATATGAAGACCTTCAAAAGGTGTCAAAATTAGATTAGCATGAAAGGGTCTGAAAAATAGGAGGAGCATGAAGCGGTGTTCAAAATCATGAAGAGCCTGAAAAGGTGTGAAAAATATTAAGAGCTTCAAAAGGTGTGAAAAATATGAACAGATTCAAAAGGTGTCAAAAATCAATGAGCTGGAAATGGTCTGAAAAATAGGAGGAGAATGAAGTGGTGTTAAAAACGTGCAGAGCCTGAAAATGTGTGAAATATATGAAGAGCTTAAAAAGGTGTCAAAAATATGAGGAGAATGAAACGGTCTGACAAATAGGAGGAGCATGAAGTGGTGTTGAAAAACATGAAGATCCTGAAATGGTGTGAAATATATGAAGAGCTTCACAATGTGTGAAAAATATGAGGAGCTTCAAAAAGTGTCAGAAATATGAGGAGCATGAAACGGTCTGAAAAATAGGAGGAGCATGAAATGGTGTTGAAAAACATGAGGAGCCTGAAAAGTGTGAAAAATATGAAAAGCTTCAAAAGGTGTGAAATACATGAGGAGCATGAAATGGTCTGAAAAATAGGAGGAGCATGAAATGGTGTTGAAAAACATGAGGAGCCTGAAAAGTGTGAAAAATATGAAGAGCTTCAAACGGTGTGAAATACATGAGGAGCATGAAATGGTCTGAAAAATAGGAGGAGCATGAAGCGGTGTTCAAAAATATGAAGAGCCTGTAAATTTGTGAAAACTATGAAGAGCTTCAGAAGGAGTCAAAAATGAGATGAGCAAGAAACGTCTGAAAAATAGGAGGAGCATGAAGTGGTGTTGAAAAACATTAAGAGGCTGAAAACGTGTGAAATATATGAAGAGCTTGAAAACTTTTCAGAAATGAGAGAAGCATGAAACTGTCTGAAAAACAGGAGGAGCATGAACCAGTGTTGAACAACATGAAGAGCCTGAAAAGGTGTGAAAAATATGAAGAGCTTCAAAAGGTGTGAAAAATATGAAGAGCTTCAAAAGCTGTCAAAAATGAGATGAGCATGAAACGGTCTGAGAAATAGGAGAAGCATGAAGTGGTGTTGAAAAACATGAAGAGCCTGAAAAAGTGTGAAATATATGAAGAGCTTCAAAAGGTGTGAAATATATGAAGAGCTTCAAAAGGTGTCAAAAATATGAGGAGCATGAAACTGTCTGAAAAATAGGAGGAGCATTGTAACATTGTTCAAAAACTTGAAGAGCCTGAAAAGGTGTGAAAAATATAAAGAGCTTCAAAAGGTGTCAAAAATATGAGGAGCATGAAAAGGTCTGAAAAATAGGAGCAGCATGAACCAGTGTTGAAAAACATGAAGAGCCTGAAAAGGTGTGAAAAATATGAAGAGCTTCAAAAGGTGTCAAATATATGAGGAGGATGAAACGGTCTGAAAAATAGGAGGGGCATGAAGTGGTGTTGAAAAACATGAAGAGCCTGAGAAGGTGTGAAATATATGAAGAGCTTCAAAAGGTGTCAAAAATATGAGGTGCATGAAACGGTCTGAAAAATAGGAGGAGCATGAAGCGGTGTTGAAAAACATGAAGAGCCTGAAAAGGTGTGAAAAATATGAAGAGCTTCAAAAGGTTTCAAAAATATGAGGAGCATGAAACGGTCTGAAAAATATTAGGAGCATAAAACGGTGTTCAAAAACATGAGGAACCTGAAAAGGTGTGAAAAATATGAAGAGCTTCAAAAGGTTTTAAAAATATGAGGAGCATGAAACGGTCTGAAAAATAGGAGGAGCATTGTAGCGTTGTTCAAAAACATGAAGAGCATGAAATGGTGTGAAAAATATGAAGAGCTTCAAAAGCTGTCAAAAATATGAGGAGCATGAAACGGCCTGAAAAATAGGAGGAGCATGAAGCGGTGTAGAAAAACATGAAGAGCCTGAAACGTTGTGAAAAATATGAAGAGCTACAAAAGGTGTCAAAAATATGAGGAGCATGAAACGGTCTGCAAAATAGGAGGATCATGAAGCGGTGTAGAAAAACATGAAGAGCCTGAACAGGTGTGAAAAATATGAAGAGCCTCAAAAGGTTTGAAAAATATGAGGAGCATGAAATGGTCTGAAAAATAGGAGGAGCATGAAGTGGTGTTGAAAATCATGAAGAGCCTGAAAAGGTGTGTAAAATATGAAGAGCTTCAAAATGTGTGAAATACATGAGGAACCTGAAACGGTCTGAAAAATAGGAGGAGCATGAAATGGTGTTCAAAAACATGAAGAGCATGGAAAGGTGTGAAAAATATGAAGAGCTTCAAAAGGTGTCAAAAATATGAGGAGCAAGAAACGGTATGAATAATAGGAGGAGCATTAAACGGTGTTCAAACATATGAGGAGCAAGAAACGGTCTGAAAAATAGGAGGAGCATTAAATGGTGTTCAAAAACATGAAGAGCATGGAAAGGTGTGAAAAATATGAAGAGCTTCAAAAGGTGTCAAAAATATAAGGAGCAAGAAACGGTCTGAAAAATAGGAGGAGCATGAAGTGGTGTTGAAAAACATGAAGAGCCTGAAAAGATGTGAAAAATATGAAGAGCTTCAAAAGGTGTGAAATACATGAGGAGCATGAAACGGTCTGAAAAATAGAAGGAGCATGAAGCTGTGTTGAAAAACATTAAGAGCCTGAAAAGATGTGAAAAATATGAAGAGCTTCAAAAGGTGTCAAAAATTTGAGGAGTATGAAACGGTCTGAAAAACAAGAGCAGCATGAAACTCTGTTCAAAAACATGAAGAGCCTGAAAACGTGTGAAAAATATGAAGAGTTTCAAACGGTGTGAAATACATGAGGAGCATGAAACGGTCTGAAAAATAGGACGAGCATGAAGCAGTGTTTAAAAATATGAAGAGCCTGAAAATTTGTGAAAACTATGAAGAGCTTCAGAAGGTGTCAAAAATGAGATGAGCATGAAACGTCTGAAAAATAGGAGGAGCATGAAGTGGTGTTGAAAAACATTAAGAGCCTGAAAATGTGTGAAATATATGAAGAGCTTGAAAACATTTCAGAAATGAGAGGAGCATGAAACTGTCTGAAAAACAGGAGGAGCATGAAGCAGTGTTGAAAAACATGAAGAGCCTGAAAAGGTGTGAAAAATATGAAGAGCTTCAAAAGGTGTGAAAAATATGAAGAGCTTCAAAAGCTGTCAAAACTGAGATGAGCATGAAACGGTCTGAGAAATAGGAGAAGCATGAAGTGGTGTTGAAAAACATGAAGAGCCTGAAAAAGTGTGAAATATATGAAGAACTTCAAAAGGTGTGAAATATGTAAAGAGCTTCAAAAGGTGTCAAAAATATGAGGAGCATGAAACTGTCTGAAAAATAGGAGGAGCATTGTAACATTGTTCAAAAACTTGAAGAGCCTGAAGAGGTGTGAAAAATATGAAGAGCTTCAAAAGGTGTCAAAAATATGAGGAGCATGAAAAGGTCTGAAAAATAGGAGCAGCATGAACCGGTGTTGAAAAACATGAAGAGCCTGAAAAGGTGTGAATAATATGAAGAGTTTCAAAAGGTTTCAAAAATATGAGGAGCATGAAACGGTCTGAAAAATATTAGGAGCATAAAACGGTGTTCAAAAGCATGAGGAGCCTGAAAAGGTGTGAAAAATATGAAGTGCTACAAAAGGTGTCAAAAATATGAGGAGCATGAAACGGTCTGCAAAATAGGAGGATCATGAAGCGGTGTAGAAAAACATGAAGAGCCTGAAAAGGTGTGAAAAATATGAAGAGCTTTAAAAGGTGTGAAAAATATGAGGAGCATGAAACGGTCTGAAAAATAGGAGGAGCATGAAATGGTGTTGAAAATCATGAAGAGCCTGAAAAGGTGTGTAAAATATGAAGAGCTTCAAAAGGAGTGAAATACATGAGGAGCATGAAACCGTCTGAATTATAGGAGGAGCATGAAGCGGTGTTCATAAACATGAAGAGCCTGAAAAGGTGTGAAAAATATGAAGAGCTTCATAAGCTGTGAAAAATATGAAGAGCATCAAAAGCTGTCAAAAATGAGATGAGCATGAAACGGTCTGAAAAATAGGAGGAGCATGAAGTGGTGTTGAAAAACATGAAGAGCCTGAAAAAGTGTGAAAAATATGAAGAGCTTCAAAAGGTGTGAAATACATGAGGAGCATGAAACGGTCTGAAAAATAGAAGGAGCATGAAGCTGTGTTGAAAAACATTAAGAGCCTGAAAAGATGTGAAAAATATGAAGAGCTTCAAAAGGTGTCAAAAATTTGAGGAGTATGAAACGGTCTGAAAAATAGGAGCAGCATGAAACGCTGTTCAAAAACATGAAGAGCCTGAAAAGGTGTGAAAAATATGAAGAGCTTCAAACGGTGTGAAATACATGAGGAGCATGAAATGGTCTGAAAAATAGGAGGAGCATGAAGCGGTGTTCAAAAATATGAAGAGCCTGAAAATTTGTGAAAACTATGAAGAGCTTCAGAAGGTGTCAAAAATGAGATGAGCAAGAAACGTCTGAAAAATAGGAGGAGCATGAAGTGGTGTTGAAAAACATTAAGAGGCTGAAAACGTGTGAAATATATGAAGAGCTTGAAAACTTTTCAGAAATGAGAGAAGCATGAAACTGTCTGAAAAACAGGAGGAGCATGAAGCAGTGTTGAACAACATGAAGAGCCTGAAAAGGTGTGAAAAATATGAAGAGCTTCAAAAGGTGTGAAAAATATGAAGAGCTTCAAAAGCTGTCAAAAATGAGATGAGCATGAAACGGTCTGAGAAATAGGAGAAGCATGAAGTGGTGTTGAAAAACATGAAGAGCCTGAAAAAGTGTGAAATATATGAAGAGCTTCAAAAGGTGTGAAATATATGAAGAGCTTCAAAAGGTGTGAAATACATGAGGAGCATGAAACTCTCTGATAAATAGATGGAGCATGAAGCGGTGTTCAAAAACATGAAGAGCCTGAAAAGGTGTGAAAAATATGAAGAGCTTCAAACGGTGTCAAAAATATGAGGAGCATGAAACGGTCTGAAAAATAGGAGGAGCATGAAGCGGTGTTGAAAAACATGAAGAGTCTGAAAAGGTGTGAAAGATATGAAGAGTTTCTAAAGATGTCAAAAATATGAGGAGCATGAAACGGTCTGAAAAATAGGAGGAGCATGAAGTGGTGTTGAAAAACATGAAGAGCCTGAAAGGGTGTGAAAATTATGAAGAGCTTCAAAAGGTGTCAAAAATATGAGGAGCATGAAACGGTCTGAAAAATAGGAGGAGCATGAAGCGGTGTTCAAAAACATGAAGAGCCTGAAAAGGTGTGAAAAATATGAAGAGCTTCAAAAGGTGTCAAAAATATGAGGAGCATGAAACGTTCTGAAAAATAGGAGGAGCAAGAAACGGTGATTAAAAACCTGAAGAGCCTGAAAAGGTGTGAAAAATATGACGAGCTTCAAAAGGTGTGAAAAACATGAGGAGCATGAAACGGGCTGAAAAATAGGAGAAGCATGAAGCGGTGATCAAAAACATGAAGAGCGTGAAAAGGTGTGAAAAATATGAAGAGCTTCAAAAGGTGTGAAAAATATGAAGAGCTTCAACAGGTGTCAAAAATTAGATGAGCATGAAACGGTCTGAAAAGTTGGAGGAGCAAGAAGTAGTGTTGAAAAAAATGAAGAGCCTGAAATGGTTTGAAAAATATCAAGAATTTCAAAAGGTGTGAAATATATGAGGAGCATGAAACACTCTGAAAAATAGAAATACCATGAAGCGGTGTTGAAAAACATGAAGAGCCTGAAAACGTGTGAAAATATGAAGAGCTTCAAAAATATGAAAAATATGAAGAACTTCAAAAGGTGTGAAATTCTTGAGGAGCATGAAATGGTCTGAAAAATAGGACAAGAAGGAAGTGGTGTGGAAAAACATGAAGAGCCTGAAAAGGTGTGAAAAATATGAAGAGCTTCAAGAGGTGTCAAAAATATGAAGAGCATGAAACGGTCTGAAAAATAGAAAAATCATGAAGCGGTGATCAAAAACATGAAGAGCGTGAAAAGGTGTGAAAAATATGAAGAGCTTCAAAAGGTGTGAAAAATATGAAGAGCTTCAACAGGTGTCAAAAATTAGATGAGCATGAAACGGTCTGAAAAGTTGGAGGAGCAAGAAGTAGTGTTGAAAAAAATGAAGAGCCTGAAAAGGTGTGAAAAATATGAAAAGCTTCAAAAGGTGTCAAAAATATGAGGAGCATGAAACGCTCTGAAAAATAGGTGAAGCATGAAGCGGTGTTGAAAAATATGAAGAGCCTGGAATGGTGTGCAAAATATGAAGAGCTTCAAAAGGTGTGAAATATATGAAGAGCTTCAAAATGTGTCAAAAATGAGATGATCATGAAACGGTCTGAAAAATAATAGGAGCATGAAACGGTGATCAAAAACATGAAGAGCCTGAAAAGGTGTGAAAAATATGAAGAGCTTCAAAAGGTGTGAAATACATGAGGAGCATGAAACGTGCTGAAAAATAGGAGAAGCATGAAGAGGTGTGGAAAAACATGAAGAGCCTGAAAAGGTTTGAAAAATATCAAGAATTTCAAAAGGTGTGAAATATATGAGGAGCATGAAACACTCTGAAAAATAGAAATACCATGAAGCGGTGTTGAAAAACATGAAGAGCCTGAAAACGTGTGAAAATATGAAGAGCTTCAAAAATATGAAAAATATGAAGAACTTCAATAGGTGTGAAATTCTTGAGGAGCATGAAATGGTCTGAAAAATAGGACAAGAAGGAAGTGGTGTGGAAAAACATGAAGAGCCTGAAAAGGTGTGAAAAATATGAAGAGCTTCAAGAGGTGTCAAAAATATGAAGAGCATGAAACGGTCTGAAAAATAGAAGGATCATGAAGCGGTGATCAAAAACATGAAGAGCGTGAAAAGGTGTGAAAAATATGAAGAGCTTCAAAAGGTGTGAAATTCATGAGGATCATGAAACGGTCTGAAAAATAGGAGAAGCATGAAGTGGTGTGGAAAAACATGAAGAGCCTGTAAAGGTGTGAAAAAGATGAAGAGCTTCAAAAGGTGTCAAAAATATGAGGAGCATGAAACGGTCCGAAAAATAGGAGGAGCATGAAGCAGTGTTCAAAAACATGAAGATCCTGAAAACGTGGGAAAAATATGAAGAGCTTCAAAAGGTGTGAAATACATGAGGATCATGAAATGGTCTGAAAAATAGGAGGAGCATGAAACGGTGTTCAAAAAGAGGAAGAGCCTGAAAATTTGTGAAAAATATGACAGCTTCAAAAGGTGTCAAAAATATGAGCAGCATGAAACGGTCTGAAAAATAGGAGGAGCATGAAGCGGTGTTCAAAAACATGAAAAGCCTGAAAAGGTGTGAAAAATATGAAGAGACTCAAAACGTTTCAAAAATGAGAAGAGCATGAAACTGTCTGAAAAATAGTAGGAGCATGAAGTGGTGTTGAAAAAAAAGAAGACACTGAAAAGTTGTGAAATATATGAAGAGCTTCTAACAGTGTCAAAAATATGAGGAGAATGAAAGCGTCTCAAAAATAGGAGGAGCATGAAGCTGTGTTGAAAAACATGAAGAGCCTGAAAAGGTTTGAAAAATATGAAGAGCTTCTAAAGGTATGAAAAATATGAGGAGCATGAAACGGTCTGAAAAATGGGAAGAGCATGAAGTGGTGTTGAAAAACATGAAGAGCCTGAAGGTGTGAAAAATACGAAGAGCTTCAAAAGGTGTCAAAAATACGAGGAGCATGAAACGGTCTGAAAAATCGGAGGATCATGAAGCGGGGTTCAAAAACATGGAAAACCTGAAAAGGTGTGAAAAATATGAAGAGCTTCAAAAAGTGTCAAAAATATGAGGAGCAAGAAACGGTCTGAAATATAGGAGGAGCATGAAGCGGTGTTCAAAAACTTGAAGAGCCTGAAAAGGTGTGAAAAATATGAAGAGCTTCAAAAGGTGTGAAATACATGAGGAGCATGAAACGGGCTGAAAAATAGGAGAAGCATGAAGTGGTGTGGAAAAATATGAAGAGCCTGAAAAGGTGTGAAAAATACGAAGAGCTTCAAAAGTTGTGAAATAAATGAGGAGCATGAAACTCTCTGAAAAATAAGAGGATCATGAAGCGGGGTTCAAAAACATGAGGAGCCTGAAAATTTGTGAAAAATATGAAAAGCTCCAAAAGCTGTCAAAAATGAGATGAGCATGAGAAGTTCTTAAAAATAGGAGGATCATAAAACGGTGCTGAAAAACATGAAGAGCCTGAAAATGTGTGAAAAATATGAAGAGATTCAAAAGGTGTCAAATATGAGATGAGCATGAAACGGTCTGAAAAATAAGAGGAGCATGAAGCGGTGTTCAAAAACATGAAGAGCCTGAAAAGGTGTGAAAAATATGAAGAGCTTCAAAAGGATTAAAAAATATGAGGAGCATGAAAAGGTCTGAAAAATAGGAGGAGCATGAAGCGGTGTTGAAAAACATGAAGAGCCTTATAATGTGAGAAAAATATGAAGAGCTTTAAAGGTGTGAAAAATATGAGGAGCATGAAACGGTCTGATGAATAGGAGGAGCATGACACGGTGTTGAAAAATATGAAGAGGATGAAAAGGTTTGAAAAATATGATGAGCTTCAAAAGGAGTCAAAAATATGAGGAGCATAAAATGATCTGAAAAAAAGGAGGAACAGGAAACATACTGAAAAACAGGAGGAGCATGAAGCGGTGTTCAAAAACATGAAGAGTCTGAAAAGGTATGAAATATATGAAGAGCTTCAAAAGGTGTCAAAAATATGAGGAGCATGAAACGGTCTGAAAAATAGGAGGAGCATGAAGCGGTGTTGAAAAACAAGAAAAACCTGAAAAGGTGTGAAAAACATAAAGAGCTTCAAAAGGTGTGAAATATATGAAGAGCTTCAAAAGCTGTCAATAATGAGATGAGCATGAAACGGTCTGAAAAATAGGAGGAGCATGAAGTGGTGTTGAAAACATGAAGATACTGAAAAAGTGTGAAATATATGAAGAGCTTCAAAAATTGTGAAAAATATGAGGAGCTTCAAAATGTGTCAAAAATATGAGGAGCATGAAATGGTCTTAAAAAACGGAGGAGCATGCAGCGGTGTTGAAAAATATGAAGAGCCTGAAAAGGTGTGAAAAATATGAAGAGCTTCAAAAGGTGTGAAAAAATATGAGGAGCATGAAACGGTCTGAAGAATAGGAGGAGGATTGTAGCGATGTTCAAAAACATGAAGAGCATGAAAAGGTGTGAAAAATATGAAGAGCTTCCAAAGGTGTGAAATACAAGAGGAGCATGAAACAGCCTGAAAAATAGGAGGAGCATGAAGCGGTGTTGAAAAACATGACGAAACAGAAAAGGTGTGAAAAATATGAAGTGCTTCAAAAGGTGTCAAAAATATGAGGAGCATGAAACTGTCTGAAAAAGAGGAGGAACATGAAACGGTGTTCAAAAACATGAAGAGCCTGAAAACGTGTGAAAAATATGAAGAGCTGCAAAAAGTGTCAAGAATGAGATGAGCATGAAATGGTCTGAAAAATAGGAGGAGCATGAAGCGGTGTTCAAAAACATGAAGAGCCTGAAAAGGTGTGAAAAATATGAAGAGCTTCAAAAGCTGTCAATAATATGAGGAGCATGAGACGGTCTGAAAAACAGGACGATCATGAAGCGGTGTTGAAAAATATGAAGAGCCTGAAAAGTTGTGAAAAATATGAAGAGCTTCAAAAGTTGTGAAAAATGTGAAGAACTTCCAGAGGTGTCAATAATGAGATGAGCATGAAACGGTCTGAAAAATAGGAGGAGCATGAAGTGGTGTTCAAAAACATGAAGTGCCTGGAATGGTGTGAAATATATGAAGAGCTTCAAAAGGTGTGAAAAATATGAAGAGCTTCAAATGGTGAGAAATATATGAGGAGCATGAAACGGTCTGAAAAATAGGAGGATCAAGAAGCTGTGTTGAAAAACATGAAGAGCCTGAAAAGGTGTGAAAAATGTGAAAAGCTTCCAAAGGTGTATAAATATGAGGAGCATGAAACGTTCTGAAAAATAGTAGGAGCATGAAACCGTGTTCAAAAATATGAAGAGTCTGAAAAGGTCTGAAAAATATGAAGAGCTTCAAAAGGTGTGAAATACATGAGGAGCGTAAAACGGTCTGAAAAATAGGAGGATCATGAAGCGGGGTTGAAAAATATGAAGAGCCTGAAAACGTGTGAAAAATATGAAGAGCTGCAAAAAGTGTCAAGAATGAGATGAGCATGAAATGGTCTGAAAAATAGGAGGAGCATGAAGCGGTGTAGAAAAACATGAAGAGCCTGAAAAGGTGTGAAAAATATGAAGAGCTTCAAAAGGTGTCAAAAATATGAGGAGCATGAAACAGTCTGAAAAATAGGAGGAGCATGAAGCGGTGTTCAAAAACATGAAGAGCCTGAAAAGGTGTGAAAAATATGAAGAGCTTCAAAAGTTGTCAAAATATGAGGAGCATGAAACGGTCTGAAAAATAGGAGGAGCATGAAGCGGTGTTCAAAAACATGAAGAGCCTGAAAAGGTGTGAAATATATGAAGAGCCTCAAAACGTGTCAAAAATAAGAGAAGCATGAAACGGTCTGAAAAATAGGAGGAGCATGAAGCGGTGTTGAAAAACATGAAGAGACTTAAAACGTGTGAAATATATGAAGAGCTTCAAAAAGTGTGAAAAATATGAAGAGCTTCAAAAGGTGTGAAATACATGAGGAGCATGAAACGGTCTGAAAAATAGGAGGAGCCTAAAGCGGTGTTGAAAAACATGAAGAACCTGAAAAGGTGTGAAAAATATGAAGAGCTTCAAAAGGTGTGAAAAATATGAGGAGCATGAAACGGTCTGAAAAATAGGAGGAGCATGAAGCCGTGTTGAAAAACATGAAGAGCCTGAAAGGGTGTAACAAATATGAAGAGCTTCAGAAGGTGTCAAAAATGAGATGAGCATGAAACGGTCTGAAAAATAGGAGGAGCATGAAGTGGTGTTGAAAAACATGAAGAGCCTGAAAAAGTATGAAATATATGAAGAGCTTCAAAAGGTGTGAAGTACATGAGGAGAATGAAACCGTCTGAAAAATAGGAGGAGCATGAAGCGGTGTTCCAATACATGAAGAGCCTGAAAACGTGTGAAATATATGAAGAGATTCAAAAGGTGTCAAAAATATGAGGAGCATGAAACGGTCTGAAAAAAAGGAGGAGCAGGAAACCGTGTTCAAAAGTATGAAGAGCCTGAAAAGCTGTGAAAAATTTGAAGTGCTTCAAAAGGTGTGAAAATTAGGAGGAGCATTAAGCCGTGTTCCAAAACATGAAGAGCCTGAAAATGTGTGTAAAATATGAAGAGCTTCAAAACGTGTCAAAAATATGAGGAGCATGAAACGGTCTGATAAATAGGAGGATCAAGAAGCGGTGTTGAAAAACATGAAGATCTGAAACTTGTGAAAAATATGAAGAGCTTCAAAAGGTGTGAAAAATATGAAGAGCTTCAAAAGGTGTTAAAAATAAGATGAGCATGAAACGGTCTGAAAAATAGGAGCTTCATGAAATGGTGTTCAAAAACCTGAAGAGCCTGAAAAGGTGTGAAAAATAAGAAGAGCCTCAAAAGGTTTGAAAAATATGAAGAGCTTCAAAAGCTGTCAAAAATGAGATGAGCATGAAACGGTCTGAAAAATAGGAGGGGCATGAAGTTGTGTTGAAAAACATGAAGAGCCTGAAAAGGCGTGAAAAATATGAAGAGCTTCAAAAGGTGTCAAAAATATATGGAGCATGAAAAGGTCTGAAAAATAGGAGGAAGATGAAGCGGTGTTCAAAAACATGAAGAGCCTGAAAAGGTGTGAAATATATGAAGAGCCTCAAAACGTGTCAAAAATAAGAGAAGCATGAAACGGTCTGAAAAATAGGAGGAGCATGAAGCGGTGTTGAAAAACATGAAGAGACTTAAAACGTGTGAAATATATGAAGAGCTTCAAAAAGTGTGAAAAATATGAAGAGCTTCAAAAGGTGTGTAATACATGAGGAGCATGAAACGGTCTGAAAAATAGGAGGAGCATGAAGCGGTGTTCAAAAACATGAAGAGCCTGAAAGGGTGTAACAAATATGAAGAGCTTCAGAAGGTGTCAAAAATGAGATGAGCATGAAACGGTCTGAAAAATAGGAGGAGCATGAAGTGGTGTTGAAAAACATGAAGAGCCTGAAAACGTGTGAAATACATGAAGAGCTTCAAAAGGTGTGAAAAATATGAGGAGCATGAAACGGTCTGAAAAAATAGGAGGAGCATGAAGCCGTGTTGAAAAACATGAAGAGCCTGAAAAGGTGTAACAAATATGAAGAGCTTCAGAAGGTGTCAAAAATGAGATGAGCATGAAACGGCCTGAAAAATAGGAGGAGCATGAAGTGGTGTTGAAACACATGAAGAGCCTGAAAACGTGTGAAATATATGAAGAGATTCAAAACGTGTCAAAAATATGAGGAGCATGAAACGGTCTGAAAAAAAGGAGGAGCAGGAAACCGTGTTCAAAAGTATGAAGAGCCTGAAAAGGTGTGAAAAATTTGAAGTGCTTCAAAAGGTGTGAAAATTAGGAGGAGCATGAAGCGGTGTTCCAAAACATGAAGAGCCTGAAAATGTGTGTAAAATATGAAGAGCTTCAAAACGTGTCAAAAATATGAGGAGCATGAAACGGTCTGAAAAATAGGAGGATCAAGAAGCGGTGTTGAAAAACATGAAGATCTGAAAACTTGTGAAAAATATGAAGAGCTTCAAAAGGTGTGAAAAATATGAAGAGCTTCAAAAGGTGTCAAAAATATGAGGAGTTTGAAACGGTCTGAAAAATAGGAGGAGCATGAAGCGGTGTTCAAAACAAGAAGAGCTTGAAAAGGTGTGAAAATTATGAAGAGCTTCAAAAGTTGTCAAAAATATGAGGAGCATGATATGGCCTGAAAAATAGGGGGAGCATGAAGTGGTGTTCAAAAACAGGAAGGGCCAGAAAAGGGGTGAAAAATATGAAGAGCTTCAAAATGTGTAAAATTTATAAGGAGCATGAAACGGTCTGAAAAATAGGAGAAGCATGAAGCGGTTTTGAAAAACATGAAGAGCCTGAAAATGTGTGAAAAATATGAAGAGTTTCAAAAGGTGTGAAAAATATGAGGACCATGAAACGGTCTGAAAAATAGGAGGAGCATCAAGTGGTGTTGAAAATCATAAAGAGCTTGAAAACGTGGGTAAATATGAAGAGCTTCAAAATGTCTCAAAAATATGAGGAATATGAAACGGTCTGAAAAATAGGAGGATCATAAAGCGGTGTTGTAAATCATGAAGAGCCTGAAAATGGTGTGAAAAATATGAAGAGCTTCAAAAGGTGTCAAAAATGAGATGTGCATGAAACGGTCTGAAAAATAGGAGCAGCATGAAGTGGTTGTGAAAAACATGAAAAGCCTGAAAATGTGTGCAAAATATGAAGAGCTTCAAAAGGTGTGAAATACATGAGGAGCATGAAATGGTCTGAGAAATAGGAGGAGCATGAAGCGGTGTTCAAAAACATGTAGAGACTAAAAAGGTGTGAAAAATATGAAGAGCTTCAAAAGGAGTGAAAAATAGGAGGAGCATGAAACGGTCTGAAAAATAGGAGGAGCATGAACTGGTGTTCAAATACATGAAATGCCTGAAAAGGTGTGAAAATATGAAGAGCTTCAAAAATATGAAAAATATGAAAAGCTTCAAAAGTTGTGAAAAATATGAAGAGCTTCATAAGGTGTCAAAAATATGAGGAACATAAAACGGTGTGAAAAATTGGAGGAGCATGAAGCCGTGTTAAAAAACATGAACAGCCTGAAAAGGTGTGAAAAATATGAAGAGCCTGAAAAGGTGTGAAAAATATGAAGAGCTTTAAAAGGTGTCAAAAATATGAGGAGCAGGAAACGGTCTGAAAAATAGAAGCAGCATGAAGCGGTGTTGAAATAGATGAAGAGCCTGAAAACGTGTGAAAAATATGAAGAGATTCAAAAGGTGTGAAAAATATGAAGAGCTTCAAAAGTTGTCAAAAATTAGATGAGCATGAAACGGTCTGAAATATAGGAGGAGCAAGAAGTAGTGTTGAAAAAAATGAAGAGCCTGAAAAGGTGTGAAAAATATGAAAGCTTTAAAAGGTGTCAAAAATATGAGGAGCATGAAACGGTCTGAAAAATAGGAGGAGCATGAAGCGGTGTTCAAAAACATGAAGAGCCTGAAAAGGTGTGAAAAATATGAAGAGCTTGAAAAGGTATGAAATATATGAAGGGCTTCAAAAGGTGTCAAAAATGAGATGAGCATGAAACGGTCTGAAAAATAGGAGGAGCATGATGTTGTGTTGAAAAAAAAGAAGAGCCTTAAAATGTCTGAAATATATGAAGAGCTTCAAAAGGTGTGAAATACATGAGGAGCATCAAACGGGCTGAAAAATAGGAGGAGCATGAAGCGGTTTGGCAAAACATGAAGAGCCTGAAAAGGTGTGAAAGATATGAAGAGTTTCTAAAGGTGTCAAAAATATGAGGAGCATGAAACGGTCTGAAAAATAGGAGGAGAATGAAACGTTGATCAAAAACATGAAGAGCCTGAAAAGGTGTGAAAAATATGAAGAGCTTCAAAAGGTGTGAAATACATGAGGAGCATGAAACGGGCTGAAAAACAGGAGGAGCACGAAGTGGTGTTGAAAAACTTTAAGAGCCTGAAAGGGTGTGAAAAATATGAAGAGTTTCAAAAGGTGTCAATAATAAGTGGTGCATGAAACATCCTGAAAAATATGAGGAGCATGAAACTGTCTGAAAAATAGGAGGAGCATGAAGCAGTCTTGAAAACCAAGAAGAGCCTGAAAACGTGTGAAAAATATGAAGAGCTTCAAAAGGTTTCAGAAATATGAGGAGCATGAAACGGTCTGAAAAATAGGAGGAGCATGAAGCGGTGTTCAAAAACATGAAAAGCCTGAAAAGGAGTGAAAAACATGAAGAGCTTCTAAACGTGTCAAAATATGAGAAGCATGAAACGGTCTCAAAAATAGAGGGAGCATGAAATGATCTGAAAAATAGAAGGAGCATGAAGCGGTATTCAAAAACATGAAGAGCCTGGAAAGGTGTGAAAAATATGAAGAGCTTCAAAAGGTTTCAAAAATATGAGGAGCATGAAACGGTCTGAAAAATAGGAGGAGCATGAAGCGGTGTTCAAAAACATGAAGAGCCTGAAAAGGTGTGAAAAATAGGAAGAGCTTCAAAAGGTGTGAAATACATGAAGAGAATGAAACGGTCTCTAAAATAGGAGGAGCATGAAGCGGTGTTCAAAAACATGAAGAGCCTGGAAAGGTGTGAAAAATACGAAGAGCTTCAAAAGATGTGAAAAATATGAGGAGCATGAATAGGTCTAAAAAATAGGAGGAGCATGAAGCGGTGTTGAAAACCATGAAGAGCCTGAAAAGGAGTGAAATACATGAAGAGCTTCAAAACGAGTCAAAATATGAGAAGCATGAAACGGTCTCAAAAATAGAGGGAGCATGAAATGATCTGAAAAATAGAAGGAGCATGAAGCGGTGTTCAAAAACATGAAGAGCCTGGAAAGGTGTGAAAAATATGAAGAGCTTCAAAAGGTTTCAAAAATATGAGGAGCATGAAACGGTCTGAAAAATAGGAGGAGCATGAAGCGGTGTTCAAAAACATGAAGAGCCTGAAAAGGTGTGAAAAATAGGAAGAGCTTCAAAAGGTGTGAAATACATGAGGAGAATGAAACGGTCTCTAAAATAGGAGGAGCATGAAGCGGTGTTCAAAAACATGAAGAGCCTGGAAAGGTGTGAAAAATACGAAGAGCTTCAAAAGATGTGAAAAATATGAGGAGCATGAATAGGTCTCAAAAATAGGGGGAGCATGAAATGGTCTGAAAAATAGGAGGAGCATGAAGCGGTGTTGAAAAACATGAAGAGCCTGAAAAGATGTGAAAAATATGAAGAGCTTCAAAAGGTGTGAAATACATGAGGAGCATGAAACTCTCTGAAAAAGAGAAATAGCATGAAGTGGTGTTCAAAAACAAGAAGAGCCTGTAAAGGTGTGAAAAATATGAAGAGCTTCAAAAGATGTGAAAAATATGAAGAGCATGATACAGTTTGAAAAATAGGAGGAGCATGAAGCCGTGTTGAAAAACATGAAGAGTCTGAAAACTTGTGAAAATATGAAGAGCTTCAAAAATATGAAAAATATGAAGAGCTTCAAAAGGTGTGAAAAATATGAAGAGCTTCAAAAGGTGTCAAAATGAGATGAGCATGAAACGGTCTGCAAAATAGGAGGAGCATGAAATGGTGTTCAAAAACATGAAGAGCCTGAAAAGGTGTGAAAAATATGAAGAGCTTAAAAAGGTGTCAAAAATATGAGGAGCATGAAACGGTCTGAAAAAGAAGAGGAGCATGAAGCGGTGTTGAAAAACATGAAGAGCCTGAAAAGGTGTGAAAAATATGAAGAGCTTCTAAAGGTGTCAAAAATATGAGGAGCATGAAACGGTCTTAAAAATACGAGGAACATGAAGTGGTGTTGAAAAACGTGAAGAGCCTGAAAAGGTGTGAAATATATGAAGAGCTTCAAAAGGTGTGAAAATATGAGGTCCAAGAAACGGTCTGAAAAATAGGACGAGCATGAAGCAGTGTTGAAAAACATGAAGAGCCTGAAAAGGTGTGAAAAATATGAAGAGCTTCAAAAGATGTCAAAAATAGGAGTAGCATGAAACGGTCTGAAAAATAGGAGGATTATGAAACGGGGTTCAAAAACATGAAGAGCCTGAAAAGGTGTGAAAAATATGAAAAGCCTCAAAACCTGTCAAAAATATGAGGAGCATGAAACGGTTTGAAAAATAGCAGGAGCATGAAGTGATGTTGAAAAACATGAAGAGTCTGAAAACGTGTGAAAATATGAAGAGCTTCAAAAATATGAAAAATATGAAGAGCTTCAAAAGGTGTGAAAGATATGAAGAGCTTGAAAAGGTGTCAAAATGAGATGAGCATGAAACGGTCTGAAAAATAGGAGGAGCATGAAGTGGATTTGAAAAAATTAAAAAGCCTGAAAAGGTGTGAAATATATGAAGAGCTTCAAAAGGTGTGAAAATATGAGGAGAATGAAACAGTCTGCAAAATAGGAGGAGCATGAAATGGTGTTCAAAAACATGAAGAGCATGAAAAGGTGTGAAAAATATGAAGAGCTTCAAAAGGTGTGAAATACATGAGGAGAATTAAACGGTCTGAAAAATAGGAGGAGCATGAAGCGGTGTTCAAAGACATGAAGAGCCTGAAAAGGTGTGAAAAATATGAAGAGCTTAAAACGGTGTGAAAAATATGAGGAGCATGAAACGGTCTGAAATATAGGAGGAGCATGAAGCGGCGTTCAAAAATATGAAGAGCCTGAAAAGGTGTGAAAAATATGAAGAGTTTCAAAAGGTGTGAAATACATGAGGAAGATGAAACGGTCTGAAAAATAGGAGAAGCATGAAGTGTTGTGGAAATATATGAAGAGCCTGAAAAGGTGTGAAAAATATGAAGAGCCTCAAAAGGTGTGAAATATATGAGGAGCATGATATGGTTGGAAAATAGGAGGAGCATGAAGCGGTGTTCAAAAACATGAAGAGCCTGAAAAGGTGTGAAAAATATGAAAAGATTCAAAAATTTGAAAAATATGAAGAGCTTCATAAGGTGTGAAAAATATGAAAAGCTTCAAAAGGTGTCAAAATGAGATGAGCATGAAACGGTCTGAAAAATAGGAGGAGCATGAAGCGGTGTTGAAAAACATGAAGAGCCTGAAAAGGTGTGAAAAATATGAAGAGCTTAAAAAGGTGTCAAAAATATGAGGATCATGAAGCGGTGTTGAAAAACATGAAGAGCCTGAAAAGGTGTGAAAAATATGAAGAGCTTCTAAAGGTGTCAAAAATATGAGGAGCATGAAACGGTCTTAAAAATACGAGGACCATGAAGTGGTGTTGAAAAACATGAAGAGGCTGAAATGGTGTGAAATATAAGAAGAGCTTCAAAAGGTGTCAAATATATGAGGAGCATGAAACGGTCTGAAAAATAGGAGGATCATGAAACGATGTTGAAAAACATGAAGAGCCTGAAAAGGTGTGAAAAATATGAAGAGCTTCAAAAGGTGTCAAATATGAGATGAGCATGAAACGATCAGAAATATAGGAGGAGCATGAAGCGGTGTTGAAAAACATGAAGAGCCTGAAAAGGTGTGAAAAATATGAAGAGGTTCAAAAGGTGTCAAAAATATGAGGAGCATGAAACGTTCTGAAAAATAGGAGGAGCATGAATCGGTGTTGAAAAACAAGAAGAGCCTGAAAAGGTGTGAAAAATATGAAGAGCTTCAAAAGGTGTCAAAAATATGAGGAGCATGAAACGGTCTGAAAAATAGGAGGACATGAAGTGGTGTTGAAAAAAATGAACAGCGTGAAAAGCTGTGATATATGAAGAGCTTCAAAAGATGTCAAAAATATGAGGAAAAGGAAACGGTGTGAAAAACAGGAGGAGCATGAAACGGTGTTGAAAATCAAGAAGAGCCTGAAAATGTGTGAAAAATATGAAAAGTTTCTTAAGGTGTCAAAAATATGAAGAGCATGAAACGGTCTGAAAAATAGAAGGAGCATGAAGCGGTGTTCAAAAACATGAAGAGCCTGAAAAGTGTGAAAAATATGAAGAGCTTCAAAAGGTGTGAAAAATATGAAGAGCTTCAAAATGTGTCAAAAATCGATGAGCAGGAAATGGTCTGAAAAATAGGAGGAGCATAAAGCAGTGTTGAAAAACATGAAGAGCCTGAAAAGGTGTGAAAAATATGAAGAGCTTCAAAATGTGTGAAATACATGAGGAGCATGAAACGGTCTGAAAAAGAGGAGGAGCATGAAGGGGTGTTGAAAAACATGAAGAGCCTGAAAAGGTGTGAAAAATATGAAGAGCCTCAAAAATGTGAAAAATATGAAGAGCTTCAAAAGGTGTGAAAAATACGACGAGCTTCAATAGGTGTCAAAAATGAGATGAACATGAAACGGTCTGAAACATAGGAGGAGCATGAAGCGGTGTTGAAAATCATGAAGAGCCTGAAAATGTGTGAAAAATATGAAGAGCTTCAAAAGTTGTGAAAAATATGAAGAGTTTGAAAAGGTGTCAAAAATATGAGGAGCATGAAACGGTCTGAAAAATAGGAGGAGCATGAAGCGGTTTTGAAAAAATGAAGAGCCTGAAATTTGTGAAAAATATGAAGAGCTTCAAAAGGTGTCAAAAATATGAGGAGCATGAAACAGTCTGAAACATAGGAGGATCATGAAGCGGTGTTGAAAAACATGAAGATCCTGAAAAAGTGTGAAAAATATGAAGAGCTTCAAAAGGTGTGAAAAATATGAAGAGCTTCAAAATGTGTCAAAAATGAGATGAGCATGAAACGATCTGAAAAATAGGAGGAGCTTGAAGCGGTGTTGAAAAACATGAAGCGCCTGAAAAGGTGTGAGAAATTTGAAGAGCTTCAAATGGTGTCAAAAATATGAGGAGCATGAAACGGTCTGGAAAATCCGAATAGCATGAAACGGTGATCAAAAACATGAAGAGCCTGAAAAGGTGTGAAAAATATGAAGAGCTTCAAAAGGTGTGAAATACATGAGGAACATGAAACTATCTGAAAAATAGGAGGAGCATGAAGTGGTGTTCTAAATCATGAAGAGCCTGAAAAGGTGTGAAAAATAAGAAGAGCTTCAAAAGGTGTGAAAAATATGAGGAGCATGATACAGTCTGAAAAGTAGGAGGAGCATGAAGCGGTGTTCAAAAACATGAAGAGCCTGAAAAGGTGTGAAATATATGAAGAGTTTCAAAAGATGTGAAATATATGAAAATCTTCAAAAGGTGTCTAAAATGAGATGAGCATGAAACGGTCTGAAAAATACTAGGAGCATGAACCGGTGTTCAAAAACATGAAGAGCCTGAAAAGGTGTGAGAAATATGAAGAGCTTCAAAAGGTGTCAATAATATGAGGAGCATGAAACGGTCTGAAAAATAGGAGGAGGATGAAGTGGTGTTCAAAAACATGAAGAACCTGAAAAGGTGTGAAAAATATGAAGAGCTTCAAAAGGTGTGAAAAATATGAGGAGCATGAAGCGGTGTGGAAAAACATGAAGAGCCTGAAAATGCGTGAAAAATATGAAGAGCTTCAAAAGGTGTGAAAAATATGAGGAGCATGAAGCGGTATTGAAAAACATGAAGAGCCTGAAAATGCGTGAAAAATATGAAGAGCTTCAAAAGATGTGAAAAATATGAGGAGCATGAAGCGGTGTTGAAAAACATGAAGAACCTGAAAAGGTGTGAAAAATATGAAGAGCATGAAAAGGTGTAAAAAATATGAGGAGCAAGAAACAGTCAGAAAAGAAGGAGGAGCTTTAAATGGTGTTCAAAAACATGAAGACTTGGAAAGGTGTGAAAAATATGAAGATCTTCTGAAGGTGTCAAAAATATGAGGAGCATGAAACGGTCTGAAAAATAGGAGGAGCATGAAGTGTTGTTGAAAAACATGAAGAGCCTGAAAAGGTGTGAAAAATATGAAGAGCTTCATAAGGTGTCAAAAATATGAGGAGCATGAATCGGTCTGAAAAATAGGAGGAGCATTAAGCGGTGTTGAAAAACATGAAGAACCTGAAAAGCTGTGAAAAATATGAAAAGCTTCAAAAGGTGTGAAAAATATGAGGAGCAGGAAACGGTCTTAAAAATAAGAGGAGCATGAAGCGGTGTTGAGAAACATGAAGAGGCTGAAAAGGTGTGAAATATATAAAGAGCTTCAAAAGGTGTCAAAAATATGAGGAGCATGAAACGGTCTCAAAAAAAGTACGAGCATGAAGCTGTGCTGAAAAACATGAAGAGAATGAAAGGTGTTAAAAATATCAAGAGCTTCAAAAGTTGTCAAAAATAAGAGAAGCATGAAACGGTCTGAAAAATAGGAGGAGCATGAAACACTGTTGAAAAACATGAAGAGCCTGAAAAGATGTGAAAAATATGAAGAGCTTCAAAAGGTGTGAAATACATGAGGAGCATAAAACCGTCAGAAAAATAGGAGGAGCATGAAGCGGTGTTGAAAAACATGAAGAGCTTGAAAAGGTGTGACAAATATAAAGAGCTTCAAAAGGTGTCAAAAATATGAGGAGGATGAAACGGTCTGTAAAAGAGGAGGAGCATGAAGCTCTGTGGAAAAACATGAAGAGAATGAAAGGTGTTAAAAATATGAAGAGCTTCAAAAGTTGTCAAAAATATGAGGAGAATGAAACGTTTTGAAAAATAGGAGGAGCATGAAGCGTTGTTTAAAAACGTGAAGAACCTGAAAAGGTGTGAAAAATATGAAGAGCTTCTAAAGGTGTCAAAAATATGGGGAGCATGAAACGGTCTTAAAAATACGAGGAACATGAAGTGGTGTTGAAAAACGTGAAGAGCCTGAAAAGGTGTGAAATATATGAAGAGCTTCAAAAGGTGTGAAAAATATGAGGTCCAAGAAACGGTCTGAAAAATAGGAGGAGCATGAAGCAGTGTTGAAAAACATGGAGAGCCTGAAAAGGTGTGAAAAATATGAAGAGCTTCAAAAGGTGTCAAAAATAGGAGTAGCATGAAACGGTCTGAAAAATAGGAGGATTATGAAACGGTGTTCAAAAACATGAAGAGCCTGAAAAGGTGTGAAAAATATGAAAAGCCTCAAAACCTGTCAAAAATATGAGGAGCAAGAAACGGTTTGAAAAATAGCAGGAGCATGAAGTGATGATGAAAAACATGAAGAGTCTGAAAACGTGTGAAAATATGAAGAGCTTCAAAAATATGAAAAATATGAAGAGCTTCAAAAGGTGTGAAAAATATGAAGAGCTTCAAAAGGTGTCAAAATGAGATGAGCATGAAACGGTCTGAAAAATAGGAGGAGCATGAAGTGGTTTTGAAAAAATTAAAAAGCCTGAAAAGGTGTGAAATATATGAAGAGCTTCAAAAGGTGTGAAAATATGAGGAGAATGAAACGGTCTGCAAAATAAGAGGAGCATGAAATGGTGTGCAAAACATGAAGAGCATGAAAAGGTGTGAAAAATATGAAGAGCTTGAAAAGGTGTGAAATACATGAGGAAAATGAAACGGTCTGAAAAATAGGAGGAGCATGAAGCGGTGTTCAAAAACATGAAGAGCCTGAAAAGGTGTGAAAAATATGAAGAGCTTAAAACGGTGTGAAAAATATGAGGAGCATGAAACGGTCTGAAATATAGGAGGAGCATGAAGCGGTGTTCAAAAATATGAAGGGCCTGAAAAGGTGTGAAAAATATGAAGAGTTTCAAAAGGTGTGAAATACATGAGGAGGATGAAACGGGCTGAAAAATAGGAGAAGCATGAAGTGTTGTGGAAAAATATGAAGAGCCTGAAAAGGTGTGAAAAATATGAAGAGCCTCAAAAGGTGTGAAATATATGAGGAGCATGATATGGTTGGAAAATAGGAGGAGCATGAAGCGGTGTTGAGAAACATGAAGAGCCTGAAAAGGTGTGAAAAATATGAAAAGATTCAAAAATTTGAAAAATATGAAGAGCTTCATAAGGTGTGAAAAATATGAAAAGCTTCAAAAGGTGTCAAAATGAGATGAGCATGAAACGGTCTGAAAAATAGGAGGAGCATGAAGCGGTGTTGAAAAACATGAAGAGCCTGAAAAGGTGTGAAAAATATGAAAAGCTTGAAAATGTGTGAAATATATGAAGAGCTTAAAAAGGTGTCAAAAATGAGATGAGCATGAAACGGTCTGAAAAATATGAGGAGCATGAAACGGTGTGAAAAATATGAAGAGGTTCAAAAGGTGTCAAAAATATGAGGAGCATGACATGGTCAGAAATATAGGAGGAGGATGAAGCGGATTTAAAAACTTGAAGATCCTGAAAAGGTGTGACAATTATGAAGCGCTTCAAAAGGTGTCAAAATTATGGGGAGCATTAAACGGTCTGACAAATAGGAGTAGCATGAAGCGGTGTTCAAAAACATGAAGATCCTGAAAAGGTGTGAAAAATATAGAGCTTCAAAAGGTGTCAAAGATATGAGGAGCATGAAACGGTCTGAAAAATAGGAGGAGCATTAAATGGTATTCCAAAACATGAACAGCCTGAAAAGTTGTGAACAATATGAAGAGCTTCAAAAGGTGTCAAAAATATGAGGAGCATGAAAAGGTCTGAAAAATAGGAGGAGCATGAAACGGTGTTCCAAAACATGAATAGTCTGAAAAGGTGTGAAAAATATGAAGAGCATCAAAAGGTGTGAAAAATATGAGGAGCATGAAACGGTCTGAAAAATAGGAGGAGCATGAAGCGGTGTTCAAAAACATGAAGAGCCTGAGAACGTGTGAAAAATATGAAGAGCTTCAAAAGGTGTGAAATACATGAGGAGCATGAAACTGTCTGAAAAACAGGAGGAGGATGAAGTGGTGTTCAAAAACATGAAGAGCCTGAAAAGGTGTGAAAATATGAAGAGCTTCAAAAGGTGTGAAATGCATGAGAGAAATGAAACTATCTGAAAAATAGGAGGAGCATGAAGCCGTGTTGAAAAACATGAAGAGCCTGAAAAGGTTTGAAAAATATGAAGAGCTTCTAAAGGTGTCAAATATATAAGGACAATGAAACGGTCTGGAAAATAGGAGGAGCATGAAGTGCTGTTGAATATGATGAAGAGCCTGAAAAGGTGTGAAATATATGAGGAGCTTGAAAATGTGTCAAAAATATGAGGAGCATGAAACGATCTGAAAAATAGGAGTTGCATGAAGTGGTGTTAAAAAACATGAAGAGCCTGAAAAGGTGTGAAAAATATGAAGAGCTTCAAAAGGTGTCAAAAATGACATGAGCTTGAAACGGTCTGAAAAATTGGAGGAGCATTAAGCGATGTTGAAAAACATGAAGAGCCTGAAAAAGTGTGAAAAATATGAAGAGCTTCAAAAGGTGTTAAATATATGAGGAGCAAGAAATGGTCTCAAAAATAGGAGGAGCATGAAGCGGTGTTCAAAACCATGAAGAGCCTGAAAAGGTGTGAAAAATATGAAGAGGTTCAAAAATGTGAAAAATATGAAGAGCTTCAAAGGTGTCAAATATATGAAGAGCTTCAAATGGTGTCCAAATTATGAGGAGCATGAAACGGTCTGAAAAATAGGAGGAGCATGAAGCGGTGTTCAAAACCATGAAGAGCCTGAAAAGGTGTGAAAAATATGAAGAGGTTCAAAAATGTGAAAAATATGAAGAGCTTCAAAGGTGTCAAATATATGAAGAGCTTCAAATGGTGTCCAAATTATGAGGAGCATGAAACGGTCTGAAAAATAGGAGGAGCATGAAGCGGTGTTCAAAACCATGAAGAGCCTGAAAAGGTGTGAAAAATATGAAGAGGTTCAAAAATGTGAAAAACATGAAGAGCTTCAAAAGGTGTGAAAAATATGAGGAGCTTCAAAAGGTGTCAAAAATATGAGGATCATGAAACGGTCTGAAAAATAGGAGGAGCATGATGCAGTGTTAAAAAATATGAAGAGCCCGAAAACGTATGAAAAATATGAAGATCTTCAAAAGGTATGAAAAATATGAAGAGCTTAAAAAGTTGTCAAAAAAGAGATGAGCATGAATCGGTCTGAAAAATAGGAGGAGCATGAAATTGTGTTCAAAAAATGAAGAACCTGAAAAGGTGTGTAGAATATGAAGATTTCAGAAGGTGTCAAAATATGAGGAGCATGAAAAGGTCTGAAAAATAGGAGGAGCATGAAGTGATGTTGAAAAACATGAAGAGCCTGAAAATGTGTGAAAAATACGAAGAGCTTCAAAATGTGTCAAAAATATGAGGAGCATGAAACGGTCTGAAATATATGAGGAGCATGAACCGGTGTTCAAAAACATGAAGGCCTGAAATGGTGTGAAATATATGAAGAGCTTCGAAGGGTGTCAAAAATGAGATGAGCATGAAAAGGTCTGATAAATAGGAGGAGTATGAAGTTGTGTTTAAAAACATGAAGAGCCTGAAAAGGTGTGAAATATATGAGGAGATTGAAAAGGTGTCAAAAATATTAGGAGCATGAAACGATCTGAAAAATAGGAGGTGCATGAAGTGGTGTTGAAAAACATGAAAAGGTGTGAAAAATATGAAGAGCTTCAAAAGGTGTCAAAAATATGAGGAGCATGAAACGGTCTGAAAAATAGGAGAATCATGCAGTGGTGTTGAAAAACATGAACAGCCTGTAAAGGTGTGTAAAATATGAAGAGCTTGATAAGGTGTCATAAATATGAGGAGCATGAAACGGTCGGAAAATAGGAGGAGCATGAAGCGGTGTTCAAAAACATGAAGAGCCTGAAAAGGTGTCAAAAATATGAAGAGCTTCAAAGGTGTGAAAAATATGAAGCACTTCAAAAGGTGTCAAAAATTAGAAGAGCATGAAACGGTCTGGAAAAAAGGAGGAGCATGAAGTGGTGTTGAAAAACATGAAGAGACTGAAAAGGTGTGAAAAATATGAAGAGCTTCAAAAAGTGTCAAAAATATGAGGAGCAAGAAACGGTCTGAAAAATAGGAGAATCATGCAGCGGTGTTGAAAACTATAAACAGCCTGAAAAAGTGTGAAAAATATGAAGAGCTTCAAAAGGTGTCAAAAATATGAGTATCATGAAACGATCTGAAAAATAGGAGGAGCATAAAGCGGAGTTCAAAAATATGAAGAGACTGAAAAGGTGTGAAAAATATTAACAGCCTCAAAACCTGTCAAAAATATGAGGAGCATGAAACGGTCTGAAAAATACGAGCAGTATGAAACGGTGTTCAAAAACATGAAGAGCCTGAAAAGGTGTGACAAATATGAAGAGGTTCAAAAGGTGTGAAATTCATGAGGAGTATGAAACGGTCTGAAAAGTAGGAGGAGCATGAAGCGGTGTTCAAAAACATGAAGAGCCTGAAAAGGTGTGAAAAATATGAAGAGCTTTAAAAGGTGTCAAAAATATAAGGTGCAAGAAACGGTCAGAAAAATTGGAGGGACATGAAGCGGTGTTCAAAATCATGAAGAGCCTGAAAAGCTGAGAAATATATGAAGAGCTTCAAAGGGTGTCAAAATTATGAGGAGCATGAAACGGTCTGAAAAATACGAGAAGCAAGAAACAGTGTTGAAAAATATGAAGAGCCTGAAAATGTGTGCAAAATATGAAGAGCTACAAAACCTGTCAAAAATATGAGCAACATGAAACGGTCTGAAAAATAGGAGGAGCATGAACCGGTGTTCAAAAACATGAAGAGACTGAAAAGGTGTGAAAAATATGAGGAGCTTCAAAAGGTGTGAAAAATATAAAGATCTTCAAAAGTTGTCAAAAATGAGATGAGCATGAAACGGTCCGAAAAATAGGAGGAGCATGAAGCTGTGTTCAAAAATATGAAGAGAATGAAAATGTGTGAAAAATATGAAGAGCTTCTAAAGGTGTCGAAAACATGAGGAGCATGAAACGGTTCGAAAAATAGGAGTAATATGAAGCGGTGTTGAAAAACATGAAGAGCCTGAAAACGTGTCAAAAATATGAAGAGCTTCAAAGGTGTGAAAAATATGAAGCACTTCAAAAGGTGTCAAAAATAAGATGAGCATGAAACGGTTTGGAAAATAGGAGGAGCATGAAGTGGTGTTGAAAAACATGAAGAGACTGAAAAGGTGTGAAAAATATGTAGAGCGTCAAAAAGTGTCAAAAATATGAGGAGCATGAAACGGTCTGAAAAATAGGAGAATCATGCAGCGGTGTTGAAATCTATAAACAGCCTGAAAAAGTGTGAAAAATATGAAGAGCTTCAAAAGGTGTCAAAAAAATGAGTATCATGAAACGATCTGTAAAATAGGAGGAGCATGAAGCTGTGTTCAAAAACATGAAGAGCCTTAAAAGGTGTGAAAAATATGAAGAGCTTCAATAGGTATCAAAAATATGAGGAGCATGAAACGGTCGGAAAAATAGGAGGAACATGATGCGGTGTTCAAAAACATGAACATCCTGAAAACTTGTGAAAAATAAGAAGAGCTTCAAAAGGTGTGAAAAATATGAAGAGCTTCAAAATGTGTCAAAAATGAGATGAGCATGAAACGGTCTGAAACATGGGAGGAGCATGAAGTGGTGTTGATAAACATGAAAGGCCTGAAAAGGTGTGAAATATATGAGGAGCTTGAAAAGGTGTCAAAAATATGAGGAGCATGAAACGGTCTGAAATATATGAGGAGCATGAACCGTTGTTCAAAAACATGAAGAGACTGAAAAGGTGTGAAAAATATGAGGAGCTTCAAAAGGTGTGAAAAATATGAAGAGCTTCAAAAGGTGTCAAAAATGAGATGAGCATGATACGGTCTGAAAAATAGGAGGAGCATGAAGTGGTGTTGAAAAACATGAAGAGCCTGAAAAGGTGTGAAAAATATGAAGAGCTTCAAAAGGTGTCAAAATATGAGGAGCATGAAACGGTCTGAAAAATAGGAGGAGCATGAAGTGGTGTTGATAAACATGAAGAGCCTGAAAAGGTGTGAAATACATGAGGAGCTTGAAAAGGTGTCAAAATTATGAGGAGCATGAAACGGTCTGAAAAATAGGAGTTGCATGAAGTTTTGTTGAAAAACATGAAGAGCCTGAAAAGGTTTGAAAAATATGAAGAGCTTCAAAGGTGTCAAAATTATGAGGAGCATGAAACGGTCTGAAAAATAGGAGGAGCATGAAGCGGGGTTGATAAACCTGAAGAGCCTGAGAACGTGTGAAAAATATGAAGAGCTTCCAAAGGTGTGAAAAATATGAGGAGCTTCAAAAGGTGTCAAAAATATGAGGAGCATGAAACTGTCTGAAAAATAGGAGGAGCATGATGCGGTGTTGAAAAATATGAAGAGACAGAAAACGTGTGAAAAATATGAAGATCTTCAAAAGGTATGAAAAATATGAAGAGCTTCAAAAGGTGTCAAAAAAGAGATGAGCATGAAACGGTCTGGAAAATAGGAGGAGCATGAAGTGGTGTTGAAAAACATGAAGAGACTGAAAAGGTGTGAAAAATATGAAGAGCTTCAAAAAGTGTCAAAAATATGAGGAGCAAGAAACGGTCTGAAAAATAGGAGAATCATGCAGCGGTGTTGAAAACTATAAACAGCCTGAAAAAGTGTGAAAAATATGAAAAGCTTCAAAAGGTGTCAAAAATATGAGTATCATGAAACGATCTGAAAAATAGGAGGAGCATAAAGCGGTGTTCAAAAATATGAAGAGCCTGAAAAAGTGTGAAAAATATTAACAGCCTCAAAACGTGTCAAAAATATGAGGAGCATGAAACGGTCTGAAAAATACGAGCAGTATGAAACGGTGTTCAAAAACATGAAGAGCCTGAAAAGGTGTGACAAATATGAAGAGGTTCAAAAGGTGTGAAATTCATGAGGAGTATGAAACGGTCTGAAAAGTAGGAGGAGCATGAAGCGGTGTTCAAATACATGAAGAGCCTGAAAAGGTGTGAAAAATATGAAGAGCTTTAAAAGGTGTGAAAAATATGAGGAGCTTCAAAAGGTGTCAAAAATATAAGGAGCAAGAAACGGTCGGAAAAATTGGAGGGACATGAAGCGGTGTTCAAAATCATGAAGAGCCTGAAAAGCTGAGAAATATATGAAGAGCTTCAAAGGGTGTCAAAATTATGAGGAGCATGAAACGGTCTGAAAAATAGGAGAAGCATGAAACAGTGTTGAAAAATATGAAGAGCCTGAAAATGGGTGCAAAATATGAAGAGCTACAAAACCTGTCAAAAATATGAGCAACATGAAACGGTCTGAAAAATAGGAGGAGCATGAAGCGGTGTTCAAAAACATGAAGAGACTGAAAAGGTGTGAAAAATATGAGGAGCTTCAAAAGGTGTGAAAAATATGAAGATCTTCAAAAGGTGCCAAAAATGAGATGAGCATGAAACGGTCTGAAAAATAGGAGGAGCATGAAGCGGTGTTCAAAAATATGAAGAGAATGAAAATGTGTGAAAAATATGAAGAGCTTCTAAAGGTGTCGAAAACATGAGGAGCATGAAACGGTTCGAAAAATAGGAGAAATATGAAGCGGTGTTGAAAAACATGAAGAGCCTGAAAACGTGTCAAAAATATGAAGAGCTTCAAAGGTGTGAAAAATATGAAGCACTTCAAAAGGTGTCAAAAATAAGATGAGCATGAAACGGTTTGGAAAATAGGAGGAGCATGAAGTGGTGTTGAAAAACATGAAGAGACTGAAAAGGTGTGAAAAATATGTAGAGCGTCAAAAAGTGTCAAAAATATGAGGAGCATGAAACGGTCTGAAAAATAGGAGAATCATGCAGCGGTGTTGAAATCTATAAACAGCCTGAAAAAGTGTGAAAAATATGAAGAGCTTCAAAAGGTGTCAAATAAATGAGTATCATGAAACGATCTGTAAAATAGGAGGAGCATGAAGCTGTGTTCAAAAACATGAAGAGCCTGAAAAGGTGTGAAAAATATGAAGAGCTTCAATAGGTATCAAAAATATGAGGAGCATGAAACGGTCGGAAAAATAGGAGGAACATGATGCGGTGTTCAAAAACATGAAGAGCCTGAAAATTTGTGAAATATATGAAGAGCTTCAAACGGTGTCAAAATTATGAGGAGCATGAAACGGTCTGAAAAACAGGAGGAGCATGAAGCGGGGTTGAAAAACATGAAGAGCCAGAAAACGTGTGAAAAATATGAAGAGCTTCAAAATGTGTCAAAAATGAGATGAGCATGAAACGGTCTGAAACATGGGAGGAGCATGAAGTGGTGTTGAAAAACATGAAAGGCCTGAAAAGGTGTGAAATATATGAGGAGCTTGAAAAGCTGTCAAAAATATGAGGAGCATGAAACGGTCTGAAATATATGAGGAGCATGAACCGTTGTTCAAAAACATGAAGAGACTGAAAAGGTGTGAAAAATATGAGGAGCTTCAAAAGGTGTGAAAAATATGAAGAGCTTCAAAAGGTGTCAAAAATGAGATGAGCATGATACGGTCTGAAAAATAGGAGGAGCATGAAGTGGTGTTGAAAAACATGAAGAGCCTGAAAAGGTGTGAAAAATATGAAGAGCTTCAAAAGGTGTCAAAATATGAGGAGCATGAAACGGTCTGAAAAATAGGAGGAGCATGAAGTGGTGTTGATAAACATGAAGAGCCTGAAAAGGTGTGAAATACATGAGGAGCTTGAAAAGGTGTCAAAAATATGAGGAGCATGAAACGGTCTGAAAAATAGGAGTTGCATGAAGTTTTGTTGAAAAACATGAAGAGCCTGAAAAGGTTTGAAAAATATGAAGAGCTTCAAAGATGTCAAAAATATGAGTAGCATGAAACGTTCTGAAAAATAGGAGGAGTATGAAGCGGTGTTCAAAAACATGAAGAGCCTGAAAAGGTGTGAAAAATATGAAGACCTTCAAAAGGTGTGAAAAATGGGAGGAGCATGAAGCGGTGTTCAAAAACATGAAGAGCCTGAAAAGGAGTGAAAATTACGAAGAGCTTCAAAAGGTGTCAAATACATGAGGAGCATTAAACGGTCTGAAAAATAGGAGGAGCATGAAGCGGTGTTCAAAAACATGAAGAGCCTGAAAACGTGTGAAAAACATGAAGAGCTTCAAAAGATGTGAAAAATATGAAGAGCTTCAAAAGGTATCAAAAATGAGATGAGCATGAAACGTTCTGAAAAACAGGAGGAGCATGAAGTGGTGTTGAAAATTATGAAGAGCCTGAAAAGGTGTGAAAAATATGAAGAGCTTCAAAAGGTGTCAAAAATATGAGCAGCAAGAATCGGTCTGAACTATAGGAGGAGCATGAAACCGTGTTCAAAAACATGAAGAGCCTGAAAAGTTGTGAAAAATATGAAGAGCTTCAAAAGGTGTGAAATATATGAAGAACTTCAAAAGGTGTCAAAAATGAGATGAGCATTAAACGGTCTGAAAAATAGGAGGAGCATGAAGTGGTGTTGAAAAACATGAAGAGCCTGAAAAAGTGTGAAATATATGAAGAGTTTCAAAAGGTGTAAAAAATATGAGGAGGTTCAAAACGTGTCAAAAATATGAGGAACATGAAACGGTCTGAAAAGTAGGAACAGGTTGAAACGGTGTTCAAAAACCTGAAGAGCCTGAAAAGGTGTGAAAAATGTGAAGAGCTTCAAAAGATGTGAAATACATCAGGAGCAAGAAACGGTCTGAAAATAGGAGGAGCATGATGCGGTATTCAAAAACATGAGGAGCCTGAAAAGGTGTGAAAAATATGAAGAGCCTCAAAAGGTGACAAAAATATGAGGAGCATGAAACGATCTGAAAAATAGGAGGAGCATGAAGTGGTGTTCAAAAACCTGAGGAGCATGAAAAGGTGAGAAAAATATGAAGAGCCTCAAAAGGTGACAAAAATATGAGGAGCATGAAACAGTCTGAAAAGAGGAGGAGCAAAAGCTGTGTTCAAAAACATGAGAGCCTGAAAAGGTGTGAAAAATATGAAGAGCTTCAAGGTGTGAAATACATGAGGAGCATGAAACGGTCTGAAAAATAGGAGGAGCATGAAGCGGTGTTCAAAAACATGAAGAGCCTGAAAAGGTGTGAAAAATATATAGAGCTTCAAAAAGTGTGAAAACTGTGAAGAGCTTCAAAACGTGTCAAAAATATGAGGAGCATGAAACGATCTGAAAAATAGGAGGAGCATGAAGCAGTGTTGAAAAACATGAAGAGCCTGAAAAGGTGTGAAAAATATGAAGAGCTTCAAAAGGTGTGAAAAATATGAAGAGCTTCAAAAGGTGACAAAAATATGAGGAGCATGAAACGGTCTGAAAAGTAGGAGGAGCATGAAGCGGTGTTGAAAAACATGAAGAACCTGAAAAGGTGTCAAAAATATGAAGAGCTTCAACAGGTGTCAAAAATATGAGGAGCATGTAACGGTCTGAAAAATAGGAGGAGCATGAAGGGTGGTCAAAAAAATGAAGAGCCTGAAAAGGTGTGAAAAATATGAAGAGCTTCAAAAGGTGACAAAAATATGAGGAGCATGAAACGGTCTGAAAAGTAGGAGGAGCATGAAGCGGTGTTGAAAAACATGAAGAACCTGAAAAGGTGTGAAAAACATGAAGAGCTTCAAAAGGTGTCAAAAATATGAGGAGCATGAAACTGTCTGAAAAATAGGAGGAGCATGAAACGGTTTTTACAAAGATGAAGAGCATGAAAAGATGTGAAAAATATGTAGAGCTTCAAAAGGTGTCAAAAATATGAGAAGCATGAAACGGTCTGAAAAATAGGAGGAACATGAAGTGTTGTTGAAAAACATGAAGAGCCTGAAAAAGTGTGATATATATGAAGAGCTTCAAAAGGTCTGAAAAATATGAGGAGCAGGAAACGGTCTGAAAAATATGAGGAGCAAGAAACGGTGTTGAAAAACATGAAGAGCCTGAAATGGTGTGAAAATACGAAGAGCTTCAAAATGTGTCAAAAATATGAGGAGCCTGAAAAGGTCTGAAAAATAATAGGAGCAGGAAACGGTGATGAAAAACAGGAAGAGCCTGAAAAGTTGTGAAAAATATGAAGAGCTTCAAATTGTGTCATAAATATGAGGAGCATGGAACGGTCTGAAAAATACGAGGAGCATGAAGTCGTGTTGAAAAACATGAAGAGCCTGAAAAGGTGTGAAAAAAAATGAAGAGCTTCTAAAGGAGTCAAAAATATGTGCAGGATAAAACTTTCTGTAAAATAGGATGATCATGAAACGGTTTTGAAAATGATGAAGAGCATGAAAAAGTGTGAAATATATGACGAGCTTCAAAAGGTGTGGAAAATATGAGGAGCAGGAAACGTTATGAAAAATAGGAGAAGCATGAAGGGGTGTTCAAAAACATGAAGAGCCTGAAAAGGTGTGAAAAATATGAAGAGCTTCAAAAGGTGTGAAATATATGAGGATCAGGAAGCGGTCTGAAATATAGCAGGAGCATGAAGGGTGGTCCAAAAAATGAAGAGCCTGAAAAGGTGTGAAAAATATGAAGAGCTTCAAAAGGTGACAAAAATATGAGGAGCATGAAACGGTCTGAAAAGTAGGAGGAGCATGAAGCGGTGTTGAAAAACATGAAGAACCTGAAAAGGTGTGAAAAACATGAAGAGCTTCAAAAGGTGTCAAAAATATGAGGAGCATGAAACGGTCTGAAAAACAGCAGAAGCATGAAGCCGTGTTCAAAAAAATGAAGAGCCTGAAAAGTTGTGAAAAATAGGAAGACCTTCAAAAGGAGTGAAAAATATGAGGTGCATTAAACGGTCTGATAAATAGGAGGAGCATGAAGCAGTGTTGAAAAACATGAAGAGCCTGAAAAGGTGTGAAAAATATGAAGCGCTTCAAAAGGTGTCAAATATATGAGAAGGCTGAAACAGTCTGAAAAATAGAAGGAGCATGAAGCGGTGTTCAAAAACATTAAGATGGTGAAAAGGTGTGAAAAATATGAAGACCTTCAAAAGGTGTCAAAAATATGAGGATCTTGAAACTGTCTGAACAACAGGAGGATTATGAAACGGTGTTACAAAACATGAAGGGCCTGAATAGGTGTGAAAAATATGAAGAGCTTCAAAAGGTGTGAAAAATATGAAGAGCTTCAAAAGGTGTGAAATACATGAGGAGGATTAAACGGTCTGAAAAATAGGAGGAGCATGAAGCGGTGTTGAAAAACATGAAGAGCCTGAAAAGATGTGAAAAATATGAAAAGCTTCAAAAGGTGTGAAAAATATGAAGAACTTCAAAAGGTGTCAAAAATTAGATGAGCATGAAACGGTCTGAAAAATAGGAGGAACATGAAGCGGTGTTCAAAAACATGAAGAGACTGAAAAGGTGTGAAAAATATGAAGAGCTTCAAAACGTGTCAAAAATATGAGGAGCATGAAACGTTCTGAAAAAAAGGAGGAGCATGAAGCGGTGTGCAAAAACAAGAACAGCCTGAAAAGGTGTGAAAAATATGAGGAGCTTCAAAAGGTGTGAAATACATGTGGAGCATTAAACGGTCTGAAAAATAGGAGGAGCAAGAAGCGGTGTTCAAAAAAAAGAAGAGCATGAAAAGGTGTGAAAAATATGAAGAGCTTCAAAAGGTGTCCAAAATATGAGGAGCATGAAACGGTCTGAACAATAGGAGGAGCATGAAGAAATGTTGAAAAACATGAAGAGCCTGAAAATGTGTGAAAAATATGAGGAGCATGAAACGGCCTGAAAAATTGGAGGAGCATGTATCCGTGTTGAAAACTTGAAGAGCCTGAAAAGGTATGAAAAATATGAAGAGCTTCAAAAGGTGTCAAAAATATGAGGAGCATGAAACGGTGTTGAAAAAAATGAAGATCATGAAAAGGTTTGAAAAATATGAAGAGCTTCAAAAGGTATCAAAAATATTTGGAGCATGAAACGGTCTGAAAAATAGGAGGAGCAGGAAACAGTGTTAAAAAACATGAAGAGCCTGAAAATGTGTGAAAAATATGAGGAGCATGAAACGGCCTGAAAAATAGGATGAGCATGAAGTGGTGTTCAAAAACATGAAGAGCCTGAAAAGATGTGAAAAATATGAAGAGCTTCAAAACGTGTCAAAAATATGAGGAGCATGAAACGGTCTGAAAAATAGCAGAAGCATGAAGCCGTGTTCAAAAAAATGAAGAGCCTGAAAAGTTGTGAAAAAAAATGAAGAGCTTCTAAAGGAGTCAAAAATATGTGCAGGATGAAACTTTCTGTAAAATAGGATGATCATGAAACGGTTTTGAAAATGATGAAGAGCATGAAAAAGTGTGAAATATATGACGAGCTTCAAAAGGTGTGGAAAATATGAGGAGCAGGAAACGTTATGAAAAATAGGAGAAGCATGAAGGGGTGTTCAAAAACATGAAGAGCCTGAAAAGGTGTGAAAAATATGAAGAGCTTCAAAAGGTGTGAAATATATGAGGATCAGGAAGCGGTCTGAAATATAGCAGGAGCATGAAGGGTGGTCCAAAAAATGAAGAGCCTGAAAAGGTGTGAAAAATATGAAGAGCTTCAAAAGGTGTCAAAAATATGAGAAGCATGAAACAGTCTGAAAAATAGAAGGAGCATGAAGCGGTGTTCAAAAACATGAAGAGCCTGAAAAGGTGTGAAAAATATGAAGACCTTCAAAAGGCGTCAAAAATATGAGGATCTTGAAACTGTCTGAACAATAGGAGGATTATGAAACGGTGTTACAAAACATGAAGAGGCTGAAAAGGTGTGAAAAATATGAAGAGCTTCAAAAGGTGTGAAAAATATGAAGAGCTTCAAAAAGTGTGAAATACATGAGGAGGATTAAACGGTTTGAAAAATAGGAGGAGCATGAAGCAGTGTTGAAAAAAATGAAGAGCGTGAAAAGGTGTGAAAAATATGAAGAGCTTCAAAAGGTGTGAAAAATATGAAGAGCTTCAAAAGGTGTCAAAAATTAGATGAGCATGAAACGGTCTGAAAAATAGGAGGAACACGAAGCGGTGTTCAAAAACATAAAGAGACTGAAAAGGTGTCAAAAATATGAAGAGCTTCAAAACGTGTCAAAAATATGAGGAGCATGAAACGTTCTGAAAAATAGGAGGAGCATGAAGCGGTGTTGAAAAACATGAAGAGCCTGAAAACGTGTGAAAAATATGAAGAACTTCAAAAGGTGTCAAAATTATGAGGAGTATGAAACGGTCTGAAAATAGGAGGAGCATGAAGCCATGTTCAAAAACATGAAGAGCTTGAAAAGGTGTGAAATATATGAAGAGCTTTAAATGGTGTCAAAATATGAGGAGAATGAAACGGTCTGCAAAATAGGAGGAGCATGAAGTGGTGTTTCAAAAAATGAAGAGCCTGAAAAGGTGTGAAAAATATGAAAACCCTCAAAACGTGTCAAAAATATGACGAGTATGAAACGATCTGAAAAATAGTAGGAGCATGAAGCTGTGTTGAAAAATATGAAGATTGTGAAAACGGTTGAAAATATGAAGAGCTTCAAAAATATGAAAAATATGAAGAGCTTCAAAAGGTGTGAAAAATATGAAGAGCTTCAAAAGGTGACAAAAATATGAGGAGCATGAAACGGTCTGAAAAGTAGGAGGAGCATGAAGCGGTGTTGAAAAACATGAAGAACCTGAAAAGGTGTGAAAAATATGAAGAGCTTCAAAAGGTGTGAAATACATGAGGAGCATGAAATGGGCTGAAAAATAGGAGAAGCATGAAGTCGTGTGGAAAAATATGAAGAGCCTGAAAAGGTGTGAAAAATATGAAGAGCTTCAAAAGGTGTGAAATACATGAGGAGCATGAAACTCTCTGAAAAATAGAAGGAGCATGAAGTGGTGTTCAAAAACAAGAAGAGCCTGAAAAAGTGTGAAAAATATGAAAAGCTTCAAAAGGTGTCAAAAATATGAGGAGCATGAAACTGTCTCAAAAATAGGAGGAGCATGAAGCAGTGTTCAAAAACAAGAAGAGCCTGAAAAGGTGTGAAAAATATGAAGAGCTTCAAAAGGTGTCAAAAATATGAGGAGCATGAAACGGTCTGAAAAACAGCAGAAGCATGAAGCCGTGTTCAAAAAAATGAAGAGCCTGAAAAGTTGTGAAAAATAGGAAGACCTTCAAAAGGAGTGAAAAATATGAGGTGCATTAAACGGTCTGATAAATAGGAGGAGCATGAAGCAGTGTTGAAAAACATGAAGAGCCTGAAAAGGTGTGAAAAATATGAAGCGCTTCAAAAGGTGTCAAATATATGAGAAGGCTGAAACAGTCTGAAAAATAGAAGGAGCATGAAGCGGTGTTCAAAAACATTAAGATGGTGAAAAGGTGTGAAAAATATGAAGACCTTCAAAAGGTGTCAAAAATATGAGGATCTTGAAACTGTCTGAACAACAGGAGGATTATGAAACGGTGTTACAAAACATGAAGGGCCTGAATAGGTGTGAAAAATATGAAGAGCTTCAAAAGGTGTGAAAAATATGAAGAGCTTCAAAAGGTGTGAAATACATGAGGAGGATTAAACGGTCTGAAAAATAGGAGGAGCATGAAGCGGTGTTGAAAAACATGAAGAGCCTGAAAAGATGTGAAAAATATGAAAAGCTTCAAAAGGTGTGAAAAATATGAAGAACTTCAAAAGGTGTCAAAAATTAGATGAGCATGAAACGGTCTGAAAAATAGGAGGAACATGAAGCGGTGTTCAAAAACATGAAGAGACTGAAAAGGTGTGAAAAATATGAAGAGCTTCAAAACGTGTCAAAAATATGAGGAGCATGAAACGTTCTGAAAAAAAGGAGGAGCATGAAGCGGTGTGCAAAAACAAGAACAGCCTGAAAAGGTGTGAAAAATATGAGGAGCTTCAAAAGGTGTGAAATACATGTGGAGCATTAAACGGTCTGAAAAATAGGAGGAGCAAGAAGCGGTGTTCAAAAAAAAGAAGAGCATGAAAAGGTGTGAAAAATATGAAGAGCTTCAAAAGGTGTCCAAAATATGAGGAGCATGAAACGGTCTGAACAATAGGAGGAGCATGAAGAAATGTTGAAAAACATGAAGAGCCTGAAAATGTGTGAAAAATATGAGGAGCATGAAACGGCCTGAAAAATTGGAGGAGCATGTATCCGTGTTGAAAACTTGAAGAGCCTGAAAAGGTATGAAAAATATGAAGAACTACAAAAGGTGTCAAAAATATGAGGAGCATGAAACGGTGTTGAAAAAAATGAAGATCATGAAAAGGTTTGAAAAATATGAAGAGCTTCAAAAGGTATCAAAAATATTTGGAGCATGAAACGGTCTGAAAAATAGGAGGAGCAGGAAACAGTGTTAAAAAACATGAAGAGCCTGAAAATGTGTGAAAAATATGAGGAGCATGAAACGGCCTGAAAAATAGGATGAGCATGAAGTGGTGTTCAAAAACATGAAGAGCCTGAAAAGATGTGAAAAATATGAAGAGCTTCAAAACGTGTCAAAAATATGAGGAGCATGAAACGGTCTGAAAAATAGCAGAAGCATGAAGCCGTGTTCAAAAAAATGAAGAGCCTGAAAAGTTGTGAAAAAAAATGAAGAGCTTCTAAAGGAGTCAAAAATATGTGCAGGATGAAACTTTCTGTAAAATAGGATGATCATGAAACGGTTTTGAAAATGATGAAGAGAATGAAAAAGTGTGAAATATATGACGAGCTTCAAAAGGTGTGGAAAATATGAGGAGCAGGAAACCTTATGAAAAATAGGAGAAGCATGAAGGGGTGTTCAAAAACATGAAGAGCCTGAAAAGGTGTGAAAAATATGAAGAGCTTCAAAAGGTGTGAAATATATGAGGATCAGGAAGCGGTCTGAAATATAGCAGGAGCATGAAGGGTGGTCCAAAAAATGAAGAGCCTGAAAAGGTGTGAAAAATATGAAGAGCTTCAAAAGGTGTCAAAAATATGAGAAGCATGAAACAGTCTGAAAAATAGAAGGAGCATGAAGCGGTGTTCAAAAACATGAAGAGCCTGAAAAGGTGTGAAAAATATGAAGACCTTCAAAAGGCGTCAAAAATATGAGGATCTTGAAACTGTCTGAACAATAGGAGGATTATGAAACGGTGTTACAAAACATGAAGAGGCTGAAAAGGTGTGAAAAATATGAAGAGCTTCAAAAGGTGTGAAAAATATGAAGAGCTTCAAAAAGTGTGAAATACATGAGGAGGATTAAACGGTTTGAAAAATAGGAGGAGCATGAAGCAGTGTTGAAAAAAATGAAGAGCGTGAAAAGGTGTGAAAAATATGAAGAGCTTCAAAAGGTGTGAAAAATATGAAGAGCTTCAAAAGGTGTCAAAAATTAGATGAGCATGAAACGGTCTGAAAAATAGGAGGAACACGAAGCGGTGTTCAAAAACATAAAGAGACTGAAAAGGTGTCAAAAATATGAAGAGCTTCAAAACGTGTCAAAAATATGAGGAGCATGAAACGTTCTGAAAAATAGGAGGAGCATGAAGCGGTGTTGAAAAACATGAAGAGCCTGAAAACGTGTGAAAAATATGAAGAACTTCAAAAGGTGTCAAAATTATGAGGAGTATGAAACGGTCTGAAAATAGGAGGAGCATGAAGCCATGTTCAAAAACATGAAGAGCTTGAAAAGGTGTGAAATATATGAAGAGCTTTAAATGGTGTCAAAATATGAGGAGAATGAAACGGTCTGCAAAATAGGAGGAGCATGAAGTGGTGTTTCAAAAAATGAAGAGCCTGAAAAGGTGTGAAAAATATGAAAACCCTCAAAACGTGTCAAAAATATGACGAGTATGAAACGATCTGAAAAATAGTAGGAGCATGAAGCTGTGTTGAAAAATATGAAGATTGTGAAAACGGTTGAAAATATGAAGAGCTTCAAAAATATGAAAAATATGAAGAGCTTCAAAAGGTGTGAAAAATATGAAGAGCTTCAAAAGGTGACAAAAATATGAGGAGCATGAAACGGTCTGAAAAGTAGGAGGAGCATGAAGCGGTGTTGAAAAACATGAAGAACCTGAAAAGGTGTGAAAAATATGAAGAGCTTCAAAAGGTGTGAAATACATGAGGAGCATGAAATGGGCTGAAAAATAGGAGAAGCATGAAGTCGTGTGGAAAAACATGAAGAGCCTGAAAAGGTGTGAAAAATATGAAGAGCTTCAAAAGGTGTGAAATACATGAGGAGCATGAAACTCTCTGAAAAATAGAAGGAGCATGAAGTGGTGTTCAAAAACAAGAAGAGCCTGAAAAAGTGTGAAAAATATGAAAAGCTTCAAAAGGTGTCAAAAATATGAGGAGCATGAAACTGTCTCAAAAATAGGAGGAGCATGAAGCAGTGTTCAAAAACAAGAAGAGCCTGAAAAGGTGTGAAAAATATGAAGAGCTTCAAAAGGTGTCAAAAATATGAGGAGCATGAAACAGTCTGAAACATAGGAGGATCATGAAGCGGTGTTGAAAAACATGAAGATCCTGAAAAAGTGTGAAAAATATGAAGAGCTTCAAAAGGTGTGAAAAATATGAAGAGCTTCAAAATGTGTCAAAAATGAGATGAGCATGAAACGATCTGAAAAATAGGAGGAGCTTGAAGCGGTGTTGAAAAACATGAAGCGCCTGAAAAGGTGTGAGAAATTTGAAGAGCTTCAAATGGTGTCAAAAATATGAGGAGCATGAAACGGTCTGGAAAATCCGAATAGCATGAAACGGTGATCAAAAACATGAAGAGCCTGAAAAGGTGTGAAAAATATGAAGAGCTTCAAAAGGTGTGAAATACATGAGGAACATGAAACTATCTGAAAAATAGGAGGAGCATGAAGTGGTGTTCTAAATCATGAAGAGCCTGAAAAGGTGTGAAAAATAAGAAGAGCTTCAAAAGGTGTGAAAAATATGAGGAGCATGATACGGTCTGAAAAGTAGGAGGAGCATGAAGCGGTGTTCAAAAACATGAAGAGCCTGAAAAGGTGTGAAATATATGAAGAGTTTCAAAAGATGTGAAATATATGAAAATCTTCAAAAGGTGTCTAAAATGAGATGAGCATGAAACGGTCTGAAAAATACTAGGAGCATGAACCGGTGTTCAAAAACATGAAGAGCCTGAAAAGGTGTGAGAAATATGAAGAGCTTCAAAAGGTGTCAATAATATGAGGAGCATGAAACGGTCTGAAAAATAGGAGGAGGATGAAGTGGTGTTCAAAAACATGAAGAACCTGAAAAGGTGTGAAAAATATGAAGAGCTTCAAAAGGTGTGAAAAATATGAGGAGCATGAAGCGGTGTTGAAAAACATGAAGAGCCTGAAAATGCGTGAAAAATATGAAGAGCTTCAAAAGGTGTGAAAAATATGAGGAGCATGAAGCGGTATTGAAAAACATGAAGAGCCTGAAAATGCGTGAAAAATATGAAGAGCTTCAAAAGATGTGAAAAATATGAGGAGCATGAAGCGGTGTTGAAAAACATGAAGAACCTGAAAAGGTGTGAAAAATATGAAGAGCATGAAAAGGTGTAAAAAATATGAGGAGCAAGAAACAGTCAGAAAAGAAGGAGGAGCTTTAAATGGTGTTCAAAAACATGAAGACTTGGAAAAGTGTGAAAAATATGAAGATCTTCTGAAGGTGTCAAAAATATGAGGAGCATGAAACGGTCTGAAAAATAGGAGGAGCATGAAGTGTTGTTGAAAAACATGAAGAGCCTGAAAAGGTGTGAAAAATATGAAGAGCTTCATAAGGTGTCAAAAATATGAGGAGCATGAATCGGTCTGAAAAATAGGAGGAGCATTAAGCGGTGTTGAAAAACATGAAGAACCTGAAAAGCTGTGAAAAATATGAAAAGCTTCAAAAGGTGTGAAAAATATGAAGAGCAGGAAACGGTCTTAAAAATAAGAGGAGCATGAAGCGGTGTTGAGAAACATGAAGAGGCTGAAAAGGTGTGAAATATATAAAGAGCTTCAAAAGGTGTCAAAAATATGAGGAGCATGAAACGGTCTCAAAAAAAGTACGAGCATGAAGCTGTGCTGAAAAACATGAAGAGAATGAAAGGTGTTAAAAATATCAAGAGCTTCAAAAGTTGTCAAAAATAAGAGAAGCATGAAACGGTCTGAAAAATAGGAGGAGCATGAAACACTGTTGAAAAACATGAAGAGCCTGAAAAGATGTGAAAAATATGAAGAGCTTCAAAAGGTGTGAAATACATGAGGAGCATAAAACCGTCAGAAAAATAGGAGGAGCATGAAGCGGTGTTGAAAAACATGAAGAGCTTGAAAAGGTGTGACAAATATAAAGAGCTTCAAAAGGTGTCAAAAATATGAGGAGGATGAAACGGTCTGTAAAAGAGGAGGAGCATGAAGCTCTGTGGAAAAACATGAAGAGAATGAAAGGTGTTAAAAATATGAAGAGCTTCAAAAGTTGTCAAAAATATGAGGAGAATGAAACGTTTTGAAAAATAGGAGGAGCATGAAGCGTTGTTTAAAAACGTGAAGAACCTGAAAAGGTGTGAAAAATATGAAGAGCTTCTAAAGGTGTCAAAAATATGGGGAGCATGAAACGGTCTTAAAAATACGAGGAACATGAAGTGGTGTTGAAAAACGTGAAGAGCCTGAAAAGGTGTGAAATATATGAAGAGCTTCAAAAGGTGTGAAAAATATGAGGTCCAAGAAACGGTCTGAAAAATAGGAGGAGCATGAAGCAGTGTTGAAAAACATGGAGAGCCTGAAAAGGTGTGAAAAATATGAAGAGCTTCAAAAGGTGTCAAAAATAGGAGTAGCATGAAACGGTCTGAAAAATAGGAGGATTATGAAACGGTGTTCAAAAACATGAAGAGCCTGAAAAGGTGTGAAAAATATGAAAAGCCTCAAAACCTGTCAAAAATATGAGGAGCAAGAAACGGTTTGAAAAATAGCAGGAGCATGAAGTGATGATGAAAAACATGAAGAGTCTGAAAACGTGTGAAAATATGAAGAGCTTCAAAAATATGAAAAATATGAAGAGCTTCAAAAGGTGTGAAAAATATGAAGAGCTTCAAAAGGTGTCAAAATGAGATGAGCATGAAACGGTCTGAAAAATAGGAGGAGCATGAAGTGGTTTTGAAAAAATTAAAAAGCCTGAAAAGGTGTGAAATATATGAAGAGCTTCAAAAGGTGTGAAAATATGAGGAGAATGAAACGGTCTGCAAAATAAGAGGAGCATGAAATGGTGTGCAAAACATGAAGAGCATGAAAAGGTGTGAAAAATATGAAGAGCTTGAAAAGGTGTGAAATACATGAGGAAAATGAAACGGTCTGAAAAATAGGAGGAGCATGAAGCGGTGTTCAAAAACATGAAGAGCCTGAAAAGGTGTGAAAAATATGAAGAGCTTAAAACGGTGTGAAAAATATGAGGAGCATGAAACGGTCTGAAATATAGGAGGAGCATGAAGCGGTGTTCAAAAATATGAAGGGCCTGAAAAGGTGTGAAAAATATGAAGAGTTTCAAAAGGTGTGAAATACATGAGGAGGATGAAACGGGCTGAAAAATAGGAGAAGCATGAAGTGTTGTGGAAAAATATGAAGAGCCTGAAAAGGTGTGAAAAATATGAAGAGCCTCAAAAGGTGTGAAATATATGAGGAGCATGATATGGTTGGAAAATAGGAGGAGCATGAAGCGGTGTTGAGAAACATGAAGAGCCTGAAAAGGTGTGAAAAATATGAAAAGATTCAAAAATTTGAAAAATATGAAGAGCTTCATAAGGTGTGAAAAATATGAAAAGCTTCAAAAGGTGTCAAAATGAGATGAGCATGAAACGGTCTGAAAAATAGGAGGAGCATGAAGCGGTGTTGAAAAACATGAAGAGCCTGAAAAGGTGTGAAAAATATGAAAAGCTTGAAAATGTGTGAAATATATGAAGAGCTTAAAAAGGTGTCAAAAATGAGATGAGCATGAAACGGTCTGAAAAATATGAGGAGCATGAAACGGTGTGAAAAATATGAAGAGGTTCAAAAGGTGTCAAAAATATGAGGAGCATGACATGGTCAGAAATATAGGAGGAGGATGAAGCGGATTTAAAAACTTGAAGATCCTGAAAAGGTGTGACAATTATGAAGCGCTTCAAAAGGTGTCAAAATTATGGGGAGCATTAAACGGTCTGACAAATAGGAGTAGCATGAAGCGGTGTTCAAAAACATGAAGATCCTGAAAAGGTGTGAAAAATATAGAGCTTCAAAAGGTGTCAAAGATATGAGGAGCATGAAACGGTCTGAAAAATAGGAGGAGCATTAAATGGTATTCCAAAACATGAACAGCCTGAAAAGTTGTGAACAATATGAAGAGCTTCAAAAGGTGTCAAAAATATGAGGAGCATGAAAAGGTCTGAAAAATAGGAGGAGCATGAAACGGTGTTCCAAAACATGAATAGTCTGAAAAGGTGTGAAAAATATGAAGAGCATCAAAAGGTGTGAAAAATATGAGGAGCATGAAACGGTCTGAAAAATAGGAGGAGCATGAAGCGGTGTTCAAAAACATGAAGAGCCTGAGAACGTGTGAAAAATATGAAGAGCTTCAAAAGGTGTGAAATACATGAGGAGCATGAAACTGTCTGAAAAACAGGAGGAGGATGAAGTGGTGTTCAAAAACATGAAGAGCCTGAAAAGGTGTGAAAATATGAAGAGCTTCAAAAGGTGTGAAATGCATGAGAGAAATGAAACTATCTGAAAAATAGGAGGAGCATGAAGCCGTGTTGAAAAACATGAAGAGCCTGAAAAGGTTTGAAAAATATGAAGAGCTTCTAAAGGTGTCAAATATATAAGGACAATGAAACGGTCTGGAAAATAGGAGGAGCATGAAGTGCTGTTGAATATGATGAAGAGCCTGAAAAGGTGTGAAATATATGAGGAGCTTGAAAATGTGTCAAAAATATGAGGAGCATGAAACGATCTGAAAAATAGGAGTTGCATGAAGTGGTGTTAAAAAACATGAAGAGCCTGAAAAGGTGTGAAAAATATGAAGAGCTTCAAAAGGTGTCAAAAATGACATGAGCTTGAAACGGTCTGAAAAATTGGAGGAGCATTAAGCGATGTTGAAAAACATGAAGAGCCTGAAAAAGTGTGAAAAATATGAAGAGCTTCAAAAGGTGTTAAATATATGAGGAGCAAGAAATGGTCTCAAAAATAGGAGGAGCATGAAGCGGTGTTCAAAACCATGAAGAGCCTGAAAAGGTGTGAAAAATATGAAGAGGTTCAAAAATGTGAAAAATATGAAGAGCTTCAAAGGTGTCAAATATATGAAGAGCTTCAAATGGTGTCCAAATTATGAGGAGCATGAAACGGTCTGAAAAATAGGAGGAGCATGAAGCGGTGTTCAAAACCATGAAGAGCCTGAAAAGGTGTGAAAAATATGAAGAGGTTCAAAAATGTGAAAAATATGAAGAGCTTCAAAGGTGTCAAATATATGAAGAGCTTCAAATGGTGTCCAAATTATGAGGAGCATGAAACGGTCTGAAAAATAGGAGGAGCATGAAGCGGTGTTCAAAACCATGAAGAGCCTGAAAAGGTGTGAAAAATATGAAGAGGTTCAAAAATGTGAAAAACATGAAGAGCTTCAAAAGGTGTGAAAAATATGAGGAGCTTCAAAAGGTGTCAAAAATATGAGGATCATGAAACGGTCTGAAAAATAGGAGGAGCATGATGCAGTGTTAAAAAATATGAAGAGCCCGAAAACGTATGAAAAATATGAAGATCTTCAAAAGGTATGAAAAATATGAAGAGCTTAAAAAGTTGTCAAAAAAGAGATGAGCATGAATCGGTCTGAAAAATAGGAGGAGCATGAAATTGTGTTCAAAAAATGAAGAACCTGAAAAGGTGTGTAGAATATGAAGATTTCAGAAGGTGTCAAAATATGAGGAGCATGAAAAGGTCTGAAAAATAGGAGGAGCATGAAGTGATGTTGAAAAACATGAAGAGCCTGAAAATGTGTGAAAAATACGAAGAGCTTCAAAATGTGTCAAAAATATGAGGAGCATGAAACGGTCTGAAATATATGAGGAGCATGAACCGGTGTTCAAAAACATGAAGGCCTGAAATGGTGTGAAATATATGAAGAGCTTCAAAAGGTGTCAAAAATGAGATGAGCATGAAAAGGTCTGATAAATAGGAGGAGTATGAAGTTGTGTTTAAAAACATGAAGAGCCTGAAAAGGTGTGAAATATATGAGGAGATTGAAAAGGTGTCAAAAATATGAGGAGCATGAAACGATCTGAAAAATAGGAGGTGCATGAAGTGGTGTTGAAAAACATGAAAAGGTGTGAAAAATATGAAGAGCTTCAAAAGGTGTCAAAAATATGAGGAGCATGAAACGGTCTGAAAAATAGGAGAATCATGCAGTGGTGTTGAAAAACATGAACAGCCTGTAAAGGTGTGTAAAATATGAAGAGCTTGATAAGGTGTCATAAATATGAGGAGCATGAAACGGTCGGAAAATAGGAGGAGCATGAAGCGGTGTTCAAAAACATGAAGAGCCTGAAAAGGTGTGTAAAATATGAAGAGCTTCAAAAGATGTGAAAAATATGAGGAGCATGAAACGGTCTGAAAAATAGGAGGAGCATGAAGCGGTGTTGAAAAACATGAAGAGCCTGAAAACGTGTCAAAAATATGAAGAGCTTCAAAGGTGTGAAAAATATGAAGCACTTCAAAAGGTGTCAAAAATTAGAAGAGCATGAAACGGTCTGGAAAAAAGGAGGAGCATGAAGTGGTGTTGAAAAACATGAAGAGACTGAAAAGGTGTGAAAAATATGAAGAGCTTCAAAAAGTGTCAAAAATATGAGGAGCAAGAAACGGTCTGAAAAATAGGAGAATCATGCAGCGGTGTTGAAAACTATAAACAGCCTGAAAAAGTGTGAAAAATATGAAGAGCTTCAAAAGGTGTCAAAAATATGAGTATCATGAAACGATCTGAAAAATAGGAGGAGCATAAAGCGGAGTTCAAAAATATGAAGAGACTGAAAAGGTGTGAAAAATATTAACAGCCTCAAAACCTGTCAAAAATATGAGGAGCATGAAACGGTCTGAAAAATACGAGCAGTATGAAACGGTGTTCAAAAACATGAAGAGCCTGAAAAGGTGTGACAAATATGAAGAGGTTCAAAAGGTGTGAAATTCATGAGGAGTATGAAACGGTCTGAAAAGTAGGAGGAGCATGAAGCGGTGTTCAAAAACATGAAGAGCCTGAAAAGGTGTGAAAAATATGAAGAGCTTTAAAAGGTGTCAAAAATATAAGGTGCAAGAAACGGTCAGAAAAATTGGAGGGACATGAAGCGGTGTTCAAAATCATGAAGAGCCTGAAAAGCTGAGAAATATATGAAGAGCTTCAAAGGGTGTCAAAATTATGAGGAGCATGAAACGGTCTGAAAAATACGAGAAGCAAGAAACAGTGTTGAAAAATATGAAGAGCCTGAAAATGTGTGCAAAATATGAAGAGCTACAAAACCTGTCAAAAATATGAGCAACATGAAACGGTCTGAAAAATAGGAGGAGCATGAACCGGTGTTCAAAAACATGAAGAGACTGAAAAGGTGTGAAAAATATGAGGAGCTTCAAAAGGTGTGAAAAATATAAAGATCTTCAAAAGTTGTCAAAAATGAGATGAGCATGAAACGGTCCGAAAAATAGGAGGAGCATGAAGCTGTGTTCAAAAATATGAAGAGAATGAAAATGTGTGAAAAATATGAAGAGCTTCTAAAGGTGTCGAAAACATGAGGAGCATGAAACGGTTCGAAAAATAGGAGTAATATGAAGCGGTGTTGAAAAACATGAAGAGCCTGAAAACGTGTCAAAAATATGAAGAGCTTCAAAGGTGTGAAAAATATGAAGCACTTCAAAAGGTGTCAAAAATAAGATGAGCATGAAACGGTTTGGAAAATAGGAGGAGCATGAAGTGGTGTTGAAAAACATGAAGAGACTGAAAAGGTGTGAAAAATATGTAGAGCGTCAAAAAGTGTCAAAAATATGAGGAGCATGAAACGGTCTGAAAAATAGGAGAATCATGCAGCGGTGTTGAAATCTATAAACAGCCTGAAAAAGTGTGAAAAATATGAAGAGCTTCAAAAGGTGTCAAAAAAATGAGTATCATGAAACGATCTGTAAAATAGGAGGAGCATGAAGCTGTGTTCAAAAACATGAAGAGCCTTAAAAGGTGTGAAAAATATGAAGAGCTTCAATAGGTATCAAAAATATGAGGAGCATGAAACGGTCGGAAAAATAGGAGGAACATGATGCGGTGTTCAAAAACATGAACATCCTGAAAACTTGTGAAAAATAAGAAGAGCTTCAAAAGGTGTGAAAAATATGAAGAGCTTCAAAATGTGTCAAAAATGAGATGAGCATGAAACGGTCTGAAACATGGGAGGAGCATGAAGTGGTGTTGATAAACATGAAAGGCCTGAAAAGGTGTGAAATATATGAGGAGCTTGAAAAGGTGTCAAAAATATGAGGAGCATGAAACGGTCTGAAATATATGAGGAGCATGAACCGTTGTTCAAAAACATGAAGAGACTGAAAAGGTGTGAAAAATATGAGGAGCTTCAAAAGGTGTGAAAAATATGAAGAGCTTCAAAAGGTGTCAAAAATGAGATGAGCATGATACGGTCTGAAAAATAGGAGGAGCATGAAGTGGTGTTGAAAAACATGAAGAGCCTGAAAAGGTGTGAAAAATATGAAGAGCTTCAAAAGGTGTCAAAATATGAGGAGCATGAAACGGTCTGAAAAATAGGAGGAGCATGAAGTGGTGTTGATAAACATGAAGAGCCTGAAAAGGTGTGAAATACATGAGGAGCTTGAAAAGGTGTCAAAATTATGAGGAGCATGAAACGGTCTGAAAAATAGGAGTTGCATGAAGTTTTGTTGAAAAACATGAAGAGCCTGAAAAGGTTTGAAAAATATGAAGAGCTTCAAAGGTGTCAAAATTATGAGGAGCATGAAACGGTCTGAAAAATAGGAGGAGCATGAAGCGGGGTTGATAAACTTGAAGAGCCTGAGAACGTGTGAAAAATATGAAGAGCTTCCAAAGGTGTGAAAAATATGAGGAGCTTCAAAAGGTGTCAAAAATATGAGGAGCATGAAACTGTCTGAAAAATAGGAGGAGCATGATGCGGTGTTGAAAAATATGAAGAGACAGAAAACGTGTGAAAAATATGAAGATCTTCAAAAGGTATGAAAAATATGAAGAGCTTCAAAAGGTGTCAAAAAAGAGATGAGCATGAAACGGTCTGGAAAATAGGAGGAGCATGAAGTGGTGTTGAAAAACATGAAGAGACTGAAAAGGTGTGAAAAATATGAAGAGCTTCAAAAAGTGTCAAAAATATGAGGAGCAAGAAACGGTCTGAAAAATAGGAGAATCATGCAGCGGTGTTGAAAACTATAAACAGCCTGAAAAAGTGTGAAAAATATGAAAAGCTTCAAAAGGTGTCAAAAATATGAGTATCATGAAACGATCTGAAAAATAGGAGGAGCATAAAGCGGTGTTCAAAAATATGAAGAGCCTGAAAAGGTGTGAAAAATATTAACAGCCTCAAAACGTGTCAAAAATATGAGGAGCATGAAACGGTCTGAAAAATACGAGCAGTATGAAACGGTGTTCAAAAACATGAAGAGCCTGAAAAGGTGTGACAAATATGAAGAGGTTCAAAAGGTGTGAAATTCATGAGGAGTATGAAACGGTCTGAAAAGTAGGAGGAGCATGAAGCGGTGTTCAAAAACATGAAGAGCCTGAAAAGGTGTGAAAAATATGAAGAGCTTTAAAAGGTGTGAAAAATATGAGGAGCTTCAAAAGGTGTCAAAAATATAAGGAGCAAGAAACGGTCGGAAAAATTGGAGGGACATGAAGCGGTGTTCAAAATCATGAAGAGCCTGAAAAGCTGAGAAATATATGAAGAGCTTCAAAGGGTGTCAAAATTATGAGGAGCATGAAACGGTCTGAAAAATAGGAGAAGCATGAAACAGTGTTGAAAAATATGAAGAGCCTGAAAATGGGTGCAAAATATGAAGAGCTACAAAACCTGTCAAAAATATGAGCAACATGAAACGGTCTGAAAAATAGGAGGAGCATGAAGCGGTGTTCAAAAACATGAAGAGACTGAAAAGGTGTGAAAAATATGAGGAGCTTCAAAAGGTGTGAAAAATATGAAGATCTTCAAAAGGTGCCAAAAATGAGATGAGCATGAAACGGTCTGAAAAATAGGAGGAGCATGAAGCGGTGTTCAAAAATATGAAGAGAATGAAAATGTGTGAAAAATATGAAGAGCTTCTAAAGGTGTCGAAAACATGAGGAGCATGAAACGGTTCGAAAAATAGGAGTAATATGAAGCGGTGTTGAAAAACATGAAGAGCCTGAAAACGTGTCAAAAATATGAAGAGCTTCAAAGGTGTGAAAAATATGAAGCACTTCAAAAGGTGTCAAAAATAAGATGAGCATGAAACGGTTTGGAAAATAGGAGGAGCATGAAGTGGTGTTGAAAAACATGAAGAGACTGAAAAGGTGTGAAAAATATGTAGAGCGTCAAAAAGTGTCAAAAATATGAGGAGCATGAAACGGTCTGAAAAATAGGAGAATCATGCAGCGGTGTTGAAATCTATAAACAGCCTGAAAAAGTGTGAAAAATATGAAGAGCTTCAAAAGGTGTCAAATAAATGAGTATCATGAAACGATCTGTAAAATAGGAGGAGCATGAAGCTGTGTTCAAAAACATGAAGAGCCTGAAAAGGTGTGAAAAATATGAAGAGCTTCAATAGGTATCAAAAATATGAGGAGCATGAAACGGTCGGAAAAATAGGAGGAACATGATGCGGTGTTCAAAAACATGAAGAGCCTGAAAATTTGTGAAATATATGAAGAGCTTCAAACGGTGTCAAAATTATGAGGAGCATGAAACGGTCTGAAAAACAGGAGGAGCATGAAGCGGGGTTGAAAAACATGAAGAGCCAGAAAACGTGTGAAAAATATGAAGAGCTTCAAAATGTGTCAAAAATGAGATGAGCATGAAACGGTCTGAAACATGGGAGGAGCATGAAGTGGTGTTGAAAAACATGAAAGGCCTGAAAAGGTGTGAAATATATGAGGAGCTTGAAAAGCTGTCAAAAATATGAGGAGCATGAAACGGTCTGAAATATATGAGGAGCATGAACCGTTGTTCAAAAACATGAAGAGACTGAAAAGGTGTGAAAAATATGAGGAGCTTCAAAAGGTGTGAAAAATATGAAGAGCTTCAAAAGGTGTCAAAAATGAGATGAGCATGATACGGTCTGAAAAATAGGAGGAGCATGAAGTGGTGTTGAAAAACATGAAGAGCCTGAAAAGGTGTGAAAAATATGAAGAGCTTCAAAAGGTGTCAAAATATGAGGAGCATGAAACGGTCTGAAAAATAGGAGGAGCATGAAGTGGTGTTGATAAACATGAAGAGCCTGAAAAGGTGTGAAATACATGAGGAGCTTGAAAAGGTGTCAAAAATATGAGGAGCATGAAACGGTCTGAAAAATAGGAGTTGCATGAAGTTTTGTTGAAAAACATGAAGAGCCTGAAAAGGTTTGAAAAATATGAAGAGCTTCAAAGATGTCAAAAATATGAGTAGCATGAAACGTTCTGAAAAATAGGAGGAGTATGAAGCGGTGTTCAAAAACATGAAGAGCCTGAAAAGGTGTGAAAAATATGAAGACCTTCAAAAGGTGTGAAAAATGGGAGGAGCATGAAGCGGTGTTCAAAAACATGAAGAGCCTGAAAAGGAGTGAAAATTACGAAGAGCTTCAAAAGGTGTCAAATACATGAGGAGCATTAAACGGTCTGAAAAATAGGAGGAGCATGAAGCGGTGTTCAAAAACATGAAGAGCCTGAAAACGTGTGAAAAACATGAAGAGCTTCAAAAGATGTGAAAAATATGAAGAGCTTCAAAAGGTATCAAAAATGAGATGAGCATGAAACGTTCTGAAAAACAGGAGGAGCATGAAGTGGTGTTGAAAATTATGAAGAGCCTGAAAAGGTGTGAAAAATATGAAGAGCTTCAAAAGGTGTCAAAAATATGAGCAGCAAGAATCGGTCTGAACTATAGGAGGAGCATGAAACCGTGTTCAAAAACATGAAGAGCCTGAAAAGTTGTGAAAAATATGAAGAGCTTCAAAAGGTGTGAAATATATGAAGAACTTCAAAAGGTGTCAAAAATGAGATGAGCATTAAACGGTCTGAAAAATAGGAGGAGCATGAAGTGGTGTTGAAAAACATGAAGAGCCTGAAAAAGTGTGAAATATATGAAGAGTTTCAAAAGGTGTAAAAAATATGAGGAGGTTCAAAACGTGTCAAAAATATGAGGAACATGAAACGGTCTGAAAAGTAGGAACAGGTTGAAACGGTGTTCAAAAACCTGAAGAGCCTGAAAAGGTGTGAAAAATGTGAAGAGCTTCAAAAGATGTGAAATACATCAGGAGCAAGAAACGGTCTGAAAATAGGAGGAGCATGATGCGGTATTCAAAAACATGAGGAGCCTGAAAAGGTGTGAAAAATATGAAGAGCCTCAAAAGGTGACAAAAATATGAGGAGCATGAAACGATCTGAAAAATAGGAGGAGCATGAAGTGGTGTTCAAAAACCTGAGGAGCATGAAAAGGTGAGAAAAATATGAAGAGCCTCAAAAGGTGACAAAAATATGAGGAGCATGAAACAGTCTGAAAAGAGGAGGAGCAAAAGCTGTGTTCAAAAACATGAGAGCCTGAAAAGGTGTGAAAAATATGAAGAGCTTCAAGGTGTGAAATACATGAGGAGCATGAAACGGTCTGAAAAATAGGAGGAGCATGAAGCGGTGTTCAAAAACATGAAGAGCCTGAAAAGGTGTGAAAAATATATAGAGCTTCAAAAAGTGTGAAAACTGTGAAGAGCTTCAAAACGTGTCAAAAATATGAGGAGCATGAAACGATCTGAAAAATAGGAGGAGCATGAAGCAGTGTTGAAAAACATGAAGAGCCTGAAAAGGTGTGAAAAATATGAAGAGCTTCAAAAGGTGTGAAAAATATGAAGAGCTTCAAAAGGTGACAAAAATATGAGGAGCATGAAACGGTCTGAAAAGTAGGAGGAGCATGAAGCGGTGTTGAAAAACATGAAGAACCTGAAAAGGTGTCAAAAATATGAAGAGCTTCAACAGGTGTCAAAAATATGAGGAGCATGTAACGGTCTGAAAAATAGGAGGAGCATGAAGGGTGGTCAAAAAAATGAAGAGCCTGAAAAGGTGTGAAAAATATGAAGAGCTTCAAAAGGTGACAAAAATATGAGGAGCATGAAACGGTCTGAAAAGTAGGAGGAGCATGAAGCGGTGTTGAAAAACATGAAGAACCTGAAAAGGTGTGAAAAACATGAAGAGCTTCAAAAGGTGTCAAAAATATGAGGAGCATGAAACTGTCTGAAAAATAGGAGGAGCATGAAACGGTTTTTACAAAGATGAAGAGCATGAAAAGATGTGAAAAATATGTAGAGCTTCAAAGGTGTCAAAAATATGAGAAGCATGAAACGGTCTGAAAAATAGGAGGAACATGAAGTGTTGTTGAAAAACATGAAGAGCCTGAAAAAGTGTGATATATATGAAGACCTTCAAAAGGTCTGAAAAATATGAGGAGCAGGAAACGGTCTGAAAAATATGAGGAGCAAGAAACGGTGTTGAAAAACATGAAGAGCCTGAAATGGTGTGAAAATACGAAGAGCTTCAAAATGTGTCAAAAATATGAGGAGCCTGAAAAGGTCTGAAAAATAATAGGAGCAGGAAACGGTGATGAAAAACAGGAAGAGCCTGAAAAGTTGTGAAAAATATGAAGAGCTTCAAATTGTGTCATAAATATGAGGAGCATGGAACGGTCTGAAAAATACGAGGAGCATGAAGTCGTGTTGAAAAACATGAAGAGCCTGAAAAGGTGTGAAAAAAATGAAGAGCTTCTAAAGGAGTCAAAAATATGTGCAGGATGAAACTTTCTGTAAAATAGGATGATCATGAAACGGTTTTGAAAATGATGAAGAGCATGAAAAAGTGTGAAATATATGACGAGCTTCAAAAGGTGTGGAAAATATGAGGAGCAGGAAACGTTATGAAAAATAGGAGAAGCATGAAGGGGTGTTCAAAAACATGAAGAGCCTGAAAAGGTGTGAAAAATATGAAGAGCTTCAAAAGGTGTGAAATATATGAGGATCAGGAAGCGGTCTGAAATATAGCAGGAGCATGAAGGGTGGTCCAAAAAATGAAGAGCCTGAAAAGGTGTGAAAAATATGAAGAGCTTCAAAAGGTGTCAAAAATATGAGAAGCATGAAACAGTCTGAAAAATAGAAGGAGCATGAAGCGGTGTTCAAAAACATGAAGAGCCTGAAAAGGTGTGAAAAATATGAAGACCTTCAAAAGGCGTCAAAAATATGAGGATCTTGAAACTGTCTGAACAATAGGAGGATTATGAAACGGTGTTACAAAACATGAAGAGGCTGAAAAGGTGTGAAAAATATGAAGAGCTTCAAAAGGTGTGAAAAATATGAAGAGCTTCAAAAAGTGTGAAATACATGAGGAGGATTAAACGGTTTGAAAAATAGGAGGAGCATGAAGCAGTGTTGAAAAAAATGAAGAGCGTGAAAAGGTGTGAAAAATATGAAGAGCTTCAAAAGGTGTGAAAAATATGAAGAGCTTCAAAAGGTGTCAAAAATTAGATGAGCATGAAACGGTCTGAAAAATAGGAGGAACACGAAGCGGTGTTCAAAAACATAAAGAGACTGAAAAGGTGTCAAAAATATGAAGAGCTTCAAAACGTGTCAAAAATATGAGGAGCATGAAACGTTCTGAAAAATAGGAGGAGCATGAAGCGGTGTTGAAAAACATGAAGAGCCTGAAAACGTGTGAAAAATATGAAGAACTTCAAAAGGTGTCAAAATTATGAGGAGTATGAAACGGTCTGAAAATAGGAGGAGCATGAAGCCATGTTCAAAAACATGAAGAGCTTGAAAAGGTGTGAAATATATGAAGAGCTTTAAATGGTGTCAAAATATGAGGAGAATGAAACGGTCTGCAAAATAGGAGGAGCATGAAGTGGTGTTTCAAAAAATGAAGAGCCTGAAAAGGTGTGAAAAATATGAAAAGCCTCAAAACGTGTCAAAAATATGACGAGTATGAAACGATCTGAAAAATAGTAGGAGCATGAAGCTGTGTTGAAAAATATGAAGATTGTGAAAACGGTTGAAAATATGAAGAGCTTCAAAAATATGAAAAATATGAAGAGCTTCAAAAGGTGTGAAAAATATGAAGAGCTTCAAAAGGTGACAAAAATATGAGGAGCATGAAACGGTCTGAAAAGTAGGAGGAGCATGAAGCGGTGTTGAAAAACATGAAGAACCTGAAAAGGTGTGAAAAATATGAAGAGCTTCAAAAGGTGTGAAATACATGAGGAGCATGAAATGGGCTGAAAAATAGGAGAAGCATGAAGTCGTGTGGAAAAACATGAAGAGCCTGAAAAGGTGTGAAAAATATGAAGAGCTTCAAAAGGTGTGAAATACATGAGGAGCATGAAACTCTCTGAAAAATAGAAGGAGCATGAAGTGGTGTTCAAAAACAAGAAGAGCCTGAAAAAGTGTGAAAAATATGAAAAGCTTCAAAAGGTGTCAAAAATATGAGGAGCATGAAACTGTCTCAAAAATAGGAGGAGCATGAAGCAGTGTTCAAAAACAAGAAGAGCCTGAAAAGGTGTGAAAAATATGAAGAGCTTCAAAAGGTGTCAAAAATATGAGGAGCATGAAACGGTCTGAAAAACAGCAGAAGCATGAAGCCGTGTTCAAAAAAATGAAGAGCCTGAAAAGTTGTGAAAAATAGGAAGACCTTCAAAAGGAGTGAAAAATATGAGGTGCATTAAACGGTCTGATAAATAGGAGGAGCATGAAGCAGTGTTGAAAAACATGAAGAGCCTGAAAAGGTGTGAAAAATATGAAGCGCTTCAAAAGGTGTCAAATATATGAGAAGGCTGAAACAGTCTGAAAAATAGAAGGAGCATGAAGCGGTGTTCAAAAACATTAAGATGGTGAAAAGGTGTGAAAAATATGAAGACCTTCAAAAGGTGTCAAAAATATGAGGATCTTGAAACTGTCTGAACAACAGGAGGATTATGAAACGGTGTTACAAAACATGAAGGGCCTGAATAGGTGTGAAAAATATGAAGAGCTTCAAAAGGTGTGAAAAATATGAAGAGCTTCAAAAGGTGTGAAATACATGAGGAGGATTAAACGGTCTGAAAAATAGGAGGAGCATGAAGCGGTGTTGAAAAACATGAAGAGCCTGAAAAGATGTGAAAAATATGAAAAGCTTCAAAAGGTGTGAAAAATATGAAGAACTTCAAAAGGTGTCAAAAATTAGATGAGCATGAAACGGTCTGAAAAATAGGAGGAACATGAAGCGGTGTTCAAAAACATGAAGAGACTGAAAAGGTGTGAAAAATATGAAGAGCTTCAAAACGTGTCAAAAATATGAGGAGCATGAAACGTTCTGAAAAAAAGGAGGAGCATGAAGCGGTGTGCAAAAACAAGAACAGCCTGAAAAGGTGTGAAAAATATGAGGAGCTTCAAAAGGTGTGAAATACATGTGGAGCATTAAACGGTCTGAAAAATAGGAGGAGCAAGAAGCGGTGTTCAAAAAAAAGAAGAGCATGAAAAGGTGTGAAAAATATGAAGAGCTTCAAAAGGTGTCCAAAATATGAGGAGCATGAAACGGTCTGAACAATAGGAGGAGCATGAAGAAATGTTGAAAAACATGAAGAGCCTGAAAATGTGTGAAAAATATGAGGAGCATGAAACGGCCTGAAAAATTGGAGGAGCATGTATCCGTGTTGAAAACTTGAAGAGCCTGAAAAGGTATGAAAAATATGAAGAGCTTCAAAAGGTGTCAAAAATATGAGGAGCATGAAACGGTGTTGAAAAAAATGAAGATCATGAAAAGGTTTGAAAAATATGAAGAGCTTCAAAAGGTATCAAAAATATTTGGAGCATGAAACGGTCTGAAAAATAGGAGGAGCAGGAAACAGTGTTAAAAAACATGAAGAGCCTGAAAATGTGTGAAAAATATGAGGAGCATGAAACGGCCTGAAAAATAGGATGAGCATGAAGTGGTGTTCAAAAACATGAAGAGCCTGAAAAGATGTGAAAAATATGAAGAGCTTCAAAACGTGTCAAAAATATGAGGAGCATGGAACCGTCTGAAAAATAGGAGGAGCATGAAGCGGTCTTAAAAACATGAAGAGCCTGAAAATGTGTGAAAAATATGAATAGCTTCAAAAGTTGTCGAAGCTATGAAGAGCATGAAACGGTCTGAAAAAAAGGAGCAGCATGAAACGGTCTGAAAAGTAGGAGGAGCATGAAACGGTGTTGAAAAACATGAATAGCCTGAAAAGGTGTGAAAAATAAGAAGACCTTCAAATGGTGTCAAAAATATGAGGAGCATGAAACGGTGTTCAAAAACATGAAGAGCCTGAAAATGTGTGAAAAATATGAAGAGCTTCAAAAGGTGTCAAAAATATGAGGAGCCTGAAACGGTCTGAAAAATAGTAGGATTATGAAGCTGTGTTGAAAAATATGAAGAGCCTGAAAAGGTGTGAAAAATATGAAGAGCTTCAAAAGGTGCAAAAATATGAGGAGCATGAAACGGTATTCAAAAACATGAAGAGCCTGAAAAGGTGTGAAATATATGAAGAGCTTAAAAAGGCGTGAAATATATGAAAAACATGAAACGCTCTGAAAAACAGGAGGAGAATGAAGCGGTGTTGAAAAATATGAAGAGCCTGAAAAGTTGTGAAATATATGAAGAGCTTCAAAAGGTGTCAAAAATTTTAGGAGCATGAAACGGTCTGAAAAATTGGAGGAGCATGAAGCGATGTTGAAAAATATGAAGAGCCTGAAAAGGTGTGAAATATATGAAGAGCTTAAAAAGGCGTGAAATATATGAGGAACCTGAAACGCTCTGAGAAACAGGGGGAGAATGAAGCGGTGTTGAAAAATATGAAGAGCCTGAAAAGGTGTTAACAATATTAGGAGCCTGAAACAGTCTGAAAAATAGGAGGCACATGAAGCGGTGTTGAAAAACTTGAAAAGCCTGAAAAGGTGTGAAAAACATGAGGAGCTTCAAGAAGTGTCAAAAATATGAGGAGCATGAAATGGTCTGAAAAATAGGAGGAGAATGAAACGGTGTTGAAAAACATGAAGAGCCTGAAAAGAGTGAAATATATGAAGAGTTTCAAAAGATGTGAAAAATATGAGGAGAATGATACGGGCTGAAAAAAAGGAGGAGCATGAAGCGGTGTTGAAAAACATGAACAGCCTGAAAAGGTGTGAAAAACATGAAGAGCTTCAAAAGGTGTCAAAAATATTAGGAGCATGAAACGGTCTGAAAAATATGAGGAGCAACAAGCGGTGTTGAAAAACATGAAGAGTCCGAAAAGGTGTGAAAAATATAAAGAGTTTCAAAATGTGTCAAAAATTGAGGAGCATGAAACAGTCTGAAAAATAGGAGGTGCATGAAGCGGTGTTGAGAAACATGAAGAGCCTGAAAAGGTGTTAAATATATTAAGAGCTTCAAAATGTATCAAATATATGAGGAGCAGTAACGGTCTCAAAAATAGGAGGAACATGAAGCGGTGTTGAAAAAAATGAAGAGTCTGAAAAGGTGTGAATAATATGAAGAGCTTCAAAAAGTGTCAAAGATATGAGGAGCATGAAACGGTGTTGAAAAACATGAAGAGCCTGAAAAGAGTGAAATAAATGAAGAGCTTCAAAAGGTGTCAAAAATATGAGGAGCATGAAACGGTCTGAAAAATAGGTGGAGCATGAAGCGGTGTTGACATGAAGAGCCTGAAAAGGTGTGAAAAATATGAAGAGATTAAAAAAGTGTCAAAAATATGAGGAGCATGAAACGGTGTTGAAAAACATGAAGAGCCTGAAAAGAGTGAAATAAATGAAGAGCTTCAAAAGGTGTCAAAAATATGAGGAGCATGAAACGGTCTGAAAAATAGGTGGAGCATGAAGGGTGATGAAAAACATGAAGAGCCTGAAAAAATGTGAAATACATGAAGAGCTTCAAAGGTGTTAAAATTTGAGGAGCATGATACGGTCTGAAAAATAGGAGGAGCATGAAGCGGTGTTGAAAAACATGAAGAGTCTGAAAAGGTGTGAATAATATGAAGAGCTTCAAAAAGTGTCAAAAATATGAGGAGCATGAAACGGTCTGAAAAATAGGAGGAGCATGAAGAGGTGTTCAAAAACATGAAGAGCCTGAAAAGGTGTGAAACATATGAAGAGTTTCAAAATTTGTCAAAAATATGAGGAGCATGAAACGGTCTGAAAAATAGAGGGAACATGAAGCGGTGTTGAAATACTTGAAGAGCCTGAAAAGGTGTGAAAAATATGAAGAGCCTGAAAAGAGTGAAATATATGAAGAGCTTCAAAAGGTGTCAAAAATATGAGGAGCATGAAACGATCTGAAAAATAGGTGGGGCATGAAGCGGTGTTGAAAAACTTGAAGAGCCTGAAAAGGTGTTAAAAATATTAAGAGCATGAAACGGTCTGAAAAATAGGTGGAGCATGAAGCGGTGCTGAAAAACATGACGAGACTGAAAAAGTGTGAAATATATGAAGAGCTTCAAAAATTGTTAAAATTTGAGGAGCATGATACGGTCTGAAAGATAGGAGGAGCATGAAGCGGTGTTGAAAAACATGAAGAGCCTGAAAAGGTGTTAAAAATATTAGGAGCATGAAACGGTTTGAAAAATACGTGGAGCATGAAGTGGTGTTGAAAAACTTGAAGAGCCTGAAAAGGTGTTAACAATATTAGGAGCCTGAAACGGTTTGAAAAATAGGAGGCGCATAAAGCGGTGTTGAAAAACTTGAAAAGCCTGAAAAGGTGTGAATATCATGAAGAGCTTCAAGAAGAGTCAAAAATATGAGGAACCTGAAACGGTTTGAAAAATAGGAGGAGCATGAAGCGGGGTTGAAAAACATGAAGAGCCTGAAAAGTTGTGATATATATGAAGAGCTTCAAAAGATGTGAAAAATATGAGGAGAATGATACGGGCTGAAAAGAAGGAGGAGCATGAAGCGGTGTTGAAAAACATGAACAGCCTGAAAAGGTGTGAAAAACATGAAGAGCTTCAAAAGGTGTCAAAAATATGAGGAGCATGAAACGGCCAGAAAAATAGGACGAGCAAGAAGCGGTGTTCAGAAATATGAAGAGCCTGAAAAGGTGGGAAAAATATGAGGAGCATGATACGGTCTGAAATATAGGTGGAGCATGAAGCGGTGTTCACATGAAGAGCCTGAAAAGGTGTGAAAAATATGAAGAGCTTAAAAAAGTGTCAAAAATATGATGAGCATGAAACGGTGTTGGAAAACATGAAGAGCCTGAAAAGAGTGAAATAAATGAAGAGCTTCAAAAGGTGTCAAAAATATGAGGAGCATGAAACGGTCTGAAAAATAAGTGGAGCATGAAGGGTGATGAAAAACATGAAGAGCCTGAAAAAGTGTGAAATACATGAAGAGCTTCAAAGGTGTTAAAATTTGAGGAGCATGATACGGTCTGAAAAATAGGAGGAGCATGAAGAGGTGTTCAAAAACATAAAGAGCCTGAAAAGGTGTGAAACATATGAAGAGTTTCAAAATTTGTCAAAAATATGAGGAGCATGAAACGGTATGAAAAATAGAGGGAACATGAAGCGGTGTTGAAATACTTGAAGAGCCTGAAAAGCTGTGAAAAATATGAAGAGCCTGAAAAGAGTGAAATATATGAAGAGCTTCAAAAGGTGTCAAAAATATGAGGAGCATGAAACGGCCTGAAAAATAGGTGGAGCATGAAGCGGTGCTGAAAAACATGACGAGATTGAAAAAGTGTGAAATATATGAAGAGCTTCAAAAGGTGTGAAAAAAGTTAGGAATATGGAACGTTCTAAAAAATAGGAGGAGCATGAAGCGCTGTTGAAAAGCATGAAGAGCCTGAAAAGTTGTGAAATATATGAAGAGCTTCAAATGATGTCAAAAATATGAGGAGCATGAAACGGTCTGAAAATTTGGAGGAGCATGAATCGGTCTTGAAAGACATGAATACCCTGAAATGGGGTCAAAAATATGAAGAGCTTCAAAAGATGTCAAAAATACAAGGAGCATGAAACAGTCTGAAAAACTGGAGGACAATGAATCGGTCTTGAAAGACATTAATTCCCTGAAAATGTGTGAAAAATATGAAGAGCTTCAAAAGGTGTCAAAAATATGAGGAGCATGAAACGGTCTGAAAAAAAGGAGGAGCAAGAAACGGTGTGCAAAAACATGAAGAGCCTGAAAAGGTGTGAAAATTATGAAGAGCTTCCAAAGGTGTCAAAAATTTGAAGAGAATGAAACAGTCTGATAAATAGAAGCAGCATGAAGCGGTGTTGAAAAACATGAAGAGCCTGAAAAGGTGAGAAATATATGAAGAGCTTCAAAACGTGTCAAAAATATGAGGAGCATGAAACAGTATTCAAAAACATGAAGAGCCTGAAAAGACGTGAAAAATATGAAGAGCTTCAAAAGGTGTCAAAAAATGAGGAGCATGAAATGGTCTGAAAAATAGGACTAGCATGAAACGGTGTTCAAAAACATGAATAGGCTGAAAAGCTGTGAAATATATTAAGAGCTTCAAAAGGTGTGAAAAATATGAGGAGCATGAAACGGTCTGAAAAATAGGAGGAGCATCAATTGGTGTTGAAGAACATGAAGATCCTGAAAAGTTGTGAAAAATATGAAGAGCTTCAAAAGGTGTCAAAATTATGAGGAGCATGAAACGGTCTGAAAAATAGGAGGAGCAAGAAGCGGTGTTGAAAAACCTGAAGAGACTGAAACGGTGTGAAATATATGAAGAGCTTCAAAAGGTGTCAAAAATATGAGGAGCATGAAACGGTCTGAAACATAGGAGGAGCATGAAGCTGTGTTGAAAAACATGAAGAGCCTGAAAAGGTGTGAAATATATGAAGAGCTTAAAAAGGGGTGAAAAATATGTGGAGCATGTAACGTTCTGAAAAATAGGAGGAGCATGAAGCGGTGTTGAAAAATATGAAGATGCTGAAAAGGTGTGAAAAATATGACGAGCTTCAAAAGGTGTCTAAAATATGAGGAGCATGAAACGGTCTGAACAATAAGAAGGGCATGCAGTGGTGTTCAAATCATGAAGAGCCTGAAAATGTGTGAAAATTATGAAGAGATTCAAAAGGTATCAATATTTGAGGAGCATGAAACGGTCTGAAAAACAGGAGGAGCATGAAGCGGTGTTGAAAAGCATGAAGAGCCAGTAAATGTGTGAAATATATGAAGAGCTTCAAAAGGTGTTAAAAATATGAGGAGCATGAAACTGTCTGAAAATTCGGAGGAATATGAAGCGGTATTGAAAAACATGAAAAGCCTGAAAAAGTGTGAAAAATATTAGGAGCATGAAACGGTCTGAAAAAGAGGTGGAGCATGAAGCACTGTTGAAAAACATGAAGAGCCTGAAAAAGTGTGAAATATATGAAGAGCTTCAAAAGGTGTCAAAAAATTTAGGAGCATGAAACGCTCTGAAACATAGGAGGAGCATGAAGCGGTGTTGAAAAGAATGAAGAGCCTTAAACGGTGTGAAATATATGAAGAGCTGCAAAAGCTGTCAAAAATATGAGGAGCATGAAACGGTCTGAAAAATTGGAGGAGCATGAAGCGGTCTTGAAAGACATGAAGACCCTGAAAAGGTGTGAAAAATATGAATAGCTTCAAAATGTGTCAAAAATATGAGGAGCATGAAACAGTCTGAAAACAAGGAGGAGCATGAAGCAGTGTTGAAATACATGAGACCTGAAAATGTGTGAAATATATGAAGAGCTTCAAAAGGTGTCAAAAATTTTAGGAGCATGAAACGGTCTGAAAAATTGAAGGAGCATGAAGCGGTGTTGAAAAAGATGAAGAGCCTGAAAAGGAGTGAAAAATATGAAGAGTTTCAAAAGGTGTGAAAAATATGAGGAGAATGAAACGGTCTGAAAAATAGAAGTAGCATGAAGCGGTGTTGAAAAACATGAAGAGACTGAAAAGTTTTGAAATATATGAAGAGCTTCAAAAGGTGTTAAAAATATGAGGAGCATGAAACGATCTGAAAAATAGGAGCAGCATGAAGCGGTGATGAAAAACATGAACAACCTGAAAAGGTGTGAAAAATATGAGGAGCAGGAAACGGTCTGAAAGATAGGAGGAGCATGAAGTGGTGATGAAAATCATGAAGCGCCTGGAAATGTGTGAAGTATATGAAGAGCTTCAAAAGGTGTGAAAAATATGAGGAGCATGAAATGGCCTGAAAAATAGGAGGAGCATGAAGCTGAGTTGAAAAACATGAGGGGCCTGAAAAGGTGTGAAAAATTTGAAGAGACTCAAAAAGTGTCAAAAATATGAGGAGCATGAAACGGTGTTGAAAAACATGAAGAGCCTGAAAAGAGTGAAATAAATGAAGAGCTTAAAAAGGTGTCAAAAATACGAGGAGCATGAAACGGTCTGAAAAATAGGTGGAGCATGAAGCGGTGATGAAAAACATGAAGAGCCTGAAAAAGTGTGAAACACATGAAGAGCTTCAAAGGTGTTAAAATTTGAGGAGCATGATACGGTCTGAAAAATAGGAGGAACATGAAGCGGTGTTGAAAAACATGAAGAGCCTGAAAAGGTGTGAAAAACATGAAGAGCTTCAAAAGGTGTCCAATATATGAGGTGCATGAAACGGTCTGAAAAATAGGAGGAGAATGAAACGGTGTTGAAAAACATGAAGCCTGAAAAGGTGTGAAAAATATTAGGAGCAAGAAACGATCTGAAAAATAGGTGGAGCATGAAGCGGTGTTGAAAAACATGAAGAGCCTGAAAAGGTGTGAAAAATATGAGGAGCATGATACGGTCTGAAAAATAGGTGGAGCATGAAGCGGTGTTGAAAAACATGAAGAGCCTGAAAAGGTGTGAAAAATATGAGGAGTATGAAACGGTCTGAAAAACAGGAGGAGCATGAAACGATGTTCAAAAACAAGAAGAGCCTGAAAAGGTGTGAAAAATATGAAGAGCTTCAAAAGGTGTGAAAATATGAGGAGCATGAAACGGTCAAAAAATGGGAGGAGCATGAAGCTTTGTTGAAAAAAATGAAGAGTCTGAAAAGGTGTGAATAATATGAAGAGCTTCAAAAAGTGTCAAAGATATGAGGAGCATGAAACGGTGTTGAAAAACATGAAGAGCCTGAAAAGATGTGAAAAATATGAAGAGCTTCAAAACGTGTCAAAAATATGAGGAGCATGGAACCGTCTGAAAAATAGGAGGAGCATGAAGCGGTCTTAAAAACATGAAGAGCCTGAAAATGTGTGAAAAATATGAATAGCTTCAAAAGTTGTCGAAGCTATGAAGAGCATGAAACGGTCTGAAAAAAAGGAGCAGCATGAAACGGTCTGAAAAGTAGGAGGAGCATGAAACGGTGTTGAAAAACATGAATAGCCTGAAAAGGTGTGAAAAATAAGAAGACCTTCAAATGGTGTCAAAAATATGAGGAGCATGAAACGGTGTTCAAAAACATGAAGAGCCTGAAAATGTGTGAAAAATATGAAGAGCTTCAAAAGGTGTCAAAAATATGAGGAGCCTGAAACGGTCTGAAAAATAGTAGGATTATGAAGCTGTGTTGAAAAATATGAAGAGCCTGAAAAGGTGTGAAAAATATGAAGAGCTTCAAAAGGTGCAAAAATATGAGGAGCATGAAACGGTATTCAAAAACATGAAGAGCCTGAAAAGGTGTGAAATATATGAAGAGCTTAAAAAGGCGTGAAATATATGAAAAACATGAAACGCTCTGAAAAACAGGAGGAGAATGAAGCGGTGTTGAAAAATATGAAGAGCCTGAAAAGTTGTGAAATATATGAAGAGCTTCAAAAGGTGTCAAAAATTTTAGGAGCATGAAACGGTCTGAAAAATTGGAGGAGCATGAAGCGATGTTGAAAAATATGAAGAGCCTGAAAAGGTGTGAAATATATGAAGAGCTTAAAAAGGCGTGAAATATATGAGGAACCTGAAACGCTCTGAGAAACAGGGGGAGAATGAAGCGGTGTTGAAAAATATGAAGAGCCTGAAAAGGTGTTAACAATATTAGGAGCCTGAAACAGTCTGAAAAATAGGAGGCACATGAAGCGGTGTTGAAAAACTTGAAAAGCCTGAAAAGGTGTGAAAAACATGAGGAGCTTCAAGAAGTGTCAAAAATATGAGGAGCATGAAATGGTCTGAAAAATAGGAGGAGAATGAAACGGTGTTGAAAAACATGAAGAGCCTGAAAAGAGTGAAATATATGAAGAGTTTCAAAAGATGTGAAAAATATGAGGAGAATGATACGGGCTGAAAAAAAGGAGGAGCATGAAGCGGTGTTGAAAAACATGAACAGCCTGAAAAGGTGTGAAAAACATGAAGAGCTTCAAAAGGTGTCAAAAATATTAGGAGCATGAAACGGTCTGAAAAATATGAGGAGCAACAAGCGGTGTTGAAAAACATGAAGAGTCCGAAAAGGTGTGAAAAATATAAAGAGTTTCAAAATGTGTCAAAAATTGAGGAGCATGAAACAGTCTGAAAAATAGGAGGTGCATGAAGCGGTGTTGAGAAACATGAAGAGCCTGAAAAGGTGTTAAATATATTAAGAGCTTCAAAATGTATCAAATATATGAGGAGCAGTAACGGTCTCAAAAATAGGAGGAACATGAAGCGGTGTTGAAAAAAATGAAGAGTCTGAAAAGGTGTGAATAATATGAAGAGCTTCAAAAAGTGTCAAAGATATGAGGAGCATGAAACGGTGTTGAAAAACATGAAGAGCCTGAAAAGAGTGAAATAAATGAAGAGCTTCAAAAGGTGTCAAAAATATGAGGAGCATGAAACGGTCTGAAAAATAGGTGGAGCATGAAGCGGTGTTGACATGAAGAGCCTGAAAAGGTGTGAAAAATATGAAGAGATTAAAAAAGTGTCAAAAATATGAGGAGCATGAAACGGTGTTGAAAAACATGAAGAGCCTGAAAAGAGTGAAATAAATGAAGAGCTTCAAAAGGTGTCAAAAATATGAGGAGCATGAAACGGTCTGAAAAATAGGTGGAGCATGAAGGGTGATGAAAAACATGAAGAGCCTGAAAAAATGTGAAATACATGAAGAGCTTCAAAGGTGTTAAAATTTGAGGAGCATGATACGGTCTGAAAAATAGGAGGAGCATGAAGCGGTGTTGAAAAACATGAAGAGTCTGAAAAGGTGTGAATAATATGAAGAGCTTCAAAAAGTGTCAAAAATATGAGGAGCATGAAACGGTCTGAAAAATAGGAGGAGCATGAAGAGGTGTTCAAAAACATGAAGAGCCTGAAAAGGTGTGAAACATATGAAGAGTTTCAAAATTTGTCAAAAATATGAGGAGCATGAAACGGTCTGAAAAATAGAGGGAACATGAAGCGGTGTTGAAATACTTGAAGAGCCTGAAAAGGTGTGAAAAATATGAAGAGCCTGAAAAGAGTGAAATATATGAAGAGCTTCAAAAGGTGTCAAAAATATGAGGAGCATGAAACGATCTGAAAAATAGGTGGGGCATGAAGCGGTGTTGAAAAACTTGAAGAGCCTGAAAAGGTGTTAAAAATATTAAGAGCATGAAACGGTCTGAAAAATAGGTGGAGCATGAAGCGGTGCTGAAAAACATGACGAGACTGAAAAAGTGTGAAATATATGAAGAGCTTCAAAAATTGTTAAAATTTGAGGAGCATGATACGGTCTGAAAGATAGGAGGAGCATGAAGCGGTGTTGAAAAACATGAAGAGCCTGAAAAGGTGTTAAAAATATTAGGAGCATGAAACGGTTTGAAAAATACGTGGAGCATGAAGTGGTGTTGAAAAACTTGAAGAGCCTGAAAAGGTGTTAACAATATTAGGAGCCTGAAACGGTTTGAAAAATAGGAGGCGCATAAAGCGGTGTTGAAAAACTTGAAAAGCCTGAAAAGGTGTGAATATCATGAAGAGCTTCAAGAAGAGTCAAAAATATGAGGAACCTGAAACGGTTTGAAAAATAGGAGGAGCATGAAGCGGGGTTGAAAAACATGAAGAGCCTGAAAAGTTGTGATATATATGAAGAGCTTCAAAAGATGTGAAAAATATGAGGAGAATGATACGGGCTGAAAAGAAGGAGGAGCATGAAGCGGTGTTGAAAAACATGAACAGCCTGAAAAGGTGTGAAAAACATGAAGAGCTTCAAAAGGTGTCAAAAATATGAGGAGCATGAAACGGCCAGAAAAATAGGACGAGCAAGAAGCGGTGTTCAGAAATATGAAGAGCCTGAAAAGGTGGGAAAAATATGAGGAGCATGATACGGTCTGAAATATAGGTGGAGCATGAAGCGGTGTTCACATGAAGAGCCTGAAAAGGTGTGAAAAATATGAAGAGCTTAAAAAAGTGTCAAAAATATGATGAGCATGAAACGGTGTTGGAAAACATGAAGAGCCTGAAAAGAGTGAAATAAATGAAGAGCTTCAAAAGGTGTCAAAAATATGAGGAGCATGAAACGGTCTGAAAAATAAGTGGAGCATGAAGGGTGATGAAAAACATGAAGAGCCTGAAAAAGTGTGAAATACATGAAGAGCTTCAAAGGTGTTAAAATTTGAGGAGCATGATACGGTCTGAAAAATAGGAGGAGCATGAAGAGGTGTTCAAAAACATAAAGAGCCTGAAAAGGTGTGAAACATATGAAGAGTTTCAAAATTTGTCAAAAATATGAGGAGCATGAAACGGTATGAAAAATAGAGGGAACATGAAGCGGTGTTGAAATACTTGAAGAGCCTGAAAAGCTGTGAAAAATATGAAGAGCCTGAAAAGAGTGAAATATATGAAGAGCTTCAAAAGGTGTCAAAAATATGAGGAGCATGAAACGGCCTGAAAAATAGGTGGAGCATGAAGCGGTGCTGAAAAACATGACGAGATTGAAAAAGTGTGAAATATATGAAGAGCTTCAAAAGGTGTGAAAAAAGTTAGGAATATGGAACGTTCTAAAAAATAGGAGGAGCATGAAGCGCTGTTGAAAAGCATGAAGAGCCTGAAAAGTTGTGAAATATATGAAGAGCTTCAAATGATGTCAAAAATATGAGGAGCATGAAACGGTCTGAAAATTTGGAGGAGCATGAATCGGTCTTGAAAGACATGAATACCCTGAAATGGGGTCAAAAATATGAAGAGCTTCAAAAGATGTCAAAAATACAAGGAGCATGAAACAGTCTGAAAAACTGGAGGACAATGAATCGGTCTTGAAAGACATTAATTCCCTGAAAATGTGTGAAAAATATGAAGAGCTTCAAAAGGTGTCAAAAATATGAGGAGCATGAAACGGTCTGAAAAAAAGGAGGAGCAAGAAACGGTGTGCAAAAACATGAAGAGCCTGAAAAGGTGTGAAAATTATGAAGAGCTTCCAAAGGTGTCAAAAATTTGAAGAGAATGAAACAGTCTGATAAATAGAAGCAGCATGAAGCGGTGTTGAAAAACATGAAGAGCCTGAAAAGGTGAGAAATATATGAAGAGCTTCAAAACGTGTCAAAAATATGAGGAGCATGAAACAGTATTCAAAAACATGAAGAGCCTGAAAAGACGTGAAAAATATGAAGAGCTTCAAAAGGTGTCAAAAAATGAGGAGCATGAAATGGTCTGAAAAATAGGACTAGCATGAAACGGTGTTCAAAAACATGAATAGGCTGAAAAGCTGTGAAATATATTAAGAGCTTCAAAAGGTGTGAAAAATATGAGGAGCATGAAACGGTCTGAAAAATAGGAGGAGCATCAATTGGTGTTGAAGAACATGAAGATCCTGAAAAGTTGTGAAAAATATGAAGAGCTTCAAAAGGTGTCAAAATTATGAGGAGCATGAAACGGTCTGAAAAATAGGAGGAGCAAGAAGCGGTGTTGAAAAACCTGAAGAGACTGAAACGGTGTGAAATATATGAAGAGCTTCAAAAGGTGTCAAAAATATGAGGAGCATGAAACGGTCTGAAACATAGGAGGAGCATGAAGCTGTGTTGAAAAACATGAAGAGCCTGAAAAGGTGTGAAATATATGAAGAGCTTAAAAAGGGGTGAAAAATATGTGGAGCATGTAACGTTCTGAAAAATAGGAGGAGCATGAAGCGGTGTTGAAAAATATGAAGATGCTGAAAAGGTGTGAAAAATATGACGAGCTTCAAAAGGTGTCTAAAATATGAGGAGCATGAAACGGTCTGAACAATAAGAAGGGCATGCAGTGGTGTTCAAATCATGAAGAGCCTGAAAATGTGTGAAAATTATGAAGAGATTCAAAAGGTATCAATATTTGAGGAGCATGAAACGGTCTGAAAAACAGGAGGAGCATGAAGCGGTGTTGAAAAGCATGAAGAGCCAGTAAATGTGTGAAATATATGAAGAGCTTCAAAAGGTGTTAAAAATATGAGGAGCATGAAACTGTCTGAAAATTCGGAGGAATATGAAGCGGTATTGAAAAACATGAAAAGCCTGAAAAAGTGTGAAAAATATTAGGAGCATGAAACGGTCTGAAAAAGAGGTGGAGCATGAAGCACTGTTGAAAAACATGAAGAGCCTGAAAAAGTGTGAAATATATGAAGAGCTTCAAAAGGTGTCAAAAAATTTAGGAGCATGAAACGCTCTGAAACATAGGAGGAGCATGAAGCGGTGTTGAAAAGAATGAAGAGCCTTAAACGGTGTGAAATATATGAAGAGCTGCAAAAGCTGTCAAAAATATGAGGAGCATGAAACGGTCTGAAAAATTGGAGGAGCATGAAGCGGTCTTGAAAGACATGAAGACCCTGAAAAGGTGTGAAAAATATGAATAGCTTCAAAATGTGTCAAAAATATGAGGAGCATGAAACAGTCTGAAAACAAGGAGGAGCATGAAGCAGTGTTGAAATACATGAGACCTGAAAATGTGTGAAATATATGAAGAGCTTCAAAAGGTGTCAAAAATTTTAGGAGCATGAAACGGTCTGAAAAATTGAAGGAGCATGAAGCGGTGTTGAAAAAGATGAAGAGCCTGAAAAGGAGTGAAAAATATGAAGAGTTTCAAAAGGTGTGAAAAATATGAGGAGAATGAAACGGTCTGAAAAATAGAAGTAGCATGAAGCGGTGTTGAAAAACATGAAGAGACTGAAAAGTTTTGAAATATATGAAGAGCTTCAAAAGGTGTTAAAAATATGAGGAGCATGAAACGATCTGAAAAATAGGAGCAGCATGAAGCGGTGATGAAAAACATGAACAACCTGAAAAGGTGTGAAAAATATGAGGAGCAGGAAACGGTCTGAAAGATAGGAGGAGCATGAAGTGGTGATGAAAATCATGAAGCGCCTGGAAATGTGTGAAGTATATGAAGAGCTTCAAAAGGTGTGAAAAATATGAGGAGCATGAAATGGCCTGAAAAATAGGAGGAGCATGAAGCTGAGTTGAAAAACATGAGGGGCCTGAAAAGGTGTGAAAAATTTGAAGAGACTCAAAAAGTGTCAAAAATATGAGGAGCATGAAACGGTGTTGAAAAACATGAAGAGCCTGAAAAGAGTGAAATAAATGAAGAGCTTAAAAAGGTGTCAAAAATACGAGGAGCATGAAACGGTCTGAAAAATAGGTGGAGCATGAAGCGGTGATGAAAAACATGAAGAGCCTGAAAAAGTGTGAAACACATGAAGAGCTTCAAAGGTGTTAAAATTTGAGGAGCATGATACGGTCTGAAAAATAGGAGGAACATGAAGCGGTGTTGAAAAACATGAAGAGCCTGAAAAGGTGTGAAAAACATGAAGAGCTTCAAAAGGTGTCCAATATATGAGGTGCATGAAACGGTCTGAAAAATAGGAGGAGAATGAAACGGTGTTGAAAAACATGAAGCCTGAAAAGGTGTGAAAAATATTAGGAGCAAGAAACGATCTGAAAAATAGGTGGAGCATGAAGCGGTGTTGAAAAACATGAAGAGCCTGAAAAGGTGTGAAAAATATGAGGAGCATGATACGGTCTGAAAAATAGGTGGAGCATGAAGCGGTGTTGAAAAACATGAAGAGCCTGAAAAGGTGTGAAAAATATGAGGAGTATGAAACGGTCTGAAAAACAGGAGGAGCATGAAACGATGTTCAAAAACAAGAAGAGCCTGAAAAGGTGTGAAAAATATGAAGAGATTCAAAAGGTGTGAAAATATGAGGAGCATGAAACGGTCAAAAAATGGGAGGAGCATGAAGCTTTGTTGAAAAACATGAAGAGCCTGAAAAGATGTGAAAAATATGAAGAGCTTCAAAAGGTGTGAAAAATATGCAGAGCATGAAACAGTCTGAAAAATAGGAGGAGCATCAAGTGGTGTTGAAAAACCTGAAGAGCCTGAAACGGTGTGAAATATATGAAGAGCTTCAAAAGGTGTCAAAAATATGAGGAGCATGAAACGGTGTGAAAAATAGGAGGAGCATCAAGTGGTGTTGAAAAACTTGAAGAGCCTGAAACTGTGTGAAATATATGAAGAGCTTCAAAAGGTGTCAAAAATATGAGGAGCATGAAACGGTCTGAAAAATAGGAGGAACATGAAGCGGTGTTCAATAACATGAAGAGCCTGAAAAGGTGTGAAAAATATGAAGAAATACAAAATCTGTCAAATATTTGAGGAGCATGAAACAGTCTGAAAAACAGGAGGAGCATGAAACGGTGTTCAAAAACATGAAGAGCCTGAAAAGGTGTGAAAAAGATGAAGAGCTTCAAAAGGTGTGAAAAATATGAGGAGTATGAAACGATCTGAAAAATAGGAGGAGCATGAAGCTTTGTTGAAAAACATGAAGAGCCAGAAAATGTGTGAAAAATATGAAGAGCTTCAAAAGGTGTCAAAAATTTGAGGAGCATGAAACGGTCTGAAAAATAGGAGGAATATGAAGCGGTGTTGAAAAACATGAAAAGCCTGAAAAGTTGTGAAATATATAAAGAGCTTCAAAAGGTGTCAAAAATATGAGGAGCATGAAACGTTCTGAAAAATACGAGGAGAATGAAGCGGTGTAAATATACATGAAGAGCCTGAAAAGGTGTGAAATATATGTAGAGCTTCAAAACGTGTCAAAAATATGAGGAGCATGAAACGATCTGAAAAATTGTAGGAGCATGAAACGGTGTTGGAAAACATGAAGAGCCTGAAAAGAGTGAAATAAATGAAGAGCTTCAAAAGGTGTCAAAAATATGAGGAGCATGAAACGGTCTGAAAAATAAGTGGAGCATGAAGGGTGATGAAAAACATGAAGAGCCTGAAAAAGTGTGAAATACATGAAGAGCTTCAAAGGTGTTAAAATTTGAGGAGCATGATACGGTCTGAAAAATAGGAGGAGCATGAAGAGGTGTTCAAAAACATAAAGAGCCTGAAAAGGTGTGAAACATATGAAGAGTTTCAAAATTTGTCAAAAATATGAGGAGCATGAAACGGTCTGAAAAATAGAGGGAACATGAAGCGGTGTTGAAATACTTGAAGAGCCTGAAAAGGTGTGAAAAATATGAAGAGCCTGAAAAGAGTGAAATATATGAAGAGCTTCAAAAGGTGTCAAAAATATTAGGAGCATGAAACGATCTGAAAAATAGGTGGGGCATGAAGCGGTGTTGAAAAACTTGAAGAGCCTGAAAAGGTGTTAAAAATATTAAGAGCATGAAACGGTCTGAAAAATAGGTGGAGCATGAAGCGGTGCTGAAAAACATGACGAGACTGAAAAAGTGTGAAATATATGAAGAGCTTCAAAAATTGTTAAAATTTGAGGAGCATGATACGGTCTGAAAGATAGGAAGAGCATGAAGCGGTGTTGAAAAACATGAAGAGCCTGAAAAGGTGTTAAAAATATTAGGAGCCTGAAACAGTTTGAAAAATAAGAGGCGCATAAAGCGGTGTTGAAAAACTTGAAAAGCCTGAAAAGGTGTGAATATCATGAAGAGCTTCAAGAAGTGTCAAAAATATGAGGAGCATGAAAAGGTCTGAAAAATAGGAGGAGCATGTAACGGTGTTGAAAAACATGAAGAGCCTGAAAAGTTGTGTAATATATGAAGAGCTTCAAAAGATGTGAAAAATATGAGGAGAATGATACGGGCTGAAAAGAAGGAGGAGCATGAAGCAGTGTTGAAAAACAAGAACAGCCTGAAAAGGTGTGAAAAACATGAAGAGCTTCAAAAGGTGTCAAAAATATGAGGAGCATGAAACGGCCAGAAAAATAGGAGGAGCATGAAGCGGTGTTCAGAAATATGAAGCGCATGAAAAGGTGGGAAAAATATGAGGAGCATGAAACGGTTTGAAAAATAGGTGGAGCATGAAGTGGTGTTGAAAAACTTGAAGAGCCTGAAAAGGTGTTAACAATATTAGGAACCTGAAACGGTCTGAAAATTAGGAGACACATAAAGCGGTGTTGAAAAACTTGAAAAGCCTGAAAAGGTGTGAAAAACATGAAGAGCTTCAAGAAGTGTCAAAAATATGAGGAGCATGAAACGGTCTGAAAAATAGAAGGAGCATGAAACGGTGTTGAAAAACATGAAGAGCCTGAAAAGAGTGAAATATATGAAGAGCTTCAAAAGGTGTCAAAAATATGAGGAACCTGAAACGGTTTGAAAAATAGGAGGAGCATGAAGCGGGGTTGAAAAACATGAAGAGCCTGAAAAGTTGTGATATATATGAAGAGCTTCAAAAGATGTGAAAAATATGAGGAGAATGATACGGGCTGAAAAGAAGGAGGAGCATGAAACGGTGTTGAAAAACATGAAGAAAAATAGGACGAGCAAGAAGCGGTGTTCAGAAATATGAAGAGCCTGAAAAGGTGGGAAAAATATGAGGAGCATGATACGGTCTGAAATATAGGTGGACCATGAAGCGGTGTTCACATGAAGAGCCTGAAAAGGTGTGAAAAATATGAAGAGCTTAAAAAAGTGTCAAAAATATGATGAGCATGAAACGGTGTTGGAAAACATGAAGAGCCTGAAAAGAGTGAAATAAATGAAGAGCTTCAAAAGGTGTCAAAAATATGAGGAGCATGAAACGGTCTGAAAAATAAGTGGAGCATGAAGGGTGATGAAAAACATAAAGAGCCTGAAAAGGTGTGAAACATATGAAGAGTTTCAAAATTTGTCAAAAATATGAGGAGCATGAAACGGTATGAAAAATAGAGGGAACATGAAGCGGTGGTGAAATACTTGAAGAGCCTGAAAAGGTGTGAAAAATATGTGGAGCAGGAAACGGGCTGAAAAATAGGTGGAGCATGAAGTGGTGTTGAAAAACATGAAGCAGCTGAAAATGTGTGAAATATATGAAGAGCTTCAAAAGGTTTCAAAAATATGAGGAGCATGAAACGGTCTGAAAAATAGGAGGAGTATTAAGCGGTGTTGCAAAGATGAAGAGCATGAAAAGGTGTGAAAATCATGAAGAGTTTCAAAAGGTGTCAAAAATGTGAGGAGAATGAAAAGGTCTCAAAAATAGGAGGAGCATGAAGCGGTGTTGAAAAACATGAAGAGCATGAAAAGGTGTGCAAAATATGGAGAGCTTCAAAATGTGTTAAAAATATGTGGAGCAGGAAACGGTCTGAAAAATAGGAGGAGCATAAAGCGGTGTTGAAAAACTTGAAAAGCCTGAAAAGGTGTGAATATCATGAAGAGCTTCAAGAAGTGTCAAAAATATGAGGAGCATGAAACGGTCTGAAAAATAGGAGGAGCATGAAACGGTGTTGAAAAACATGAAGAGCCTGAAAAGAGTGAAATATATGAAGAGCTTCAAAAGGTGTCAAAAATATGAGGAACATGAAACGGTCTGAAAAATAGGAGGAGCATGAAGCGGGGTTGAAAAACATGAAGAGCCTGAAAAGGTGTTAACAATATTAGGAGCCTGAAACGGTCTGAAAAATAGGAGGCGCATAAAGAGGTGTTGAAAAACTTGAAAAGCCTGAAAAGGTGTGAATATCATGAAGAGCTTCAAGAAGTGTCAAAAATATGAGGAGCATGAAACGGTCTGAAAAATAGGAGGAGCATGAAACGGTGTTGAAAAACATAAAGAGCCTGAAAAGAGTGAAATATATGAAGAGCTTCAAAAGGTGTCAAAAATATGAGGAACATGATACGGGCTGAAAAATAGGAGGAGCATGAAGAGGTGTTCAAAAACATAAAGAGCCTGAAAAGGTGTGAAACATATGAAGAGTTTCAAAATTTGTCAAAAATATGAGGAGCATGAAACGGTATGAAAAATAGAGGGAACATGAAGCGGTGGTGAAATACTTGAAGAGCCTGAAAAGGTGTGAAAAATATGTGGAGCAGGAAACGGGCTGAAAAATTCGTGGAGCATGAAGTGGTGTTGAAAAACATGAAGCAGCTGAAAATGTGTGAAATATATGAAGAGCTTCAAAAGGTTTCAAAAATATGAGGAGCATGAAACGGTCTGAAAAATAGGAGGAGTATTAAGCGGTGTTGCAAAGATGAAGAGCATGAAAAGGTGTGAAAATCATGAAGAGATTCAAAAGGTGTCAAAAATGTGAGGAGAATGAAAAGGTCTCAAAAATAGGAGGAGCATGAAGCGGTGTTGAAAAACATGAAGAGCATGAAAAGGTGTGCAAAATATGGAGAGCTTCAAAATGTGTTAAAAATATGTGGAGCAGGAAACGGTCTGAAAAATAGGAGGAGCATAAAGCGGTGTTGAAAAACTTGAAAAGCCTGAAAAGGTGTGAATATCATGAAGAGCTTCAAGAAGTGTCAAAAATATGAGGAGCATGAAACGGTCTGAAAAATAGGAGGAGCATGAAACGGTGTTGAAAAACATGAAGAGCCTGAAAAGAGTGAAATATATGAAGAGCTTCAAAAGGTGTCAAAAATATGAGGAACATGAAACGGTCTGAAAAATAGGAGGAGCATGAAGCGGGGTTGAAAAACATGAAGAGCCTGAAAAGGTGTTAACAATATTAGGAGCCTGAAACGGTCTGAAAAATAGGAGGCGCATAAAGAGGTGTTGAAAAACTTGAAAAGCCTGAAAAGGTGTGAATATCATGAAGAGCTTCAAGAAGTGTCAAAAATATGAGGAGCATGAAACGGTCTGAAAAATAGGAGGAGCATGAAACGGTGTTGAAAAACATGAAGAGCCTGAAAAGAGTGAAATATATGAAGAGCTTCAAAAGGTGTCAAAAATATGAGGAACATGATACGGGCTGAAAAGAAGGAGGAGCATGAAGCGGTGTTGAAAAACATGAACAGCCTGAAAAGCTGTGAAAAACATGAAGAGCTTCAAAAGGAGACAAAAATATGAGGAGCATGAAATGGCCAGAAAAATAGGAGGAGCATGAAGCGGTGTTCAGAAATATGAAGCGCCTGAAACGGTGGGAAAAATATGAGGAGCATGATACGGTCTGAAAAATAGGTGGAGCATGAAGCGATGTTCACATGAAGAGCCTGAAAAGGTGTGAAAAATATGAAGAGCTTAAAAAAGTGTCAAAAATATGAGGAGCATGAAACGGTGTTGAAAAACATGAAGAGCCTGAAAAGAGTGAAATAAATGTAGAGCTTCAAAAGGTGTCAAAAATATGAGGAGCATGAAACGGTCTGAAAAATAGGTGGAGCATGAAGGGTGATGAAAAACATGAAGAGCCTGAAAAAATGTGAAATATATGAAGAGCTTCAAAGGTGTTAAAATTTGAGGAGCATGATACGGTCTGAAAAATAGGAGGAGCATGAAGCGGTGTGAAAAACATGAAGAGTCTGAAAAGGTGTGAATAATATGAAGAGCTTCAAAAAGTGTCAAAAATATGAGGAGCATGAAACGGTCTGAACAATAGGAGGAGCATGAAGAAGTGTTCAAAAACATGAAGAGCCTGAAAAGGTGTGAAACATATGAAGAGTTTCAAAATTTGTCAAAAATATGAGGAGCATGAAACGGTCTGAAAAATAGAGGGAACATGAAGCGGTGTTGAAATACTTGAAGAGCCTGAAAAGGTGTGAAAAATATGAAGAGCCTGAAAAGAGTGAAATATATGAAGAGCTTCAAAAGGTGTCAAAAATATTAGGAGCATGAAACGATCTGAAAAATAGGTGGGGCATGAAGCGGTGTTGAAAAACTTGAAGAGCCTGAAAAGGTGTTAAAAATATTAAGAGCATGAAACGGTCTGAAAAATAGGTGGAGCATGAAGCGGTGCTGAAAAACATGACGAGACTGAAAAAGTGTGAAATATATGAAGAGCTTCAAAAATTGTTAAAATTTGAGGAGCATGATACGGTCTGAAAGATAGGAGGAGCATGAAGCAGTGTTGAAAAACATGAAGAGCCTGAAAAGGTGTTAAAAATATTAGGAGCATGAAACGGTTTGAAAAATACGTGGAGCATGAAGTGGTGTTGAAAAACTTGAAGAGCCTGAAAAGGTGTTAACAATATTAGGAGCCTGAAACGGTTTGAAAAATAGGAGGCGCATAAAGCGGTGTTGAAAAACTTGAAAAGCCTGAAAAGGTGTGAATATCATGAAGAGCTTCAAGAAGTGTCAAAAATATGAGGAACCTGAAACGGTTTGAAAATAGGAGGAGCATGAAGCGGGGTTGAAAAACATGAAGAGCCTGAAAAGTTGTGATATATATGAAGAGCTTCAAAAGATGTGAAAAATATGAGGAGAATGATACGGGCTGAAAAGAAGGAGGAGCATGAAGCAGTGTTGAAAAACATGAACAGCCTGAAAAGGTGTGAAAAACATGAAGAGCTTCAAAAGGTGGGAAAAATATGAGGAGCATGAAACGGCCAGAAAAATAGGACGAGCAAGAAGCGGTGTTCAGAAATATGAAGAGCCTGAAAAGGTGGGAAAAATATGAGGAGCATGATACGGTCTGAAATATAGGTGGAGCATGAAGCGGTGTTCACATGAAGAGCCTGAAAAGGTGTGAAAAATATGAAGAGCTTAAAAAAGTGTCAAAAATATGATGAGCATGAAACGGTGTTGGAAAACATGAAGAGCCTGAAAAGAGTGAAATAAATGAAGAGCTTCAAAAGGTGTCAAAAATATGAGGAGCATGAAACGGTCTGAAAAATAAGTGGAGCATGAAGGGTGATGAAAAACATGAAGAGCCTGAAAAAGTGTGAAATACATGAAGAGCTTCAAAGGTGTTAAAATTTGAGGAGCATGATACGGTCTGAAAAATAGGAGGAGCATGAAGAGGTGTTCAAAAACATAAAGAGCCTGAAAAGGTGTGAAACATATGAAGAGTTTCAAAATTTGTCAAAAATATGAGGAGCATGAAACGGTATGAAAAATAGAGGGAACATGAAGCGGTGTTGAAATACTTGAAGAGCCTGAAAAGGTGTGAAAAATATGAAGAGCCTGAAAAGAGTGAAATATATGAAGAGCTTCAAAAGGTGTCAAAAATATGACGAGCATGAAACGATCTGAAAAAAAGGTGGGTCATGAAGCGGTGTTGAAAAACTTGAAGAGCCTGAAAAGGTGTTAAAAATATTAGGAGCATGAAACGGTCTGAAAAATAGGTGGAGCATGAAGCGGTGCTGAAAAACATGACGAGATTGAAAAAGTGTGAAATATATGAAGAGCTTCAAAAGGTGTGAAAAATATGAGGAGCAGGAAACGGTCTGAAAGATAGGAGGAGCATGAAGTGGTGATGAAAATCATGAAGCGCCTGGAAATGTGTGAAGTATATGAAGAGCTTCAAAAGGTGTGAAAAATATGAGGAGCATGAAATGGCCTGAAAAATAGGAGGAGCATGAAGCTGAGTTGAAAAACATGAGGGGCCTGAAAAGGTGTGAAAAATTTGAAGAGACTCAAAAAGTGTCAAAAATATGAGGAGCATGAAACGGTGTTGAAAAACATGAAGAGCCTGAAAAGAGTGAAATAAATGAAGAGCTTAAAAAGGTGTCAAAAATACGAGGAGCATGAAACGGTCTGAAAAATAAGTGGAGCATGAAGGGTGATGAAAAACATGAAGAGCCTGAAAAAGTGTGAAATACATGAAGAGCTTCAAAGGTGTTAAAATTTGAGGAGCATGATACGGTCTGAAAAATAGGAGGAGCATGAAGAGGTGTTCAAAAACATAAAGAGCCTGAAAAGGTGTGAAACATATGAAGAGTTTCAAAATTTGTCAAAAATATGAGGAGCATGAAACGGTATGAAAAATAGAGGGAACATGAAGCGGTGTTGAAATACTTGAAGAGCCTGAAAAGGTGTGAAAAATATGAAGAGCCTGAAAAGAGTGAAATATATGAAGAGCTTCAAAAGGTGTCAAAAATATGACGAGCATGAAACGATCTGAAAAAAAGGTGGGTCATGAAGCGGTGTTGAAAAACTTGAAGAGCCTGAAAAGGTGTTAAAAATATTAGGAGCATGAAACGGTCTGAAAAATAGGTGGAGCATGAAGCGGTGCTGAAAACCATGACGAGATTGAAAAAGTGTGAAATATATGAAGAGCTTCAAAAGGTGTTAAAATTTGAGGAGCATGATACGGTCTGAAAGATAGGAGGAGCATGAAGCGGTGTTGAAAAACATGAAGAGCCTGAAAAGGTGTTAAAAATATTAGGAGCATGAAACGGTTTGAAAAATAGGTGGAGCATGAAGTGGTGTTGAAAAACTTGAAGAGACTGAAAAGGTGTTAACAATATTAGGAGCATGAAACGGTATGAAAAATAGGAGGCGCATAAAGCGGTGTTGAAAAACTTGAAAAGCCTGAAAAGGTGTGAAAAACATGAAAAGCTTCAAAAAGTGTCAAAAATATGGGGAGCATGAAACGGTCTGAAAAATAGGAGGAGCATGAAACGGTGTTGAAAAACATGAAGAGCTTGAAAAGAGTGAAATATATGAAGAGCTTCAAAAGGTGTCAAAAATATGAGGAACATGAAACGGTCTGAAAAATAGGAGGAGCATGAAGCGAGGTTGAAAAACATGAAGAGCCTGAAAAGTTGTGTAATATATGAAGAGCTTCAAAAGATGTGAAAAATATGAGGAGAATGATATGGGCTGAAAAGAAGGAGGAGCATGAAGCGGTGTTGAAAAACATGAACAGCCCGAAAAGGTGTGAAAAACATGAAGAGCTTCCAAAGGTTTCAAAAATATGAGGAGCATGAAACAGCCAGAAAAATAGGAGGAGCATGAAGCGGTGTTCAGAAATATGAAGCGCCTGAAAAGGTCTGAAAAATATGAGGAGCATGAAACGGTTTGAAAAATAGGTGGAGCATGAAGTGGTGTTGAAAAACTTGAAGAGCCTGAAAAGGTGTTAACAATATTAGGAGCCTGAAAGGGTCTGAAAAATAGGAGGCGCATAAAGCGTTGTTGAAAAACTTGAAAAGCCTGAAAAGGTGTGAAAAACATGAAGAGCTTCAAGAAGTGTCAAAAATATGAGGAGCATGAAACGGTCTGAAAAATAGGAGGAGCATGAAACGGTGTTGAAAAACATGAAGAGCCTGAAAAGAGTGAAATAAATGAAGAGCTTCAAAAGGTGTCAAAAATATGAGGAGCATGAAACGGTCTGAGAAATAGGTGGAGCATGAAGCGTGATGAAAAACATGAAGAGCCTGAAAAAGTGTGAAATACATGAAGAGCTTCAAAGGTGTTAAAATTTGAGGAGCATGAAACGGTGTTGAAAAACATGAAGAGCCTGAAAAGAGTGAAATAAATGAAGAGCTTCAAAAGGTGTGAAAAATATGCAGAGCATGAAACGGTCTGAAATATAGATGGAGCATGAAGCGGTGTTGGAATATATGAAGACCCTGAAAAAGTGTGAAATATATGAAGAGCTTCAAAAGGTGTGAAAAATACGAGGAGCATGAAACGGTCTGAAAAATAGGGGGAGCATCAAGTGGTGTTGAAAAACATGAAGAGCCTGAAAAGGTGTGAAAAATATGAAGAGCTTCAAAAGGTGTCAAAATTATGAGGAGTATGAAACGGTCTGAAAAGTAGGAGCAGCAGGAAGTGGTGTTGAAAAACCTGAAGAGCCTGAAACGGTGTGAAATATATGAAGAGCTTCAAAAGGTGTCAAAAATATGAGGAGCATGAAACGGTCTGAAAAATAGGAGGAGCATGAAGCGGTGTTCAATAACATGAAGAGCCTGAAAAGGTGTGAAAAATATGAAGAGATACAAAAGCTGTCAAATATTTAAGGAGCATAAAACGGTCTGAAAATTAGGAAGAACATGAAGCGGTGTTGAAAAACATGAAGAGCCTGAAAAGGTGTGAAATATATGAAGAGCTTGAAAAGGCATGAAAAATATGAGGAACATGAAACGCTCTGATAAATAGGAGGAGCATGAAGCGGTGTTGAAAAACATGAAGAGCCTGAAAAGGTGTGAACTATATGAAGAGCTTCAAAAGGTGTCAAAATTATGAGGAGCATGAAACAGTCTGAAAACAGGAGGAGCATGAAACGGTGTTCAAAAACATGAAGAGCCTGAAAAGGTGTGAAAAATATGAAGAGCTTCAAAAGGTGTGAAAAATATAAGGAGCATGAAACGGACTGAAAAATAGGATGAGCATGAAACTTTGTTACAAATCAAGAAGAGCCTGAAAATATGTGAAAAATATGAAGAGCTTGAAAAGGTGTCAAAAATTTGAGGAGCATGAAACGGTCTGAAAAATAGGAGGAATACGAAGCGGTGTTGAAAAACATGAAAAGCCTGAAAAGTTGTGAAATATATAAAGAGCTTCAAAAGGTGTCAAAAATATGAGGAGCATGAAACGTTCTGAAAAATACGAGAAGAATGAAGGGGTGTTGAAATACATTAAGAGCCTGAAAAGGTGTGAAATATATGTAGAGCTTCAAAACGTGTCAAAAATATGAGGAGCATGAAACGATCTGAAAAATTGTAGGAGCATGAAGTGGTGTTGAAAAACATGAAGAGCCTGACAAGTTGTGAAAAAATGAAGAGCTATAAAAGGTGTGAAAAATATGTGGAGCAGGAAACGGGCTGAAAAATAGGTGGAGCATGAAGTGGTGTTGAAAAACATTAAGCTGCTGAAAATGTGTGAAATATATGAAGAGCTTCAAAAGGTTTCAAAAATATGAGGAGCATGAAACGGTCTGAAAAACAGGAGGAGCATGAAGCGTTGTTCAAAAACATGAAGAGCCTGAAAAGGGGAGAAAAATATGAAGAGCTTCAAATGTGTCAAACATATGAGGAGCATGATACGGTCTCAAAAAGAGGAGGAGCATGAAGCGTTGTTCAAAAACATGAAGAGCCTGAAAAGGTGTGAAAAATATGAAGAGCTTCAACAGGTGTCAAAGATATGTGGAGCATGGAACTGTCTCAAAAATAAGAGGAGCACGAAGTGGTGTTCAAAAACTTGAAGAGCCTGAAAAGGTGTGAAATATATGAAGAGCTTCATAAGATGTCAAAAATATGAAGAGCATGAAACGGTCTCAAAAATAAAAGGAGCATGATGCCGTGTTGAAATACATGAAGAGCCTGAAAAGGTGTGAAAAATATGAAGAGCTTCAAAAGGTGTGAAAAATATGAAGAGCTTCAAAATGTGTCAAAATTGAGATGAGCAAGAAACGGTCTGAAACTCAGAAGGAGCATGAAGTGGTGCTGAAAAACATGAAGAGTCTGAAAAGGTGTGAAATATATGAAGAGCTTCAAAAGGTGTCAAAAATATGAGGAGCATGAAACGGTCTGAAACATAGGAGGAGCATGAAGCGGTGTTGAAAAATATGAAGAGCCTGAAAACGTGTGAAAAATATGAAGAGCTTCAAAACGTGTCAATAATATGAGGAGCATGAAACGGTCTGAAAAATAGGAGGAGCATGAAACGGTGTTGAAAAACATGAAGAGCCTGAAAAGGTGTGAAAAATATGAAGAGCTTCAAAAGGTGTGAAAAATATGAGGAGCATGAAACGGTCTGAAAAACAGGAGAAGCATAAAGCGGTGTTCAAAAACATGAAGAGCCTGAAAAGGTGTGAAAAATATGAAGAGCTTCAAAAGTTGTCAAAAATATGAGGAGCATGAAATGGTCTGAAAAATAGGAGCAGCATGATTGTGTTCAAAAACATGAAGAGCCTGAAAATGTGTGAACAATATGAAGAGCTTCAAAAGGTGTGAAATACATGAGGAGCATGAAACGGTCTGAAAAATAGGAGGAGCATGAAACGGTGTTGAAAAACATAAAGAGCCTGAAAAGGTGTGAAAAATATGAAGAGCTTCAAAAGGTGTGAAAAGTATGAGGAGCATGAAATGGTCTGAAAAATAGCAGGAGCATGAAGCGGTGTTCAAAAACATGAAGAGCCTGAAAAGGTGTGAAAAATATGAAGATCTTCAAAAGCTGTCAAATATATGAGGAGCATGAAACGATCTCAAAAATAGGAGGAGCGTGAAGCCGTGTTGAAAAACATGAAGAGCCTGAAAAGGTGTGAAAAATATGAAGAGCTTCAAAAGGTGTCAATAATAGGAGGTGCATGAAACAGTGAAAAATAGGAGGAACATGAAACGGTCTGAAAAATAGAAGGAGAATGAAGCGGTGTTGAAAAACATGAAGAGCCTGAGAAGGTTTGACAAATATGAAGAGCTTCAATAGGTATCATAAATATGAGAAGCATGAAACGGTCTCAAAAATAGGAGGAGCATGAATCGGTGTTCAAAAACATGGAGAGCCTGAAAAGGTATGAAAAATATGAAGAGCTTCAAAAGGTTTCAAAAATATGAGGAGCATGAAACGGTCTAAAAAATAAGAGGAGCATGAAATGGTGTTCAAAAACATGAAGAGCCTGGAAAGGTGTGAAGAATATGAAGAGCCTCAAAACGTGTCAAAAATATGCGGAGCATGAAACGGTCTGAAAAATAGGAGCAGCATGAAATGGTGTTCAAAAACATGAAGAGCCTGATAAGGTGTGAAAAATATGAAGAGCTTGAAAAGGTATCAAAAATATGAGGAGCATGAAACGGTCTGAAAAATATGAGGAGCATGAAATTGTGTTCAAAAACCTGAAGAGCCTGAAATGGTGTGAAAAATATGAAGAACTTCAAAAAGTGTGAAATACATGACGAGCATGAAACGGTCTGAAGAATAGGAGGAGCATGAAGCGGTGTTGAAAAACATGAAGAGCCTGAAAACGTGTGAAAAATATGAGGAGTTCGAAAGGTTTCAAAAATATGAGGAGCATGAAACGCTCTGAAAAATAGAAGAAGCATGAAGTTCTGTGGAAAAACATGAAGAGCCTGAAAAGTTGTGAAAAATATGAAGAGCTTCAAAAAGTGTCAATTATAAGAGGTGCATGAAACGGTCTGAAAAAAAGGAGAGGCATGAAACGGTGTGAAAAACAGGAGGAGCATGAAGCGGTGTTGAAAAACATGAAGAGCCTGAAAAGGTGTGAAAAATATGAAGAACTTCAAAAGGTGTCAAAATTATGAGGAGTATGAAACGGTCTGAAAATAGGAGGAGCATGAAGCCATGTTCAAAAACATGAAGAGCTTGAAAAGGTGTGAAAAATAGGAAGAGCTTCAAAAGGTGTCAAAAATATGAGGAGCATGAAACGGTCTGATAAATAGAAGGAGCATGAAGCGGTGGCAAAAATTTGAAGAGCCTGAAAAAGTAGGAAAAATAAGAAGTGCCTCAAAACGTGTCAAAAATATGAGGAGCATGAAACGGTCTGAAAAATAGGAGCAGCATGAAATGATGTTCAAAAACATGAAGATCCTGAAAAGGTGTGAAAAATATGAAGAGCTTCAAAAGGTGTGAAATACATGAGGAGCATGAAATGGTCTGAAAAATCGGAGCAGCATGAAGCTGTGCTCAAACACATGAAGAGCCTGAAAAGGTGTGAAAAATATGAAGAGCTTCAAAAGGTGTCAAAAATATGAGGAGCATGAAACGGTCTCAAAATAGGAGGAGCATGAAACGATCTCAAAAATAGGAGGAGCATGAAACGGTGTTCAAAAACATGAAGAGCAGGAAAAGGTGTGAAAAATAGGAGGAGCTTCAAAAGGTTTCAAAAATATGAGGAGCATGAAACGGTCTGAAAAATAGGAGGAGCATGAAGCAGTCATGAAAAACGTGAAGAGCCAGAAAAGGTGTGAAAAGTATGAAGAGCTTCGAAAGGTGTGAAAAATATGAGGAGCATGAAACGGTCTGAAAAATAGGAGGAGCATGAAGCGGTGATGAAAAACATGAAGAGCCTGAAAAGGTTTGAAAAATATCAGGAGCTTCAAAAGGTGTTAAAAATATGAGGAGCATGAAACGGTCTGAAAAATCGGAGGAGCATGAAGCTTTGCTCAAACACATGAAGAGCTTGAAAAGGTGTGAAAAATATGAAGAGTTTCAAAAGGTGTCAAAAATATGAGGAGCATGAAACGGTCTGAAAAATAGAAGGAGCATGAAGCGGTGTTGAAAACATGAAGAGCCTGAAAAGGTATGAAAAATATGAAGAGCTACAAAAGGTGTCAAAAATATGAGGAGCATGAACGGTCTGAAAAATAGGAGCATGATATCGTGTTCAAAAACATGACAGCCTGAAAATGTGTGAAAAATATGAAGAGCTTCAAAAGTGTGAAAAATATGAAGAGCTTCAAAAGGTGTCAAAAATGGAATGAGCATGAAACGGTCTGAAAAATACGAAGAGCATGAAGTAGTGTTGAAAAACATGAAGAGCCTGAAAAGGTGTGAAATATATGAAGAGCTTCAAAAGGTGTCAAATATATGAGGAGCATGAAACGGTCTGAAAAATAGGAGGATCATGAAACGGTGTTGAAAAACATGAAGAGCCTAAAAAGTTGTGAAAAATATGAAGAGATTCTAAAGGTTTCAAAAATGTGAGGAGAATGAAACAGTCTGAAAAATAGGAGGAGCATGAAGGGTTGTTGAAAAACATGAAGAGCCTGAAAATTGTGAAAAATATGAAGAGCTTCAAAAGGTGTCAAAAATATGAGGGGCATGAAACGGTCTGAAAAAAATGAAGAGCATGAAGTGGTGTTGAAAAACATGAAGAAACTGAAAAGGTGTGAAATATACGAAGAGCTTCAAAAGGTGTCAAATATATGCGGAGCATGAAACAGTCTGAAAAATATGAGGAGCATGAAGCGGTGTTGAAAAACATGAAGAGCCTGAAAAGGTGTAAAAAATATGAAGAACTTCAAAAGGTGTCAAAAATAGGAGGAGCATGAAATGGTGTGAAAGATAGGAGTATCATGAAACGGAGTTAAAAAACATGAACAGCCTGAAAAGTTGTGAAAAATATGAAGAGCTGCAAATGTTGTCAAAAACACGAGGAGCATGAAACGGTCTCAAAAAAAAGAGGAGCATGAAGTGTTCTTGAAAAGCATGAAGAGCCTGAAAATGTGAGAAAAATATGAAGAGCTTCAAAATGTGTCAAAAATATGACGCGAACGAAACGGTCTGAAAAATATGAGGAGCATGAAACGGTGGTGAAAAACATGAAGAGTATGAAAAGGTGTGAAAAATATAAAGAGCTTCAAAAAGTGTCAAAATTATGAGGAGCATGAAACGGTATGAAAAACAGGAGGAGCATGAAGCGGTGTTGAAAAACATGAGGAGCCTGAAAAGGTGTGAAATATATGAAGAGCTTCAAAAGGTGTCAAAAATATGAGGAGCATGAAACGGTCTGAAAAATAGAAGGAGCATGAAACGTTGTTGAAACACATGAAGAGCCTGAAAAGGTGTGAAAAATATGAAGGGCTTCAAAAGGTTTCAAAATTATGACGAGCATGAAACGGCCTGAAAAATATGAGGAACATGAAACGGTGTTGAAAAACATCAAGAGCCTGACAATGTGTGAAAAATATGAAGAGCTACAAAAGGTGTCAAAAATATGAGAAGCATGAAACAATCTGAAATATAGGAGGAGCATGAAATGGTGTTGAAAAACATGAAGAGCATGAAAAGGTGTGAAAAATATTAAGATTTTCAAAAGGTGTCAAAAACATAAGGAGCATGAAACGGTCTGAAAATTAGGAGGAGCATGAAGCGGTGCTGAAAAACATGAAGAGCCTGAAAAGGTGTGAAAAATATGAAGAGCTTCAAAATGTGTCAAAAATATGAGAGGCATGAAACGGTCTGAAAAATAGGAGGAGCATGAAGTGCTGTTGAAAAACATGAAGAGCCTGAAAATTTGTGAATAATATGAAGAGCTTCAAAAGGTGTCAAATATATGAGGAGCATGAACCGGTCTGAAAAATAGGAGGAGTATGAAGCGATGTTGAAAAACATGAAGAGTCTGAAAAGGTGTGAAATATATGAAGAGCTTCAAAAGGTGTGAAATATAGGAGGAGCATGAAGTGTGTTCAGAAACATGAAGAGCCTTAAAATGTGTGAAATATATGAAGAGCTTCTAAAGGTGTCAAAAATAAGAGGAGCATGAAACAGTTTGAAAATAGGAGGAGCATGAAACGGTGTTGAAAAACATGAAGAGCCTAAAAACTTGTGAAAAATATGAAGAGCTTCAAAAGGTGTGAAAAATATGAAGAGTTCAAATGGTGTCAAAACATGAGGAGCATGAAACAGTCTGAAAAATAGGAGGAGGATGAAGCGATGTTGAAAAACATGAAGAGTCTGAAAAGGTGTGAAATATATGAAGAGCTTCAAAAGGTGTGAGAAATATGAGGAGCATGAAACGGTCTGAAAAATAGGAGGAGCATGAAACGGTGTTGAAAAATCTGAAGAACAGGAAAAGGTGAGAAATATATGAAGAGCTTCAAAAGGTGTGAAAAATATAGGAGCATGAAGCGGTGTTCAAAAACATGAAGAGCTTGAAAAGGTGTGAAATATATGAAGATCTTCAAAAGGTGTGAAAAATAGGAGGAGCATGAAGCGGTGTTCAAAAACATGAAGAGCCTGAAAAGGTGTGAAATATATGAAGAGCTTCAAAAGGTGTCAGAAATATGAGGAGCATGAAACAGTCTGAAAAATAGGAGGAGCTTGAAATGGTGTTGAAAAACAAGAAGAGCCTGAAATTGGTGTGAAAAATATGAAGAGCTTCAACAGGTGTGTAAAATATGAGGAGCATTAAACGGTCTAAAAAATAGGAGGAGCGTGAAGCTTTGTTGACAAAAATGAAAAGCCTGAAATGGTGTGAAAAATTTGAAGAGCTTCAAAAGGTGTCAAAAATTTGAGAAGCATGAAACGGTCTGAAAAATATAGGAGGAGCATGAAGTGGTGTTCAAAAACATGAAGAGCTTGAAAAGGTGTGAAATATATGAAGAGCTTCAAAAGTTGTGAAATATAGGAGGAGCATGAAGCGGTGTTCAAAAACATGAAGAGCCTTAAAAGTGGTGAAATATATGAAGAGCTTCAAAAGGTGTCAAAAATATGAGGAGCATGAAATAGTCTGAAAAATAGGAGCAGCATGAAATGGTGTTGAAAAACATGAAGAGCATGAAAAGATGTGAAAAATATGAATAGCTTCAAAAGGTGTCAAAAATAAGAGGAGCATGAAACTGTCTGAAAATAGGAGGAGCATGAAACGGTGTTGAAAAACATGAAGAGCCTGAAAATGTGTGAAAAATATGGAGAGCTTCAAAAGGTGTCAAAAATATAGCAGCATGAAACTGTCTGAAAATACGAGGAGCATGAAACGGTGTTGAAAAGCATGAAGAGCCTGAATAGGTGTGAAAAATATGAAGAGCTTCAAAGGGGAAAAAATATGAGGAGCATGAAACGGTCTGAACAATAGGAGGAGCATGAAATGGTGTTGAAAAACATGAAGAGCCTGAAATTTTGTGAATAATATGAAGAGCTTCAAAAGGTGTCAAATATATGAAGAGCATGAAACGTTTTGAAAAATATGAGTAGCATGAAGCGGTGTTCAAAAACGTGAAGAGCCTGAGAAGGTGTGAAAAATATGAAGAGCTTCAATGGTGTCAAAAATATGAGGAGCATGAAACGGGCTGAAAAATAGGTGGAGCATGAAACGGTGTTGAAAAAATGAAGAGCCTGAAAGGTGTGAAAAAAATTAAGAGCATCAATAGGTGTCAAAAAGATGAGGAGCATGAAACGGTCTGCAAAAATGGAGGAGCATGAAGTGGTGTTGATAAACTTGAAGAGCCTGAAAAGGTGTGAAAAATATGAAGAGCTTCAAAAGGTGTCAGAAATATGAGGAGCATGAAACGGTCTGAAAAATAGGAGGAACATGAAGCGGTGTTGAAAAACATGAAGAGCCTGAAAAGGTGTGAAAAATATGAAGAGCTTAAAAAAATGTGAAAAATATGAAGAGCTTCAAAAGATGTGAAAAATATGAAGAGCTTCAAAAGGTGTCAAAAATATGAGGAGAATGAAACGGTCTGCAAAATAGGAGCAGCATGAAATGGTGTTCAAAAACATGAAGAGACTGAAATCGTGTGAAAAATATGAAGAGCTTCAAAAGGTGTGAAAAATATGAGGAGCATGAAACGGTCTGAAAAATAGGAGGAGCATGAAGCGGTGTTCAAAAATATGAAGAGCCTGAAAAGGTGTGAAAAATATGAAGAGCTTCAAAACGTGTCAAAATTATTAGGAGCATGAAACGGTCTGAAAAATAGGAGGAGCATGAAGCGGTGTTGAAAAACATGAAGAGCCTGAAAAGGTGTGAGAAATATGAAGAGCTTCAAAAGGTGTCAAAAATATGAGTAGCATGAAACGGTCTGAAAATGATGAGGAGCATGAAGCGTGTTGAAAAACATGAAGAGCTTGAAAAGGTGTGTAAAATATGAAGAGGTTCTAAAGGTGTCAGAAATATGAGGAGCATGAAACGGTCTTAAAAATACGAGGAGAATGAAGTGGTGTTGAAAAACATGAGGAGCCTGAAAAGGTGTGAAATATATGAAGATCTTCAAAAGGTGTCAAAAATATGAGGAGAATGAAACGGTCTGCAAAATAGGACGAGCATAAAATGGTGTTCAAAAACATGAAGATCCTGAAAAGGTCTGAAAAATATGAAGAGCTTCAAAATGTGTCAAAAATATGAGGAGCATGAATAGGTCTGAAAAATAGGAGGAGCAAGAAGTGGTGTTGAAAAAAATGAACAGCCTGAAAACGTTTGAAAAATATGAAGAGCTTTAAAAGGTGTGAAATTAATGAGGAGCATGAAACGGTCTGAAAAATACGAGAAGCATGAAGTTGGTGTGGAAAAACATGAAGAACCTGAAAACGTGTGAAAAATATGAAGAGTATCAAAAGGTGTCAAAAATATGAAGCGCATGAAACGGTCTGAAAATTTGAAGGATCATGAGCGGTGTTCAAAAACATGAGGAGCCTGAAAAGGTGTGAAAAATATTAAAAGCTTCAAATGGTGTCAAAAATATGAGAAGCATGAAACGGTCTGAAAGATAGGAGGAGCATGAAACGGTGATCAGAAACATGAAGAGCCTGAAAAGTTGTGAAAAATATGAAGAGCTTCAAAAGGTGTGAAAAATATGATGAGCTTCAAAAGGTGTCAAAAATTAGATGAGCATAAAAGGGTCTGAAAAATAGGAGGAACATGAAGTGGTGTTGAAAATAATGAAGAGCCTGAAAAGGTGTGAAAAATATGAAGAGCTTCAAAACGTGTCAAAATTATTAGGAGCATGAAACAGTCTGAAAAATAGGAGGAGCATGAAGCGGTGTTGAAAAACATGAAGAGCCTGAAAAGGTGTGAGAAATATGAAGAGCTTCAAAAGGTGTCAAAAATATGAGGAGCATGAAACGGTCTGAAAATGATGAGGAGCATGAAGCGTGTTGAAAAACATGAAGAGCTTGAAAAGGTGTGTAAAATATGAAGAGGTTCTAAAGGTGTCAAAAATATGAGGAGCATGAAACGGTCTTAAAAATACGAGGAGAATGAAGTGGTGTTGAAAAACATGAAGAGCCTGAAAAGTTGTGAACTATATGAAGCACTTCTAAAGGTGTCGAATATATGAGGAGCATGAAACGGTCTGAAAAATAGGAGGATCATGAAACGGTGTTGATAAACATGTAGAGCATGAAAAGGTGTGAAAAATATGAAGAGCTTCAAAAGGTGTCAAAAATATGAGGAGCATGATACGGTCAGAAAAATAGGAGGAGCATGAAGCTGTGTACAAAAACATGAAGAGCCTGAAAAGTTGTGAAAAATATGAAGAGCCTCAAAAGTGTGAAAAATATGAAGAGCTTCAAAAGGTGTCAAAAATAGAATGAGCATGAAACGGTCTGAAAAATACGAAGAGCATGAAGTAGTGTTGAAAAACATGAAGAGCCTGAAAAGGTGTGAAATATATGAAGAGCTTCAATAGGTGTCAAATATATGAGGAGCATGAAACGGTCTGAAAAATAGGAGGAGCATGAATCGGAGTTTAAAACATGAAGAGCCTGAAAAGGTGTGAAATATATGAAGAGCATCAAAAGGTGTCAGAAATATGAGGAGCATGAAACAGTCTGAAAAATGGGAGGACATTGAAATGGTGTTGAAAAACAAGAAGAGCCTGAAATGGTGTGAAAAATATGAAGAGCTTCAACAGGTGTGTAAAATGTGAGGAGCATGAAACGGTCTGAAAAATAGGAGGAGCATGAAGCTTTGTTGACCAAAATGAAGAACCTGAAAAGGTGTGAAAAATATGAAGAGCTTCAAAAGGTGTCAAAAATTTGAGAAGCATGAAACGGTGTGAAAAATACGAGGAGCATGAAGCGGTGTTGAAAAACATGAAGAGCCTGAAAAGCTGTGAAAAATATGAAGAGCTTCAAAAGGTGTCAAAAATATGAGGAGCATGATAAGGTTTGAAAAAAAAAAGGCGCATGAAACGGTGTTCAAAAACATGAAGAGCCTGAAAAGGTGTGAAAAATATGAAGAGCCTCAAAACGTGTCAAAAATATGAAGAACATGAATCGGTCTGAAAAATAGGAGGAGCTAGAAGTTGTGTTGAAAAACATGAAGAGCGTGAAAACATGTGAAAAATATGAAGAGCTTCAAAAGGTGTCAAAAATATGAGGAGCATGAAACAGTCTGAAAAATAGGAGGAACATGAAGTGGTGTTGAAAAACTTGAAGAGCCTGAAAAGGTGTGAAAAATATGAATAGCTTCAAAAGCTGTCAAAAATATGAGGAGCATGAAACGGTCTAAAAAATAGGAGCGACATGAAACGGTGTTCAAAAACATGAAGAGCCTGAAAATGTGTAAAAAATATGAAGAGCTTCAAAAGGTGTGAAATACATGAGGAGCATGAAACGGTCTGAAAAATAGGAGGAGCATGAAGCGGTGTTCAAAAACATGAAGAGCATGAAAAGGAGAGAAAAATATGAAGAGCTTCAAAAGGTGTCACATATATGAAGAGCATGAAACAGTCTGAAAAATAGGAGGAGCATGAAGCGGGGTTCAAAAACATGAAGAGCCTGAAAAGGTTTCAAAAGTATGAAGAGCTTCAAAACGTGTCAAAAATATGAGGAGCATGAAACGGTCTGAAAAATAGGAGGAGCATGAAGCGATGTTCAAAAACATGAAGAGCCTGAAAACGTGTGAAAAATATGAACATGTTCAAAAGGTGTGAAATACATGAGGAGCATGAAACGGTCTGAAAAATAGGAGGAGCATGAAGCGGTGTTCAAAAACATGAAGAGCCTGAAAACGTGTGAAAAATATGAAGAGCTTCAAAAGGTGTGAAATACATGAGGAGCATGAAACGGTCTGAAAAATAGGAGGAGCATGAAGCGGTGTTGAAAAACAGGAAGAGCCTGAAAAGTTGTGAAAAATATGAAGAGTTTCAAAAGGTGTCAAAAATAAGAGGAGCATGAAACGGTCTGAGAAATAGGAGGAGCATGAAGCGGTGTTCAAAAACATGAAAAGCCTGAAAATGTGTGAAATATATGAAGAGCTTCAAAAGGTGTCAAAAATGAGATGAGCATCAAACGGTCTGAAAAATAGGAGGAGCATTAAGTGGTGTTGAAAAAAAAGAAGAGACTGAAAAGGTGTGAAATATATGAAGAGCTTCAAAAGGTGTCAAAAATAAGAGGAGAAGGAAAGGGTCTGAAAAATAGGAGGAACATGAAGCTGTGTTGAGAAACATGAAGAGCCTGAAAAGGTTTGAAAAATAAGAAGAGCTTCAAAAGGTGTGAAATACATGAGGAGCATGAAACGAGCTGAAAAATAGAAGCATGAATTGGTGTGGAAAAACATGAAGAGCCTGAAAAGGTGTGAAAAATATGAAGAGCTTCAAAAGGACTGAAATACATTAGGAGCATGAAACTCTCTGAAAAATAGGAGGAGCATGAAGCGGTGTTCCAAAACATGAAGAGCCTAAAAAGTTGTGAAAAATATGAAAAGCTTCAAAAGGTGTCAAAAATGAGATGAGCATGAATCGGTCTGAAAAATAGGAGGAACATGAAACGGTGTTGAAAAGCATGAAGACCCTGAAAAGGTGTGACAAATATGAAGAGTTTCAAAAGGTGTTAAAAATATGAGGAGCATAAAAAAGTCTGAAAAATAGGAGGAGCATGAAGCTGTGTTCAAAAATATGAAGAGCCTGAAAAGGTGTGAAAAATATGAAGACCTTCAAAAGGTGTCAAAAATATGAAGAGCATGAAACGGTCTGAAAAATTGGAAGATCAAGAGCGGTGTTCAAAAATATGAAGAGCCTGAAAAGGTGTGAAAAATATGAAGAGCTTCAAATGGTGTCAAAAATATGAGAAGCATGAAACGGTCTGAAAGATAGGAGGAGCATGAAACGGTGATCAGAAACATGAAGAGCCTGAAAAGTTGTGAAAAATATGAAGAGCTTCAAAAGGTGTGAAATACATGAGGAGCATGAAACGGTCTGAAAAAAAGGAGGAGCATGAAGTGGTGTTCAAAAACATGAAGAGCCTGAAAAGCTGTGAAATATATGAAGAGATTCAAAAGGTGTGAAATACATGAGGAGTATGAAATGGGCTGAAAAATAGAAGCATGAAGTCGTGTGGAAAAACATGAAGAGCCTGAAAACGTGTGAAAAATATGAAGAGCTTCAAAAGGAGTGAAACACATTAGGAGCATGAAACTCTCTGAAAAATAGGAGGAGCATGAAGCGGTGTTCAAAAACATGAAGAGCCTGAAAAGGTGTGAAAAATATGAAGAGTTTCAAAAGGTGTCAAAAATATGAGGAGCATGAAACGATCTGAAAAATAGGACAAGCATGAAGCTGTGTTCAAAAATATGAAGAGCCTGAAAAGGTGTGAAAAATATGAAGAGCTTCAAAATGTATGAAAAATATGAGGATCATGAAACGGCCTGAAAAATAGAAGCAGCATGAAACGGTGTTGAAAAATATGATGAGCCTGAAAAGGTGTGAAAATATGAAGAGATTCAAAAGGGGTCAAAAATATGAAGAGCATGAAACGGTCTGTAAAATAGGAGGATCATGAAGCGGTGTTCAAAATCATGAAGAGCCTTAAAAGGTGTGAAAAATTTGAAAAGCTTCAAAACGTGTCAAAAATATGAGGAGCATGAAACGGTCTGAAAAATAGGAGGAGCAAGAAGTGGTGTTGAAAAAAATGAACAGCCTGAAAACGTTTGAAAAATATGAAGAGCTTTAAAAGGTGTGAAATTAATGAGGAGCATGAAACGGTCTGAAAAATACGAGAAGCATGAAGTGGTGTGGAAAAACATGAAGAACCTGAAAACGTGTGAAAAATATGAAGAGTATCAAATGGTGTCAAAAATATGAAGCGCATGAAACGGTCTGAAAATTTGAAGGATCATGAGCGGTGTTCAAAAACATGAGGAGCCTGAAAAGGTGTGAAAAATATTAAAAGCTTCAAATGGTGTCAAAAATATGAGAAGCATGAAACGGTCTGAAAGATAGGAGGAGCATGAAACGGTGATCAGAAACATGAAGAGCCTGAAAAGTTGTGAAAAATATGAAGAGCTTCAAAAGGTGTGAAAAATATGATGAGCTTCAAAAGGTGTCAAAAATTAGATGAGCATAAAAGGGTCTGAAAAATAGGAGGAACATGAAGTGGTGTTGAAAATAATGAAGAGCCTGAAAAGGTGTGAAAAATATGAAGAGCTTCTAATGGTGTCAAAAATATGAGGAGCATGAAACAGTCTGAAAAATAGGAGGAGCATGAAGTGGAGTGGAAAAACATGAAGAGCCTGAAAAGGTGTGAAAAATATGAAGAGCTTCAAAAGGTGTCAAAAATGAGATGAGCATGAAACGGTCTGAAATATAGGAGGAGCATGAAGCGGTGTTGAAAAACATGAAGAACCTGAAAAGGTGTGAGAAATATGAAGAGCTTTCACAGGTGTCAAAAATATAAGGAGCATGAAACGGTCTGAAAAAGAGGAGGAGCATGAAGCGGTGTTGAAAAACATGAAGAGCCTGAAAAGGTGTGAAATTTATGAAGAGCTTCAAAAGATGTGAAAAATATGAAGAGCTTCAAAAGGTGTCAAAAATATGAAGCGCATGAAACGGTCTGAAAGATAGGAGAAGCATGAAGTGGTGTGGAAAAACTTGAAGAGCCTGAAAAGGTGTGAAAAATATGAAGAGCTTCAAAAGTTGTCAAAAATATGAAGAGCATGAAACGGTCTGAAAGATAGGAGGAGAATGAAACACTGATCAGAAACATGAAGAGCCTGAAAAGTTGTGAAAAATATGAAGAGCTTCAAAAGGTGTGAAATATATGAAGAGTTTCAAAAGGTGTTAAAAATTAGAAGAGCATGAAACGGTCTGAAAAATAGGAGGAGCATGAAGTGGTTTTGAAAAACATGAAGAGCCTGAAAAGGTGTGAAAAATATAAAGAGCTTCAAAAGGTGTTAATTACATGAGGAGCATGAAACTGTCTGAAAAATGGGAGGAGCATGAAGCTGTGTTCAAAAACATGAAGAGCCTGAAAAGGTGTGAAATATCTGAAGAGCTTCAAAATGTGTCAAATATATGAGGAGAATGAAACGGTCTGAAAAATAGGCGGAGCATGAAGCGGTGATCAAAAACATGAAGAGCCTGAAAAGGTGTGAATAATATGAAGAGCTTCTAAAGGTGTCAAAAATATGAGGAGCATGAAACGGCCTGAAAAATAGGCGGAGCATGAAGCGGTGTTGAAAAACATCAAGAGACTGAAAAGTGTGAAATATATGAAGAGCTTCAAAAGGTGTGAAAAATATGAGGAGCATGAAACGGTCTGAAAAATAGGAGGAGCATGAAGCGATGTTTAAAAACATGAAGAGCCTGAAAAGTAGTGAAAAATATGAAGAGCTTTAAAAGGTTTCAAAAATATGAGGAGCATGAAACGGTCTGAAAAATACGAGGAACATGAAGCGGTGTTGAAAAACATGAAGAGCATGAAAAGGTGTGAAAAATATGAAGAGCTTCAAAAGGTGTGAAATACATGAGGAGCATGAAACGGTCTGAATAATAGGAGGAGCATGAAGCGGTGTTGAAAAATATGAAGAGCCTGAAAATGTGTAAAAATTATGAAGAGCTTCAAAATGTGTCAAAAATATGAGGAGCATGAAACGGTCTTAAATATAGGAGAAGGATGAAGCTTTGTTCAAAAACTTGAAGAGGATGAAAAGGTGTGAAAAATATGAAGAGCTTCAAAAGGTGTCAAAAATATGAGGTGCATGAAACGGTCTTAAAAATAGGAGGAGGATGAAGCGGTGTTCAAAAACTTGAAGAGGATGAAAAGGTGTGAAAAATATGAAGAGCTTCAAAAGGTGTCAAAAATATGAGGAGCATGAAACGGTCTTAAAAATAGGAGTAGGATGAAGCGGTGTTCAAAAACTTGAAGAGGATGAAAAGGTGTGAAATATATGAAGAGTTTTAAAAGGTGTCAAAAATATGAGGAACATGAAACGGTCTGAAAAATAGGAGGATTATGAAACGGTGTTCAAAAACATGAAGAGTCTGAAATCGTGTGGAAAATATGAAGAGCTTCAAAAATGGGAAAAATATGAAGAGCTTCAAAAGATGTGAATAATATGCAAAGCTTCAAAAGATGTCAAAAATGAGATTAGCATGAAACAGTCTGAACAATAAGATTAGCATGAAGCAGTGTTCAAAAACATGAAGAGCCTGAAAAGGTGTGAAAAATATGAAGAGCTTTAAAAGGTGTCAAAAATATGAGGAGCATGAAACGGTCTGAAAAATAGGAGGATTATGAAACGGTGTTCAAAAACATGAAGAGCCTGAAAACGTGTGAAAAATATGAGGAGCTTCAAAATTGTGAAAAATATGAAGAGCTTCAAAAGGTGTGAAAAATATGAAGAGCTTCAAAAGGTGTCAAAAAAGAGATGAGCATGAAAAGGTCTGAAAAATACGAGGAGCATGAAGCGGTGTTGAAAAGCATGAAGAGCCTGAAAAGGTATGAAAAATATGAAGAGCTTCATAAAGTGTGAAATATATGAAGAGATTCAAAAGGTGTCAAAATGAGATGAGCATGAAACGATTTGAAAAATAGGAGGAGCATGAATTGGTGATGAAAAAAACGAAGAGCCTGAAAAGGTGTGAAATATCTGAAGAGATTCAAAAGGTGTCAAAGATATGAGGAGAATGAAACGGTCTGAAAAATAGGCGGAGCATGAAGCTATGATCAAAAACATGAAGAGAATGAAAAGGTGTGAATAATATGAAGAGCTTCTAAAGGTGTCAAAAATATGAGGAGCATGAAACGGCCTGAAAAATAGGCGGAGCATGAAGCGGTGTTGAAAAACATCAAGAGCCTGAAAAGTGTGAAAAATATGAAGAGCTTCAAAAGGTGTGAAAATATGAGGATCATGAAACGTTCTGAAAAATAGGAGGAGCATGAAGCGGTGTTTAAAAACATGAAGAGCCTGAAAAGTTGTGAAAAATATGAAGAGCTTCAAAAGGTGTCAAATATATGAGGAGCATGAAACGGTCTGAAAAATACGAGGAGCATGAAGCGGTGTTGAAAAACATGAAGAGCCTGAAAAGGTGTGAAAAATATGAAGAGCTTCAAAAGGTGTGAAATACATGGGGAGCATGAAACGGTCTGAAAAATAGGAGGAGCATGAAGCGGTTTGGAAAAACATGAAGAGCCTGAAAAGGTGTGAAAAATATGAAGAGCTTCAAAATGTGTCAAAAATCTGAGGAGTATGTAACGGTCTGAAAAATAGGAAGAGCATGAAGTGGTGTTCAAAAAAATGAAGAGGCTGAAAAGGTGTGAAAAATATGAAGAGCTTCAAAAGGTGTCCAAAATATGAGGAGCATGAAACGGTCTGAAAAATAGGAGGAGCATGAAGCGGTGTTTAAAAACATGAAGACCCTGAAAAGCTGTGAGAAATATGAAGAGCTTCAAAAGGTGTGAAAAATATGAGGAGCATGAAACGGTCTGAAAAATAGGAGGAGCATGACGCCGTGTTCAAAAACATGAAGAGCCTGAAAAGGTGTGAAAAATATGAGGAACTTCAAACGGTGTGAAATACATGAGGAGCATTAAACGGTCTGAAAAATAGGAGGAGTATGAAGCGGTGTTGAAAAACATGAAGAGCCTGAAAACTTGTGAAAAATATAAAGAGCTTCAAAATGTGTGAAAAATATGAAGAGCTTCAAAAGGTGTCAAAATGAGATGAGAATGAAACGGTCTGAAAAACAGGAGGAGCATGAAGTGGTGTTGAAAAAAATGAAGAGCCTGAAAAGGTGTGAAATATATGAAGAGCTTCAAAAGGTGTGAAATACATGAGGAGGATTAAACGGTCTGAAACATAGGAGGAGCATGAAGCAGTGTTGAAAAACATGAAGAGCCTGAAAAGGTGTGAAAAATAGGAAGAGTTTCTAAAGGTGTCAAAATGAGATGAGCATGAAACGGTCTGAAAAATAGGACGAGAATGAAGAGGTGTTGAAAATCATCAAGAGCCTGAAAAGGTGTGAGAAATATGAAGAGCTTCAAAAGGTGTCAAATAGAGATGAGCATGAAAAGGTCTGAAAAATAGGAGGAGCATGAAGTGGTGTTGAAAAAAATGAAAACCCTGAAAAGGTGTGAAATATATGAAGAGCTTCAAAAGGTGTGAGATACATGAGGAGCATGAAACGATCTGAAAAATAGCAGGAGCATGAAGCGGTGTTGAAAAATATGAAGTGTCTGAAAACTGTGAAAATATGAAGAGCTTCAAAAATATGAAAAATATGAAGCGCTTCAAAAGATGTGAAAAATATGAAGAGCTTCAAAAGGTGTCAAAAATATGAGGAGCATGAAACCGTCTGAAAAATAGGAGGATTATGAAACGGTGTTCAAAAACATGAAGAGACTGAATAGGTGTGAAAAATATGAAAAGCCTCAAAATTGTCAAAAATATGAGGAGCATGAAACGGTCTGAAAAAGAGGAGGAGCATGAAGCAGTGTTGAAAAACATGAAGAGCCTGAAAAGGTGTGAAAAATATGAAGAGTTTCAAAAGGTGTGAAATATATGAGGTGCAAGAAACGGTCTGAAAAATATTAGGAGCATGAAGCGGTGTTGAAAAACAAGAAGAGCCTCAAAAGGTGTGAAAAATATGAAGAGTTTCAAAGGTGTGAAATATATGAGGTGCAAAAAACGGTCTGAAAAATATTAGGAGCATGAAGCGGTGTTGAAAAACATGAAGAGCCTGAAAAGGTGTGGAAAATATGAAGAGCTTCAAAAGGTGTGAAATACATGAAGAGCATGAAACTCTCTGAAAAATAGGAGGAGCGTGTAGTGGTGTTCAAAAACATGAAGAGTCTGAAAAGGTGTGAAAAATATGAAGTGCTTCAAAAAGTGTCAAAAATATGAGGAGCATGAAATGGTCTGAAAAATAGGAGGAGCATGAAGCGGTCTTGAAAAACATGAAGAGCCTGAAAACGTGTGAAAAATATGAAGAGCTTCAAAAAGTGTAAAAAATATGGGGAGCATGAAACGGTCTGCAAAAAAGGAGGAACATGAAGTGGTGTTGAAAAACTTGAACAGCCAGAAAATGTGTGAAAAATATGAAAAACTTCAACAGGTGGTAAAAATATGCGGAACATGAAACGGTCTGAAAATAGGAGGAGCATGAAGCGGTGTTCAAAAACATGAAGAGCCTGAAAAGGTGTGAAAAATATGAAGAGCTTCAAAAAGTGTCAAAAATATGAGGAGCATGAAACGGTCTGAAAAATAGGAGGAGCATGAAGCGTTGTTGAAAAACATGAAGAGCCTGAAAAGGTGTGAAATATATGAAGACCTACAAAAGGTGTGAAAAATATGAGGAGTATGAAACGGTCTGAAAAATAGGAGGAGCATGAAGTGGAGTTGAAAAAAAAGAAGAGCCTGAAAAGGTGTGAAATATATGAAGACCTTCAAAAGGTGTCAAATATATGAAGAGGATGAAATGGTCTGGAAATTAACAGGAGCATGAAGCGGTGTTCAAAAACATGAAGAGCCTGAAAAGGTGTGAAAAATATGAAGAGCTTCAAAAGGTGTGAAATACAAGAGGAGAATGAAAAGGTCTGATAAATAGGGGGACAATGAAGCGGTGTTTAAAAACATGAAGAGCCTGAAAAGGTGTGAAAAATATGAAGAGCTTCAAAAGGTGTCAAATATGTGAGGAGCATGAAACGGTCTGAAAAATAGGAGGAGCATGAAGCGGTGTTCAAAAACAAGAAGAGCCTGAAAAGGTGTGAAAAATATGAAGAGTTTCAAAAGGTGTGAAAAATATGAAGAGCTACAAAACGTGTCAAAAATATAAAGAGCTTCAAAAGTTGTGAAAAATATGAGGAGCATGAAAAGGTCTGAAAAATAGGAGGAGCATGAAGCGGTGTTCAAAAACATGAGGAGCCTGAAAAGGTGTGAAAAATATGAAGAGCTTCAAAAGGTGTGAAATACATGAAGAGCATGAAACTCTCTGAAAAATAGGAGGAGTATGTAGTGGTGTTCAAAAACATGAAGAGTCTGAAAAGGTGTGAAAAATATGAAGTGCTTCAAAAAGTGTCAAAAATATGAGGAGCATGAAATGGTCTGAAAAATAGGAGGAGCATGAAGCGGTCTTGAAAAACATGAAGAGCCTGAAAACGTGTGAAAAATATGAAGAGCTTCAAAAGGTGTAAAAATATGGGGAGCATGAAACGGTCTGCAAAAAAGGAGGAACATGAAGTGGTGTTGAAAAACTTGAACAGCCAGAAAATGTGTGAAAAATATGAAAAGCTTCAAAAGGTGGTAAAAATATGCGGAGCATGAAACGGTCTGAAAATAGGAGGAGCATGAAGCGGTGTTCAAAAACATGAAGAGCCTGAAAAGGTGTGAAAAATATGAAGAGCTTCAAAAAGTGTCAAAAATATGAGGAGCATGAAACGGTCTGAAAAATAGGAGGAGCATGAAGCGTTGTTGAAAAACATGAAGAGCCTGAAAAGGTGTGAAATATATGAAGACCTACAAAAGGTGTGAAAAATATGAGGAGTATGAAACGGTCTGAAAAATAGGAGGAGCATGAAGTGGAGTTGAAAAAAAAGAAGAGCCTGAAAAGGTGTGAAATATATGAAGACCTTCAAAAGGTGTCAAATATATGAAGAGGATGAAATGGTCTGGAAATTAACAGGAGCATGAAGCGGTGTTCAAAAACATGAAGAGCCTGAAAAGGTGTGAAAAATATGAAGAGCTTCAAAAGGTGTGAAATACAAGAGGAGAATGAAAAGGTCTGAAAAATAGAGGGACAATGAAGCGGTGTTTAAAAACATGAAGAGCCTGAAAAGGTGTGAAAAATATGAAGAGCTTCAAAAGGTGTCAAATATGTGAGGAGCATGAAACGGTCTGAAAAATAGGAGGAGCATGAAGCGGTGTTCAAAAACAAGAAGAGCCTGAAAAGGTGTGAAAAATATGAAGAGTTTCAAAAGGTGTGAAAAATATGAAGAGCTACAAAAGGTGTCAAAAATATAAAGAGCTTCAAAAGTTGTGAAAAATATGAGGAGCATGAAAAGGTCTGAAAAATAGGAGGAGCATGAAGCGGTGTTCAAAAACATGAGGAGCCTGAAAAGGTGTGAAAAATATGAAGAGCTTGAAAAGGTGTCAAAAATATGAGGAGCATGACGGTCTGAAAAATAGGAGGAGCATGAAGCGTTGTTCAAAAACATGAAGAGCCTGAAAATGTGTGAAAAATATGAAGAGCTTCAAAAGGTGTCAAAAATATGAGGAGCATGACGGTCTGAAAAATAGGAGGAGCATGAAGCGGTGTTCAAAACCATGAAGAGCCTGAAAAGGTGTGAAAAATATGAAGAGCTTCAAAAGGTGTGAAACACATGAGGAGCATGAAACGGTCTGAAAAATAGGAGGAGCATGAAGCGGTGTTCAAAAACATGAAGAGCCTGAAAAGGTGTGAAAAATATGAAGAGCTTCAAAAGGTGTGAAAAATAGGAGGAGCATGAAACGGTCTGAAAAATAGGAGGAGCATGAAGCGGTGTTCAAAAACATGACGAGCCTGAAAAGGTGTGAAAAATATGAGAGCTTCAAAAGGTGTCAAAAATATGAGGAGCATGAAACGGTCTGAAAAATAGGAGGAGCATGAAGTGGTGTTCAAAAACACGAAGAGCTTGAAAGGTGTGAAAAATATGAAGAGCTTTAAAAGGTGTCAAAAATGAGATATGCAAGAAACGGTCTGAAAAATAGGAGGAGCAAGAAGTGGTTGTTAAAAACATGAAGAGCCTGAAAAGGTGTGAAAAATATGAAGAGCTTCAAAAGGTGACAAAAATGTGATGAGCATGAAACGGTCTGAAAAATATGAGGAGCATGAAGCAGTGTTGGAAATCATGAAGAGTCTGAAAAGTGTGAAATATATGAAGAGGTTCAAAAGGTGTCAAAAATATGTGGAGCATGAAACGGTCTGAAAAATAGAAGGAGCATCAAACGATATTCAAAAACATGAAGAGCCTGAAGAGGTGTGAAATATATGAAAAGCTTCAAAAGGTGTGAAAAATAGGAGAAGCATGAAACGGTCTGAAAAATAGGAGGAGCATGAAGCGGTGTTCAAAAACATGACGAGCCTGAAAAGGTGTGAAAAATATGAGAGCTTCAAAAGGTGTCAAAAATATGAGGAGCATGAAACGGTCTGAAAAATAGGAGGAGCATGAAGCGGTGTTCAAAAACACGAAGAGCTTGAAAGGTGTGAAAAATATGAAGAGGTTTAAAAGGTGTCAAAAATGAGATATGCAAGAAACGATCTGAAAAATAGGAGGAGCAAGAAGTGGTTGTTAAAAACATGAAGAGCCTGAAAAGGTGTGAAAAATATGAAGAGCTTCAAAAGGTGACAAAAATGTGATGAGCATGAAACGGTCTGAAAAATATGAGGAGCATGAAGCAGTGTTGGAAATCATGAAGAATCTGAAAAGTGTGAAATATATGAAGAGCTTCAAAAGGTGTCAAAAATATGTGGAGCATGAAACGGTCTGAAAAATAGAAGGAGCATCAAACGATATTCAAAAACATGAAGAGTCTGAAGAGGTGTGAAATATATGAAAAGCTTCAAAGGTGTGAAAAATAGGAGGAGCATGAAACCGTCTGAAAAAGAGGAGGAGCATGAAGCGGTATTCCAAAACATGAAGAGCCTGAAAATGTGTGAAAACTATGAAGAGCTTCAAAACGTATCAAATATATGAGGAGCAGGAAACGGTCTGAAAAATAGGAGAAGAATGAAGCTGTGCTTAAAAACATGAAGAGCCTGAAAATGTGTGAAAAATATGAGAGCTTCAAAAGGTGTCAAAAATATGAGGAGCATGAAACGGTCTGAAAAATAGGAGGAGCATGAAGAGGTGTTCAAAAACAAGAAGAGCCTGAAAAGGTGTGAAAAATATGAAGAGCTTTAAAAGGTGTCAAAAATATGAGGAGCATGAAACGTTCTGAAATATATTAAGATCATGAAACGTTGTTCAAAAACATGAAGAGCTTGAAAAGGTGTGAAAAATATGAAGAGCCTCAAAACGTGTCAAAAATATGAGGAGTATGAAATGGTCTGGAAATTAACAGGAGCATGAAGCGGTGTTCAAAAACATGAAGAGCCTGAAAAGGTGTGAAAAATATGAAGAGCTTCAAAAGGTGTGAAATACAAGAGGAGAATGAAACGGTCTGAAAAATAGGAGGACAATGAAGCGGTGTTTAAAAACATGAAGAGCCTGAAAAGGTGTGAAAAATATGAAGAGCTTCAAAAGGTGTCAAAAATATGAGGAGCATGAAACGGTCTGAAAAATAGGAGGAGCATGAAGCAGTGTTCAAAAACAAGAAGAGCCTGAAAAGGTGTGAAAAATATGAAGAGTTTCAAAAGGTGTGAAATATATGAAGAGCTACAAAAGGTGGAAAAATTGAGATGAGCATGAAACGGTCTGAAAAATAGGTGGAGCATGAAACGGTGTTGAAAAACATGAAGAGCCTGAAAAAGTGTGAAATATATGAAGAGCTTCAAAAAGTGTGAAAAATATGAAGAGCTTCGAAAGGTGTCAAAAATGAGATATGCATGAAACGGTCTGAAAAATAGGAGGAGCATGAAGTGGTTGTTAAAAACATGAAGAGCCTGAAAAGGTGTGAAAAATATGAAGAGCTTCAAAAGGTGACAAAAATGTGATGAGCATGAAACGGTCTGAAAAATATGAGGAGCATGAAGCAGTGTTGGAAATCATGAAGAGTCTGAAAAGTGTGAAATATATGAAGAGCTTCAAAAGGTGTCAAAAATATGTGGAGCATGAAACGGTCTGAAAAATAGAAGGAGCATCAAACGATATTCAAAAACATGAAGAGTCTGAAGAGGTGTGAAATATATGAAAAGCTTCAAAGGTGTGAAAAATAGGAGGAGCATGAAACCGTCTGAAAAAGAGGAGGAGCATGAAGCGGTATTCCAAAACATGAAGAGCCTGAAAATGTGTGAAAACTATGAAGAGCTTCAAAACGTATCAAATATATGAGGAGCAGGAAACGGTCTGAAAAATAGGAGAAGAATGAAGCTGTGCTTAAAAACATGAAGAGCCTGAAAATGTGTGAAAAATATGAGAGCTTCAAAAGGTGTCAAAAATATGAGGAGCATGAAACGGTCTGAAAAATAGGAGGAGCATGAAGAGGTGTTCAAAAACAAGAAGAGCCTGAAAAGTTGTGAAAAATATGAAGAGCTTTAAAAGGTGTCAAAAATATGAGGAGCATGAAACGTTCTGAAATATATTAAGATCATGAAACGTTGTTCAAAAACATGAAGAGCTTGAAAAGGTGTGAAAAATATGAAGAGCCTCAAAACGTGTCAAAAATATGAAGAGCTACAAAAGGTGAAAAAATTGAGATGAGCATGAAACGGTCTGAAAAATAGGTGGAGCATGAAACGGTGTTGAAAAACATGAAGAGCCTGAAAAAGTGTGAAATATATGAAGAGCTTCAAAAAGTGAAAAATATGAAGAGCTTCGAAAGGTGTCAAAAATGAGATATGCATGAAACGGTCTGAAAAATAGGAGGAGCATGAAGTGGTTGTTAAAAACATGAAGAGCCTGAAAAGGTGTGAAAAATATGAAGAGCTTCAAAAATATGAAAAATATGAAGAGATTCAAAAGGTGTGAAAAATATGAAGAGCTTCAAAAGATGTCAAAAATGAGATGAGCATGAAACGGTCTGAAAAATAGGAGGAGCATGAAGTGGTGTTGAAAAACATGAAGAGCCTGAAAAGGTCTGAAAAATATGAAGAGCTTCAAAAGGTGTCAAAATTATGAGGAGCATGAAACGGTCTGAAAAATAGGAGGATCATGAAGCGGTGTTGAAAAACATGAAGAGCCTGAAAAGGTCTGAAAAATATGAAGGCTTCAAAAGGTGTCAAAAATATGAGGAGCATGAAACGGTCTGAAAAATAAGAGGAGCATGAAGCGGTGTTCAAAAACATGAAGAGCCTGAAAAGGTGTGAAATATATGAAGAGCTTCAAAAGGTGTCAATAATATGAGGAGCATGACGGTCTGAAAAATAGGAGGAGCATGAAGCGGTGTTCAAAATCATGAAGAACCTGAAAAGGTGTGAAAAATATGAAGAGCTTCAAATGCGTGAAATTCATGAGGAGCATGAAACGGTCTGAAAAATAGGAGAAGAATGAAGTGGTGTAGAAAAACATGAAGAGCCTGAAAAGGTGTGAAAAATATGAAGAGCTTCAAAAGGTGTGAAATACATGAAGAGCATGAAACTCTCTGAAAAATAGGAGGAGCGTGTAGTGGTGTTCAAAAACATGAAGAGTCTGAAAAGGTGTGAAAAATATGAAGAGCTTCAAAAAGTGTCAAAAATATGAGGAGCATGAAACGGTCTAAAAAATAGGAGGAGCATGAAGCGGTGTTGAAAAACATGAAGTGCCGGAAAAGGTGTGAAAAATATGAAGAGCTTCAAAAGGTGTCAAAAATATGAGGAGCATGAAACAGTCTGAAATATAATATGAGCATGAAGTGTTGTTGAAAACATGAAGAGATTGAAATGTTGGGAAAATATGAAGAGCTTCAAAAGGTGTCAAATATATGAGGAGCATGAAACGGTCTGAAAAATAGGAGGAGCATGAAACGGTGTTGAAAAAGTTGAAGAGCCTGAAAAGGTGTGAAAAACAGGAAGAGTTTCAAAAGGTGTCAAAAATATGAGGAGCATGAAACGTTCTGAAAAATAATAGGAGCATGAAACGGTGTTGACAGATATGAAGAGCCTGAAAAGGTGTGAAAAATATGAAGAGATTCAACAGGTGTCAAACATATGAGGAGCATGAAACAGTCTGAAAAATAGGAGGAGCATGAAACGGTATTGAAAAAGATGAAAAGCATGAAAAGGTGTGAAAAATATTAAGAGCTTCAAAAGGTGTCAAAAATATGAGGAGCATGAAACGGTCTGAAAAATAGGAGGAGCATGAAGCTGTCGTCAAAAACATGAAGAGCCTGAAAAGGTGTGAAATATATGAAGAGCTTCAAAAGATGTGAAAAATATGAGGAGCATGAAACGGTCTGAAAAATATAAGCAGCATGAAACAGTGATGAAAAACATGAAGAGCCTGGAAAGTTGTGAATAATATGAAGAGCTTCAAAAGGTGTCAAATATATGAGGAGCATGAAACGATCTGAAAAATAGAAGGAGCATGAAACGGTGTTCAAAAACATGAAGAGCCTGAAAAGGTGTGGAAAATATGAAGAGCTTCAAAAGGTGTGAAATACATGAAGAGCATGAAACTCTCTGAAAAATAGGAGGAGTATGTAGTGGTGTTCAAAAACATGAAGAGTCTGAAAAGGTGTGAAAAATATGAAGTGCTTCAAAAAGTGTCAAAAATATGAGGAGCATGAAATGGTCTGAAAAATAGGAGGAGCATGAAGCGGTCTTGAAAAACATGAAGAGCCTGAAAACGTGTGAAAAATATGAAGAGCTTCAAAAGGTGTAAAAAATATGGGGAGCATGAAACGGTCTGCAAAAAGGAGGAACATGAAGTGGTGTTGAAAAACTTGAACAGCCAGAAAATGTGTGAAAAATATGAAAAACTTCAAAAGGTGGTAAAAATATGCGGAGCATGAAACGGTCTGAAAATAGGAGGAGCATGAAGCGGTGTTCAAAAACATGAAGAGCCTGAAAAGGTGTGAAAAATATGAAGAGCTTCAAAAAGTGTCAAAAATATGAGGAGCATGAAACGGTCTGAAAAATAGGAGGAGCATGAAGCGTTGTTGAAAAACATGAAGAGCCTGAAAAGGTGTGAAATATATGAAGACCTACAAAAGGTGTGAAAAATATGAGGAGTATGAAACGGTCTGAAAAATAGGAGGAGCATGAAGTGGAGTTGAAAAAAAAGAAGAGCCTGAAAAGGTGTGAAATATATGAAGACCTTCAAAAGGTGTCAAATATATGAAGAGGATGAAATGGTCTGGAAATTAACAGGAGCATGAAGCGGTGTTCAAAAACATGAAGAGCCTGAAAAGGTGTGAAAAATATGAAGAGCTTCAAAAGGTGTGAAATACAAGAGGAGAATGAAAAGGTCTGAAAAATAGGGGGACAATGAAGCGGTGTTTAAAAACATGAAGAGCCTGAAAAGGTGTGAAAAATATGAAGAGCTTCAAAAGGTGTCAAATATGTGAGGAGCATGAAACGGTCTGAAAAATAGGAGGAGCATGAAGCGGTGTTCAAAAACAAGAAGAGCCTGAAAAGGTGTGAAAAATATGAAGAGTTTCAAAAGGTGTGAAAAATATGAAGAGCTACAAAAGGTGTCAAAAATATAAAGAGCTTCAAAAGTTGTGAAAAATATGAGGAGCATGAAAAGGTCTGAAAAATAGGAGGAGCATGAAGCGGTGTTCAAAAACATGAGGAGCCTGAAAAGGTGTGAAAAATATGAAGAGCTTCAAAAGGTGTGAAATACATGAAGAGCATGAAACTCTCTGAAAAATAGGAGGAGTATGTAGTGGTGTTCAAAAACATGAAGAGTCTGAAAAGGTGTGAAAAATATGAAGTGCTTCAAAAAGTGTCAAAAATATGAGGAGCATGAAACGGTCTGAAAAATAGGAGGAGCATGAAGCGGTCTTGAAAAACATGAAGAGCCTGAAAACGTGTGAAAAATATGAAGAGCTTCAAAAGGTGTAAAAAATATGGGGAGCATGAAACGGTCTGCAAAAAAGGAGGAACATGAAGTGGTGTTGAAAAACTTGAACAGCCAGAAAATGTGTGAAAAATATGAAAAGCTTCAAAAGGTGGTAAAAATATGCGGAGCATGAAACGGTCTGAAAATAGGAGGAGCATGAAGCGGTGTTCAAAAACATGAAGAGCCTGAAAAGGTGTGAAAAATATGAAGAGCTTCAAAAAGTGTCAAAAATATGAGGAGCATGAAACGGTCTGAAAAATAGGAGGAGCATGAAGCGTTGTTGAAAAACATGAAGAGCCTGAAAAGGTGTGAAATATATGAAGACCTACAAAAGGTGTGAAAAATATGAGGAGTATGAAACGGTCTGAAAAATAGGAGGAGCATGAAGTGGAGTTGAAAAAAAAGAAGAGCCTGAAAAGGTGTGAAATATATGAAGACCTTCAAAAGGTGTCAAATATATGAAGAGGATGAAATGGTCTGGAAATTAACAGGAGCATGAAGCGGTGTTCAAAAACATGAAGAGCCTGAAAAGGTGTGAAAAATATGAAGAGCTTCAAAAGGTGTGAAATACAAGAGGAGAATGAAAAGGTCTGAAAAATAGGGGGACAATGAAGCGGTGTTTAAAAACATGAAGAGCCTGAAAAGGTGTGAAAAATATGAAGAGCTTCAAAAGGTGTCAAATATGTGAGGAGCATGAAACGGTCTGAAAAATAGGAGGAGCATGAAGCGGTGTTCAAAAACAAGAAGAGCCTGAAAAGGTGTGAAAAATATGAAGAGTTTCAAAGGTGTGAAAAATATGAAGAGCTACAAAAGGTGTCAAAAATATAAAGAGCTTCAAAAGTTGTGAAAAATATGAGGAGCATGAAAAGGTCTGAAAAATAGGAGGAGCATGAAGCGGTGTTCAAAAACATGAGGAGCCTGAAAAGGTGTGAAAAATATGAAGAGCTTGAAAAGGTGTCAAAAATATGAGGAGCATGACGGTCTGAAAAATAGGAGGAGCATGAAGCGTTGTTCAAAAACATGAAGAGCCTGAAAATGTGTGAAAAATATGAAGAGCTTCAAAAGGTGTCAAAAATATGAGGAGCATGACGGTCTGAAAAATAGGAGGAGCATGAAGCGGTGTTCAAAACCATGAAGAGCCTGAAAAGGTGTGAAAAATATGAAGAGCTTCAAAAGGTGTGAAACACATGAGGAGCATGAAACGGTCTGAAAAATAGGAGGAGCATGAAGCGGTGTTCAAAAACATGACGAGCCTGAAAAGGTGTGAAAAATATGAGAGCTTCAAAAGGTGTCAAAAATATGAGGAGCATGAAACGGTCTGAAAAATAGGAGGAGCATGAAGTGGTGTTCAAAAACACGAAGAGCTTGAAAGGTGTGAAAAATATGAAGAGCTTTAAAAGGTGTCAAAAATGAGATATGCAAGAAACGGTCTGAAAAATAGGAGGAGCAAGAAGTGGTTGTTAAAAACATGAAGAGCCTGAAAAGGTGTGAAAAATATGAAGAGCTTCAAAAGGTGACAAAAATGTGATGAGCATGAAACGGTCTGAAAAATATGAGGAGCATGAAGCAGTGTTGGAAATCATGAAGAGTCTGAAAAGTGTGAAATATATGAAGAGGTTCAAAAGGTGTCAAAAATATGTGGAGCATGAAACGGTCTGAAAAATAGAAGGAGCATCAAACGATATTCAAAAACATGAAGAGCCTGAAGAGGTGTGAAATATATGAAAAGCTTCAAAAGGTGTGAAAAATAGGAGAAGCATGAAACGGTCTGAAAAATAGGAGGAGCATGAAGCGGTGTTCAAAAACATGACGAGCCTGAAAAGGTGTGAAAAATATGAGAGCTTCAAAAGGTGTCAAAAATATGAGGAGAATGAAACGGTCTGAAAAATAGGAGGAGCATGAAGCGGTGTTCAAAAACACGAAGAGCTTGAAAGGTGTGAAAAATATGAAGAGGTTTAAAAGGTGTCAAAAATGAGATATGCAAGAAACGATCTGAAAAATAGGAGGAGCAAGAAGTGGTTGTTAAAAACATGAAGAGCCTGAAAAGGTGTGAAAAATATGAAGAGCTTCAAAAGGTGACAAAAATGTGATGAGCATGAAACGGTCTGAAAAATATGAGGAGCATGAAGCAGTGTTGGAAATCATGAAGAGTCTGAAAAGTGTGAAATATATGAAGAGCTTCAAAAGGTGTCAAAAATATGTGGAGCATGAAACGGTCTGAAAAATAGAAGGAGCATCAAACGATATTCAAAAACATGAAGAGTCTGAAGAGGTGTGAAATATATGAAAAGCTTCAAAGGTGTGAAAAATAGGAGGAGCATGAAACCGTCTGAAAAAGAGGAGGAGCATGAAGCGGTATTCCAAAACATGAAGAGCCTGAAAATGTGTGAAAACTATGAAGAGCTTCAAAACGTATCAAATATATGAGGAGCAGGAAACGGTCTGAAAAATAGGAGAAGAATGAAGCTGTGCTTAAAAACATGAAGAGCCTGAAAATGTGTGAAAAATATGAGAGCTTCAAAAGGTGTCAAAAATATGAGGAGCATGAAACGGTCTGAAAAATAGGAGGAGCATGAAGAGGTGTTCAAAAACAAGAAGAGCCTGAAAAGGTGTGAAAAATATGAAGAGCTTTAAAAGGTGTCAAAAATATGAGGAGCATGAAACGTTCTGAAATATATTAAGATCATGAAACGTTGTTCAAAAACATGAAGAGCTTGAAAAGGTGTGAAAAATATGAAGAGCCTCAAAACGTGTCAAAAATATGAGGAGTATGAAATGGTCTGGAAATTAACAGGAGCATGAAGCGGTGTTCAAAAACATGAAGAGCCTGAAAAGGTGTGAAAAATATGAAGAGCTTCAAAAGGTGTGAAATACAAGAGGAGAATGAAAAGGTCTGAAAAATAGGAGGACAATGAAGCGGTGTTTAAAAACATGAAGAGCCTGAAAAGGTGTGAAAAATATGAAGAGCTTCAAAAGGTGTCAAAAATATGAGGAGCATGAAACGGTCTGAAAAATAGGAGGAGCATGAAGCAGTGTTCAAAAACAAGAAGAGCCTGAAAAGGTGTGAAAAATATGAAGAGTTTCAAAAGGTGTGAAAAATATGAAGAGCTACAAAAGGTGGAAAAATTGAGATGAGCATGAAACGGTCTGAAAAATAGGTGGAGCATGAAACGGTGTTGAAAAACATGAAGAGCCTGAAAAAGTGTGAAATATATGAAGAGCTTCAAAAAGTGTGAAAAATATGAAGAGCTTCGAAAGGTGTCAAAAATGAGATATGCATGAAACGGTCTGAAAAATAGGAGGAGCATGAAGTGGTTGTTAAAAACATGAAGAGCCTGAAAAGGTGTGAAAAATATGAAGAGCTTCAAAAATATGAAAAATATGAAGAGATTCAAAAGGTGTGAAAAATATGAAGAGCTTCAAAAGATGTCAAAAATGAGATGAGCATGAAACGGTCTGAAAAATAGGAGGAGCATGAAGTGGTGTTGAAAAACATGAAGAGCCTGAAAAGGTCTGAAAAATATGAAGGCTTCAAAAGGTGTCAAAAATATGAGGAGCATGAAACGGTCTGAAAAATAGGAGGATCATGAAGCGGTGTTGAAAAACATGAAGAGCCTGAAAAGGTGTGAAATATATGAAGAGCTTCAAAAGGTGTCAAAAATATGAGGAGAATGAAACGGTCTGAAAAATAGGAGGAGCATGAAACGGTGATCAATAACATGAAGAGCCTGAAAATGTGTGAAAAATATGAAGAGCTTCAAAAGGTGTGAAATACATGAGGAGCATGAAACCGGCTGAAAAATAGGAGAAGCATGAAGTGGAATTGAAAAACATGAAGATCCTGAAAAGGTGTGAAAAATATGAAGAGCTTCAAAACGTGTGAAATACATGAGGAGCCTGAAACGGGCTGAAAAATAGGAGAAGCATGAAGTGGAATTGAAAAACAAGAAGAGGCTGAAAACGTGTGAAAAATATGAAGAGCTTCAAAAGGTTTCAGAAATATGAGGAGCATGAAACGGTCTGAAAAATAGGAGGAGCATGAAGCGGTGTTGAAAAACATGAAGAGCCTGAAAAGGAGTGAAAAATATGAAGAGCTTGAAAAGGTGTCAAAAATATGAGGAGCATGACGGTCTGAAAAATAGGAGGAGCATGAAGCGTTGTTCAAAAACATGAAGAGCCTGAAAATGTGTGAAAAATATGAAGAGCTTCAAAAGGTGTGAAAAATATGAGGAGCATGACGGTCTGAAAAATAGGAGGAGCATGAAGCGTTGTTCAAAACCATGAAGAGCCTGAAAAGGTGTGAAAAATATGAAGAGCTTCAAAAGGTGTGAAACACATGAGGAGCATGAAACGGTCTGAAAAATAGGAGGAGCATGAAGCGGTGTTCAAAAACATGAAGAGCCTGAAAAGGTGTGAAAAATATGAAGAGCTTCAAAAGGTGTGAAAAATAGGAGGAGCATGAAACGGTCTGAAAAATAGGAGGAGCATGAAGCGGTGTTCAAAAACATGACGAGCCTGAAAAGGTGTGAAAAATATGAGAGCTTCAAAAGGTGTCAAAAATATGAGGAGCATGAAACGGTCTGAAAAATAGGAGGAGCATGAAGCGGTGTTCAAAAACACGAAGAGCTTGAAAGTTGTGAAAAATATGAAGAGCTTTAAAAGGTGTCAAAAATGAGATATGCAAGAAACGGTCTGAAAAATAGGAGGAGCAAGAAGTGGTTGTTAAAAACATGAAGAGCCTGAAAAGGTGTGAAAAATATGAAGAGCTTCAAAAGGTGACAAACATGTGATGAGCATGAAACGGTCTGAAAAATATGAGGAGCATGAAGCAGTGTTGGAAATCATGAAGAGTCTGAAAAGTGTGAAATATATGAAGAGGTTCAAAAGGTGTCAAAAATATGTGGAGCATGAAACGGTCTGAAAAATAGAAGGAGCATCAAACGATATTCAAAAACATGAAGAGCCTGAAGAGGTGTGAAATATATGAAAAGCTTCAAAAGGTGTGAAAAATAGGAGAAGCATGAAACGGTCTGAAAAATAGGAGGAGCATGAAGCGGTGTTCAAAAACATGACGAGCCTGAAATGGTGTGAAAAATATGAGAGCTTCAAAAGGTGTCAAAAATATGAGGAGCATGAAACGGTCTGAAAAATAGGAGGAGCATGAAGCGGTGTTCAAAAACACGAAGAGCTTGAAAGGTGTGAAAAATATGAAGAGGTTTAAAAGGTGTCAAAAATGAGATATGCATGAAACGGTCTGAAAAATAGGAGGAGCATGAAGTGGTTGTTAAAAACATGAAGAGCCTGAAAAGGTGTGAAAAATATGAAGAGCTTCAAAAATATGAAAAATATGAAGAGATTCAAAAGGTGTGAAAAATATGAAGAGCTTCGAAAGGTGTCAAAAATGAGATATGCATGAAACGGTCTGAAAAATAGGAGGAGCCTGAAGTGGTGTTGAAAAACATGAAGAGCCTGAAAAGGTGTGTAAAATATGAAGAGCTACAAAAAGTATCAAAAATATGAAGAGCATGAAACTGTCTGAAAAATAGGAGGAGTATGAAGCGGTGTTCAAAACATGAAGACATTGAAAAGGTGAGAAAAATATGAAGAGCTTCAAAAGGTGTGAAATACATGAGGAGCATTAAACGCTCTGAAAAATAGGAGTAGCATGCAGCGGTGTTCAAAAACATGAAGAGCCTGAAAAGGTGTCAAAAATATGAAGAGATTCAAAAGGTGTGAAAAATATGAAGAGCTTAAAAATGTTTCAAAAATGAGATGAGCATGAAACGGTCTGAAAAAGATGAGGAGCATGAAGTGGTGTTGAAACACATGAAGAGCCTGAAAAGGTGTGAAAAATATGAAGAGGTTCAAAGGTGTGAAATACATGAGGATCATGAAATGGTTTGAAAAATAGGAGGAGCATGAAGCGGTGTTCAAAAACATGAAGAGCCTGAAAAGGTTTGAAAAATATGAAGAGTTTCAAAAGGTGTCAAAAATATGAGGAGCATGAAACGGTCTGAAAAATACGGGAGCATGAAGCAGTGTTGAAAAATATGAAGAGCCTGAAAAGGTTTGAAAAATATGAAGAGCTTCAAAAGGTGTGAAAAATAGGAGGAGCATGAAGCGGTGTTCAAAAACATGAAAAGGCTGAAAAGGTGTGAAAAATATGAAGAGCATCAAAAGGTGTCAAAAATATGAGGAGCATGAAACGGTCTGAAAAATAGGAGGAACATGAAGCGGTGTTGAAAAACATGAAGAGCCTGAAAAGATGTGAAAAATTAGAAGAGCTTCAAAAGGTGTCAAATATATGAGCAGCAAGAATCGGTCTGAAATATAGGAGTAGCATGAAACGATGTTCAAAAATATGCAGAGCCTGAAAAGTTGTGAAAAATATGAAGAGCTTCTAATGGTGTCAAATATATGAAGAGCTTCAAAAGGTGTCAAAAATGAGATGAGCATGAAACGGTCTGAAAAACAGGAGGAGCAAGAAGTGGTGTTCAAAAAAATGAAGAGCCTGAGAAGGTGTGAAATATATCAAGAACTTCAAAAGGTGTCAAAAATATGAGGAGCATGAAAGGTCTGAAAAATATGAGGAGCATGAAACGGTGTTGAAAAACATGCAGAGCCTGAAAAGGTGTGAAAAATATGAAGAACTTCAAAAGGTATGAAATACATGAGGAGTATGAAACTGTCTTGAAAATAGGAGGAGCATGAAGCGGTGTTAAAAAACATGAAGAGGCTTAAAAGGTGTGAAAAATATGAAGAGCTTCAAAAGGTGTGAAAAATATGAGGAGCATGAAACGGTCTGAAAAATAGGAGGAGCATGAAGCCGTGTTGAAAAACATGAAGAGCCTGAAAAAGTGTGACATACATGAAGAGCTTCAAAAGGTGTAAAAAATATGAGGAGATTCAAAGGTGTCAAAAATATGAGGAGCATGAAACGGTCTGAAAAAGAGGAGGAGCATGAATCGGTGTTGAAAATCATGAAGAGCCTGAAAAAGTGTGAGAAATATGAAGAGCTTCAAAAGGTGTCAAAAATATGAAGAACTTCAAAAGGTGTCAAAAATGAGAGGAGTATGAAGCGGCCTGAAAAATAGGAGGAGCATGAAGCTGTGTTCAAAAACATGAAGAGCCTGAAAATGTGTGAAAAATATGAAGAGCTTCAAAAGGTGTCAAAAATGAGATGAGCATGAAACGGTCTGAAAAATAGAAGGAGCATGAAGTGGTGTTGAAAAAAAAGAAGAGATGGAAAAGTTGTGAAATATATGAAGGGCTTCAAAAGGTGTCAAAAATATGAGGAGAATGACGCGGTCTGAAAAATAGGAGGAGCAAGAAGCGGTGTTCAAAAACATGAAGAGCCTGAAAATGTGTGAAAAATATGAAGAGCTTCAAAAGGTGTCAAAAATGAGATGAGCATGAAACGGTCTGAAAAATAGAAGGAGCATGAAGTGGTGTTGAAAAAAAAGAAGAGACGGAAAAGTTGTGAAATATATGAAGGGCTTCAAAAGGTGTCAAAAACATGAGGAGAATGACGCGGTCTGAAAAATAGGAGGAGCAAGAAGCGGTGTTCAAAAACATGAAGAGCCTGAAAAGGTGTGAAAAATATGAAGAGCTTCAAAAGGTGTCAAAAATATGAGGCGCATGAAACGGTCTGAAAAATAGGAGGAGCATGAAGCGGTGATCAAAAACATGAAGAGTCTGAAAAGGTGTGAAATATATGAAGAGCTTCAAAAGGTGTCAAAAATATGAAGAGCTTCAAAATGTGTGAAAAATGTGAGGAGAATGAAACTTCTGAAAAATAGGAGGAGCATGAAACGGTGTACAAAAACATGAAGAGCCTGAAAAGGTGTGAAAAATATGAAGAGCTTCAAAAGGTGTCAAATATATGAGGAGCATGAAATAGTCTGAAAAATAGGAAGAGCATGAAACGCTGTTGAAAAACTTGAAGAGCCTGAAAAAGTGTGAATTATATGAAGAGCTTCAAAACGTGTCAAAATATGAGGAGCATGATACGGTCTGAAAAATAGGAGGAGCATGAAGCGGTGTTGAAAGACATGAAGAGACTGAAAAGTTGTGAAAAATATGAAGAGCTTCAAAAGGTGTCAAAAATATGAGGAGCATGAAACAGTCTGAAAAATAGGAGAATCATGAAAAGGTGTTGAAAAACATGAAGAGCATGAAAAGGTGTGAAAAATATGATGAGCTTCAAAAGGTGTCAAAAATATGAAAAGCTTGAAACGGTTTGAACAATAGGAGGAGCATGAAACTGTGTTGAAAAACATGAAGAGCCTGAAAAGGTGGCAAAAATATGAAGAGCTTCAAAAGGTGTGAAAAATAAGAGGAGCATGAAACAGTCTGAAAAAATAGGAGGAGCATGAAACGGTGTTCAAAAACATGAAGAGTCCGAAAAGGTGTGAAAAAATATGAAGAGATTCACAACGTGTGAAAAATAGGAGGACCATGAAGCGGTGTTCAAAAACATGAAGAGCCTGAAAAGGTGTGAAACATATGAAGAGCTTCAAAAGGTGTGAAATACATGAGGAGCATGAAACGGTTTGAAAAATAGGAGGAGCATGAAGCGGTGTTCAAAAACAAGAAAAGCTTGAAAATGTGTGAAAAATATGAAGAGCTTCAAAAGGTGTCAAAAATAGGAGGAGCGTGAAGCGGTGTTCAAAAACATGAAGAGACTGAAAAGGAGTGAAAAATATGAAGAGCTTCAAAAGGAGTAAAAAATATGAGGAGCATGAAACGGTCTGAAAATTAGGAGGAGCAAGAAGCGGTGTTGAAAATCATAAAGAGCCTGAAAACGTGTGAAAAATATGAAGAGCTTCAAAAGCTGTGAAAAATATGAAGAGTTTCAAGAGTTGTCAAAAATGAGATGAGCATGAAACGGTCTGAAAAATAGGGGGAGAATGAATTTGTGTTGAAAAACATGAATAGCCTTAAATGTGTGTAATATTTGAAGAGCTTCAAACGCTGTCAAAAATATGAGGAGCATGAAATGGTCTGAAATATAGGAGGAGCATGAAACGGTGTTCAAAAACATGAAGAGACTGAAAAGTTGTGAAAAACATGAAGAGCCTGAAAAGGTGTGAAAAATATGACGAGCTTCAAAAGGTGTCAAAAATATGAGGAGTATGAAACTGTCTGAAAAATAGGAGGAGCATGAAGCTGTGTTCAAAAACATGAAGAGCCTGAAAAGGTATAAAAAACATGCAGAGCTTCAAAGGGTGTGAATTACATGAGGAGCATGAAACGGTCTGAAAAATAGGAGAAGCATGAAGTGGTGTGAAAAAACATGAAGAGCCTGAAAAGCTGAGAAAAATATGAAGAACTTCAAAAGGTGTGAAAAATATGAGGAGCATGATACAGTGGACAAAATAGGAGGAGCATGAGGCGGAGTTCAAAAACATGAAGAGCCTGAAAAGGTGTGAAAAATAAGAAGAGCTTCTAAAGGTGTCAAATATGAGAGGAGCATGAAACAGTCTGAAAAATAGGAGGAGCATGAAGTGGTGTTAAAAAACATGAAGAGGCTGAAAAGTGTGAAAAATATGAAGACCTTCAAAAGGTGTCAAAAATATGAGGGGCAAGAAACGGTCTGAAAAATACGAAGAGCATGAAGTGGTGTTGAAAAACATGAAGAGCCTGAAAAGGTGTAAAATATATGAAGAGCTTCAAAAGGTGTCAAATATATGAGGAGCATGAAACGGTCTGAAAAATAGGAGGAGCAAGAAACGGTGATGAAAAACATGAGGAGCCTGAAAAGGTGTGAAAAATATGAAGAGCTTCAAAAGGTGTGAAATACATGAGGAGCATGAAACTCTCTGAAAAATAGAAGGAGCATGAAGTGGTGTTAAAAAACATGAAGAGCCTGAAAAGGTGTGAAAAATATGAAGAGCTTCAAAAGGTGTGAAATTTAAGAGGAGCATGATACGGTCTGAAAAATAGGAGGAGCATGAAGCGGTGTTCAAAAACATGAAGAGCCTGAAAAGTTGTGAAAAATATGAAAAGCTTCAAAAGTTGTCTAAAATGAGAAGAGCATGAAACGGTATGAAAAATAGGAGGAGCATGAAGCGGTGTTGAAAAACATGAAGAGCCTGAAAAGGTGTGAGAAATATGAGGAGCTTCAAAAGGTGTCAAAAATGAGATGAGCATGAAACGGTCTGAAAAATAGGAGGAGCATGAAGCGGTGTTCAAAAATATGAAGAGCCTGAAAAGGTGTGGAAAATATGAAGAGCTTCAAAATGTGTCAAAAATATGAGGAGCATTAAACGGTCTGAAAAATAGGAGGAGCATGAAGCGGTGTTGAAAAATATGAAGAGCCTTAAAAGGTGTGAGAAATATGAAGAGCTTCAAAAGGTGTCAAAAATATGAGGAGCATGAAAGGGTCTGCAGAAAAGGAGGAGCATGAAGTGGTGTTGAAAAACATGAAGAGCCTGAAAAGGTGTGAAAAATATGCAGAGCTTCAAAACGTGTAAAAAATAAAAGGAGTGTGAAACTGTGTTGAAAAACATGATGAGCATGAAAAGGTGTGAAAAATATGAAGATTTTCAAACGGTGTCAAAATTTGAGAAGCATGAAATGGTCTGAAAAATATGAGGAGCATGAAACGGTGTTGAAAAAACATGAAGAGCATGAAAAGGTGTGAAAAATATTAAGACCTTCACAAGGTGTCAAAAATATGAGGAGCATGAAACGGTCTGAAAAATAGGAGGAGCATAAAGCGGTGTTGAAAAAATGGAAGAGCCTGAAAAGGTGTGAAAAATATGAAGAGCTTCAAAAGGTGTCAAATATATGAGGAGCATGAAACGGTCTGAAAAATCGGAGGAGCATGAAACGGTGTTCCAAAACATGAAGAGCCTGAAAAGGTGTGAAAAATATGAAGAGCTTCAAAAGTGTGAAATACATGAGGAGCATTAATCGGTCTGAAAAATAGGAGGAGCATGAAGCAGTGTTCTAAAACATGAAGAGCCTGAAAACGTGTGAAAAATATGAAAACCTTCAAAAGGTGTCAAAAATGAGATGAGCATGAAATGGTCTGAAAAATAGGAGGAGCATGAAGCGGTGTTGAAAAACATGAAGAGCCTGAACAGGTGTGAGAAATATGAAGAGCTTCAAAAGGTGTCAAAAACATGAGGAGCATTAAACGGTCTGAAAAATTTCAGGAGCATGAAGCGGTGTTGAAAAACATGAAGCGTCTGAAAACGTGTGAAAATATGAAGAGCTTCAAAAATATGAAAAATATGAAGAACTTCAAATTGTGAAAAATACGAAGAGCTTCAAAGGGTGTCAAAAAAGAGATGAGCATGAAACGGTCTGAAAATTAGGAGGAGCATGAAGCGGTGTTGAAAATCATGAAGAGCCTGAAAAGGTGTGAAAAATATGAAAAGCTTCAAAAGATGTGAAAACTATGAAGAGCTTCAAAATGTGGCAAAATGAGATAAGCATGAAATGGTCTGAAAAATAGGAGGAGAATGAAGTGGTGTTGAAATACATGAAGAGCCTGAAAACGCGTGAAAAATATGAAGAGCTTCAAAAGATGTGGAAAAATATGAAGAGCTTCAAAAGGTCTCAAAAATTAGATGAGCATGATACGGTCTGAAAAATAGGAGGAGCATGAAGTGGTGTTGAAATACATGAAGAACCAGAAAAGTTGTGAGAAATATGAAGAGCTTCATATGGTGTCAAAATTATGAGGAGCAAAAATGGTCTGAAAATGAGGAGGAGCATGAAGCGGTGTTGAAAAACATGAAGAGCCTGAAAAGTTGTGAAAAATATGAAGAGCTTCTAATGGTGTCAAAAATATGAGGAGCATGAAACGGTCTGAAAATTAGGAGGAGCATGAAGCGGTCTCCAAAAACCTGAAGAGCCTTAAAGGTGTGAAATATATGAAGAGTTTCAAAAGGTGTCAAAAATGAGATGAGCATGAAACGGTCTGAAAAATAGGAGGAGCATGAAACGGTGATCAAAAACATGAAGAGCCTGAAAAGGTGTGAAAAATATGAAGAGTTCAAAAGGTGCCAAAAATATGAGGAGTGTGAAACTGTGTTGAAAAACATGACAAGAATGAAAAGGTGTGAAAAATATGAAGATCTTCAAAACGTGTCAAAATTTGAGAAGCATGAAATGGTCTCAAATATATGAGGAGCATGAAACGTTGTTGAAAAAAGATGAAGAGCATGAAAAGTTGTGAAAAATATGAAGAGCTTCAAAAGGTGTCAAAAATATGAGGAGCATGAAACGGTCTGAAAAATAGGAGGAGCATGAAGCTGTGTTCAAAAACATGAAGAGCCTGAAAAGGCGTGAAAAATATGAGGAGCTTCAAAAGGTGTGAAATACATTAGGAGCATTAAACGGTCTGAAAAATAGGAGGAGCATGAAGCGGTGTTCAAAAACATGAAGAGCCTGAAAAGGTGTGAAAAATATGAAAAGCTTCAAAAGGTGTCAAAAATATGAGGAGTATGAAACGGTTTAAAAATAGGAGGAGCATGAAGCGCTGTTCAAAAACATGGAGAGCCTGAAAAGGTGAGAAAAATATGAAGAGCTTCAAAAGGTGTCAAAAATATGAGGAGCATGAAACGGTCTGAAAAATTGGAGGATCATGAAGCGATGTTGAAAAACATGAAGAGCCTGAAAACGTGTGAAAATTATGAAGAGCTTCAAAAGGTGTGAAAAATATGAAGAGCATCAAAAGTTGTCAAAAATGAGATGAGAATGAAACGGTCTGAAAAATAGGAGGAGCATTAAGTGGTGTTGAAAATCATGAAGACCCGGAAAAGTTGTGAAAAATATGAAGAGCTGCAAAAGGTGTCAAAAATATGAGGAGCATGAAACGGTCTGAAAAATAGGAGGAACATGAAACGGAGTTCAAAAACATGAAGAGCCTGAAAAGGTGTGAAAAATATGAAGAGCTTCAAAAGGTTTCAAAAATATGAGGAGCATGAAACGGTCTGAAAAATAGGAGCAGCATGAAACGGTGATGAAAAACATGAGGAGCCTGAAAAGGTGTGAAAAATATGAAGAGCTTCAAAAGGTGTGAAATACATGAGGAGCATGAAACTCTCTGAAAAATAGAAGGAGCATGAAGTGGTGTTAAAAAACATGAAGAGCCTGAAAAGTTGTGAAAAATATGAAAAGCTTCAAAAGTTGTCTAAAATGAGAATGAAAGGTTGCTGCTGAACGATAAGACGCGGGATTCTTGGCCTCCGGAGGAGACGAATTCAATCCGGGGCCAGAGACGAGGCTGGATCGCTCAGAGCTTTTGTGTAATAAAGTTTTATTAAAGTATAGAGAAAGCTTCTGACATAGGCATCAGAAGGGAGCAAAAGAGTACCCCCCTCCTAGTGTTTAGCTGTATGTTCTATAGTCACTCACAGTCTGTTAATGAAATGAAAGGAATGTCATAAAATTTAGAATGGCATCAGATAATCCATCCCAGGCCATAAAACGATTGACTGGAATCTTGTAGAAGGGCAGAATACCAACAAATAGTTCCATTTACATAGATTAGGGGAACAATACCTGAGTAAGTAAGTTAGGCCGTTTGGCGGAACCAACTTGAAGGTAGAGTCTGGGGTTCATTAACATAGCTTAAGACAACATTTCCATACGAAAAAGGAATGTATTGGTTAACTCAAAGTCTGAGAGTAGTTAGCTTAAGGTGAGACCAGGTGTCATGGCAACACAGAATGTTAAGAGAAACCTCCTTTTAAATTTGTATAGAGAAGGAAAAACAGATCGCTTGTTTGTTTCTTCCTGCCGCTTAAGAGAGATAAAAATGTCTGGCACTTACAGCCTCTTTCCTCCATTTGGAGACCCCTGGCCTTCCTGCCTGTTACCCTCTCATTCCCCCCTTTTCTTTTAGGAGAATTATGTTGCCTAGGGAAAAGGGGCGTCGTTTTCATTCCATAACTGCTTCCGAGCTGACAAGGGGTGTTGTCCCTAAATTGGTGAGGCAACATATTCTCCTAATCCTCATAGTGAGGATGTCTGATCCAGGGGCCCCAAATAGTAGTTAGAAGAAGCTGCAGTGATAGCAGGCGTTTGAGCAACCATTTGTAACTTAAAAGCTTTTATGAGACTAGAAAAAAAATCCAGTCACACTGTTACAAATGCAGGGAGCAAAGAGCAAAAACAAAACAATTAGAATTATAAGTCAGGTTATGTCCATAGTTAAGCTACAAAGTATGGCACCAGTCCATTCTAGGGTTGTTAGATGTCATCAGACAAAGAAGAGGCATCACATGTGATTGTTGTCGAATGTATTCGCAGACTTGGAGAAAGTCTTTTCCTTGAAGTGGAGATGTCCACCACGGGAAGCCTTCCACTGATGAAGAGGGGAGTGCTCCGCAGACCCAGCAGTTAGACCAATTGTGGAATGCAGCATAGGAGTGAGCCCAGGACAGGAAGGCATTGTCTTGAGGATCAAAGGGCAGACTCAGGAGTCTGGAGTCAGCAGAAGTAGGCTCACATAGATTATCAGGCCCATCTGAAACATACAAAGTCAGAGCATAGAAAGTAAAAACATAAAATGACATCACTTAGTTCTGGTCAGGGTGCCACCTCTTGACTCGAGTGTGATGTACCCACGAATCAATTCCTGGGACTTTGACAGCTGTGGGAGAAGAAAGAATAACCTGGTAAGGGCCTTCCCAGAGGGGCTCGAGGGATGAGCCCCCAGATCCCAATGTTTTTATGAGGACCTCGGTTCCTGGCTCAAATAGAGGCTTGCTGGATTCAGAGGCTGGGTCAGGAGTCGTCTCCCGGAGTTCTGTTAATGCCTGTTGAAAAGCTGAGAGTTGAGTTACATAATTAGTTAACTCTAAGGCCTCAGGATCTATAACAATGTCTGTGCGTAAGAAAGGCCTTCCATAAATACATTCAAAGGGGGACAGTCCCTCCTTTTTTGGGGCAGTTCGAGCCCTCATTAAAGCTATGGGTAGGACTTTAATCCAGTTGTCCTGCGTTTCTTGAGTTAATTTGCGCAGATGTCTTTTGATAATGTCATTAGCTTTTTCAACCTTTCCTGAGGATTGGGGTCTCCAGGAACAGTGTAAGTGATACTTTATTCTTAGAGCTTTAGACACCCCCTGAGTTACAGCAGCTTTAAAGGCGGAGCCATTGTCACTCTGAAGGCTCCGTGGCAGCCCAAACCTGGGGATAATTTCATGGATTAAAATCTTTATAACCTCCTTAGCTTGTTCACTACGACAGGGGAACGCCTCAATCCATCCGGTAAAAGTATCCACCCAAACTTGTAAGCAAGAATATCCATTAGCTTTTGGCATATGAGTAAAATCAATTTCCCAGTCTTCTCCAGGATACTTTCCCTTTCGTTGTAATCCAGATTTTGCTAGCTTTTCAGTCTTTGGGTTATTTTTCTGACATACCTCACACCGTTTGATAATGTTTTTTAGAGTTTTCATTATATTTTTACCTTCAAACAAACGAGAAGCCATCTGGTAAGTACTTTCTACACCCAAATGAAAACTCTGATGTAAACCCTTAAGAATTTTCCACTGAGCATTTTCAGGAATTATTAATCGTCCATCCTCGGACTGTAACCATCCTTTATCAGTAATCTTTGCTCCTCTTTTCTCATATATTTCTAATTCTTCCTCAGTATATTGTGGCTTTTCTTGCTCCACAGGACCTGTCCAGATCAAAGGCGTCTGTAAGGAGGGGGTTTCGTAAAGTGCCGCTTTTTTGGCTTGAGAGTCAGCTAACAGGTTACCGGCAGCTACTTTACTCCCATCCCTGCTGTGCCCTTTGCAATGCATAACCGCTACTTCTTTAGGACAATAGATAGCAGTTAAAAGTCTCTCAATCTCTCTGAAATGCTTAATAGGTTCTCCTGTTGCTGTTTTAAACTGTCTTTCTTTCCATATTGCAGCATGAGCATGTAAAGTCAAATAAGCATACTTAGAATCAGTGTAGATATTCACTCATTGCCCTTTGCTTAACTCTAGAGCTCGGGTAAGAGCCACGAGCTCCGCTAACTGGGCACTGGTTCCCTGGGGGAGAGATTTTGCTTCTAAAACCTGTTCAGCAGTCACCACAGCGTAACCTGCTTTGCGCTTTCCATCCCGAACAAAAGAACTGCCGTCTGTAAATATTTCCATGTCAGGATTGTCTAATGGGGTATCCATTAGATCCTCCCGAGCTGCATAGTTTAAAGTTAGGAATTGGGAACAATCGTGATCAGGTGTTTCATCTTCCTTCTCAGGAAGGAAGGTGGCAGGATTTAAATTTCCACAAACTTTAAGCTTAGTTACTGGTCCTTCTAACAACAGTGATGGATATTTAAGAAGCCTACTGTCTGTCATCCAAATATTAACCTTAGAATTTAAGATTCCACTCACATCATGAGAAGTCAGTACAGTAAGGTTTCGTCCATTAATTACTTTTAAAGCTTCAGGTGCTAATAAAGCCGCTGCCCCAATTACTCTTAGGCAGTGGGGCCACCCACGTGCAATTACATCTAATTTTTTGCTTAGATAAGCAATAGGTTGCTGGTGAGGCCCCCGGGGTTGTGTCAAAACTCCCAAGGCCATACCTTTTCTTTCAGTGACAAACAGGTTAAATTCTGACCCTGTGGGCAAACTCAAAGCCGGAGCTTGCAGGAGAGCAGTTTGAAGAACCTTAAAAGCCTTTTGAGTATCTGGAGACCAAACCAGTTTGTCGGTTTGGGCCTGCTGAGTTTCAGCTATAAGTTTATATAAAGGCCGGGCAAGTTCCCCATAGCCTGGAATCCAAATACGACAGTAGCCTGTGATTCCCAAAAATCCTCTCAATTGTCTTAAAGTCATAGGTAGGGGATGGTTTAGTATAGGTTTAATTCTTTCAGGGCCTATGGCCCTAGTCCCTTTTGAGATGATTAGGCCCAGATATCTAACAGATTGTTGACAAAGCTGAGCCTTTTCTCTTGATGCCTTGTAACCGCAGCCTGCCAGAAAGTTTAAGAAATCTTCTGAGGCTCGTGAACAAGCTTCCTCTGTCTCAGCACAGAGCAAAATATCATCTACATATTGTAACACTACCGCTTCAGAGCTATTAAAGTTTTGTAGATCCCGTGACAAACTTTGTCCAAATAAGTGAGGACTGTCACGAAATCCCTGGGGCAAAACTGTCCAGGTTAACTGGGAAGCTGGCTGTGTGGGGTCTTCAAAGGCAAATAGAAATTGACTTTCCTCCGCCAAAGGCACTGAATAGAAGGCATCTTTTAAATCAATTACTGAAAAATATTTGGCTCGTTCAGGAATTTCAGACAATAGAGTATAAGGATTAGGCACCACGGGGTGTAAAGGAACCACAGCCTCATTTATTATTTGTAAATCTTGAACTAATCTCCATTTATCATTTGATTTTTTTTACACCCAAAATAGGAGTGTTGCATGGACTGTTACAGGGAACTAATAGTCCCTGCTCCTTTAAATTCTCAATGATGGGTTTTAACCCTTCTTTAACCTCAGGTTTCAGTGGATACTGCTTCTTCTGTGGGAATAAGTGTGGGTCTTTGAGCTTGACAACCACAGGAATAGCATTCTGTGCTCGACCCACAGATTTTCCATCAGCCCATACTCTAGGATTCACATTTTGTTCAACTAAAGGTAGAGAAAGGGAAGGCTCCATATTCATGAAAACAGAGGCATGGACCTTGCTCAGTATATCCCTCCCCAAAAGGGGTGAGGGTGATTCTGGCACGATAAGAAACTCGTGTGAAAATAGCACAGAATCCCAGTTGCACGATAGAGAATAACTGAAGTAATACCTTTTGGCTCGTCCAGACAGTCCCATTACGGAAGCGGATCGGGAAGAAAGTGGGCCAGGGGCTTCAGTAAGCACGGAGTAAGTTGCCCCAGTATCTAAAAGGAAATTGACGGATTGGCCTCCCACCGTTATCAATACCCGGGGTTCCTCAGGTGTAATTAGGACGGGAGCTTGTGTGGGGACCCCCGGGCACCTTCAGTCCTGATTGTCTTGAGAGTCAGACCCCTGAGACCTACGCCTCTGGGGGCAGTCTCTCCTCCAGTGTGGTCCCTTGCAGACCGGACATGGAGCCGGGGGCAGCTTAGATGCCTGAGGGCAATCCCGCTTGAGATGCCCCTCCTTTCCACAGCAATAGCAAGCCCATCTCTTTTCACCTGGGTCCCTCTGGGCATTTTTCTCAGGCTGCTTAAGAATGGTTTTCATAGCCATTGCGAGGGCTTCCGCCTTTTCCTTCGTCTTTCTCTGCCTTTCTTTCTTTTCCTCATATTCCCTACCGTAATAGACTGTCTGAGCCAGTTGTAACAGATTATCTAAAGACTGATTTGGTCCATACGCCTGTTTTGATAACTTACGGCGAATATCTGGAGCCGACTGAGTGAGAAATTTATCTTTTAAGATCACTTTCCCCTCTTCACTTTTGGGATCAATCTCAGTGAATCTGCGAAGGGCTTCTCTCAGTCTATCTAGGAATTTACCAGGAGCTTCCTTCTCCTCCTGTTCTATGTCTGCCAGTTTGCCATAGTTTAAAGGCTTAGAACGCGCCTGTCTGAGTCCTTCAAGAATACATCTGACAAAATGACTCTGATCCCATCTTCCTTTAGCAGTGTTATAGTCCCAGTCTGGTTCTGTAGCTGGGACCGCTTGACTCCCAGTGGGGAGGGCAGTTATCTCGTCTTCCCTCTTTCCCACTGATTCATTACCAAGCCATTCATCTCCATAAGCAACCGCTTTTCCCAAAACTCGAGCCTTTGAGTCGGGAGTCAACGTTTGTCCCAAGATATACATCAATCACATTCTTCCAAGTGAGGTCATAATGCAGAGTAACACCTTTAAAAGCTCTAATATACTTTTCTGGGTCTTCTAAATAGTCTCCCAGATCCTCCTTAATTCTTTGTATCTCTTGATAAGAAAAAGGCTTATTAACTCTCATAGACTGATAATTTCTCCCGGTGGGTACTTCATGAAGGGGCAACAGCATGAGTGGCTGTCCCTCAGTCTCTCTGGCTGCTCTGCACACATCCCAGGGATAGATTGGAGAAACCTGCTTTTCTTTATCTCTTTGCCTCCTGTCCTCTATCTCTTCTCCTACTTCGATGGTCTGAGTTTCTACTGAAACCAGAGTAGTCTGAAGTCGTACTGAGACAGGAGTTGTTTGGACCTCTACATGAGCAGTTCGAATCTCAATTTGGGTTCCCACTGAGACCGAGGCAGTTTGAGTCTCAGTTTGTGTTTCCACTGAGACTAAAGCAGTTTGAACCTCATCTCGGAGACCCAGATACGGGGGCAAAGTAGGAGGACAGGGGGGAGTGGAAGGTTTCACACCCAAATCTATACCCTTAGGACATAAGTCTGGCATATTTCGCAGAGAGAAAAAGGGCAACACATACGCTACTTCTACCCATTTCCCTTGCTTTTTACAGAACCGGTCTAATTGTAAAACAGTGTTATACTTAAGAGACCCTCCAACTGGCCACCGTTCGCCGTCTTCCAGTGGGTACCGCGGCCATGCAGTATCACATAGGAAGACCAGGTGTGTCTTCTTTAAGCCCTGGGGATCAAATCTATCCCAGTTTTTCAGGATACAGTTCAAAGGAGTGAGGCTGGAATTGTTAGCTCCCATCTGTAAGAGAGAAAAAAAGCGACCAGCGCCATTTTTTCTACCGGAGGCGTCCCTCCCTGCTCTAGATGGGGGTGTAGACAGACGTTACACCAAAAGCTTTTCCTTCCCGGTCGGACTTAGTCTGTCCCTTACCGACGCAGGCGTCACACTCGTCCCTCCCGGTTCTACCACCGAGACAGGGTGGGGCTGCACCAGGGGTAGACCTGATGGCATCCCTGACTGACGTCCAGCTCTTCACCTCGCTTGCCTTTGATGCCACCCGGGGCGCAATCAGAGTAACCTTTCGGAATACCTCCCAAGCTAAGACCTCTGGGGGACACATTCGTCACCTAAGTGCCTGTGCACGACCCTGAGTACATTCCTGACCGCAATAAGACCGATACAAACATGAAACTGAGATGTTCCTTCCAAGCGTCACCACACCGGTATAAGAGCCTCCTCTGGTCCACTAAGAGCCAGCGTTACCAAAGGAAAAAACCATTGCAGTTCCAATCTGAGTAACCTTTAACCTCAGAGATGCTCTGGGAGTTGGAGCTCCATCTAGCTTCCGAACTTTCCATGCCTAGCGAGGCTAGGCGCTTCCTGACTACCAATTCAAGTTTGAGACCTAGGCCACAGTACAGTAGCAACATAGATTACAAGTCCCTGGAAAATCTATGATCCGATAGATTAGGTTAGTACTTCTAATTCCCAAGGAGTTATGAAATGGTCAAAGAGACTGAAAAGTTTGACCGAGAAAGGAGAGTTCGGTCCACACGCTTTGCCCGTTTCTGGTCAGTTCCCGAAGGAGACATTGGTTGCCTCTTGGCATTGGCAGGTTGGTATAAACCCCCGACAGGTTTCTGCCATAGCTTATGAGGTCACCGCGGGACCGCAGAGCAGGGCTCCTCACTTGCTTCGCTCAGGGCGTTTCATTCATTCACACAAGCACACCATAGAGTTAGTAAAGTACAGCGGAAAACGTGTTTGCTAGGAGAACAAAGAACTAGAGCTCCAAGCATCCTTACCTTGTCCTGAAGGATCCCGGACGAGCCCCCAAGATGAAAGGTTGCTGCTGAACGATAAGACGCGGGATTCTTGGCCTCCGGAGGAGACGAATTCAATCCGGGGCCGGAGACGAGGATGGACCGCTCAGAGCTTTTGTGTAATAAAGTTTTATTAAAGTATAGAGAAAGCTTCTGACATAGGCATCAGAAGGGGGCAAAAGAGTACCCCCCCTCCTAGTGTTTAGCTGTATGTTCTATAGTCACTCACAGTCTGTTAATGAAATGAAAGGAATGTCATAAAATTTAGAATGGCATCAGATAATCCATCCCAGGCCATAAAACGATTGACTGGAATCTTGTAGAAGGGCAGAATACCAACAAATAGTTCCATTTACATAGATTAGGGGAACAATACCTGAGTAAGTAAGTTAGGCCTTTTGGCGGAACCAACTTGAAGGTAGAGTCTGGGGTTCATTAACATAGCTTAAGACAACATTTCCATACGAAAAAGGAATGTATTGGTTAACTCAAAGTCTGAGAGTAGTTAGCTTTAGGTGAGACCAGGTGTCATGGCAACACAGAATGTTAAGAGAAACCTCCTTTTAAATTTGTATAGAGAAGGAAAAACAGATCGCTGGTTTGTTTCTTCCTGCCGCTTAAGAGAGATAAAAATGTCTGGCACTTACAGCCTCTTTCCTCCATTTGGAGAACCCTGGCCTTCCTGCCTGTTACCCTCTCAGGAAGAGCATGAAACGGTATGAAAAATAGGAGGAGCATGAAGCGGTGTTGAAAAAACATGAAGAGCATGAAAAGGTGTGAAAAATATGAAGACCTTCACAAGGTGTCAAAAATATGAGGAGCATAAAACGGTCTGAAAAATAGGAGGAGCATGAAGCGGTGTTGAAAAAATGGAAGAGCCTGAAAAGGTGTGAAAAATATGAAGAGCTTCAAAAGGTGTCAAATATATGAGGAGTATGAAACGGTCTGAAAAATCGGAGGAGCATGAAACGGTGTTCCAAAACATGAAGAGCTTGAAAAGGTGTGAAAAATATGAAGAGCTTCAAAAGGTGTGAAATACATGAGGAGCATTAAACGGTCTGAAAAATAGGAGGAACATGAAGCGGTGTTCTAAAACATGAAGAGCCTGAAAAGGTGTGAAAAATATGAAAACCTTCAAAAGGTGTCAAAAATGAGATGAGCATGAAATGGTCTGAAAAATAGGAGGAGCATGAAGCAGTGTTGAAAAACATGAAGAGCCTGAAAAGGTGTGAGAAATATGAAGAGCTTCAAAAGGTGTCAAAAATATGAGGAGCACGAAACGGTTTGAAAAATTTCAGGAGCATGAAGCGGTGTTGAAAAACATAAAGAGTCTGAAAACGTGTGAAAATATGAAGAGCTTCAAAAATATGAAAAATATGAAGAACTTCAAATTGTGAAAAATACGAAGAGCTTCAAAGGGTGTCAAAAAAGAGATGAGCATGAAACGGTCTGAAAATTAGGAGGAGCATGAAGCGGTGTTGAAAATCATGAAGAGCCTGAAAAGGTGTGAAAAATATGAAAAGCTTCAAAAGATGTGAAAAATATGAAGAGCTTCAAAATGTGTCAAAATGAGATAAGCATGAAACGGTCTGAAAAATAGGAGGAGAATGAAGTGGTGTTGAAAAAAATGAAAAGCCTGAAAAGGTGTGAAATACATGAAGAGCTTCAAAAGGTGTCAAAAATATGAGGAGAATGAAACGGTCTGCAAAATAGGAGGAGCATGAAATGGTGTTCAAAAGCATGAAGAGCCTGAAAATGTGTGAAAAATATGAAGAGCTTCAAAAGTTGTGAAAAATAAGAAGAGCTTCAAAAGGTGTCAAAAATTAGATGAAAATGAAACGGTCTGAAAATAAAGAGGGGCATGAAGTGGTGTTGAAGAAAATGAAGAGCCTGAAAAGTTGTGAAAAATATGAAAAACTTCAAAAGGTGTCAAAAATATGAGGAGCATGTAACTGTCTCAAAAATAGGGGGAGCATGAAGTGGCGTTCAAAAACAAGAAGAGCTTGAAAATGTGTGAAAAATATGAAGAGCTTCAAAAGGTGTCAAAAATATGAGGAGCATGAAATGGTATGAAAAATAGGAGGAGCATGAAGCTGTGTTCAAAAACATGAAGAGCCTGAAAAGGCGTGAAAAATATGAGGAGCTTCAAAAGGTGTGAAATACATGAGGAGCATTAAACGGTCTGAAAAATAGGAGGAGCATGAAGCGGTGTTCAAAAACATGAAGAGCCTGAAAAGGTGTGAAAAATATGAAGAGCTTCAAAAGGTGTCCAAAATATGAGGAGTATGAAACGGTTTAAAAATAGGAGGACCATGAAGTGGTGTTCAAAAACATGAAGAGCCTGAAAAGGTGAGAAAAATATGAAGAGCTTCAAAAGGTGTCAAAAATATGAGGAGCTTGAAACGGTCTGAAAATAGGAGGATCATGAAGCGATGTTGAAAAACATGAAGAGCCTGAAAACGTGTGAAAATTATGAAGAGCTTCAAAAGGTGTGAAAAATATGAAGAGCATCAAAAGGTGTCAAAAATGAGATAAGAATGAAACGGTCTGAAAAATAGGAGGAGCATGAAGCGGTGTTGAAAATCATGAAGAGCCGGAAAAGTTGTGAAAAATATGAAGAGCTTCAAAAGGTGTCAAAAATATGAGGAGCATGAAACGGTCTGAAAAATAGGAGGAACATGAAACGGTGTTCAAAAACATGAAGAGCCTGAAAAGGTGTGAAAAATATGAAGAGCTTCAAAAGGTTTCAAAAATATGAGGAGCATGAAACGGTCTGAAAAATAGGAGGAGCAAGAAACGGTGATGAAAAACATGAGGAGCCTGAAAAGGTGTGAAAAATATGAAGAGCTTCAAAAGGTGTGAAATACATGAGGAGCATGAAACTCTCTGAAAAATAGAAGGAGCATGAAGTGGTGTTAAAAAACATGAAGAGTCTGAAAAGGTGTGAAAAATATGAAGAGCTTCAAAAGGTGTGAAATTTATGAGGAGCATGATACAGTCTGAAAAATAGGAGGAGCATGAAGCGGTGTTCAAAAACATGAAGAGCCTGAAAAGGTGTGAAAAATATGAAAAGCTTCAAAAGTTGTCTAAAATGAGAAGAGCATGAAACGGTATGAAAAATAGGAGGAGCATGAAGCGGTGTTGAAAAACATGAAGAGCCTGAAAAGGTGTGAGAAATATGAGGAGCTTCAAAAGGTGTCAAAATGAGATGAGCATGAAACGGTCTGAAAAATAGGAGGAGCATGAAGCGGTGTTCAAAAATATGAAGAGCCTGAAAAGGTGTGGAAAATATGAAGAGCTTCAAAATGTGTCAAAAATATGAGGAGCATTAAACGGTCTGAAAAATAGGAGGAGCATGAAGCGGTGTTGAAAAATATGAAGAGCCTTAAAAGGTGTGAGAAATATGAAGAGCTTCAAAAGGTGTCAAAAATATGAGGAGCATGAAACGGTCTGCAGAAAAGGAGGAGCATGAAGTGGTGTTGAAAAACATGAAGAGCCTGAAAAGGTGTGAAAGTATGAAAAGCTTCAAAAGGTGTCAAAATTATGAGGAGCATGAAACGGTCTTAAAAATAGAAGGAGCATGAATCGGTGTTCAAAAACAAGAAGAGCCTGAAAAGGTGTGAAAAATATGAAGAGCTTCAAAACGTGTCAAAATTATGAGGAGCATGAAACGGTCTGAAATAGGAGGAGCATGAAGCGGTGTTCAAAAACATGAAGAGCCTGAATAGGTGTGAAAAATATGAAGAGCTTCAAACGGTGTCAAAATTATGAGGAGCATGAAACGGTCTGAAATAGGAGGAGCATGAAGCGGTGTTCAAAAACATGAAGAGCCTGAATAGGTGTGAAAAATATGAAGAGCTGCAAAAGGTGTCAAAAATATGAGGAGCATGAAACGGTCTGAAAAATAGGAGGACCAAGAAGGGGTGTTGAAAAACATGAAGAGCCTGAAAAAGCGTGAAAAATATGAAGGGCTTCAAAAGATGTGGAAAAATATGAAGAGCTTCAAAAGGTCTCAAAAATTAGATGAGCATGATACGGTCTGAAAAATAGGAGGAGCATGAAGCGCTGTTGAAATACATGAAGAACCAGAAAAGTTGTGAGAAATATGAAGAGCTTCATATGGTGGCAAAATTATGAGGAGCAAAAATGGTCTGAAAAAGAGGAGGAGCATGAAGCGGTGTTGAAAAACATGAAGAGCCTGAAAAGGTGTGAAAAATATGAAGAGCTTCTAATGGTGCCAAAAATATGAGGAGCATGAAACGGTCTGAATACTAGGATGAGCATGAAGCGGTCTCCAAAAACCTGAAGAGCCTTAAAGGTGTGAAATATATGAAGAGTTTCAAAAGGCGTCAAAAATGAGATGAGCATGAAACGGTCTGAAAAATAGGAGGAGCATGAAAAGGTGATCAAAAACATGAAGAGCCTGAAAAGTTGTGAAAAATATGAAGAGTTCAAAAGGTGTCAAAAATATGAGGAGTGTGAAACTGTGTTGAAAAACATGACAAGAATGAAAAGGTGTGAAAAATATGAAGATCTTCAAAACGTGTCAAAATTTGAGAAGCATGAAATGGTCTCAAATATATGAGGAGCATGAAACGGTGTTGAAAAAACATGAAGAGCCTGAAAATGTGTGAAAAATATGAAGAGCTTCAAAAGACGTGAAATACATGAGGTGCATTAAATGGTCTGAAAAATAGGAGGAGCATGAAGCGTTGTTGAAAAACATGAAGAGCTTGAAAAGGTGTGAAAAATATGAAGAGCATCAAAAGATGTCAAAAATATGAGGAGCATGAAACAGTCTGAAAAATAGGAGGAGCATGATGCATTGTTGTAAAACATGAAGAGCCTGAAAAGGTGTGAAAAATATGAAGAGCTTCAAAAATATGAAAAATATGAAGAACTTCAAATTGTGAAAAATACGAAGAGCTTCAAAGGGTGTCAAAAAAGAGATGAGCATGAAACGGTCTGAAAATTAGGAGGAGCATGAAGCGGTGTTGAAAATCATGAAGAGCCTGAAAAGGTGTGAAAAATATGAAAAGCTTCAAAAGATGTGAAAAATATGAAGAGCTTCAAAATGTGTCAAAATGAGATAAGCATGAAACGGTCTGAAAAATAGGAGGAGAATGAAGTGGTGTTGAAAAAAATGAAAAGCCTGAAAAGGTGTGAAATACATGAAGAGCTTCAAAAGGTGTCAAAAATATGAGGAGAATGAAACGGTCTGCAAAATAGGAGGAGCATGAAATGGTGTTCAAAAGCATGAAGAGCCTGAAAATGTGTGAAAAATATGAAGAGCTTCAAAAGTTGTGAAAAATAAGAAGAGCTTCAAAAGGTGTCAAAAATTAGATGAAAATGAAACGGTCTGAAAATAAAGAGGGGCATGAAGTGGTGTTGAAGAAAATGAAGAGCCTGAAAAGTTGTGAAAAATATGAAAAGCTTCAAAAGGTGTCAAAAATATGAGGAGCATGTAACTGTCTCAAAAATAGGAGGAGCATGAAGTGGCGTTCAAAAACAAGAAGAGCTTGAAAATGTGTGAAAAATATGAAGAGCTTCAAAAGGTGTCAAAAATATGAGGAGCATGAAATGGTATGAAAAATAGGAGGAGCATGAAGCTGTGTTCAAAAACATGAAGAGCCTGAAAAGGCGTGAAAAATATGAGGAGCTTCAAAAGGTGTGAAATACATGAGGAGCATTAAACGGTCTGAAAAATAGGAGGAGCATGAAGCGGTGTTCAAAAACATGAAGAGCCTGAAAAGGTGTGAAAAATATGAAGAGCTTCAAAAGGTGTCCAAAATATGAGGAGTATGAAACGGTTTAAAAATAGGAGGACCATGAAGTGGTGTTCAAAAACATGAAGAGCCTGAAAAGGTGAGAAAAATATGAAGAGCTTCAAAAGGTGTCAAAAATATGAGGAGCTTGAAACGGTCTGAAAATAGGAGGATCATGAAGCGATGTTGAAAAACATGAAGAGCCTGAAAACGTGTGAAAATTATGAAGAGCTTCAAAAGGTGTGAAAAATATGAAGAGCATCAAAAGGTGTCAAAAATGAGATAAGAATGAAACGGTCTGAAAAATAGGAGGAGCATGAAGCGGTGTTGAAAATCATGAAGAGCCGGAAAAGTTGTGAAAAATATGAAGAGCTTCAAAAGGTGTCAAAAATATGAGGAGCATGAAACGGTCTGAAAAATAGGAGGAACATGAAACGGTGTTCAAAAACATGAAGAGCCTGAAAAGGTGTGAAAAATATGAAGAGCTTCAAAAGGTTTCAAAAATATGAGGAGCATGAAACGGTCTGAAAAATAGGAGGAGCAAGAAACGGTGATGAAAAACATGAGGAGCCTGAAAAGGTGTGAAAAATATGAAGAGCTTCAAAAGGTGTGAAATACATGAGGAGCATGAAACTCTCTGAAAAATAGAAGGAGCATGAAGTGGTGTTAAAAAACATGAAGAGCCTGAAAAGGTGTGAAAAATATGAAGAGCTTCAAAAGGTGTGAAATTTATGAGGAGCATGATACGGTCTGAAAAATAGGAGGAGCATGAAGCGGTGTTCAAAAACATGAAGAGCCTGAAAAGGTGTGAAAAATATGAAAAGCTTCAAAAGTTGTCTAAAATGAGAAGAGCATGAAACGGTATGAAAAATAGGAGGAGCATGAAGCGGTGTTGAAAAACATGAAGAGCCTGAAAAGGTGTGAGAAATATGAGGAGCTTCAAAAGGTGTCAAAATGAGATGAGCATGAAACGGTCTGAAAAATAGGAGGAGCATGAAGCGGTGTTCAAAAATATGAAGAGCCTGAAAAGGTGTGGAAAATATGAAGAGCTTCAAAATGTGTCAAAAATATGAGGAGCATTAAACGGTCTGAAAAATAGGAGGAGCATGAAGCGGTGTTGAAAAATATGAAGAGCCTTAAAAGGTGTGAGAAATATGAAGAGCTTCAAAAGGTGTCAAAAATATGAGGAGCATGAAACGGTCTGCAGAAAAGGAGGAGCATGAAGTGGTGTTGAAAAACATGAAGAGCCTGAAAAGGTGTGAAAGTATGAAAAGCTTCAAAAGGTGTCAAAATTATGAGGAGCATGAAACGGTCTTAAAAATAGAAGGAGCATGAATCGGTGTTCAAAAACAAGAAGAGCCTGAAAAGGTGTGAAAAATATGAAGAGCTTCAAAACGTGTCAAAATTATGAGGAGCATGAAACGGTCTGAAATAGGAGGAGCATGAAGCGGTGTTCAAAAACATGAAGAGCCTGAATAGGTGTGAAAAATATGAAGAGCTTCAAACGGTGTCAAAATTATGAGGAGCATGAAACGGTCTGAAATAGGAGGAGCATGAAGCGGTGTTCAAAAACATGAAGAGCCTGAATAGGTGTGAAAAATATGAAGAGCTGCAAAAGGTGTCAAAAATATAAGGAGCATGAAACGGTCTGAAAAATAGGAGGACCAAGAAGGGGTGTTGAAAAACATGAAGAGCCTGAAAAAGCGTGAAAAATATGAAGGGCTTCAAAAGATGTGGAAAAATATGAAGAGCTTCAAAAGGTCTCAAAAATTAGATGAGCATGATACGGTCTGAAAAATAGGAGGAGCATGAAGCGCTGTTGAAATACATGAAGAACCAGAAAAGTTGTGAGAAATATGAAGAGCTTCATATGGTGGCAAAATTATGAGGAGCAAAAATGGTCTGAAAAAGAGGAGGAGCATGAAGCGGTGTTGAAAAACATGAAGAGCCTGAAAAGGTGTGAAAAATATGAAGAGCTTCTAATGGTGCCAAAAATATGAGGAGCATGAAACGGTCTGAATATTAGGATGAGCATGAAGCGGTCTCCAAAAACATGAAGAGCCTTAAAGGTGTGAAATATATGAAGAGTTTCAAAAGGCGTCAAAAATGAGATGAGCATGAAACGGTCTGAAAATAAAGAGGGGCATGAAGTGGTGTTGAAGAAAATGAAGAGCCTGAAAAGTTGTGAAAAATATGAAAAACTTCAAAAGGTGTCAAAAATATGAGGAGCATGTAACTGTCTCAAAAATAGGGGGAGCATGAAGTGGCGTTCAAAAACAAGAAGAGCTTGAAAATGTGTGAAAAATATGAAGAGCTTCAAAAGGTGTCAAAAATATGAGGAGCATGAAATGGTATGAAAAATAGGAGGAGCATGAAGCTGTGTTCAAAAACATGAAGAGCCTGAAAAGGCGTGAAAAATATGAGGAGCTTCAAAAGGTGTGAAATACATGAGGAGCATTAAACGGTCTGAAAAATAGGAGGAGCATGAAGCGGTGTTCAAAAACATGAAGAGCCTGAAAAGGTGTGAAAAATATGAAGAGCTTCAAAAGGTGTCCAAAATATGAGGAGTATGAAACGGTTTAAAAATAGGAGGACCATGAAGTGGTGTTCAAAAACATGAAGAGCCTGAAAAGGTGAGAAAAATATGAAGAGCTTCAAAAGGTGTCAAAAATATGAGGAGCTTGAAACGGTCTGAAAATAGGAGGATCATGAAGCGATGTTGAAAAACATGAAGAGCCTGAAAACGTGTGAAAATTATGAAGAGCTTCAAAAGGTGTGAAAAATATGAAGAGCATCAAAAGGTGTCAAAAATGAGATAAGAATGAAACGGTCTGAAAAATAGGAGGAGCATGAAGCGGTGTTGAAAATCATGAAGAGCCGGAAAAGTTGTGAAAAATATGAAGAGCTTCAAAAGGTGTCAAAAATATGAGGAGCATGAAACGGTCTGAAAAATAGGAGGAACATGAAACGGTGTTCAAAAACATGAAGAGCCTGAAAAGGTGTGAAAAATATGAAGAGCTTCAAAAGGTTTCAAAAATATGAGGAGCATGAAACGGTCTGAAAAATAGGAGGAGCAAGAAACGGTGATGAAAAACATGAGGAGCCTGAAAAGGTGTGAAAAATATGAAGAGCTTCAAAAGGTGTGAAATACATGAGGAGCATGAAACTCTCTGAAAAATAGAAGGAGCATGAAGTGGTGTTAAAAAACATGAAGAGCCTGAAAAGGTGTGAAAAATATGAAGAGCTTCAAAAGGTGTGAAATTTATGAGGAGCATGATACAGTCTGAAAAATAGGAGGAGCATGAAGCGGTGTTCAAAAACATGAAGAGCCTGAAAAGGTGTGAAAAATATGAAAAGCTTCAAAAGTTGTCTAAAATGAGAAGAGCATGAAACGGTATGAAAAATAGGAGGAGCATGAAGCGGTGTTGAAAAACATGAAGAGCCTGAAAAGGTGTGAGAAATATGAGGAGCTTCAAAAGGTGTCAAAATGAGATGAGCATGAAACGGTCTGAAAAATAGGAGGAGCATGAAGCGGTGTTCAAAAATATGAAGAGCCTGAAAAGGTGTGGAAAATATGAAGAGCTTCAAAATGTGTCAAAAATATGAGGAGCATTAAACGGTCTGAAAAATAGGAGGAGCATGAAGCGGTGTTGAAAAATATGAAGAGCCTTAAAAGGTGTGAGAAATATGAAGAGCTTCAAAAGGTGTCAAAAATATGAGGAGCATGAAACGGTCTGCAGAAAAGGAGGAGCATGAAGTGGTGTTGAAAAACATGAAGAGCCTGAAAAGGTGTGAAAGTATGAAAAGCTTCAAAAGGTGTCAAAATTATGAGGAGCATGAAACGGTCTTAAAAATAGAAGGAGCATGAATCGGTGTTCAAAAACAAGAAGAGCCTGAAAAGGTGTGAAAAATATGAAGAGCTTCAAAACGTGTCAAAATTATGAGGAGCATGAAACGGTCTGAAATAGGAGGAGCATGAAGCGGTGTTCAAAAACATGAAGAGCCTGAATAGGTGTGAAAAATATGAAGAGCTTCAAACGGTGTCAAAATTATGAGGAGCATGAAACGGTCTGAAATAGGAGGAGCATGAAGCGGTGTTCAAAAACATGAAGAGCCTGAATAGGTGTGAAAAATATGAAGAGCTGCAAAAGGTGTCAAAAATATGAGGAGCATGAAACGGTCTGAAAAATAGGAGGACCAAGAAGGGGTGTTGAAAAACATGAAGAGCCTGAAAAAGCGTGAAAAATATGAAGGGCTTCAAAAGATGTGGAAAAATATGAAGAGCTTCAAAAGGTCTCAAAAATTAGATGAGCATGATACGGTCTGAAAAATAGGAGGAGCATGAAGCGCTGTTGAAATACATGAAGAACCAGAAAAGTTGTGAGAAATATGAAGAGCTTCATATGGTGGCAAAATTATGAGGAGCAAAAATGGTCTGAAAAAGAGGAGGAGCATGAAGCGGTGTTGAAAAACATGAAGAGCCTGAAAAGGTGTGAAAAATATGAAGAGCTTCTAATGGTGCCAAAAATATGAGGAGCATGAAACGGTCTGAATACTAGGATGAGCATGAAGCGGTCTCCAAAAACCTGAAGAGCCTTAAAGGTGTGAAATATATGAAGAGTTTCAAAAGGCGTCAAAAATGAGATGAGCATGAAACGGTCTGAAAAATAGGAGGAGCATGAAAAGGTGATCAAAAACATGAAGAGCCTGAAAAGTTGTGAAAAATATGAAGAGTTCAAAAGGTGTCAAAAATATGAGGAGTGTGAAACTGTGTTGAAAAACATGACAAGAATGAAAAGGTGTGAAAAATATGAAGATCTTCAAAACGTGTCAAAATTTGAGAAGCATGAAATGGTCTCAAATATATGAGGAGCATGAAACGGTGTTGAAAAAACATGAAGAGCCTGAAAATGTGTGAAAAATATGAAGAGCTTCAAAAGACGTGAAATACATGAGGTGCATTAAATGGTCTGAAAAATAGGAGAAGCATGAAGCGTTGTTGAAAAACATGAAGAGCTTGAAAAGGTGTGAAAAATATGAAGAGCATCAAAAGATGTCAAAAATATGAGGAGCATGAAACAGTCTGAAAAATAGGAGGAGCATGATGCATTGTTGTAAAACATGAAGAGCCTGAAAAGGTGTGAAAAATATGAAGAGCTTCAAAAATATGAAAAATATGAAGAACTTCAAATTGTGAAAAATACGAAGAGCTTCAAAGGGTGTCAAAAAAGAGATGAGCATGAAACGGTCTGAAAATTAGGAGGAGCATGAAGCGGTGTTGAAAATCATGAAGAGCCTGAAAAGGTGTGAAAAATATGAAAAGCTTCAAAAGATGTGAAAAATATGAAGAGCTTCAAAATGTGTCAAAATGAGATAAGCATGAAACGGTCTGAAAAATAGGAGGAGAATGAAGTGGTGTTGAAAAAAATGAAAAGCCTGAAAAGGTGTGAAATACATGAAGAGCTTCAAAAGGTGTCAAAAATATGAGGAGAATGAAACGGTCTGCAAAATAGGAGGAGCATGAAATGGTGTTCAAAAGCATGAAGAGCCTGAAAATGTGTGAAAAATATGAAGAGCTTCAAAAGTTGTGAAAAATAAGAAGAGCTTCAAAAGGTGTCAAAAATTAGATGAAAATGAAACGGTCTGAAAATAAAGAGGGGCATGAAGTGGTGTTGAAGAAAATGAAGAGCCTGAAAAGTTGTGAAAAATATGAAAAGCTTCAAAAGGTGTCAAAAATATGAGGAGCATGTAACTGTCTCAAAAATAGGAGGAGCATGAAGTGGCGTTCAAAAACAAGAAGAGCTTGAAAATGTGTGAAAAATATGAAGAGCTTCAAAAGGTGTCAAAAATATGAGGAGCATGAAATGGTATGAAAAATAGGAGGAGCATGAAGCTGTGTTCAAAAACATGAAGAGCCTGAAAAGGCGTGAAAAATATGAGGAGCTTCAAAAGGTGTGAAATACATGAGGAGCATTAAACGGTCTGAAAAATAGGAGGAGCATGAAGCGGTGTTCAAAAACATGAAGAGCCTGAAAAGGTGTGAAAAATATGAAGAGCTTCAAAAGGTGTCCAAAATATGAGGAGTATGAAACGGTTTAAAAATAGGAGGACCATGAAGTGGTGTTCAAAAACATGAAGAGCCTGAAAAGGTGAGAAAAATATGAAGAGCTTCAAAAGGTGTCAAAAATATGAGGAGCTTGAAACGGTCTGAAAATAGGAGGATCATGAAGCGATGTTGAAAAACATGAAGAGCCTGAAAACGTGTGAAAATTATGAAGAGCTTCAAAAGGTGTGAAAAATATGAAGAGCATCAAAAGGTGTCAAAAATGAGATAAGAATGAAACGGTCTGAAAAATAGGAGGAGCATGAAGCGGTGTTGAAAATCATGAAGAGCCGGAAAAGTTGTGAAAAATATGAAGAGCTTCAAAAGGTGTCAAAAATATGAGGAGCATGAAACGGTCTGAAAAATAGGAGGAACATGAAACGGTGTTCAAAAACATGAAGAGCCTGAAAAGGTGTGAAAAATATGAAGAGCTTCAAAAGGTTTCAAAAATATGAGGAGCATGAAACGGTCTGAAAAATAGGAGGAGCAAGAAACGGTGATGAAAAACATGAGGAGCCTGAAAAGGTGTGAAAAATATGAAGAGCTTCAAAAGGTGTGAAATACATGAGGAGCATGAAACTCTCTGAAAAATAGAAGGAGCATGAAGTGGTGTTAAAAAACATGAAGAGCCTGAAAAGGTGTGAAAAATATGAAGAGCTTCAAAAGGTGTGAAATTTATGAGGAGCATGATACGGTCTGAAAAATAGGAGGAGCATGAAGCGGTGTTCAAAAACATGAAGAGCCTGAAAAGGTGTGAAAAATATGAAAAGCTTCAAAAGTTGTCTAAAATGAGAAGAGCATGAAACGGTATGAAAAATAGGAGGAGCATGAAGCGGTGTTGAAAAACATGAAGAGCCTGAAAAGGTGTGAGAAATATGAGGAGCTTCAAAAGGTGTCAAAATGAGATGAGCATGAAACGGTCTGAAAAATAGGAGGAGCATGAAGCGGTGTTCAAAAATATGAAGAGCCTGAAAAGGTGTGGAAAATATGAAGAGCTTCAAAATGTGTCAAAAATATGAGGAGCATTAAACGGTCTGAAAAATAGGAGGAGCATGAAGCGGTGTTGAAAAATATGAAGAGCCTTAAAAGGTGTGAGAAATATGAAGAGCTTCAAAAGGTGTCAAAAATATGAGGAGCATGAAACGGTCTGCAGAAAAGGAGGAGCATGAAGTGGTGTTGAAAAACATGAAGAGCCTGAAAAGGTGTGAAAGTATGAAAAGCTTCAAAAGGTGTCAAAATTATGAGGAGCATGAAACGGTCTTAAAAATAGAAGGAGCATGAATCGGTGTTCAAAAACAAGAAGAGCCTGAAAAGGTGTGAAAAATATGAAGAGCTTCAAAACGTGTCAAAATTATGAGGAGCATGAAACGGTCTGAAATAGGAGGAGCATGAAGCGGTGTTCAAAAACATGAAGAGCCTGAATAGGTGTGAAAAATATGAAGAGCTTCAAACGGTGTCAAAATTATGAGGAGCATGAAACGGTCTGAAATAGGAGGAGCATGAAGCGGTGTTCAAAAACATGAAGAGCCTGAATAGGTGTGAAAAATATGAAGAGCTGCAAAAGGTGTCAAAAATATAAGGAGCATGAAACGGTCTGAAAAATAGGAGGACCAAGAAGGGGTGTTGAAAAACATGAAGAGCCTGAAAAAGCGTGAAAAATATGAAGGGCTTCAAAAGATGTGGAAAAATATGAAGAGCTTCAAAAGGTCTCAAAAATTAGATGAGCATGATACGGTCTGAAAAATAGGAGGAGCATGAAGCGCTGTTGAAATACATGAAGAACCAGAAAAGTTGTGAGAAATATGAAGAGCTTCATATGGTGGCAAAATTATGAGGAGCAAAAATGGTCTGAAAAAGAGGAGGAGCATGAAGCGGTGTTGAAAAACATGAAGAGCCTGAAAAGGTGTGAAAAATATGAAGAGCTTCTAATGGTGCCAAAAATATGAGGAGCATGAAACGGTCTGAATATTAGGATGAGCATGAAGCGGTCTCCAAAAACATGAAGAGCCTTAAAGGTGTGAAATATATGAAGAGTTTCAAAAGGCGTCAAAAATGAGATGAGCATGAAACGGTCTGAAAAATAGGAGGAGCATGAAAAGGTGATCAAAAACATGAAGAGCCTGAAAAGGTGTGAAAAATATGAAGAGTTCAAAAGGTGTCAAAAATATGAGGAGTGTGAAACTGTGTTGAAAAACATGACAAGAATGAAAAGGTGTGAAAAATATGAAGATCTTCAAAACGTGTCAAAATTTGAGAAGCATGAAATGGTCTCAAATATATGAGGAGCATGAAACGGTGTTGAAAAAACATGAAGAGCCTGAAAATGTGTGAAAAATATGAAGAGCTTCAAAAGACGTGAAATACATGAGGTGCATTAAATGGTCTGAAAAATAGGAGGAGCATGAAGCGTTGTTGAAAAACATGAAGAGCTTGAAAAGGTGTGAAAAATATGAAGAGCATCAAAAGATGTCAAAAATATGAGGAGCATGAAACAGTCTGAAAAATAGGAGGAGCATGATGCATTGTTGTAAAACATGAAGAGCCTGAAAAGGTGTGAAAAATATGAAGAGCTTCAAAAGGTGTGAAAAATATGAAGAGCTTCAAAAGGTGTGAAAAATATGAAGACTTTCAAAAGGTGTCAAAAATATGAGGAGCATGAAACGGTCTGAAAAATAGGAGAAGGATGAAACGGTGTTCAAAAACATGAAGAGCCTGTAAAGCTGTGAAAAATATGAAGAGTTTCAAAAGCTGTGAAAAATATGAAGAGCTTCAAAAGGTGTCAAAAATGAGATGAGCATGAAACGGTCTGAAAAATAGGAGAAGGATGAAACGGTGTTCAAAAACAGGAAGAGCCTGAAAAGCTATGAAATATATGAAGAGCTTCAAAGGTGTCAAAAATGAGATGAGCATGAAACGGTCTGAAAAATAGGAGGAGGATGAAGTGGTGTTGAAAACATGAAGAGCCTGAAGAGCTGTGAAAAATATGAAGAGCTTCAAAAGGTGTCAAAATATGAGGAGCATGAAACAGTCTGAAAAATAGGAGGAGCATGAAGTGGTGTTGAAAAACATGAAGAGCATGAAAAAGTGTGAAAAATATGAAGAGCTTCAAAAGGTGTCAAAAATATGAAGAGCTTCAAAAGGTGTCAAAAATATGAGGAGCATGAAACGGTCTGAAAAATAGGAGGAGCAAGAAGCTGTGTTGAAAAACAAGAAGAGTCTGAAAAGGTGTGAAATATATGAAGAGCTTCAAAAGGTGTCAAAAATATGAGGAGCATAAAACGGTCTGAAAAATAGAAGGAGCATGAAACGGTCTGAAAAATAGGAGGAGCATGAAGCGGTGTTGAAAATCATGAAGAGCCTGAAAAGGTGTGAAACATATGAAGAGCTTCAAAAGGTGTCAAATATGATAGCATGAACGATCTGAAAAACACAGGGGGAGCATGAAGCGGCGTTGAAAAACATGAAGAGCCTGAAAAGGTGTGAAAAATATGAAGGTCTTCAAAATATTTCAAAAATATGAGGGGCATGAACGGTCTAAAAAATAGGAGGAGCATGAAGCTGTGTTCAAAAACATGAAGAGACTGAAAAGGTGTGAAAAATATGAAGAGCTTCAAAACGTGTGAAAAATATGAAGAGCATGAAAGAGTCTGAAAAATAGGAGGAGCATGAGGCGGTGTTGAAAAACATGAAGAGCCTGAAAACGTGTGAAAAATAGGAGGAGCTTCAAAAGGTGTCAAAAATGAGATGATAATGAAGCGGTCTGAAAAATTGGAGGAGCATGAAACGCTGTTGAAAACCATGAAGAGCCTGAAAAGGTGTGAAAAATAAGAAGAGCTTCAAAAGCTGTGAAAAATATGAAGAGCTTCAAAAGGAGACAATCATATAAGGAGCATGAAACGGTCTGAAAAATAGGAGGGGCATGAAGGTGTGCTCAAAAACATGAAGAGCCTGAAAAGGTGTGAAAAATATGAAGAGCTTCAAAACGTGTGAAAATATGAGGAGCATGAAAAAGTCTGAAAAATAGGAGGAGCAAGAAACGGTGTTCAAAAATATAAAGAGCCTGAAAAGGTGTGAAAAATATGAACAGCTTCAGAAGGTGTCAAAAATATGAGGAGCATCAAACGACCTGAAAAATAGGAGGAGCATGAAGCTGTGTTTAAAAACATGAAGAGCCTGAAAAGGTGTGAAAAATATGAAGAGCTTCAAAAGGTTTGAAAAATATCAAGAGGTTCAAAAGGTGTCAAAAATGAGATGAGCATGAAACGGTCTGAATAATAGGAGGAACATGAAGTGGTGTTGAAAAACATGAAGAGCCTGAAAAGGTGTGAAAAATATGAAGAGCTTCAAAAGGTGTGAAATACATGAGAAGCATGAAACAGTCTGAAATTTAGTAGGAGCATATAGCGGTGTTGAAAAACATGAAGAGCCTGAACAGGTGTTAAAAAGATGAAGAGCTTCCAAAATTGTCAAAAATATGAGGAGCATGAAACGGTCTGAAAAATGGGAGGAGCATGAAATGGTAGGAAAAATAGGAGTAGCATGAAACGGTATTGAAAAACATGAAGAGCCTGAAAACGTGTGAAAAATATGAAGAGCTTCCAAAATTGTCAAAAATATGAGGAACATGAAACGGTCTGAAAAATAGGAGGAGCATGAAACGGTAGGAAAAATAGGAGGAGCATGAAACGGTGTTGAAAAACATGAAGAGCCTGAAAACGTGTGAAAAATAGGAGGAGCTTCAAAAGGTGTCAAAAATATGAGGAGCATGAAACGGTCAGAAAAATAGGACGAGCATGAAGCGGTGTTCAAAAACATGAAGAACCTGAAAAGGTGTGAAAAACATGAAGAGCCTGAAAAGGTGTGACAAATATAGAGATTCAAAAGTTGTGAAAAATATGAGGAGCATTAAATGGTCTGAAAAATAGGAGAAGCATGAAATGGTGTTAGAAACATGAAGAGCATGAAAAGGTGTGAATTATATGAAGAGCTTCCAAAATTGTCAAAAATATGAGGAACATGAAACGGTCTGAAAAATAGGAGGAGCATGAAACGATGTTCAAAAACATGAAGTGCCTGAAAAGATGTGAAAAATATGAAGAGCTACAAGAGGTGTCAAAAATGAGATGAGAATGAAACGGTCTGAAAAATAGGAAGATCATGAAACGGTGTTGAAAAACATGAAGAGCCTAAAAGGTGTGAAAAATATGAAGAGCTTCAAAAGGTGTGAAATACAAGTGGAGCATGAAACGGTCTGAAAATTAGGCGAAGCATGAAGTGGTGTGGAAAAACATGAAGAGCCTGATAAGGTGTGAAAAATATGAAGAGCTTCAAAATGTGTCAAAAATATGAAGAGCATGAAAGGGTCTGAAAAATAGGAGATTCATGAAGCGGTGTTCAAAAACATGAAGAGCCTGAAAAGGTGTGAAAAATATGAAGAGCTTCATAAGGTGTGAAATACATGAGGAGCATGAAACTCTCTGACAAATAGGATGAGCATGAAGTGGTGTTCAAAAACATGAAGAGCCTGAAAAGGTGTGAAAAATATGAAGAAATTCAAAAGGTGTCAAAAATATGAGGAGCATGAAACGGTCTCCAAAAAAGGAGGAGCATGAAGTGGTGTTGTAAAACTTGAAGAGCCTGAAAAGGTGTGAAAAATATGAAGAGCTTCAAAAGGTGTCAAAAATATGAGGAGGATGAAACGGTCTGAAAAATAGGTGGAGCATGAAGCAGTGTTGAAAAACCTGAAGAGCCTGAAAAGGTGTGAAAAATATGACGAGCTTCAAAAGGTGTCAAAAATGAGATCAACATGAAACCGTCTGAAAAATATGAGGAGCATGAAGCGGTGTTCAAAAACATGAAGCGCCTGAAAAGGTGTAAAAAATATGACGAGCTTCAAAAGTTGTGAAATACATGAGGAGCATGAAACGGTCTGAAAAATAGGAGGAGCATGAAGCGGTGTTGAAAAAATGAAGAGCCTGAAAAGGTGTGAAAAATATGAAGAGCATCAAAAGGTGTCAAAAATATGAGGAGCATGAAACGGTCTGCAAAAATGGAAGAGCATGAAGTGGTGTTGAAAAACATGAAGAGCCTGAAAAGGTGTGAAAAATATGAAGAGCTTCAAAAGGTGTCAAAAATATGAGGAGCATGAAATGGTCTGAAAATTAGGAGGAGCATGAAACGGTGATCAAAAACATGAAGAGCCTGAAAAGGTGTGAAAAATATGAAGAGCTTCAAAAAATGTCAAAAATATGAGGAGCAAGAAACGGTCTGAAAAATAGGAGGAGCATGAAGCTGTGTTCAAAAACATGAAGAGCCTGAAAAGTTGTGGAAAATATGAAGAGCTTCAAAAGCTGTCAAATATTTGAGGAGCATGAAACGGTCTGAAAATTAGGAGGAGCATGAAACGGTCTGAAAAATAGGAGGAGCATGAAGCTGTGTTCAAAAACATGAAGAGCCTGAAAAGGTGTGAAAAATATGAAGAGCTTCAAAACGTGTCAAAAATATGAGGAGCATGAAACGGTCTGTAATATAGGAGGTGCATGAAACGGTGTTGAAAAACATGAAGAGCCTGAAAACGTGTCAAAAATATGAAGAGCTTCATAGGTGTTAAAAATATGAAGAGCTTCAAAGGTGTCAAAAATGAGATGAGCATGAAACGGTCAGAAAAATAGGAGGAGCATGAAAAGGTGTTCAAAAACGTGAAGAGCCTGAAAAGGTGTGAAAAACAGGAGGAGCTTCAAAAGGTTTCAAAAATATGAGGAGCATGAAACGCTCTGAAAAATAGGAGGAGCATGAAGCGATCTGAAAAATATGAGGAGCATGAAACGGTCTGAAAAATATTAGGAGAATGAAAAGGTGTGGAAAAACATGAAGAGCCTGAAAAGATGTGAAAAATAGGAAGAGTTTCAAAAGGTGTCAAAAATATGAGGAGCATGAAATGGTCAGAAAAATAGGAGGTGCATGAAGCGGTGTTGAAAAACATGAAGAGCCTGAAAACGTGTGAAAAATATGAACAGCTTCAAAAGCTGTGAAAACCATGAAGAGCTTCAAAAGGTGTCAAAAATGAGATGAGCATGAAACGGTCTGAAAAATAGGCGGAGCATGAAGTGGTGTTGAAAAACATGAAGAGCCTGAAAATGTGTGAAATATACGAAGAGCCTCAAAAAGTGTCAAAAATATGAGGAGGATGAAACGGTCGGAAAAATAGGAGGAGCATGAAACGGTCTGAAAAATAGGAGGATCATGAAGCGGTGTTGAAAAACATGAAGAGACTGAAAAGGTGTAAAAAATATGAAGAGCTTCAAAAGGTGTCAAAAATGAGATGAGCATGAAACGGTCTGAAAAACAGGAGGAGTATGAAGCGATGTTGAAAAATATGAAGAGCCTGAAAATGTGTGAAAAATATGAAGAGCTTCAAAAGGTGTCAAATGTATGAGGAGCATGAAACGGTCTGAAAACTAGGAGGAGCATGAAACGGTGTTCAAAAACATGAAGATCATGAAAACGTGTGAAAATCATGAAGTGCCTGAAAAGGTGTGAAAATTATGAAGAGCTTCAAAAGGTGTTAAAAACATGAGGAGCATGAAACGGTCTGAATAATAGGAGGAACATGAAGCGGTGTTGAAAAACATGAAGAGCCTGTAAAGGTGTGAAAAATATGAAGAGCTTCAAAAGGTGTGAAATACATGAGGAGCATGAAACGGTCTGAAAAATAGGAGGAGCATGAAGCGGTATTCAAAACCTGAAGAGCCTGAAAAGGTGTGAAAAATATGAAGAGCATCAACAGGTGTCAAAATTATGAGGAGCATGAAACGGTCTGAAAAATAGGAGAAGCATGAAACGGTGTTCAAAAACATGAAGAGCCTGAAAAGGTGTGAAAAATATGAACAGCTTCAAAGGGTTTGAAATACATGAGGAGAAGGAAACGGTCTGAAAAATAGATGGAGCATGAAGCTGGGCTCAAAAACATGAAGAGCCTGAAAAGGTGTGAAAAATATGAAGAGCTTCAAAATGTGTCAAAAATATGAGGAGCATGAAACGGTCTGAAAACTAGGAGGAGCATGAAACCGTGTTCAAGACATGAAGAGTCTGAAAACGTGTGAAAATCATGAAGAGCCTGAAAAGGTGTGAAAATTATGAAGAGCTTCAAAAAGTGTCAAATACATGAGGAGCATGAAACGGTCTGAAAACTAGGAGGAGCATGAAACGGTGTTCAATACATGAAGAGACTGAAAAGCTGTGAAAAATATGAAGAGCTTCAAAGGTTTCAAAAATTAGATGAGCATGCAACGGTCTAAAAAATAGGAGGAGCATGAAACGGTCTGAAAAATAGGAGGAGCATGAAACGGTCTGAAAAATAGGAGGAGCATGAAGCAGTGTTGAAAAACATGAAGAGCCTGAAAAGGTGTGAAAAATATGAAGAGCTTCAAAAGGTGTCAAAAATATGAGGAGCATGAAACGGTCTGAAAATAGGAGGAGCATGAAGTGGTGTTCAAGAACATAAAGAGCCTGAAAAGGTGTGAAAAATATGAAGAGCTTCAAAATGTGTGAAATACATGAGGAGCATGAAACGGTCTGAAAAACATGAGGAGCATGAAGCGTTGTTCAAAAACATGAAGAGCCCCAAAACTTGTCAAAAATATGAGGAGCATGAAACGGTCTGAAAAATAGGAGGAACAAGAACTGGTGTTGGAAAACATGAAGAGTCTGAAAAGGTGTGAAATATATGAAGAGCTTCAAAAAATGTGAAAAATATGAGGATCAAGAAACGGTCTGAAAAATAGGAGGAGCATGAAGCTGTGTTCAAAAACATGAAGAGCCTGAAAAAGTTGTGGAAAATATGAAGAGCTTCAAAAGCTGTCAAATATTTGAGGAGCATGAAACGGTCTGAAAATTAGGAGGAGCATGAAACGGTCTGAAAAATAGGAGGAGCATGAAGCTGTGTTCAAAAACATGAAGAGCCTGAAAAGGTGTGAAAAATAAGAAGAGCTTCAAAATGTGAGAAAAATATGAGGAGAATGAAACGGTCTTCAAAAACATGAAGAGCCTGAAAAGGTGTTAAAAATATGAAGTGCTTCAGAAGGTGTGAATAATATGAGGAGCATGAAACGGTCTTCAAAAACATGAAGAGCCTGAAAAGGTGTTAAAAATATGAAGAGTTTCAAAACTTGTCAATAATATAATGAGAATGAAACGGTCTGAAAAATAGGAGGAGCATGAAGCGGTGTTGAAAAACATGAAAAGCCTGAAAAGGTGTGTAAAATAAGAAGAGCTTCAAAAGGTGTCAAAAATATGAGGAGCATGAAACGGTCTGAAGAACAGGAGGAGCATGACGCGGTGTTGAAAAACATGAGGAGCCTGAAAAGGTGTGAAATATATGAAGAGCTTCAAAAGGTGTCAAAAATATGAGGAGCATGAAAAGGTCTGAAGAATCGGAGGAGTAAGAAGCGGTGTTGAAAAACATGAAGAGCCTGAAAAGGTGTGAAAAATATGAAGAGCTTCAGAAGGTGTGAAAAATATGAGAAGCCTGAAGCGGTTATCAAAAACTTGAAGATACTGAACAGGTGTGAAAAATATGAAGAGCTTCAAAAAGTGGCAAAAATATGAGGAGCATGAAACGGTATGAAAAATAGGAGGAGCATGAAACGGTGTTCAAAAACATGAATAGCCTGAAAAGCTGTGAAAAATATGAGTAGCATGAAACGGTCTGAAAAATAGGAGGAAAATGAAACGGTGTTCAAAATCATTAAGAGCCTGAAAAGCTGTGAAAAATATGAGGAGCATGAAACGGTCTGAAAAATAGGAGGAGCATGACGTGGTGTTGAAAAACATGAAGAGCCTGAAAAGTTGTGAAAAATATGAAGTGCTTCAGAAGGTGTGAATAATATGAGGAGCATGAAGCGGTGTTCAAAAACTTGAAGATACTGAAAAGGTGTGAAAAATATGAAGAGCTTCAAAAGGTGTCAAAAATATGAGGAGCATGAAACGGTCTGAAAAATAAGAGGAAAATGAAACGGTGTTCAAAATCATTAAGAGCCTGAAAAGGTGTGAAAAATATGAAGAGCTTCAAAAGGTGTCAAAAATATGAGGAGCATGAAACGGTCTGAAAAATATTAGGAGCATGAAACGGTGTTGAAAAACACGAAGAGCCTAAAAAGGAGTGAAAAATATGAGGAGCTTCAAAAGGTGTCAAATATATAAGGAGCATGAAACGGTCTGAAAAATAGGAGCAGCCTGAAACGGTGTGGAAAAACATGAAGAGACTGAAAATGTGTGAAAAATATGAAGAGCTTCAAAAGGTTTCAAAATTGTGATGCGCATGAAACTGTCTTAAAAATAGGAAGAGCATGAAGCGGTGTTGAAAAACATGAAGAGCCTGAAAAGGTGTGAAATATATGAAGAGCTACAAAATGTGTCAAAAATATGAGGAGCATGAAGCGTTCTGAAAAAAAGGAGGAGCATGAAGCGGTGTTGAAAAATATGAAGAGCCTGAAAAGGTGTGAAAAATATGAAGAGTTTCAAAACATGTAAAAATATGAGGAGCATGAAACGGTGTTCAGAAACATGAAGAGCCTGAAATGGTGTGAAAAATATGAAGAGCTTCAAAAGGTGTCAAAAATATGAGGAGCATGAAGCGTTCTGAAAAATAGGAGGAGCATGAAACGGTGTTGAATAAGACGAAGAGCCTAAAAAGGAGTGAAAAATATGAAGAGCTTCAAAAGGTGTCAAATATATAAGGAGCATGAAACGGTCTGAAAAATAGGAGCAGCCTGAAACGGTGTAGAAAAACATGAAGAGACTGAAAATGTGTGAAAAATATGAAGAGCTTCATAAGGTTTCAAAATTATGATGCGCATGAAACTGTCTTAAAAATAGGAAAAGCATGAAGCGGTGTTGAAAAACATGAAGAGCCTGAAAAGGTGTGAAATATATGAAGAGCTACAAAATGTGTCAAACATATGAGGAGCATGAAGCGTTCTGAAAAATAGGAGGAGCATGAAACGGTGTTGAAAAACACGAAGAGCCTAAAAGGAGTGAAATATATGAAGAGCTTCAAAAGAAGTCAAAAATATAAGGAGCATGAAACGGTCTGAAAAATAGGAGGAGCATGAAGCGGTGTTGAAAAACATGAAGAGCCTGAAAAGGTGTGAAATATATGAAGAGGTTCAAAAGGTGTCAAAAATAGGAGGAGCATGAAACAGTTTGAAAAATAGGAAGAGCATGAAGTGGTGTTGAAAAACATGAAGAGCCTGAAAAGGTGTGAATAATATGAAGAGCTTCAAAAGGAGTCAAATATATGAGGAGCATGAAACTGTCTGAAAAATAGGAGGAGCATGAAACGGTCTGAAAAATAGGAGGAGCATGAAATGGTGTTGCAAAACATGAAGAGCCTGAAAAGGTGTGAAATATATGAAGAGCTTCAAAAGTTTTCAAAAGTATGAGGAGCATGATACGGTCTGAAAAATAGGAGGAGCATGAAGCGGTGTTGAAAAGTGAAGAGCCTGAAAAGGTGTGAAAAACATGAAGCGCTTCAAAAGTTGTCAAAAATATGAGGAACATGAAACGGTCTGAAAAATAGGAGGAGCAAGAATCGGTGTTGAAAAAAACAAGAGCCTGAAAAGTTGTGAAATATATGAAGAACTTCAAAACGTGTCAAATATATGAGGAGCATGAAACGGTCTGAAAAATAGGAGCAGCATGAAGCGGTGTTAAAAAACATAAACAGCCTGAAAAGGTGTGAAATATATGAAGATCTTCAAAAGGTGTCAAAAATATGAGGAGCATAAAACGCTCTGAATATTAGGGGGAGCATGAAACGGTCTTCAAAAATATGAAGAGCCTGAAAAGATGTGAAATATCTGAAGAGCTTCAAAACGTGTCAAATATATGAGGAGCATGAAACTGTCTGAAAAATAGGAGGAGCATGAAGCTGTGTTCAGAAACATGAAGAGCCTGAAAAGATGTGAAATATATGAAGAGCTTCAAAAGGTGTGAAACATATGAGGAGCATGAAACGGTCTGAAATTGGAGGAGCATGAAGCAGTGTTGAAAAACATGAAGAGCCTGAAAAGGTGTGAAAAACATGAAGAGCCTGAAAAGGTGTAAAAAATATGAAGAGCTTCAAAAAGTGTCAAAAATATGAGGAGCATGAAAGGATCTGAAACATAGTAGGAGCATGAAGCGTTGTTCAAAAACATGAAGAGCCTGAAAAGGTGTGAAATATATGAAGAGCTTCAAAAGGTGTCAAAAATATAAGAAGCATGAAATGGTCTTAAAAATAGGAGGAGCATGAAACGGTGTTGAAAAACATGAAGAGCCTGAAAATGTGTGAAAAATATGAAGAGCTTCAAAAGGTGTCAAAAATAGAAGGAGCATGAAGGGGAGTTGAAAAACAAGAAGAGCTTCAAAATGTGTCAAAAATATGAGGAGCATGATACGGTCTCAAATATAGGAGGAGCATGAAGCGGTGTTGAAAAACATGAAGAGCCTGGAAAGGTGTGAAATATATGAAGAGATTCAAAAGGTGTCAAAAATATGAGGAGCATGAAACGGTCTGAAAAATAGGAGGAAAATGAAACGGTGTTCAAAATCATTAAGAGCCTGAAAAGGTGTGAAAAATATGAAGAGCTTCAGAATGTGTGAAAAATATGAGAAGCATAAAGCGGTTATCAAAAACTTGAAGATACTGAACAGGGGTGAAAAATATGAAGAGCTTCAAAAAGTAGCAAAAATATGAGGAGCATGAAACGGTATGAAAAATAGGAGGAGAATGAAACCGTGTTCAAAAAAATGAAGAGCCTGAAAAGTTGTGAAAAATATGAAGAGCTTCAGAAGGTGTGAAAAATATGAGGAGCATGAAGTGGTGTTCAAAAAATTGAAGATACTGAAAAGGTGTGAAAAATATGAAGAGCTTCAAAAGGTGTGAAAAATATGAGGAGCATGAAACGGTCTGAAAAATAGGAGGAAAATGAAACGGTGTTCAAAATCATTAAGAGCCTGAAAAGGTGTGAAAAATATGAAGAGCTTCAAAAGGTGTCAAAAATATGAGGAGCTTGAAACGGTCTGAAAAATATTAGGAGCATGATACGGTGTTGAAAAACACGAAGAGCCTAAAAAGGAGTGAAAAATATGAAGAGCTTCAAAAGGTGTCAAATATATAAGGAGCATGAAACGGTCTGAAAAATAGGAGCAGCCTGAAACGGTGTAGAAAAACATGAAGAGCCTGAAAAGGTGTGAAAAATATGAAGAGCTTCAAAAACTGTCAAAAATATGAGGAGCATGAAACGATCTGAAACATAGTAGGAGCATGAAGCGGTGTTCAAAAACATGAAGAGCCTGAAAAGGTGTGAAAAACATGAAGAGCTTTAAAAGCTGTCAAAAATATGAGGAGCATGAAATGGTGTTCAAAAACATGAAGAGCCTGAAAATGTGTGAAAAATATGAGGAGCATGAAACGGTCTTAAAAATATGTGGAGCATGAAGCGGTGTTCAAAAACATGAAGAGCCTGACAAGGTGTGAAAAATATGAAGAGCTTCAAAAGCTGTCAAAAATATGAGAAGCATGAAACGGTCTGAAATATATGAGGAGCACGAAACGGTCTGACAAATATGAGGAGCATGAAACCGTTTGGAAAAATATGAAGAGCATGAAAAGGTGTGAAAAATATGAAGAGCTTGAAAAGTTGTCACAAATATGAGGAGCATGAAACGGTCTGAAATTTAGGAGGAGCAAGAAACGGTGTTCAAAAACATGATGAGCATGAAAAGTTGTGAAAAATAGGAACAGCTTCAAAAGGTGTCAAAAATATGAGGAGCATGAAAGAATTTGAAAAATATGAGGAACATGAAGCTGCGTTCAAAAACAAGAAGAGCCTGAAAAGGTTTGAAATATATGAAGAGCTTCAAAAAGTGTCAAAAATATGAGGAGCAGGAAGCGGTCTGAAAAATAGGAGCAGCATGAAGTGGTGTTGAAAAACATGAAGAGCCTGAAAAGATGTGAAAAATATGAAGGACTTCAAAAGGTTTCAATAATATGAGGAGCATGAGACTTTCTGAAAAATATGCGGAACACGAAACTGTCTGAAAAATAGGAGGAGCATGAAACGGTTTTGAAAAACATGAAGAGCAGGAATAAGTGTGAAAAATATGAAGAGCGTCAAAAGGTGTTAAAAATATGAGGAGCATGAAACGGTCTGAAAACTAGAAGGAGAAAGAAACGGTGTTGAAAAACATGAAGAGCCTGAAAAGGTGTGAAAAATATTAAGAGCTTCAAAATGTGTCAAAAATACGAGGAGCATCAAGCGGTCTGAAAATTAGGAGGAGCATGAAACTGTGTTGAAAAACCTGAAGTGCCTTAAAAGGTGTGAAGAATATGAAGAGAGTCAAAAGGTGTCAAAAATATGAGGAGAGTGAAATGGACTGAAAAATATGAGGAGCATGAAACGGTCTGAAAAATAGGAGGAGCATGAGCGGTGTTCAAAAACATGAAGAGCTTGAAAAGGTGTGAAATATATGAAGAGCTTCAATAGGTGTGAAAAATAGGAGGAGCATGAAGCTTTGTTCAAAAACAAGAAGAACCTGAAAAGGTTTGAAATACATGAAGAGCTTCAAAAGGTGTCAAAAATATGAGGAGTATGAAACAGTCTGAAATAGGAGGAGCATGAAACTGTGTTGAAAAACATGAAGAGCATGAAAAGGTGTGAAGAATATGAAGACCTTCAAAAGGTGTCAAAAATATGAGAAGATTGAAACCGTTTGAAAAATAGGAGGAGCATGAAGCGATGTTGAAAAACATGAAGAGCCTGAAAAGGTGTGAAAAATATAAAGAGCTTCAAAAGTGTGAAAATTATGAGGAGCATGAAACAGTCTGAAAAATAGGAGGAGCATGAAACAGTGTTGAAAAACATGAAGAGCCCGAAAAGTTGTGAAATTCATGAAGAGCCTGAAAAGGTGTAAAAAATATTAAGAGCTTCAAAAGGTGTCAAAAATATGAGGAGCATGAAATGGTCTGAAAAATAGTAGTAGCATGAAGCGGTGTTCAAAAACTTGAAGAGCGTGAAAATCTGTGAAAAATATGAAGAGCTTAAAAGGTGTCAAAAATATGAGGAGCATGAAATGGTCTGAAAAATAGGAGGAGCATGAAACGGTGTTCAAAAACTTGAAGAGCCTGAAAATCTGTGAAAAATATGAAGAGCTTAAAAGGTTTCAAAAATATGAGGAGCATGAAATGGTCTGAAAAATAAGAGGAGCATGAAACGGTGTTCAAAAACATGAAGAGCACGAAAAGGTGTGAAAATCATGAAGAGCCTGAAAAGGTGTAAAAAATATTAAGAGCTTTAAAAGGTGTCAAAAATATGAGGAGCATGAAATGGTCTGAAAAATAGTAGTAGCATGAAGCGGTGTTCAAAAACTTGAAGAGCGTGAAAATCTGTGAAAAATATGAAGAGCTTAAAAGGTGTCAAAAATATGAGGAGCATGAAATGGTCTGAAAAATAGGAGGAGCATGAAACAGTGTTCAGAAACATGAAGAGGATGAAAGGTATGAAAAATATGAAAGGCTTCAAAAGTTGTCAAAAATATGAGGAGCATGAAACAGTCTAAAAAATAGGAGAAGCATGAAGCAGTGTTGAAAAACAAGAAGAGCCTGAAAAGGTGTGAAAAATATGAAGAGCTGAAAGGTGTGAAAATCATGAAAAGCTTCAAAACGTGTCAAAAATATGAGGAGCATGAAACAGTCTGAAAAATAGGAGGAGCATGAAGCGGTGTTGAAAAACATGAAGAGCCTGAAAAGGTGTTAAAAATATGATGAGCTTCAAAAGGTGTCAAAAATATGAGGAGCATGAAACGGTCTGAAAAATAGGAGGAGAATGAAGCGGTGTTGAAAAACATGAAGAGCCTGAAAAGGTGTAAAAAATATGAAGAGATTCAAAAGGTGTCAAAAATATGAGGAGCTTGAAACGGTCTGAAAAATAGGAGGAGCATGAAGCTTTGTTCAAAAACAAGAAGAACCTGAAAAGGTTTGAAATACATGAAGAGCTTCAAAAGGTGTCAAAAATATGAGGAGCATGAAATGGTCTGAAAAATAAGAGGAGCATGAAACGGTGTTCAAAAACGTGAAGAGCCTGAAAATCTGTGAAAAATATGAAGAGCTTAAAAGGTGTTAAAAATATGAGGAGCATGAAATGGTCTGAAAAATAGGAGGAGCATGAAACGGTGTTCAAAAACATGAAGAGCACGAAAAGGTGTGAAAATCATGAAGAGCCTGAAAAGGTGTAAAAAATATTAAGAGCTTCAAAAGGTGTCAAAAATATGAGGAGCATGAAATGGTCTGAAAAATAGTAGTAGCATTAAGCGGTGTTCAAAAACTTGAAGAGCCTGAAAATCTGTGAAAAATATGAAGAGCTTAAAAGGTGTCAAAAATATGAGGAGCATGAAATGGTCTGAAAAATAGGAGGAGCATGAAACGGTGTTCAAAAACATGAAGAGGATGAAAGGTATGAAAAATATGAAAGGCTTCAAAAGTTGTCAAAAATATGAGGAGCATGAAACAGTCTAAAAAATAGGAGAAGCATGAAGCAGTGTTGAAAAACAAGAAGAGCCTGAAAAGGTGTGAAAAATATGAAGAGCTTAAAAGGTGTCAAAAATATAAGGAGCATGAAATGGTCTGAAAAATAGGAGGAGCATGAAACGGTGTTCCAAAACATGAAGAGCCTGAAAGGTGTGAAAAATATGAAAGGCTTCAAAAGGTGTCAAAAATGTGAGGAGCATGAAATGATCTGATAAATAGGAGGAGAATGAAGCGGTGTTCAGAAACATGAAGAGCCTGAAAACGTGTGAAAAATATGAAGAGCTACAAAAGGTGTTAAAAATAGGAGGAGCATGAAACGGTCTGAAAAATAGTAGGAGCATGAAACGGTGTTGTAAGACGTGAAGAGCCTGGAAAGGTGTGAAAAATATGAAGAGCTTCAAAAGTTGTCAAAAATATGAGGTGCATGAAACGGCCTGAAAAATAGTAGGAGCATGAAACGGTGTTGTAAGACGTGAAGAGCCTAGAAAGGTGTGAAAAATATGAAGAGCTTCAAAAGGTGTCAAAAATATGAGGAGCATGAAATGGTCTGAAAAATAGGAGGAGCATGAAATGGTGTTCAAAACTTGAAGAGCCTGAAAATCTGTGAAAATTATGAAGAGCTTAAAAGGTTTCAAAAATATGAGGAGCATGAAATGTTCTGAAAAATAGGAGGAGCATGAAACGGTGTTCAAAAACATGAAGAGCACAAAAAGGTGTGAAAATCATGAAGAGCCTGAAAAGGTGTAAAAAATATTAAGAGCTTTAAAAGGTGTCAAAAATATGAGGAGCATGAAATGGTCTGAAAAATAGTAGTAGCATGAAGCGGTGTTCAAAAACTTGAAGAGCGTGAAAATCTGTGAAAAATATGAAGAGCTTAAAAGGTGTCAAAAATATGAGGAGCATGAAATGGTCTGAAAAATAGGAGGAGCATGAAACAGTGTTCAAAAACATGAAGAGGCTGAAAGGTATGAAAAATATGAAAGGCTTCAAAAGTTGTCAAAAATATGAGGAGCATGAAACAGTCTAAAAAATAGGAGAAGCATGAAGCAGTGTTGAAAAACAAGAAGAGCCTGAAAAGGTGTGAAAAATATGAAGAGCTGAAAGGTGTGAAAATCATGAAAGGCTTCAAAACGTGTCAAAAATATGAGGAGCATGAAACAGTCTGAAAAATAGGAGGAGCATGAAACAGTGTTGAAAAACATTAAGAGCATGAAAAGGATTGAAAAATATGAAGAGCTTCAAAAGGTGTCAAAAATAGGAGTAGCACGTAGCATTGTTCAAAAAATTGAAGAGCCTGAAAATGTGTGAAAAATATGAAGAGCTTAAAAAGTGTCAAAAATATGAGGAGCATGAAATGGTCTGAAAAATAGGAGGAGCATGAAACGGTGTTCTAAAACATGAAGAGCCTGAAAGGTGTGAAAAATATGAAGGGCTTCAAAAGGTGTGAAAAATATGAAGACCATGAAACGGTCTGAAAAATAGGAGGAGCATGAAGCAGTGTTGAAAAACATGAAGAGCCTGAAAAGGTGTGAAATATATGAAGACCTTCAAAAGGTGTCAAAAATATGAGGAGCATGAAACGGTGTTAAAATCATGAAAAGCCTGAAAAGTTGCGATAAATGTATAGAGCTTCAAAATGTGTGAAAAATATGAGGAGCAATAAACGGTCTGAAAAATAGGAGGAGAATGAAGTGGTGTTGAAAAACATGAAGAGCATGAAATGGTGTGAAAAATAAGAAGAGCTTCAAAAGGAGTCAAAAATATGAGCAGCATGAAACGGTCTGAAAAATAGAAGGAGCTGGCAGTGGTGTTGAAATACATGAAGAGCCTGAAAAGGTGTGAAAAATATGAAGAAGTTAAAAGGTGTCAAAAATATTAGGAGCATGAAACAGTCTGAAAAATAGGAGGAGCATGAAGCGGTGTTGAAAAACATGAAGAGCCTGAAAAGGTGTGAAATACATGAAGAGCTTCAAAAGGTGTCAAAAATATGAGGAGCATGAAACAGTGTTCAAAAAGATGAGAAGCCTGAAAAACTGTGAAAAATATAAAGAACTTCAAAAGGTGTGAAACAGATGAGGAGCATGAAATGGTCTGAAAAATAGGAGTAGCATGAAGTAGTGTTGAAAAACATGAAGAGCCTGAAAATGTGTGAAAAATATGAAGAGCTTCAAAAGATGTCAAACCTATGAGGAACATGAAACGGTCTGAAAATTAGGAGGAGCATGAAGTGGTGTTGAAAAACATGAAAAGACTGAAAAGGTGTGAAAAATATGAAGAGCTTCAAAAGGTGTCAAAAATATGAGGAGCATGAAACATTCTGAAAACTAGGAGAAGCATGAAACGGTGTTGAAAAACATGAAGAGCCTGAAAAGAGTGAAAAATATGAAGAGCTTGAAAAGGTGTGAAATACATGAGGAGCATGAAACGGTCAGAAAAATAGGAGGAGCATGAAGCGATGTGGAAAAACATGAAGAGCGTGAAAATGTGTGAAATATATGAGGAGCTTCAAAAGTTGTCAAAAATATGAGGAGCATGAAACGTTCTAAAAAATAGGAGGAGCATGAAGGGGTGTGAAAAACATGAAGAGCCTGAAAAGGTGTGAAAAATATGAAGAGCTTCAAAAGGTGTGAAAAATATGAGGAGCATGAAACGATCTGAAAAATAGGAGGAGCATGAAGCGGTGTTTAAAAACATGAAAAGCCTGAAAATGTGTGAAAAATATGAAGAGCTTCAAAATGTTTATAATATATGAGGAGCATGAAACTGTCTGAATAATGGGAGGAGCATGAAACGGTGTTCAAAAAGTTGAAGAGCCTGAAAGTTTTGAATAATATGAAGAGCTTCAAAGGTGTCAAAAATATGAGGAGCATGAAATGGTCTGAAAAATAGGAGGAACATTAAGCGGTGTACAAAACCTTGAAGAGCCTGAAAAGATGTGAAAAACATGAAGAGCTTCAAAGGTGTCAAAAATATGAGGAACATGAAATGGACTGAAAAATAGGAGGAGCATGAAGCGGTGTTGAAAAACATGAAGAGCCTGAAAAGATGTGAAAAATATGAAGAGCTTCAAAAGGTGTGAAAAATATGAAGAGCTTAAAAGGTGTCAAAAATGAGAGGAGAAAGAAACGGTCAGAAAAATAGGACGAGTATGAAGTGGTGTTGAAAAACATGAAGAGCCTGAAAAGGTGTGAAACATATGAAGAGCTTCAAAAGGTGTGAAAAACATGAAGAGCTTCAAAAGGTGTGAAATATATGAAGAGCTTCAAAAGGAGTCAATAATATGAAGAGCATGAAACGGTCAGAAAAATACGAGGAGCATGAAACGGTGTTAAAAATGCGAAAGCATGAAATGCTGTGAAAAATATGAAGAGCACGAAAAGGTCTGAAAAATACAAGGAGCATGAATAGGTGTGAAAAATACGAGGCATATGAAAAGGTGTGAAAAAAACGAGGAGCATGAAAAGGTGTGAACAATACTAGGAGCATGAAAATGTCTGAAAAATATGAGGAGCATGAAAAGCTTTGAAAAATATGAGGAGTATGAAACGGTGTGATAAATATGAGGAACATGAAAAGGTTTCAAAAATATGAGGAGCATGAAAAGGTGTGAAAAATACAAAGAGCATGAAAAGGTCTGAAAAATACAAGGAGCATGAATGGGTGTGAAAAATATGAGGAGCATGAAAAGGTGTGAAAAATATGAGGAGCATGAAACGGTGTGAAAATATGAAGAGCATGAAACGGTGTTAAAAATATGAAGAGCATGAAATGGTGTGAAAAACACGAGCAGCATGAAAAAATGTGGAAAACACGAAGTGCATGAAAATGTGTGAAAAATTCGAAGAGCATGAAAAGGATTGAAAACACGAAGAGCATATAAAGGTGTGAAAAATACGAGGAGCATTAAAGGTGTCACAAATACGAGGAGCATGAAAAGGTGTGAAAAATACGATGAGAAAGAAAATGTGCGAAAAATACGAGGAGCATGAAAAGGTAGGAAAAATAGTAGGAGCATGAAAAGGTCTGAAAAATACGAGGAGCATGAAACCGTGTGAAAATATCAAGAGCATGAAACGGTAGAAAAATATGATGACCTTTAAAAGGTGTAAAAATATGAGGAGCATGAAAAGATGTGAAAAATATGAGTAGCATGAAATGGTATGAAAAATATGAGGAGCATGAAATATGTAAAAAATATGAAGAGCATAAAAAGTTGTGAAATATATGAGGAGCACGAAAAGGCCTGAAAATAGGAAGAGCCCGAAAAGGTCTGAAAAATACAAGGAGCATGAAAAGGTCTGAAAAATACCAGGAGCATGAAAAGTTCTGAAAAATATGAGGAGCATGAAAAGGTGTCAAAAATACGAGGAACATGAAAAGGTCTGAAAAAAACGAGGAGCATGAAAAGCTCTGCAAAACACGAGGAGCATGAAAAGATGTTAAAAACACAAGGAGCATGAATAGGTGTGAAAAACACGAAGAGCATGAAAATGTGTGAAAAATACGAGGAGCATGTAAAGGTCTGAAAAATACGAGGAGCATGAAAAGGTCTGAAAAATACGAGGAGCATGAAAAGTTCTGAAAAACACGAGGAGCATGAAAAGGTCTAAAAATTACTTGGAGCATGAAAAGGTGTGAACAATATGAAGAGCACGAAAAGGTGTGAAAAATACAAAGGGCTTGAAATGGTGTGAAAACACGAAGAACGTGAAACAGTGGGCAAAATACGAGGAGCATGAAAAGGTCTGAAAAATATGAAGAGCATGAAACGGTGTGAAAATATGAAGAGCATGAAACGGTGTGAAAATTATGAGGAGCATGGAAAGGTGTGATAAATAGGAGGAGCATGAAACGGTCTGAAAAATAGGAAGAGCATGAAATGGTGTGAAAAACACGAGCAGCATGAAAAGTTGTGGATAAAACGAAGTGCATGAAAATGTGTGAAAAATTCGAAGAGCATGAAAAGGTGTGAAAAATGCGAGGAGCACGAAAAGGTCTGAAATATACGAGGACCATGAAAAGGTCTGGAAAACACGAGGAGCATGGAAAGGTTTGAAAAATATGAGGACCATGAAAGAGTGTAAAAAACACGAAGAGCATGAAAATGTGTGAAAAACACGAAGAGCATGAAAATGTGTGAAAAACACGAAGAGCATGAAATTGTATGAAAAATTCAAAGAGCATGAAAAGGGTTGAAAAATACGAAGAGCATGAAAAGGTGTGAAAAATACGAGGAGCATGAAAAGGTGTGAAAAACACGAGGAGCATGAATAGGTGTGAAAAACACGAAGAGCATGAACATGTGTGAAAAAAACGAGGAGCATGAAAAGGTGTGAAAAATCCGAGGAGCATGAAAAGGTCTGGAAAACACGAGGAGCATGGAAAGGTTTGAAAAATATGAGGAGCATGAAAAGGTGTGAAAAACACGAGGAGCATGAATAGGTGTGAAAAACAGGAAGAGCATGAAAATGTGTGGAAAAATACGAGGAGCATGAAAAGGTGTGAAAAATCCGAGGAGTACGAAGAGTCTGAAATATATGAGGACCATGAAAAGGTCTGAAAAATACTAGGAGAATGAAAAGATCTGAAAAATTCTAGGAGAATGAAAAGGTCTGAAAAATATGAGGAGCATGAAAAGGTCTGAAAAATATGAGGACCATGAAAAGGTGTCAAAAATACGAGGAGCATGAAAAGGTCTGAAAAATACGAGGAGCATGAAAAGGTCTGGAAAACAGGAGGAGCATTAAAAAGTGTGAAAAATACGAAGAGCATGAAAAGGTGTCAAAAATATGAGGAGCCTGAAAAGGTGTGAAAAAATGAAGAGCATGAAACGGTGTGAAAATTATGAAGAGCATAGAAAGGTGTGATAAATATGAGGAGCAAGAAACGGTCTGAAAAATATGAAGAGCATGAAATGGTGTGAAAAACACTAGCAGCATGAAAAGTTGTGGATAAAACGAAGTGCATGAAAATGTGTGAAAAATTCGAAGAGCATGAAAAGGTGTGAAAAATCCGAGGAGCACGAAAAGGTCTGAAATATACGAGGACCATGAAAAGGTGTGAAAACTATGATGAGCATGAAAAGGTTTGAAAAATATGAGGACCATGAAAAAGTGTAAAAAATACGAAGAGCATGAAAATGTGTGAAAAACACGAAGACCATGAAAATGTATGAAAAATTCAAAAAGCATGAAAAGGTTTGAAAAATATGAAGAGCATGAAAAGGTGGGAAAAATACGAAGAGCATGAAAAGGTGTGAAAAATATGAAAAGCATGAAACTGTGTGAAAAATATGAAAAGCATGAAAACGTGTGAAAAATATGAAGAGCATGAAAAGGTGTGAAAAATATGAAGAGCATGAAACTGTGTGAAAAATATGAAGAGCATGAAAAGGTGTGAAAAATATGAAGAGCATGAAAAGGTGTGAAAAATTACGAAAAGCATGAAAAGGAGTGAAAAATTACCAAGAGCATGAAAATGTCTGAAAAATACAAAGAGCATGAAAATGTGTGAAAAATACAAAGAGCATGAAACGGTGTGAAAATATGAGGAGCATGAAAAAGTCTGAAAATATGAGGAGCATAGAACGGAGTGAAAAATATGAAGAGCAAGAAAAGGTGTGAAAATTATGAAGAGCATGAAACTGTATGAAAAGCATGAAAAAGTGTTAAAAATATGAAGAGCATGAAAAGGTGTGAAAATATGAAGAGCATGAAACTGTGTGAAAAATATGAAGAACATGAAACGGTGTGAAAAAAACGAAGAGCATGAAAAGGTGTGAAATATACAAAGATCATGAAAAGGTGTGAAAAATACGAAGAGCATGAAATGGTTTGAAAAATATGAAGAGCATGAAACGGGGTGAAAATATGAGGATCATAAAATGGTCTGAAAATATGACGAGTATAGAACGGAGTGAAAAAGATGAAGAGCATGAAAAGGTGTGAAAATTATGAAGAGCATGAAACTGTGTGAAAAATATGAAAAGCATGAAAAAGTGTGAAAAATATGAAGAGCATGAAAAGGTGTGAATAATATGAAGAGCATGAAACTGTGTGAAAAATATGAGGAACATGAAAAGGTGTGAAATATACGAAGAGCATTTACAGGTGTGAAAAATTACTAAAAGCATGAAAAGGTGTGAAAAATTACCAAGAGCATGAAAATGTCTGAAAAATACAAAGAACATGAAAATGTGTGAAAAATAGGAGGAGCATGAAACGGTGTAAAAATATGAAGAGCATGAAACGTGTGAAAAATATGAGGAGCATGAAACGGTGTAAAAATGAAGACCATGAAAAGGTGTGAAAATATGAAGAGCATGAAACTGTGTGAAAAATATGAAGAACATGAAACGGTGTGAAAAAAACGAAGAGCATGAAAAGGTGTGAAATATACAAAGATCATGAAAAGGTGTGAAAAATACGAAGAGCATGAAATGGTTTGAAAAATATGAAGAGCATGAAACGGGGTGAAAATATGAGGATCATAAAATGGTCTGAAAATATGAGGAGCATAGAACGGAGTGAAAAATATGAAGAGCATGAAAAGGTGTGAAAATTATGAAGAGCATGAAACTGTGTGAAAAATATGAAAAGCATGAAAAAGTGTGAAAAATATGAAGAGCATGAAAAGGTGTGAATAAAATGAAGAGCATGAAACTGTGTGAAAAATATGAGGAACATGAAAAGGTGTGAAATATACGAAGAGCATTTACAGGTGTGAAAAATTACGAAAAGCATGAAAAGGTGTGAAAAATTACCAAGAGCATGAAAATGTCTGAAAAATACAAAGAACATGAAAATGTGTGGAAAAATAGGAGGAGCATGAAACGGTGTAAAAATATGAAGAGCATGAAACGTGTGAAAAATATGAGGAGCATGAGACGGTGTAAAAATGAAGACCATGAAAAGGTGTGAAAAATATGAAGAGCATGAAACGGTGTGAAAAATATGAAGAGCATGAAACGGTTTGAAAAGTATGAAGAGCTTGAAAAAGTGTGAAAAATACGAAGAGCATGACTGGTGTGAAATATATGAAGACCATGAAAAGGTGTGCAAAATTATGAAAAGAATGAAAAGTTGTGAAAAATACAAAGAGCATGAAAAGGTTTGAAAAATACAAAGTGCATGAAACGGTGTGAAAAATATGCAGAGCATGAAACGGTGTGAAAAATGCGAAAGCATGAAATGTTTTGAAAAATACGAAGAGCATGAAAAGGTCTGAAAAATACAAGGAGCATGAAAAGGTGTGAAAAATACAAGGAGCATGAAAAGGTGTGAAAAATACGAGGAGCATGAAAAGGTCTGAAAAATATGAGGAGCATGAAAAGTTCTGAAAAACACGAGGAGCATGAACAGGTGTGAATAATATGAGGAGCATGATAAGGTGTGAAACATACGAAGTGCATGAAAAGGTGTGAAATATACAAAGAGCATGAAAAGGTGTGAAAAATACGAAAAGCATGAAATGGTGTGAAAAATATGAAGACATGAAACGGTGTGAAAATATGAGGAGCATGAAACGGTGTGAAAAATATGAGGAGCATGAAAAGGTCTGAAAAATATGAAGAGCAATAAAAGATGTGAAAAATATGATGAGCATGAAAAGGTGTGAATAATATGAGAAGCATGATAAGGTATGAAACATACGAAGGGCATGAAAAGTTGTAAAATATATAAAGAGCATGAAAAGGTGTGAAAAATACGAAGAGCATGATATGGTGTGAAAAAGATGAAGAGCATGAAACGGTGTAAAAATATGAGGAGCATGAAACGATGTGAAAATATGAGGAGCATAGAACGGAGTGAAAAATATGAAGAGCATGAAAAGGTGTGAAAAATATGAAGAGCATGAAAAGGTGTGAAAAATACGAAGAGCATGAAAAGGTGTGAAATATATGAAGAGCATGAAAAGGTGTGAAAAATTACCAAGAGCATGAAAATGTCTGAAAAATGCAAAGAGCATGAAAATGTGTGAAAAATACGAAGAGCATGAAAATGTGTGAAAATGTGAGGAGCATGAAAAGGTGTGAAAAATAGTAGGAGCATGAAAAGGTCTGAAAAATACGAGGAGCATGAAAAGGTGTGAAAAATACGAGGAGCATGAAAAGGTCTGAAAAATACGAGGAGCATGAAAATGTCTGAAAAATACGAGGAGCATGAAAAGGTCTGAAAAATATGAGGAGCATGAAAAGCTGTCAAAAATATGACTAGCATGAAATGCTGTGAAAATATGAAGAGCATGAAATGGTGTGAAGAAATATGAGGAGCATGAAAAGGTGTGGAAAACACGAAGAGCAAGAAAAGTTGTGAAAAACACGGAGAGCATGAAAAGGTGAGAAAAATATCAAGAGCGTGAAAAGGCCTGAAAGATATGAAGAGCATTAAAAGGAGTGAAAAACACGAAGAGCATGAAAAGGTGTGAAAAACAGGAAGAGCATGAAAAGGTGTGAATAATACGAGAAGCATGAAACGGTCTGAAAAATACGAGGACCATGAAAGGTATGAAAGATACAGGGAGCATGAAAAGGTCTGAAAAATATGAGGAGCATGAAAAGGTGTGAAAAATAAGAGGAGCATGAAAAGTTATCAAAAATATGAGGAGCATGAAACGGTGTGAAAATATCATGAGCATGAAACTGTGTGAAAAATATGAAGAGCATGAAAGGTGTGAGAAATATGAGGAGAATGAAAAGGTCTGAAAAGTACAAGGAGCATGAAAAGATCGGAAAAATACTAGGAGAATGAAAAGGTCTGAAAAATATGAGGAGCATGAAATGGTCTGAAAATTACGAGGAGCATGAAAAGATGTCAAAAATACGAGGAATATGAAAAGGTCTGAAAAATACGAGGAGCATGAAAATGTGTGAAAAACATGAGGAGCATGAAAACGTCTCAAAAATATGAGGAGGATGAAACGGTGTGAAAATATGAAGAGCATGAAACGCTGTGAAAAATATGAAGAGCATGAAAGGTGTGGAAAACATGAGGAGCATGAAAAGGTGTGAAAAATTCGAGGAGCACGAAAAGGTCTGAAAATACGAGGAACACGAAAAGTTCTGAAAAATACGAGGAGCATGAAAAGCTCTGTAAAATACGAGGAGCATGAAAAGGTCTGAAAAATACGAGGAGCATGAAAAGGTCTGAAAAATACTAGGAGCATGAAAAGGTCTATATAATACGAGGAACATGAAAAGGTCTGGAAAATGCGAGGAGCATGAAAATGTGTGAAAAACATGAGGAGCATGAAAACGTCTCAAAAATATGAGGAGGATGAAACGGTGTGAAAATATGAAGAGCATGAAACGCTGTGAAAAATATGAAGAGCATGAAAGGTGTGGAAAACATGAGGAGCATGAAAAGGTGTGTAAAATACGAGGAGTAAGAAAAGGTGTGAAAAATTCGAGGAGCACGAAAAGGTCTGAAAATACGAGGAGCACGAAAAATTCTGAAAAATAAGAGGAGCATGAAAAGCTCTGTAAAATACGAGGAGCATGAAAAGTTCTGAAAAATATGAGGAGCATGAAACGGGCTGAAAAATACAAGGAGCATGAAAAGGTGTAAAAATACGAGGAGCAAAAAAAGGTCTGAAAAATACGAGGAGCATGAAAAGGTCTGAAAAATACGAGGAACAAGAAAAGGTGTGAAAAATACGAGAAGCATGAATCGTTCTGAAAAATACGAGGACCAAAAAAGGTATGAAAAATACGGGGAGCATGAAAAGGTCTGAAAAATACGACTAGCATGAAAAGGTCTGAAAAATAAGAGGAGCATGAAAAGGTGTCAAAAATATGAGGAGCATGAAACAGTGTGAAAATATAAAGAGCATGAAACGGTGTGAAAAATATGAAGAACATGAAAGGTGTGAGAAATATGAGGAGCATGAAAAGGTCTGAAAACTACAAGGAGCATGAAAAGTTGTGAAAAATTACGAGGAGCATGAAAAGGTCTGGAAAATACGAGGAGCATGAAAATATCTGAAAAATATGAGGAGCATGAAACAGTGTGGAAACATGAAGAGCATGAAACGGTGTGAAAAATATGAAGAGCATGAAAAGGTGTGAAAAATATGAGGAGCATGAAACGGCCTGAAAAATATTAACAGCATTAAAAGGTGTGAAAAATATGAGGATCATGAAAAGGTATGAAAAATACGATGAGCATGGAAAGGTCTGAAAAATACGAGGGGCCTTAATGTCTGAAAAATATGATGAGCGTGATAAGGTGTGAAAAATACGAGGAGTATGAAAATGTGTGAAAAATACGAGGAGCATGAAAAGGTCTGAAAAACACGAGGAGCATGAAAAGTTCTGAAAAATACGAGAAGCATGAAAATGTCTGTAAAACACAAGGAGCATGAAACGGTGTGAAAAATATGAAGAGCATGAAAAGGTGTGAAAAATATGAGGAGCATGAAACGGCCTGAAAAATATTAACAGCATTAAAAGGTGTGAAAAATATGAGGATCATGAAAAGGTATGAAAAATACGATGAGCATGGAAAGGTCTGAAAAATACGAGGGGCCTTAATGTCTGAAAAATATGATGAGCGTGATAAGGTGTGAAAAATACGAGGAGTATGAAAATGTGTGAAAAATACGAGGAGCATGAAAAGGTCTGAAAAACACGAGGAGCATGAAAAGTTCTGAAAAATACGAGAAGCATGAAAATGTCTGTAAAACACAAGGAGCACGAAACGGTGTGATAAATATGACGAGCATGAAACGGTTTGAAAAATATGAGGAGCATGAAACGGTCTGAAAATATGAGGAGCATGAAAAGGTCTGTAAAATACGAGGGGCCAGAATGTCTGAAAAATACGAGGATCGTGAATACGTCTGAAAAACACGAGGAGCATTAAAAGGTCTGAAAAATATTAGGAGCATGAAAAGGTGTCAAAAATATGACTAGCATGAAACGGTGTGAAAATATGAAGAGCATGAAATGGTGTGAAAAATATGAGGAGCATGAAAACCTGTGAAAAACACGAAGAGCAAGAAAAGGTGTGAAAAACACAGAGAGCATGAAAAGGTGTGAAAAATATCAAGAGCGTGAAAAGGCCTGAAAAATATGAAGAGCATTAAAAGGAGTGAAAAACAGGAAGAGCATGAAAAGGTGTGAAAAATACGAAGAGCATGAAAAGGTGTGAAAAATATGAGGAGCATGAAAAAGTGTGAAAAATACGAAGAGCATGAGAAGGTCTGAAATATACGAAGAGCTTGAAAACATGGGACAAATACGAAGAGCATGAAAAGATGTAAAAAATATGAAGTGCATGACAAGGTGTGAAAAATAAGTAGAGCATGAAACGGTGTGAAAAAAGAGAAGAGGATGAAAAGGTGTGAAAAATATGAAGAGCATAAAAAGGTGTGAAAAATTTCGAAGAACCTGAAAAGGTGTGAAAAATACGAAGAGCATGAAAAGTTGTGAAAAATACGAAGTGCATTAAAGGTGTGAAACATATGAATAGCCTGAACGGTGTGTAAAATATGAAGAGCATGAAAAGTTGTGAATAATATGAGGTTAATGAAATGGTGTGAAAAATATGAAGAGCATGAAAAGGTTTGAAAAATACGAGGAGCATGAAGAGGAGTGAAAAATACGAAGAGCATGAAAAGGTCTGAAAAAAAGGAGGAGCATGAATAGGTCTGAAAATACGAAGAGCATGAAGAGAATGAAAAGTTCTGAAAAATATGAAGAGCATGAAAAGTTGTGTAAAATATGAAGAGCAAGAAAAGGTTTAAAAAATACGAAGAGCATGAAAAGGTGTGAAAAATTTGAAAAGCATGACAAGGTGTGAAAAATATGAAGAGCATGAAACGGTGTGAAAAATAAGAAGAGCAAGAAAAGGTTTAAAAAATAAGAAGAGCATGAGAAGTTGTGTAAAATATGAAGAGCATGTAAACGTGTGAAAAATATGTGGAGCATGAAAAGGTCTGAAAAATACGAGGAGCATGAAGAGGAGTGAAAAATACGAAGAGCATGAAAAGGTCTGAAAAATAGGAGGAGCATGAATAGGTCTGAAAATACGAAGAGCATGAAGAGAATGAAAAGTTCTGAAAAATATGAAGAGCATGAAAAGTTGTGTAAAATATGAGGAGCATGAAAAGGTTTAAAAAGTACGAAGAGCGTGAAAAGGTGTGAAAAATTTGAAAAGCATGACAAGGTGTGAAAAATATGAAGAGCATCAAACGGTGTGAAAAATAAGAAGAGCAAGAAAAGGTTTAAAAAATAAGAAGAGCATGAGAAGTTGTGTAAAATATGAAGAGCATGTAAACGTGTGAAAAATATGTGGAGCATGAAAAGGTCTGAAAAATATGAAGAGCATGAAAAGCTGTGAAAAATCTGAGGAGCATGAAACGGTGTGACAATATGAAGCTCATTAAAAGATGTGAAAAATATGAGGAGCATGAAATGGTGTGAAAAATAAGAAGAGCATGAAAAGCTCTAAAAAATATGAAGAGCATGAAAAGGTGTGAAAAATATGAAGAGCATGAAAAGGTGTGAAAAATATGAAGAGCATGAAAAGGTGGGAAAAATACGAAGAGCATGAAAAGTTCTGAAAAATAGGAGGAGCATGAAAAGGTCTGAAAAATATCAAGAGATTGAAAAGGTCTGAAAAATATGAAAGGCATGAAAAGTTGTGAAAAATTGAAGAGCATGAAAAGGTCTGAAAAATATCAAGAACATGAAAACTTCTGAAAAATATCAAGAGCATGAAAAGGTATGAAAAATATGAAGAGCATGAAAAGTTCTGAAAATACGAAGAGCATGAAGAGCATGAAAATTTCTGAAAAATATGAAGAGCTGAAAAGGTGTGAAAAATATAATGAGCATGAAAAGTTGTGAATAATATGAGGAGTATGAAAGTTGTGAACAATATGAGGAGGATGAGAAGTTGTGAAAAATACGAGGAGCGTGAAAAGTTCAGAAAAATATGAGGAGCATGCAAAGGTCTGAAAAATACGAGGAGCATGAAAAGGTCTGAAAAATACGAGGAGCATGAAAAGGTCTGAAAAATACAAAGAGCATGAAACGGAAAAATGAGAAGAGGATGAAAAGGTGTGAAAAATATGAAAAGGTGTGAAAAATTTCGAAGAGCCTGAAGAGGTGTGAAAAATACGAAGAACATGAAAAGTTGTGAAAAATATGAAGTGCTTGAAAAGGTGTGAAACATACGAAGAGCCTGAAATGGTGTGAAAAATGTGCAGAGCATGAAAGGTTGTGAAAACTACGAAGAGCTTGAAAAGGTCTGAAAAATATCAAGAGCTTGAAAAGTTCTGAAGTATATGAAGAGCATGAAAAGGTGTGAAAAATACCAGGAGAATGAAAAGCTGTGAAAAATACGAAGAGCAAGAAAAATTCTGAAAAATACGAAGAGCATGTAAAGGTCTGAAAACTATGAAGAGCATGAAAAGTTGTGAACAATATGAGGTTCATGAAATGGTGTGAAAAATATGAAGAGCATGAAACGGTGTGTAAAATATGAAGAGCATGAAAAGGTTTGAAAAATACCAGGAGCATGAAAAGCTGTGATTTACGAGGAGAATGAAAAGTTCTGAAAAATAGGAGGAGCATGAAAAGGTGTGAAAAATGCGAGGAGCATGAAAAGGTCTGAAAAATACCAGGAGCATAAAAAGTTGTGAATAATATGAGGAGTATGAAAAGGTGTGAACAATATGAGGAGCATGGGAAGTTGTGAAAAACACAAGGAGCGTGAAAAGGTCTGAAAAATACGAGGAGCATGCAAAGGTCTGAAAAATACGAGGAGCTTGCAAAGGTCTGAAAAATACGAGTAGCATGAAAAGGTCTAAAATATACGAGGAGCATGAAAAGGTGTGAATAATACGAGGAGCATGAAAAGGTCTAAAATATACAAGGAGCATGAAAAGGTGTGAATAATACAAAAAGCACGAAAAGTTGTGAAAAATACGAAGAGCATGAAAAGGTGTGAAAAATTACGAAGTGCAAGAAAAGTTGTGAAAAATTACGAGGAACATGAAAAGATGTGAAAAATACAAAGAGCATGAAAAGGTGAAAAATACAAAGAGCATGAAAAGGTGTGATAAATATGAAGAGCATTAAACGGTGTGAAAAATACGAAGTGCATGAAACGCTGTGAAAAATAGGAAGAGCTTGAAAAGTTCTGAAAAATATGAAGAGCATGAAAAGGTGTGAAAAATCCCAGGAGCATGAAAAGCTGTGAACAATACGAAGAGCATGAAAAATTCTGAAACATACGAAGAGCATGTAAAGGTTTGAAAACTATGAAGAGCATGAAAAGTTGTGAACAATATGAGGTTCATGAAATGGTGTGAAAAATATGAAGAGCATGAAACGGTGTGTAAAATATGAAGATCATGAAACGGTGTGAAAAATACCAGGAGCATGAAAAGCTGTGATTTACAAGGACAATGAAAAGTTCTGAAAAATAGGAGGAGCATGAAAAGGTCTGAAAAATACCAGAAGCATAAAAAGTTGTGAATAATATGAGGAGTATGAAAAGGTGTGAACAATATGAGGAGCATGAGAAGTTGTGAAAAACACGAGGAGCGTGAAAAGTTCTGAAAAATACGAGGAGCATGCAAAGGTCTGAAAAATCCGAGGAGCTTGCAAACGTCTGAAAAATACGAGTAGCATGAAAAGGTCTAAAATATACGAGGAGCATGAAAAGGTTTGAATAATACGAGGAGCATGAATAGGTCTAAAATATACAAGGAGCATGAAAAGGTGTGAATAATACGAAAAGCATGAAAAGGTGTGAAAAATACGAAGAGCATGAAAAGGTGTGAAAAATTACAAAGTGCATGAAAATTTGTGAAAAATTACGAAGACCATGAAAAGATGTGAAAAATAAAAAGAGCATGAAAAGGTGTGAAAAATATGAAGAGCATGAAAAGGTGTGAAAAATATGAAGAGCATTAAACGGTGTGAAAAATACAAAGTGCATGAAACGCTGTGAAAAATACGAAGCATCAGAATGTCTGAAAAATACGAAGAGCATGAAATAGTGTGAAAAATACGAAGAGCATGAAAAGTTCTGAAAATTACGAAGAACATGAAAAGATGGGACAAATATGAAGAGGATGAAAAGATGTAAAAAATATGAAGAGCACGACAGGGTGTGAAAAATACGAAGAGCATGAAAAGGGGTGAAAAATTTCGAAGAGCCTGAAAAGGTGTGAAAAATACGAAGAGCATGAAAATTTGTGAAAAATACGAAGTGCATGAAAAGGTGTGAAACATACGAAGAGCCTGAAATGGTGTGTAAAATATGAAGAGCATGAAAAGGTGTGAATAATATAAGGTTAATGAAATGGTGTGAAAAATATGAAGAGCATGAAACGGTGTGTAAAATATGAAGAGCAAGAAAAGGTGTGAAAAATACGCAGAATATGAAAAGGTCTGAAAAATAGGAGGAGCATGAATAGGTCTGAAAATACGAAGAGCATGAAGAGAATGAAAAGTTCTGAAAAATATGAAGAGCATGAAAAGTTGTGAAAAATATGAAGAGCATGAAAATGTGTGAATATTATGACGAGCATGAAAAGGTGTGAACAATATGAGGAGCATGAGAAGTTGTGAAAAATACGAGGAGCATGAAAAGTTCTGAACAATATGAAGAGCATGAAAAGGTGTGAACTATATGAAGAGCATGAAAAGGTGTGAAAAATATGAGGAGCATGAAAAGGTCTGAAAAATAAGAGGAGCTTGAAAGGTCTGAAAAATTTGAGGAGCATGAAAAGATCTGAAAAATACGAGGAGGTAGAAAAATTCTGAAAAATATGAAGAGCATGAAAAGTTCTGAAAAATACCCGGAGCATGAAAAGGTCTGAAAAATACAAAGAGCATGAAAAGGCGTGAAAATCACGAAGAGCATGCAAAGGTGTGAAAAATACGAGGAGCATGAAAATGTGTGAAAAATACGAGGAGCATGAAAAGGTCTGAAAAAAAACGAGGAACATGAAATGGTGTAAAAAATACGAGAACCATGAAAATGCGTGAAAATCACGAAGAGCATGAAAAGGTGTGAAAAATACGAGGAGCATGTAAAGGTCTGAAAAATAGAAGTAGCATAAAAAGGTCTGAAAAATACGGGGAGCATGAAAAGGTCTGAAAAATACGAGGAGCATGAAAAGGTGTGAAAAATACGAGGAGTATGAAAAGGTGTCAAAAATACGAAGAGCATGAACAGGTGTGAAATATTACAAAGAGCATGAAAAGGTGTGGAAAATATGAGGAGCATGAAATGGTCTGAAAAATATCAAGAATTTGAAAAGGTCTGAAATATACGAAGAGCATGAAAACGTGTGAACAGTATGAAGAGCATGAAAATTTCTGAAAAATACGAGTAGCATGAAGAGTTCTGAAAAATACGAAGAGCATGAATAGGTCTGAAAAATAAGAGGAGCATGAAGATGTCTGAAAAATAGTAAGAGCATGGAAAGGTCTATAAAATACGAGGACCAGGCAAGGTCTGAAAAATACGAGGAGCATGAAAAGGTCTGAAAAATACGAGGAGCATGAAAAGGTGTGAAAAATATGAGGAGCATGAAAAAGTGTGAAAAATACGAGGAGCATGAAAAGGTGTGAAAAACACGAAGAGCATGAAAATGAATGAAAAATTCGAAGAGCATGAAAAGGTTTGAAAAATATGAGGAGCATGAAAAAGTGTGAAAAATACGAGGAGCATGAAAAGGTGTGAAAAATATGAAGAGCATGAAAAGTGTGAAAAATAGGAGCATGAAATGTGTGAAAAACACGAAGAGCAAGAAACGGTGTGAAAAACATGGAGAGCATGAAAAGGTGTGGAAAATATCAAGAGCATGAAAAGGCCTGAAAAATATGAAGAGCATTAAAAGGAGTGAAAAACACGAAGAGCATGAAAAGGTGTGAAAAACAGGAAGAGCATGAAAAGGTGTGAAAAATACAAACAGCATATAAAGGTGTGAAAAATACGAGGAGCATGAAAAAGTGTGAAAAATACGAGGAGCATGAAAAGGTGTGAAAAATACGAGAAGCATGAAAAGGTCTGATAAATACGAGGAGGATGAAAAGGTCTGAAAAATACGAGGAGCATGAAAAGGTCTGAAAAACACAAGGAGCATGAAAAGGTCTGAAAAATACGGGGAGCCTGAAAAGTTGTGAACAATATGAACAGCATGAAACGGTGTGAAAAATATGAAGAGCATGAAGAGGTGTGAAATATACAAAGAGCATGAAAAGGTGTGAAATATACGAAGAGCATGAAAAAGTGTCAAAAATACGAAGAGCATGAAACAGTGTGAAAAATATGAAGAGCATGAAATGGTGTGAAAAATATGAAGAGCATGAAAAGGTGTGAAAAATATGAAGAGCATGAAACGGTGTGAAAAATATGAAGAGCATGAAAAGGTGTGAATCATACGAAGTGCATGAAAAGGTGTGAAATATACGAAGAGCATTAAAATGTGTGAAAAATACAAAGAGCATGAAAAAGTGTGAAAAGTACAATCGCATCAAACGGTGTGAAAAATATGAAGAGCATGAAACGTTGTGAAAAATCACGAAAAGCATGAAAAGTTGTGAAAAATTCAGAGAGCATTAAAAGATGTGAAAAATTACCAAGAACATGAAAAAGTCTGAAAAATACAAAGAGCTTTCTGAAAAATATGAAGAGCATGAAACGTGTGAAAAATATGAGAAGCATGAAACTATCTGAAAATATGAAGAGCATGAAACGGTGTGAAAAATACGAGGAGCATGGAAAGGTCTGAAAAATACAAGGGTCGTGAAAAGGTGTGAAAAATACGAGGAGCATGGAAATGTGTGAAAAATACGAGGAGCATGAAAAGGTCTGAAAAATACGAGGAGCCTGAAAAGGTTTCAAAACTATGAAGAGCATGAAAAGGTCTGAAAAATACGAAGAGCATGCAAACGTCTGAAAAATACTAAGAGCATGAAAAGGTGTGCAAAATATGAGGAGCATGAAAAGTTCTGAAAAATACGAGGAGCATGAAAATGTGTGAAAAATACAGGGAGCATGCAAAGGCCTGAAAAATACGAAGAGCGTGAAAAGGTGTGAAAAATATGAGGAGGATGAAAAGGTCTGGAAAATACGAGGAGCATGCCAATGTCTGAAAATTATGAGGAGCATGAAAAGGTCTGAAAAATATGAGGAGCATGAAACAGTGTGAGAATATGAAGAGCATGAAACGGTATGAAAAATATGAAGAGCAGGAAAAGGTGTGAAAAATATGAAGAGCATGAAACGGTGTGAAAAATATGAGGAGCAAGAAAAGGTGTCAAAAATATGAGGAGCATGTAAAGGTGTGAAAAATATGAAGAGCATGAAAAGTTCTGAAAAATACGAGGAGCAAGAAATGGTGTCAAAAATATGAGGAGCATGTAGAGGTGTGAAAAATTTGAAGAGCATGAAACTATGATAAATATGAGGAGCATGTAATGGTGTGAACATATGAAGAGCATGAAACAGTGTGAAATATATGAAGAGCATGAAAAGAAGTGAAAAATATGAAGATTATGAAACAGTGTGAAAAATATGAATAGCATGAAAATGTGTGAAAAATATGAAGTGCATGAAACGGTGTGAAAAATGCGAAGAGCATGAAAAGTTCTGAAAAATATGGAGATCACGAAAAGTTCTGATAAATACGAAAAGCATGAAACGGTGTGAAAAATAAGAAGCTCATGAAAACATCTGATAAATACAAAGAGCATGAAACGGTGTGAAAAATACAAAGAGCATGAAAAGATCTGAAAAATACGAAGAGAATGATAAAACCTGAAAAATACGAAGAGCATGAAAAGGTGTAAAAAATTTGAAAAGCATGACAAGGTGTGAAAAATATGAAGAGCATGAAACGGTGTGTAAAATATGAGGAGAAAGAAAAGGTTTAAAAAATACGAAGAGCATGAAAAGGTGTGAAAAATTTGAAAAGCATGACAAGGTGTGAAAAATATGAAGAGCATGAAACGGTGTGAAAAATAAGAAGAGCAAGAAAAGGTTTAAAAAATAAGAAGAGCATGAGAAGTTGTGTAAAATATGAAGAGCATGTAAACGTGTGAAAAATATGTGGAGCATGAAAAGGTCTGAAAAATATGAAGAGCATGAAAAGGTGTGAAAAATCTGAGGAGCATGAAACGGTGTGACAACATGAAGCTCATGAAAAGATGTGAAATATATGAGGAGCATGAAATGGTGTGAAAAATAAGAAGAGCATGAAAAGCTGTAAAAAATATGAAGAGCATGAAAAGGTCTGAAAAATACGAAGAGCATGAAAAGGTCTGAAAAATATCAAGAGATTGAAAAGGTCTGAAAAATATGAAAGGCATGAAAAGTTGTGAAAAATTGAAGAGCATGAAAAGGTCTGAAAAATATCAAGAACATGAAAACTTCTGAAAAAATATCAAGAACATGAAAAGGTGTGAAAAATACGAAGAGCATGAAAAGTTCTGAAAAATACGAAGAGCATGAAAAGGTCTGAAAAATACGAAGAGCATGAAGAGCATGAAAATTTCTGAAAAATATGAAGAGCTGAAAAGGTGTGAAAATATAATGAGCATGAAAAGTTGTGAATGATATGAGGAGTATGAAAGGTGTGAACAATATGAGGAGCATGAGAAGTTGTGAAAAATACGAGGAGCGTGAAAAGTTCAGAAAAATATGAGGAACATGCAAAGGTCTGAAAAATACGAGGAGCATGAAAAGGTCTGAAAAATACAAAGAGCATGAAAAGGTTTGAAAAATACATTGAGCATGAAACGGTGTGAAAAATGAGAAGAGGATGAAAATGTGTGAAAAATATGAAGAGCATGAAAAAGTGTGAAAAATTTCGAAGAGCCTGAAGAGGTGTGAAAAATACGAAGAGCATGAAAAGTTGTGAAAAACACGAAGTGCATGAAAAGGTGTGAAACATACGAAGAGCCTGAAACGGTGTGAAAAATGTGCAGAGCATGAAAGGTTATGAAAACTACGAAGAGCTTGAAAAAGTCTGAAAAATATCAAGAGCTTGAAAAGTTCTGAAGTATATGAAGAGCATGAAAAGGTGTGAAAAATACCAGGAGCATGAAAAGCTGTGAAAAATACGAAGAGCATGTAAAGGTCTGAAAACTATGAAGACCATGAAAAGTTGTGAACAATACGAGGAGCATGAAATGGTGTGAACAATACAAGGAGCAGGAAAAGTTGTGAACAATACGAAGAGCATGAAAAGGTCTGAAAAATATAAGGAGCATGAAAAGGTCTGAAAAATAAGAAGAGCATGAAAAGGTGTGTTAAATATGAGGAGCATAAAAAGGTGTGAAAAATATTAACAGCATGAAAAGGTGTGAAAAATATGAAGAGTATGATAAGGTGTGAAACATATGAAGAGCATGAAAAGGTCTGAAAAATATGAAGAGCGTGAAGAGCGAAGTCAGGACTTGTGCCTAGATGCGAGCGACACCTCGGGACTCTCCTCGAGGCTTGGCAGGGCAATTGGGATGCCTCTCCAGCTGAGGGGGGAGACCAGGGGTCCCGTTCCACTTGCCACAGGAATCCTGGGACTACTATCCATATTAAAGAGGTGTCAGGCATCGTCACCTTTTGAAGCACTGACGTCCGCATCCTCTGGAGTTTTCAAAGGATGTGAGGCCACCGGTCGCGATGATGCAGAGAACTAGGTCTTTCTCTGTTGTCTCCACAGGGGATTCAGACATCCCTTCGTCTTGGGAGATGCAAGACGAGCCTGCATTCAATTCACTGTTGGGATATCCGGCCTTACTTCGAGTCAGAGCATCTCGGTGTCCATTCCACTTGAGGCCACAAACTCAGGGTCCCTCTCACATACCTGTAGCTGAGAGAAGCCTCCCCTTGAGGTTCTTGTGGAAAGTTAGTATTCCTCTTGAGTATAATCCAGGAAATAAGCTCTCATCTCGAGTTGATTTGGGGTCCACACAGCCCTTTCGTGTTGCTCCAGTGACCTCATGATCCCTCTAGACTTGAGACAGTGATCTTGGGTTTTCTCTGGAGTGCCATCAAGGAAATCAAGGCTCCTTTCACGTTTGATGTGGAACACGGAACTGCTCTGCACGCAGTGCAGGGGAGTCGGGCCTCATCTCGCAGCGAGGGGGAAGTCTCATGGTTTTTCTCGAGTTGCGGCCAGAACCTGGGGTATATTCTCGAGTTACGACGGGGAGGGCCCTTCCAGACACGTGTTTGTTCAGCAACGTCAGGACTCCTGCCTAGGTGCAAGGGACACCTCGATATTCTCCTCGAGTCTTGGCATGGCAAATGGGACGCGTCTCCACGTGAGGCGCGAGACCCAGTGTCCCTTTCGACGTGCCACAGGGATCCTGGAACTCCTATCCATTTTCAAGAGGAGTCAGGCATCGTCTCCTTTGGAAGCATTGATCTGCACGGAACTCTAGAATTTTCAAAGGATGTGAGGCCTCCGGTCGCGATGAGGCGGAGAACTAGTTCTTTCTCTGGTCTCCACAGGGGATTCAGACATCCCTTCGTCTTGGGAGATGCAAGATGAGCCTGCATTCAATTCACTGCAGGGATATCCGGCCTTATTTCGAGTCAGAGCATCTCGGTGTCCATTCCACTTGAGGCCACAACTCAGGGTCCCTCTCACATACCTGTAGCTGAGAGAAGCCTCCTCTTGAGGTGCTTGTGGAAAGTTGGTATTCCTCTTCAGTTGAAGCCAGGGACTAAGCTCTCATCTCGAGTTGATTTGGGGTCCATGGAGCCCTTTCTTGTTGCTACAGTGACCTCAGGATCCCTCTAGACTTGAGACAGTGATCTTGGGTTTTCTCTGGAGTGCCATCAAGGAAATCAAGGCTCCTTTCACGTTTGATGTGGAACACGGAATTGCTCTGCATGCAGTGCAGGAGAATAGGGCCTCATCTCGCGGCGAGGGGGAAGTCTCATGGTTTTTCTCGAGTTGCGGCCGGAACCTGGGGTATATTCTCGAGTTACGACGGGGAGGGCCCTTCCATACACGTGTTTGTTCAGCGACATCAGGACTCCTGCCTAGGTGCGAGGGACAACTCAGGATTCTCCTCGAGTGTTGGCTTGGCAATTGGGACACGTCTCCACGTGAGGCGGGAGACCCAGAGTCCTTTTCCACGTGCCACAGGGATCCTGGGAATCCTATCCATTTTCAAGAGGAGTCAGGCATGGTCTCCTTTGGAAGCATTGATCTCCGCGGACCTCTCGAGTTTTCAAAGGATGTGAGGCCCCGGTCGCGATGAGGCGGAGAACTAGGTCTTTCTCTGTGGTCTCCACAGGGGATTCAGACATCCCTTCTTCTTGGGAGATGCAAGACGAGCCTGCATTCAATTCACTGCAGGGATATCCGGCCTTACTTCGAGTCAGAGCATCTCGGTGTCCATTCCACTTGAGGCCACAAACTCAGGGTCCCTCTCACATACCTGTAGCTGAGAGAAGCCTCCTCTTGAGGTGCTTGTGGAAAGTTGGTATTCCTCTTGAGTCGAAGTCAGGGTCTTAGCTCTCATCTCGAGTTGATTTGGGTTCCACTGAGCCCTTTCGTGTTGCAACAGTGACCTCAGGATCCCTCTAGACTTGAGACAGTGATCTTGGGTTTTCTCTGGAGTGCCATCAAGGAAATCAAGGCTCCTTTCACCTTTGATGTGGAACACGGTATTGCTCTGCACGCACTGCAGGGGAATCGGGCCTCATCTCGCGGCGAGGGGGAAGTCTCATGGTTTTTCTCGAGTTGCTGCTGGAACCTGGGGTATATTCTCGAGTTACGACGGGGAGGGCCCTTCCAGACACGTGTTTGTTCAGAGACGTCAGGACTCCTGCCTAGGTGCGAGGGACACCTCGGGATTCTCCTCGAGTCTTGGCATGGTAATTGGGACGCGTCTCCACGTGAGGCGGGAGACCCAGTGTCCCTTTCCACGTGCCACAGGGATCCTGGGACTCCTATCCATTTTCAAGAGGAGTCAGGCATCGTCTCCTTTGGAAGCATTGATCTCCGTGGATCTCTCGAGTTTTCAAAGGATATGAAGCCTCCGGTCGCGATGAGGCGGAGAACTAGGTCTTTCTCTGTGGGCTCCACAGGGGATTCAGACATCCCTTCGCCTTGGGAGATGCTAGAGGAGCCTGCATTCAAATCACTGCAGGGATATCCGGCCTTACTTCGATTCAGAGCATCTCGGTGTCCATTCCACTTGAGGCCACAAATCAGGGTCCCTCTCACATATCTGTAGCTGAGAGAAGCCTCCTCTTGAGGTGCTTGTGGAAAGTTGGTATTCCTCTTGAGTCGAGACCAAGGACTAAGCTCTCATCTCGAGTTGATTTTGGGTCAACGGAGCCCTTTCGTGTTGCTCCAGTGACCTCAGGATCCCTCTAGACTTGAGACAGTGATCTTGGGTTTTCACTGGAGTGACATCAAGGAAATCAAGAGTCCTTTCTCGTTTGATGTGGAACACGGAATTGCTTTACACGCAGTGCAGGGGAATCGGGCCTCATCTCGCGGCGAGGGGGAAGTCTCATGGTTTTTCTCGAGTTGCGGCCGGAACCTGGGGTATATTCTCGAGTTACGACGGGGAGGGCCATTCCAGACACGTGTCTGTTCAGCGACATCAGAACTCCTGCCTAGGTTCGATAGACACCTCGGTATTCCCTCCGAGTTTGGCCTGGCAATTGGGACGCGTCTCCACGTGAGGCGGGTGATCCAGGGTCCCTTTCCACGTGCCACAGGGATCCTGGGACTCCTATCCATTTTCCAGAGGAGTCAGGCATCGTCTCCTTTGGAAGCATTGATCTCCGCGGAACTCTAGAATTTTCAAAGGATGTGAGGCCTCCGGTCACGATGAGGCGGAGAACTACTTCTTTCTCTGTGGTCTCCACAGGGGATTCAGACATCCCTTCGTCTTGGGAGATGCAAGACGAGCCTGCATTCACTTCACTGCAGGGATATCCGGCCTTACTTCGAGTCAGAGCATCTCGGTGTCCATTCCACTTGAGGCCACAAACTCAGGGTCCCTCTCACATACCTGTAGCTGAGAGAAGCATCCTCTTGAGGTGCTTGTGGAAAGTTGGTATTCCACTTGAGTCGAAGCCACGGACTAAGCTCTCATCTCGAGTTGAATTGGGGTCCACGGAGCCCTTTCGTGTTGCTCTAGTGACCTCAGGATCCCTCTAGACTTGAGACAGTGATCTTGGGTTTTCTCTGGAGTGCCATCAAGGAAATCAAGGCTCCTTTCACGTTTGATGTGGAACACGGAATTGCTCTGCACGCAATGCAGGGGAATCGGGCCTCATCCTGCGGCTAGGGGGAAGTCTCATGGTTTTTCTCGTGTTGCGGCCGCAACCTGGGGTATATTCTCCAGTTACGACGGGGAGGGCCCTTCCAGACACGTGTATGTTCAGCGATGTCAGGACTCCTGCCTAGGTGCGAGGGACACCTCGGGATTCTCTTCGAGTCTGGGCATGGGAATTGGGACGCGTCTCCACGTGAGGCGGGAGACCCAGGGTCCCTTTCCACGTGCCACAGGGATCCTGGGACTCCTATCCATTTTCAAGAGGAGTCAGGCATCGTCTCCTTTGGAAGCATTGATCTCCGCGGCCCTCTCGAATTTTCAAAGGATGTGAGGCCTGCGGTCGCGATGAGGCGGAGATCTAGTTCTTTCTCTGTGGTCTCCATAGGGGATTCAGACATCCCTTCGTCTTGGGAGATGCAAGATGAGCCTGCATTCAATTCACTGCAGGGATATCTGGCCTTATTTCGAGTCAGAGCATCTCGGTGTCCATTCCACTTGAGGCCACAAACTCAGGGTCCCTTTGACATACCTGTAGCTGAGAGAAGCCTCCTCTTGAGGTGCTTGTGGAAAGTTGGTAATCCTCTTCAGCTGAAGCCAGGGAATAAGCTCTCATCTCGAGTTGAATTGATGTCCACGGAGCCCTTTCGTGTTGCTACAGTGACCACAGGATCCCTCTAGACTTGAGACAGTGATCTTGGGTTTTCTCTGGAGTGCCATCAAGGAAATCAAGGCTCCTTTCTCGTTTGATGTGGAACACCGAATTGCTCTGCAGCCAGTCCAGGGGAATCGGGCCACATCTCGCGGCGAGGGGGAAGTCTCATGGTTTTTCTCGAGTTGCGGCCGGAACCTGGGGTATATTCTCGAGTTACAACGGGGAGGGCCCTTCCAGACACGTGTTTGTTCAGCGACTTCAGGACTCCTGCCTAGGTGCGCGGGACACCTCGGGATTCTCCTCGAGTCCTGGCATGGCAATTGGGACGCGTCTCCACGTGAGGCGGGAGACCCAGGGTCCCTTTCCACGTGCCACAGGGATCCTGGGACTCCTAACCATTTTCAAGAGGAGTCAGGCATCGTCTCCTTTGGAAGCATTTATCTCTGCAGACCTCTCGAGTTTTCAAAGAATGTGCGGGCTCCGGTCGCGATGAGGCGGAGAACTAGGTCTTTCTCTGTGGTCTCCACAGGGGATTCAGACATCCGTTCGTCTTGGGAGATGCAAGACGAGCCTGCATTCAATTCAATGCAGGGATATCCGGCCTAACTTCGAGTCAGAGTACCTCGGTGTACATTCCACTTGAGGCCACAAACTCAGGGTCCCTCTCACATACCTGTAGCTAAGAGAAGGCTCCTCTGGAGGTGCTTGTGGAAACTTGGTACTCCTCTTGAGTAGAAGCCAGGGACTAAGCTCTCATCTCGAGTTGATTTGGGGTACATGGAGCCCTTTCGTGTTGCTCCAGTGACCTCAGGATCCCTCTAGACTTGAGACAGTGATCTTGGGTTTTCTCTGGAGTGCCATCAAGGAAATCAAGGCTCCTTTCACGTTTGATGTGGAACACGGAATGGCTCTGCACGCAGTGCAGGGGAATCGGGCCTCATCTCGCGGCGAGTGGTAAGTCTCATGGTTTTTCTCGAGTTGCGGCCGGAACCTGGGATATATTCTCGAGTTACGACGGGGAGGGCCCTTCCATACACGTGTTTGTTCAGCGACGTCAGGACTCCTGTCTAGGTGCGAGGGACACCTCGGGATTCTCCTCGAGTCTTGGCATGGCAATTGGGACGCGTCTCCACGTGAGGCGCGAGACCCAGGTTCCCTTTCCACGTGCCACAGGGATCCTGGGACTCCTATCCATTTTCAAGAGGAGTCAGGCATCGTCTCCTTTGGAAGCATTGATCTCCGCAGGCCTCTCGAGTTTTCAAAGGATGTGAGGGCTCCGGTCGCAATGAGGCGGAAAACTAGGTCTTTCTCTCTGGTCTCCAAAGGGGATTCAGACATCCCTTCGTCTTGGCAGATGCAAGATGAGCCTGCATTCAATTCACTGCAGGGATATCCGGCCTTATTTCGAGTCAGAGCATCTCGGTGTCCATTCCACTTGAGGCCACAAACTCAGGGTCCCTCTCACATACCTGTAGCTGAGAGAAGCCTCCTCTTGAGGTGCTTGTGGAAAGTTGGTATTCCTCTTGAGTCGAAGCCAGGGACTAAGCTCTCATCTCCAGTTGATTTGGGGTCCACGGAGCCCTTTCGTGTTGCTCCAGTGACCTCAGGATCCCTCTAGACTTTAGACGGTGATCTTGGGTTTCTCTGGAGTGCCATCAAGGAAATCAAGCCTCCTTTCACGTTTGATGTGGAACACGGAATTGCTCTGCACGCAGTGCAGGGGAATCGGGCCTCATCTCGCGGCGAGGGGAAAGTCTCATGGTTTTTCTCGAGTTGCGGCCGGAACCTCGGGTATATTCTCCAGTTACGACGGGGAGGGCCCTTTGAGACACGTGTTTGTTCAAAGACGTCAGGACTCCTGCCTAGGTGCGAGGGACACCTCGGGATTCTCCTCGAGTCTTGGCGTGGCAATTGGGACGCGTCTCCACGTGAGGCCGGATACCCAGGGTCCCTTTCCACGTGCCACAGGGATCCTGGGACTCCTATCCGTTTTCAAGAGGAGTCAGGCATCGTCTCCTTTGGACGCATTGATCTCCGCGGACCTCTCGAGTTTTCAAAGGATGTGAGGCCTCCGTTCGCGTTGAGGCGGAGGACTAGGTCTTTCTCTGTGGTCTCCACAGGGGATTCAGACATCCCTTCTTCTTGGGAGATGCAAGACGAGCCTGCATTCAATTGACTGCAGGGATATCCGGCCTTACTTCGAGTCAGAGCATCTCGGTGTCCATTCCACTGGAGGCCACAAACTCAGGGTCCCTCTCACATACCTGTAGCTGAGAGAAGCCTCCTCTTGAGGTGCTTGTGGAAAGTTGGTTTTCCTCTTGAGTCGAAGCCAGGGATTAAGCTCTCATCTCGAGTTGATTTGGGTTCCACGGAGGCTTTTCGTGTTGCTCCAGTGACCTCAGGATCCCTCTAGACTTGAGACAGTGATCTTGAGTTTTCTCTGGAGTGCCATCAAGGACATCAAGACTCCTTTCACGTTTGATGTGGAACACGGAATTGCTCTGCACGCAGTGCAGGGGAATCGGGCCTCATCTCGCGGCGAGGTGTAAGTCTCCTGGTTTTTCTCGAATAGCGGCCGGAACCTGGGGTATATTCTCGAGTTACGACGGGGAGGGCCCTTCCGGACACGTATTTGTTCAGCGACCTCAAGACTCCTGCCTAGGTGGGAGGAACACCTCGGGATTCTCCTCGAGTCTTGGCATGGCAATTGGGACGCGGCTCCACGTGAGGCGGGAGACCCAGTGTCCCTTTACACGTGCCAAAGGGATGCTGGGACTCGTATCCATTTTAAGAGGAGTCAAGCATCTTCTCCTTTGGAAGCATTGATCTCCGCGGGCCTATCGAGTTTTCAAAGGATGTGAGGCCTCCGGTCGCGATGAGGCGGAGAACTAGGTCTTTCTCTGAAGTCTCCACAGGGGATTCAGACATCCCTTCGTCTTGGGAGATGCAGCACGAGCCTGCATTCAAATCACTGCAGGGATATCTGGCCTTACTTCGAGTCAGAGCATCTCGGTGTCAATTCCACTTGAGGCCACAAACTCAGGGTCCCTCTCACATACCTTTAGCTGAGAGTAGCCTCCTCTTGAGGTGCTTGTGGAAAGTTGGTATTCCTCTTGAGTCGAAGCCAGGGAATAAGTTCTCATCTCGAGTTGATTTGGGGTCCACGGAACACTTTCCTGTTGCTCCAGTGACCTCAGGATCCCTCTAGACTAGAGACAGTGATCTTGAGTTTTCTCTGGAGTGCCATCAAGGAAATCAAGGATCCTTTCATGTTTGATGTGGAACGCGGAATTGCTCTGCACGCAGTGCAGGTGAATCGGGCCTCATCTCGCGGCGAGGGGGAAGAATCATGGTTTTTTTCGAGTTGCGGCCGGAACCTGTGGTATATTCTCGAGTTACGACGGGGAGGGCCCTTCCAGACACGTGTTTGTTCAGCGACGTCAGGACTCCTGCCTAGGTGCGAGAGACACCTCGGGAATCTCCTCGAGTCTTGGCATGGCAATTGGGATGCGTCTCCACGTGAGGCGGGATACCCAGGGTGCCTTTCCACGTGCCACAGGGATCCTGGGACTCCTATCCATTTTCAAGAGGAGTCAGGCATCGTCTCCTTTGGAAGCATTGATTTCCGCGGACCTCTAGAGTTTTCAAAGGATGTGAGGCCTCCAGTCGCGTTGAGGCGGAGGACTAGGTCTTTCTCTGTGGTCTCCACAGGGGATTCAGACATCCCTTCGTCTTGGAGATGCAAGACGAGCCTGCATTCAATTCACTGCAGGGATATTCGGCCTTACTTCGAGTCAGAGCATCTCGGTGTCCATTCCACTTGAGGCCACAAATTCAGGGTCCCTCTGACATACCTGTAGCTGTGAGAAGCCTCCGCTTGAGGTGCTTGTGGAAAGTTGGTATTCCTCTTGAGTCGAAGCCAGGGACTAAGCTCTCATCTCGAGTTGATTTGGGGTCCACGGAGCCCTTTCGTGTTGCTACAGTGACCTGAGGATCCCTCTAGACTTGAGACAGTGATCTTGGGTTTTCTCTGGAGTGCCATCAAGGAAATCCAGGCTCCTTTCACGTTTGATGTGGAACACGGAATTGCTCTGCACGCAGTGCAGGGGAATCGGGCTTCATCTCGCGGCGAGGGGGAAGTCCTATGGTTTTTCTCGAGTTGCGGCCGGAACCTGGGGTATATTCTCGAGTTACGACGGGGAGGTACCTTCCAGACACGTGTTTGTTCAGCGACGTCTGGACTCCTACCTAGGTGCGAAGGACACGTCGGGATTCTCCTCGAGTCTTGGCATGACAATTGGGACGCGTCTCCATGTGAGGCGGGAGAACCAGGGTACCTTTCCACGTGCCACAGTGATCCTGGGACTCCTATCTATTTTCAAGAGGCGTCAGGCATCGTCTCCTTTGGAAGCATTGATCTCTGCGGACCTCTCGATTTTTCAAAGGCTGTGAGACCTCCGGTCGCGCTGAGGCGGAGGACTAGGTCTTTCTCTGTGGTCTCCACAGGGGATTCAGACATCCCTTCGTCTTGGGAGATGCAAGACGAGCCTGCATTCACTTCACTGCAGGGATATCCGGCCTTACTTCGAGTCAGAGCATCTCGGTGTCCATTCCACTTGAGGCCACAAACTCAGGGTCCCTCTCACATACCTGTAGCTGAGAGAAGCATCCTCTTGAGGTGCTTGTGGAAAGTTGGTATTCCACTTGAGTCGAAGCCACGGACTAAGCTCTCATCTCGAGTTGAATTGGGGTCCACGGAGCCCTTTCGTGTTGCTCTAGTGACCTCAGGATCCCTCTAGACTTGAGACAGTGATCTTGGGTTTTCTCTGGAGTGCCATCAAGGAAATCAAGGCTCCTTTCACGTTTGATGTGGAACACGGAATTGCTCTGCACGCAATGCAGGGGAATCGGGCCTCATCCTGCGGCTAGGGGGAAGTCTCATGGTTTTTCTCGTGTTGCGGCCGCAACCTGGGGTATATTCTCCAGTTACGACGGGGAGGGCCCTTCCAGACACGTGTATGTTCAGCGATGTCAGGACTCCTGCCTAGGTGCGAGGGACACCTCGGGATTCTCTTCGAGTCTGGGCATGGGAATTGGGACGCGTCTCCACGTGAGGCGGGAGACCCAGGGTCCCTTTCCACGTGCCACAGGGATCCTGGGACTCCTATCCATTTTCAAGAGGAGTCAGGCATCGTCTCCTTTGGAAGCATTGATCTCCGCGGCCCTCTCGAATTTTCAAAGGATGTGAGGCCTGCGGTCGCGATGAGGCGGAGATCTAGTTCTTTCTCTGTGGTCTCCATAGGGGATTCAGACATCCCTTCGTCTTGGGAGATGCAAGATGAGCCTGCATTCAATTCACTGCAGGGATATCTGGCCTTATTTCGAGTCAGAGCATCTCGGTGTCCATTCCACTTGAGGCCACAAACTCAGGGTCCCTTTGACATACCTGTAGCTGAGAGAAGCCTCCTCTTGAGGTGCTTGTGGAAAGTTGGTAATCCTCTTCAGCTGAAGCCAGGGAATAAGCTCTCATCTCGAGTTGAATTGATGTCCACGGAGCCCTTTCGTGTTGCTACAGTGACCACAGGATCCCTCTAGACTTGAGACAGTGATCTTGGGTTTTCTCTGGAGTGCCATCAAGGAAATCAAGGCTCCTTTCTCGTTTGATGTGGAACACCGAATTGCTCTGCAGCCAGTCCAGGGGAATCGGGCCACATCTCGCGGCGAGGGGGAAGTCTCATGGTTTTTCTCGAGTTGCGGCCGGAACCTGGGGTATATTCTCGAGTTACAACGGGGAGGGCCCTTCCAGACACGTGTTTGTTCAGCGACTTCAGGACTCCTGCCTAGGTGCGCGGGACACCTCGGGATTCTCCTCGAGTCCTGGCATGGCAATTGGGACGCGTCTCCACGTGAGGCGGGAGACCCAGGGTCCCTTTCCACGTGCCACAGGGATCCTGGGACTCCTAACCATTTTCAAGAGGAGTCAGGCATCGTCTCCTTTGGAAGCATTTATCTCTGCAGACCTCTCGAGTTTTCAAAGAATGTGCGGGCTCCGGTCGCGATGAGGCGGAGAACTAGGTCTTTCTCTGTGGTCTCCACAGGGGATTCAGACATCCGTTCGTCTTGGGAGATGCAAGACGAGCCTGCATTCAATTCAATGCAGGGATATCCGGCCTAACTTCGAGTCAGAGTACCTCGGTGTACATTCCACTTGAGGCCACAAACTCAGGGTCCCTCTCACATACCTGTAGCTGAGAGAAGGCTCCTCTGGAGGTGCTTGTGGAAACTTGGTACTCCTCTTGAGTAGAAGCCAGGGACTAAGCTCTCATCTCGAGTTGATTTGGGGTACATGGAGCCCTTTCGTGTTGCTCCAGTGACCTCAGGATCCCTCTAGACTTGAGACAGTGATCTTGGGTTTTCTCTGGAGTGCCATCAAGGAAATCAAGGCTCCTTTCACGTTTGATGTGGAACACGGAATGGCTCTGCACGCAGTGCAGGGGAATCGGGCCTCATCTCGCGGCGAGTGGTAAGTCTCATGGTTTTTCTCGAGTTGCGGCCGGAACCTGGGATATATTCTCGAGTTACGACGGGGAGGGCCCTTCCATACACGTGTTTGTTCAGCGACGTCAGGACTCCTGTCTAGGTGCGAGGGACACCTCGGGATTCTCCTCGAGTCTTGGCATGGCAATTGGGACGCGTCTCCACGTGAGGCGCGAGACCCAGGTTCCCTTTCCACGTGCCACAGGGATCCTGGGACTCCTATCCATTTTCAAGAGGAGTCAGGCATCGTCTCCTTTGGAAGCATTGATCTCCGCAGGCCTCTCGAGTTTTCAAAGGATGTGAGGGCTCCGGTCGCAATGAGGCGGAAAACTAGGTCTTTCTCTCTGGTCTCCAAAGGGGATTCAGACATCCCTTCGTCTTGGCAGATGCAAGATGAGCCTGCATTCAATTCACTGCAGGGATATCCGGCCTTATTTCGAGTCAGAGCATCTCGGTGTCCATTCCACTTGAGGCCACAAACTCAGGGTCCCTCTCACATACCTGTAGCTGAGAGAAGCCTCCTCTTGAGGTGCTTGTGGAAAGTTGGTATTCCTCTTGAGTCGAAGCCAGGGACTAAGCTCTCATCTCCAGTTGATTTGGGGTCCACGGAGCCCTTTCGTGTTGCTCCAGTGACCTCAGGATCCCTCTAGACTTTAGACGGTGATCTTGGGTTTCTCTGGAGTGCCATCAAGGAAATCAAGCCTCCTTTCACGTTTGATGTGGAACACGGAATTGCTCTGCACGCAGTGCAGGGGAATCGGGCCTCATCTCGCGGCGAGGGGAAAGTCTCATGGTTTTTCTCGAGTTGCGGCCGGAACCTCGGGTATATTCTCCAGTTACGACGGGGAGGGCCCTTTGAGACACGTGTTTGTTCAAAGACGTCAGGACTCCTGCCTAGGTGCGAGGGACACCTCGGGATTCTCCTCGAGTCTTGGCGTGGCAATTGGGACGCGTCTCCACGTGAGGCCGGATACCCAGGGTCCCTTTCCACGTGCCACAGGGATCCTGGGACTCCTATCCGTTTTCAAGAGGAGTCAGGCATCGTCTCCTTTGGACGCATTGATCTCCGCGGACCTCTCGAGTTTTCAAAGGATGTGAGGCCTCCGTTCGCGTTGAGGCGGAGGACTAGGTCTTTCTCTGTGGTCTCCACAGGGGATTCAGACATCCCTTCTTCTTGGGAGATGCAAGACGAGCCTGCATTCAATTGACTGCAGGGATATCCGGCCTTACTTCGAGTCAGAGCATCTCGGTGTCCATTCCACTGGAGGCCACAAACTCAGGGTCCCTCTCACATACCTGTAGCTGAGAGAAGCCTCCTCTTGAGGTGCTTGTGGAAAGTTGGTTTTCCTCTTGAGTCGAAGCCAGGGATTAAGCTCTCATCTCGAGTTGATTTGGGTTCCACGGAGGCTTTTCGTGTTGCTCCAGTGACCTCAGGATCCCTCTAGACTTGAGACAGTGATCTTGAGTTTTCTCTGGAGTGCCATCAAGGACATCAAGACTCCTTTCACGTTTGATGTGGAACACGGAATTGCTCTGCACGCAGTGCAGGGGAATCGGGCCTCATCTCGCGGCGAGGTGTAAGTCTCCTGGTTTTTCTCGAATAGCGGCCGGAACCTGGGGTATATTCTCGAGTTACGACGGGGAGGGCCCTTCCGGACACGTATTTGTTCAGCGACCTCAAGACTCCTGCCTAGGTGGGAGGAACACCTCGGGATTCTCCTCGAGTCTTGGCATGGCAATTGGGACGCGGCTCCACGTGAGGCGGGAGACCCAGTGTCCCTTTACACGTGCCAAAGGGATGCTGGGACTCGTATCCATTTTAAGAGGAGTCAAGCATCTTCTCCTTTGGAAGCATTGATCTCCGCGGGCCTATCGAGTTTTCAAAGGATGTGAGGCCTCCGGTCGCGATGAGGCGGAGAACTAGGTCTTTCTCTGAAGTCTCCACAGGGGATTCAGACATCCCTTCGTCTTGGGAGATGCAGCACGAGCCTGCATTCAAATCACTGCAGGGATATCTGGCCTTACTTCGAGTCAGAGCATCTCGGTGTCAATTCCACTTGAGGCCACAAACTCAGGGTCCCTCTCACATACCTTTAGCTGAGAGTAGCCTCCTCTTGAGGTGCTTGTGGAAAGTTGGTATTCCTCTTGAGTCGAAGCCAGGGAATAAGTTCTCATCTCGAGTTGATTTGGGGTCCACGGAACACTTTCCTGTTGCTCCAGTGACCTCAGGATCCCTCTAGACTAGAGACAGTGATCTTGAGTTTTCTCTGGAGTGCCATCAAGGAAATCAAGGATCCTTTCATGTTTGATGTGGAACGCGGAATTGCTCTGCACGCAGTGCAGGTGAATCGGGCCTCATCTCGCGGCGAGGGGGAAGAATCATGGTTTTTTTCGAGTTGCGGCCGGAACCTGTGGTATATTCTCGAGTTACGACGGGGAGGGCCCTTCCAGACACGTGTTTGTTCAGCGACGTCAGGACTCCTGCCTAGGTGCGAGAGACACCTCGGGAATCTCCTCGAGTCTTGGCATGGCAATTGGGATGCGTCTCCACGTGAGGCGGGATACCCAGGGTGCCTTTCCACGTGCCACAGGGATCCTGGGACTCCTATCCATTTTCAAGAGGAGTCAGGCATCGTCTCCTTTGGAAGCATTGATTTCCGCGGACCTCTAGAGTTTTCAAAGGATGTGAGGCCTCCAGTCGCGTTGAGGCGGAGGACTAGGTCTTTCTCTGTGGTCTCCACAGGGGATTCAGACATCCCTTCGTCTTGGAGATGCAAGACGAGCCTGCATTCAATTCACTGCAGGGATATTCGGCCTTACTTCGAGTCAGAGCATCTCGGTGTCCATTCCACTTGAGGCCACAAATTCAGGGTCCCTCTGACATACCTGTAGCTGTGAGAAGCCTCCGCTTGAGGTGCTTGTGGAAAGTTGGTATTCCTCTTGAGTCGAAGCCAGGGACTAAGCTCTCATCTCGAGTTGATTTGGGGTCCACGGAGCCCTTTCGTGTTGCTACAGTGACCTGAGGATCCCTCTAGACTTGAGACAGTGATCTTGGGTTTTCTCTGGAGTGCCATCAAGGAAATCCAGGCTCCTTTCACGTTTGATGTGGAACACGGAATTGCTCTGCACGCAGTGCAGGGGAATCGGGCTTCATCTCGCGGCGAGGGGGAAGTCCTATGGTTTTTCTCGAGTTGCGGCCGGAACCTGGGGTATATTCTCGAGTTACGACGGGGAGGTACCTTCCAGACACGTGTTTGTTCAGCGACGTCTGGACTCCTACCTAGGTGCGAAGGACACGTCGGGATTCTCCTCGAGTCTTGGCATGACAATTGGGACGCGTCTCCATGTGAGGCGGGAGAACCAGGGTACCTTTCCACGTGCCACAGTGATCCTGGGACTCCTATCTATTTTCAAGAGGCGTCAGGCATCGTCTCCTTTGGAAGCATTGATCTCTGCGGACCTCTCGAGTTTTCAAAGGCTGTGAGACCTCCGGTCGCGCTGAGGCGGAGGACTAGGTCTTTCTCTGTGGTCTCCACAGGGGATTCAGACATCCCTTCGTCTTGGGAGATGGAAGACGAGCCTGCATTCAATTCACTGCAGGGATATCCGGCCTTATTTCGAGTCAGAGCATCTCGGTGTCCATTCCACTTGAGGCCACAAACTCAGGGTCCCTCTCACATACCTGTAGCTGAGAGAAGCCTCCTCTTGAGGTGCTTGTGGAAAGTTGGTATTCCTCTTGAGTCGAAGCCAGGGACTAAGCTCTCATCTCGAGTTGATTTGGGGTCCACGGAGCCCTTTCGTGTTGCTCCAGTGACCTCAGGATCCCTCTAGACTTGAGACAGTGATCTTGGGTTTTCTCTGGAGTGTCATCAAGGAAATCAAGGCTCCTTTCACGTTTGATGTGGAACACGGAATTGCTCTGCACACAGTGCAGGGGAATCGGGCCTCATCTCGCGGCGAAGGGGAAGTCTCATGGTTTTTCTCGAGTTGCGGCCGGAACCTGGGGTATATTCTCGAGTTACGATGGGGAGGGCCCTTCCAGACACGTGTTTGTTCAGCGAAGTCAGGACTCCTGCCTAGGTGCGAGGGACAACTCGGGATTCTCCTCGAGGCTTGGCATGGCAATTGGGACGTGTCTCCACGTGAGGCGGGAGACCCAGGGTCCCTTTCCACGTGCCACAGGGATCCTGGGACTCCTATCCATTTTCAAGAGGAGTCACGCATCGTCTCCTTTGGAAGCATTGATCTCCGCAGACCTCTCGATTTTTCATAGGATGTGATGTCTCCGATCGCGATGAGGGGGAGGACTAGGTCTTTCTCTGTGGTCTCCACAGGGGATTCAGACATCCCTTCGTCTTGGGAGATGCAAGACGAGCCTGCATTCATTTCACTGCAGGGATATCCGGCCTTACTTCGAGTCAGAGCATAGCGGTGTTCATTCCACTTGAGGCCACAAACTCAGGGTCCCTCTCACATACCTGTAGCTGAGAGAAGCCTCCTCTTGAGATGCTTGTGGAAATTTGGTATTCCTCTTGAGTCGAAGCCAGGGACTAAGCTCTCATCTCGAGTAGATTTGGGGTGCACGGAACCTTTTCGTGTTGCTCCAGTGACCTCAGGATCCCTCTAGACTTGAGACAGTGATTTTGGGTTTTCTCTGGAGTGCCATCAAGGAAATCAAGTCTCCTTTCAGGTTTGATGTGGAACACGGAATTGCTCTGCACGCAGTCCAGGATAATCGGGCCTCATGTCGCGGCGAGGGGGAAGTCTCATGGTTTTTCTCGAGTTGCGGCCGGAACCTGGGGTATATTCTCGAGTTTGACGGGGAGGGCCCTTCCAGACACGTGTTTGTTCAGCGACATCAGGACTCCTGCCTAGGTGCGAGGGACACCTCGGGATTCTCCTCGAATCTTGGCATGGCAATTGGGACGCGTCTCCACGTGAGGCGGGAGACCCAGGGTCCCTTTCCACGTGGCACAGGGATCCTGGGACTCATATCCATTTTAAAGAGGAGTCAGGCATCGTCTCCTTTGGAAGCATTGATCTCCGCGGAACTCGAGAATTTTCAAAGTATGTGAGGCCTCCGGTTGCGATGAGGCGGAGAACTAGTTCTTTCTCTGTGGTCTCCACAGGGGATTCAGACATCCCTTCGTCTTGGGAGATGCAAGACGAGCCTGCTTTCCATTCACTGCAGGGATATCCGGCCTTACTTCGAGTCAGAGCCTCTCGGTGTCCATTCCACTGGAGGCCAAAAACTCAGGGTCCCTCTCACATACCTGTAGCTGAGAGAAGCCTCCTCTTGAGGAGCTTGTGGAAAGTTGGTATTCCTCTTGAGTCGAAGCCAGGGACTAAGCTCTCATCTCGAGTTGATTTGGGGTCCACGGAGCCCTTTCTTGTTGCTACAGTGACCTCAGGATCCCTCTAGACTTGAGACAGTGATCTTCGGTTTTCTCTGGAGTGCCATCAAGGAAATCAAGGCTCCTTTCAAGTTTGATGTGGAACACGGAATTGCTCTGCACGCAGAGCAGGGGAATCGGGCCTCATCTCGCGGCGAGGGGAAGTCTCATGGTTTTTCTCGAGTTGCGGCCGGAACCTGGGATACATTCTCCAGTTACGACGGGGAGGGCCCTTCCAGACACGTGTTTGTTCAGCCACGTCAGGACTCCTGCCTAGGTGCGAGGGACACCTCCGGATTCTCCACGAGTCTTGGCATGGCAATTGGGACGCGTCTCCACGTGAGGCGGGAGACCCAGGGTCCCTTTCCACGTGCCACAGGGATCCTGGGACTCCTATCCATTTTCAAGAGAAGTCAGGCATCGTCTCCTTTGGAAGCATTGATCTCCGCGGACCTCTCGAATTTTCACAGGATATGAGGCCTCCGGTCGCGATAAGGCGGAGAACTAGGTCTTTCTCTGTGAGCTCCACAGGGGATTCAGACAACCCTTTGTCTTGGGAGATGCAAGACGAGCCTGCATATAATTCACTGCAGGGATATCCGGCCTTACATTGACTGAGAGCATCTCGGTGTCCATTCCACTTGAGGCCACAAACTCAGGGTCCCTCTTACATACATGTAGCTGAGAGAAGCCTCCTCTTGAGGTGCTTGTGGAAAGTTGGTATTCCTCTTGAGTCGAGGCCAGGGACTAAGCTCTCATCTCGAGTTGATTTGGGCTCCACGGAGCCCTTTTGTGTTGCTACAGTGACCTCAGGATCCCTCTAGACATGAGACAGTGATCTTGGGTTTTCTCTGGAGTGCCATCAAGGAAATCAAGGCTCCTTTCACGTTTGATGTGGAATACGGAATTGCTCTGCACGCAGAGCAGGGGACTCGGGCCTCATCTCACGGCGAGGTGGAAGTCTCATGGTTTTTCTCGAGTTGCAGCCAGAACCTGGGCTATATTCTCGAGTTACGACGGGGAGGACCTTTCCAGACACGTGTTTGTTCAGCGACGTCAGAACTCCTGCTTAGGTTCGATGGACACCTCGGTATTCTCCCCAAGCCTTTCATGGCAATTGGGACGCGTCTCCACGTGAGGCGCGAGACCCAGGGTCCCTTTCCACGTGCCACAGGGATCCTGGGACTCCTATCCATTTTCAAGAGGAGTCTGGCATCGTCTCCTTTGGAAGCATTGATCTCCGCAGACCTCTCGATTTTTCATAGGATGTGATGTCTCCGGTCGCGATGAGGCGGAGGACTAGGTCTTTCTCTGTGGTCTCCACAGGGGATTCAGACATACCTTCGTCTTGGGAGATGCAAGACGAGCCTGCATTCAATTCACTGCAGGGATATCCGGCCTTAATTCGAGTCAGAGCATCTCGATGTCCATTCGACTTGAGGCCACAAACTCAGGGTCCTTCTCACATACCTGTAGCTGAGAGAAGCCTCCTCTTGAGGTGCTTGTGGAAAGTTGGTATTCCTCTTGAGTCGAAGCCAGGGACTAAGTTCTCATCTCGAGTTGATTTGGGGTCCACGGAGCCCTTTCGTGTTTCTCCAGTGACCTCAGGATCCCTCTCGACTTGAGACAGTGATCTTGGGTTTTCTCTGGAGTGCCATCAAGGAAATCAAGGCTCCTTTCACGTTTGATGTGGAACACGGAATTGCTCTGCTTGCAGTGCAGGGGAATTGGGCCTCATCTCGCGGCGAGGGGGAAGTCTCATGGTTTTTCTCGAGTTGCGGCCGGAACCTGGGGTATATTCTCGAGTTTGACGGGGAGGGCCCTTCCAGACACCTGTTTGTTCAGCGACGTCAGGACTCCTGCCTAGGTGCGAGGGACACCTCGGGATTCTCCTCGAGTCTTGGCATGGCAATTGGGACGCGTCTCCACGTGAGGCGGGAGACCCAGGGTCCCTTTCCACGTGCCACAGGGATCCTGGGACTCTTATCCATTTTCAAGAGGAGTCAGGCATCGTCTCCTTTGGAAGCAATGATCTCCGCGGACCTCTCGAGTTGTCAAAGATGTGAGGCCTCCGGTCGCAATGAGGCCGAGAACTAGGTCTTTCTCTGTGGTCTCCACAGGGGATTAAGACATCCCATCATCTTGGGAGAGGCAAGACGAGCCTGCATTCAAATCACTGCAGGGATATCGGGCCTTACATCGAGTCAGAGCATCTCGGTGTCCATTCCACTTGAGGCCACAAACTCAGGGTCCCTCTCACAAACCTGTAGCTGAGAGAAACCTCCTCTTGAGGTGCTTGTGGAAAGTTGGTATTCCTCTTGAGTCGAAGCCAGGGACTAAGCTATCATCTCGAGTTGATTTGGGGTCCACGGAGCCCTTTCGTGTTGCTACAGTGACCTGAGGATCCCTCTAGACTTGAGACAGTGATCTTGGGTTTTCTCTGGAGTGCCATCAAGGAAATCCAGGCTCCTTTCACGTTTGATGTGGAACACGGAATTGCTCTGCACGCAGTGCAGGGGAATCGGGCTTCATCTCGCAGCGAGGGGGAAGTCCTATGGTTTTTCTCAAGTTGCGGCCGGAACCTGGGGTATATTCTCGAGTTACGACGGGGAGGTACCTTCCAGACACGTGTTTGTTCAGCGACGTCTGGACTCCTACCTAGGTGCGAAGGACACGTCGGGATTCTCCTCGAGTCTTGGCATGACAATTGGGACGCGTCTCCATGTGAGGCGGGAGAACCAGGGTACCTTTCCACGTGCCACAGTGATCCTGGGACTCCTATCTATTTTCAAGAGGCGTCAGGCATCGTCTCCTTTGGAAGCATTGATCTCTGCGGACCTCTCGAGTTTTCAAAGGCTGTGAGACCTCCGGTCGCGCTGAGGCGGAGGACTAGGTCTTTCTCTGTGGTCTTCACAGGGGATTCAGACATCCCTTCGTCTTGGGAGATGGAAGACGAGCCTGCATTCAATTCACTGCAGGGATATCCGGCCTTATTTCGAGTCAGAGCATCTCGGTGTCCATTCCACTTGAGGCAACAAACTCAGGGTCCCTCTCACATACCTGTAGCTGAGAGAAGCCTCCTCTTGAGGTGCTTGTGGAAAGTTGGTATTCCTCTTGAGTCGAAGCCAGGGACTAAGCTCTCATCTCGAGTTGATTTGGGGTCCACGGAGCCCGTTCGTGTTGCTCCAGTGACCTCAGGATCCCTCTAGACTTGAGACAGTGATCTTGGGTTTTCTCTGGAGTGTCATCAAGGAAATCAAGGCTCCTTTCACGTTTGATGTGGAACACGGAATTGCTCTGCACACAGTGCAGGGGAATCGGGCCTCATCTCGCGGCGAAGGGGAAGTCTCATGGTTTTTCTCGAGTTGCGGCCGGAAACTGGGGTATATTCTCGAGTTACGATGGGGAGGGCCCTTCCAGACACGTGTTTGTTCAGCGAAGTCAGGACTCCTGCCTAGGTGCGAGGGACAACTCGGGATTCTCCTCGAGGCTTGGCATGGCAATTGGGACGTGTCTCCACGTGAGGCGGGAGACCCAGGGTCCCTTTCCACGTGCCACAGGGATCCTGGGACTCCTATCCATTTTCAAGAGGAGTCACGCATCGTCTCCTTTGGAAGCATTGATCTCCGCAGACCTCTCGATTTTTCATAGGATGTGATGTCTCCGATCGCGATGAGGGGGAGGACTAGGTCTTTCTCTGTGGTCTCCACAGGGGATTCAGACATCCCTTCGTCTTGGGAGATGCAAGACGAGCCTGCATTCATTTCACTGCAGGGATATCCGGCCTTACTTCGAGACAGAGCATAGCGGTGTTCATTCCACTTGAGGCCACAAACTCAGGGTCCCTCTCACATACCTGTAGCTGAGAGAAGCCTCCTCTTGAGATGCTTGTGGAAAGTTGGTATTCCTCTTGAGTCGAAGCCAGGGACTAAGCTCTCATCTCGAGTTGATTTGGGGTGCACGGAACCTTTTCGTGTTGCTCCAGTGACCTCAGGATCCCTCTAGACTTGAGACAGTGACTTTGGGTTTTCTCTGGAGTGCCATCAAGGAAATCAAGTCTCCTTTCAGGTTTGATGTGGAACACGGAATTGCTCTGCACGCAGTCCAGGATAATCGGGCCTCATTTCGCGGCGAGGGGGAAGTCTCATGGCTTTTCTCGAGTTGCGGCCGGAACCTGGGGTATATTCTCGAGTTACGACGGGGAGGGCCCTTCCAGACACGTGTTTGTTCAGCGACGTCAGGACTCCTGCCTAGGTGCGAGGGACACCTCGGTATTCTCCTCGAGTCTTGGCATGGCAATTGGGACGCGTCTCCACGTGAGGCGGGAGACCCAGGGTCCCTTTCCACGTGCCACAGGGTCCTGGGACTCCTATCCATTTTCAAGAGGAGTCAGGCATCGTCTCCTTTGGAAGCATTGATCTCCGCAGACCTCTCGATTTTTCATAGGATGTGATGTCTCCGGTCGCGATGAGGCGGAGGACTAGGTCTTTCTCTGTGGTCTCCACAGGGGATTCAGACATCCCTTCGTCTTGGGAGATGCAAGACGAGCCTGCATTCAAATCACTGCAGGGATATCCGGCCTTAATTCGAGTCAGAGCATCTCGATGTCCATTCGACTTGAGGCCACAAACTCAGGGTCCGTCTCACATACCTGTAGCTGAGAGAAGCCTCCTCTTGAGGTGCTTTTGGAAAGTTGGTATTCCTCTTGAGTCGAAGCCAGGGACTAAGCTCTCATCTCGAGTAGATTTGGGGTCCACGGAGCCCTTTCTTGTTGCTCTAGTGACCTCAGGATCCCTCTAGACTTGAGACAGTGATCTTGGGTTTTCTCTGGAGTGCCATCAAGGAAATCAAGGCTCCTTTCACGTTTGATGTGGAACACGGAATTGCTCTGCACGCAGTGCAGGGGAATCGGGTCTCATCTCGCGGCGAGGGGGAAGTCTCATGGTTTTTCTTGAGTTGCGGCCCGAACCTGGGGTATATTCTCGAGTTACGACGGGGAGGGCCCTTCCAGACACGTGTTTGTTCAGCGACGTCAGGACTCCTGCCTAGGTGCGAGGGACACCTCGGGATTCTCCTCGAGTCTTGGCATGGAAATTGGGACGCGTCTCCACGTGAGGCGGTAGACTCAGGTTCCCTTTCCACGTGCCACAGGGATCCTGGGACTCCTATCCATTTGCAAGAGGAGTCAGGCATCGTCTCCTTTGGAAACATTGATCTCCGCGGACCTCTCAAGTTTTCAAAGGATGTGAGGCCTCCGGTTGCGATGATGCGGAGAACTAGGTCTTTCTCTGTGGTCTCCACTGGGGATTCAGACATCCCTTCGTCTTGGGAGATGCAAGACAAGCCTGCATTCAATTCACTGCAGGGATATCCGGCCTTACATCGAGTCAGAGCATCTCGGTGTCCATTCCACTTGAGGCCACAAACTCGGGGTCCCTCTCACATACCTGTAGCTGAGAGAAGCCTCCTCTTGAGGTGCTTGTGGAAACTTGGTATTCCTCTTGAGTCGAAGCCAGGGACTAAGCTCTCATCTCGAGTTGATTTGTGGTCCACGGAGCCCTTTCATGTTGCTCCAGTGACCTCGGGATCCCTCTAGACTTGAGACAGTGATCTTGGGTTTTCTCTGGAGTGCCATCAAGGAAATCAAGGCTGCTTTCACGTTTGATGTGGAACACGGAATTGCTCTGCACGCAGTGCAGGGGAATCGGGCCTCATCTCGCTGCGAGGGGGAAGTCTCATGGTTTTTCTCGAGTTGCGGCCGGAACCTGGGGTATATTCTCGAGTTACGACGGGGAGGTACCTTCCAGACACGTGTTTGTTCAGCGACGTCAGGACTCCTGCCTAGGTGCGAGGGACACCTCGGGATTCTCCTCGAGTCTTGGCATGGCAATTGGGACGCGTCTCCACGTGAGGCGGGAGACGCAGGTTCCCTTTCCACGTGCCACTGGGATCCTGGGACTCCTATCCATTTTCAAGAGGAGTCAGGCATCGTCTTCTTTGGAAGCATTGATCTCCGCGGACCTCTCGAGTTTTCAAAGAATGTGAGGCCTCCGGTCGCGATGAGGCGGTGAACTAGGTCTTTCTCTGTGGTCTCCACAGGGGATTCAGACATCCCTTCGTCTTGGGAGATGCAAGACGAGCCTGCATTCAATTCACTGCAGGGGTATACGGCCTAACTTCGAGTCAGAGCATTTCGGTGTCCATTCCACTTGAGGCCACAAACTCAGGGTCCCTCTCACATACCTGTAGCTGAGAGAAGGCTCCTCTTGTGGTGCTTGTGGAAACTTGGTATACCTCTTGAGTCGAAGCCAGGGACTAAGCTCTCATCTCGAGTTGATTTGGGGTCCACGGAGCCCTTTCGTGTTGCTCCAGTGACCTCAGGATCAATCTAGACTTGAGACAGTGATCTTGGGTTTTCTCTGGAGTGCCATCAAGGAAATCAAGGCTCCTTTCACGTTTGATGTAGAACACGGAATGGCTCTGCTTGCAGTGCAGGGGAATTGGGCCTCATCTCGCGGCGAGGGGGAAGTCTCATGGTTTTTCTCGAGTTGCGGCCGGAACCTGGGGTATATCCTCGAGTTACGACGGGGAGGGCCCTTCCAGACACGTGTTTGTTCAGCGACGTCAGGACTCCTGCCTAGGTGCGAGGGACACCTCGGGATTCTCCTCGAGTCTTGGCATGGCAATTGGGACGCGTCTCCACGTGAGGCGGGAGACCCAGGGTTCTTTCCACGTGCCACAGGGATCCTGGGACTTCTATCCATTTTCAAGAGGAGTCAGGCATCGTCTCCTTTGGAAGCATTGATCTCCGCGGACCTCTCGAGTTTTCAAAGGATGTGAGGCCTCCGGTCGCGTTGAGGCGGAGGACTAGGTCTTTCTCTGTGGTCTCCACAGGGGATACAGACATCCCTTCGTCTTGGGAGATGCAAGACGAGCCTGCATTCAATTCACTGTAGGGATATCCGGCCTTACTTCGAGTCAGAGCGTCTCGGTGTCCATTCCACTTGAGGCCACAAACTCAGGGTCCGTCTCACATACCTGTAGCTGAGAGAAGCCTCCTCTTGAGGTGCTTGTGGAAAGTTGGTATTCCTCTTGAGTCGAAGCCAGGGTCTAAGCTCTCATCTCGAGTTGATTTGGGGTCCACGGAGCCCTTTCGTGTTGCTACAGTGACCACAGGATCCCTTTAGACTTGAGACAGTGATCTTGGGTTTTCTCTGGAGTGCCATCAAGGAAATCAAGGCTCCTTTCACGTTTGATGTGGAACACGGAATTGCTCTGCACGCAGTGCAGGGGAATCGGGCCTCATCTCTCGCCGAGGGGGAGGTCTCATAGTTTTTCTCGACTTGCGGCTTGAACCTGTGGTATATTCTCGAGATACGACGGGGAGGCCCTTCCATAGAAGTGTTTGTTCAGCGACGTCAGGACTCCTGCCTAGGTGCGAGGGACACCTCAGGATTCTCCTCGAGTCTTGGCATGGCAATTGGGACGCGTCTCCACGTGAGGCGCGAGACCCAGGGTCCCTTTCCACGTGCCACAGGGATCCTGGGACTCCTATCCATTTGCAAGAGGTGTCATTCATCGTCTCCTTTGGAAGCCATGATCTCTGCGGACCTCTCGAGTTTTCAAAGGATGTGAGGCCTCCGTTCTCGTTGAGGCGGAGGACTAGGTCTTTCTCTGTGGTCTCCACAGGGGATTCAGACATCCCTTCGTCTTGGTAGATGCAAGAGGAGCCTGCATTCAATTCACTGCAGGGATATCCAGCCTTACTTCGAGTCAGAGCATCTCGGTGTCCATTCCACTTGAGGCCACACAATCAGGGTCCCTCTGACATACCTGTAGCTGAGAGAAGCCTCCTCTTGAGGTGCTTGTGGAAAGTTGGTATTCCCCTTGATTCGAAGCCAGGGACTAAGCTCTCATCTCGAGTTGATTTGTGGTCCACGGAGCCCTTTCGTGTTGCTCCAGTGACCTCAGGATCCCTCTAGACTTGAGACAGTGATCTTGGGTTTTCTACGGAGTGCCATCAAGGAAATCAAGGCTGCTTTCACGTTTGATGTGGAACACGGAATTGCTCTGCACGCAGTGCAGGGGAATCGGGCCTCATCTTGCGGTGAGGGGGAAGTCTCATGGTTTTTCTCGAGTTGCGGCCGGAACCTGGGGTATATTCTCGAGTTACGACGGGGAGGGCCCTTCCAGACACGTGTTGGTTCAGCGACGTCAGGACTCCTGCCTAGTTGCGAGGGACACCTCGGGATTCTCCTCGAGTCTTGGCATGACAATGGGGACGCGTCTCCACGTGAGGCGGGAGACCCATGGTCCCTTTCCACGTGCCACAGGGATCCTGGGACTCCTATCCATTTTAAAGAGGAGTCAGGCATCGTCTCCTTTGGAAGCATTGATCTCTGCGGACCCCTCGAGTTTTCAAAGGATGTGAGGCCTCCGGTCGCGTTGAGGCGGAGGACTAGGTCTTTCTCTGTGGTCTCCACAGGGGATTCAGACAACCCTTCGTCTTGGGAGATGGAAGACGAGCCTGCATTCAATTCACTGCAGGGATATCCGGCCTTACTTCGAGTCAGAGCATTTCGGTGTCCATTCCACTTGAGGCCACAAACTCAGGGTCCCTCTCACCTACATGTAGCTGAGAGAAGCCTCCTCTTGAGGTGCTTGTGGAAAGTTGGTATTCCTCTTGAGTCGAAGCCAGGGACTAAGCTCTCATCTCGAGTTGATTTGGGGTTCACGGAGCCCTTTCGTGTTGCTACAGTGACCTCAGGATCCCTCTAGACTTGAGCCAGTGATGTTGGGTTTCCTCTTGAGTGCCATCAAGGAAATCAAGGCTCCTTTCAGGTTTGATGTGGAACACGGAATTGCTCTGCACGCAGTGCAGGGGAATCGGGCCTCATCTCGCGGTGAGGGGGAAGTCTCATGGTTTTTCTCGAGTTGCGGCCGGAACTTGGGGTATATTCTCGAGTTACGACGGGGAGGGCCCTTCCAGACACGTGTTTGTTCAGCGACGTCAGGACTCCTGCCTATGTGTGAGGGACACCTCGTGATTCTCCTCGAGTCTTGGCATGGCAATTGGGACGCGTCTCCACGTGAGGCGGGAGACCCAGGGTCCCTTTCCACGTGCCACAGGGATCCTGGGACTCCTATCCATTTTCAAGAGGAGTCAGGCATGGTCTCCTTTGGAAGCATTGATCTCCGCGGACCTCTCGAGTTTTCAAAGGATGTGAGGCCTCCGGTCGCGTTGAGGCGGAGGACTAGGTCTTTCTCTGTGGTCTCCACAGGGGATACAGACATCCCTTCGTCTTGGGAGACGCAAGACGAGCCTGCATTCAATTCACTGTAGGGATATCCGGCCTTACTTCGAGTCAGAGCATCTCGGTGTCCATTCCACTTGAGGCCACAAACTCAGGGTCCGTCTCACATACCTGTAGCTGAGAGAAGCCTCCTCTTGAGGTGCTTGTGGAAAGTTGGTATTCCTCTTGAGTCGAAGCCAGGGTCTAAGCTCTCATCTCGAGTTGATTTGGGGTCCACGGAGCCCTTTCGTGTTGCTCCAGTGACCTCAGGATCCCTCTAGACTTGAGACAGTGATCTTGGGTTTTCTCTGGAGTGCCATCAAGGAAATCAAGGCTCCTTTCACGTTTGATGTGGAACACGGAATTGCTCTGCACGCAGTGCAGGGGAATCGGGCCTCATCTCTCGGCGATGGGGAAGTCTCATGGTTTTTCTCGAGTTGCGGCTTGAACCTGGGGTATATTCTTGAGATACGACGGGGAGGGCCCTTCCATACACGTGTTTGTTCAGCGACGTCAGGACTCCTGCCAAGGTGTGAGGGACACCTCAGGATTCTCCTTGAGTCTTGGCATGGCAATTGGGACGCGTCTCCACGTGAGGCGGGAGAACCAGGGTACCTTTCCACGGGCCACAGGGATCCTGGGACTCCTATCCATTTGCAAGAGGAGTCAGGCATCGTCTCCTTTGGAAGCATTGATCTCCGCGGACCTCTCAAGTTTTCAAAGGATGTGAGGCCTCCGGTTGCGATGATGCGGAGAACTAGGTCTTTCTCTGTGGTCTCCACTGGGGATTCAGACATCCCTTTGTCTTGGGAGATGCAAGACGAGCCTGCATTCAATTCACTGCAGGGATATCCGGCCTTACATCGAGTCAGAGCATCTCGGTGTCCATTCCACTTGAGGCCACAAACTCAGGGTCCCTCTCACATACCTGTAGCTGAGAGAAGCCTCCTCTTGAAGTGCTTGTGGAAACTTGGTATTCCTCTTGAGTCGAAGCCAGGGACTAAGCTCTCATCTCGAGTTGATTTGGGGTCCACGGAGCCCTTTCGTGTTGCTCCATTGACCTCAGGATCCCTCTAGACTTGAGACAGTGATCTTGGGTTTTCTCTGGAGTGCCATCAAGGAAATCAAGGCTGCTTTCACGTTTGATGTGGAACACGGAATTGCTCTGCACGCAGTGCAGGTGAATCGGGCCTCATCTCGCTGCGAGGGGGAAGTCTCATGGTTTTTCTCAAGTTGCGGCCGGAACCTGGGGTATATTCTCGAGGTACGACGGGGAGGTACCTTCCAGACACGTGTTTGTTCAGCGACGTCAGGACTCCTGCCTAGGTGCGAGGGACACCTCGGGATTCTCCTCGAGTCTTGGCATGGCAATTGGGACGTGTCTCCACGTGAGGCGGGAGACGCAGGTTCCCTTTCCACGTGCCACTGGAATCGTGGGACTCCTATCCATTTTCAAGAGGAGTCAGGCATCGTCTCCTTTGGAAGCATTGATCTGATCGGACCTCTCGAGTTTTCAAAGGATGTGAGGCCTCCGGTCGCGTTGAGGCGGAGGTCTAGGTCTTTCTCTGTGGTCTCCACAGGGGATACAGACATCCCTTCGTCTTGGGAGATGCAAGACGAACCTGCATTCATTTCACTGTAGGGATATCCGGCCTTACTTCGAGTCAGAGCGTCTCGGTGTCCATTCCACTTGAGGCCACAAACTCAGGGTCCGTCTCACATACCTGTAGCTGAGAGAAGCCTCCTCTTGAGGTGCTTGTGGAAAGTTGGTATTCCCCTTGATTCGAAGCCAGGGACTAAGCTCTCATCTCGAGTTGATTGGGGGTCCACGGAGCCCTTTCGTGTTGCTCCATTGACCTCAGGATCCCTCTAGACTTGAGACAGTGATCTTGGGTTTTCTCTGGAGTGCCATCAAGGAAATCAAGGCTGCTTTTACGTTTGATGTGGAACACGGAATTGCTCTGCACGCAGTGCAGGGGAATCGGGCCTCATCTGGCGGTGAGGGGGAAGTCTCATGGTTTTTCTCGAGTTGCGGCCGGAACCTGGGGTATATTCTCGAGTTACGACGGGGAGGGCCCTTCCAGACACGTGTTTGTTCAGCGACGTCAGGACTCCTGCCTAGTTGCGAGGAACACCTCGGGATTCTCCTCGAGTCTTGGCATGACAATCGGGACGCGTCTCCACGTGAGGCGGGAGACCCAGTGTCCCTTTCCACGTGCCACAGGGATCCTGGGACTCCTATCGATTTTCAAGAGGAGTCAGGCATCGTCTCCTTTGGAAGCATTGATCTCTGCGGACTCCTCGAGTTTTCAAAGGATGTGAGGCCTCCGGTCGCGTTGAGGCGGAGGACTAGGTCTTTCTCTGTGGTCTCCACAGGGGATTCAGACATCCCTTCGTCTTGGGAGATGCAAGACGAGCCTGCATTCAATTCACTGCAGGGATATCCGGCCTTACTTCGAGTCAGAGCATCTCGGTGTCCATTCCACTTGAGGCCACAAACTCAGGGTCCCTCTCACATACCTGTTGCTGAGAGAAGCCTCCTCTTGAGGTGCTTATGGAAAGTTGGTATTCCTCTTGAGTCGAAGCCAGGGACTAAGCTCTCATCTCGAGTTGATTGGGGGTCCATGGAGGCTTTTCGTGTTGCTCCAGGGACCTCAGGATCCCTCTAGACTTGAGACAGTGATCTTGGGTTTTCTCTGGAGTGCCATCAAGGAAATCAAGGCTCCTTTCACGGTTGATGTGGAACACGGAATTGCTCTGCACGCAGTGCAGGGGAATCGGGCCTCATCTCGCGGCGAGGGGTAAGTCTCATAGTTTTTCTCGAGTTGCGGCCGGAACCTGGGGTATATTCTCGAGTTACGACGGGGAGGGCCCTTCCAGACACGTGTTTGTTCAGCGACGTCAGGACTCCTGCCTAGGTGCGAGGGACACCTCGGGATTCTCCTCGAGTCTTGGCATGGCAATTGGGACGCGTCTCCACGTGAGGCGGGAGACCCAGGGACCCTTTCCACGTGCCACAGGGATCCTGGGACTCCTATCCATTTTCAAGAGGAGTCAGGCATCGTCTCCTTTGGAAGCATTGATCTCTGCGGACTCCTCGAGTTTTCAAAGGATGTGAGGCCTCCGGTCGCGTTGAGGCGGAGAACTAGGTCTTTCACTGTGGTCTCCACAGGGGATTCAGACATCCCTTCGTCTTGGGAGATGCCAGACGAGCCTGCATTCAATTCACTGCAGGGATATCCAGCCTTACTTCGAGTCAGAGCATCTCGGTGTCCATTCCACTTGAGGCCACAAACTCAGGGTCCCTCTCACATACCTGTTGCTGAGAGAAGCCTCCTCTTGAGGTGCTTATGGAAAGTTTGTATTCCTCTTGAGTCGAAGCCAGGAACTAAGCTCTCATCTCGAGTTGATTGGAGGTCCACGGAGGCTTTTCGTGTTGCTCCAGTGACCTCAGGATCCCTCTAGACTTGAGACAGTGATCTTGGGTTTTCTCTGGAGTGCCATCAAGGAAATCAAGGCTCCTTTCACGTTTGATGTGGAACATGGAATTGCTCTGCATGCAGTGCAGGGGAATCGGGCCTCATCTCGCGGCGAGGGGGAAGTCTCATGGTTTTTCTCGAGTTGCGGCCGGAACCTGGGGTATATTCTCGAGTTACGACGGGGAGGGCTCTTCCAGACACGTGTTTGTTCAGCGACGTCAGGACTCCTGTCTAGCTGCGAGGGACACCTCGGGATTCTCCTCGAGTTTTGGCATGGCAATTGGGACGCGTCTCCACGTGAGGCGGGAGACCCAGGGTCCCTTTCCCCGTGCCACAGGGATCCTGGGACTCCTATCCATTTTCAAGAAGAGTTCGGCATCGTCTCCTTTGGAAGCATTGATCTCCGCGGACCTCTCGAGTTTTCAAAGGATGTGAGGCCTCCGGTCGCGATGAGGCGGAGAACTAGGTCTTTCTCTGTGGTCTACACAGGGGATTCAAACATCCCTTCATCTTGGGAGATGCAAGACGAGCCTGCATTCAATTCACTGCAGGGATATCCGGCCTTACTTCGAGTCAGAGCATCTCGGTGTCCATTGCACTTGAGGCCACAAACTCAGGGTCCCTCTCACATACCTGTAGCTGAGAGAAGCCTCCTCTTGAGGTGCTTGTGGAAAGTTGGTATTCCTCTTGAGTCGAAGTCAGGGACTAAGCTCTCATCTCGAGTTGATTTGGGGTCCACGGAGCCCTTTCGTGTTGCTACAGTGACCTCAGGATCCCTCTAGACTTGAGACAGTGATCTTGGGTTTTCTCTGGAGTGCCATCAAGGAAATCAAGGCTCCTTTCACGTTTGATGTGGAACACGGAATTGCTCTGCACGCAGTGCAGCGGAATCGGGCCTCATCTCGCGGCGAGGGGGAAGTCTCATGGTTTTTCTCGAGTTGCGGCCAGAACCTGGGGTATATTCTCGAGTTACTATGGGGAGGGCCCTTCCAGACACGTGTTTGTTCAGCGACGTCAGGACTCCTGCCTAGGTGCGAGGGACACCTCGGGATTCTCCTCGAGTCTTGGCATGGCAATTGGGACGCGTCTCCACGTGAGGCGGGATACCCAGGGTCCCTTTCCATGTGCCACAGGGATCCTGGGACTCCTATCCATTTTCACGAGGGTCAGGCATCGTCTCCTTTGGAAGCATTGATCTCCGCGGACCTCTCGAGTTTTCAAAGGATGTGAGGCCTCCAGTCGCGATGAGGCGGAGAACTAGGTCTTTCTTTGTGGTCTCCACAGGGGATTCAGACATCCCTTCGTCTTGGGAGATGCAAGACGAGCCTGCATTCAATTCACTGCAGGGATATCCGGCCTTACTTCCAGTCAGAGCATCTCGTTTTCCAGTCCACTTGAGGCCACAAACTCAGGGTCCCTCTCACATACCTGTAGCTGAGAGAAGCCTCCTCTTGAGGTGCTTGTGGAAAGTTGGTAATCCTCTTGAGTCGAAGCCAGACACTAAGGTCTCATCTCGAGTTGATTTGGGGTCCACCGAGCCCTTTCGTGTTGCTCCAGTGACCTCAGGATCCCTCTAGACTTGAGACAGTGATCTTGGGTTTTCTCTGGAGTGCCATCAAGGAAATCAAGGCTCCTTTCACGTTTGATGTGGAAAACGGAATTGCTCTGCACGCAGTGCAGGGTAATCGGGCCTCATCTCACTGCGAGGGGGAAGTCTCATGGTTTTTCTCGAGTTGGGGCCCGAACCTGGGGTATATTCTCGAGTTACCACGGGGAGGGCCCTTCCAGACACGTGTTTGTTCAGCGACGTCAGGACTCCTGCCTATGTACAAGGGACACCTCGGGCTTCTCCTCGAGTCTTGGCATGGCAATTGGGACGCGTCACCACGTGAGGCGGGAGATCCAGGTTCCCTTTCCACATGCCACAGGCCTCCTGGGACTCCTATCCATTTTCAAGAGGAGTCAGGCATCGTCTCCTTTGGAAGCATTGATATCTGCGGACCTCTCGAGTTTTCCAAGGATGTGAGGCCTCCGGTCGCGATGAGGCGTAGAAGTAGGTCTTTCTCTGTGGTCTCCACAGGGGATTCAGACATCCCTTCGTCTTGGGAGATGTAGGACGAGCCTGCATTCAATTCACTGCAGGGATATCCGGCCTTACTTCGAGTCAGAGCATCTCGGTGTCCATTCCACTTAAGGCCACAAACTCAGGGTCCCTCTCACATACCTGTAGCTGAGAGAACCCTCCTCTTGAAGTGCTTGTGGAAAGTTGGTATTCCTCTTGAGTCGAAGCCAGGGACTAAGCTCACATCACGAGTTGATTTGGGGTCCACGGAGCCCTTTCGTGTTGCTCCAGATACCTCAGGATCCCTCTAGACTTGAGACAGTGATCTTGGGTTTTCTCTGGAGTGCCATCAAGGAAATCAAGGCTCATTTCACTTTTAATGTGGAACACGGAATTGCTCTGCACGCAGTGCAGGGGAATCGGGCCTCATCTTGCGGCGAGGGGGAAGTCTCATGGTTTTTCTCGAGTTGCGGCCGGAACCTGGGTTATATTCTCGAGTTACGACGGGGAGGGCCCTTCCAGACACTTGTTTGTTCAGCGACGTTAGGACTCCTGCCTAGGTGCGAGGGACACCTCGGGATTCTCCTCGAGTCTTGGCATGGCAATTGGGACGCGTCTCCACGTGAGGCGGGAGACCCAGTGTCCCTTCCGAAGTGCCACAGGGATCCTGGGACTCCTATTTATTTTCAAGAGGAGTCAGGCATCGTCTCCTTTGGAAGCATTGATCTCCACGGGCCTTTCGAGTTTTCAAAGGATGTGAGGCCTCCGGTCGGGTTGAGGCGGAGGACTAGATCTCTCTGTTGTCTCCACAGGGGATTCAGACATCCCTTCGTCTTGGGAGATGCAAGTCGAGCCTGAATTCAATTCACTGCAGGGATATCCGACCTTACTTCGAGTCAGAACATCTCGGTGTCCATTCCACTTGAGGCCACAAACTCAGGGTCCCTCTCACATACCTGTAGCTGAGAGAAGCCTAGTCTTGAGGCACTTGTGGAAAGTTGGTATTCCTCTTGAGTCGAAGCCAGGGACTAAGCTCTCATCTCGAGTTGATTTGGGGTCCACGGAGCCCTTTCGTGTTGCTACAGTGACCTCAGGATCCCTCTAGACTTGAGACAGTGATCTTGGGTTTTCTCTGGAGTGCCATCGAGGAAATCAAGGCTCCTTTCACTTTTGATGTGGAACACGGAATTGCTCTGCATGCAGTGCAGGGGAATCGGGCCTCATCTCGCGGCGAGGGGGAAGTCTCATGGTTTTTCTCGAGTTGCGGCCGGAACCTGTGGTATATTCTCGAGTTACGACGGGGAGGGCCCTTCCAGACATGTGTTTGTTCCGCGATGTCAGGACTCCTGCCTAGGTGCCAGGGACACCTCGGGATTCTCCTCGAGTCTTGGCATGGCAATTGGGACGCGTCTCCACGTGAGGCGGGAGACCCAGGGTCCATTTCCACATTCCACAGGGATACTGGGACTCCTATCCATTCTCAAGTGAAGTCAGGCATCGTCTCCTTTGGAAGCATTGATCTCCGCGGGCCTCTCGAGTTTTCAAAGGATGTGAGGCCTCCGGTCGCGATGAGGCGGAGGACTAGGTCTTTCTCTGTGGTCTCCATAGGGGATTCAGACATCCCTTCGTCTTGGGAGATGCAAGACGAGCCTGCATTCAATTCACTGCAGGCATATCTGGCCTTACTTCGAGTCAGAGCATCTCGGTGTCCATTCCACTTGAGGCCACAAACTCAGGGTCCCTCTAACATCCCTGTAGCTGAGAGAAGCCTCCTCTTGAAGTGCTTGTGGAAAGTTGGTATTCCTCTTGAGTCGAAGCCAGGGACTAAGCTCTCATCTCGAGTTGATTTGGGGTCAACGAAGCCCTTTCGTGTTGCTCCAGTGACCTGAGGATCCCTCTAGACTTGAGACAGTGATCTTGGATTTTGTCTGGAGTGCCATCAAGGAAATCAAGTCTCCTTTCACGTTTAATGTGGAACACGGAATTTCTCTGCACGCAATGCAGGGGACTCGGGCCTCATCTCGCGGCGAGGGGGAAGTCTCATGGTTTTTCTCGAGTTGCGGCCGGAACCTGGGGTATATTTTCGAGTTACGACGGGGAGGGACCTTCCAGACACGTGTTTGTTCAGCGACGTCAGGACTCCTGCCTGGGTCGAGGGACACCTCGGGATTCTCCTTGAGTCTTGGCATGGCAATTGGGACGCATCTCCACGTGATGCGGGAGACCCAGGGTCCCTTTCCACGTGCCACAGGGATCCTGGGACTCCTATCCATTTTCAAGAGGAGTCAGGCATCGTCTCCTTTGGAAGCATTGATCTCCGCGGACCTCTCGAGTTTTCAAAGGATGTGAGGCCTCTGGTCGCGATGAGGCGGAGCACGAGGTCTTTCTCTGTTGTCTCCACAGGGGATTCAGACATCCCTTCGTCTTGGGAGATGCAAGACGAGCCTGCATTCAATTCACTGCAGGGATATCCGGCGTTCCTTCGAGTCAGAGCATCTCGGTCTGTATTCCACTTGAGGCCACAAACTCAGGGTCCCTCTCACATACCTGTAGCTGAGAGAAGCCTCCTCTTGAGGTGCTTGTGGAAAGTTGGTATTCCTCTTGAGTCGAAGCCAGGGACTAAGCTCTCATCTCGAGTTGATTTGGGGTCCACAGAGCCCTTTCGTGTTGCTCCAGTGTCCTCAGGATCCCTCTAGACTTGAGACAGTGATCTTGGCTTTTCTGCGGAGTGCCATCAAGGAAATCAAGGCTCCTTTCACGTTTGATGTGGAACACGGAATTGCTCTGCACGCAGTGCAGGGGAAACGGGCCTCATCTCGCGACGAGGGGGAAGTCTCATGGTTTTTCTCGAGTTGCGGCCGGAACCTGGGATATATTCTCGAGTTACGACGGGGCGGGCCCTTCCACACACGTGTTTGTTCAGCGACGTCAGGACTCCTGCCTAGTTGTGAGGGAAACCTCGGGATTCTCCTCGAGTCTTGGCATGGCAATTGGGACGCGTCTCCACGTGATGCGGGAGACCCAGGGTCCCTTTCCAAGTGCCACAGGGATCCTGGGACTCCTATCCATTTTCAAGAGGAGTCAGGCATCGTATCCTTTGGAAGCATTGATCTCCGCAGACCTCTCGAGTTTTCAAAGGATGTGAGGCCTCCGGTCGCGATGCGGGGAGGACTAGGCTTTCTCTGTGGTCTCCACAGGGGATTCAGACATCCCTTCGTCTTGGGAGATGCAAGTCGAGCCTGAATTCAATTCACTGCAGGGATATCCGACCTTACTTCGAGTCAGAACATCTCGGTGTCCATTCCACTTGAGGCCAAAAACTCAGGGTCCCTCTCACATACCTGTAGCTGAGAGAAGCCTAGTCTTGAGGCTCTTGTGGAAAGTTGGTATTCCTCTTGAGTCGAAGCCAGGGACTAAGCTCTCATCTCGAGTTGATTCGGGGTCCACGGAGCCCTTTCGTGTTGCTCCAGTGACCTCAGGATCCCTCTAGACTTGAGACAGTGATCTTGGGTTTTCTCTGGAGTGCCATCAAGGAAATCAAGGCTCCTTTCACGTTTGATGTGGAACACGGAATTGCTCTGCACGCAGTGCAGGGGAATCGGGCCTCATCTCGCGGCGAGGGGGAAGTCTCATGCATTTTCTCGAGTTGCGGCCGGAACCTGGGGTATATTCTCGAGTTACTACGGGGAGGGCCCTTCCAGACACGTGTTTGTTCAGCGACGTCAGGACTCCTGCCTAGGTGCGAGGGACACCTCGGGGTTCTCCTCGAGTCTTGGCATGGCAATTGGGATGCGTCTCCACGTGAGGCGGGAGACCCAGGGTCCCTTTCCACGTGCCACAGGGATCCTGGGACTCCTATCCATTTTCAAGAGGAGTCAGGCATCTTCTCCTTTGGAAGCATTGATCTCCGCGGACGGCTCGAGTTTTCAAAGGATGTGAGGCCTCCGCTCGAGATGAGGCGGAGAATTAGGTCTTTCTCTATGGTCTCCACAGGGGATTCAGACATCCCTTCGTCTTGGGAGATGCAAGACGAGCCTGCATTCAATTCACTGCAGAGATATCCGGCCTTACTTCGAGTCAGAGCATCTCGGTGTCCATTCCACTTGAGGCCACAAACTCAGGGTCCCTCTCACATACCTGTAGCTGAGAGAAGCCTCCTCTTGAGGTGCTTGTGGAAAGTTGGTATTCCCCTTAAGTCTAAGCCAGGGACTAAGCTCTCATCTCTAGTTGATTTGGGGTCCTTGGAGCACTTTCCTGTTGGTCCAGTGACCTCAGGATCCCTCTAGACTTGAGACAGTGATCTTGGGTTTTCTCTGGAGTGCCATCAAGGAAATCAAAGCTCCTTTCACGTTTGATGTGGAACTCGTAATTGCTCTGCACGCAGTGCAGGGGAATCGGACCTCATCTCGTGGCGAGGGCGAAGTCTCATGGTTTTTCTCGAGTTGCGGCCGGAACCTGGGGTATATTCTCCAGTTACGACGGGGAGGGCCCTTCGAGACACGTGTTTGTTCAGCGACGTCAGGACTCCTGCCTAGGTGCGAGGGACACCTCGGGATTCTCCTCGAGTCTTTGCATTGCAATTGGGATGCGTCTCCACGTGAGGCGGGACACCCAGGGTCCCTTTCCACGTGCCACAGGGAACCTGGGACTCCTATCCATTTTCAAGAGGAGTCAGGCATCGTCTCCTTTGGAAGTATTGATCTCAGCGGACCTCTCGACTTTTCAAAGGATATGAGGCCTCCTGTCGCGATGAGGCGGAGGACTAGGTCTTTCTCTGTGGTCTCCACAGGGGATTCAGACATCCCTTCGTCTTGGGAGATGCAAGACGAACCTGCATTCAATTCACTGCAGGGATATCCGGCCTTACTTCGAGTCAGAGCATCTCGGTGTCCATTCCACTTGAGGCCACAAACTCGGGGTCCCTCAAAATTACCTGTAGCTGAGAGAAGCCTCCTCTTGAGTTGCTTGTGGAAAGTTGGTATTCCACTTGATTCTAAGCCAGGGACTAAGCTCTCATCTCGAGTTGATTCGGGGTCCATGGAGACCTTTCCTGTTGGTCCAGTGACCGCAGAATTCCTCTAGACTTGAGACAGTGATCTTGGGTTTTCTCTGGAGTGCCATCAAGGAAATCAAGGCTCCTTTCACTTTTGATGTGGAACACGGAATTGCTCTTCATGCAGTGCAGGGGAATCTGGCCTCAACTCGCGGCGAGGGGGAAATCTCATGGTTTTTCTCGAGTTGCGGCCCGAACCTGGGGTATATTCTCGAATTACGACGGGGAGGGCCCTTCCAGACACGTGTTTGTTCAGCGACGTCAGGACTCCTGCCTAGGTGCGAGGGACAACTCGGGATTCTCCTCGAGTCTTGGCATGGCAATTGGGACACGTCTCCACATGAGGCGGGAGACCCAGAGTCTCTTTCCACGTGCCACAGGGATCCTGGGACTCCTATCCATTTTCAAGAGGAGTCAGGCATCGTCTCCTTTGGAAGCATTGATCTCCGCGGACCTCTCGAGTATTCAAAGGATGTGAGGCCTCCAGTCTCGATGAGGCGGAGAACTAGGTCTTTCTCAGTGGTTTCCACAGGGGATTCAGACATCCCTTCGTATTGGGAGATGCAAGACGAGCCTGCATTCAATTCATTGCAGGGATATCCGGCCTTACTTCGAGTCAGAGCATCTCGGTGACCATTCCACTTGAGGCCACAAACTCAGGGGCCCTCTCACATACCTGTAGCTGAGAGAAGCCTCCTCTTGAGGTGCTTGTGGAAAGTTGGTATTCCTCTTGACTCGAAGCCAGGGACTAAGCTCTCATCTCGAGTTGATTTGGGGTCCACGGAGCCCTTTCGTGTTGCTCCAGTGACCTCAGGATCCCTCTAGACTTGAGACAGTGATCTTCGCTTTTCTCTGGAGTGCCATCAAGGAAATCAAGGCTCCTTTCACGTTTGATGTGGAACACGGAATTGCTCTGCACGCATTGCAGGGGAATCGGGCCTCATCTCGTGGCGAGGGGGAAGTCTCATGGTTTTTCTTGAGTTCCGGCCGGAACCTGGGATATATTCTCGAGTTACGACGGGGAGGGCCCTTCCAGACACGTGTTTGTTCAGCGACGTCAGGACTCCTGCCTAGGTGCGAGGGACACCTCGGAATTCTCCTCGAGTCTTGGCATGGCAATTGGGACGCGGCTCCACGTGAGGCGCGAGACCCAGGGTCCCTTTCCACGTGCCACAGGGATCCTGGGACTCCTATCCATTTTCAAGAGGAGTCAGGCATCGTCTCCTTTTTAAGCATTGATCTCCGCGGACCTCTCGAGTTTTCAAATGTTGTGAGGCCTCCGGTCGCGATGAGGCAGAGGACTACGTCTTTCTCTGTGGTCTCCACAGGGGATTCAGACATCCCTTCGTCTTGGGAGATGCAAGACGAGCCTGCATTCAATTCACTGCAGGGATATCCGGCCTTACTTCGAGTCAGAGCATCTCGGTTTCCATTCCACTTGGGGCCAAAAACTCAGGGGCCCTCTCACATACCTGTAGCTGAGAGAAGCCTCCTCTTGAGGTGCTTGTGGAAAGTTGGTATTCCTCTTGAGTCGAAGCCAGGGACTAAGCTCTCGTCTCGAGTTGATTTGTGGTCCACGGAGCCCTTTCGTTTTGCTCCAGTTACCTCAGGATCCCTCTAGATTTGAGACAGTGATCTTGGGTTTTCTCTGGAGTGCCATCAAGGAGATCAAGGCTCCTTTCACGTTTGATGTGGAAAACGGAATTGCTCTGCACGCAGGGCTGGGGAATGGGGCCTCATCTCGCGGCGAGGGGGAAGTCTCATGGTTTTTCTCGAGTTGCGGCCGGAACCTGGGGTATATTCTCGAGTTACGACGGGGAGGGCCCTTCCAGACACGTGTTTGTTCAGCGACGTCAGGACTCCTGCCTTGGAGAGAGGGACACCTCGGGATTCTCCTCGAGTCTTGGCATGGCAATTGGGACGTGTCTCCACGTGAGGCGGGAGACCCAGGGTCCCTTTCCACGTGCCACAGGGATCCTGGGACTCCTATCCATTTTCAAGAGTAGTCAGGCATCGTCTCCTTTGGAAGCATTGATCTCCGTGGACCTCTCGAGTTTTCAAAGGATGTGAGGCCTCCAGTCGCGATGAGACGGAGAACTAGTTCTTTCTCTGTGGTCTCCACAGGGGATTCAGACATTCCTTGGTCTTGGGAGATGCAAGACGAGCCTGCATTCAATTCACTGCAGGGATATCCGGCCTTACTTCGAGTCAGAGCATCTCAGTGTCCATTCCACTTGAGGCCACAAACTCAGGGTCCCTCTCACATACCTGTACCTGAGAGAAGCCTCCTCTTGAGGTGCTTGTGGAAAATTGGTTTTCCTCTTGAGTCGAAGCCAGGGACTAAGCTCTCATCTCGAGTTGATTTGGAGTCCACGGAGCCCTTTCGTGTTGCTACAGTGACCGCAGGATCCCTATAGACTTGAAACAGTGATCTTGGGTTTTCTCTGGAGTGCCATCAAGGAAATCAAGGCTCCTTTCACGTTACATGTGGAACACGGAATTGCTCTGCACGCAGTGCAGGGGAATCGGGCCTCATCTCTCGGCGAGGGGGAAGTCTCATGGTTTTTCTCGAGTTGCGGCTGGAACCTGGGTTATATTCTCGAGTTAAGATGGGGAGAGCCCTTCCAGAATCGTGTTTGTTCAGCGACGTCATGACTCCTGCCTAGGTGCGAGGGACACCTCGGGATTCTCCGCGAGTCTTGGCATGGCAATTGGGACGTATCTCCACCTGAGGCGGGAGACCCAGGGTACCTTTCCACGTGCCACAGGGATCCTGGGACTCCTATGCATTTTCAAGAGGAGTCAGGCATCGTCTCCTTTGGAAGCATTGATCTCCGCGGACCTCTCGAGTTTTCAAAGGATGTGAGGCCTCCGGTCGCGATGAAGCGGAGGACTAGGTCTTTCTCTGTGGTCTCCATAGGGGATTCAGACATCCCTTCGTCTTGGGAGATGCAAGACGAGCCTGCATTCAATTCACTGCAGGGATATTCAGCCTTAGTTCGAGTCAGAGCATCTCGGTGTCCATTCCACTTGAGGCCACAAACTCAGGGGCCCTCTCACATACCTGTAGCTGAGAGAAGCCTCCTCTTGAGGTGCTTGTGGAAAGTTGGTATTCCTCTTGAGTCGAAGCCAGGGACTAAGCTCTCATCTCGAGTTGATTGGGGTCCACGGAGCTCTTTCGTGTTGCTCCACTGACCTCAAAATCCCTCTAGACTTGAGACAGTGATCTTGGGTTTTCTCCGGAGTGCCATCAAGGAAATCAAGGCTCCTTTCACGTTTGATGTGGAACACGGAATTGCTCTGCACGCAGTGCAGGGGAATCGGGCTTCATCTCGCGGCGAGGGGGAAGTCTTATGGTTTTTCTCGAGTTGCGGCTGGAACCTGGGGTATATTCTCGAGTTACGAAGGGGAGGGCCCTTCCAGACACGTGTTTGTTCAGCGATGTCAGGACTCCTGCCTAGGTGCGAGGGAAATCTCGGGATTCTCCTCGAGTCTTGGCATGGCAATTGGGACGCGTCTCCACGTGAGGCGGGAGACCCAGGGTCCCTTTCCACGTGCCACAGGGATCCTGGGACTCCTATCCATTTTCAAGAGGAGTCAGGCATCGTCTCCTTTGGAAGCATTGATCTCCGCAGCCCTCTCGAGTTTTCAAAGGATGTGAGGCCTCCTGTCGCGATGAGGTGGAGGACTAGGTCTTCTCTGTTGTCTCCACAGGGGATTCAGACATCCCTTCGTCTTGGGAGATGTAACACGAGCCTGCATTCAATTCACTGCAGGGATATCCGGCCTTACTTCGAGTCAGAGCATCTCGGTGTCCATTCCACTTGAGGCCACAAACTCAGGGTCCCTCTCACATACCTGTAGCTGACAGAAGCCTCCTCTTGAGATGCTTGTGGAAAGTTGGTATTCCTCTTGAGTCGAAGCCAGGGACTAAGCTCTCATCTCGAATTGATTAGGGGTCCACGAAGCCCTTTCGTGTTGCTCCAGTGACCTCAGGATCCCTCTAAACTTGAGACAGTGATCTTGGGTTTTCTCTGGAGTGCCATCCAGGAAGCAAGGCTCCTTTCAGGTTTGATGTGGAACACGGAATTGCTGTGCACGCAGGGCAGGGGAATCGGGCCTCATCTCGTGGCGAGGGGGAAGTCTCATGGTTTTTCTCGAGTTGCGGCCGGAACCTGGGGTATATACTCGAGTTACGACGGGGAGGGCCCATCCAGACAGGTGTTTGTTCAGCGACGTCATCACTCCTGCATAGATGCCAGGGACAACTCGGGATTCTCCTCGAGTCTTGGCCTGGCAATTGGGACGCGTCTCCACGTGAGGCGGGAGACCCAGGGTCCCTTTCCACGTGCCACAGGGATCCTGGGACACCTTTCCATTTTCAAGAGGAGACAGGCATCGTCTCCTTTGGAAGAATTGAACTCCTCGGACCTCTCGAGTTTTCAAAGATGTGAGGACTCCGGTCGCGATGAGGCGGAGAATTAGGTCTTTCTCTGTTGTCTCCACAGGGGATTCAGACATCCCTTCGTCTTGGGAGATGCAAGACGAGCCTGCATTCAATTCACTGCAGGGATATCTGGTCTAACTTCGAGTCAGAGCTTCTCGGTGTCCATTCCACTTGAGGCCACAAACTCAGGGTCCCTCTCACATACCTGTAGCTGAGAGAAGCCTCCTCTTGAGCTGCTTGTGGAAAGTTGGTATTCCTCTTGAGTCGAAACCAGGGACTAAGCTCTCATCTCGAGTTGATTTGGGGCCCACGGAGCCCTTTCGTGTTGCTCCAGTGACCTCAGGATCCCTCTAGTCTTGAGACAGTGATCTTGGGTTTTCTCTGGAATGCCATCAAGGAAATCAAGGCTTTTTTCTCGTTTGATGTATAACACGGAATTGCTCTGCACGCAGTGCAGGGGAATCGGGCCTCATCTCCCGGCGAGGGGGAAGTCTCATTGTTTTTCTCGAGTTGTGGCTAGAACCTGGGTTATATTCTCGAGTTACGATGCGTAGGGCCCTTCCAGAATCGTGTTTGTTTAGCGACGTCATGACTACTGCCTAGGAGCGAGGGACACCTCGGGATTCTCCTCGAATCTTGGGCATGGCAAGTGGGACCTGTTTCCACCTGAGGCGGGAGACCCAGGGTCCCTTTCCACGTGCCACAGGGATCCTGGGACTCCTATCCATTTTCAAGAGGAGTGAGGCATCGTCTCCATTGGAAGCATTGATCTCCTCGGACCTCTCGAGTTTTCAAAGGATGTGAGGTCTCCGGTCATGATGAAGCGGAGGACTAGGTCTTTCTCTGTGGTCTCCACAGGGGATTCAGACATCCCTTCGTCTTGGGACATGCAAGACGAGCCTGCATTCAATTCACTGCAGGGATATTCAGCCTTAGTTCTAGTCAGAGCATCTCGGTGTCCATTCCACTTGAGGCCACAAACTCAGGGTCCCTCTCACATACCTGTAGCTGAGAGAAGCCTCCTCTTGAGGTGCTTGTGGAAAGTTGGTATTCCTCTTGAGTCGAAGGCAGGGACTAAGCTCTCATCTCGAGTTGATTGGGGTCCACGGAGACATTTCGTGTTGCTCCAGTGACCTAAGGATCCCTCTAGACTTGAGACAGTGATCTTGCGTTTTCTCTGGAGTGCCATCAAGGAAATCAAGCCTCCTTTCACGTTTGATGTGGAACACGGAATTGCTCTGCACGCAGTGCAGGGGAATCGGGCGTCATCTCGCGGCGAGGGGGAAGTCTCATGGTTTTTCTCGAGTTGCGGACGGAACCTGCGGTATATTCTCGAGTTACGACGGGGAGGGCCCTTCCAGACACGTGTTTGTTCAGCGACATCAGGACTCCTGCCTAGGTGCGAGGGACACCTCGGGATTCCCTTCGATTCTTGACATGGTAATTGGGCCGCGTCTCCATGTGAGGCGGGAGACCCAGGGTCCCTTTCCACGTGCCACAGGGAACCTGGGACTCCTATCCATTTTCAAGAGGAGTCAGGCATCGTCTCCTTTGGAAGCATTGATCTCCGCAGCCCTCTCGAGTTTTCAAAGGATGTGAGGCCTCCGGGCGCGATGAGGCGGAGGACTAGGTCTTTCTCTGTTGTCTCCACAAGAGATTCAGACATCCCTTCGTCTTGGGAGATGCAAGACTAGCCTGCATTCAATTCACTGCAGGGATATTCAGCCTTAGTTCGAGTCAGAGCATCTCGGTGTCCATTCCACTTGAGGCCACAAACTCAGGGTCCCTCTCACATACCTGTAGCTGAGAGAAGCCTCCTCTTGAGGTGCTTGTGGAAAGTTGGTATTCCTCTTGAGTCGAAGCCAGGGACTAAGCTCTCATCTCGAGTTGATTGGGGTCCACAGAGCCCTTTCGTGTTGCTCCAGTGACCTCAGGATCCATCTAGACTTGAGACAGTGATCTTGCGTTTTCTCCGGAGTGCCATAAAGGAAATCAAGGCTCCTTTCACGTTTGATGTGGAACACGGAATTGCTCTGCACGCAGTGCAGGGGAATCGGGCCTCATCTCGCGGCGAGGGGGAAGTCTCATGGTTTTTCTCGAGTTGCGGCCGGAACCTGGGGTATATTCTCGAGTTACGACGGGGAGGGCCCTTCCAGACACGTGTTTGTTCAGCGACATCAGGACTCCTGCCTAGGTGCGAGGGACACCTCGGGATTCCCTTCGATTCTTGACATGGTAATTGGGCCGCGTCTCCATGTGAGGCGGGAGACCCAGGGTCCCTTTCCACGTGCCACAGGGAACCTGGGACTCCTATCCATTTTCAAGAGGAGTCAGGCATCCTCTCCTTTGGAACCATTGATCTCCGCAGCCCTCTGGTGTTTTCAAAGGATGTGAGGCCTCCTGTCGCGATGAGGTGAAGAACTAGGTCTTTCTCTGTGGTCTCCACAGGGGATTCAGACATCCCTTCGTCTTGGGAGATGCAAGACGAGCCTGCATTCAATTCACTGCAGGGATATCCGGCCTTACTTCGAGTCAGAGCATCTCGGTGTCCATTCCACTTGAGGCCACAAACTCAGGGTCCCTCTCACATACCTGTAGCTGAGAGAAGCCTCCTCTTGAGGTGCTTGTGGAAAGTTGGTATTCCTCTTGAGTCGAAGCCAGGGACTAAGCTCTCATCTCGAGTTGATTTGGGGTCCACGGAGCACTTTCTTGTTGCTCCAGTGACCTCAGGATCCCTCTAGACTTGAGACAGTGATCTTGGGTTTTCTCTGGAGTGCCATCAAGATAATCAAGGCTCCTTTCACGTTTGATGTGGAACACGGAATTGCTGTGCACGCAGTGCAGGGGAATCGGGCCTCATCTCATGGCGAGGGGTAAGTCTCATGGTTTTTCTCGAGTTGCGGACGGAACCTGAAGTATATTCTCGACTTACGACGGGGAGGGCCCTTAAAGATACGTGTTAGGTCAGCGACATCAGGAATCATGCCTAGGTGCGACGGACACCTCGGGATTCTCCTCGAGTCTGGGCATGGCAATTGGGACGCGTCTCCCCGTGAGGCGGGAGACCCAGGGTCCCTTTTCACGTGCCAGAGGGATCCTGGGACTTCTATCCATTTTCAAGAGGTGTCAGGCATGGTCTCCTTTGGAAGCATTGATCTCCGCATACCTCTCGAATTTTCAAAGGATGTGAGGCTTCAGGTCGCGATGAGGTGGAGAACTAGGTCTTTCTCTGTGGACTCCACAGGGGATTCAGACATCCCTTCGTCTTGGGAGATGCAAGACGAGCCTGCATTCAATTCACTGCAGGGATATCCGGCCTTACTTCGAGTCAGAGCATCTCGATGTCCATTCCACTTGAGGCCACAAACTCAGGGTCCCTCTCACATACCTGTAGCTGAGAGAAGCCTCCTCTTGAGGTGCTTGTGGAAAGTTGGTATTCCTCTTTAGTCGAAGCCAGGGACTAGCTCTCATCTCGAGTTGATTTGGGGTCCGCGGAACCCTTTCGTGTTGCTCCAGTGACCTCAGGATCCCTCTAGACATGAGACAGTGATCTTGGGTTTTCTCTGGAGTGCCATCAAGGAAATCAAGGCTCCTTTCAAGTTTGATGTGGAACTCGGAATTGCTCTGCATGCAGTGCAGGGGAATCGGGCCTCATCTCGCGGCGAAGGGGAAGTCTCAAGATTTTTCTCAAGTTCCGGCCGGAACCTGGATATATATTCTCGAGTGAAGATGGGGACGGCCCTTCCAGACACGTGTTTGTTCAGTGACGTCAGGACTCCTGCCTAGGTGCGAGGGACACCTCGGGATTCTCCTCGAGTCTTGGTATGGCAATTGGGACGCGTCTCCCCGTGAGGTGCTAGACCCAGGGTCCCTTTCCACGTGCCACAGGGATCCTGGGACTCCTATCCATTTTCAAGAGGAGTCAGGCATTGTCTCCTTTGAAAGCATTGATCTCCGCGGACCTCTCGAGTTTTCAAAGGATGTGAGGCCTCCGGTCGCGATGAGGCGGAGAACTAGGTCTTTCTATGTGGTCTCCACAGGGGATTCAGACATCCCTTCGTCTTGGGAGAAGTAAGACGAGCATGCATTCAATTCACTGCAGGGATATCCGGCCTTACTTCGAGTCCGAACATCTCGGTGTCCATTCCTCTTGAGGCCACAAATTCAGGGTCCTTCTCACATACATATAGATGAGAGAAGTCTCCTCTTGAGGTGCTTGTGGAAAGCTAGTATCCCTCTTGAGTAGAATCCAGGGACTAAGCTCTCATCTCGAGGTGATTTGGGTTCCACGGAGCCCTATATGTTGTTACAGTGACCTCAGGATCCCTCTAGACTTGAGACAGTGATCTTGGGTTTTCTCTGGAGTGCCATCAAGGAAATCAAGGCTCCTTTCAGGTTTGATGTGGAACACGGAATTGCTGTGCACGCAGTGCAGGGGAATCGGGCCTCATCTCGTGTCGAGGGGGAAGTCTCATGGTTTTTCTCGAGTTACGGTCGGAACCTGGGGTATCTTCTCGACTTAAGACGGGGAGGGCCCTTCCAGGCACGTGTTTGTTCAGCGACGTCAGGACTTCTGCCTAGTTGCGAGGAACACCTCGGGATTCTCCTCGAGTCTTGGCATGACAATCGGGACGCGTCTCCACGTGAGGCGGGAGACCCAGTGTCCCTTTCCACGTGCCACAGGGATCCTGGGACTCCTATCGATTTTCAAGAGGAGTCAGGCATCGTCTCCTTTGGAAGCATTGATCTCTGCGGACTCCTCGAGTTTTCAAAGGATGTGAGGCCTCCGGTCGCGTTGAGGCGGAGGACTAGGTCTTTCTCTGTGGTCTCCACAGGGGATTCAGACATCCCTTCGTCTTGGGAGATGCAAGACGAGCCTGCATTCAATTCACTGCAGGGATATCCGGCCTTACTTCGAGTCAGAGCATCTCGGTGTCCATTCCACTTGAGGCCACAAACTCAGGGTCCCTCTCACATACCTGTTGCTGAGAGAAGCCTCCTCTTGAGGTGCTTATGGAAAGTTGGTATTCCTCTTGAGTCGAAGCCAGGGACTAAGCTCTCATCTCGAGTTGATTGGGGGTCCATGGAGGCTTTTCGTGTTGCTCCAGGGACCTCAGGATCCCTCTAGACTTGAGACAGTGATCTTGGGTTTTCTCTGGAGTGCCATCAAGGAAATCAAGGCTCCTTTCACGGTTGATGTGGAACACGGAATTGCTCTGCACGCAGTGCAGGGGAATCGGGCCTCATCTCGCGGCGAGGGGTAAGTCTCATAGTTTTTCTCGAGTTGCGGCCGGAACCTGGGGTATATTCTCGAGTTACGACGGGGAGGGCCCTTCCAGACACGTGTTTGTTCAGCGACGTCAGGACTCCTGCCTTGGTGCGAGGGACACCTCGGGATTCTCCTCGAGTCTTGGCATGGCAATTGGGACGCGTCTCCACGTGAGGCGGGAGACCCAGGGACCCTTTCCACGTGCCACAGGGATCCTGGGACTCCTATCCATTTTCAAGAGGAGTCAGGCATCGTCTCCTTTGGAAGCATTGATCTCTGCGGACTCCTCGAGTTTTCAAAGGATGTGAGGCCTCCGGTCGCGTTGAGGCGGAGAACTAGGTCTTTCACTGTGGTCTCCACAGGGGATTCAGACATCCCTTCGTCTTGGGAGATGCCAGACGAGCCTGCATTCAATTCACTGCAGGGATATCCAGCCTTACTTCGAGTCAGAGCATCTCGGTGTCCATTCCACTTGAGGCCACAAACTCAGGGTCCCTCTCACATACCTGTTGCTGAGAGAAGCCTCCTCTTGAGGTGCTTATGGAAAGTTTGTATTCCTCTTGAGTCGAAGCCAGGAACTAAGCTCTCATCTCGAGTTGATTGGAGGTCCACGGAGGCTTTTCGTGTTGCTCCAGTGACCTCAGGATCCCTCTAGACTTGAGACAGTGATCTTGGGTTTTCTCTGGAGTGCCATCAAGGAAATCAAGGCTCCTTTCACGTTTGATGTGGAACATGGAATTGCTCTGCATGCAGTGCAGGGGAATCGGGCCTCATCTCGCGGCGAGGGGGAAGTCTCATGGTTTTTCTCGAGTTGCGGCCGGAACCTGGGGTATATTCTCGAGTTACGACGGGGAGGGCTCTTCCAGACACGTGTTTGTTCAGCGACGTCAGGACTCCTGTCTAGCTGCGAGGGACACCTCGGGATTCTCCTCGAGTTTTGGCATGGCAATTGGGACGCGTCTCCACGTGAGGCGGGAGACCCAGGGTCCCTTTCCCCGTGCCACAGGGATCCTGGGACTCCTATCCATTTTCAAGAAGAGTTCGGCATCGTCTCCTTTGGAAGCATTGATCTCCGCGGACCTCTCGAGTTTTCAAAGGATGTGAGGCCTCCGGTCGCGATGAGGCGGAGAACTAGGTCTTTCTCTGTGGTCTACACAGGGGATTCAAACATCCCTTCATCTTGGGAGATGCAAGACGAGCCTGCATTCAATTCACTGCAGGGATATCCGGCCTTACTTCGAGTCAGAGCATCTCGGTGTCCATTGCACTTGAGGCCACAAACTCAGGGTCCCTCTCACATACCTGTAGCTGAGAGAAGCCTCCTCTTGAGGTGCTTGTGGAAAGTTGGTATTCCTCTTGAGTCGAAGTCAGGGACTAAGCTCTCATCTCGAGTTGATTTGGGGTCCACGGAGCCCTTTCGTGTTGCTACAGTGACCTCAGGATCCCTCTAGACTTGAGACAGTGATCTTGGGTTTTCTCTGGAGTGCCATCAAGGAAATCAAGGCTCCTTTCACGTTTGATGTGGAACACGGAATTGCTCTGCACGCAGTGCAGCGGAATCGGGCCTCATCTCGCGGCGAGGGGGAAGTCTCATGGTTTTTCTCGAGTTGCGGCCAGAACCTGGGGTATATTCTCGAGTTACTATGGGGAGGGCCCTTCCAGACACGTGTTTGTTCAGCGACGTCAGGACTCCTGCCTAGGTGCGAGGGACACCTCGGGATTCTCCTCGAGTCTTGGCATGGCAATTGGGACGCGTCTCCACGTGAGGCGGGATACCCAGGGTCCCTTTCCATGTGCCACAGGGATCCTGGGACTCCTATCCATTTTCACGAGGGTCAGGCATCGTCTCCTTTGGAAGCATTGATCTCCGCGGACCTCTCGAGTTTTCAAAGGATGTGAGGCCTCCAGTCGCGATGAGGCGGAGAACTAGGTCTTTCTTTGTGGTCTCCACAGGGGATTCAGACATCCCTTCGTCTTGGGAGATGCAAGACGAGCCTGCATTCAATTCACTGCAGGGATATCCGGCCTTACTTCCAGTCAGAGCATCTCGTTTTCCAGTCCACTTGAGGCCACAAACTCAGGGTCCCTCTCACATACCTGTAGCTGAGAGAAGCCTCCTCTTGAGGTGCTTGTGGAAAGTTGGTAATCCTCTTGAGTCGAAGCCAGACACTAAGGTCTCATCTCGAGTTGATTTGGGGTCCACCGAGCCCTTTCGTGTTGCTCCAGTGACCTCAGGATCCCTCTAGACTTGAGACAGTGATCTTGGGTTTTCTCTGGAGTGCCATCAAGGAAATCAAGGCTCCTTTCACGTTTGATGTGGAAAACGGAATTGCTCTGCACGCAGTGCAGGGTAATCGGGCCTCATCTCACTGCGAGGGGGAAGTCTCATGGTTTTTCTCGAGTTGGGGCCCGAACCTGGGGTATATTCTCGAGTTACCACGGGGAGGGCCCTTCCAGACACGTGTTTGTTCAGCGACGTCAGGACTCCTGCCTATGTACAAGGGACACCTCGGGCTTCTCCTCGAGTCTTGGCATGGCAATTGGGACGCGTCACCACGTGAGGCGGGAGATCCAGGTTCCCTTTCCACATGCCACAGGCCTCCTGGGACTCCTATCCATTTTCAAGAGGAGTCAGGCATCGTCTCCTTTGGAAGCATTGATATCTGCGGACCTCTCGAGTTTTCCAAGGATGTGAGGCCTCCGGTCGCGATGAGGCGTAGAACTAGGTCTTTCTCTGTGGTCTCCACAGGGGATTCAGACATCCCTTCGTCTTGGGAGATGTAGGACGAGCCTGCATTCAATTCACTGCAGGGATATCCGGCCTTACTTCGAGTCAGAGCATCTCGGTGTCCATTCCACTTAAGGCCACAAACTCAGGGTCCCTCTCACATACCTGTAGCTGAGAGAACCCTCCTCTTGAAGTGCTTGTGGAAAGTTGGTATTCCTCTTGAGTCGAAGCCAGGGACTAAGCTCACATCACGAGTTGATTTGGGGTCCACGGAGCCCTTTCGTGTTGCTCCAGATACCTCAGGATCCCTCTAGACTTGAGACAGTGATCTTGGGTTTTCTCTGGAGTGCCATCAAGGAAATCAAGGCTCATTTCACTTTTAATGTGGAACACGGAATTGCTCTGCACGCAGTGCAGGGGAATCGGGCCTCATCTTGCGGCGAGGGGGAAGTCTCATGGTTTTTCTCGAGTTGCGGCCGGAACCTGGGTTATATTCTCGAGTTACGACGGGGAGGGCCCTTCCAGACACTTGTTTGTTCAGCGACGTTAGGACTCCTGCCTAGGTGCGAGGGACACCTCGGGATTCTCCTCGAGTCTTGGCATGGCAATTGGGACGCGTCTCCACGTGAGGCGGGAGACCCAGTGTCCCTTCCGAAGTGCCACAGGGATCCTGGGACTCCTATTTATTTTCAAGAGGAGTCAGGCATCGTCTCCTTTGGAAGCATTGATCTCCACGGGCCTTTCGAGTTTTCAAAGGATGTGAGGCCTCCGGTCGGGTTGAGGCGGAGGACTAGATCTCTCTGTTGTCTCCACAGGGGATTCAGACATCCCTTCGTCTTGGGAGATGCAAGTCGAGCCTGAATTCAATTCACTGCAGGGATATCCGACCTTACTTCGAGTCAGAACATCTCGGTGTCCATTCCACTTGAGGCCACAAACTCAGGGTCCCTCTCACATACCTGTAGCTGAGAGAAGCCTAGTCTTGAGGCACTTGTGGAAAGTTGGTATTCCTCTTGAGTCGAAGCCAGGGACTAAGCTCTCATCTCGAGTTGATTTGGGGTCCACGGAGCCCTTTCGTGTTGCTACAGTGACCTCAGGATCCCTCTAGACTTGAGACAGTGATCTTGTGTTTTCTCTGGAGTGCCATCGAGGAAATCAAGGCTCCTTTCACTTTTGATGTGGAACACGGAATTGCTCTGCATGCAGTGCAGGGGAATCGGGCCTCATCTCGCGGCGAGGGGGAAGTCTCATGGTTTTTCTCGAGTTGCGGCCGGAACCTGTGGTATATTCTCGAGTTACGACGGGGAGGGCCCTTCCAGACATGTGTTTGTTCCGCGATGTCAGGACTCCTGCCTAGGTGCCAGGGACACCTCGGGATTCTCCTCGAGTCTTGGCATGGCAATTGGGACGCGTCTCCACGTGAGGCGGGAGACCCAGGGTCCATTTCCACATTCCACAGGGATACTGGGACTCCTATCCATTCTCAAGTGAAGTCAGGCATCGTCTCCTTTGGAAGCATTGATCTCCGCGGGCCTCTCGAGTTTTCAAAGGATGTGAGGCCTCCGGTCGCGATGAGGCGGAGGAGTAGGTCTTTCTCTGTGGTCTCCATAGGGGATTCAGACATCCCTTCGTCTTGGGAGATGCAAGACGAGCCTGCATTCAATTCACTGCAGGCATATCTGGCCTTACTTCGAGTCAGAGCATCTCGGTGTCCATTCCACTTGAGGCCACAAACTCAGGGTCCCTCTAACATCCCTGTAGCTGAGAGAAGCCTCCTCTTGAGGTGCTTGTGGAAAGTTGGTATTCCTCTTGAGTCGAAGCCAGGGAGTAAGCTCTCATCTCGAGTTGATTTGGGGTCAACGAAGCCCTTTCGTGTTGCTCCAGTGACCTGAGGATCCCTCTAGACTTGAGACAGTGATCTTGGATTTTGTCTGGAGTGCCATCAAGGAAATCAAGTCTCCTTTCACGTTTAATGTGGAACACGGAATTTCTCTGCACGCAATGCAGGGGACTCGGGCCTCATCTCGCGGCCAGGGGGAAGTCTCATGGTTTTTCTCGAGTTGCGGCCGGAACCTGGGGTATATTTTCGAGTTACGACGGGGAGGGACCTTCCAGACACGTGTTTGTCCAGCGACGTCAGGACGACTGCCTGGGTCGAGGGACACCTCGGGATTCTCCTTGAGTCTTGGCATGGCAATTGGGACGCATCTCCACGTGATGCGGGAGACCCAGGGTCCCTTTCCACGTGCCACAGGGATCCTGGGACTCCTATCCATTTTCAAGAGGAGTCAGGCATCGTCTCCTTTGGAAGCATTGATCTCCGCGGACCTCTCGAGTTTTCAAAGGATGTGAGGCCTCTGGTCGCGATGAGGCGGAGCACGAGGTCTTTCTCTGTTGTCTCCACAGGGGATTCAGACATCCCTTCGTCTTGGGAGATGCAAGACGAGCCTGCATTCAATTCACTGCAGGGATATCCGGCGTTCCTTCGAGTCAGAGCATCTCGGTCTGTATTCCACTTGAGGCCACAAACTCAGGGTCCCTCTCACATACCTGTAGCTGAGAGAAGCCTCCTCTTGAGGTGCTTGTGGAAAGTTGGTATTCCTCTTGAGTCGAAGCCAGGGACTAAGCTCTCATCTCGAGTTGATTTGGGGTCCACAGAGCCCTTTCGTGTTGCTCCAGTGTCCTCAGGATCCCTCTAGACTTGAGACAGTGATCTTGGCTTTTCTGCGGAGTGCCATCAAGGAAATCAAGGCTCCTTTCACGTTTGATGTGGAACACGGAATTGCTCTGCACGCAGTGCAGGGGAAACGGGCCTCATCTCGCGACGAGGGGGAAGTCTCATGGTTTTTCTCGAGTTGCGGCCGGAACCTGGGATATATTCTCGAGTTACGACGGGGCGGGCCCTTCCACACACGTGTTTGTTCAGCGACGTCAGGACTCCTGCCTAGTTGTGAGGGAAACCTCGGGATTCTCCTCGAGTCTTGGCATGGCAATTGGGACGCGTCTCCACGTGATGCGGGAGACCCAGGGTCCCTTTCCAAGTGCCACAGGGATCCTGGGACTCCTATCCATTTTCAAGAGGAGTCAGGCATCGTATCCTTTGGAAGCATTGATCTCCGCAGACCTCTCGAGTTTTCAAAGGATGTGAGGCCTCCGGTCGCGATGCGGGGAGGACTAGGCTTTCTCTGTGGTCTCCACAGGGGATTCAGACATCCCTTCGTCTTGGGAGATGCAAGTCGAGCCTGAATTCAATTCACTGCAGGGATATCCGACCTTACTTCGAGTCAGAACATCTCGGTGTCCATTCCACTTGAGGCCAAAAACTCAGGGTCCCTCTCACATACCTGTAGCTGAGAGAAGCCTAGTCTTGAGGCTCTTGTGGAAAGTTGGTATTCCTCTTGAGTCGAAGCCAGGGACTAAGCTCTCATCTCGAGTTGATTCGGGGTCCACGGAGCCCTTTCGTGTTGCTCCAGTGACCTCAGGATCCCTCTAGACTTGAGACAGTGATCTTGGGTTTTCTCTGGAGTGCCATCAAGGAAATCAAGGCTCCTTTCACGTTTGATGTGAAACACGGAATTGCTCTGCACGCAGTGCAGGGGAATCGGGCCTCATCTCGCGGCGAGGGGGAAGTCTCATGCATTTTCTCGAGTTGCGGCCGGAACCTGGGGTATATTCTCGAGTTACTACGGGGAGGGCCCTTCCAGACACGTGTTTGTTCAGCGACGTCAGGACTCCTGCCTAGGTGCGAGGGACACCTCGGGGTTCTCCTCGAGTCTTGGCATGGCAATTGGGATGCGTCTCCACGTGAGGCGGGAGACCCAGGGTCCCTTTCCACGTGCCACAGGGATCCTGGGACTCCTATCCATTTTCAAGAGGAGTCAGGCATCTTCTCCTTTGGAAGCATTGATCTCCGCGGACGGCTCGAGTTTTCAAAGGATGTGAGGCCTCCGCTCGAGATGAGGCGGAGAATTAGGTCTTTCTCTATGGTCTCCACAGGGGATTCAGACATCCCTTCGTCTTGGGAGATGCAAGACGAGCCTGCATTCAATTCACTGCAGAGATATCCGGCCTTACTTCGAGTCAGAGCATCTCGGTGTCCATTCCACTTGAGGCCACAAACTCAGGGTCCCTCTCACATACCTGTAGCTGAGAGAAGCCTCCTCTTGAGGTGCTTGTGGAAAGTTGGTATTCCCCTTAAGTCTAAGCCAGGGACTAAGCTCTCATCTCTAGTTGATTTGGGGTCCTTGGAGCACTTTCCTGTTGGTCCAGTGACCTCAGGATCCCTCTAGACTTGAGACAGTGATCTTGGGTTTTCTCTGGAGTGCCATCAAGGAAATCAAAGCTCCTTTCACGTTTGATGTGGAACTCGTAATTGCTCTGCACGCAGTGCAGGGGAATCGGACCTCATCTCGTGGCGAGGGCGAAGTCTCATGGTTTTTCTCGAGTTGCGGCCGGAACCTGGGGTATATTCTCGAGTTACGACGGGGAGGGCCCTTCGAGACACGTGTTTGTTCAGCGACGTCAGGACTCCTGCCTAGGTGCGAGGGACACCTCGGGATTCTCCTCGAGTCTTTGCATTGCAATTGGGATGCGTCTCCACGTGAGGCGGGACACCCAGGGTCCCTTTCCACGTGCCACAGGGAACCTGGGACTCCTATCCATTTTCAAGAGGAGTCAGGCATCGTCTCCTTTGGAAGTATTGATCTCAGCGGACCTCTCGACTTTTCAAAGGATATGAGGCCTCCTGTCGCGATGAGGCGGAGGACTAGGTCTTTCTCTGTGGTCTCCACAGGGGATTCAGACATCCCTTCGTCTTGGGAGATGCAAGACGAACCTGCATTCAATTCACTGCAGGGATATCCGGCCTTACTTCGAGTCAGAGCATCTCGGTGTCCATTCCACTTGAGGCCACAAACTCGGGGTCCCTCAAAATTACCTGTAGCTGAGAGAAGCCTCCTCTTGAGTTGCTTGTGGAAAGTTGGTATTCCACTTGATTCTAAGCCAGGGACTAAGCTCTCATCTCGAGTTGATTCGGGGTCCATGGAGACCTTTCCTGTTGGTCCAGTGACCGCAGAATTCCTCTAGACTTGAGACAGTGATCTTGGGTTTTCTCTGGAGTGCCATCAAGGAAATCAAGGCTCCTTTCACTTTTGATGTGGAACACGGAATTGCTCTTCATGCAGTGCAGGGGAATCTGGCCTCAACTCGCGGCGAGGGGGAAATCTCATGGTTTTTCTCGAGTTGCGGCCCGAACCTGGGGTATATTCTCGAATTACGACGGGGAGGGCCCTTCCAGACACGTGTTTGTTCAGCGACGTCAGGACTCCTGCCTAGGTGCGAGGGACAACTCGGGATTCTCCTCGAGTCTTGGCATGGCAATTGGGACACGTCTCCACATGAGGCGGGAGACCCAGAGTCTCTTTCCACGTGCCACAGGGATCCTGGGACTCCTATCCATTTTCAAGAGGAGTCAGGCATCGTCTCCTTTGGAAGCATTGATCTCCGCGGACCTCTCGAGTATTCAAAGGATGTGAGGCCTCCAGTCTCGATGAGGCGGAGAACTAGGTCTTTCTCAGTGGTTTCCACAGGGGATTCAGACATCCCTTCGTATTGGGAGATGCAAGACGAGCCTGCATTCAATTCATTGCAGGGATATCCGGCCTTACTTCGAGTCAGAGCATCTCGGTGACCATTCCACTTGAGGCCACAAACTCAGGGGCCCTCTCACATACCTGTAGCTGAGAGAAGCCTCCTCTTGAGGTGCTTGTGGAAAGTTGGTATTCCTCTTGACTCGAAGCCAGGGACTAAGCTCTCATCTCGAGTTGATTTGGGGTCCACGGAGCCCTTTCGTGTTGCTCCAGTGACCTCAGGATCCCTCTAGACTTGAGACAGTGATCTTCGCTTTTCTCTGGAGTGCCATCAAGGAAATCAAGGCTCCTTTCACGTTTGATGTGGAACACGGAATTGCTCTGCACGCATTGCAGGGGAATCGGGCCTCATCTCGTGGCGAGGGGGAAGTCTCATGGTTTTTCTTGAGTTCCGGCCGGAACCTGGGATATATTCTCGAGTTACGACGGGGAGGGCCCTTCCAGACACGTGTTTGTTCAGCGACGTCAGGACTCCTGCCTAGGTGCGAGGGACACCTCGGAATTCTCCTCGAGTCTTGGCATGGCAATTGGGACGCGGCTCCACGTGAGGCGCGAGACCCAGGGTCCCTTTCCACGTGCCACAGGGATCCTGGGACTCCTATCCATTTTCAAGAGGAGTCAGGCATCGTCTCCTTTTTAAGCATTGATCTCCGCGGACCTCTCGAGTTTTCAAATGTTGTGAGGCCTCCGGTCGCGATGAGGCAGAGGACTACGTCTTTCTCTGTGGTCTCCACAGGGGATTCAGACATCCCTTCGTCTTGGGAGATGCAAGACGAGCCTGCATTCAATTCACTGCAGGGATATCCGGCCTTACTTCGAGTCAGAGCATCTCGGTTTCCATTCCACTTGGGGCCAAAAACTCAGGGGCCCTCTCACATACCTGTAGCTGAGAGAAGCCTCCTCTTGAGGTGCTTGTGGAAAGTTGGTATTCCTCTTGAGTCGAAGCCAGGGACTAAGCTCTCGTCTCGAGTTGATTTGTGGTCCACGGAGCCCTTTCGTTTTGCTCCAGTTACCTCAGGATCCCTCTAGATTTGAGACAGTGATCTTGGGTTTTCTCTGGAGTGCCATCAAGGAGATCAAGGCTCCTTTCACGTTTGATGTGGAAAACGGAATTGCTCTGCACGCAGGGCTGGGGAATGGGGCCTCATCTCGCGGCGAGGGGGAAGTCTCATGGTTTTTCTCGAGTTGCGGCCGGAACCTGGGGTATATTCTCGAGTTACGACGGGGAGGGCCCTTCCAGACACGTGTTTGTTCAGCGACGTCAGGACTCCTGCCTTGGAGAGAGGGACACCTCGGGATTCTCCTCGAGTCTTGGCATGGCAATTGGGACGTGTCTCCACGTGAGGCGGGAGACCCAGGGTCCCTTTCCACGTGCCACAGGGATCCTGGGACTCCTATCCATTTTCAAGAGTAGTCAGGCATCGTCTCCTTTGGAAGCATTGATCTCCGTGGACCTCTCGAGTTTTCAAAGGATGTGAGGCCTCCAGTCGCGATGAGACGGAGAACTAGTTCTTTCTCTGTGGTCTCCACAGGGGATTCAGACATTCCTTGGTCTTGGGAGATGCAAGACGAGCCTGCATTCAATTCACTGCAGGGATATCCGGCCTTACTTCGAGTCAGAGCATCTCAGTGTCCATTCCACTTGAGGCCACAAACTCAGGGTCCCTCTCACATACCTGTACCTGAGAGAAGCCTCCTCTTGAGGTGCTTGTGGAAAATTGGTATTCCTCTTGAGTCGAAGCCAGGGACTAAGCTCTCATCTCGAGTTGATTTGGAGTCCACGGAGCCCTTTCGTGTTGCTACAGTGACCGCAGGATCCCTATAGACTTGAAACAGTGATCTTGGGTTTTCTCTGGAGTGCCATCAAGGAAATCAAGGCTCCTTTCACGTTACATGTGGAACACGGAATTGCTCTGCACGCAGTGCAGGGGAATCGGGCCTCATCTCTCGGCGAGGGGGAAGTCTCATGGTTTTTCTCGAGTTGCGGCTGGAACCTGGGTTATATTCTCGAGTTAAGATGGGGAGAGCCCTTCCAGAATCGTGTTTGTTCAGCGACGTCATGACTCCTGCCTAGGTGCGAGGGACACCTCGGGATTCTCCGCGAGTCTTGGCATGGCAATTGGGACGTATCTCCACCTGAGGCGGGAGACCCAGGGTACCTTTCCACGTGCCACAGGGATCCTGGGACTCCTATGCATTTTCAAGAGGAGTCAGGCATCGTCTCCTTTGGAAGCATTGATCTCCGCGGACCTCTCGAGTTTTCAAAGGATGTGAGGCCTCCGGTCGCGATGAAGCGGAGGACTAGGTCTTTCTCTGTGGTCTCCATAGGGGATTCAGACATCCCTTCGTCTTGGGAGATGCAAGACGAGCCTGCATTCAATTCACTGCAGGGATATTCAGCCTTAGTTCGAGTCAGAGCATCTCGGTGTCCATTCCACTTGAGGCCACAAACTCAGGGGCCCTCTCACATACCTGTAGCTGAGAGAAGCCTCCTCTTGAGGTGCTTGTGGAAAGTTGGTATTCCTCTTGAGTCGAAGCCAGGGACTAAGCTCTCATCTCGAGTTGATTGGGGTCCACGGAGCTCTTTCGTGTTGCTCCACTGACCTCAAAATCCCTCTAGACTTGAGACAGTGATCTTGGGTTTTCTCCGGAGTGCCATCAAGGAAATCAAGTCTCCTTTCACGTTTGATGTGGAACACGGAATTGCTCTGCACGCAGTGCAGGGGAATCGGGCTTCATCTCGCGGCGAGGGGGAAGTCTTATGGTTTTTCTCGAGTTGCGGCTGGAACCTGGGGTATATTCTCGAGTTACGAAGGGGAGGGCCCTTCCAGACACGTGTTTGTTCAGCGATGTCAGGACTCCTGCCTAGGTGCGAGGGAAATCTCGGGATTCTCCTCGAGTCTTGGCATGGCAATTGGGACGCGTCTCCACGTGAGGCGGGAGACCCAGGGTCCCTTTCCACGTGCCACAGGGATCCTGGGACTCCTATCCATTTTCAAGAGGAGTCAGGCATCGTCTCCTTTGGAAGCATTGATCTCCGCAGCCCTCTCGAGTTTTCAAAGGATGTGAGGCCTCCTGTCGCGATGAGGTGGAGGACTAGGTCTTCTCTGTTGTCTCCACAGGGGATTCAGACATCCCTTCGTCTTGGGAGATGTAACACGAGCCTGCATTCAATTCACTGCAGGGATATCCGGCCTTACTTCGAGTCAGAGCATCTCGGTGTCCATTCCACTTGAGGCCACAAACTCAGGGTCCCTCTCACATACCTGTAGCTGACAGAAGCCTCCTCTTGAGATGCTTGTGGAAAGTTGGTATTCCTCTTGAGTCGAAGCCAGGGACTAAGCTCTCATCTCGAATTGATTAGGGGTCCACGAAGCCCTTTCGTGTTGCTCCAGTGACCTCAGGATCCCTCTAAACTTGAGACAGTGATCTTGGGTTTTCTCTGGAGTGCCATCCAGGAAGCAAGGCTCCTTTCAGGTTTGATGTGGAACACGGAATTGCTGTGCACGCAGGGCAGGGGAATCGGGCCTCATCTCGTGGCGAGGGGGAAGTCTCATGGTTTTTCTCGAGTTGCGGCCGGAACCTGGGGTATATACTCGAGTTACGACGGGGAGGGCCCATCCAGACAGGTGTTTGTTCAGCGACGTCATCACTCCTGCATAGATGCCAGGGACAACTCGGGATTCTCCTCGAGTCTTGGCCTGGCAATTGGGACGCGTCTCCACGTGAGGCGGGAGACCCAGGGTCCCTTTCCACGTGCCACAGGGATCCTGGGACACCTTTCCATTTTCAAGAGGAGACAGGCATCGTCTCCTTTGGAAGAATTGAACTCCTCGGACCTCTCGAGTTTTCAAAGATGTGAGGACTCCGGTCGCGATGAGGCGGAGAATTAGGTCTTTCTCTGTTGTCTCCACAGGGGATTCAGACATCCCTTCGTCTTGGGAGATGCAAGACGAGCCTGCATTCAATTCACTGCAGGGATATCTGGTCTAACTTCGAGTCAGAGCTTCTCGGTGTCCATTCCACTTGAGGCCACAAACTCAGGGTCCCTCTCACATACCTGTAGCTGAGAGAAGCCTCCTCTTGAGCTGCTTGTGGAAAGTTGGTATTCCTCTTGAGTCGAAACCAGGGACTAAGCTCTCATCTCGAGTTGATTTGGGGCCCACGGAGCCCTTTCGTGTTGCTCCAGTGACCTCAGGATCCCTCTAGTCTTGAGACAGTGATCTTGGGTTTTCTCTGGAATGCCATCAAGGAAATCAAGGCTTTTTTCTCGTTTGATGTATAACACGGAATTGCTCTGCACGCAGTGCAGGGGAATCGGGCCTCATCTCCCGGCGAGGGGGAAGTCTCATTGTTTTTCTCGAGTTGTGGCTAGAACCTGGGTTATATTCTCGAGTTACGATGCGTAGGGCCCTTCCAGAATCGTGTTTGTTCAGCGACGTCATGACTACTGCCTAGGAGCGAGGGACACCTCGGGATTCTCCTCGAATCTTGGGCATGGCAAGTGGGACCTGTTTCCACCTGAGGCGGGAGACCCAGGGTCCCTTTCCACGTGCCACAGGGATCCTGGGACTCCTATCCATTTTCAAGAGGAGTGAGGCATCGTCTCCATTGGAAGCATTGATCTCCTCGGACCTCTTGAGTTTTCAAAGGATGTGAGGTCTCCGGTCATGATGAAGCGGAGGACTAGGTCTTTCTCTGTGGTCTCCACAGGGGATTCAGACATCCCTTCGTCTTGGGACATGCAAGACGAGCCTGCATTCAATTCACTGCAGGGATATTCAGCCTTAGTTCTAGTCAGAGCATCTCGGTGTCCATTCCACTTGAGGCCACAAACTCAGGGTCCCTCTCACATACCTGTAGCTGAGAGAAGCCTCCTCTTGAGGTGCTTGTGGAAAGTTGGTATTCCTCTTGAGTCGAAGGCAGGGACTAAGCTCTCATCTCGAGTTGATTGGGGTCCACGGAGACATTTCGTGTTGCTCCAGTGACCTAAGGATCCCTCTAGACTTGAGACAGTGATCTTGCGTTTTCTCTGGAGTGCCATCAAGGAAATCAAGCCTCCTTTCACGTTTGATGTGGAACACGGAATTGCTCTGCACGCAGTGCAGGGGAATCGGGCGTCATCTCGCGGCGAGGGGGAAGTCTCATGGTTTTTCTCGAGTTGCGGACGGAACCTGCGGTATATTCTCGAGTTACGACGGGGAGGGCCCTTCCAGACACGTGTTTGTTCAGCGACATCAGGACTCCTGCCTAGGTGCGAGGGACACCTCGGGATTCCCTTCGATTCTTGACATGGTAATTGGGCCGCGTCTCCATGTGAGGCGGGAGACCCAGGGTCCCTTTCCACGTGCCACAGGGAACCTGGGACTCCTATCCATTTTCAAGAGGAGTCAGGCATCGTCTCCTTTGGAAGCATTGATCTCCGCAGCCCTCTCGAGTTTTCAAAGGATGTGAGGCCTCCGGGCGCGATGAGGCGGAGGACTAGGTCTTTCTCTGTTGTCTCCACAAGGGATTCAGACATCCCTTCGTCTTGGGAGATGCAAGACTAGCCTGCATTCAATTCACTGCAGGGATATTCAGCCTTAGTTCGAGTCAGAGCATCTCGGTGTCCATTCCACTTGAGGCCACAAACTCAGGGTCCCTCTCACATACCTGTAGCTGAGAGAAGCCTCCTCTTGAGGTGCTTGTGGAAAGTTGGTATTCCTCTTGAGTCGAAGCCAGGGACTAAGCTCTCATCTCGAGTTGATTGGGGTCCACAGAGCCCTTTCGTGTTGCTCCAGTGACCTCAGGATCCATCTAGACTTGAGACAGTGATCTTGCGTTTTCTCCGGAGTGCCATAAAGGAAATCAAGGCTCCTTTCACGTTTGATGTGGAACACGGAATTGCTCTGCACGCAGTGCAGGGGAATCGGGCCTCATCTCGCGGCGAGGGGGAAGTCTCATGGTTTTTCTCGAGTTGCGGCCGGAACCTGGGGTATATTCTCGAGTTACGACGGGGAGGGCCCTTCCAGACACGTGTTTGTTCAGCGACATCAGGACTCCTGCCTAGGTGCGAGGGACACCTCGGGATTCCCTTCGATTCTTGACATGGTAATTGGGCCGCGTCTCCATGTGAGGCGGGAGACCCAGGGTCCCTTTCCACGTGCCACAGGGAACCTGGGACTCCTATCCATTTTCAAGAGGAGTCAGGCATCCTCTCCTTTGGAACCATTGATCTCCGCAGCCCTCTGGTGTTTTCAAAGGATGTGAGGCCTCCTGTCGCGATGAGGTGAAGAACTAGGTCTTTCTCTGTGGTCTCCACAGGGGATTCAGACATCCCTTCGTCTTGGGAGATGCAAGACGAGCCTGCATTCAATTCACTGCAGGGATATCCGGCCTTACTTCGAGTCAGAGCATCTCGGTGTCCATTCCACTTGAGGCCACAAACTCAGGGTCCCTCTCACATACCTGTAGCTGAGAGAAGCCTCCTCTTGAGGTGCTTGTGGAAAGTTGGTATTCCTCTTGAGTCGAAGCCAGGGACTAAGCTCTCATCTCGAGTTGATTTGGGGTCCACGGAGCACTTTCTTGTTGCTCCAGTGACCTCAGGATCCCTCTAGACTTGAGACAGTGATCTTGGGTTTTCTCTGGAGTGCCATCAAGATAATCAAGGCTCCTTTCACGTTTGATGTGGAACACGGAATTGCTGTGCACGCAGTGCAGGGGAATCGGGCCTCATCTCATGGCGAGGGGTAAGTCTCATGGTTTTTCTCGAGTTGCGGACGGAACCTGAAGTATATTCTCGACTTACGACGGGGAGGGCCCTTAAAGATACGTGTTAGGTCAGCGACATCAGGAATCATGCCTAGGTGCGACGGACACCTCGGGATTCTCCTCGAGTCTGGGCATGGCAATTGGGACGCGTCTCCCCGTGAGGCGGGAGACCCAGGGTCCCTTTTCACGTGCCAGAGGGATCCTGGGACTTCTATCCATTTTCAAGAGGTGTCAGGCATGGTCTCCTTTGGAAGCATTGATCTCCGCATACCTCTCGAATTTTCAAAGGATGTGAGGCTTCAGGTCGCGATGAGGTGGAGAACTAGGTCTTTCTCTGTGGACTCCACAGGGGATTCAGACATCCCTTCGTCTTGGGAGATGCAAGACGAGCCTGCATTCAATTCACTGCAGGGATATCCGGCCTTACTTCGAGTCAGAGCATCTCGATGTCCATTCCACTTGAGGCCACAAACTCAGGGTCCCTCTCACATACCTGTAGCTGAGAGAAGCCTCCTCTTGAGGTGCTTGTGGAAAGTTGGTATTCCTCTTTAGTCGAAGCCAGGGACTAGCTCTCATCTCGAGTTGATTTGGGGTCCGCGGAACCCTTTCGTGTTGCTCCAGTGACCTCAGGATCCCTCTAGACATGAGACAGTGATCTTGGGTTTTCTCTGGAGTGCCATCAAGGAAATCAAGGCTCCTTTCAAGTTTGATGTGGAACTCGGAATTGCTCTGCATGCAGTGCAGGGGAATCGGGCCTCATCTCGCGGCGAAGGGGAAGTCTCAAGATTTTTCTCAAGTTCCGGCCGGAACCTGGATATATATTCTCGAGTGAAGATGGGGACGGCCCTTCCAGACACGTGTTTGTTCAGTGACGTCAGGACTCCTGCCTAGGTGCGAGGGACACCTCGGGATTCTCCTCGAGTCTTGGTATGGCAATTGGGACGCGTCTCCCCGTGAGGCGCTAGACCCAGGGTCCCTTTCCACGTGCCACAGGGATCCTGGGACTCCTATCCATTTTCAAGAGGAGTCAGGCATTGTCTCCTTTGAAAGCATTGATCTCCGCGGACCTCTCGAGTTTTCAAAGGATGTGAGGCCTCCGGTCGCGATGAGGCGGAGAACTAGGTCTTTCTATGTGGTCTCCACAGGGGATTCAGACATCCCTTCGTCTTGGGAGAAGTAAGACGAGCATGCATTCAATTCACTGCAGGGATATCCGGCCTTACTTCGAGTCCGAACATCTCGGTGTCCATTCCTCTTGAGGCCACAAATTCAGGGTCCTTCTCACATACATATAGATGAGAGAAGTCTCCTCTTGAGGTGCTTGTGGAAAGCTAGTATCCCTCTTGAGTAGAATCCAGGGACTAAGCTCTCATCTCGAGGTGATTTGGGTTCCACGGAGCCCTATATGTTGTTACAGTGACCTCAGGATCCCTCTAGACTTGAGACAGTGATCTTGGGTTTTCTCTGGAGTGCCATCAAGGAAATCAAGGCTCCTTTCAGGTTTGATGTGGAACACGGAATTGCTGTGCACGCAGTGCAGGGGAATCGGGCCTCATCTCGTGTCGAGGGGGAAGTCTCATGGTTTTTCTCGAGTTACGGTCGGAACCTGGGGTATCTTCTCGACTTAAGACGGGGAGGGCCCTTCCAGGCACGTGTTTGTTCAGCGACGTCAGGACTTCTGCCTAGGTGCAAGGGACACCTCGGGATTCTCCTCGAGTCTTGGCATGGCAATTGGGACGCGTCTCCTCGTGAGGCGAGAGACCCAGTGTCACTTTCCAAGTGCCACAGGTATCCTGGGACTCCTGTGCATTTTCAAGAGGAGTCAGGCATCGTCTCCTTTGGAAGCATTGATCTCCGCGGACCTCTTGAGTTTTCAAAGGATGTGAGGCCTCCGGTCGCGATGAGGCGGAGAACTAGGTCTTTCTCTGTGGTCTCCACAGGGGATTCAGACATCCCATCGTCTTGGGAGATGCAAGTCGAGCCTGCATTCAATTCACTGCAGTGATATCTGGCCTTACTTCGAGTCACAGCATCTCGGTGTCCATTCCACTTGAGGCCACAAACTCAGGGTCCCTCTCACATACTTGTAGCTGAGAGAAGCCTCCTCTTGAGGTGCTTGTGGAAAGTTGGGATTCCTCTTGAGTCGAAGCCAGGGACTAAGCTCTCATCTCGAGTTGATTTGGGGTACGGAGTCCTTTCGTTTTGCTACAGTGACCTCAGGATCCCTCTAGACTTGAGACAGTGATCTTGGGTTTTCTCTGGAGTGCCATCAAGGAAATCAAGGCTTTTTTCTCGTTTGATGTGGAACACGGAATTGCTCTGCACGCAGTGCAGGGGAATCGGGCCTCATCTCGCGGCGAGGGTGACGTCTCATGGTTTTTCTCGAGTTTCGGACGGAACCTGCGGTATATTCTCGAGTTACGACTGGGAGGGCCCTTCCAGACACGTGTTTGTTCAGCGACGTCATGACTCCTGCCTAGGTGCGAGGGACACCTCGGGATTCTCCTCGAGTCTTGCTATGGCAATTGGGTCGCGTCTCCACATGAGGCGGGAGTCCCAGGGTCCCTTTCCACGTGCCACAGGGATTCTGGGACTCCTATCCATTTTCAAGAGGAGTCAGGCATCGTCTCCTTTGGAAGCATTGATCTCCGCAGCCCTCTCGAGTTTTCAAAGGATGTGAGGCCTCCGGTCGCGATGAGGTGAAGAACTAGGTCTTTCTCTGTTGTCTCCACAGGGGATTCAGACATCCCTTCGTCTTGGGAGATGCAAGACGAGCCTGCATTCAATTCACTGCAGGGATATCCGGCCTTACTTCAAGTCAGAGCATCTCGATGTCCATTCCACTTGAGGCCACAAACTCAGGGTCCCTCTCACATACCTGTAGCTGAGAGAAGCCTCCTCTTGAGGTGCTTGTGGAAAGTTGGTATTTCTCTTTAGTCGAAGCCAGGGACTAGCTCTCATCTCGAGTTGATTTGGGGTCCACGGAGCCCTTTCGTGTTGCTCCAGTGACCTCAGGATCCCTCTAGACTTGAGACAGTGATCTTGGGTTTTCTCTGGAGTGCCATCAAGGAAATCAAGGTTCCTTTCACTTTTGATGTGGAACTCGGAATTGCTCTGCATGCAGTGCAGGGGAATCGGGCCTCATCTCGCGGCGAAGGAGAAGTCTCAAGGTTTTTCTCAAGTTCCGGGCGGAACCTGGGGATATATTCTTGAGTCAAGATGGGTACGGCCCTTCCAGACACGTTTTTGTTCAGTGACGTCAGGACTCCTGCCTAGGTGCGAGGGACACCTCGGGATTCTCCTCGAGTCTTGGTATGGCAATTGGGACGCGTCTCCCTGTGAGGCGGTAGACCCAGGGTCCCTTTCCACGTGCCACAGGGATCCTGGGACTCCTATCCATTTTCAAGAGGAGTCAGGCATCGTCTCCTTTGAAAGCATTGATCTCCGCGGACCTCTCGAGTTTTCAAAGGATGTGAGGCCTCCGGTCGCGATGAGGCGGAGAACTAGGTCTTTCTCTGTGGTCTCCACAGGGGATTCAGACATCCCTTCGTCTTGGGAGAAGTAAGACGAGCATGCATTCAATTCACTGCAGGGATATCCGGCCTTATTCGAGTCAGAACATCTCGGTGTCCATTCCTCTTGAGGCCACAAATTCAGGGTCCTTCTAACATACATATAGCTGAGAGAAGCCTCCTCTTGAGGTGCTTGTGGAAAGCTAGTATTCCTCTTGAGTAGAATCCAGGGACTAAGCTCTCATCTCGAGTTGATTTGGGTTCCACGGAGCCCTTTTATGTTGTTACAGTGACCTCAGGATCCCTCTAGACTTGAGACAGTGATCTTGGGTTTTCTCTGGAGTGCCATCAAGGAAATCAAGGCTCCTTTGACGTTTGATGTGGAACACAGAATTGCTGTGCACGCATTGCAGGGAATCGGGCCTCATCTCGCGGCGAGGGGGAACTCTCATGGTTTTTCTCGAGTTGCGGCCTGAACCTGGGGTATATTCTCGAGTTACGACGGGAAGGCCCTTCCAGACACGTGTTTGTTCAGCGACGTCAGGATTACTGCCTAGGTGCGAGGAACACCTCGGGATTCTCCTCGAGTCTTGGCATGGCAATTGCGACGCGTCTCCACGTGAGGCGGGAGATCCAGGGTCTCTTTCCACGGGCCAGAGGAACCCTGGGACTCCTATCCATTTTCAAGAGGAGTCAGGCATCGTCTCCTTTGGAAGCATTGATCTCCAAGGACCTCTCGAGTTTTCAAAGGATGTGAGGCTTCCGGTCGCTGTGTTGCGAGAACTGGGTCTTTCTCTGTGGTCTCCACAGGGGATTCAGACATCCCTTCGTCTTGGGAGATGCAAGACGAGCCTGCATTCAATTCACTGCAGGGATATCCGGCCTTACTTCAAGTCAGAGCATCTCGGTGTCCATTCGACTTGAGGCCACAAACTCAGGGTCCCTCTCACATACCTGTACCTGAGAGAAGCCTCCTCTTGAGGTGCTTGTGGAAAGTTGGTATTCCTCTTGAAACGAAGCCAGGGTCTAAGCTCTCATCTCCAGTAGAATTGGGGACGACGGAGCCCTTTCGTGTTGCTCCAGTGACCTGAGGATCCCTCTAGACTGGAGACAGTGATCTTGGGTTTTCTCTGCAGTGCCATCAAGGAAATCAAGGCTCCTTTCACGTTTGATGTGGAACACGGAATTGCTCTGCACGCAGTGCAGGGGAATCGGGTCTCATCTCGCGGCGAGAGGGGAAGTCTCATGGTTTTTTTCGAGTTGCGACCGGAACCTGGGGTATATTCTCGAGTTACGACGGGGAGGGCCCTTCCAGACACGTGTTTGTTAAGCGACGTCAGGACTCCTGCCTAGGTGTGAGGAACACCTCGGGATTCTCCTCGAGTCTTGGCATGGCAATTGTGACGCGTCTCCACGTGAGGCGGGAGACAAAGGGTCCCTTTCCTCGTGCCACAGGGATCCTGGGACTCCTATCCATTTTCAAGAGGAGTCAGGCATCGTCTCCTTTGGAAGCATTGATCTCTGTGGACCTCTCGAATTTTCAAAGGATGTGAGGCCTCTGGTCGCGATGAGAGGGAGAACTAGGTCTTTCTCTGTGGTCTCCACAGGGGATTCAGACATCCCTTCGTCTTGGGAGATGCAAGACGAGCCTGCATTCACTTCACTGCAGGGATATCCGGCCTTACTTCGAGTCAGAGCATCTCGGTGTCCATTCCACTTGAGGCCACAAACTCAGGGTCCGTCTCACCTACCTGTAGCTGAGAGAAGCCTCCTCTTGAGGTGCTTGTGGAAAGTTGGTATTCCTCTTGAGTCGAAGCCAGGGACTAAGCTCTCATCTCGAGTTGATTTGGGTTCCACGAAGCCCTTTCATTTTGCTACAGTGACCTCAGGATCCCTCTAGACTTGAGACAGTGATCTTGGGTTTTCTCTGGAGTGCCATCAAGGAAATCAAGGCTCCTTTCAGGCTTGATGTGGAACACGGAATTGCTCTGCACGCAGTGCAGGGGAATCGGGCCTCATGTCGCGGCGAGGGGGAAGTCTCATGGTTTTTCTCGAGTTCCGGCCGGAACCTGGGGTATATTCTCGAATTACGATGGGGAGGGCCCTTCCAGACACGTGTTTGTTCAGCGACGTCAGGACTCCTGCCTAGGTGCGAGGGACACCTCGGGATTCTCCTCGAGTCTTGGCATGGCAATTGGGAGGCGTCTCCACGTTAGGCGGGAGAACCAGGGTCCCCTTCCATGTGGACAGGGATCCTAGGACTCCTAACCATTTTCAAGAGGAGTCAGGCATCGTCTCCTTTGGAAGCATTGATCTCCGCGGACCTCTCGAGTTTTCAAAGGATGTGAGGCCTCCGGTCGCGTTGAGGTGGAGGACTAGGTCTTTCTCTGTGGTCTCCACAGGGGATTCAGACATCCCTTCGTCTTGGGAGATGCAAGACGAGCCTGCATTCAATTCACTGCAGGGATATCCGGCCTTACTTCGAGTCAGAGCATCTCGGTGTCCATTCCACTTGAGGCCACAAACTCAGGGGCCCTCTCACATACCTGTTGCTGAGAGAAGCCTCCTCTTGAGGTGCTTGTGGAAAGTTCGTATTCCTCTTGAGGCGAAGCCAGGGACTAAGCTCTCATCTCGAGTTGATTTGGGGTCCTCGGAGACCTTTCCTGTTGCTCCAGTGACCTCAGGATCCCTCTAGACTTGAGACAGTGATCTTGTGTTTTCTCTGGAGTGCCATCAAGGAAATCAAGGCTCCTTTAAAGTTTGATGTGGAACACGGAAATGCTCTGCACGCAGTGCAGGGGAATCGGGCCTCATGTCGCGGCGAGGGGGAAGTCTCATGGTTTTTCTCGAGTTGCGGCCGGAACCTGGGGTATATTCTCGAGTTACGACGGGGAGGGACCTTCCAGACACGTGTTTGTTCAGCGACGTCAGGACTCCTGCCTAGGTGCGAGGGACACCTCGGGATTCTCCTCGAGTCTTGGCATGGCAATTGGGACGCGTCTCCACGTGAGGCGGGAGACCCAGGGTCCCTTTCCACGTGCCACAGGGATCCTGGGACTCCTATCCATTTTCAAGAGGAGTCAGGCATCGTCTCCTTTGGAAGCATTGATCTCCGCATACCTCTCGAATTTTCAAAGGATGTGAGGCCTCCGGTCGCGATGAGGCAGAGGACTAGGTCTTTCTCTCTCGTCTCCACAGGGGATTCAGACATCCCTTCGTCTTGGGAGATGCAAGACAAGCCTGCATTCAATTCACTGCAGGGATATCCGGCCTTACTTCGAGTCAGAGCATCTCGGTGTCCATTCCACTTGAGGCCACAAACTCAGGGTTCCTCTCACTTACCTGTAGCTGAGAGAAGCCTCCTCTGAGGTGCTTGTGGAAAGTTGGTATTCCTCTTGAGTCTAAGCCAGGGACTAAGTTCTCATCTCGAGTTGATTTGGGTTATACGGAGCCCTTTCATGTTGCTCCAGTGACCTCAGGATCCCTCTAGACTTGAGACAGTGATCTTGGGTTTTCTCTGGAGTGCCATCAAGGAAATCAAGTCTCCTTTGACGTTTGATGTGGAACACGGAATTGCTCTGCACGCAGTGCAGGGGAATCGGGCCTCAACTCGCGGCGAGGGGGAAATCTCATGGTTTTTCTCGAATTGCGGCCGGAACCTGGGGTATATTCTCGAGTTACGACGGGGAGGGCCCTTCCAGACACGTGTTTGTTCAGCGACGTCAGGACTCCTGCCTAGGTGCGAGGGACACCTCGGGATTCTCCTGGAGTCTTGGCATGGAAATTGGGACGCGTCTCCACGTGAGGCCGGAGACCCAGGGTCCCTTTCCACGTGCCACAGGGATCCTGGGGCTCCTATCCATTTTCAAGAGGAGTCAGGCATCGTCTCCTTCGGAAGTATTGATCTCCGTGGACCTCTCGAGTTTTCAAAGGATGTGAGGCCTCCGGTCGCGTTGAGGCGGAGGACTAGGTCTTTCTCTGTCGTCTCCACAGGGGATTCAGACAACCCTTCGTCTGGGGAGATGCAAGACGATCCTGCATTCAATTCACTGCAGGGATATCCGGCCTTAGTTCGAGTCAGAGCTTGTCGGTGTCCATTCCACTTGAGGCCACAAACTCAGGGTCCCTCTCACATACCTGTAGTTGAGAGAAGCCTCCTCTTGAGGTGCTTGTGGAAAGTTGGTATTCCTCTTGAGTCGAAGCCAGGGACTAAGCTCTCATCTCGAGTTGATTTGGGGTCCACGGATTCCTTTCTTGTTGGTCCAGTGACCTCAGGATCCCTGAAGACTTGAGACAGTGATCTTCGGTTTTCTCTGGAGTGCCATTAAGGAAATCAAGGCTCCTTTCACGTTTGATGTGGAACACGGAATTGGTCTGCACTCAGTGCAGGGGAATCGGGCCTCATCTCGCCGGGAAGGGGAAGTCTCATGGTTTTTCTCAAGTTGCGGCCGGAACCTGGGGTATATTCTCGAGTTACGACGGGGAGGGCCCTTCCAGACACGGGTTTGTTCAGCGACGTGAGGACTCCTGCCTAGGTGCGAGGGACACCTCGGGATTTTCCTCGAGTCTTGGTATGGCAATTGGGACGCGTCTCCACGTGAGGCGGGAGACCCAGGGTCCCTTTCCACGTGCCACAGGGATCCTGGGACTCCTATCCATTTTCAAGAGGAGTCAGGCATCGTCTCCTTCGGAAGCACTGATCTCTGCAGACCTCTCGAGTTTTCAAAGGATGTGAGGCCTCCGGTCGCGTTGAGGCGGAGGACTAGGTCTTTCTCTGTGTTCTGCACAGGGGATTCAGACATCCCTTTGTCTTGGGAGATGCAAGATGAGCCTGCTTTCAATTCACTGCAGGGATATCCGGCCTTACTTCGAGTCAGAGCATCTCGGTGTCCATTCCACTTGATGCCACAAAATCAGGGTCCCTCTCACATACCTGTAGCTGAGAGAAGCCTCCTCTTGAGGGGCTTGTGGAAAGTTCGTATTCCTCTTGAGTCGAACCCAGGGACTAATCTCTCATCTCCAGTTGATTTGGGGTCCACGGAGCCCTTTCGTGTTGCTCCGGTGACCTCAGGATCCCTCTAGACTTGACACAGTGATCTTGGGTTTTCTCTGGAGTGCCATCAAGGAAATCAAGGCTCCTTTCACGTTTGATGTGGAACACGGAATTGCTCTGCACGCAGTGCAGGGGAATCGGGCCTCATCTCGCGGCGAGGGGGATGTCTCATGGTTTTTCTCGAGTTGCGGCCGGAACCTGGGGTATATTCTCGAGATACGACGGGGAGGGCCCTTCGAGACACGTGTTTGTTCAGCGACGTCAGGACTCCTGCCTAGTTGCGAGGGACACCTCGGGATTCTCCTCAAATCTTGGCATGGAAATTGGGACGCGTCTCCACGTGAGGCGGGAGACCCACGGTCCCTTTCCACGTGCCACAGTGATGCTGGGACTCCTATACATTTTCAAGAGGAGTCAGACATCGTCTCCTTTGGAAGCATTGATATCTGCAGACCTCTCGAGTTTACAAAGGATGTGAGGCCTCCGGTCGCGATGAGGCGGAGGACTAGGTCTTTCTCTGTGGTCTCCACAGGGGATTCAGACATCCCTTCGTCTTGGGAGATGCAAGACGAGCCTGCATTCAATTCACTGCAGGGATATCTGGTCTTACTTCGAGTCAGAGCACCTCGGTGTCCATTCCACTTGAGGCCACAAACTCAGGGTCCCTCTCACATACCATTAGCTGAGAGTAGCCTCCTCTTGAGGTGCTTGTGGAAAGTTGGTATACCTCTCGATTTGAAGCCAGGGACTAAGCTCTCATCTCGAGTTGATTTGGGGTCCACGGAGCCCTTTCGTGTTGCTCCAGTGACCTCAGGATCCCTCTAGACTTGAGACAGTGATCTTGGGTTTTCTCTGGAGTGTCATCAAGGAAATCAAGGCTCCTTTCATTCTTGATGTGGAAACGGAATTGCTCTGCACGCAGGGCAGGGGAATCGGGCCTCATCTCGCGGCGATGGGGAAGTCTCATTGTTTTTCTCGAGTTGCGGCCGGAACCTGGGGTATATTCTCGAGTTACGACGGCGAGGGCCCTTCCAGACACTTGTTTGTTCAGCGACGTCAGGGCTCCTGCCTAGGTGCGAGGGACACCTCGGGATTCTCCTCGAGTCCTGGCATGGCAATTGGGACGCGGCTCCACGTGAGGCGGGAGACCCAGGTTCCCTTTCCACGTGCCACAGGGATCCTGGGACTCCTATCCATTTTCAAGAGGAGTCAGGCATCGTCTCCTTTGGAAGCATTGATCTCCGCATACCTCTCGAATTTTCAAAGGATGTGAGGCCTCCGGTCGCGATGAGGCAGAGGACTAGGTCTTTCTCTGTGGTCTCCACAGGGGATTCAGACATCCCTTCGTCTTGGGAGATGCAAGACGAGCCTGCATTCAATTCGCTGCAGGGATATCCGGCCTTAGTTCGAGTCAGAGCATCTCGGTGTCCACTCCACTTGAGGCCACAAACTCAGGGTCCCTCTCACATACCTGTAGCTGAGAGAAAGCTCCTCTTGAGGTGCTTGTGGAAAGTTGGTATTCCTCTTCAGTCGAAGCCAGGGACTAAGGTCTCATCTTGAGTTGATTTGGGGTACACGGAGCCCTTTTGTGTTGCTCCAGTGACCTCACGATCCCTCTAGACTTGAGACAGTGATCTTGGGTTTTCTCTGGAGTGCCATCAAGGAAATCAAGCCTCCTTTCACGTTTGATGTGGAACACGGAATTGCTCTGCACGCAGTTCACGGGAATCGGGCCTCATCTCGCGGCGATGGGGAAGTCTCATGGTTTTTCTCGAGTTGCGGCCGGAACCTGGGGTATATTCTCGAGTTACGACGGCGAGGGCAATTCCAGACACGTGTTTGTTCATCAACGTCAGGACTCCTGCCTAGGTGCGAGGGAAACCTCGGGATTCTCTTCGAGTCTTGGCATGGCAATTGGGACGCGTCTCCACGTGAGGCGGGAGACCCAGGCTCCCTTCCCATGTGCCACAGGGATCCTGGGACTCCTATCCATTTTCAAGAGGAGTCAGGCATCGTCTCCTTTGGAAGCATTGATCTCCGCGGATCTCTCGAGTTTTCAAAGAATGTGAGGCCTCCGGTCGCGATGAGGCGGAGAACTAGGTCTTTCTCTGTGGTCTCCACAGGGGATTCAGACATCCCTTCGTCTTGGGAGATGCAAGACGAGCCTGCATTCAATTCACTGCAGGGATATCCGGCCTTACTTCGAGTCAGAGCATCTCGGTGTCCATTCCACTTGAGGCCACAAACTCAGGGTCCCTCTCACATACCTGTAGCTGAGCGAAGCCTCCACTTGAGGTGCTTGTGGAAAGTTGGTATTCCTCTTGAGTCGAAGCCAGGGACTCAGCTCTCATCTCGAGTTGATTTGGGGTCCACGGAGCGCTTTCCTGTTGCTAGAGTGACCTCAGGATCCCTCTAGACTTGAGACAGTGATCTTGGGTTTTCTCTGGAGTGCCATTAAGGAAATCAAGTCTCCTTTCACGTTTGATGTGGAACACGGAATTGCTCTGCACGCAGTGCAGGGGAATCGGGCCTCATCTCGCGGCGAGGGGGAAGTCTCATGGTTTTTCTCGAGTTGCGGCCGGAACCTGGGGTAAATTCTCGAGTTCCGACGGGGAGGGTCCTTCCAGACACGTGTTTGTTCAGCGACGTCAGGACTCCTGCCTAGGTGCGAGGGACACCTCGGGATTGTCCTCGAGTCTTGGCATGGAAATTGGGACGCGTCTCCACGTGAAGCGGGAGACCCAGTGTCCCCGTCCATGTGGACAGGGATCCTAGGACTCCTAACCATTTTTAAGAGGAGTCAGGCATCGTCTCCATTGGAAGCATTGATCTCCGCGGACCTCTCGAGTTTTCAAAGGATGTGAGGCCTCCGGTCGCGATGAGGCGGGGAACTAGGTCTTTCTCTGTGGTCTCCCCAGGGGATTCAGACATCCCTTCGTCTTCGGAGATGCAAGACGAGGCTGCAATCAATTCACTGCAGGGATATCCGGCCTTACTTCGAGGCAGAGCATCTCGGTGTCCATTCCACTTGAGGCGACAAACTCAGGGTCCCTCTCACATACCTGTAGCTGAGAGAAACCTCCTCTTGAGGTGCTTGTGGAAAGTTGGTATTCCTCTTGAGTCGAAGTCAGCGACTAAGCTCGCATCTCGAGTTGATTTGGGGTCCACGGAGCCCTTTCTTGTTGCTCCAGTGACCTCAGGATCCCTCTAGACTTGAGACAGTGATCTTGGGTTTTCTCTGGAGTGCCATCAAGGAAATCAAGGCTCCTTTCACGTTTGATGTGGAACACGGAATTGCTCTGCACGCAGTGCAGGGGAATCGGGCCTCATCTCGCGGCGAGGGGGAAGTCTCATGGTTTTTCTCGAGTTGCGGCCGGAACCTGGGGTATATTCTCGAGTTACGACGGGGAGGGCCCTTCCAGACACGTGTTTGTTCAGCGACGTTAGGTCTCCTGCCTAGGTGCGAGGGACACCTCGGGATTCTCCTCGAGTCTTGGCATGGCAATTGGGACGCGTCTCCACGTGAGGCGGGAGACCCAGGGTCCCTTTCCACGTGCCACAGGGATCCTGGGACTCCTATCCATTTTCAAGAGGAGTCAGGCATCGTCTCCTTTGGAAGCATTGATCTCCGCGGACCTCTCGAGTTTTCAAAGGACGTGAGGCCTCCGTTCGCGTTGAGGCGGAGGACTAGGTCTTTCTCTGTGGTCTCCACAGGGGATTCAGACATCCCTTCGTCTTGGGAGATGCAAGACTAACCTGCATTCAATTCACTGCAGGGATATCCGGCCTTACTTCGAGTCAGAGCATCTCGGTGTCCATTCCACTTGAGGCCACAAACTCAGGGTCCCTCTCACATACCTGTAGCTGAGAGAAGCCTCCTCTTGAGTGGCTTGTGGAAAGTTCATATTACTCTTGAGTCAAAGCCAGGGACTAAGCTCTCATCTCGAGTTGATTTGGGGTCCACGAAGCCCTTTCGTGTTGCTCCAGTGCCCTCAGGATCCCTCTAGCCTTGAGACAGTGATCTTGGGTTTTCTCTGGAGTGCCATCAAGGAAATCAAGGCTCCTTTCACGTTTGATGTGGAACACGGAATTGCTCTGCACGCAGTGCAGGGGAATCGGGCTTCATCTCGCGGCGAGGGGGAAGTCTCATGGTTTTTCTCGAGTTGCTGCCGGAACCAGGGGTATATTCTCGAGTTACGACGGGGAGGGCCCTTCCAGACATGTGTTTCTTCAGCGACGTCAGAATTCCTGCCTAGGTGTGAGGGACACCTCGAGATTCTCTTCGAATCCTGGCATGGCAATTGGGATGCGTCTCCACCTGAGGCGGGAGACCCAGGGTCCCTTTCCACGTGCCACAGGGATCCTGGGACTCCTATCCATTTTCAAGATGAGTCAGGCATCGTCTCCTTTGGAAGCATTGATCCCCGCAGACCTCTCGAGTTTTCAAAGGATGTGAGTACTCCGGTCGCAATGTGGCGAGAACTAGGTCTTTCTCTGTGGTCTCCGCAGGGGATTCAGACATCCCTTTGTTTTGGGAGATGCATGACGAGCCTGCATTCAATTCACTGCAGGGATATCCGGCCTTACTTCGAGTCAGAGCATCTCGATGTCCATTCCACTTGAGGCCACAAACTAAGGGTCCCTCTCACATACCTGTAGCTGAGAAAAGCCTCCTCTTGAGGTGCTTGTGGAAAGTTGGTATTCCTCTTGAGTCGAAGCCAGGGAATAAGCTCTCATCTCGTGGTGATTTGGGCTCCACGGAGCCCTTTTCTGTTGCTACAGTGACCTCAGGATCCCTCTAGACTTGAGACAGTGATCTTGGGTTTTCTATGGAGTGCCATCAAGTAAATCAAGGCTCCTTTCACGTTTGATGTGGAACAAGGTATTGCTCTGCACCCAGTGCAGGGAAATCGGGCCTCATCTCACGGCGAGGGGGAAGTTGCATGGTTTTTCTTGAGTTGCGGCCGGAACCTGGGGTATATTCTCGAGTTACGACGGGGAGGGCCCTTCCAGACACGTGTATGTTCAGCGACGTCAGGACTCCTGCCTAGGTGCGAGGGACACCTCGGGATTCTCCTCGAGTCTTGGCATGGCAATTGGGACGCGTCTCCACGTGAGGCGGGAGACCCAGGGTCCCTTCCCACGTGTCACAGGGATCCTGGGACTCCTATCCATTTTCAAGAGTTGTCAGGCATCGTCTCCTTTGGAAGCATTGATCTCTGCAGACCTCTCGAGTTTTCAAAGGATGTGAGGCCTCCGGTCGCGATGAGGCGGAGAACTTGGTCTTTCTCTGTGGTCTCCACAGGGGATGCAGACATCCCTTCGTCTTGGAGATGCAAGACGAGCCTGCATTCAATTCACTGCAGGGATATCCGGCCTTACTTCGAGTCAGAGCATCTCGGTGTCCATTCCACTTGAGGCCACAAACTCAGGTCTCTCTCACATACCTGTAGCTGAGACAAGCCTCCTCTTGAGGTGCTTGTGGAAAGTTGGTATTCCACTTGAGTCGAAGCCAGGGACTAAGCTCTCATCTCGTGTTGATTTGGAGTCCACGGAGCCCTTTCGTGTTGCTACAGTGACCTCAGGATCCCTCTAGACTTGAGAAAGTTATCTTGGGTTTTCTCTGGAGTGCCATCAAGGAAATCAAGGCTCCTTTCACGTTTGATGTGGAACACGGAATGGCTCTGCATGCAGTGCAGGGGAATCGGGCCTCATCTCACGGCGAGGGGGAAGTCTCATGGTTTTTCTCGAGTTGCGGCCGGAACCTGGGGTATATACTCGAGTTACGACGGGGAGGGCCCTTCCAACCACGTGTTTTTTCAGCGACGTCAGGACTCCTGCCTAGGTGCGAGGGACAGCTCGGGATTCTCCTCGAGTCTTGGCATGGCAATTGGGACGCGTCTCCACGTGAGGCGGGAGACCCAGGGTCCCTTTTCACGAGCCAGAGGGATCCTGGGACTTCTATCCATTTTCAAGAGGTGTCAGGCATGGTCTCCTTTGGAAGCATTGATCTCCGCATACCTCTCGAATTTTCAAAGGATGTGAGGCTTCCGGTCGCGATGAGGTGGAGAACTAGGTCTTTCTCTGTGGACTCCACAGGGGATTCAGACATCCCTTCGTCTTGGGAGATGCAAGACGAGCCTGCATTCAATTCACTGCAGGGATATCCCGCCTTACTTCGAGTCAGAGCATCTCTGTGTCCATTCCACTTGAGGCCACAAACTCAGGGTCCCTCTCACATACCTGTAGCTGAGAGAAGCCTCTTCTTGAGGTGCTTGTGGAAAGTTGGTATTCCTCTTTAGTCGAAGCCAGGGACTAGCTCTCATCTCGAGTTGATTTGGGGTCCGTGGAGCCCTTTTGTGTTGCTCCAGTGACCTCAGGATCCCTCTAGACATGAGACAGTGATCTTGGGTTTTCTCTGGAGTGCCATCAAGGAAATCAAGGCTCCTTTCACGTTTGATGTGGAACTCGGAATTGCTCTGCATGCAGTGCAGGGGAATCGGGCCTCATCTCGCGGCGAAGGGGAAGTCTCAAGGTTTTTCTCAAGTTCCGGCCGGAACCTGGGGATATATACTCGAGTCAAGATGGGGACGGCCCTTCCAGACACGTGTTTGTTCAGTGACGTCAGGACTCCTGCCTAGGTGCGAGGGACACCTCGGGATTCTCCTCGAGTCTTGGTATGGCAATTGGGACGCGTCTCCCCGTGAGGCGGGAGACCCAGGGTCCCTTTCCACGTGCCACAGGGATCCTGGGACTCCTATCCATTTTCAAGAGGAGTCAGGCATCGTCTCCTTTGAAAGCATTGATCTCCGCGGACCTCTCGAGTTTTCAAAGGATGTGAGGCCTCCGGTCGCGATGAGGCGGAGAACTAGGTCTTTTTCTGTGGTCTCCACAGGGGATTCAGACATCCCTTCGTCTTGGGAGAAGTAAGACGAGCATGCATTCAATTCACTGCAGGGATAACCGGCCTTACTTCGAGTCAGAACATCTCGGTGTCCATTCCTCTTGAGGCCACAAATTCAGGGTCCTTCTCACATACATATAGATGAGAGAAGCCTCCTCTTGAGGTGCTTGTGGAAAGCTAGTATCCCTCTTGAGTAGAATCCAGGGACTAAGCTCTCATCTCGAGTTGATTTGGGGTGCACGGAGCCCTTTCGTGTTGCTCCAGTGACCTCAGGATCCCTCTAGACTTGAGACAGTGATCTTGGGTTTTCTCTGGAGTGCCATCAAGGAAATAAAGGCTCCTTTCAGGTTTGATGTGGAACACGGAATTGCTGTGCACGCAGTGCAGGGGAATCGGGCCTCATCTCGTGTCGAGGGGGAAGTCTCATGGTTTTTCTCGAGTTACGGCCGGAACCTGGGGTATATTCTCGACTTACGACGGGGAGGGCCCTTCCAGGCACGTGTTTGTTCAGCGACGACAGGACTTCTGCCTAGGTGCGAGGGACACCTCGGGATTCTCCTCGAGTCTTGGCATGGCAATTGGGACCCGTCTCCTCGTGAGGCGGGAGACCCAGGGTCACTTTCCAAGTGCCACAGGGATCCTGGGACTCCTATGCATTTTCAAGAGGAGTCAGGCATCGTCTCCTTTGGAAGCATTGATCTCCGCGGACCTCTTGAGTTTTCAAAGGATGTGAGGCCTCCTGTCGCGATGAGGCGGAGAACTAGGTCTTTCTCTGTGGTCTCCACAGGGGATTCAGACATCTCATCGTCTTGGGAGATGGAAGTCGAGCCTGCATTCAATTCACTGCAGTGATATCTGGCCTTACTTCGAGTCACAGCATCTCGGTGTCCATTCCACTTGAGGCCACAAACTCAGGGTCCCTCTCACATACTTGTAGCTGAGAGAAGTCTCCTCTTGAGGTGCTTGTGGAAAGTTGGGATTCCTCTTGAGTCGAAGCCAGGGACTAAGATCTCATCTCGAGTTGATTTGGGATACGGAGTCCTTTCGTTTTGCTACAGTGACCTCAGGATCCCTCTAGACTTGAGACAGTGATCTTGGGTTTTCTCTGGAGTGCCATCAAGGAAATCAAGGCTTTTTACTCGTTTGGTGTGGAACACGGAATTGCTCTGCACGCAGTGCAGGGGAATCGGTTCTCATCTCGCGGCAAGGGGGATGTCTCATGGTTTTTCTCAAGTTGCGGCCGGAACCTGGGGTATATTCTCGAGTTACGACGGGGAGGGCACTTCCAGACACGTGTTTGTTCAGCGACGTCAGGACTCCTGCCTAGGTGCGAGGGACACCTCGGGTTTCTCCTCGTGTCTTGGCATGGCAATTGGGACGCGCCTCCACGTGAGGTGGGAGACCCAGGGTCCCTTTACACGTGCCACACGGATCCTGGGACTCCTATCCAAATTCAAGAAGAGTCAGGCATCATCTCCTTTGGAAGCATTGATATCCGCGGACCTCTTGAATTTTCAAAGGATGTGAGGACTCCGGTCGCGATGAGGCGGAGAACTAGGTCTTTCTCTGTGGTGTCCACAGGGGATTCAGACATCCCTTCTTCTTGGGAGATTCAAGACGAGTCTGCATTCAATTCACTGCAGGGATATCCGGCCTTACTTCGAGTCAGAGCATCTCGGTGTCCATTCCTCTTGAGGCCACACATTCAGGGTCCCTCTCACATACCTGTTTTTGAAAGAAGCCTCCGCTTGAGGTGCTTGTGGAAAGTTGGTATTCCTCTTGAGTCGAAGCCAGGGACTAAGCTCTCATCTCGAGTTGATTTGGGGTCCACGAAGCCCTTTCGTGTTGCTACAGTGACCTCAGGATCCCTCTAGTCTTGAGACAGTGATCTTGGGTTTTCTCTGGAGTGCCATCAAGGAAATCAAGGCTCCTTTCACGTTTCATGTGGAACACGGAATTGCTCTGCACGCAGTGCAGGGGAATCGGGCCTCATCTCGCGCCGAGGGGGAGGTCTCTTGGTTTTTATCGAGTCGCGGCCGGAACCTGGGGTATATACTCGAGTTACGATGGGGAGGGCCCATACAGTCACGTGTTTGTTCAGCGACGTCATCACTCCTGCATAGGTGCCAGGGACACCTCGGGATTCTCCTCGAGTCTTGGCATGGCAATTGGGACGCATCTCCACGTGAGGCGGGAGACCCAGGGTCCCTTTCCACGTGCCACAGGGATTCTGGGACACCTTTCCATTTTCAAGAGGAGTCAGGCATCGTCTCCTTTGGAAGCATTGATCTCCGCAGACCTCTCGAGTTTTCAAAGATGTGAGGAGTCCGGTCGCGATGAGGCGGAGAACTAGGTCTTTCTCTGTGGTCTCCACAGGGGATTCAGACCTCCCTTCGTCTTGGGAGATGCAAGACGAGCCTGCATTCAATTCACTGCAGGGATATCCGGCCTTACTTCGAGTCAGAGCATCTCGGTGTCCATTCCACTTGAAGCCACCAACTCAGGGTCCCTCTCACATACCTGTAGCTGAGAGAAGCCTCCTCTTGAGGTGCATGTGGAAAGTTGGTATTCGACTTGAGTTGAAGCCAGGGACTAAGCTCTCATCTCGAGTTGATTTGGAGTCCACGGAGCCGTTTCGTTTTCCTACAGTGACCTCAGGATCCCTCTAGACTTGAGACAGTGATCTTGGGTTTTCTATGGAGTGCCATCAAGCAAATCAAGGCTCCTTTCACGTTTGATGTGGAACACGGAATTGCTCTGCACGCAGTGCAGGGGAATCGGGCCTCATCTCGCGGCGAGGGGGAAGTCTCATTGTTTTTCTCGCGTTGCGGCCGGAACCTGGGGTATATTCTCGAGTTACGACGGGGAGGGCCCTTCCAGACACGTGTTTGTTCAGCGAAGTCAGGACTCCTGCCTAGGTGCGAGGGACACCTCGGGATTGTGCTCGACTCTTGTCATGGCAATTGGGACGTGTCTCCATGTGAGGAGGGAGACCAAGTGTCCCTTTCCACGTGCCACAGGGATCCTGGAACTCCTATCCATTTTCAAGAGGAGTCAGGCATCGTCTCCTTTGGAAGCATTGATCTCGGCGGACCTCTCGAGTTTTCAAAGGATGTGAGGCCTCCGGTCGCGATCAGGCGGAAAACTAGTTCTTTCTCTGTGGGCTCCACAGGGGATTCAGACATCCCTTCGTCTTGGGAGATGCAAGCGAGCCTGCATTCAATTCACAGCAGGGATATCCGGCCTTACTTCGTGTCAGTGCATCTCGGTGTCAATTCCACTTGAGGCCACAAACTCATGGTCCCTCTCACATACCTGTAGCTGAGAGAAGCCTCCTCTTGAGGTGCTTGTGGAAAGTTGGTATTCCTCTTGAGTCGAAGCCAGGGACTAAGCTCTCATCTCGAGTTGATTTGGGGCCCACGGAGCCATTTCGTGTTTCTACAGTGACTTCAGGATCCCTCTAGACTTGAGACTGTGATCTTGGGTTTTCTCTGGAGTGCCATCAAGGAAATCAAGGCTCCTTTCACGTTTGATGTGGAACACGGAATTGCTCTGCACGCTGTGCAGGGGAATCGGGTCTCATCTCGCGGCGAGGGGGCAGTCTCATGGTTTGCTAGAGTTGCGGCCTGAACCTGGGATATGTTCTCGAGTTACGACGGGGAGGGCCCTTCCAGACACGTGTTTTTTCAGCGACGTCAGGACTCCTGCCTAGGTGCGAGGGACACCTCGGGATTCTCCTCGAGTCTTGGCATGACAATTGGGACGTGTCTCCACATGAGGCGAGAGACCCAGGGTCCCTTTCCACGTGCCACACGGATCCTGGGATTCCTATCCATTTTCAAGAGGAGTCAGGCATCGTCTCCTTTGGAAGCATTGTTTTCCGCGGACCGTTCGAGTTTTCAAAGGATGTGAGGCCTCCGGTCGCGATGAGGCGGAGAACTAGGTCTTTCTCTGTGGTCTCCACAGGGGATTCAGACATCCCTTCGTCTTGGGAGATGCAAGACGCGCCTGCATTCAATTCACTGCAGGGATATCCGGCCTTACTTCGAGTCAGAGCATCTCATGTCCATTCCACTTGAAGCCACAAACTCAGGGTCCCTCTCACATACCTGTAGCTGAGAGTAACCTCCGCTTGAGGTGCTTGTGAAAAGTTGGTATTCCTCTTGAGTCGAAGCCAGGAACTAAGCTCTCATCTCGAGTTTATTTGGGGTCCACGGAGCCCTTTCGTGTTGCTCCAGTGACCTCAGGATCCGTCTAGACTTGAGACAGTGATCTTGGGTTTTCTCTGGAGTGCCATCAAGGAAATCAAGGCTCCTTTCACTTCTGATGTCGAACACGGAATTGCTCTGCACCCAGTGCAGGGGAATCGGGCCTGATCCTGCCGTGAGGGGGATGTCTCATGGTTTTTCTCGAGTTGCAGCCGGAACCTGGGGTATATTCTCGAGTTACGACGGGGAGGGCCCTTCCAGACACGTGTTTGTTCAGCGACGTCAGGACTCCTGCCTAGGTGTGAGGGACACCTCGGGATTCTCCTCGAGTCTTGGCATGGCAATTGGGAGGCGTCTCCACGTTAGGCGGGAGAACCAGGGTCCCCTTCCATGTGGACAGGGATCCTAGGACTCCTAACCATTTTCAAGAGGAGTCAGGAATCGTCTCCTTTGGAAGCATTGATCTCCGCGGACCTCTCGAGTTTTCAAAGGATGTGAGGCCTCCGGTCGCGTTGAGGTGGAGGACTAGGTCTTTCTCTGTGGTCTCCACAGGGGATTCAGACGTCCCTTCGTCTTGGGAGATACAAGACGAGCCTGCATTCAATTCACTGCAGGGATATCCGGCCTTACTTCGAGTCAGAGCATCTCGGTGTCCATTCCACTTGAGGCCACAAAATCAGGGTCCCTCTCACATACCTGTAGCTGAGAGAAGCCTCCTCTTGAGGTGCTTGTGGAAAGTTGGTATTCCTCTTGAGTCGAAGCCAGGGACTAAGCTCTCATCTCGAGTTGATTTGTGGCCCACGGAGACCTTTCATGTTGCTCCAGTGACCGCAGGATCCCTCTAGACTTGAGACAGTGATCTTGGGTTTTCTCTGGAGTGCCATCAAGGAAATCAAGGCTCCTTTCACGTTTGATGTGGAACACGGAATTGCTCTGCACGCAGTGCAGGGGAATCGGGCCTCATGTCGCGGCGAGGGGGAAGTCTCATTGTTTTTCTCGAGTTCCGGCCGGAACCTGGGGTATATTCTCGAATTACGATGGGGACGGCCCTTCCAGACACGTGTTTGTTCAGCGACGTCAGGACTCCTGCCTAGGTGCGAGGGACACCTCGGGATTCTCCTAGAGTCTTGGCATGGCAATTGGGACGCGTCTCCACGTGAGGCGGGAGACCCAGGGTCCCTTTCCACGTGCCACAGGGATCCTCGGACTCCTATCCATTTTCAAGAGGAGTCAGGCATCGTCTCTTTGGAAGCATTGATCTCTGCGGACCTCTCGAGTTTTCAAAGGTTGTGAGGCCTCCGCTCGCGATGAGGCGGAGGACTAGGTCTTTCTCTGTGGTCTCCACAGGGGATTCAGACATCCCTTCGTCTTGGGAGATGCAAGACGAGCGTGCATTCAATTCACTGCAGGGATATCCGGCCTTACTTCAAGTCAGAGCATCTCGGTGTCCATTCCACTTGAGGCCACAAACTCAGGGTCCCTCTCACATACCTGTAGCTGAGAGAAGCCTCCTCTTGAGGTGCTTGTGGAAACTTGGTATTCCTCTTGATTCGAAGCCAGGGACTAAGCTCTCATCTCGAGTTGATTTGGGGTCCACGGAGCCCTTTCGTGTTGCTTCAATGACCTCAGGATCCCTCTAGACTTGAGACAGTGATCTTCGGTTTTCTCTGGAGTGCCATCAAGCAAATCAAGGGTCCTTTCACGTTTGATGTGGAACAGGGAATTGCTCTGCACGCAGTGCAGGGGAATCGGGCCTCATCTCGCGGCGAGGGGGAAGTCTCATGGTTTTTCTCGAGTTGCGGCCGGAACCTGGGGTATATTCTCGAGTTACGACGGGGAGGGCCCTTCCAGACACGTGTTTGTTCAGCGACATCAGGACTCCTGCCTAGGTGCGAGGGACACCTCGGGATTCTCCTCGAGTCTTGGCATGGCAATTGGACCGCGGCTCCACGTGAGGCGGGAGACCCAGCGTCCCTTTCCACGTGCCACAGGGATCCTGGGACTCCTATCCATTTTCAAGAGGAGTCAGGCATCGTCTCCTTTGGAAGCATTGATCTCCGCGGACCTCTCGAGTTTTCAAAGGACGTGAGGCCTCCGTTCGCGTTGAGGCGGAGGACTAGGTCTTTCTCTGTGGTCTCCACAGGGGATTCAGACATCCCTTCGTCTTGGGAGATGCAAGACTAACCTGCATTCAATTCACTGCAGGGATATCCGGCCTTACTTCGAGTCAGAGCATCTCGGTGTCCATTCCACTTGAGGCCACAAACTCAGGGTCCCTCTCACATACCTGTAGCTGAGAGAAGCCTCCTCTTGAGTGGCTTGTGGAAAGTTCATATTACTCTTGAGTCAAAGCCAGGGACTAAGCTCTCATCTCGAGTTGATTTGGGGTCCACGAAGCCCTTTCGTGTTGCTCCAGTGCCCTCAGGATCCCTCTAGACTTGAGACAGTGATCTTGGGTTTTCTCTGGAGTGCCATTAAGGAAATCAAGGCTCCTTTCACTTTTGATGTGGAACACGGAATTGCTCTGCACGCAGTGCAGGGGAATCGGGCCTCATCTCGCGGCGAGGGGAAATTTCATGGTTTTTCTCGTTTTGCGGCCGGAACCTGGGGTATATTCTCGAGTTACGACGGGGAGGGCCCTTCCAGACACGTGTTTGTTCAGCGACGTCAGGATTCCTGCCTAGGTGCGAGGGACACCTCGGGATTCTCCTCGAGTCTTGTCATGGCAATTGGGACGCGTCTCCACGTGAGGCGGGAGACCCAGGGTCCCTTTCCACGTGCCACAGGGATCCTGGGACTCCTATCCATTTTCAAGAGGAGTCAGGCATCGTCTCCTTTGGAAGCATTGATCTCCGCGGACCTCTCGAGTTTTCAAAGGATGTGAGGCCTCCGGTCGCGTTGAGGCGGAGGACTAGGTCTTTCTCTGTGGTCTCCACAGGGGATTCAGACATCCCTTCGTCTTGGGAGATGCAAGACGAGCCTGCATTCAATTCACTGCAGGGATATTGGGCCTTACTTCGAGTCAGAGCATCTCGGTGTCCATTCCACTTGAGGCCACAAACTCAGGGGTCCTCTCACATACCGGTAGCTGAGAGAAGCCTCCTCTTGTGGTGCTTGTGGAAAGTTCGTATTCCTCTTGAGTCGAAGCCAGGGACTAATCTCTCATCTCGAGTTGATTTGGGGTGCACGGAGCCCTTTCGTGTTGCTCCAGTGACCTCAGGATCCGTCTAGACTTGAGACAGTGATCTTGGGTTTTCTCTGGAGTGCCATCAAGGAAATCAAGGCTCCTTTCACTTCTGATGTCGAACACGGAATTGCTCTGCACCCAGTGCAGGGTAATCGGGCCTGATCCTGCCGTGAGGGGGATGTCTCATGGTTTTTCTCGAGTTGCAGCCGGAACCTGGGGTATATTCTCGAGTTACGACGGGGAGGGCCCTTCCAGACACGTGTTTGTTCAGCGACGTCAGGACTCCTGCCTAGGTGCGAGGGACACCTCGGGATTCTCCTCGAGTCTTGGCATGGCAATTGGGAGGCGTCTCCACGTTAGGCGGGAGAACCAGGGTCCCCTTCCATGTGGACAGGGATCCTAGGACTCCTAACCATTTTCAAGAGGAGTCAGGAATCGTCTCCTTTGGAAGCATTGATCTCCGCGGACCTCTCGAGTTTTCAAAGGATGTGAGGCCTCCGGTCGCGTTGAGGTGGAGGACTAGGTCTTTCTCTGTGGTCTCCACAGGGGATTCAGACATCCCTTCGTCTTGGGAGATGCAAGACGAGCCTGCATTCAATTCACTGCAGGGATATCCGGCCTTACTTCGAGTCAGAGCATCTCGGTGTCCATTCCACTTGAGGCCACAAAATCAGGGTCCCTCTCACATACCTGTAGCTGAGAGAAGCCTCCTCTTGAGGTGCTTGTGGAAAGTTGGTATTCCTCTTGAGTCGAAGCCAGGGACTAAGCTCTCATCTCGAGTTGATTTGTGGCCCACGGAGTCCTTTCATGTTGCTCCAGTGACCGCAGGATCCCTCTAGACTTGAGACAGTGATCTTGGGTTTTCTCTGGAGTGCCATCAAGGAAATCAAGGCTCCTTTCAGGCTTGATGTGGAACACGGAATTGCTCTGCACGCAGTGCAGGGGAATCGGGCCTCATCTCGCGGCCAGGGGGAAGTCTCATGGTTTTTCTCGAGTTGCGGCCGGAACCTGGGGTATATTCTCGAGTTTCGACGGGGAGGGCCCTTCCAGACACGTGTTTGTTCAGCGACGTCAGGACTCCTGCCTAGGTGCGAGGGACACCTCGGGATTCTCCTCGAGTCTTGGCATGGCAATTGGGACGCGTCTTCACGTGAGGCGGGAGACCCAGGGTCCCTTTCCACGTGCCACAGGGATCCAGGGACTCCTATCCATTTTCAAGAGGAGTCAGGCATCGTCTCCTTTGGAAGCATTGATCTCCAAGGTCCTCTCGAGTTTTCAAAGGATGTGAGGCCTCCAGGTCGCGATGAGGCGAAGAACTAGGTCTTTCTCTGTGGTCTCCACAGGGGATTCAGACATCCCTTCGTCTTGGGAGATGCAGGATGAGCCTGCATTCAATTCACTGCAGGGATATCCGGCCTCAGTTCGAGTCAGAGCATCTCGGTGTCCATTTCACTTGAGGCCACAAACTCAGGGTCCCTCTCACATACCTGTAGCTGAGAGAAGCCTCCTCTTGAGGTGCTTTTGGAAAGTTGGTATTCCTCTTGAGTCGTAGCCAGGGACTAAGCTCTCATCTCGAGTTGATTTGTGGTCCACGGAGCCCTTTCGTGTTGCTCCAGTGACCTCAGGATCCCTCTAGACTTGAGACAGTGATCTTGGGTTTTCTCTGGAGTGCCATCAAGGAAATCAAGGCTCCTTTCACGTTTGATGTGAAACACGGAATTGCTCTGCACGCAGTGCAGGGGAATCGGGCCTCATCTCTCGGCGAGGGGGAAGTCTCATGGTTTTTATCGAGTGGGGGCCGGAACCTGGGGAATATTCTCGAGTTACGACGGGGAGGGCCCTTCCAGACACGTGTTTGTTCTGCGACGCCAGGACTCAGGCCTAGGTGCGAGGGACACTTCGGGATTCTCCTCGAGTCTTGGCATGGCAATTGGGACGCGTCTCCACGTGTGGCGGGAGACCCAGGGTCCCTTTCCACGTGCCACAGGGATCCAGGGACTCCTATCCATTTTCAAGAGGAGTCAGGGATCGTCTCTTTGGAAGCATTGATCTCTGCAGACCTCTCGAGTTTTGAAAGGATGTGAGGCCTCCGGTCGCTATGAGGCGGAGGACTAGGTCTTTATCTGTGGTCTCCCCAGGGGATTCAGACATCCCTTCGTCTTGGGAGATGCAAGACGAGCCTGCATTCAATTCACTGCAGGGATATCCGGCCTTACTTCGAGTCAGAGCATCTCGGTGTCCATTCCACTTGAGGCCACAAACTCAGGGTCCCTCTCACATACCTGTAGCTGAGAGAAGCCTCCTCTTGAGGTGCTTGTGGAAAGTTGGTATTCCTCTTGAGTCGAAGCCAGGGACTAAGCTCTCATCTCGAGTTGATTTGGGGTCCACGGAGCCCTTTCGTGTTGCTACAGTGACCTCAGGATCCCTCTAGAATTGAGACAGTGATTTTGGGTTTTCTCTGGAGTGCCATCAAGGAAATCAAGGCTCCTTTCACGTTTGATGTGGAACACGGAAATGCTCTGCACGCAGTGCAGGGGAATCGGGCCTCATCTCGAGAAGAGGCGGAAGTCTCATGGTTTTTCTCGAGTTGAGGCCGGAACCTGGGGTATATTCTCGAGTTACGACGGGGAGGGCCCTTCCAGACATGTGTTTGTTCAGCGACGAAAGGACTCCTGCCTAGGTGCGAGGGACACCTCGGGATTCTCCTCGAGTCTTGGCATGGCAATTGGGATGCACCTCCACGTGAGGCCGGAGACCCAGGGTCCCTTTCCACGTGCCACAGGGATCCAGGGACTCCTATCCATTTTCTAGAGGAGTCAGGAATCGTCTCCTTTGGAAGCATTGATCTCTGTGGACCTCTTGAATTTTCAAAGTATGTGAGGCCTCCGGTCGCATTGAGAGGGAGAACTAGGTCTTTCTCTGTGGTCTCCACTGGGGATTCAGACATCCCTTCATCTTGGGAGATGCAAGACGAGCCTGCATTCAATTCACTGCAGGGATATCCGGCCTTACTTCGAGTCAGAGCATCTCGGTGTCCATTCCACTTGAGGCCACAAACTGCGGGTTCCTCTCACATACCTGTAGTTGAGAGAAGCCTCCTCTTTAGGTGCTTGTGGAAACGTGGTATTCCTCTTGAGTCAAAGCCAGGGACTAAGCTCTCATCTCGAGTGATTTGGGGTCCACGGAGCCCTTTCGTGTTGCTGCAGTGAACCTAGGATCCCTCTTGTCTTGAGACAGTGATCTTGGGTTTTCTCTGGAGTGCCATGAAGGAAATCAAGGCTCCTCTCATGTTTGATGTGGAAAACGGAATTGCTCTGCACGCAGTGCAGGGGAATCGGGCCTCATCTCGCGGCGAGGGGGAAGTCTCATGGTTTTTCTCGAGTTGCGGCCGGAACTTGGGGTATATTCTCGAGTTACGACGGGGAGGGCCCTTCCAGACACGTGTTTGTTCAGCGACGTCAGGACTCCTGCATAGGTGCGAGGGACACCTCGGGATTCTCCTCGAGTCTTGGCATGGCAATTGGGACGCGTCTCCACGTGAGGCGGGAGACCCAGGGTCCCTTTCCACGTGCCACAGGGATCCTGCAACTCCTATCCATTTTCAAGAGGAGTCAGGCATCGTCTCCTTTGGAAGCACTGATCTCCGCGGACCTCTCGAATTTTCAAAGGATGTGAGGACTCCGGTCGCGATGAAGTGGAGAACTATGTCTTTCTCTGTGGTCTCCACAGTTGATTCAGACATCCCTTCGTCTTGGGAGATGCAAGACGAGCCTGCATTCAATTCACTGCAGGGATATCCAGCCTTACTTCGAGTCAGAGCATCTCGGTGTCCATTCCACTTGAGGCCACAAACTCACAGTCCCTCTCACATACCTGTAGCTGAGAGAAGCCTCCTCTTGAGGTGCTTGTGGAAAGTTGGTATTCCTCTTGAGTCGAAGCCAGGGTCTAATCTCTCATCTCGAGTTGATTTGGGGTCCACGGAGCCCTTTCGTGGAGCTACAGTAACCTCAGGATCCCTCTAGACTTGAGACAGTTATCTTGGGTTTTCTCTGGAGTGCCATCAAGGATATCAAGGCTCCTTTCTCGTTTGATGTGAAACACGGAATTGCTCTGCACGCAGTGCAGGGGAATCGGGCCTCATCTGGCTGCGAGGGTGAAGTCTCATGGTTTTTCTCGAGTTGCGGCCAGAACCTGGGGTATATTCTCGAATTAGGACGGGAAGGGCCCTTCCAGACATGTGTTTGTTCAGCGACGTCAGGACGCCTGCCTAGGTGCGAGGGACAACTCGGCATTCTCCTCGAGTCTTGGCATTGCAATTGGGACGCGTCTCCACGTGAGGCGGAAGACCCAGGGTCCCTTTCCACGTGCCACAGGGATCCTGGGACTCCTATCCATTTTCAAGAGGAGTCAGGCATCGTCTCCTTCGGAAGCATTGATCTCAGCGGACCTCTCGAGTTTTCAAAGGATGTGAGGCCTTCTGTCGCGATGAGGCGGAGAATAGGTCTTTCTCTGTGGTCTCCACAGGGGATTCAGACATCCCTTCGTCTTGGGAGATGCAAGACGAGCCTGCATTCAATTCACTGCAGGGATATCCGGCCTTACTTCGAGTCAGAGCATCTCGGTGTCCATTCCACTTGAGGCCACAAAATCAGGGTCCCTCTCACATACCTGTAGCTGAGAGAAGCCTCCTCTTGACGTGCTTGTGGAAAGTTGGTATTCCCCTTGAGTTGAAGCCAGGGATTAAGCTCTCATCTCGAGTTGATTTGGGGTCCACGGAGCCCTTTCTTGTTGCTCCATTGACCTCAGGATTCCTCTAGACTTGAGACAGTGATCTTGGGTTTTCTCTGGAGTGCCATCAAGGAAATCAAGTCTCCTTTCACGTTTGATGTGGAACACGGAATTGCTCGGCACGCAGTGCAGAGGAATTGGGACTCATTTTGCGGCGAGGGGAAGTCTCATGATTTTTCTCGAAATGCGGCCGGAACCTGGGGTATATTCTCGAGTTACGACGGGGAGGGCCCTTCCAGACACGTGTTTGTTCAGCGACGTCAGGATTCCTGCCTAGGTGCGAGGTACACTTCGGGATTCTCCTCGAGTCTTGGCATGGCAATTGGGACGCGTCTCCTTGTGAGGCGGGAGACCCAGGGTCCCTTTCCACGTGCCACAGGGATCCTGGGACTGCTATCCATTTTCAAAAGGTGTCAGGCATTGTCTCCTTTGGAAGCATTGATCTCCGCGGACCTCTCGCGTTTTCACAGGATGTGAGGCCTCCGGTCGTGATGAGGCGGAGAACTAGGTCTTTCTCTGTGGTCTTCACAGGGGATTCAGACATCCCTTCGTCTTGGGAGGTGCAAGATGCGCCTGCATTCAATTCACGGCAGGGATATCCGGCCTTACTTCGAGTCAGAGCATCTCAGTGTCCATTCCACTTGAGGCCACAAACTGAGGGTCCCTCTCACATACCTGTAGCTGAGAGAAGCCTCCTCTTGAGGTGCTTGTGGAAAGTTGGTATTCCTCGTGAGTCGAAGCCAGGGACTAAGCTCCCATCTCGAGTTCATTGGGGTCCACGGAGCCCTTTCGTGTTGCTCCAGTGACCTCAGGATCCCTCTAGACTTGCGACAGTGGTCTTGGGTATTCTCTGGAGTGCCATCAAGGAAATCAAGGCTCCTTTCATGTTTGATGTGGAACACGGAATTGCCGTGCACGCAGTGCAGGGGAATCGGGCCTCATCTCATGGCGAGGGGGAAGTCTCATGGTTTTTCTCGAGTTGCGGGTGGAACCTGTGGTTTATTCTCGAGTAACGACGGGGAGGGCCCTTCTAGACACGTGTTAGTTCAGCGACATCAGGACTCCTGCCTAGGTGCGAGGGACACCCGGGATTATCCTCGAGTCTCGGCATGGCAATTGGGACGCGTCTCCACGTCAGCCAGGAGACCCAGTGCCCCTTTCCACGTGCCACAGGGATCCTGGGACTCCTATCCATTTTCAAGAGGAGTCAGGCATCGTCTCCTTTGGAAGCATTGATCTCCGCGGACCTCTCGAGTTTTCAAAGGATGTGAGGCCTCCGGTCGCGATGAGGCGGAGAACTAGTTCTATGTCTGTGGTCTCCACAGGGGATTCAGACATCCCTTCGTCTTGGGAGATGCAAGACGAGCCTGCATTCAATTCACTGCAGGGATATCCGGCCTTACTTCGAGTCAGAGCATCTCGGTGTCCATTCCACTTGAAGCCACAAACTCAGGGTCCCTCTCACTTACCTGTAGCTGAGAGAAGCCTCCTCTTGAGGTGCTTGTGGAAAGTTGGTATTCCTCTTGATTCGAAGCCAGGGGCTAAGCTCTTATCTCGAGTGGATTTGGGGTCCACGGATACTTTTCGTGTTGCTACAGAGACCTCAGAATCCCTCTAGACTTGAGACAGTGATCTTGGGTTTTCTCTGGAGTGCCGTCAAGGAAATCAAGGCTCCTTTCACGTTTGATGTGGAACACGGAATGGCTCTGCACGCAGTGCAGGGGAATCGGGCCTCATCTCGCGGCGAGGGGGAAGTCTCATGGTTTTTCTCGACTTGCGGCCGGAACCTGGGTTATACTCTCGAGTTACGACGGGGAGGGCCCTTCCAGACACGTGTTTGTTGAGCGACGTCAGGACTCCTGCCTAGGTGCCAGGGACACCTCGGGATTCTCCTCGAGTCTTGGCATGGCAATTGGGACGCGGCTCCACGTGAAGCGGGAGACCCAGTGTCCCCTTCCATGTGGACAGGGATCCTAGGACTCCTAACCATTTTCAAGAGGAGTCAGGCATCGTCTCCTTTGGAAGCATTGATCTCCGCAGACCTCTCGAGTTTTCAAAGGATGTGATGCGTCCGGTCGCGATGAGGCGGAAAACTAGGTCTTTGTCTGTGGTCTCCACAGGGGATTCAGATATCCCTTCGTCTTGGGAGATGCAAGATGAGCCTGCATTCAATTCACTGCAGGGATATCCGGCCTTACTTCGAGTCAGAGCATCTCGGTGTCCATTCCACTTGAGGCCACAAATTCCAGGTGCCTCTCACATACCTGTAGCTGAGAGAAGCCTCCTCTTGAGGTGCTTGTGGAAAGTTGTTATTCCTCTTGAGTCGAAGCCAGGGACTAAGCTCTCATCTCGAGTTGATTTGGGGTCCACGGAGACCTTTCCTGTTGCTACAGTGACCTGAGGATCCCTCTAGACTTGAGACAGTGATCTTGGGTTTTCTCTGGAGTGCCATCAAGGAAATCAAGGCTCCTTTCACGTTTGATGTGGAACACATAATTGCTCTGCACGCAGTGCAGGGGAATCGGGCCTCATCTCGCGGCAAGGGGGAAGTCTCATGGTTTTTCTCGAGTTACGGCCAGAACCTGTTGTATATTCTCGAGTTACAATGGGGAGGGCCCTTCCAGACACGTGTTTGTTCAGTGACGTCAGGACTCCTGCCTAGGTGCGAGGGCCACTTCGGGATTCTCCTCGAGTCTTGGCATGGAAATTGGGACGCGTCTCCACGTGAGGCTGGAGACCCGTGGTCCCTTTCCATGTGCCACAGGGATCCTGGGACTCCTATCCATTTTCAAGAGGAGTCAGGCATCGTCTCCTTGGGAAGCATTGATCTCCGCGGACCTCTCGAGTTTTCAAAGGATGTGAGGCCTCCGGTCGTGATGTGGCGACAACTAGGTCTTTCTCTGTGGTCTCCACAGGGGATTCAGACATCCCTTCGTTTTGGGAGATGCAAGACGAGCCTGCACTCAATTCACTGCAGGGATATCCGGCCTTACTTCGAGTCAGAGCATCTCGGTGTCCATTCCACTTGAGGCCACAAACTCAGGGTCCCTCTCACATACCTGTAGCTGAGAGAAGCCTCCTCATGAGGTGCTTGTGGAAAGTCGGTATTCCTCTTGAGTCGAAACCAGGGACTAAGCTCCTATCTCGAGTTGATTTGGGGTCCACGGAGCCCTTTCGTGTTGCTCCAGTGACCTCAGGATCCCTCTAGACTTGAGACAGTGATCTTGGGTTTTCTCTGGAGTGCCATCAAGGAAATCAAGGCTTTTTTCTCGTTTGATGTGGAACACGGAATTGCTCTGCACACAGTGCAGGGGAATCGGGCCTCACCTCACGGCGAGTGGGAAGTCTCATGGTTTTTCTCGAGTTGCGGCCGGAACCTGGGGTATATTCTCGACTTAAGCCGGGGAGGGCCCTTTCAGACACGTGTTTGTTCAGCGACGTCAGGACTCCTGCCTAGGTGCGAGGGACACCTCGGCTTTCTCCTCGTGTGTTGGCATGGCAATTGGGACGCGTTTCCACGTGAGGCGGGAGACCCAGGGTCCCTTTCCACGTGCCACAGGGATCCTGGGACTCCTATCCATTTTCAAGAAGAGTCATTCATCATCTCCTTTGGAAGCATTGATATCCGCGGACCTCTTGAGTTTTCAAAGTATGTGTCGAATCCGGTCGCGATGAGGCGGAGAACTAGGTCTTTCTCTGTGGTCTCCACAGGGGATTCAGAAATCCCTTCGTCTTGGGAGATGCAAGACGAGCCTGCATTCAATTCACTGCAGGGATATCCGGCCTTACTTCGAGTCAGAGCATCTCGGTGTCCATTCCACTTGAGGCCACACATTCAGGGTTCCTCTCACATACCTGTGGCTGAGAGAAGCCTCCGTTTGAGGTGCTTGTGGAAAGTTGGTATTCCTCTTGAGTCGAAGCCAGGGACTAAGCTCTCATCTCGAGTTGATTTGGGGTCCACGAAGCCCTTTCGTGTTGCTACAGTGATCTCAGGATCCCTCTAGACTTGAGACAGTGATCTTGGGTTTTCTCTGGAGTGCCATCAAGGAAATCAAGGCTCCTTTCACGTTTCATGTGGAACACGGAATTGCTCTGCACGCAGTGCAGGGGAATCGGGCCTCATCTCGCGCCGAGGGGGAGGTCTCATGGTTTTTCTCGAGTTGCGGCCGGAACCTGGGGTATATACTCGAGTTACGACGGGGAGGGCCCATCCAGACACGTGTTTGTTCAGCGACCTCATCACTCCTGCATAGGTGCCAGGGACACCTCGGGATTCTCCTCGAGTCTTGGCATGGCAATTGGGACGCGTCTCCACGTGAGGCGGGAGACTAAGGGTCCCTTTCCACGTGCCACAGGGATCCTGGGACTCCTATCAATTTTCAAGGGACTCAGTAATCGTCTCCTTGGGAAGCATTGATCTCCGTGGACCTCTCGAGTTTTCAAAGGATGTGAGGCCTCCGGTGGCGATGAGGCAGAGAACTAGGTCTTTCTCTGTGGTCTCCACACGGGATTCAGACATCCCTTCGTCTTGGGAGATGCAAGACGAGCCTGCATTCAATTCACTGCAGGGATATCCGGCCTTACTTCGAGTTAGAGCATCTCGGTGTCCATTTAACTTGAGGCCACAACCTCAGGGTCCCTCTCACATACATGTAGCTGAGAGAAGCCTCCTCTTGAGGTGCTTGTGGAAAGTTGGTATTCCTCTTGATTCGAAGCCAGGGACTAAGCTCTCATCTTGAGTTGATTTGGGGTCCACGGAGCCCTTTCGTATTGCTACAGTGACCTCAGGATCCCTCTAGACTTGAGACAGTGATCTTGGGTTGTCTCTGGAGGGCCACCAAGAAAATCAAGGCTCCTTTCACGTTTGATGTGGAACACGGAATTGCTCTGCACACAGTGCAGGGGAATCGGGCCTCATCTCGCTGCAAGGCGGATGTCTCATGGTTTTTCTCAAGTTGCGGCCGGAACCTCGGGTATATTCTCGAGTTAAGACAGTGAGGGCCCTTTCAGACACGTGTTTGTTCAGCGACATCAGGACTCCTGCCTAGGTGTGAAGGACACCTCGGGATTCTCCTCGAGTCTTGGCATGGCAATTGGGACGCGTCTCCACGTGAGGCGGGAGACCCAGTGTCCCTTTCCACATGACACAGGGATCCTGGGACTCCTAACCATTTTCAAGAGGAGTCAGGCATCGTCTCCTTTGGAAGCATTGTTCTCGGCGGACCTCTCGAGTTTTCAAAGGATGTGAGGCTTCCGGTCGCGATGAGGTGGAGAACTAGGTCTTTCTCTGTGGACTCCACAGGGGATTCAGTCATCCCTTCGTCTTGGGAGATGCAAGACGAGCCTGCATTCAATTCACTGCAGGGATATCCGGCCTTACTTCGAGTCAGAGCATCTCGATGTCCATTCCACTTGAGGCCACAAACTCAGGGTCCCTCTCACATACATGTAGCTGAGAGAAGCCTCCTCTTGAGGTGCTTGTGGAAACTTGGTATTCCTCTTGAGTCGAAGCCAGGGACTAGCTCTCATCTCGAGTTGATTTGGGGTCCGCGGAGCCCTTTGGTGTTGCTCCAGTGACCTCAGGATCCCTCTAGACATGAGACAGTGATCTTGGGTTTTCTCTGGAATACCATCAAGGAAATCAAGGCTCCTTTCACGTTTGATGTGGAACTCGGAATTGCTCTGCATGCAGTGCAGGGGAATCGGGCCTCATCTCGCGGCGAAGGGGAAGTCTCAAGGTTTTTATCAAGTTCCGGCCGGAACCTGGGGATATATTCTCGAGTCAAGATTGGGACGGCCCTTCCAGACACGTGTTTGTTCAGTGAAGTCAGGACTCCTGCCTAGGTGCGATGGACACCTCGGGATTCTCCTCGAGTCTTGGCATGGGAATTGGGACGCGTATCCACGTGAGGCGGGAGACTCAGGACCCCTTTCCACGTGCTACAGGGATCCTGGGACTCCTATTCATTTTCAAGAGGAGTCAGGCATCGTCTCTTTTGGAAGCATTGATCTCCGCGGACCTCTCGAGTTTTCAAAGGATGTGAGGCCTCCGGTCGCGATGAGGCGGAGAACTAGGTCTTTCTCTTTGGTCTCCACAGGGGATTCAGACATCCCTTCGTCTTGGGAGATGCAAGACGAGCCTGCATTCAATTCACTGCAGGGATATCCGGCCTTAATTCGAGTCAGAGCATCTCGGTGTCCATTCCACTTGAGGCCACAAACCAGGGTCCCTCTCACATACCTGTAGCTGAGAGAAGCCTCCTCTTGAGGTGCTTGTGGAAAGTTGGTATTCCTCTTGAGTCGAAGACAGGAACGAAGCTCTCCTCTCGAGTTGATTTGGGGTCCACGGAGCCCTTTCGTGTTGCTACAGTGACCTCAGCTTCCCTCTAGACTTGAGACAGTGATCTTGGGGTTTCTCTGGAGTGCCATCAAGGAAATCAAGGCTCCTTTCACGTTTGATGTGGAACACGGAATTGCTCTGCACGCAGTGCAGGGGAACCGGGCCTCATCTAGCGGCGAGGGGGAAGGCTCATGGTTTTTCTCGAGTTGCGGCCGGAACCTGTGGTATAATCTCGAGTTACGACGGGGAGGGCCCTTCCATACACGTGTTTGTTCAGCGAAGTCAGGACTCCTGCCTAGGTGCGACGGACACCTCGGGATTCTCCTCGTGTCTTGGCATGGCAATTGGGACGCGTCTCCACGTGAGGCGGGAGACCCAGGGTCCCTTTCCACGTGCCACAGGGATCCTGGAACTCCTATCCATTTTCAAGAGGAGTCAGGCATCGTCTCCTTTGGAAGCATTGATCCCCGCAGACCTCTCGAGTTTTCAAAGGATGTGAGGCCTCCGGTTGCGATGAGGCGGAGAACTCTGTCTTTCTCTGTGTCTCCACAGGGGATTCAGACATCCCTTCGTCATGGGAGATGCAAGACAAGCCTGCATTCAATTCACTGCAGGGATATCCGGCCTTACTTCGAGTCAGAGCATCTCGGTGTCCATTAAACTTGAGGCCACACACTCAGGGTCCCTCTCACATACCTTTAGCTGAGAGAAGCCTCCTCTTGACGTGCTTGTGGAAAGTTGGTATTCCTCTTGAGTAGAAGCCAGGGACGAAGCTCTCATCTCGAGTTGATTTTGGGTCCACGGAGCCCTTTTGTGTTGCTACAGTGACCTCAGGATCCCTCTAGACTTGAGACAGTGATCTTGGGGTTTCTCTGGAGTGCCATCAAGGAAATCAAGGCTCCTTTCACGTTTGATGTCGAACACAGAATTGCTCTGCACGCAGTGCATTGGAATCGGGCCTCATCTGGCGGCGAGGGGGAAGGCTCCTGGTTTTTCTCGGGTTACGGCCGGAACCTGGGGTATATTTTCGAGTTACGACGGGGAGGGCCCTTCCAGACACGTGTTTGTTCAGCGACGTCAGGACTCCTGCCTAGGTGCGAGGGGCACCTCGGGATTCTCCTCGAGTCTTGGCATGGCAATTGGGACGCGTCTCCACGTGAGGCGGGAGACTCAGGGTCCCTTTCCATGTGCCACAGGGATCCTGGGACTCCTATCCACTTTCAAGAGGAGTCAGGCATCGTCTCCTTTGGAAGCATTGATCTCCGCGGACCTCTCGAGTTTTCAAAGGATGTGAGGCCTCCGGTCGCGATGAGGTGGAGAACTAGGTCTTTCTCTGTGGTCTACACCGGGGACTTAGACATCCCTTCGTCTCGGGAGATGCAAGATGAGCCTGCATTCAATTCACTGCAGGGATATCCAGCCTTACTTGGAGTCAGTGCATCTCGGTGTCCATTCCACTAGAGGCCACACACTCAGGGTCCCTCTCACATACCTTTAGCTGAGTGAAGCCTCCTCTTGACGTGCTTGTGGAAAGTTGGTATTCCGCTTGAGTCAAAGCCAGGGACGAACCTCTCATCTCGAGTTACGACGTGTTTCACCCGTGATTCCTACGTGACGCACACGTGATTCACACGTGATTTCCACGTATTGCACACGTGACTCACACGTGAATCCCACGAGAGGCACACGTGAGTGACACGTGATTTCCACGTGATGCACACATGATTCACACTTGATTCCGACGTGATGCATACGTGACTCACACGTGATACCCACTTGATGCACACTTGCTTCCCACATGATTCCCACGTGATGCACACGTGATTCACACGTGACGCACACGTGACTGACACGTGATCCCCACGTGACGCACATGTGTTTCACATTGATACCACGTGATGCACACGTGACTGACACGTGATTCCCACGCGAGGCACAAGTGACTCGCATGTGATTCCCACGTGATGCACACGTGACTGACACGTGATTGCCATGTGAAACACACGTGATGCACACGTGGTTCCCACGTGACTTACACGTGACTCACACGTGATTCCCACGTGATGCACACGTGACTGACATGTGATTGCCACGTGACACACACGTGATTCACACGTGACGCACACGTGTTTCACACGTGATTCCCACGTGACGCACACAGGCTCTTCATGTTTTCAACACTGTTTCATGCTACTCCTATTTTTCAGACCGTTTTATGCCTCGCTCACTTTTGACACCGTTTGAAGCTCTTCATATTTTTTACACCTTTTGAAGCTCTTCATATTTTTCACACGTTTTCAGGCTCTTCATGATTTTCCACACCGTTTCATGTTCCTCCTATTTTTCAGACCGTTTCATGCTCCTCATATTTTTCACACCTTTTGTAGCTCTTCATATTTTTCACACATTTTCAGGCTATTCATGTTCTTCAACACCGCTTCATGATCCTCCTATTTTTCAGAACGTTTCATGCTCCTCATATATTTGACACCTTTTGAAGCTATTCGTATATTTCACACCTTTTCAGGCTCTTCATATTTTTCAACACCTCTTCATGCTTCTCGTATTTTTCAGACCGTTTCATTCTCCTCATATTTTTGACACCTTTTGAAGCTCTTCATATATTTCACACCTTTTCAGGCTCTTCATTTTTTTCAACACCGCTTCATGCTCCTCCTATTTTTCAGACCGATTAATGCTCTTCATATTTTTCACACCTTTTGAAGCTCTTCATATTTTTCACACCTATTCAGGCTCTTCATGTTTTTCAACACCACTTCATGCTCCTCCTATTTTTCAGACCATTTCATGCTCCTCATATGTTTGACACCATTTGAAGCTCTTCATATTTTTCACACCTTTCAGACTCTTCATATTTTTCAACACCGCTTCAAGCTCCTCCTATTGTTCACACCGTTACATGCTCCTCATAGTTTTCGCACATTTTCAAGCTTTTCATATTTTTCACACCTTTTCAGGCTCTTCAGGTTTTTCAACACAGCTTCATGCTCCTCCTATTTTTCAGACCGTTTCATGTTCCTCAAGTATTTCACTCCTTTTGAAGCTCTTCCTATTTTTCACAGCTTTTCAGGCTCTTTATGTTTTTGAACACCGTTTCATACTCCCCTATTTTTCAGACCGTTTCATGCTCCTCTTATTTTTGACACCTTTTGAAGCTCTTCATATTTTTCAGACATTTTCAGACTCTTCATGTTTTTCAACAATGCTTCATGCTCCTCCTATTTTTCAGACCGTTTCATGCTCCTCATTTTTTTACACCTTTTGAAGCTTTTCATATTTTTCACACCTTGTCAGGCTCTTCATGTTGTTAAACACCGCCTCATGCTCCTCCTATTTCTCAGACCGTTTCATGCTCCTCATGTATTTCAAACCTTTTGAAGCTCTTCATATTTTTCACACCTTTTCAGGCCCCTCATGTTTTTCAACACCACTTCATGCTCCTCCTATTTTTCAGACGGTTTCATGCTCATCTCATTTTTGACACCTTTTGAAGCTCTTCTTATTTTTCACACGTTTTCAGGCTCTTCATGTTTTTCAACACCGCTTCAAGCTCCTCCTATGTTTCACACCATTTCATGCTCCTCATAGTTTTCGCACCTTTTCAAGCTTTTCATATTTTTCACACCTTTTCACACTCTTCATGTTTTCCTACACCGCTTCATGCTCCTCCTATTTTTCCGTCTGTTTCATGCTTCTCATACTTTTAACACCTTTTGAAGCTCTTCATATTTTTCACTAATTTTCAGGCTCTTCATGTTTTTGAAAACAGCTTCATGTTCCTCCTATTTTTCAGACCGTTTTATGCTCCTCATATTTTTCACACCTTTTGTAGCTCTTCATATTTTTCACACCTTTTCTGGCTATTCATGTTCTTCAACACCGCTTCATGATCCTCCTATTTTTCAGACCGTTTCATGCTCCTCATATATTTGACACCTTTTGAAGCTATTCGTATATTTCACACCTTTTCAGGCTCTTCATGTTTTTCAACACCTCTTCATGCTTCTCGTATTTTTCAGACCGTTTCATGCTCCTCATATTTTTGACACCTTTTGAAGCTCTTCATATATTTCACACCTTTTCAGGCTCTTCATTTTTTTCAACACCGCTTCATGCTCCTCCTATTTTTCAGACCGATTAATGCTCCTCATATTTTTCACACCTTTTCAAGCTCTTCATATTTTTCACATCTTTTCAGACTCTTCATATTTTTCAACACCGCTTCAAGCTCCTCCTATGTTTCACACCGTTTCATGCTCCTCATAATTTTCGCACCTTTTCAAGCTTTTCATATTTTTCACACCTTTTCACGCTCTTCATGTTTTTCTACACCGCTTCATGCTCCTCCTATTTTTCAAAAGGTTTCAGGCTTCCCATATTTTGACAAGTTTTGAATCTCTTCATATTTTTCACACCTTGTCAGGCTCTTCATGTTTTTGAACACTGTTTCATGCTCCTCCTATTTTTCATACCGTTTCATGCTCCTCATATATTTGACACCTTTTGAAGCTCTTCATATATTTCACACATTTTGAAGCGATTCATATATTTCACACTTTTTCTGGCTCTTCATGTTTTTGAACACTGTTTCATGCTCCTCCTATTTTTCAGACCGTTTAATGCTCGTGATATTTTTTACACCGATTGGAGCTCTTCATATATTTAACACCTTTTCAGGCTCTTCATGTTTTTCAACACTACTTCATGCTCCTCCTATTGTTCAGACCGTCTTTTGCTCCTCTTATTTTTGACACCTTTTGAAGCTCTTCATATTTTTCACACCTTTTCAGGCTCTTCATGTTTTTGAACACTGTTTCATGCTCCTCCTATTTTTCAGACCGTTTCATTCTCCTTATATTTTGACACCTTTTGAAGCTCTTCATATTTTTCACACCTTTTCAGGCTCTTCCATTTTTGCAACACCACTTCATGCTCCTCCTATTTTTCAGACCGTTTCATGCTCCTCATATTTTGACACCTTTTGAAGCTCTTCATATTTTTCACACCTTTTCAAGCTCTTGTAATTTTTCAACAACGCTCCATGTGCCTCCTATTTTTCAGACTGTTTCATGCTCCTCATATTTTTGACTCCTTTTGAAACTCTTCATATTATTCACACCTTTCCATGCTCTTCATGTTTTTCAACACCGTTTCATCCTCCTCCTATTTTCAGACTGTTTCATTCTCCTAATACGTTTGACACATTTTGAAGCTCTTCATATATTTCACACCTTTTCAGGCTCTTCATGTTTTTGAACACCGCTTCATGCTCCTCCTATTTTTCACACCTTTTGAAGCTCTTCGTATATTTCACACCTTTTCAAGCTCTTCATGTTTTTGAACACCACTTCATGCTCCTCATATTTTCACACCTTTTGAAGCTCTTCATAATTTTCACACATTTTCAGGCTCTTCATTTTTTTGAACACCGTTTCATGATCCTCCTATATTTCAGACCGTTTCTTGCTCCTCATATTTTTGACTCCTTTGGAAACTCTTCATATTTTTCACACCTTTTCAGACTCTTCATGTTTTTGAACACCTTTTTATTCTCCTCCTATTCTTCAGACCATTTCATGCTCCTCGTATATTTGACACCTTTTGAAGCCCTTCATATTTTTCACACCTTTTCAGGCTCTTCATGTTTTTCAACACCGTTTCATGCTCCTCCTATTTTTCAAAAGGTTTCAGGCTTCCCATATTTTGACAAGTTTTGAATCTCTTCATATTTTTCACACCTTTTCAGGCTCTTCATGTTTTTCAACACCGTATTATGCTCCTCTCATTTTTCAGAACGTTTCATGCACCTCATATTTTTGACACCTTTTGAAGCTCTTCATATTTTTGACACCTTTTAGGCTCTTCATGTTTTTCAACACCGCTTCATGATCCTCCTATTTTTCAGATGGTTTCGTGCTCCTCATATTTTAGACAACTTATGAAGCTCTTCATATTTTCACACCTTTTCAGGATCTTCATGTTTCTGAACCCCGTTTCATGCTCCTCTTATTTTTCAGACCGTTTCATGCTCCTCATTTATTTTACACATTTTGAAGCCCTTCATATTTTTCACACCTTTTCAGGCTCTTCAAGTTTTTCAACACCACTTCATGCTCCTCCTATTTTTCAGACCGTTACATGCTCCTCATGTATTTCACACCTTTTGGAGCTCTTCATATATTTCACACCTTTTCAGGCTCTTCATGTTTTTGAACACCGTTTCATGCTCCTACTATTTTTCAGACCTTTTCAGGCTCCTCATATATTTGACACATTTTAATGCCTCTTCATAATTTTCACACCTTTTCAGGCTCTTCAAGTTTTTCAACACCACTTCATGCTCCTCCTGTTGTTCAGACCGATTCATCCTCCTCATGAATTTCACATCTTTTGAAGCTCTTCATATTTTTCACACCTTTTCAGGCTCTTCAAGTTTTTCAACACCGCTTCATGCTCCTCCTGTTGTTCAGACCGATTCATCCTCCTAACGAATTTCACATCTTTTGAAGCTCTTCATATTTTTCACACCTTTTCAGGCTCTTCATGTTTTTCAACACCGCTTCATGATCCTCCTATATTTCAGACCGTTTAATGCTCTTCATATTTTTGACACCCCTTGGAGCTCTTCATATTTTTCACACCTTTTCAGGATCTTCATGTTTTTCAACACCACTTCATGCTCCTCCTATTTTTCAGACCGTTACATGCTCCTCATGTATTTCACACCTTTTGAAGCTCTTCATATATTTCACACCTTTTCAGGCTCTTCATGTTTTTGAACACCGTTTCATGCTCCTACTATTTTTCAGACCTTTTCAGGCTCCTCATATATTTGACACATTTTAATGCCTCTTCATAATTTTCACACCTTTTCAGGCTCTTCATGTTTTTCAACACCACTTCATGGTCCCCCTATTTTTCGGACCGTTTCATGCTCTTCATATTTTTGACACCTTTTCAAGCTCTTCATATTTTTCACACCTTTTCAGGCTATTCATGTTTTTGAACACCGCTTCATGCTCCTCCTGTTGTTCAGACTGATTCATCCTCCTCATGTATTTCACACCTTTTGAAGCTCTTCATATTTTTCACACCTTTTCAGGCTCTTCATGTTTTTCAACACCACTTCATGCTCCTCCTATTTTTCCGACCGTTTCATGCCCCTCATATTTTTCACAACTTTTGAAGCTCTTCATATTTTTCACACCATTTCAGTCTCTTCATGTTTTTGAACACTGCTTCATGCTCCTCCTATTTTTCAGACCGATTCATCCTCCTCATGAACTTCACACCTTTTGAAGCTCTTCATATTTTTCACACCGTTTCAGGCTCGTAATGTTTTCAAGACCGCTTCATGCTCCTCCTATTTTTCAGACCGTTCATGCTCCTCATATTTTTGACAACTTTTGAAGCTCTTCATATTTTTCACACCTTTTGAAGCTCTACATATTTTTCACACTTTTTCAGGCTCTTCATGATTTTCAACACCGCTTCAAGATCCTCCTAATTTTCAGACGGTTTCGTGCTCCTCATAATTTTCACACCTTTTGAAGCTCTTCATATATTTCACACCTTTCAGGCTCTTCATGATTTTCAACACCGCTTCATGCTCCTCCTATTTTTCAGATCGTTTCATGCTCATCTCATTTTTGACACCTTTTGAAGCTCTTCATATTTTTCACACCTTTTGAAGCTCTTCATATTTTTCACACCATTTCCGGCTCTTCATGTTTTTGAACACCGCTTCATGCTCCTCCTATTTTTCAGACAGATTCATCCTCCTCATGAACTTCACACCTTTTGAAGCTCTTCATATTTTTCACACCTTTTCAGGCTCTTCAAGTTTTTCAACACCACTTCATGCTCCTCCTATTTTTCAGACCGTTACATGCTCCTCATGTATTTCACACCTTTTGAAGCTCTTCATATATTTCACACCTTTCAGGCTCTTCATGTTTTACAACAACACTTCATGCTCCTCCTATTTTTCAGAACTTTTCATGCTCCTCATATTTTTGACACCTTTTGAAGCTCTTCATATATTTCACACCTTTTCAGGCTCTTCATGTTTTTGAACACCGCTTCATGCTCCTCCTGTTTTTCAGACCGATTCATCCTCCTCATGTATTTCACACCTTTTGAAGCTCTACACATTTTTCACACTTTTTCAGGCTCTTCATATTTTTCAACACCACTTCATGCTCCTCATATTTTTCACACCTTTTGAATCTCTTCATATATTTCACACCTTTCAGGCTCTTCATGTTTTACAACAACACTTCATGCTCCTCCTATTTTTCAGACTTTTTCATACGCTTCATATTTTTGACACCTTTTGAAGCTCTTCATATTTTTGAACACCGTTTCATGCTCCTCCTTTTTTTCAGACCGATTAATGCTTCGCATATTTTTCACACTTTTGAAACTCTTCATATTTTTGAACACCGTTTCATGCTCCTCCTATTTTGCAGACCGTTTCACGCTCCTTACATTTTGGACACCTTTTGAAACTCTTCATATATTTCACACCTTTTGAAGCTCTTCATATTTTTCACACCATTTCAGGCTCTTCATGTTTTTCAACACCGCTTCATGCTCCTCCTATTTTTCAGACCGTTTCATGCTCATCTCATTTTTGACACCTTTTGAAGGTCTTCATATATTTCACACCTTTTGAAGCTCTTCTTATTTTTTTCACACGTTTTAGGCTCTTCATGTTTTTCAACACCGCTTCATGCTCCTCCTGTTGTTCAGACCGATTCATCCTCCTAAGGAATTTCACATCTTTTGAAGCTCTTCATATTTTTCACACCTTTTCAGGCTCTTCAAGTTTTTCAACACCACTTCATGCTCCTCCTATTTTTCAGACCGTTACATGCTCCTCATGTATTTCACACCTTTTGAAGCTCTTCATATATTTCACACCTTTTCAGGCTCTTCATGTTTTTGAACACCGTTTCATGCTCCTACTATTTTTCAGACCTTTTCAGGCTCCTCATATATTTGACACATTTTAATGCCTCTTCATAATTTTCACACCTTTTCAGGCTCTTCATGTTTTTCAACACCACTTCATGCTCCCCCTATTTTTCGGACCGTTGCATGCTCTTCATATTTTTGACACCGTTTGAAGCTCTTCATATTTTTCACACTTTTGAAGCTCTTCATGTTTTCAACACCGCTTCATGCTCCTCCTATTTTTCAGACCGTTCATACTCCTCATATTTTTGAAACATTTTGAAGCTCTTCATATTTTTCACACCTTTTCAGACTCTTCATGTTTTTCAACATCACTTCATGCTCCTTATATTTTTCAGACTGTTTCATGCTACTCATATTTTTGACACCGTTTGAAGCTCTTCATATTTTTCACACTTTTGAAGTTCTTCATGTTTTTCAACACCGCTTCATGCTCCTCCTATTTTTCAGACCGTTTCATGCTCATCTCATTTTTGACACCTTTTGAAGGTCTTCATATATTTCACACCTTTTGAAGCTCTTCATATTTTTCACACGTTTTAGGCTCTTCATGTTTTTCAACACCGCTTCATGCTCCTCCTATTTTTCAGACCGTTTAATTCTCCTCATGCATTTCACACCTTTTGAAGTTCTTTATATTTTTCACACCTTTTTAGGCTCTTCAGGGTTTTTAACACAGTTTCATGCTCCTCCTATTTTTCAGACCGTTACATGCTCCTCATGTATTTCACACCTTTTGAAGCTCTTCATATATTTCACACCTTTCAGGCTCTTCATGTTTTACAACAACACTTCATGCTCCTCCTATTTTTCAGACCTTTTCATGCTCCTCATATTTTTGACACCTTTTGAAGCTCTTCATATATTGCACACCTTTTCAGGCTCTTCATGTTTTTCAAAACCACTTCATGTTCCTCCTATTATTCAGACCGTTTCATGCTCATCTCATTTTTGACACCTTTTGAAGCTCTTCATATTTTTCACACGTTTTCAGGCTCTTCATGATTTTCAACACCGCTTCATGCTCCTCCTGTTTTTCAGACCTTTTCAAGCTCCTCATGTATTTCACAAATTTTGAAGCTCTTCATATTTTTCACACATTTTCAGGCTCTTCATATTTTTCAACACCCCTTCATGATCCTCCTATTTTTCAAATGGTTTCGTGCTCCTCATAATTTTCACACCTATTCAAGCTCTTCATATTTTTCACACCTTTTCAGGCTCTTCATGTTTTTCAACACCACTTCATGCTCCTCCTATTTTTCAGACCGATTCATCCTCCTCATGAACTTCACACCTTTTGAAGCTCTTCATATTTTTCACACCTTTTCAGGCTCTTCAAGTTTTTCAACACCGCTTCATGCTCCTCCTATTTTTCAGATCGTTTCATGCTCATCTCATTTTTGACACCTTTTGAAGGTCTTCATATATTTCACACCTTTTGAAGCTCTTCATATTTTTCACACGTTTTAGGCTCTTCATGTTTTTCAACACCACTTCATGCTCCTCCTATTTTTCAGACCGTTTAATTCTCCTCATGCATTTCACACATTTTGAAGTTCTTTATATTTTTCACACCTTTTTAGGCTCTTCAGGGTTTTTAACACAGTTTCATGCTCCTACTATTTTTCACACCGTTTCCTGCTCCTCATATTTTTGACACCTTTTGAAGCTCTTCATATATTGCACACCTTTTCAGGCTCTTCATGTTTTTCAAAACCACTTCATGTTCCTCCTATTATTCAGACCGTTTCATGCTCATCTCATTTTTGACACCTTTTGAAGCTCTTCATATTTTTCACACGTTTTCAGGCTCTTCATGATTTTCAACACCGCTTCATGCTCCTCCTGTTTTTCAGACCTTTTCAAGCTCCTCATGTATTTCACAAATTTTGAAGCTCTTCATATTTTTCACACATTTTCAGGCTCTTCATGTTTTTCAACACCACTTCATGCTCCTCCTGTTTTTCAGACCGTTTCATGGTCATCTCATTTTTGACACCTTTTGAAGCTCTTCATATATTTCACACCTTTTCAAGCTCTTCATATTTTTCACACCTTTTCAGGCTCTTCATGTTTTTCAACACCACTTCATGCTCCTCCTTTATTCCGACCGTTTCATGCTCCTCATATTTTTTAAACCTTTTGATGCTCTTCATATTTTTCATACCTTTTCAAACTCTTCACGTTTTTCAACACCGCATCTTGCTCCTCCTATTTTTCAGACCGTTTCATGGTCCTCATATTTTTCCCGCCTTTTGAAGCTCTTCATATTTTTCACACCTTTTCAGACTCTTCATGTTTTTCAACATCACTTCATGCTCCTTATATTTTTCAGACTGTTTCATGCTACTCATATTTTTGACACCTTTTGAAGCTCTTCATATATTTCACACCTTTTCAGGCTCTTCATGTTTTTCAACACCACTTCATGCTCCTCCTATTTTTCAGACCGTTTCATGCTCATATCATTTTTGACACCTTTTGAAGCTCTTCATATTTTTCACAACTTTTCAGGCTCTTCATGTTTTTCAACACCGCATCTTGCTCCTCCTATTTTTCACACCGTTTCATGGTCCTCATATTTTTCACGCCTTTTGAAGCTCTTCATATTTTTCACACCTTTTCAGGCTCTTCATGTTTTTCAACACCGCTTCATGCTCCTCCTGTTTTTCAGCCCGTTTCAAGCTCCTCATGTATTTCACAAATTTTGAAGCTCTTCATATTTTTCACACATTTTCAGGCTCTTCATGTTTTTCAACACCGCATCTTGCTCCTCCTATTTTTCACACCGTTTCATGGTCCTCATATTTTTCACGCCTTTTGAAGCTCTTCATATTTTTCACACCTTTTCAGGCTCTTCATGTTTTTCAACACCGCTTCATGCTCCTCCTGTTGTTCAGCCCGTTTCAAGCTCCTCATGTATTTCACAAATTTTGAAGCTCTTCATATTTTTCACACATTTTCAGGCTCTTCATGCTTTTCAACACCGCTTCATGATCCTCCTATTTTTCAGACCGTTTCGTGCTATTCACAATTTTCACACCTTTTAAGCTCTTCATATTTTTCACACCTTTTCAGGCTCTTCATGTTTTTGAACACCGCTTCATGATCCTCCTATTTTTCAGACCGTTTCGTGCTATTCATAATTTTCACACCTTTTAAGCTCTTCAAATTTTTCACACCTTTTGAAGCTCTTCATATTTTTCACACCTTTTCAGGCTCTTCAGGGTTTTGAACACCGTTTCATGTTCCTAATATTTTTCAGACCGTTTCCTGCTCCTCATATTTTTGACACCTTTTGAAACTCTTCATATTTTTCACACCTTTTCAGGCTCTTCATGTTTTTCAACACCACTTCATGCTCCTCATATTTTTCAGGCCATTTCATGCTCCTCCTATTTTTGACACATTTTGAAGGTCTTCATATTTTTCACACCTTTTCATGCTCGTCATGTTTTTCAACACAGTTTCACACTCCTCATATTTTTGACACGTTTTGAAGCTCTTCATATATTTCACACCTTTTCAGGCTCTTCATGTTTTTCAACATCGCTTCATTCTCCTCCTATTTTTCAGACCTTTTCATGCTCCTCACATTTTTGACTCCTTTTGTAGCTCTTCGTATTTTTGACACCTTTTGAAGCTCTTCATATTTTTGAACACCGTTTCATGCTCCTCCTTTTTTTCAGACCGATTAATGCTCCTCATATTTTTCACACTTTTGAAACTCTTCATATTTTTGAACACCGTTTCATGCTCCTCCTATTTTTCAGACCGTTTCACGCTCCTTACATTTTGGACACCTTTTGAAACTCTTCATATATTTCACACCTTTTGAAGCTCTTCATATTTTTCACACCATTTCAGGCTCTTCATGTTTTTCAACACCGCTTCATGCTCCTCCTATTTTTCAGACCGTTTCATGCTCATCTCATTTTTGACACCTTTTGAAGGTCTTAATATATTTCACACCTTTTGAAGCTCTTCATATTTTTCACACGTTTTAGGCTCTTCATGTTTTTCAACACCGCTTCATGCTCCTCCTATTTTTCAGACCGTTTAATTCTCCTCATGCATTTCACACATTTTGAAGTTCTTTATATTTTTCACACCTTTTTAGGCTCTTCAGGGTTTTTAACACAGTTTCATGCTCCTACTATTTTTCAGACCGTTTCCTGCTTCTCATATTTTTGACACCTTTTGAAGCTCTTCATATATTGCACACCTTTTCAGGCTCTTCATGTTTTTCAAAACCACTTCATGTTCCTCCTATTATTCAGACCGTTTCATGCTCCTCTCATTTTTGACACCTTTTGAAGCTCTTCATATTTTTCACACATTTTCAGGCTCTTCATGATTTTCAACACCGCTTCATGCTCCTCCTGTTTTTCAGACCTTTTCAAGCTCCTCATGTATTTCACAAATTTTGAAGCTCTTCATATTTTTCACACATTTTCAGGCTCTTCATATTTTTCAACACCCCTTCATGATCCTCCTATTTTTCAAATGGTTTCGTGCTCCTCATAATTTTCACACCTATTCAAGCTCTTCATATTTTTCACACATTTTCAGGCTCTTCATGTTTTTCAACACCACTTCATGCTCCTCCTGTTTTTCAGATCGTTTAATGCTCATCTCATTTTTGACACCTTTTGAAGCTCTTCATATATTTCACACCTTTTCAAGCTCTTCATATTTTTCACACCTTTTCAGGCTCTTCATGTTTTTCAACACCACTTCATGCTCCTCCTTTATTCCGACCGTTTCATGCTCCTCATATTTTTTAAACCTTTTGATGCTCTTCATATTTTTCATACCTTTTCAAACTCTTCACGTTTTTCAACACCGCATCTTGCTCCTCCTATTTTTCACACCGTTTCATGGTCCTCATATTTTTCACGCCTTTTGAAGCTCTTCATATTGTTCACACCTTTTCAGGCTCTTCATGTTTTTCAACACCGCTTCATGCTCCTCCTGTTGTTCAGCCCGTTTCAAGCTCCTCATATATTTCACAAATTTTGAAGCTCTTCATATTTTTCACACATTTTCAGGCTCTTCATGTTTTTCAACACCACTTCATGCTCCTCCTATTTTTCAGACCGTTTCGTGCTATTCACAATTTTCACACCTTTTAAGCTCTTCATATTTTTCACATCTTTTCAGGCTCTTCATGTTTTTGAACACCGCTTCATGATCCTCCTATTTTTCAGACCGTTTCGTGCTATTCATAATTTTCACACCTTTTAAGCTCTTCATTTTTTTCACACCTTTTGAAGCTCTTCATATTTTTCACACCTTTTCAGGCTCTTCATGTTCTTCAACACCGCTTTATGATCCTCCTATTTTTCAGACCGTTTCATGCTCCTCATATTTTTGACACCTTTTGAAATTCTTCATATATTTCACACCTTTTCAGCTCTTCATGATTTTCAACACCACTTCATGTTCCTCCTATTATTCAGACCGTTTCTTGCTCATCTCATTTTTGACACCTTTTGAAGCTCTTCATATATTTCACACGTTTTCAGTCTCTTCATGATTTTCAACACCGCTTCATGCTCCTCCTATTTTTCAGACCGTTTAATGCTCCTCATGCATTTCACACCTTTTGAAGCTCTTTATATTTTTAACACCTTTTTAGGCTCTTCAGGGTTTTGAACACCGTTTCATGTTCCTAATATTTTTCAGACCGTTTCCTGCTCCTCATATTTTTGACACATTTTGAAGCTCTTCATATATTTCACACATTTTCAGTCTCTACATGTTTTTCAACACTGCTTCATGATCCTCCTATTTTTCAGACGGTTTCGTGCTCCTCATAATTTTCTCACCTTTTGAAGCTCTTCATATTTTTCACACCTTTTCAGGCTCTTCATGTTCTTGAACACCGCTTCATGCTCCTCCTGTTGTTCAGACCGATTCATCCTCCTCATGTATTTCACACCTTTTGAAGCTCTTCATATTTTTCACACCTTTTGAAGCTCTTCATGTTTTCAACACCGCTTCATGCTCCTCCTATTTTTCAGACCGTTCATACTCCTCATATTTTTGAAACATTTTGAAGCTCTTCATATTTTTCACACCGTTTCAGGCTCGTAATGTTTTCAAGACCGCTTCATGCTCCTCCTATTTTTCAGACCGATTCATCCTCCTCATGAATTTCACACCTTTTGAAGCTCTTCATATTTTTCACAACTTTTCAGGCTCTTCATATTTTTTTGAACACTGCTTCATGCTCCCCCTATTTTTCAGACGGTTTCATGCTCCTCATATTTTTGACACCTTTTGAAGCTCTTCATATTTTTCACATCTTTTCAGGCTCTTCATGTTTTTGAACACCGCTTCATGCTCCCCCTATTGTTCAGACGGTTTCATGCTCCTCATATTTTTGACACCTTTTGAAGCTCTTCATATTTTTCACTCCTTTTCAGGCTCTTCATGTTTTTCAACACCGCTTCATGCTCCTCCTATTTTTCTGACCTTTTCGTGTTCCTCTTGTATTTCACACTTTTGGAAGCTCTTCATATTTTTCACTCCTTCAGGCTCTTCATGTTTCTGAACACCGTTTCATGCTCCTCTTATTTTTCAGTCCGTTTCATGGGCCTCATATATTTTACACCTTTTGAAACCCTGCATATTTTTCACACCTTTTCAGGCTCTTCATGTTTTTGAACACCGCTTCATGCTCCTCCTATTTTTTACACCGTTTCATGATTCCCATATTTTTGACACCTTTTTAAGCTCTTCATATTTTTCACACCTTCTCAGGCTTTTCATGTTTTTGAACACCTTTTCAAGCTCCTCATAATTTTGACACCTTTTGAAGCTCTTCATAGTTTTCACACCTTTTCAGGCTCTTCATGTTTTTCAACACCGCTTCATGCTCCTCCTATTTTTCAGACCGTTTCATTCTCCTCATATTTTTGACACCTTTTGAAAGTCTTCATATATTTCACTCTTTTCAGGCTCTTCAAATTTTTCAACACCACTTAATGCTCCTCGTATTTTTCACACCTTTTGAAGCTCTTCGTATATTTCACACCTTTTCAAGCTCTACATGTTTTTGAACACCACTTCATGCTCCTCATATTTTTCACACCTTTTGAAGCTCTTCATATTTTTCACACATTTTCAGGCTCTTCATGTTTTTCAACACCTTTCATGCTCCTCCTATTTTTCACACCGTTTCATGCTCCTCCTATTTTTCACACCGTTTCATGCTCCTCATTTTTTTCACACCTTTTGAAGCTCTTCATATTTTTCACACGTTTTCAGTCTCTTTATGTTTTTGAACACCATTTCATGCTCCTCCTATTTTTCAGACCGTTTCATGCTCCTCATATTTTTGACACCTTTTGAAACTCTTCATATATTTCACTCATTTCAGGCTCTTCATGTTTTTCAACACCGCTTCATTCTCCTCCTATTTTTCAGACCGTTTCATGCTCCTCATATTTTTGACACCTTTTGAACCTCTTCATATATTTCACACCTTTTCAGGCTCTTCATATTTTTCAACACCGTTTCATGCTACTTCTATTTTTCAGACCGTTTCATGCTCCTCATATTTTTCACATCTTTTGAAGCTCTTCATATTTTTCACACATTTTCAGTCTCTTCAAGTTTTTGAACACCATTTCATGCTCCTCCTTTTTTTCAGGCCGTTTCATGCTCCTCATATTTTTGACACCTTTTGAAACTCTTCATATTTTTCACATCTTTTCAGGCTCTTCATGTTTTTCAACACCACTTCATGCTCCTCCTATTTGTCAGGCCATTTCATGCTCCTCATATTTTTGACACCTTTTGAAGCTCTTCATATTTTGCACACCTTTTCAGCCTCTTCATATTTTTCAACACAACTTCATGCTCCTCCTATTTTTCAGACCGTTTCATGCTCCTCGTATTTTTGACACCTTTTAAGCTCTTCATTTTTTTCAGACATTTTCATGCTCTTCATGTTTTTGAACACCTTTTTAAGCTCGTCATATTTTAGACACCTTTTTAAGCTCTTCATATTTTGCACACCTTCTCAGGCTCTTCATGTTTTTGAACACCCTTTCAAGCTCCTCATACTTTTGACACCTTTTGAAGCTCTTCATAGTTTTCACACCTTTTCAGGCTCTTCATGTTTTTCAACACCTTTTCAAGCTCCTCATACTTTTGACACCTTTTGAAGCTCTTCATATATTTCACACCTTCTCAGGCTCTTCACGTTTTTGAACACCTTTTCAAGCTTCTCACACTTTTGACACCTATTGAAGCTCTTCATAGTTTTCACACCTTCTCAGGCTCTTCATGTTTTTGAACACCTTTTCAAGCTCCTCATACTTTTGACACCTTTTGAAGCTCTTCATAGTTTTCACACCTTCTCAGGCTCTTCATGTTTTTGAACACCTTTTCAAGCTCCTCATACTTTTGACACCTTTTGAAACTCTTCATATATTTCACTCTTTTCAGGCTCTTGATGTTTTTCAACACCGTTTCATGCTCCTCCTGTTTTTCAGACCGTTTCATGCTCCTCATACTTTTGACACCTTTTGAAGCTCTTCATAGTTTTCACACCTTCTCAGGCTCTTCATGTTTTTGAACACCATTTCAAGCTCCTCATACTTTTGACATCTTTTGAAACTCTTCATATATTTCACTCTTTTCAGGCTCTTCATAATCTTCAACACCACTTCATGCTCCTCGTATTTTTCACACCTTTTGAAGCTCTTCGTATATTTCACACCTTTTCAAGCTCTACATGTTTTTGAACACCACTTCATGCTCCTCATATTTTTCACACCTTTTGAAGCTCTTCATATTTTTCACACCTTTTGAAGCTCTTCATATTTTTCACACCATTTCAATCTCTTCATGTATTTCAACATCTTTCATGCTCCTCCTATTTTTCATACCGTTTCATGCTCCTCATATATTTTACACTTTTTGAAGCTCTTCATATTTTTCACACCTTTTGAAGCTCTTCATATTTTTCACACATTTTCAGGCTCTTCATGTTTTTCAACACCTTTCATGCTCCTCCTATTTTTCACACCGTTTCATGCTCCTCCTTTTTTTCACACCGTTTCATGCTCCTCATTTTTTTCACACCTTTTTAAGCTCTTCATATTTTTCACACGTTTTCAGTCTCTTTATGATTTTGAACAGCATTTCATGCTCTTCCTATTTTTCAGACCGTTTCATGCTCCTCATATTTTTGACACCTTTTGAAACTCTTCATATATTTCACTCATTTCAGGCTCTTCATGTTTTTCAACACCGCTTCATTCTCCTCCTATTTTTCAGACCGTTTCATGCTCCTCATATTTTTGACACCTTTTGAACCTCTTCATATATTTCACACCTTTTCAGGCTCTTCATATTTTTCAACACCGTTTCATGCTACTTCTATTTTTCAGACCGTTTCATGCTCCTCATATTTATCACATCTTTTGAAGCTCTTCATATTTTTCACACATTTTCAGCCTCTTCAAGTTTTTGAACACCATTTCATGCTCCTCCTTTTTTTCAGTCCGTTTCATGCTCCTCATATTTTTGACACCTTTTGAAACTCTTCATATTTTTCACACCTTTTCAGGCTCTTCATGTTTTTCAACACCACTTCATGCTCCTCATATTTTTCAGGCCATTTCATGCTCCTCCTATTTTTGACACATTTTGAAGGTCTTCATATTTTTCACACCTTTTCATGCTCGTCATGTTTTTCAACACAGTTTCACACTCCTCATATTTTTGACACGTTTTGAAGCTCTTCATATATTTCACACCTTTTCAGGCTCTTCATGTTTTTCAACATCGCTTCATTCTCCTCCTATTTTTCAGACCTTTTCATGCTCCTCACATTTTTGACTCCTTTTGTAGCTCTTCATATTTTTGACACCTTTTGAAGCTCTTCATATTTTTGAACACCGTTTCATGCTCCTCCTTTTTTTCAGACCGATTAATGCTCCTCATATTTTTCACACTTTTGAAACTCTTCATATTTTTGAACACCGTTTCATGCTCCTCCTATTTTTCAGACCGTTTCACGCTCCTTATATTTTGGACACCTTTTGAAACTCTTCATATATTTCACACCTTTTGAAGCTCTTCATATTTTTCACACCATTTCAGGCTCTTCATGTTTTTCAACACCGCTTCATGCTTCTCCTATTTTTCAGACCGTTTCATGCTCATCTCATTTTTGACACCTTTTGAAGGTCTTCATATATTTCACACCTTTTGAAGCTCTTCATATTTTTCACACGTTTTAGGCTCTTCATGTTTTTCAACACCGCTTCATGCTCCTCCTATTTTTCAGACCGTTTAATTCTCCTCATGCATTTCACACATTTTGAAGTTCTTTATATTTTTCACACCTTTTTAGGCTCTTCAGGGTTTTTAACACAGTTTCATGCTCCTACTATTTTTCACACCGTTTCCTGCTCCTCATATTTTTGACACCTTTTGAAGCTCTTCATATATTGCACACCTTTTCAGGCTCTTCATGTTTTTCAAAACCACTTCATGTTCCTCCTATTATTCAGACCGTTTCATGCTCATCTCATTTTTGACACCTTTTGAAGCTCTTCATATTTTTCACACGTTTTCAGGCTCTTCATGATTTTCAACACCGCTTCATGCTCCTCCTATTTTTCAGACCGTTTCATGCTCATCTCATTTTTGACACCTTTTGAAGGTCTTCATATATTTCACACCTTTTGAAGCTCTTCATATTTTTCACACGTTTTAGGCTCTTCATGTTTTTCAACACCGCTTCATGCTCCTCCTATTTTTCAGACCGTTTAATTCTCCTCATGCATTTCACACCTTTTGAAGTTCGTTATATTTTTCAAACCTTTTTAGGCTCTTCAGGTTTTTTAACACAGTTTCATGCTCCTATTATTTTTCAGACCGTTTCATGCTCCTCATATTTTTGACACCTTTTGAAGCTCTTCATATATTGCACACCTTTTCAGGCTCTTCATGTTTTTCAAAACCACTTCATGTTCCTCCTATTATTCAGACCGTTTCATGCTCATCTCATTTTTGACACCTTTTGAAGCTCTTCATATTTTTCACACGTTTTCAGGCTCTTCATGATTTTCAACACCGCTTCATGCTCCTCCTGTTTTTCAGACCTTTTCAAGCTCCTCATGTATTTCACAAATTTTGAAGCTCTTCATATTTTTCACACATTTTCAGGCTCTTCATGTTTTTCAACACCACTTCATGCTCCTCCTGTTTTTCAGACCGTTTCATGCTCATCTCATTTTTGACACCTTTTGAAGCTCTTCATATATTTCACACCTTTTCAAGCTCTTCATATTTTTCACACCTTTTCAGGCTCTTCATGTTTTTCAACACCACTTCATGCTCCTCCTTTATTCCGACCGTTTCATGCTCCTCATATTTTTTAAACCTTTTGATGCTCTTCATATTTTTCATACCTTTTCAAACTCTTCACGTTTTTCAACACCGCATCTTGCTCCTCCTATTTTTCAGACCGTTTCATGGTCCTCATATTTTTCCCGCCTTTTGAAGCTCTTCATATTTTTCACACCTTTTCAGACTCTTCATGTTTTTCAACATCACTGCATGCTTCTTATATTTTTCAGACTGTTTCATGCTACTCATATTTTTGACACCTTTTGAAGCTCTTCATATATTTCACACCTTTTCAGGCTCTTCATGTTTTTCAACACCACTTCATGCTCCTCCTATTTTTCAGACCGTTTCATGCTCATATCATTTTTGACACCTTTTGAAGCTCTTCATATTTTTCACAACTTTTCAGGCTCTTCATGTTTTTCAACACCACATCTTGCTCCTCCTATTTTTCACACCGTTTCATGGTCCTCATATTTTTCACGCCTTTTGAAGCTCTTCATATTTTTCACACCTTTTCAGGCTCTTCATGTTTTTCAACACCGCTTCATGCTCCTCCTGTTTTTCAGCCCGTTTCAAGCTCCTCATGTATTTCACAAATTTTGAAGCTCTTCATATTTTTCACACATTTTCAGGCTCTTCATGTTTTTCAACACCGCATCTTGCTCCTCCTATTTTTCACACCGTTTCATGGTCCTCATATTTTTCACGCCTTTTGAAGCTCTTCATATTTTTCACACCTTTTCAGGCTCTTCATGTTTTTCAACACCGCTTCATGCTCCTCCTGTTGTTCAGCCCGTTTCAAGCTCCTCATGTATTTCACAAATTTTGAAGCTCTTCATATTTTTCACACATTTTCAGGCTCTTCATGCTTTTCAACACCGCTTCATGATCCTCCTATTTTTCAGACCGTTTCGTGCTATTCACAATTTTCACACCTTTTAAGCTCTTCATATTTTTCACACCTTTTCAGGCTCTTCATGTTTTTGAACACCGCTTCATGATCCTCCTATTTTTCAGACCGTTTCGTGCTATTTATAATTTTCACACCTTTTAAGCTCTTCAAATTTTTCACACCTTTTGAAGCTCTTCATATTTTTCACACCTTTTCAGGCTCTTCAGGGTTTTGAACACCGTTTCATGTTCCTAATATTTTTCAGACCGTTTCCTGCTCCTCATATTTTTGACACCTTTTGAAACTCTTCATATTTTTCACACCTTTTCAGGCTCTTCATGTTTTTCAACACCACTTCATGCTCCTCATATTTTTCAGGCCATTTCATGCTCCTCCTATTTTTGACACATTTTGAAGGTCTTCATATTTTTCACACCTTTTCATGCTCGTCATGTTTTTCAACACAGTTTCACACTCCTCATATTTTTGACACGTTTTGAAGCTCTTCATATATTTCACACCTTTTCAGGCTCTTCATGTTTTTCAACATCGCTTCATTCTCCTCCTATTTTTCAGACCTTTTCATGCTCCTCACATTTTTGACTCCTTTTGTAGCTCTTCATATTTTTGACACCTTTTGAAGCTCTTCATATTTTTGAACACCGTTTCATGCTCCTCCTTTTTTTCAGACCGATTAATGCTCCTCATATTTTTCACACTTTTGAAACTCTTCATATTTTTGAACACCGTTTCATGCTCCTCCTATTTTTCAGACCGTTTCACGCTCCTTATATTTTGGACACCTTTTGAAACTCTTCATATATTTCACACCTTTTGAAGGTCTTCATATTTTTCACACCATTTCAGGCTCTTCATGTTTTTCAACACCGCTTCATGCTCCTCCTATTTTTCAGACCGTTTCATGCTCATCTCATTTTTGACACCTTTTGAAGGTCTTCATATATTTCACACCTTTTGAAGCTCTTCATATTTTTCACACGTTTTAGGCTCTTCATGTTTTTCAACACCGCTTCATGCTCCTCCTATTTTTCAGACCGTTTAATTCTCCTCATGCATTTCACACATTTTGAAGTTCTTTATATTTTTCACACCTTTTTAGGCTCTTCAGGGTTTTTAACACAGTTTCATGCTCCTACTATTTTTCAGACCGTTTCCTGCTCCTCATATTTTTGACACCTTTTGAAGCTCTTCATATATTGCCCACCTTTTCAGGCTCTTCATGTTTTTCAAAACCACTTCATGTTCCTCCTATTATTCAGACCGTTTCATGCTCATCTCATTTTTGACACCTTTTGAAGCTCTTCATATTTTTCACACGTTTTCAGGCTCTTCATGATTTTCAACACCGCTTCATGCTCCTCCTGTTTTTCAGACCTTTTCAAGCTCCTCATGTATTTCACAAATTTTGAAGCTCTTCATATTTTTCACACATTTTCAGGCTCTTCATATTTTTCAACACCCCTTCATGATCCTCCTATTTTTCAAATGGTTTCGTGCTCCTCATAATTTTCACACCTATTCAAGCTCTTCATATTTTTCACACATTTTCAGGCTCTTCATGCTTTTCAACACCGCTTCATGATCCTCCTATTTTTCAGACCGTTTCGTGCTATTCACAATTTTCACACCTTTTAAGCTCTTCATATTTTTCACACCTTTTCAGGCTCTTCATGTTTTTGAACACCGCTTCATGATCCTCCTATTTTTCAGACCGTTTCGTGCTATTTATAATTTTCACACCTTTTAAGCTCTTCAAATTTTTCACACCTTTTGAAGCTCTTCATATTTTTCACACCTTTTCAGGCTCTTCAGGGTTTTGAACACCGTTTCATGTTCCTAATATTTTTCAGACCGTTTCCTGCTCCTCATATTTTTGACACCTTTTGAAACTCTTCATATTTTTCACACCTTTTCAGGCTCTTCATGTTTTTCAACACCACTTCATGCTCCTCATATTTTTCAGGCCATTTCATGCTCCTCCTATTTTTGACACATTTTGAAGGTCTTCATATTTTTCACACCTTTTCAGGCTCTTCATGTTTTTGAACACCGCTTCATGATCCTCCTATTTTTCAGACCGTTTCGTGCTATTTATAATTTTCACACCTTTTAAGCTCTTCAAATTTTTCACACCTTTTGAAGCTCTTCATATTTTTCACACCTTTTCAGGCTCTTCAGGGTTTTGAACACCGTTTCATGTTCCTAATATTTTTCAGACCGTTTCCTGCTCCTCATATTTTTGACACCTTTTGAAGCTCTTCATATATTTCACACCTTTTCAGGCTCTTCATGTTTTTCAACACCACTTCATGCTCCTCCTATTTTTCAGACCGTTTCATGCTCATATCATTTTTGACACCTTTTGAAGCTCTTCATATTTTTCACAACTTTTCAGGCTCTTCATGTTTTTCAACACCACATCTTGCTCCTCCTATTTTTCACACCGTTTCATGGTCCTCATATTTTTCACGCCTTTTGAAGCTCTTCATATTTTTCACACCTTTTCAGGCTCTTCATGTTTTTCAACACCGCTTCATGCTCCTCCTGTTTTTCAGCCCGTTTCAAGCTCCTCATGTATTTCACAAATTTTGAAGCTCTTCATATTTTTCACACATTTTCAGGCTCTTCATGTTTTTCAACACCGCATCTTGCTCCTCCTATTTTTCACACCGTTTCATGGTCCTCATATTTTTCACGCCTTTTGAAGCTCTTCATATTTTTCACACCTTTTCAGGCTCTTCATGTTTTTCAACACCGCTTCATGCTCCTCCTGTTGTTCAGCCCGTTTCAAGCTCCTCATGTATTTCACAAATTTTGAAGCTCTTCATATTTTTCACACATTTTCAGGCTCTTCATGCTTTTCAACACCGCTTCATGATCCTCCTATTTTTCAGACCGTTTCGTGCTATTCACAATTTTCACACCTTTTAAGCTCTTCATATTTTTCACACCTTTTCAGGCTCTTCATGTTTTTGAACACCGCTTCATGATCCTCCTATTTTTCAGACCGTTTCGTGCTATTTATAATTTTCACACCTTTTAAGCTCTTCAAATTTTTCACACCTTTTGAAGCTCTTCATATTTTTCACACCTTTTCAGGCTCTTCAGGGTTTTGAACACCGTTTCATGTTCCTAATATTTTTCTGACCGTTTCCTGCTCCTCATATTTTTGACACCTTTTGAAACTCTTCATATTTTTCACACCTTTTCAGGCTCTTCATGTTTTTCAACACCACTTCATGCTCCTCATATTTTTCAGGCCATTTCATGCTCCTCCTATTTTTGACACATTTTGAAGGTCTTCATATTTTTCACACCTTTTCATGCTCGTCATGTTTTTCAACACAGTTTCACACTCCTCATATTTTTGACACGTTTTGAAGCTCTTCATATATTTCACACTTTTTCAGGCTCTTCATGTTTTTCAACATCGCTTCATTCTCCTCCTATTTTTCAGACCTTTTCATGCTCCTCACATTTTTGACTCCTTTTGTAGCTCTTCATATTTTTGACACCTTTTGAAGCTCTTCATATTTTTGAACACCGTTTCATGCTCCTCCTTTTTTTCAGACCGATTAATGCTCCTCATATTTTTCACACTTTTGAAACTCTTCATATTTTTGAACACCGTTTCATGCTCCTCCTATTTTTCAGACCGTTTCACGCTCCTTATATTTTGGACACCTTTTGAAACTCTTCATATATTTCACACCTTTTGAAGGTCTTCATATTTTTCACACCATTTCAGGCTCTTCATGTTTTTCAACACCGCTTCATGCTCCTCCTATTTTTCAGACCGTTTCATGCTCATCTCATTTTTGACACCTTTTGAAGGTCTTCATATATTTCACACCTTTTGAAGCTCTTCATATTTTTCACACGTTTTAGGCTCTTCATGTTTTTCAACACCGCTTCATGCTCCTCCTATTTTTCAGACCGTTTAATTCTCCTCATGCATTTCACACATTTTGAAGTTCTTTATATTTTTCACACCTTTTTAGGCTCTTCAGGGTTTTTAACACAGTTTCATGCTCCTACTATTTTTCAGACCGTTTCCTGCTCCTCATATTTTTGACACCTTTTGAAGCTCTTCATATATTGCCCACCTTTTCAGGCTCTTCATGTTTTTCAAAACCACTTCATGTTCCTCCTATTATTCAGACCGTTTCATGCTCATCTCATTTTTGACACCTTTTGAAGCTCTTCATATTTTTCACACGTTTTCAGGCTCTTCATGATTTTCAACACCGCTTCATGCTCCTCCTGTTTTTCAGACCTTTTCAAGCTCCTCATGTATTTCACAAATTTTGAAGCTCTTCATATTTTTCACACATTTTCAGGCTCTTCATATTTTTCAACACCCCTTCATGATCCTCCTATTTTTCAAATGGTTTCGTGCTCCTCATAATTTTCACACCTATTCAAGCTCTTCATATTTTTCACACATTTTCAGGCTCTTCATGCTTTTCAACACCGCTTCATGATCCTCCTATTTTTCAGACCGTTTCGTGCTATTCACAATTTTCACACCTTTTAAGCTCTTCATATTTTTCACACCTTTTCAGGCTCTTCATGTTTTTGAACACCGCTTCATGATCCTCCTATTTTTCAGACCGTTTCGTGCTATTTATAATTTTCACACCTTTTAAGCTCTTCAAATTTTTCACACCTTTTGAAGCTCTTCATATTTTTCACACCTTTTCAGGCTCTTCAGGGTTTTGAACACCGTTTCATGTTCCTAATATTTTTCAGACCGTTTCCTGCTCCTCATATTTTTGACACCTTTTGAAACTCTTCATATTTTTCACACCTTTTCAGGCTCTTCATGTTTTTCAACACCACTTCATGCTCCTCATATTTTTCAGGCCATTTCATGCTCCTCCTATTTTTGACACATTTTGAAGGTCTTCATATTTTTCACACCTTTTCATGCTCGTCATGTTTTTCAACACAGTTTCACACTCCTCATATTTTTGACACGTTTTGAAGCTCTTCATATATTTCACACCTTTTCAGGCTCTTCATGTTTTTCAACATCGCTTCATTCTCCTCCTATTTTTCAGACCTTTTCATGCTCCTCACATTTTTGACTCCTTTTGTAGCTCTTCATATTTTTGACACCTTTTGAAGCTCTTCATATTTTTGAACACCGTTTCATGCTCCTCCTTTTTTTCAGACCGATTAATGCTCCTCATATTTTTCACACTTTTGAAACTCTTCATATTTTTGAACACCGTTTCATGCTCCTCCTATTTTTCAGACCGTTTCACGCTCCTTATATTTTGGACACCTTTTGAAACTCTTCATATATTTCACACCTTTTGAAGGTCTTCATATTTTTCACACCATTTCAGGCTCTTCATGTTTTTCAACACCGCTTCATGCTCCTCCTATTTTTCAGACCGTTTCATGCTCATCTCATTTTTGACACCTTTTGAAGGTCTTCATATATTTCACACCTTTTGAAGCTCTTCATATTTTTCACACGTTTTAGGCTCTTCATGTTTTTCAACACCGCTTCATGCTCCTCCTATTTTTCAGACCGTTTAATTCTCCTCATGCATTTCACACATTTTGAAGTTCTTTATATTTTTCACACCTTTTTAGGCTCTTCAGGGTTTTTAACACAGTTTCATGCTCCTACTATTTTTCAGACCGTTTCCTGCTCCTCATATTTTTGACACCTTTTGAAGCTCTTCATATATTGCCCACCTTTTCAGGCTCTTCATGTTTTTCAAAACCACTTCATGTTCCTCCTATTATTCAGACCGTTTCATGCTCATCTCATTTTTGACACCTTTTGAAGCTCTTCATATTTTTCACACGTTTTCAGGCTCTTCATGATTTTCAACACCGCTTCATGCTCCTCCTGTTTTTCAGACCTTTTCAAGCTCCTCATGTATTTCACAAATTTTGAAGCTCTTCATATTTTTCACACATTTTCAGGCTCTTCATATTTTTCAACACCCCTTCATGATCCTCCTATTTTTCAAATGGTTTCGTGCTCCTCATAATTTTCACACCTATTCAAGCTCTTCATATTTTTCACACATTTTCAGGCTCTTCATGTTTTTCAACACCACTTCATGCTCCTCCTGTTTTTCAGATCGTTTCATGCTCATCTCATTTTTGACAGCTTTTGAAGCTCTTCATATATTTCACACCTTTTCAAGCTCTTCATATATTTCACACCTTTTCAAGCTCTTCATATTTTTCACACCTTTTCAGACTCTTCATGTTTTTCAACATCACTTCATGCTCCTTATATTTTTCAGACTGTTTCATGCTACTCATATTTTTGATACCTTTTGAAGCTCTTCATATATTTCACACCTTTTCAGGCTCTTCATGTTTTTCAACACCACTTGATGCTCCTCCTATTTTTCAGACCGTTTTAATGCTCATATCATTTTTGACACCTTTTGAAGCTCTTCATATTTTTCACAACTTTTCAGGCTCTTCATGTTTTTCAACACCGCTTCATGCTCCTCCTGTTTTTCAGCCCGTTTCAAGCTCCTCATGTATTTCACAAATTTTGAAGCTCTTCATATTTTTCACACATTTTCAGGCTCTTCATGTTTTTCAACACCGCATCTTGCTCCTCCTATTTTTCACACCGTTTCATGGTCCTCATATTTTTCACGCCTTTTGAAGCTCTTCATATTTTTCACACCTTTTCAGGCTCTTCATGTTTTTCAACACCGCTTCATGCTCCTCCTGTTGTTCAGCCCGTTTCAAGCTCCTCATGTATTTCACAAATTTTGAAGCTCTTCATATTTTTCACACATTTTCAGGCTCTTCATGCTTTTCAACACCGCTTCATGATCCTCCTATTTTTCAGACCGTTTCGTGCTATTCACAATTTTCACACCTTTTAAGCTCTTCATATTTTTCACACCTTTTCAGGCTCTTCATGTTTTTGAACACCGCTTCATGATCCTCCTATTTTTCAGACCGTTTCGTGCTATTCATAATTTTCACACCTTTTAAGCTCTTCAAATTTTTCACACCTTTTCAAACTCTTCATGTTTTTCAACATCACTTCATGCTCCTTATATTTTTCAGACTGTTTCATGCTACTCATATTTTTGACACCTTTTGAAGCTCTTCATATTTTTCACTCCTTTTCAGGCTCTTCATGTTTTTGAACACCATTTCATGCTCCTCCTATTTTTCAGACCGTTTCATGCTCCTCATATTTTTCACATCTTTTGAAGCTCTTCATATTTTTCACACCTTTTCAGGCTCTTCATGTTTTTGAACACCATTTCATGCTCCTCCTATTTTTCAGACCGTTTCATGGTCCTCATATTTTTGACTCCTTTTGAAGCTATTCATATTTTTCACACCTTTTCAGACTCTTCATGTTTTTGAACACCTTTTTATTCTCCTCCTATTCTTCAGACCATTTCATGCTCCTCGTATATTTGACACCTTTTGAAGCCCTTCATATTTTTCACACCTTTTCAGGCTCTTCATGTTTTTCAACACCGTTTCATGCTCCTCCTATTTTTCAGAAGGTTTCAGGCTTCCCATATTTTGACAAGTTTTGATTCTCTTCATATTTTTCACACCTTTTCAGGCTCTTCATGTTTTTCAACACCGTATTATGCTCCTCTTAATTTTCAGAACGTTTCATGCACCTCATATTTTTGACACCTTTTGAAGCTCTTCATATTTTTGACACCTTTCAGGCTCTTCATGTTTTTCAACACCGCTTCATGATCCTCCTATTTTTCAGACCTTTTCAGGCTCCTCATATATTTGACACATTTTATTTCCTCTTCATAATTTTCACACCTTTTCAGGCTCTTCATGTTTTTCAACACCACTTCATGCTCCCCCTATTTTTCGGACCGTTGCATGCTCTACATATTTTTGACACCTTTTGAAGCTCTTCATGTTTTCAACACCGCTTCATGCTCCTCCTATTTTTCAGACCGTTCATACTCCTCATATTTTTGAAACATTTTGAAGCTCTTCATATTTTTCACACCGTTTCAGGCTCGTAATGTTTTCAAGACCGCTTCATGCTCCTCTTATTTTTCAGACCGTTCATGCTCCTCATATTTTTGACAACTTTTGAAGCTCTTCATATTTTTCACACATTTTCAGGCTCTTCATGTTTTTCATCAACGCTTCATGCTCCTCCTATTTTTCAGACCGTTTAATGCTCCTCAGGCGTTTCACAATTTTTGAAGCTGTTTATATTTTTCACACCTTTTTAGGCTCTTCAGGGTTTTGAACCCCATTTCATTTTCCTACTATTTTTCAAAACGTTTCATGCTCCTCATATTTTTGACACATTTTGAAGCTCTTCATATATTTCACACCTTCTCAGGCTCTTCATGTTTTTGAACACCGCTCATGCTCCTCCTATTTTTAAGACCGATTTATTCTCCTCATGAATTTCACACCTCTTGAAGCTCTTCATATTTTTCACACCTTTTCAGGCTCTTCAAGTTTTTCAACACCACTTCATGCTCCTCCTATTTTTCAGACCGTTACATGCTCCTCATGTATTTCACACCTTTTGAAGCTCTTCATATATTTCACACCTTTCAGGCTCTTCATGTTTTACAACAACACTTCATGCTCCTCCTATTTTTCAGACCTTTTCATGCTCCTCATATTTTTGACACCTTTTGAAGCTCTTCATATATTTCACACATTTTCAGGCTCTTCATGTTTTTGAACACCGCTTCATGCTCCTCCTGTTTTTCAGACCGATTCATCCTCCTCATGTATTTCACACCTTTTGAAGCTCTACACATTTTTCACACTTTTTCAGGCTCTTCATATTTTTCAACACCACTTCATGCTCCTCATATTTTTCACACCTTTTGAAGCTCTTCATATATTTCACACCTTTCAGGCTCTTCATGTTTTACAACAACACTTCATGCTCCTCCTATTTTTCAGACTTTTTCATACTCTTCATATTTTTGACACCTTTTGAAGCTCTTCATATTTTTGAACACCGTTTCATGCTCCTCCTTTTTTTCAGACCGATTAATGCTCCTCATATTTTTCACACTTTTGAAACTCTTCATATTTTGAACACCGTTTCATGCTCCTCCTATTTTTCAGACCGTTTCACACTCCCTATATTTTGGACACCTTTGAAACTCTTCATATATTTCACACCTTTTGAAGCTCTTCATATTTTTCACACCATTTCAGGCTCTTCATGTTTTTCAACACCGCTTCATGCTCCTCCTATTTTTCAGACCGTTTCATGCTCATCTCATTTTTGACACCTTTTGAAACTCTTCATATATTTCACACCTTTTGAAGCTCTTCATATTTTTCACACGTTTTAGGCTCTTCATGTTTTTCAACACCGCTTCATGCTCCTCCTATTTTTCAGACCGTTTAATTCTCCTCATGCATTTCACACCTTTTGAAGTTCGTTATATTTTTCAAACCTTTTTAGGCTCTTCAGGTTTTTTAACACAGTTTCATGCTCCTATTATTTTTCAGACCTTTTCATGCTCCTCATATTTTTGACACCTTTTGAAGCTCTTCATATATTGCACACCTTTTCAGGCTCTTCATGTTTTTCAAAACCACTTCATGTTCCTCCTATTATTCAGACCGTTTCATGCTCATCTCATTTTTGACACCTTTTGAAGCTCTTCATATTTTTCACACGTTTTCAGGCTCTTCATGATTTTCAACACCGCTTCATGCTCCTCCTGTTTTTCAGACCTTTTCAAGCTCCTCATGTATTTCACAAATTTTGAAGCTCTTCATATTTTTCACACATTTTCAGGCTCTTCATGTTTTTCAACACCACTTCATGCTCCTCCTGTTTTTCAGACCGTTTCATGCTCATCTCATTTTTGACACCTTTTGAAGCTCTTCATATATTTCACACCTTTTCAAGCTCTTCATATTTTTCACACCTTTTCAGGCTCTTCATGTTTTTCAACACCACTTCATGCTCCTCCTTTATTCCGACCGTTTCATGCTCCTCATATTTTTTAAACCTTTTGATGCTCTTCATATTTTTCATACCTTTTCAAACTCTTCACGTTTTTCAAGACCGCATCTTGCTCCTCCTATTTTTCAGACCGTTTCATGGTCCTCATATTTTTCATGCCTTTTGAAGCTCTTCATATTTTTCACACCTTTTCAGACTCTTCATGTTTTTCAACATCACTTCATGCTCCTTATATTTTTCAGACTGTTTCATGCTACTCATATTTTTGACACCTTTTGAAGCTCTTCATATTTTTCACACCTTTTCAAGCTCTTCATGTTTTTAAACACCACTTCATGCTCCTCCTATTTTTCAGACCGTTTCATGCTCATATCATTTTTGACACCTTTTGAAGCTCTTCATATTTTTCACAACTTTTCAGGCTCTTCATGTTTTTCAACACCGCATCTTGCTCCTCCTATTTTTCACACCGTTTCATGGTCCTCATATTTTTCACGCCTTTTGAAGCTCTTCATATTTTTCACACCTTTTCAGGCTCTTCATGTTTTTCAACACCGCTTCATGCTCCTCCTGTTGTTCACCCCGTTTCAAGCTCCTCATGTATTTCACAAATTTTGAAGCTCTTCATATTTTTCACACATTTTCAGGCTCTTCATGTTTTTCAACACTGCTTCATGATCCTCCTATTTTTCAGACCGTTTCGTGCTATTCACAATTTTCACACCTTTTAAGCTCTTCATATTTTTCACACCTTTTCAGGCTCTTCATGTTTTTGAACACCGCTTCATGATCCTCCTATTTTTCAGACCGTTTCGTGCTATTTATAATTTTCACACCTTTTAAGCTCTTCATTTTTTTCACACCTTTTGAAGCTCTTCATATTTTTCACACCTTTTCAGGCTCTTCATGTTCTTCAACACCGCTTTATGATCCTCCTATTTTTCAGACCGTTTCATGCTCCTCATATTTTTGACACCTTTTGAAATTCTTCATATATTTCACACCTTTTCAGGCTCTTCATGATTTTCAACACCACTTCATGTTCCTCCTATTATTCAGACCGTTTCTTGCTCATCTCATTTTTGACACCTTTTGAAGCTCTTCATATTTTTCACACGTTTTCAGTCTCTTCATGATTTTCAACACCGCTTCATGCTCCTCCTATTTTTCAGACCATTTCTTGCTCATCTCATTTTTGACACCTTTTGAAGGTCTTCATATTTTTCACACCTTTTGAAGCTCTTCATATTTTTCACACGTTTTCAGGCTCTTCATGTTTTTCAACACCGCTTCATGCTTCTCCTATTTTTCAGACCGTTTCTTGCTCATCTCATTTTTGACACCTTTTGAAGGTCTTCATATTTTTCACACCTTTTGAAGCTCTTCATATTTTTCACACGTTTTCAGGCTCTTCATGTTTTTGAACACCGCTTCATGCTCCTCCTATTTTTCAGATCGTTTAATTCTCCTCATGCATTTCACACCTTTTGAAGCTCTTTATATTTTTCACACCTTTCTAGGCTCTTCAGGGTTTTTAACACCATTTCATGCTCCTACTAATTTTCAGACCGTTTCCTGCTTCTCATATTTTTGACACCTTTTGAAGCTCTTCATATATTTCACACCTTTTCAGGCTCTTCATGATTTTCAACATCACTTCATGTTCCTCCTATTATTCAGACCGTTTCATGCTCATCTCATTTTTGACACCTTTTGAAGCTCTTCATATTTTTCACACCTTTTGAAGCTCTTCATATTTTTCACCCGTGTTCATGCTTTTCATGTTGTTCAACACCGATAAATTCTCCTCCTGTTTTTCAGCCCGTTTCAGGCTTCTCAAGTATTTCACAAATTTTGAAGCTCTTCATATTTTTCAAACGTTTTCAGGCTCTTCATGATTTTCAACACCGCTTCATGCTCCCCCTGTTTTTCAGACTGTTTCAAGCTCCTCATGTATTTCACAAATTTTGAAGCTCTTCATATTTTTCACACTATTTCAGGCTCTTCATGTTTTTCAACACCGCTTCATGATCCTCCTATTTTTCAGACGGTTTCGTGCTCCTCATAATTTTCACACGTTTTGACGCTCTTCATATTTTTCACACCTTTTCAGGCTCTTCATGTTTTTGAACACCGCTTCATGCTCCTCCTGTTTTTCAGACCGATTCATCCTCCTCATGTATTTCACACCTTTTGAAGTTCTTCATATTTTTCACACTTTTTCTGGCTCTTCATGTTTTACAACACCACTTCATGCTCCTCCTATTTTTCAGACCGTTTCATGCTCCTCATATTTTTGACACCTTTTGAAGCTCTTCATATTTTTCACACATTTTCAGGCTCTTCATGTTTTTCAACACCACTTCATGTTCCTCCTATTATTCAGACCGTTTCATGCTCATCTCATTTTTGACACCTTTTGAAGCTCTTCATATTTTTCACACGTTTTCAGGCTCTTCATGATTTTCAACTCCGCTTCGTGCTCCTCCTATTTTTCAGACTGTTTCAACCTCCTCATGTATATCACAAATTTTGAAGCTCTTCATATTTTTCACACATTTTCAGGCTCTTCATGTTTTTGAACACCGCTTCATAATCCTCCTATTTTTCAGACCGTTTCATGCTCTTCATAATTTTCACACCTTTTGAAGCTCTTCATATTTTTCACACCTTTTCAGGCTCTTCATGTTTTTGAAAACCGCTTCATGCTCCTCCTGTTTTTCAGCCCGTTTCAAGCTCCTCGTGTATTCACAAATTTAGAAGCTCTTCATTTTTTTCACACCTTTTGAAGCTCTTCATATTTTTCACACCTTTTCAGACTCTTCATGTTTTTCAACACCGCTTCATGTTCCTCCTATTTTTCAGACAGTTTCATGCTCCTCTTATTTTTGACTCCTTTTGCAGCTCTTCATATTTTTCACAGCTTTTCAGGTTCTTCATGTTTTTGAGCACAGCTTCAAGCTCCTCCTCTTTTTCAGACCATTTCATTCTCCTCATGTATTTCACACCTTTTGAAGCTCTTCATATTTTTCACACCTTTTCATGCTCTTCATATTTTTGAACACCACTTCATGCTCCTACTATTTTTCAGACCTTTTCATGCTCCTCATATTTTTCACACCTTTTGTAGCTCTTCATATTTTTCACACCTTTTCAGGCTCTTCATGTTTTTGAGCGCAGCTTCATGCTCCTCCTATTTTTCAGACCATTTCATTCTTCTCATGCATTTCACACCTTTTGAAGCTCCTCATATTTTTCACACATTTTCAATATCTTCATATATTTGAACACCATTTCATGCTCCTCCTATTTTTCAGACCGTTTCATGCTCATCTCATTTTTTACAGCTTTTGAAGAACTTCCTATTTTTCACACCTTTTGAATCTCTTCATAGTTTTCACACCTTTTCAGTCTCTTCATGCTTTTGAACACCGCTTCATGCTCCTCCTATTTTTCAGACCGTTTCATGCTCCTCATATATGTGAAACCTTTTGAAGCTCTTCCTATTTTTCACACCTTTTGAATCTGTTCATATTTTTCACACATTTTCAGGCTCCTCATGTTTTTGAACACCGCTTCATGCTCCTCCTATTTTTCAGACCGTTTCATACTCCTCTCATATTTCACACATTTTGAAGCTCTTCATATTTTTCACATCTTTTCAGGCTCTTCATGTTTTTCAACACAGCTTCATGCTCCTCCTATTTTTCAGACATTTTATGCTCCTCATATGTTTGACAATTTTTGAAGCTCTTCCTATTTTTCACACCTTTTGAATCTTTTCATATTTTTCACACATTTTCAGGCTCCTCATGTTTTTGAACACCGCTTCATCCTCCTCCTATTTTTCAGACCGTTTCATGCTCCTCTCATATTTCACACATTTTGAAGCGCTTCATATTTTTCACACCTTTTCAGGCTCTTCATGTTTTTCAACACAGCTTCATGCTCCTTCTATTTTTCAGACATTTTTATGCTCCTCATATTTTTGACAATTTTTGAAGCTCCTCCTATTTTTCACACCTTTTCAGGCTCTTGAGGTTTTTCAACACCGCTTCATGCTCCTCCTATTTTCAGACGGTTTCCTGCTCCTCCTATTCTTCAGACCGTTTCATGCTCCTCATATTTTTGACAATTTTGGAAGCTCTTCATATTTTTCAGACCTTTTCAGTCTCTTCATGTTTTTCAACACCGCTTCATGCTCCTCCTATTTTTCAGACAGTTTCATGCTCCTCATATTTTTGACTCCTTTTGAAGCTCTTCATATTTTTCACAGCTTTTCAGGCTCTTCATGTTTTTGAGCACAGCTTCATGCTCCTCCTCTTTTTCAGACCATTTCATTCTCCTCATGTATTTCACACCTTTTGAAGCTCCTCCTATTTTTCACACCTTTTCAGGCTCTTGAGGTTTTTCAACACCGCTTCATGCTCCTCCTATTTTCAGACGGTTTCCTGCTCCTCCTATTCTTCACACCGTTTCATGCTCCTCATATTTTTGACAATTTTGGAAGCTCTTCATATTTTTCAGACCTTTTCAGGCTCTTCATGTTTTTCAACACCGCTTCATGCTCCTCCTATTTTTCAGACCGTTTCATGCTCCTCATATTTTTCACGCCTTTTGAAGATCTTCATATTTTTCACACCTTTTCAGGCTCTTCATGTTTTTCAACACCGCTTCACGCTCCTCCTAATTTTCAGACCGTTTCATGCTCCTCATATTTTTCACTGCTTTTGAAGCCCCTCATATTTTTCACACCTTTTCAGGCTCTTTATGTTTTTGAACACCGCTTCATGCTCCTCCTATTTTTCAGACCGTTTCATGCTCCACATATTTTTGACATCTTTTGAAGCTCTTCATATTTTTCACACATTTTCAGGCTCTTCATGTTTTTGAACACCGCTTCATGCTTCTCCTATTTTTCACACAGTTTCATGCTCCTCATATTTTTGAAACCTTTTGAAGCTCTTGATATTTTTCACACCTTTTCACGCTCTTCATGTTTCTCAACACTGTTTCATGCTCCTCCTATTTTTCAGGCCGTTTCATGATCCTCCTATTTTTCAGACCGTTTCATGCTCCTTATATTTTTGAAACCTTTTGAAGCTCTTCATATTTTTCACACCTTTTCACGCTTTTCTTGTTTTTGAACACCGCTTTATGCTCCTCCTACTTTTCAGACCGTTTCATGCTCCTCATATTTTTCAGTGCTTTTGAAGCCCCTCATATTTTTCACACCTTTTCAGGCTCTTCATGTTTTTGAACACCGCTTCATGCTCCTCCTATTTTTCAGACCGTTTCATTTCATGCTCCACATATTTTTGACATCTTTTGAAGCTCTTCTTATTATTCACACCTTTTCAGGCACTTCATGTTTTTGAACACCGCTTCATGTTCCTCCTATTTTTCAGACAGTTTCATGCTCCTCATATTTTGAAACCTTTTGAAGCTTTTCGTATTTTTCACACATTTTCAGGCTCTTCATGTTTTTGAACACGGCTTTATGCTCCTCCTATTTTTCAGACCGTTTCATGCTCCTCATATTTTTCACACCTTTTGAAGATCTTCATATTTTTCACACCTTTCAGGCTCTTCTCAATTTCAACACCGCTTCATGCTCCTCCTTTATTTCAGACCGTTTCATGCTCATCTCATTTTTTACACCTTTTGAAGCTCTTCCTATTTTTCACACCTTTTGAATCTCTTCATAGTTTTCACACCTTTTCAGTCTCTTCATGCTTTTGAACACCGCTTCATGCTCCTCCTATTTTTCAGACCGTTTCATGCTCCTCATATTTTTCACACCTTTTGAAGCTCTTCATATTTTTCACACCTTTTCATGCTCTTCATGCTTTTGAACACCTCTTCACGCTCCTCCAATTTTTCAGACCGTTTCATGCTCCTCATAAATGGGAAACCTTTTGAAGCTCTTCCTATTTTTCACACCTTTTGAATCTATTCATATTTTTCACACATTTTCAGGCTCCTCATGTTTTTGAACACCGCTTCATGCTCCTCCTATTTTTCAGACCTTTTCATGCTCCTCATATTTTTCACACCTTTTGTAGCTCTTCATATTTTTCACACCTTTTCAGGCTCTTCATGTTTTTGAGTGCAGCTTCATGCTCCTCCTATTTTTCAGACCATTTCATTCTTCTCATGTATTTCACACCTTTTGAAGCTCCTCATATTTTTCACACATTTTCAATATCTTCATATATTTGAACACCATTTCATGCTCCTCCTATTTTTCAGACCGTTTCATGCTCATCTCATTTTTTACAGCTTTTGAAGCACTTCCTATTTTTCACACCTTTTGTATCTCTTCATAGTTTTCACAGCTTTTCAGTCTCTTCATGCTTTTCAACACCGCTTCATGCTCCTCCTATTTTTCAGACCGTTTCATGCTCCTCATATATGTGAAACCTTTTGAAGCTCTTCCTATTTTTCACACCTTTTGAATCTGTTCATATTTTTCACACATTTTCAGGCTCCTCAGGTTTTTGAACACCGCTTCATGCTCCTCCTATATTTCAGACCGTTTCATGCTCCTCATATATGTGAAACCTTTTGAAGCTCTTCCTATTTTTCACACCTTTTGAATCTGTTCATATTTTTCACACATTTTCAGGCTCCTCATGTTTTTGAACACCGCTTCATGCTCCTCCTATTTTTCAGACCGTTTCATGCTCCTGATATTTTTCACTGCTTTTGAAGCCCCTCATATTTTTCACACCTCTTCAGTCTCTTCATGTGTTTGTACACCGCTTCATGCTCCTCCTATTTTTCAGACCGTTTCATGCTCCACATATTTTTGACATCTTTTGAAGCTCTTCATATTTTTCACACCTTTTCAGGCTCTTCATGTTTTTGAACACCGCTTCATGCTCCTGCTATTTTTCAGACAGTTTCATGCTCCTCATATATTTCACACCTTTTGAAGCTCTTCATATTTTTCACACCTTTTCATGCTCTTCATGCTTTTGAACAACTCTTCACGCTCCTCCAATTTTTCAGACCGTTTAATGCTCCTCATAACTGTGAAACCTTTTGAAGCTCTTCCTATTTTTCACACCTTTTGAATCTTTTCATATTTTTCACACATTTTCAGGCTCCTCATGTTTTTGAACACCGCTTCATCCTCCTCCTATTTTTCAGACCGTTTCATGCTCCTCTCATATTTCACACATTTTGAAGCTCTTCATATTTTTCACACCTCTTCAGGCTCTTCATGTTTTTCAACACAGCTTCATGCTCCTTCTATTTTTCAGACATTTTTATGCGCCTCATATTTTTGACAATTTTTGAAGCTCCTCCTATTTTTCACACCTTTTCAGGCTCTTGAGGTTTTTCAACACCGCTTCATGCTCCTCCTATTTTCAGACGGTTTCCTGCTCCTCCTATTCTTCACACCGTTTCATGCTCCTCATATTTTTGACAATTTTGGAAGCTCTTCATATTTTTCAGACCTTTTCAGGCTCTTCATGTTTTTCAACACCGCTTCATGCTCCTCCTATTTTTCAGACCGTTTCATGCTCCTCATATTTTTCACACCTTTTGAAGATCTTCATATTTTTCACACCTTTTGAAGCTCTTCATATTTTTCACACCTTTTCAGGCTCTTCATGTTTTTCAACACCGCTTCACGCTCCTCATATTTTTCAGACCGTTTCATGCTCCTCATATTTTTCACTGCTTTTGAAGCCCCTCATATTTTTCACACCTTTTCAGGCTCTTTATGTTTTTGAACACCGCTTCATGCTCCTCCTATTTTTCAGACCGTTTCATGCTCCACATATTTTTGACATCTTTTGAAGCTCTTCATATTTTTCACACATTTTCAGGCTCTTCATGTTTTTGAACACCGCTTCATGCTCCTCCTATTTTTCACACAGTTTCATGCTCCTCATATTTTTGAAACCTTTTGAAGCTCTTGATATTTTTCACACCTTTTCAGGCTCTTCATGTTTCTCAACACTGTTTCATGCTCCTCCTATTTTTCAGTCCGCTTCATGATCCTCCTATTTTTCAGACCGTTTCATGCTCCTTATATTTTTGAAACCTTTTGAAGCTCTTCATATATTTCACACCTTTTCAGGCTTTTCTTGTTTTTGAACACCGCTTTATGCTCCTCCTACTTTTCAGACCGTTTCATGCTCCTCATATTTTTCAGTGCTTTTGAAGCCCCTCATATTTTTCACACCTTTTCAGGCTCTTCATGTTTTTGAACACCGCTTCATGCTCCTCCTATTTTTCAGACCGTTTCATTTCATGCTCCACATATTTTTGACATCTTTTGAAGCTCTTCTTATTATTCACACCTTTTCAGGCACTTCATGTTTTTAAACACCGCTTCATGCTCCTCCTATTTTTCAGACAGTTTCATGCTCCTCATATTTTGAAACCTTTTGAAGCTTTTTGTATTTTTCACACGTTTTCAGGCTCTTCATATTATTGAACACCGCTTCATGCTCCTCCTATTTTTCAGACCGTTTCATGCTCCTCATATTTTTCACACCTTTTGAAGATCTTCATATTTTTCACACCTTTCAGGCCCTTCTCAATTTCAACACCGCTTCATGCTCCTCCTTTATTTCAGACCGTTTCATGCTCATCTCATTTTTTACACCTTTTGAAGCTCTTCCTATTTTTCAAACCTTTTGAATCTCTTCATAGTTTTCACACCTTTTCAGTCTCTTCATGCTTTTGAACACCGCTTCATGCTCCTCCTATTTTTCAGACCGTTTCATGCTCCTCATATTTTTCACACCTTTTGAAGCTCTTCATATTTTTCACACCTTTTCATGCTCTTCATGCTTTTGAACACCTCTTCACGCTCCTCCAATTTTTCAGACCGTTTCATGCTCCTCATAAATGGGAAACCTTTTGAAGCTCTTCCTATTTTTCTCACCTTTTGAATCTGTTCATATTTTTCACACATTGTCAGGCTCCTCATGTTTTTGAACACCGCTTCATGCTCCTCCTATTTTTCAGACCTTTTCATGCTCCTCATATTTTTCACACCTTTTGTAGCTCTTCATATTTTTCACACCTTTTCAGGCTCTTCATGTTTTTGAGTGCAGCTTCATGCTCCTCCTATTTTTCAGACCATTTCATTCTTCTCATGTATTTCACACCTTTTGAAGCTCCTCATATTTTTCACACATTTTCAATATCTTCATATATTTGAACACCATTTCATGCTCCTCCTATTTTTCAGACCGTTTCATGCTCATCTCATTTTTTACAGCTTTTGAAGCACTTCCTATTTTTCACACCTTTTGAATCTCTTCATAGTTTTCACACCTTTTCAGTCTCTTCATGCTTTTGAACACCGCTTCATGCTCCTCCTATTTTTCAGACCGTTTCAAGCTCCTCATATATGTGAAACCTTTTGAAGCTCTTCCTATTTTTCACACCTTTTGAATCTGTTCATATTTTTCACACATTTTCAGGCTCCTCAGGTTTTTGAACACCGCTTCATGCTCCTCCTATATTTCAGACCGTTTCATGCTCCTCATATATGTGAAACCTTTTGAAGCTCTTCCTATTTTTCACACCTTTTGAATCTGTTCATATTTTTCACACATTTTCAGGCTCCTCATGTTTTTGAACACCGCTTCATGCTCCTCCTATTTTTCAGACCGTTTCATGCTCCTGATATTTTTCACTGCTTTTGAAGCCCCTCATATTTTTCACACCTCTTCAGTCTCTTCATGTGTTTGTACACCGCTTCATGCTCCTCCTATTTTTCAGACCGTTTCATGCTCCACATATTTTGACATCTTTTGAAGCTCTTCATATTTTTCACACCTTTTCAGGCTCTTCATGTTTTTGAACACCGCTTCATGCTCCTGCTATTTTTCAGACAGTTTCATGCTCCTCATATATTTCACACCTTTTGAAGCTCTTCATATTTTTCACACCTTTTCAGGCTCTTCATGCTTTTGAACAACTCTTCACGCTCCTCCAATTTTTCAGACCGTTTAATGCTCCTCATAACTGTGAAACCTTTTGAAGCTCTTCATATTTTTCACACCTTTTCAGGCTCTTCATGTTTTTGAACACCGCTTCATGCTCCTGCTATTTTTCAGACAGTTTCATGCTCCTCATATTTTTCACACCTTTTGAAGCTCTTTATATTTTTCACACATTTTCAGGCTCCTCATGTTTTTGAATACCGCTTCATCCTCCTCCTATTTTTCAGACCGTTTCATGCTCCTCTCATATTTCACACATTTTGAAGCTCTTCATATTTTTCACACCTCTTCAGGCTCTTCATGTTTTTCAACACAGCTTCATGCTCCTTCTATTTTTCAGACCTTTTTATGCTCCTCATATATTTGACAATTTTTGAAGCTCCTCCTATTTTTCACACCTTTTCAGGCTCTTGAGGTTTTTCAACACCGCTTCATGCTCCTCCTATTTTCAGACGGTTTCCTGCTCCTCCTATTCTTCACACCGTTTCATGCTCCTCATATTTTTGACAATTTTGGAAGCTCTTCATATTTTTCAGACCTTTTCAGGCTCTTCATGTTTTTCAACACCACTTCATGCTCCTCCTATTTTTCAGACCGTTTCATGCTCCTCATATTTTTCACACCTTTTGAAGCTCTTCATATTTTTCACACCTTTTGAAGCTCTTCATATTTTTCACACCTTTTCAGGCTCTTCATGTTTTTCAACACCGCTTCACGCTCCTCCTATTTTTCAGACCGTTTCATGCTCCTCATATTTTTCACTGCTTTTGAAGCCCCTCATATTTGTCACACCTTTTCAGGCTCTTTATGTTTTTGAACACCGCTTCATGCTCCTCCTATTTTTCAGACCGTTTCATGCTCCACATATTTTTGACATCTTTTGAAGCTCTTCATATTTTTCACACATTTTCAGGCTCTTCATGTTTTTGAACAACGCTTCATGCTCCTCCTATTTTTCAGACAGTTTCATGCTCCTCATATTTTTGAAATCTTTTGAAGCTCTTGATATTTTTCACACCTTTTCAGGCTCTTCATGTTTCTCAACACTGTTTCATGCTCCTCCTATTTTTCAGTCCGTTTCATGATCCTCCTATTTTTCAGACCGTTTCATGCTCCTTATATTTTTGAAACCTTTTGAAGCTCTTCATATATTTCACACCTTTTCAGGCTTTTCTTGTTTTTGAACACCGCTTTATGCTCCTCCTACTTTTCAGACCGTTTCATGCTCCTCATATTTTTCAGTGCTTTTGAAGCCCCTCATATTTTTCACACCTTTTCAGGCTCTTCATGTTTTTGAACACCGCTTCATGCTCCTCCTATTTTTCAGACCGTTTCATTTCATGCTCCACATATTTTTGACATCTTTTGAAGCTCTTCTTATTATTCACACCTTTTCAGGCACTTCATGTTTTTGAACACCGCTTCATGCTCCTCCTATTTTTCAGACAGTTTCATGCTCCTCATATTTTTCACACCTTTTGAAGATCTTCATATTTTTCACACCTTTCAGGCTCTTCTCAATTTCAACACCGCTTCATGCTCCTCCTTTATTTCAGACCGTTTCATGCTCATCTCATTTTTTACACCTTTTGAAGCTCTTCCTATTTTTCACACCTTTTGAATCTCTTCATAGTTTTCACACCTTTTCAGTCTCTTCATGCTTTTGAACACCGCTTCATGCTCCTCCTATTTTTCAGACCGTTTCATGCTCCTCATATTTTTCACACCTTTTGAAGCTCTTCATTTTTTTCACACCTTTTCAGGCTCTTCATGCTTTTGAACACCTCTTCACGCTCCTCCAATTTTTCAGACCGTTTCATGCTCCTCATAAATGGGAAACCTTTTGAAGCTCTTCCTATTTTTCACACCTTTTGAATCTGTTCATATTTTTCACACATTTTCAGGCTCCTCATGTTTTTGAACACCGCTTCATGCTCCTCCTATTTTTCAGACCGTTTCATGCTCCTCTCATATTTCACACATTTTGAAGCTCTTCATATTTTTCACACCTTTTCAGGCTCTTCATGTTTTTCAACACAGCTTCATGCTCCTCCTATTTTTCAGACATTTTTATGCTCCTCATATTTTTGACAATTTTTGAAGCTCTTCATATTTTTCACACCTTTTCAGGCTCTTGAGGTTTTTCAACACCGCTTCAGGCTCCTCCTATTTTTCAGACAGTTTCATGCTCCTCATATTTTTGACTCCTCTTGAAGCTCTTCATATTTTTCACAGCTTTTCAGGCTCTTCATGTTTCTGAGCACAGCTTCAGGCTCCTCCTCTTTTTCAGACCATTTCATTCTCCTCATGTATTTCACACCTATTGAAGCTCTTCATATTTTTCACACCTTTTCAGGCTCTTCATGTTTTTGAGCACAGCTTCATGCTCCTCCTATTTTTCAGACCATTTCATTCTTCTCATGTATTTCACACCTTTTGAAGCTACTCATATTTTTCACACATTTTCAATATCTTCATGTATTTGAACACCATTTCATGCTCCTCCAATTTTTCAGACCGTTTCATGCTCCTCAAATATTTGACACCTTTTGAAGCTCTTCCTATTGTTCACAACTTTTCAGGCTCTTCATGTCTTTGAACAACGCTTCATGCTCCTCCTATTTTTGAGAACGTTTCATGCTCCTCATATATTTCACACCTTTTGAAGCTCTTCAGATTTTTCACACCTTTTCAGGCACTTGATGTTTTGAACACCGTTTCATGCTGCTCCTATTTTTCAGACCGTTTCATGCTCCGCATATTTTTGACACCTTTTGAAGCTCTTCACATTTTTCACACCTTTTCAGGCTCTTCATGTTTTTCAAAACCACTTCATGCTCCTCCTATTTTTCAGACCGTTTCATGCTGCTCATGTTTTTGACACCTTTTGTAGCTCTTCGTATTTTTCACACATTTTCAGGCTCTTCATGTTTTTGAACACGGCTTTATGCTCCTCCTATTTTTCAGACCGTTTCATGCTCCTCATATTTTTCACACCTTTTGAAGATCTTCATAGTTTACACACCTTCTCAGGCTCTTCATGCTTTTGAACACCGCTTCATGCTCCTCCTGTTTTTCAGACCGTTTCATGCTCCTCATATTTTTCACACCTTTTGAAGCTCTTCATATTTTTCACACCTTTTGAAGCTCTTCATATTTTTCAGACCTTTTCAGGCTCTTCATGTTTTTCAACACCGCTTCATGCTCCTCCTATTTTTCAGACCGTTTCATGCTCCTCATATTTTTCACACCTTTTGAAGATCTTCATATTTTTCACACCTTTTGAAGCTCTTCATATTTTTCACACCTTTTCAGGCTCTTCATGTTTTTCAACACCGCTTCATGCTCCTCCTATTTTTCAGACCGTTTCATGCTCCTCATATTTTTCACTGCTTTTGAAGCCCCTCATATTTTTCACACATTTTGAGGCTCTTTATGTTTTTGAACACCGCTTCATGCTCCTCCTATTTTTCAGACCGTTTCATGCTCCACATATTTTTGACATCTTTTGAAGCTCTTCATATTTTTCACACCTTTTCAGGCTCTTCATGTTTTTGAACACCGCTTCATGCTCCTCCTATTTTTCAGACAGTTTCACGCTCCTCATATTTTTGAAAACTTTTGAAGCTCTTCATATTTTTCACACCTTTTCAGGCTCTTCATGTTTCTCAACACTGTTTCATGCTCCTCCTATTTTTCACGCCGTTTCATGATCGTCCTATTTTTCAGACCGTTTCATGCTCCTTATATTTTTGAAACCTTTTGAAGCTCTTCATATTTTTCACACCTTTTCAGGCTTTTCTTGTTTTTCAACTCCGCTTTATGCTCCTCCTATTTTTCAGACCGTTTCATGCTCCTCATATTTTTCAGTGCTTTTGAAGCCCCACAAATTTTTCACACCTTTTTAGGCTCTTCATGTTTTTGAACACCGCTTCATGCTCCTCCTATTTTTCAGACCGTTTCATTTCATGCTCCACATATTTTTGACATCTTTTGAAGCTCTTCTTATTATTCACACCTTTTCAGGCACTTCATGTTTTTGAACACCGCTTCATGCTCCTCCTATTTTTCAGACAGTTTCATGCTCCTCATATTTTTGAAACCTTTTGAAGCTCTTCGTATTTTTCACACATTTTCAGGCTCTTCATGTTTTTGAACACGGCTTTATGCTCCTCCTATTTTTCAGACCGTTTCATGCTCCTCATATTTTTCACACCTTTTGAAGATCTTCATATTTTTCACAACTTTCAGGCTCTTCTCTATTTCAACACTGCTTCATGCTCCTCCTGTATTTCAGACCGTTTCATGCTCATCTCAGTTTTTACACCTTTTGAAGCTCTTCCTATTTTTCACACCTTTTGAATCTCTTCATAGTTTTCACACCTTTTCAGTCTCTTCATGCTTTTGAACACCGCTTCATGCTCCTCCTATTTTTCAGACCGTTTCATGCTCCTCATATTTTTCACACCTTTTGAAGCTCTTCATATTTTTCATACCTTTTCAGGCTCTTCATGGTTTTGAACACCTCTTCACGCTCCTTCAATTTTTCAGACCGTTTCATGCTCCTCATAAATGTGAAACCTTTTGAAGCTCTTCCTATTTTTCACACCTTTTGAATCTGTTCATATTTTTCACACATTTTCAGGCTCCTCATGTTTTTGAACACCGCTTCATGCTCCTCCTATTTTTCAGACCGTTTCATGCTCCTCTCATATTTCACACATTTTGAAGCTCTTCATATTTTTCACACATTTTCAGGCTCTTCATGTATTTCAACACCGCTTCATGCTCCTCCTATTTTTCAGACCGTTTCATGCTCCTCATATTATTGACACCTTTTGAAGCTCTTCATATTTTTCCAGCCTTTTGAAGCTCTTGATATTTTTCACACCTTTTCAGGCTCTTCATCTTTTTCAACACCGTTTCATGCTAGTCCTATTTTTCAGACCATTTCATGCTCCTCACATTTTTGACAACTTTTGAAGCTCTTCATATTTTTCTGAGCTTTTCAGACTCTTCATGTTTTTGAACACTGCTTCATGCTCCTCCTCTGTTTCAGACGGTTTCAGGCTCCTCATATAATTGACACCTTTTGAAGCTCTTCATATTTTTCACACCCTATCAGGCTCTTCATGTTTTTGAACACCGCTTCATGCTCCACCTATTTTTCAGACAGTTTCATGCTCCTAATATTTTTCACACCTTTTCAGGCTCTTCATGTTTTTCAACACTGCTTCATGCTCCTCCTCTGTTTCAGACCGTGTCATGCTCCTCATAATTTTGAAATCTTTTGAAACTCTTCATATTTTTCACACCTTTTCTGGCTCTTCATGTTTTTGAACACCGTTTCATGCTCCTCCTGTTTTTCAGACAGTTTCATGCTCCTCATATTTTTCACACCTTTTGAAGCTCTTTATATTTTCACACGTTTTGAAGCTCTTCATATTATTCAAAACTTTTCAGGCTATTCATGTTTTTGAACACCGTTTCATGCTACTCCTATATTTGATACCTTTTGAAGCTCTTCATATTTTCACACGTTTTGAAGCTCTTCATATTTTTCACACCTTTTCAGGCTCCTCTTGTTTTGAACACCACTTCATGCTCCTCCTATATTTCAGACCATATCATTCTCCTCATAGTTTTGACACCTTTTGAAGCTCTTCATATTTTTCACACCTTTTCAGTCTCTTCAAGTTTTTGAACACCGGTTCATGCACCTAATATTTTTCAAACCTGTTGAAGCTCTTCATATTTTTCACACCTTTTCAGGCTCCTCATGTTTTCAACACCGCTTCATGCTCCTCCTATTTTTCAGACCGTGTTATGCTCCTCGAATTTTTGACACATTTTGAAGCTCTTCATATTTTTCACACCTTTTGAAGCTCTTCATATTTTTCAAACCTATTCAGGCTCTTTATGTTTTGAACATCGCTTCATGCTCCTCCTATTTTTCAGACCGTTTCATGTTCCTCATATTTTTGACACCTTTTGAAGCTCTTCATATTTTTCACACTTTTTCAGGCTCTTCATGTTTTTCAACACCACTTCATGCTCCTCGAATTTGTCAGACCGTTTCATCCTCCTCATGTATTTCACACCATTTGAAGCTCTTCATATTTTTCACACCTTTTCAGGCTCTTCACGTTTTTCAACAGCACTTCATGCTCCTCCTATATTTCAGACCGATTAATGCTCCTCATATTTTTCACACCTTTTGAAGCTCTTCATATTTTTCACACCTTTTCAGGCTCTTCATGTTTTTCAACATCACTTCATGCTCCTCCTATTTTTCAGACTGTTTCATGCTACTCATATTTTTGACACCTTTTGAAGCTCTTCATATTTTTCACACCTTTTCAGGCTCTTCATGTTTTTCAACACCGCTTCATGCTCCTCCTATTTTTCAGACATTTTTATGCTCCTCATATTTTTGATAACTTTTGAAGCTCCCCTATTTTTCACACCTTTTCAGGCTCTTCATGTTTTTCAACATCGTTTCATGCTCCTCCTATTTTCAGACGGTTTCCTGCTCCTCCTTTTTTTCAGACCGTTTCATGCTCCTCCTATTTTTGACAATTTTGGAAGCGCTTCATTTTTTTCACACCTTTTCAGGCTCTTCATGTTTTTCAACACTGCTTCATGCTCCTCCTATTTTTCAGACAGTTTCATGCTCCTCATATTTTTGACTCCTTTTGAAGCTCTTCATATTTTTCACAGCTTTTCATGCTCTTCATGTTTTTGAGCACAGCTTCATGCTCCTCCTCTTTTTCAGACCATTTCATTCTCCTCATGTATTTCACACCTTTTGAAGCTCTTCATATTTTTCACACGTTTTCAGGCTCTTCATATTTTTGAACACCGCTTCATGCTCCTCCTATTTTTCAGACCTTTTCATGCTCCTTATATTTTTCACACCTTTTGAAGCTCCTCATATTTTTCACACCTTTTCAGGCTCTTCATGTTTTTGAGCACAGCTTCATGCTCCTCCTATATTTCAGACGATTTCATTCTTCTCATGTATTTCACACCTTTTGAAGCTCCTCATATTTTTCACACATTTTCAATATCTTCATGTATTTGAACACCATTTCATGCTCCTCTTATTTTTCAGACCGCTTCGTGCTCCTCATATTTTTGACACCTTTTGAAGCTCTTCATATTGTTCACAACTTTACAGGCTCTTCATGTCTTTGAACAACGCTTCATGCTCCTCCTATTATTCAGCCCGTTTCATGATCCTCATATATTTCACACCTTTTGAAGGTCTTCATATTTTTCACACCTTTTCAGGCTCTTCATGTTTTTGAACACCACTTCATGCTCCTCCTGTATTTCAGACCGTTTCATGCTCATCTCATTTTTTACACCTTTTGAAGCTCTTCCTATTTTTAACAGCTTTTCATGCTCTTCATGTTTTTCAACACCGTTTCATGTTCCTCCGGTTTTTCAGACCGTTTCATGCTCCTCATATTATTGACACCTTTTTAAGCTCTTTATATTTGTAACACCTTTTCAGGCTCTTCATGTATTTCAACACCGCTTCATGCTCCTCCTATTTTTCAGACCGTTTCATGCTCCTCCTATTTTTCAGACTGTTTCACGAAGCTCTTATTATTGACACCTTTTGAAGGTCTTCATATTTTTCACACCTTTTCAGGCTCTTCATGTTTTTCAAAACCGCTTCATGCTCCTCCGATTTTTGAGACCATTTCATGCTCCTCATATTTTTGACAACTTTTGAAGTTCTTCATATTTTTCACACTTTTTCACGCTGTTCATGTTTTTCAACACCGCTTCACGCTCCTCCTATTTTTGAGACCGTTTCATGCTCCTCATATTTTTGACAACTTTTGAAGATCTTCATATTTTTCACACCTTTTTAGGCTCTCCAAGTTTTTGAACACTGCTTCTGCTACTCCCATTTTTTAGACCGTTTCATGCTCCTCATATTTTAGACACCTTTTGAAGCTCTTCATATTTTTCACTCCTTTTCAGGCTCTTCATGTTTTTCAATACCGCTTCATGCTCCTCCTATTTTTCAGACCGTTTCATACACCTCATATTTTTGACACGTTTTGAAGCTCTTCATATTTTTCACAACTTTTCAGGCTCTTCAAGTTTTGAACACCGTTTCATTCTCCTCCTATTTTTCAGACCGTTTCATGCTCCTCATATTTTCGACACCTTTTGAAGCTCTTCATATTTTTCACACCTTTTCAGGCTCTTCATGTTTTTGAACTCCGCTTCATGTTCCTCCTATTTTTCAGAACGTTTCATGGTCCTCATATTTTTGACTCCTTTGGAAGCTCTTCATATTTTTCACCCCTTTTCAAACTCTTCATATTTTTGAACACCGTTTCATTCTCCTCATATTTTTCAGACCGTTTCATGCTCCTCGTATCTTTGACACCTTTTGAAGCCCTTCATATTTTTCACACCTTTTCAGTCTCTTCATGTTTTTCAACACCGCTTCATGCTCCTCCTATTTTTCAGACCGTTTCATACTCCTCCTATTTTTCAGACTGTTTCATGCACCTCTTATTATTTACACCTTTTGAAGCCCTTCATATTTTTCACACCTTTTCAGTCTCTTCATGTTTTTCAATACCGCTTCATGCTCCTCCTATTTTTCAGACCGTTTCATACTCCTCCTATTTTTCAGACTGTTTCATGCACCTCTTATTATTTACACCTTTTGAAGGTCTTCATAATTTTCACACCTTTTCAGGCTCTTCATGTTTTTCAACACCGCTTCATGCTCCTCCTATTTTTGAGACCGTTTCATGCTCCTCATATTTTTGACACTTTTTGAAGCTCTTCATATTTTTCACTCCTTTTCAGGCTCTTCATGTTTTTCAATACCGCTTCCTGCTCCACCTATTTTTCAGACTGTTTCTTGCTCCTCATATTTTTGACAACTTTTGAAGGTCTTCATATTTTTCACACCTTTTGAAGCTCTTCATAATTTTGACACCTTTTCAGGCTCTTCATGTTTTTCAACACCACTTCATGCCCCTCCTATTTTTCAGACCGTTTCCTGCTCCTCATATTTTTGACACCTTTTGAAGCTCTTCATATTTTTCACATCTTTTCAGGCTCTTCATGTTTTTTAACACCGCTTCATTTTCCTCCTGTTTTTCAGACCGTTTCATGCTCCTCATATTTTTGACACCTTTTGAAGCTCTTCATATTTTTCACCCCTTTTCAGGGTCTTCACGTTTTTGAACATCGTTTCATGCTACTCCTATTTTTGACACCTTTGAAGCTCTTCATATTTTTCATACCTTTCTAGCCCTTCATGTTTTTCAACACCGTTTCATGCTCCTCCTATTTTTCAGACTGTTTCATGCTTCTCATATTTTTGACACCTTTTGAAGCTCTTCATATTTTTCACAACTTTGCAGTCCCTTCAATTTTGTGAACACCGTTTCATGCTCCTCCTATTTTTCAGACTGTTTCATGCTTCTCATATTTTTGAAACCTTTGAAGCTCTTCATATTTTTCACACCTTTTCAGGCACTTCATATTTTTCAACACCACTTCATGCTCATCCTATTTTTCAGAAAGATTCATGCTACTCATATTTTTGACACGTTTTGAAGCTCTTCATATTTTCACACCTTTTGAAGCTCTTCATATTTTTCACACCTTTTGAAGCTCTTCATATTTTTCCCACGTTTTCAGGTTCTTCATGTTTTTCAACACCGCTTGATGCTCCTCCTCTTTTTTAGACCGTTTCATGCTCCTCCTATATTTCAGAGCATTTCATGCTTCTCATATTTTTGACACCTTTTGAAGCTCCTCATATTTTTCACACCTTTTCATGCTCTTCATGTTTCTCAACAAAGATTCATGCCCCTCCTATTTTTCAGACTGTTTCATGCTCCTCATAATTTTGACACGTTTTGAAGCTCTTCATATTTTTCACACCGTTTCAGGCTCTTCATGTTTTTCACACGTTTTCAGGCTCTTCATGTATTTCAACACCGCTTCATGCTCCTCCTATTTTTCAGACCTTTTCATGCTCTTCATATTTTTGACACCTTTTGAAGCTCTTATATTTTCCACACCTTTTGAAACTCTTCATATTTTTCACACCTTCTCAGGCTCTTCATGCTTTTCAACACCGCTTCATGCTCCTCCTATGTTTCAGACCGTTTCATGCTCTTCATATTTTTGACAACTTTTGATACTCTTCATATTTTTCACACCTTCTCAGGCTCTTCATGCTTTTCAACACTGCTTCATGCTCCTCCTATGTTTCAGACCGTTTCATGCTCTTCATATTTTTGACAACTTTTGAAGCTCCTCATATTTTTGACACCTTTTGAACTTCATATTTTTCACACCTTTTCAGGCTCTTCATGTTTTTCAGCACCGTTTCATGTTCCTCCTATTTTTCAGACCGTTTCACGCTCTTCATATTTTTGACACCTTTTGAAGCTCTTCATATTTTTCACACCTTTTCAGGCTCTTCAGGTTTCTCACACGTTTTCAGGCTCTTCATGTTTTTCAACACCTCTTCATGCTCATCCTATTTTTAGGACCGTTTCATGCTCCTCATATTTTTGACACCTTTTGAAGCTCTTCATATTTTTCACACCTTTTCAGTCTCTACATGTTTTTGAACACCGCTTCATGCTCCTCCTATTTTTCAGACCGTTTCATGCTCCTCATATTTCTAACACATTTTCAGGCTCTTCATGTTTTTCAACACGGCTTCATGCTCCTCCTATATTTCAGACCGTTTAATGCTTCTCATATTTTTGACACCTTTTGAAGCTTTTCATATTTTTCACAACTTCTCAGGCTCTTCATATTTTTCACACGTTTTCAGGCTCTTCATGTTTCTCAACACCGCTTCATGCTCCTCATATTTTTAGGACCGTTTCATGCTCCTCATATTTTTAACACTTTTTGAAGCTCTTCATATTTTTCACACCTTTTCAGGATCTTCATGTTACTGAACATGGCTTCATGCTCCTCCTATTTTTCAGAACATTTCATGCTCCTCATATTTTTCACACCTTTTGAAGCTCTTGATATATTTCACACCTTTGCAGGCTCTTCATGTTTCTGAACATCGCTTCATGCTTCTCCTATTTTTCAGACTGTTTCATGCTCCTCATATTTTTCACACCTTTTGAAGCTGTTCATATTTTTCACACCTTTTGAAGCTCTTCATATTTTTCACACCTTTTCAGGCTCTTCATATTTTCAACACCATTTCATGCTCCTCTTATTTTTCAGAAAGTTGCTAGCTCCTCATGTTTTACACAGCTTTTGAAGCTCTTTATATTTTTCACACCTATTGAAGCTCTTCATATTTTTCACACGTGTTCAGGCTCTTCATGTTCTTCATCACCGCTTTATTCTCCTCCTATTTTTCAGACAGTTTCATGCTCCTCATATTGTTAACATCTTTTGAAGCTCTTCATATTTTTCACACCTTTTGAAGCTCTTTATATTTTTCACACCTTTTCAGGCTCTTCATGTTTTCAACATCACTTCATGCTCCTCCTATTTTTCAGAACGTTTCATGCTCCTCATATTTTTGACACCATTTGAAGCTCTTCATATTTTTCATACCTTTTCAGTCTCTTCATATTTTTGTGCATCGTTTCATGTTCCTCCTATTTTTCAGACCGTTTCATGCTCCTCATATTTTTGACACCTTTTGAAGCTCTTCATATTTTTCACACCTTTTCAGGCTCTTCATGTTTTTCAACACTCTTTAATGCTCCTCCTATTTTTCAGACCTTTTCATGCTCTTCATATTTTTGATACCTTTTGAAGCTCTTCATATTTTCCACTCCTTTTGAAGCTCTTCATATTTTCCCCACCTTTTCAGGCTCTTCATGTTTTTCAAAACCGCTTCATGCTCCTCTTATTTTTCAGACCGTTTCATGCTCCTCATAATTTTGACACCTTTTGAAGCTCTTCATATATTTCACATCTTTTGAAGCTCTTCATATTTTTCACACCTTTTCAGGCTCTTCATGTTTTTCAACACTATTTACTTCTCCTCCTATTTTTCAGACCTTTTCATGCTCTTCATATTTTTGACACCTTTTGAAGCTCTTATTATTTTGCACAACTTTTGAAGCTCTTCATATTTTTCACACCTTTTCAGGCTCTTCATGTTTTTCAAAACCGCTTCATGCTCCTCTTATTTTTCAGACCGTTTCATGCTCCCCATATTTTTGACAACTTTTGAAGCTCTTAATGTATTTCACACATTTTCATGCTCTTCATGATTTTCAACACCGCTTCATGCTCCTCCTATTTTTCAGACCGTTTCATGCTCTTCATATTTTTGACACCTTTTGAAGCTCTTCATATTTTTCACCTTTTCAGGCTCTTCATGTTTTTCACACGTTTTCAGGCTCTTCATGTTTTTCAACACGGCTTCATGCTCCTCCTATTTTTAGGACTGTTTCATGCTCCTCATATTTTTCACATATTTTGAAGCTCTTCATATTTTTCACACATTTTGAAGCTCTTCATATTTTTCACACGTTTTCAGGCCCCTCATGTATTTCAATACCGCTTCATGCTCCTCCTATTTTTCATACTGTTTCATGCTCCTATTATTCTTGACACATTTCGAAGCTCTTCATATTTTTCACACCTTTTCAGGCTCTACATATTTTTGAACACCGCTTCATGCTCCTCCTATTTTTTCAGACCGTTTCCTGCTCTTCATATTGTTCACACCTTTTGAAGCTCTTCATATTTTTCACACCTTTTCAGGCTCTTCATGTTTTTCAACACCGTTTCCTGCTCCTCCTATTTTTCAGACCGTTTAATGCTCCTCATATTTTTGACACCATTTGAAGATCTTCATATTTTTCACACCTTTGGAAGCTCTTCATATTTTTCACACCTTTTCAGGCTCTTCATGTTTTTCAACACTGTTTAATGCTCGTCCTGTTTTCAGACCGTTTCATGCTCCTCATATTTTTGACACCTTTTGAAGCTCTTCATATTTTTCACACCTTTTGAAGCTCTTCATAATTTGCACACTTTTTCAGGCTCTTCATGTTATTCAACACGCTTCATGCTCTTTCTCTTTTTCAGACCGTTTCATGCTCCTCATATTTTTGACACCTTTAAAACCTCTTCATATATTTCACACCTTTTCAGGCTCTTCATGTTTTTCAACACCGCTTCATGCTCCTCCTATTTTTCAGACCGTTTCATGCTCCTCATATTCTTGACACCTTTTGAGGCTCTTCATATTTTTCACACCTTTTCAGGCTTCATGTTTTGAACACCGCTTCATGCTTCTCCTCTTTCTCAGACCATTTCATGCTCCTCATATTTTTGACACCTTTTGAAGCTCTTCATATTTTTCACACCTTTTCAGGCTCTTCATGTTTTTCAACACTGTTTCATGCTCCTCCTATTTTTCAGACCGTTTCATGCTCCTCATATTTTTGACACCTTTAAAACCTCTTCATATATTTCACACCTTTTCAGGCTCTTCATGTTTTTCAACACTGTTTCATGCTCCTCCTATTTTTCAGACCGTTTCATGCTCCTCATATTTTTGACACCTTTAAAACCTCTTCATATATTTCACACCTTTTCAGGCTCTTCATGTTTTTCAACACCGCTTCATGCTCCTCCTATTTTTCAGACCGTTTCATGCTCCTCATATTCTTGACACCTTTTGAGGCTCTTCATATTTTTCACACCTTTTCAGGCTTCATGTTTTGAACACCGCTTCATGCTTCTCCTCTTTCTCAGACCATTTCATGCTCCTCATATTTTTGACACCTTTTGAAGCTCTTCATATTTTTCACACCTTTTCAGGCTCTTCATGTTTTTCAACACTGTTTCATGCTCCTCCTATTTTTCAGACCGTTTCATGCTCCTCATATTTTTGACACCTTTAAAACCTCTTCATATATTTCACACCTTTTCAGGCTCTTCATGTTTTTCAACACCGCTTCATGCTCCTCCTATTTTTCAGACCGTTTCATGCTCCTCATATTTTTGACACCTTTAAAACCTCTTCATATATTTCACACCTTTTCAGGCTCTTCATGTTTTTCAACACCGCTTCATGCTCCTCCTATTTTTCAGACCGTTTCATGCTCCTCATATTCTTGACACCTTTTGAGGCTCTTCATATTTTTCACACCTTTTCAGGCTTCATGTTTTGAACACCGCTTCATGCTTCTCCTCTTTCTCAGACCATTTCATGCTCCTCATATTTTTGACACCTTTTGAAGCTCTTCATATTTTTCACACCTTTTCAGGCTCTTCATGTTTTTCAACACTGTTTCATGCTCCTCCTATTTTTCAGACCGTTTCATGCTCCTCATATTTTTGACACCTTAGAAGCTCTTCATATTTTTAACACCTTTTGAAGCTCTTCATATTTTTCAAACCTTTTCAGGCTCTTCATGTTTTTCACACGTTTTCAGGCTCTTTATGTTTTTCAACACCGCTTCATGCTCCTCCTATTTTTAGGACCGTTTCATGCTCCTCATACATTTCACACCTTGTGAAATTCTTCATATTTTTCACACCTTTTCAGGCTCTTCATATTTTTCAACCTTTTGAAGCTCTTCATATTTTTCACACGTTTTCAGGCTCTTCATGTATTTCAACACCTCTTCATGTTCCTCCTATTTTTCAGATCTTTTCATGCTCCTCATATTTTTCACACCTTTCGAACCTCTTCATATTTTTTACTTCTTTTCAGGCTCTTCATGTTTTCAACACCGCTTCATTCTCCTCCCTATATTTCAGACCGTTTCATGCTCCTCATATTTTTCAGAACGTTTCCTGCTCCTCATATTTTTCAGACCGTTTCTTGTTCCTCATATTTTTGACACCTTTTGAAGCTCTTCATATACTTCACACCTTTTCATGCTCTTCATGTTTTTCAACACCGCTTCATGCTCCTCCTATTTTCCAGTCAGTTTCATGCTTGCCATATTTTTGAGACCTTTTGAAGCTATTCATATTTTTCAGATTTTCATGCTCTTCATGTTTTTTAACACTTTTTCTTGCTCCTCCTATTTTTCAAACAATTTCATGCTCCTCATATATTTGACACCTTTTGAAGCTCTTCATATTTTTCACTCCTTTTTTGCTCTTCATGTTTTTCAACACCGTTTCATGCTCCTCCTATTTTTCAGTCCGTTTCATCTTCGTCCTATTTTTCAGGCCGTTTCATGCTCCTCATATTTTTCAGACGGATTCATGATTCTCCTATTTTTCAGAGCGTTACAAGCTTCTCATATTTTTGACACCATTTGAAGCTCTTAATATTTTTCACACCTTTTCAGGCTCTTCATGTTTTTCAACACCGTTTCATGCTCCTCCTATTTTTCAGACCGTTTCATGCTCCTCATTTTTACAGGCCCTTTCATGCTCGTCATAATTTTGAAACCTTTTAAGCCCTTCATATTTTTCAAACCTTTTCATGCTCTTCATGTTTTTCAACACCGTTTCATGCTCCTCCTATTTTTCAGACCGTTTCATGCTCCTCATATTTTTGACACCTTTTGAAACTCTTCATTGTTTTTCACACCGTTTCATGTTCCTCTTACTTTTCAGGCCGTTTCAAGCTTCTCCTATTTTTGACAGCTTTTGAAGCTCTTCATATTTTTCACACCTTTTCAGGCTCTTCATGTTTTTCAACACCGCGCCATGCTCCTCCTATTTTTCAGACCGTTTCATGCTCCTCATGTTTTTGACACCTTTTGAAGATCTTAATATTTTTCACACCTTTTCATGCTCTTCATGTTATTCAACACCTTTTCATGCTCTTCATGATTTTCAACACCGCTTCATGCTCCTCGTAATTTTCAGACCGTTTAATGCTCCTCATATTTTTCAGACCGTTTCATGCTCCTCATATTTTTGACCCTTTTTGAAGCTTTTCATATTGTTCACAACTTTTCATGCTCTTCATGTTTTTCAACACATTTTCATGCTCCTCCTATTTTTCAGACAGTTTCATGCTCCTCATATTTTTCAGACCGTTGTTAGCTTCTCATATTTTTCAGACCGTTTCAGGCTCCTCATATTTTTGACACCTTTTGACGCTCTTCATGTTTTTTCACACAGTTTCATGTTCCTCTTACTTTTCAGACCGTTTCATGCTTCTCCTATTTTTGACAGCTTTTTAAGCTCTTCATATTTTTCACACCTTTTCATGCTCTTCATGTTTTTTCAACACCGTTTAATGCTCCTCATATTTTTCAGACCATTTCATGGTTCTCAAATTTTGACTCCTTTTGAAGATCTTCTTACTTTTCACACCTTTTCATGGTTGTCATGTTTTTCAACACAGTTTCACACTCCTCATATTTTTGACACGTTTTGAAGCTCTATATATATTTCACACCTTTTCAAGCTCTTCATGTTTTTCAATACCTTTTCATGCTCCTCCTATTTTTCAGACCGTTTCATGCTGCTCATATTTTTGACACCTTTTGAAGCTCTTCATATTTTTCACACCTTTTCAATCTCTTCATGTTTTTCAACAACACTTCATGCTCCTCCTATTTTTCAGACCGTTTCATGCTCCTCATATTTTTGACACCTTTTGAAGCTCTTCATATTTTTCACACCTTTTCAATCTCTTCATGTTTTTCAACAACACTTCATGCTCCTCCTATTTTTAAGACTGTTTCATGCTCCTCATATTTTTGACAACTTTTGAAGATCTTCATATTTTTCACACCTTTTCAGGCTCTTCATATTTTTCAACACCGTTTTATGCTCCTCCTATTTTTCAGACTGTTTCATGCTCCTCATATTTTTCACAGATTTTGAAGCTCTTCATATTTTTCACACCTTTTCAGGCTTTTCATGTATATCAACACCGCTTCATGCTCCTCCTATTTTTCTGGCCGTTTCATGCTCCTCATATATTTGACACATTTTGAGGCTCTTCATATTTTTCACACCTTTTCAATCTCTTCAGGTTTTTCAACAACACTTCATGCTCCTCCTATTTTTCAGACCGTTTCATGCTCCTCATATTTTTGACACCTTTTGAAGCTCTTCATATTTTTCACACCTTTTCAGGCTCCTTTTGTTTTTGACGACGGATTCATGCTCCTCCTATTTTTCCGACCGTTTCATGCTCCTCATATTTTTGACACCTTTTGAAGCTCTTCATATTTTTCACACCTGTTCTGTATATTCAAGTTTTTGAACACCGCTTCATGCTCCTCCTATTTTTCACACATTTGAAGCTCTTCATATTTTTGACACCTTTTCAAGCTCTTCATGTTTTTTAACACCGCTTCATGCTCCTCATATTTTTCACACATTTTGAAGCTCTTCATATTTTTCACACATTTTCAGGCTCTTCATGTTTTTCAACACTGTTTCACACTCCTCCAATTTTTCAGACCGTTTCATGCTCCTCATATTTTTGACACCTTTTGAAGGTCTTCATATTTTCACATCTTTTCAGTATCTTCAAGTTTTGAACACCGCTTCATGCTCCTCCTATTTTTCACAACTTTTGAAGCTCTTCCTATTTTTCAAAACTTTTCAAGCACTTCATGTTTTTGAACAACGCTTCATGCTCCTCATATTTTTCCCACCTTTTGAAGCTCTTCATATTTTTCACACCTTTTCAGGCTCTTCAAGTTTTTCAACACCGTTTCATGCTCCTCCTATTTTTCAGACCGTTTCATGCTCCTCATATTTTTCCCACCTTTTGAAGCTCTTATATTTTGCACAGCTTTTGAATCTCTTCATATTTTTCACTCCTTTTCAGGCTCTTCATATTTTTCACACCTTTTCACGCTCTTCATATTTTTCAACACTGATTCATGCTACTCCTATTTTTAAGAACGTTTCATGCTCCTCATATATTTAACACCTTTTGAAGCTCTTCAAATATTTCACACCTTTTCAGGCACTTCTAGTTTTTAAAACCGCTTCATGCTCCTCCTATTTTACAGACCGTTTCATGCTCCTCACGTTTTTCAACACCGTTTCATGCTCCTGGTATTTTCACACCATTTCGTGCTCCTCATATTTTTCACACCTTTTGAAGCTCTTCATATTTTTCACACCTATTCATGCTCTTCATTTTTTCAACACCATTTCATGCTCCTCCTATTTTTCAGACTGTTTCATGATCCTCATAATATTCAAACCTTTTGAAGCTCTTCATATTTTCCACACCTTTTCATGTTCTTCATGTTTCTCAACACGGTTTCATGCTCCCACTATTTTTCAGATGGTTTCATGCTCCTCATATTTTTGACACCCTTTGAAGCTCGTCATATTTTTCACACCTTTTGAATCTCTTCATATTTTTCACAGCTTTTCAGTCTGTACACGTATTTTAACACCGTTTCATGCTCCTCCTATTTTTCGACCGTTTCATGCTCCTCATATTTTTGACACCTTTTGAAGCTCTTCTTATTTTTCACATATTTTCAGTATCTTCAAGTTTTTGAACACTGCTTCATGCTCCTCCTATTTTTGACACCTTTTGAAGATCTTCATATTTTTCACACCTTTTCAGGCTCTTCATGTTTTTGAACTCCGTTTCATGCTCCTCATATTTTTGACATCTTTGAAAGCTCTTCATATTTTTCACACGTTTTGAATCTCTTCATATTTTTCACACCTTTTCAGGCTCTTCATATTTTTGAGCACTGATTCATGCTACCCCTAATTTTCAGACTGTTCATGCTCTTCATATTTTTGACACCTTTTGAAGCTCTTCATATATTTCACACCTTTTCAAGCTCTTCATGTTTTTCAATACCTTTTCATGCTCCTCCTATTTTTCAGACCGTTTCATGCTCCTCATATTTTCGACACATTTTGAAGCTCTTCATATTTTTCACAACTTTTGAAGCTCTTCATTTTTTCACACCTTTTCTGGCTCTTCGTGTTTTTGAAGATCGGTTCATGCTCCTCCTATTTTTCAGCCCGTTTCATGCTCCTCACATTTTTGACACCTTTTGAAGCTCTTCATATTTTTCACACCTTTTAAGTATCTTTAAGTCTTTTAACACCGCTTCATGCTCCTACTATGTTTCTCACCTTTTGAAGCTCTTCTTATTTTTCACACCTTTTCAGTATCTCCAAGTTTTTGATCCCTGCTTCATTGTCCTCCTATTTTTGACACCTTTAGAAGCTCTTCATATTTTTCACACCTTTTCAGGCTCTTCATGTTTTTGAACACCGTTTCATGCTCCTCACATTTTTGACACCTTTTGAAGCTCTTCATATTTTTTACACTTTTTGAGGCTCTTCATGTTTTTGAAGACCGCTTCATCCTCCTCCTATTTTTCAGACCGTTTCATGCTCCTCATATTTTTGACACCTTTTGAAGGTCTTCATACTTTTCACATCTTTTCAGTATCTTCAAGTTTTGAACACCGCTTCATGCTCCTACTATGTTTCACACATTTTGAAGCTCTTTCTATTTTTCAAACCTTTTCAAGCACTTCATGTTTTTGAACAACGCTTCATGCTCCTCATATTTTTCCCACCTTTTGAAGCTCTTCATATTTTTCACACCTTTTCAATCTCTTCAGGTTTTTGAACACCGGTTCCTGCTCCTCCTATTTTTCAGACCGTTTCATGCTCCTCATATTTTTGACACCTTTTGAAGCTCTTCATATTTTTTACACCTTTTCAAGCTCTTCATGTTTTTGAACACCGCTTCATGCTCCTCATATTTTTCACAGCTTTTGAAGCTCTTCATATATTTCACACCTTTTCAATGTCTTCAAGTTTTTGAACACTGCTTCATGCTCCTCCTATTTTTCCCACCTTTTGAAGCTCTTATATTTTGCACAGCTTTTGAATCTCTTCATATTTTTCACTCCTTTTCAGGCTCTTCATATTTTTCACACCTTTTCAGGCTCTTCATATTTTTCAACACTGATTCATGCTACTCCTATTTTTCAGAACGTTTCATGCTCCTCATATATTTAACACCTTTTGAAGCTCTTCAAATATTTCACACCTTTTCAGGCACTTCTAGTTTTTGAAAACCGCTTCATGCTCCTCCTATTTACAGACCGTTTCATGCTTCTCACGTTTTTGAACACCGTTTCATGCTCCTCCTATTTTCACACCATTTCGTGCTCCTCATATTTTTCACACTTTTTGAAGCTCTTCATATTTTTCACACATTTTCATGCTCTTCATATTTTCAATACCGTTTCATACTGCTCCTATTTTTCAGAAAGTTTCATGCTCCTCATATTTTGACACCTTTTGAAGCTCTTCATATTTTCCACACCTTTTCATGTTCTTCATGTTTCCCAACACGGTTTCATGCTCCCACTATTTTTCAGATGGTTTCATGCTCCTCATATTTTTGACACCCTTTGAAGCTCTTCATATTTTTCACACCTTTTGAATCTCTTCATATTTTTCACACCTTTTCAGTCTGTACATGTATTTTAACAGCGTTTCATGCTCCTCCTATTTTTCAGACCGTTTCATGCTCCTCATATTTTTGACACCTTTTGAAGCTCTTCATATTTTTCACACCTTTTCAGGCTCTTCATGTTTTTGAACACCGGTTCATGCTCCTCCTAGTTTTCAGACCGTATCATGCTCCTCATATTTTTGACACCTTTTGAACCTCTTCATATTTTTTACACCTTTTCAAGCTCTTCATGTTTTTGAACACCGCTTCACGCTCCTCATATTTTTCACACCTTTTGAAGCTCTTCATATATTTCACACCTTTTCAGTGTCTTCAAGTTTTTGAAAACCGCTTCATGCTCCTCCTATTTTACACACCTTTTGAAGCTCTTCATATTTTTCACCCCTTTTCAGTATCTTCAAGTTTTTGCACACCGCTTCATGCTCCTCCTATGTTTCGCACCTTTTGAAGCTCTTCATATATTTCACACCTATTCATGCTCTTCATGTTTTTCAATACCATTTCATACTGCTCCTATTTTTCCGAAAGTTTCATGCTCCTCATATTTTGACACCTTTTGAAGCTCTTCATATTTTTCACACCTTTCATGCTCTTCATGTTTCTCAACACCTTTTCATGCTCCTCCTATTTTTCAGACCGTTTCATGCTCCACATATTTTTGACACCTTTTGTAGCTCTTCATATATTTCACACTTTTTCAAGCTCTTCATGTTTTTCAACACCGCTTCATGCTCCTCCTATTTTTCACACGTTTTGAAGCTCTTCATATTTTTCACACCTTTTCTGTCTCTTCATGTTTTCAACACCACTTCATGCTCCTCCTATTTTTCACACCTTTTTAAGCTCTTCATATTTTTCACACCTTTTCTGTCTCTTCATGTTTTCAACACCACTTCATGCTCCTCCTATTTTTCACACCTTTTTAAGCTCTTCATATTTTTCACCGCTTTTCTGTATCTTCAAGTTTTTGAACACCGCTTCATGCTCCTCCTATTTTTCACACCTTTTGAAGCTCTTCTTATTTTTCACACCTTTTCAGTATCTTTGAGTTTTTGAACACTGCTTCATGCTCCTTCTATTTTTGACACCTTTTGAAGATCTTCATATTTTTCAAACCTTTTCATTCTCTTCATGTTCTTGAACTCCGTTTCATGCTCCTCCTATTTTCAAACCGTTTCATGCTCCTCATATTTTTGACATCTTTGAAAGCTCTTCATATTTTTCATACGTTTTCAATCTCTTCATGTTTTTCACACCTTTTCAGGCTCTTCATATTTTTCAACACTGATTCATGCTACTCCTAATTTTCAGACCGTTCATGCTCCTCATATTTTTGACAGCTTTTGAAGCTCTTCATATATTTCACACCTTTTCAAGCTCTTCAAGTTTTTCAACACCTTTTCATGCTCCTCCTATTTTTCAGACCGTTTCATGCTCCTCATATTTTCGACACATTTTGAAGCTCTTCATTTTTTCACATCTTTTCTGGCTCTTCATGTTTTTCAAGATCGGTTCATGCTCCACCTATTTTTCAGCCCGTTTCATCCTCCTCATATATTTGACACCTTTTGAAGTTCTTCATATTTTTCACACCTTTTAAGTGTCTTTAAGTTTTTGAACACCGCTTGATGCTCCTCCTATTTTTCACACCTTTCGAAGCTCTTCTTATTTTTCACACCTTTTCAGTATCTTCAAGATTTTGAACACTGCTTCATTGTCCTCCTATTTTTGACACCTTTTGGAGCTCTTCATATATTTCACACCTTTTCAGGCTCTTCATGTTTTTGAACACCGTTTCATGCTCCTCACATTTTTGACACCTTTTGAAGCTCTTCATATTTTTCACACTTTTTGAGGCTCTTCATGTTTTTGAAGACCGCTTCATCCTCCTCCTATTTTTCAGACCGTTTCATGCTCCTCATATTTTTGACACCTTTTGAAGGTCTTCATATTTTTCACATCTTTTCAGTATCTTCAAGTTTTGAACACCGCTTCATGCTCCTCCTATTTTTCACACCTTTTGAAGCTCTTCCTATTTTTCAAACTTTTTCAAGCACTTCATGTTTTTGAACAACGCTTCATGCTCCTCATATTTTTCCCACCTTTTGAAGCTCTTCATATTTTTCACAGCTTTTCAGGCTCTTCAAGTTTTTCAACACCGTTTCATGCTCCTCCTATTTTTCAGACCGTTTCATGCTCCTCATATTTTTCCCACCTTTTGAAGCTCTTATATTTTGCACAGCTTTTGAATCTCTTCATATTTTTCACTCCTTTTCAGGCTCTTCATATTTTTCACACCTTTTCAGGCTCTTCATATTTTTCAACACAGATTCATGCTACTCCTATTTTTCAGAACGTTTCATGCTCCTCATATATTTAACACCTTTTGAAGCTCTTCACATATTTCACACCTTTTCAGGCACTTCTAGTTTTTGAAAACCGCTTCATGCTCCTCCTATTTTACAGACCGTTTCATGCTTCTCACGGTTTTCAACACCGTTTCATGCTCCTCCTATTTTCACACCATTTCGTGCTCCTCATATTTTTCACACTTTTTGAAGCTCTTCATATATTTCACACATTTTCAGGCGGTTCATGTTTTTCAACTCCTTTTCTTGCTCCTCGTTTTTTTCAGACCGTTTCCTGCTCCTCATATATTTCACACCTTTTGAAGCTCTTCGTATTTTTCACACCTTTTAAGGTTCTTCATATGTTCAACACCGCTTCATGCTCCTCCTATTTTTCAGACCGTTTCATGCTCCTCATATTTTTGACACCTTTTGAAGCTCTTCATATATTTCACACCTTTTCAGGCTCTTCATGTTTTTCACAACTATCAGGCTCTTCATGTTCTAGAACACCGTTTCATGCTCCTCCTATTTTTCAGATAGTTTGATGCTCCTCAAATTTTTGACACCTTTTGAATCTCTTCATATATTTCACACCTTTTCAGGCCCTTTATGTTTTTCACAACTATCAGGCTCTTCATGTTTTTGAACTCCATTTCATTCTCCTCCTATTTTTCAGACCGTTTCATGCTCCTCATATATTTCACAACTTTTGAAGCTCTTCATATTTTTCACACCTTTTCAGGCTCTTCATGTTTTTCAACACCGCTTCATGCTCCTCCTATTTTTCAGACCATTGCGTGCTCCTCATATTTTTGACACCTTTGAAGCCCTTCATATATTTCACACCTTTTCAGGCTCTTAATGTTTTTGAACACCACCTCATTATCCTCCTTTTTTTCAGACCGTTTCATGCTCCTCATATTTTGACACCTTTTGAAGCTCTTCATATTTTTCACACCTTTTAAGGCTCTTCATGTTTTTGAACACCGTTTCATGCTACTCCTATTTTTCATACCGTATCGTGCTCCTCATATTTTTGACACCTTTTGAAGCTCTTCATATTTTTCACACCTTTTCTCGCTCTTCACGTTTTTGAACTCCGTTTCATGCTCCTCCTATTTTTCAGACCGTTTCATGCTGCTCATAATTTTGACACCTTTGAAACTCTTCATATTTTTCACACCTTTTCAGGCTCTTCATATTTCTCAACAGTACTTCATGCTCCTCCTACTTTTCACACCGTATCATGCTCCTCATATTTTTGACACCTTTTGAAGCTCTTCAAGTATTTCAAAACTTTTCAAGCTCTTCATATTTTTCCACACCGATTCATGCTCCTCCTATATTTCAGACCGTTTCATGCTCCTCATATATTTCACACATTTTGAAGCTCTTCATATATTTCACACTTTTTCAGGCTCTTCATGCTTTTCAACACCGCTTCATGCTCCTCCTGTTTTTCAGACCGTTTCATGCTCCTCATATATTTCACACCTTTTTAAGCTCTTCATATATTTCACACCTTTTTAGTCTCTTCATGTTTTTCAACACCATTTCATGCTCCTTCTATTTTTCGAACCGTTTCATGCTCCTCATATTTTTGACACCTTTTGAAGCTCTTCATGTTTTTCACACCTTTTCAGGCTCTTCAAGATTTTGAACAGCGCTTCATGCTCCTCCTATTTTCACACCTTTTGAAGCTCTTCATATTTTTCACACCTTTTCAGACTCTTCTTGTTTTCAACACCGCTTCATGCTCCTCCTATTTTTCAGAGGGTTTCATGCTACTCATATTTTTGACACCTTTTGAAGCTCTTCATGTTTTTCAGCGCCGCTTCATGCTCCTCCTATATTTCACACAGTGTCATACTCCTCATAATTTTGACACCTTTTGAAGCTCTTCATATATTTCACACCTTTTCAGGCTCTTCATGTTTTTCAACACTGCCTCTTGCTCCTCATATATTTCACACAGTGTCATGCTCCTCATGATTTTGACACCTTTTGAAGCTCTTCATATTTTTCACACCTTTTCAGGCTCTTCATGTTTCTGAACACCGCTTCAGGCTCCTCCTATTTTTCAGACCTTTTCATGTTCCTCATATTTGTGAGACCTTTTGAAGCTCTTCATATATTTTACACCTTTTCAGGCTCTTCATGTTTTTCACAACTATCAGGATCTTCATGTTCTTGAACACCGTTTCATGCTCCTCCTATTTTTCAGACAGTTTGATGCTCCTCAAATTTTTGACACCTTTTGAAGCTCTTCATATATTTCACACCTTTTCAGGCTCTTTATGTTTTTCACAACTATCAGGCTCTTCATGTTTTTGAACACCGTTTCATGCTCCTCCTATTTTTCAGACCGTTTCATGCTCCTCATACATTTCACAACTTTTGAAGCTCTTCATATTTTTCACACCTTTTCAGGCTCTTCATGTTTTTCAACACCTTTTCATGCTCCTCCTATTTTTCAGACCGTTTCATGCTCCTCATATTTTTGACACCTTTTGTAGCTCTTCATATATTTCACACTTTTTCAGACTCTTCATGTTTTTCAACACCGCTTCATGCTCCTCCTATTTTTCAGACCTTTTCATGCTCCTCATATTTTTGACACCTTTTGAAGCTCTTCATATTTTTCACACATTTTATGTATTTTCAAGTTTTTGAACACCGCTTCATGCTCCTCCTATTTTTCACACGTTTTGAAGCTCTTCATTATTTCACACCTTTTCGGTCTCTTCATGTTTTCAACACCACTTCATGCTCCTCCTATTTTTCACACCTTTTTAAGCTCTTCATATTTTTCACACCTTTTCAGGCTCTTCATGTTTTCAACACCTTTTCATGCTCCTCCTATTTTTCAGACCGTTTCATGCTCCTCATATTTTTGACACCTTTTGTAGCTCTTCATATTTTTCACACTTTTTCAGACTCTTCATGTTTTTCAACACCGTTTCATGCACCTCCTATTTTTCAGACTCTTTCATGCTCCTCATATTTTTGACAGCTTTTGAAGCTCTTCATATTTTCACACCTTTTCAGGCTTTTCATGTATATCAACACCGCTTCATGCTCCTCCTATTTTTCAGACCGTTTCATGCTCCTCATATATTTGACACATTTTGAGGCTCTTCATATTTTTCACACCTTTTCAATCCTTTCATGTTTTTCAACAAGACTTCATGCTCCTCCTATTTTTCAGACCGTTTCCTGCTCCTCATATTTTTGACACCTTTTGAAGCTCTTCATATTTTTCACCCCTTTTCAGGCTCCTCCTGTTTTTGATGACGGCTTCATGCTCCACCTATTTTTCAGACCGTTTCCTGCTCCTCATATTTTTGACACCTTTTGAAGCTCTTCATATTTTTCACCCCTTTTCAGGCTCCTCCTCTTTTTGATGACGGCTTCATGCTCCACCTATTTTTCAGACCTTTTCATTCTCCTCCTATTTTTCACAACTTTTGAAGCTCTTCATATTTTTGACACCTTTTCAAGCTCTTCATGTTTTTTAACACTGCTTCATGCTCCTCATATTTTTCACACATTTTGAAGCTCTTCATATTTTTCACACATTTTCAGGCTCTTCATGTTTTTCAACACCGTTTCACACTCCTCCAATTTTTCAGACGGTTTCATAGTCTTCATATATTTAACACATTTTGAGGCTCTTCATATTTTTCACACCTTTTCAATCCTTTCATATTTTTCAACAACACTTCATGCTCCTCCTATTTTTCAGACCGTTTCATGCTCCTCATATTTTTTCAACTTTTGAAGCTCTTCATATTTTTTACACCTTTTCATTCTCTTCATGTTTCAACACCTTTCATGCTCCTCCTATAGAGAGGTTCATGGTCCTCCTATAGAGACCGTTTCATTCTCCTCATGTTTTTCGCACCTTTTGAAGCTCTATATATATTTCACACCTTTGCAAGCTCTTCATGTTTTTCAACACCTTTTCATGCTCCTCCTATTTTTCAGACCGTTTCATGCTGCTCATATTTTTGACACCTTTTGAAGCTCTTCATATTTTTCAAAAATTTTGAATCTCTTCATATTTTTCACACCTTTTCAGGCTGTACATGTATTTTAACACCAGTTCATGCTCCTCCTATTTTTCAGACCGTTTCATGCTCCTCATATTTTTGACACCTTTTGAAGCTCTTCATATTTTTCACACCTTTTCAAGCTCTTCATGTTTTTGAACACCGCTTCATGCTCCTCATATTTTTCACACCTTTTGAAGCTCTTCATATATTTCACACCTTTTCAGTGTCTTCAAGTTTTTGAACACCGCTTCATGCTCCTATTTTTCGCACATTTTGAAGCTCTTCATATTTTTCACACCTATTCATGCTCTTCATGTTTTCAATACCGTTTCATACTGCTCCAAATTTTCAGACAGTTTCATGCTCCTCATATATTTGACATTTTTTGAAGCTCTTCATATTTTACACACCTTTTGATGCTCTTCATGTTTTTCAATACCGTTTCATACTGCTCCTATTTTTCCAAAAGTTTCATGCTCCTCATATTTTGACACCTTTTGAAGCTCTTCATATTTTTCACACCTTTTCATGCTCTTCATGTTTTTCAACACCTTTTCATGCTCCTCCTATTTTTCAGACCGTTTCATGCTCCACATATTTTTGACAACTTTTGAAGCTCTTCATATATTTCACACATTTTCAGGCTCTTCATGTTTTTCAACACCGCTTCATGCTCCTCCTATTTTTCAGACTGTTTCATGCTCCTCATATTTTTGACTCATTTTGAACCTCTTCATATATTACACACCTTTTCAAGCTCTTCATGTTTTTCAACACCGTTTCATGCTCCTCCTATTTTTCAGACCTTTTCATGCTCCTCATATTTTTGACACCTTTTGAAGCTCTTCATATTTTTCACACATTTTAAGTATTTTCAAGTTTTTGAACACCGCTTCATGCTCCTCCTATTTTTCACACGTTTTGAAGCTCTTCATATTTTTCACACCTTTTCTGTCTCTTCATGTTTTCAACACCACTTCATGCTCCTCCTATTTTTCACACCTTATTAAGCTCTTCATATTTTTCACAGCTTTTCTGTATCTTCAAGTTTTTGAACACCGCTTCATGCTCCTCGTCTTTTTCACACCTTTTGAAGCTCTTCTTATTTTTCACACCTTTTCAGTATCTTCAAGTTTTTGAACACTGCTTCATGCTCCTCCTATTTTTGACACCTTTTGAAGATCTTCATATTTTTCACACCTTTTCAGGCTCTTCATGTTTATCAACACTGAATCATGCTACTCCTAATTTTCAGACCGTTCATGCTCCTCATATTTTTGACACCTTTTGAAGCTCTTCATATATTTCACACCTTTTCAAGCTCTTCATGTTTTTCAACACCTTTTCATGCTCCTCCTATTTTTCAACACCTTTTCATGCTCCTCCTATTTTTCAGACCGTTTCATGCTCCACATATTTTTGACAACTTTTGAAGCTCTTCATATATTTCACACATTTTCAGGCTCTTCTTGTTTTTCAACACCGCTTCATGCTCCTCCTATTTTTCAGACTGTTTCATGCTCCTCATATTTTTGACTCATTTTGAACCTCTTCATATATTACACACCTTTTCAAGCTCTTCATGTTTTTCAACACCGTTTCATGCTCCTCCTATTTTTCAGACCGTTTCATGCTCCTCATATTTTTGACACATTTTGAAGCTCTTCATATTTTTCACACATTTTAAGTATTTTCAACTTTTTGAACACCGCTTCATGCTCCTCCTATTTTTCACACGTTTTCAAGCTCTTCATATTTTTCACACCTTTTCTGTCTCTTCATGTTTTCAACACCACTTCATGCTCCTCCTATTTTTCACACCTTTTTAAGCTCTTCATATTTTTCACAGCTTTTCTGTATCTTCAAGTTTTTGAACACCGCTTCATGCTCCTCGTCTTTTTCACACCTTTTGAAGCTCTTCTTATTTTTCACACCTTTTCAGTATCTTCAAGTTTTTGAACACTGCTTCATGCTCCTCCTATTTTTGACACCTTTTGAAGATCTTCATATTTTTCACACCTTTTCAGGCTCTTCATGTTTTTCAACACTGAATCATGCTACTCCTAATTTTCAGACCATTCATGCTCCTCATATTTTTGACACCTTTTGAAGCTCTTCATATATTTCACACCTTTTCAAGCTCTTCAGGTTTTTCAACACCTTTTCATGCTCCTCCTATTTTTCAGACCGTTTCATACTCCTCATATTTTTGACACCTTTTGAAGCTCTTCATATTTTTCACACCTTTTAAGTATCTTTAAGTTTTTGAACACCGCTTCATGCTCCTCCTATTTTTCACACATTTTGAAGCTCTTCTTATTTTTCACACCTTTTCAGTATCTTCAAGTTTTTGAACACTGCTTCATTGTCCTCCTATTTTTGACACCTTTTGAAACTCTTCATATATTTCAAACCTTTTCAGGCTCTTCATGTTTTTGAACACCGTTTCATGCTCCTCACATTTTTGACACCTTTGAAGGTCTTCATATTTTTCACATCTTTTCAGTATCTTCAAGTTTTGAACACCGCTTCATGCTCCTCCTATTTTTCACAACTTTTGAAGCTCTTCCTATTTTTCAAACCTTTTCAAGCACTTCATGTTTTTGAACAACGCTTCATGCTCCTCATATTTTTCCCACCTTTTTAAGCTCTTCATATTTTTCACACCTTTTCAGGCTCTTCAAGTTTTTCAACACCGTTTCATGTTTCTCCTATTTTTCAGACCGTTTCATGCTCCTCATATTTTTCCCACCTTTTGAAGCTCTTATATTTTGCACACCTTTTGAACCTCTTCATATTTTTCACACCTTTTCAAGCTCTTCATATTTTTCACACCTTTTTAGCCTCTTCAGATTTTTCAAGACTGATTCATGCTACTCCTATTTTTCAGAACGTTTCATGCTCCTCATATATTTAACACCTTTTGAAGCTCTTCAAATATTTCACACCTTTTCAGGCACTTCAAGTTTTTGAACACCGCTTCATGCTCCTCCTGTTTTACAGACCGTTTCATGCTCCTCATATTTTTGACACCTTTTTAAGCTCTTCATATTTTTCACACCTTTTGAATCTCTTCATATTTTTCACACCTTTTCAGGCTCTTCATGTTTTTAAACACGGCTTCATGCTCCTCCTATTTTTCAGACCGTTTCATGCTCCTCATGTTTTTCTACACCGTTTCATGGTCCTCCTATTTTTCAGACCGTTTCATGCTCCTCATATTTTTGACACCTTTTGAAGCTCTTCATGTATCTCACACCTTTTCAGGCACTTCATGTTTTTGAAGAACGGTTCATGCTCCTCCTATTTTTCAGACCGTTTCATGCTCCTCATATTTTTGACTCCTTTTGAAGCTCTTCATATTTTTCACACCTTTTGAATCTGTTCATATTTTTCACACCTTTTCAGGCGCTTCATGTTTTTCAACACTGATTCATGCTACTCCTATTTTTCAGACCATTCTTGCTCCTCATATTTTTGACACCCTTTGAAGCTCTTCATATTTTTCACACCTTTTCAGGCTCTTCATGTTTTTGAACACCGTTTCATGTTCCTCCTATTTTTCAGACCGTTTCATGCTCCTCATATTTTTGACACGTTTTGAAGCTCTTCATATATTTCACACCTTTTCAAGATCTTCATGTTTTTGAACACCGCTTCATGCTCCTCATATTTTTCACCCCTTTTGAAGGTCTTCATATATTTCACACCTTTTCAGTGTCTTCAAGTTTTTGAACACTGCTTCATGCTCCTCCTATTTTTCACACCTTTTGAAGCTCTTCATATTTTTCACACCTTTTCATGATCTTCATGTTTTTGAACACCGTTTCATGCTCCTCCTATTTTTCAGACCGTTTCATGCTCCTCATATTTTTCAAACCTTTTGAAGCTCTTCATATTTTCCACCCCTTTTCATGTTCTTCATGTTTTTCAACACAGTTTCAAGCTCCCCCTATTTTTCATATGTTTCCATGCTCCTCATATATTTCACACCTTTTGAAGCTCTTCATATATTTCACACTTTTTCAGGCTCTTCATGTTTTTCAACACCGTTTCATCCTCCTCCTATTTTTCAGACCGTTTTGTGCTCCTCATATATTTCACAACTTTTGAAGCTCTTCATATTTTTCACATCTTTTCAGGCTCTTCATGTTTAAACACCGCTTCATGCTCCTCCTATTTTTCAGGCCGTTTCATTCTTCTCATATTTTTGAAACCTTTTGCAGCTCTTCATATTTTTCACACCGTTTCAGGCTCTTCATGTTTTTCAACACCGCTTCATGCTCCTCCTATTTTTCAGACCGTTTCATGCTCCTCATATTTTTGACACCTTTTGAATCTCTTCATATTTTTCACACCTTTTCATGCTCTTCGTGTTTTTCAACACCGTTTCATGCTCCTCCTATTTTTCGACCGTTTCATGCTCCTCACGTTTTTCAAAACCGTTTCATGCTCCTCTTATTTTTCAGACCGTTTCATGCTCCTAATATTTTTGACACCTTTTATGCTCGTCATATTTTTCACACCTTTTCAGGCACTTCAAGTTTTTGAACACCGTTTCATGCTACTCTTATTTTTGACATCTTTTGCAGCTCTTCGTATTTTTCAAACCTTGCATGCTCTTCATGTTTTTCAACACCGTTTCATCCTCCTCCTGTTTTTCAGACCGTTTCATGCTCCTCATATTTTTGACAGCTTTTAAGCTCTTCATATTTTTCACACCTTTTCAGGCTCTTCAAGTTTTTGAACACCGTTTCATGCTACTCTTATTTTTGACATCTTTTGAAGCTCTTCATATTTTTCAAACCTTGTCATGCTCTTCATGTTTTTCAACAACGTTTTATGCTCCTCCTGTTTTTCAGACCGTTTCATGCTCCTCATATTTTTGACAGCTTTTGAAGCTCTTCATATTTTTCACACCGTTTCAGGCTCTTCATGTTTTTCAAAACCCTTCATGATCCTCCTATTTTTCAGAAAGTTTCATGCTCCCCATATTTTTGACACTTTTTGAAGCTCTTCATATTTTTCGCACCTTTTGAAGCTCTTCATAGTTTTCACACATTTTCAAGATCTTCATGTTTTTGAACACCGCTTCATGCTCCTGCTATTTTTCACACCTTTTGAAGCTGTTCATATTTTTCACTCCTTTTCATGATCTTCATGTTTTTCAACACCGTTTCATGCTCCTCCTATTTTTCAGACCGTTTCATGCTCGTCATATTTTGACACCTTTTGAAGCTCTTCATATTTTTCACACCTTTTCAGGCTCTTCATGTTTTTCAACACCGCTTGATGCTCCTCCTATTTTTCAGACTGTTCATGCTCCTCATATTTTTCACACCTTTTGAAGCTCTTCATATTTTTCACACCTTTTCTGGCTTCAAGTTTTGAACACCGCTTCATGCTCCTCCTATTTTTCTTACAGTTTCATGCTCCTCATATTTTTGACACGTTTTGAAGCTCTTCATATTTTTCACACCTTCTCAGGCTCTTCATGTTTTTCAACACCGTTTCATGCTCCTCCTATTTTTAGACCGTTCATGCTCCTCATATTTTTGACAACTTTTGAAGCTCTTCAAATAGTTCACACCTTTTCAGGCACTTCATGTTTTTGAAGACCGTTTCATGCTCCTCCTATTTTTCAGACCGTTTCATGCTCCTCACGTTTTTCAACACTGTTTCATGCTCCTCCTATTTTCAGACCATTTCATGCTCCTCATATTTTTCACAGTTTTTGAAGCTCTTCATATTTTTCACACCTTTTGAGGCTCTTCAAGTTTTTGAACACGGATTCATGCTCCTCCTAATTTTCAGACCGTTTCATGCTCCTCATATTTTTGACGACTTTTCAAGTTCTTCATATTTTTCACACCTTTTCAGTCTCCTCATGATTTTGAACACCGCTTCATGCTCCTCCTATATTTGACACCTTTTGAATCTCTTCATATTTTTCACACCTTATCAGGCTCTTCATGTTTTTGAACACCGTTTCATGCTCCTCGGATTTTTCAAACCGTTTCATGCTCCTCATATTTTTGACACCTTTTGAAGCTCTTCATATTTTTCACACCTTTTCAGGCTCTTCATGTTTTTGAAGACCGCTTCATGCTCCTCCTATTTTTCAGACCGTTTCATGCTCCTCATATTTTTAACACCTTTTGAAGCTCTTCATATATTTCACACTTTTTCAGGCTCTTCATGTTTTTCAAAACCGTTTCATGCTCCTCCTATTTTTCAGAGCGTTTCATGCTCCTCACGTTTTTCAACTCCGTTTCATGCTCCTCCTGTTTTTCAGACCGTTACATGCTCCTCATATTTTTGACACCTTTTGAAGCTCTTCGTATTTTTCACACCTTTTCATGCTCTTCATGTTTTTCAATACCGTTTCACACTGCTCCTATTTTTCAGACAGTGTCATGCTCCTCATATTTTTGACATTTTTTGAAGCTCTTCATATTTTTCACACCATTTCGAGCTCTTCATGTTTTTGAACATCACTTCATGCTCCTCCTATTTTTCAGAAAGTTTCATGCTCCTCATATTTTGACACCTTTTGAAACTCTTCATATTTTTCACACCTATTCATGCTCTTCATTTTTTCAACACCATTTCATGCTCCTCCTATTTTTCAGACCGTTTCATGCTCCTCATATTTTTCAAACCTTTTGAAACTCTTCATATTTTCCAAACCTTTTAATGTTTTTCATGTTTTTCAACACGGTTTCATGCTCCCCTTATTTTTCAGATGTTTTCATGCTCCTCATATTTTTGACACCTTTTGAAGCTCTTCATATTTTTCACACCTTTTGAATCTCTTCATATTTTTCACACCTTTTCAGGCTCTTCATGATTTTCAACACTGATTTTGCTCCTCCTATTTTTCAGACCGTTCATGCTCCTCATATTTTTGACACCTTTTGAAATTCTTCACATTTTTTCACACCTTTTGAAGCTCTTCATATTTTTCGCACCTTTTCAGGCACTTCATGTTTTTGAAGACCGTTTCATGCTCCTCCTATTTTTCAGACCGTTTCATACACCTCATATTTTGACACCTTTTGAAGTTCTTCATAGTCTTCACACCTTTTCAAGATCTTCATGTTTTTGAACACTGCTTCATGCTCCTCATATTTTTCACACTTTTTGAAGATCTTCATATATTTCACACCTTTTCAGTGTCTTCAAGTTTTTGAACACCGCTTCATGCTCCTCCTACATTTCACACCTTTTAAAGCTCTTCATATTTTTCACACCTTTTCATGATCTTCATGTTTTTCAACACCGTTTCATGCTCCTCCTATTTTTCAGACCGTTTCTTGCACCTCATATTTTTGACGCCTTTTGAAGCTCTTCATATTTTTCACAGCTTTTCAGACTCTTCATGTTTTTGAACATGGATTCATGCTCCTCCTAATTTTTAGACCGTTTCATGGTCCTAATATATTTGACACCTTTTGAAGCTCTTCATATATTTCACACTTTTTCAGGCTCTTCATGTTTTTCAACACCGCTTCATGCTCCTCCTAATTTTGACACCTTTTGAATCTCTTCATATTTTTCACACCTTTTCAGGCTCTTCATGTTTTTGAACACCGTTTCATGCTCCTCCTATTTTTCAAACCGTTTCATGCTCCTCATATTCTTGACACCTTTTGAAGCTCTTCATATTTTTCACACATTTTCAGGCTCTTCATGTTTTTGAAGACCGCTTCATGCTCCTCATATTTTTCAGACCGTTTCATGCTCTTCATATTTTTAACACCTTTTGAAGCTCTTCATTTTTTTCACATCTTTTCAATATCTTCAAGTTTTGGAACACCGCTTCATGCTCCTCCTATTTTTCACACCTTTTGAAGCTCTTCATATTTTTCAAACCTTTTCAAGCTCTTCAAGTTTTTGAACACTGCTTCATGCTCCTCATATTTTTCCCACCTTTTGAAGCTCTTCATATTTTTCACACATTTTCATGCTCTTCATGTTTATCAAGACCGCTTCATCCTCCTCCTATTTTTCAGACCGTTACCTGCTCCTCATATTGTTCACACCTTTTGAAGGTCTTCATATTTTTCTCACCTTTTCAGGTTCTTCATGTTTCAACGCCATTTCATGCGCCTCCTATTTTTCAGAACGTTTCATGCTCCTCATATTTTTTTTACCTTTTGAAGCTCTTCATATATTACACACCTTTTGAATCTCTTCATATTTTTCACACCTTTTCTGGCTCTTCATGTTTTTCAACACTGATTCATGCTACTCCTAATATTCAGACCGTTCATGCTCCTCATATTTTTGACACGTTTTGAAGCTCTTCATATTTTTCACACCTTCTCAGGCTCCTCAGGTTTTTGAAGACCGTTTCATGCTCCTCATATTTTTCAGACCGTTCATGCCCCTCATAATTTTGACAACTTTTGAAGCTCTTCAAATATTCACACCGTTTCAGGCACTTCATATTTTTGAAGACCGTTTCATGCTCCTCCTGTTTTTCAGACCCTTTCATGCTTGTCATATTTTGACACCTTTTGAATCTCTTCATATTTTTCACAACTTTTCTGGCTCTTCATGTTTTTGAACACGGCTTCATGCTCCTCCTAATTTTTAGACCGTTTCATTCTCCTCATATATTTCACACTTTTTGAAGCTCTTCATATATTTCACACTTTTTCAGGCTCTTCATGCTTTTCAACACCGTTTCATGCTCCTCCTATTTTTCAGACCTTTTCATGCTCCTCATATATTTTACACCTTTTCAAGCTCTTCATATTTTTCACACCATGTCAGGCTTCATGTTTTTCAACACCGCTTCATGCTTCTCCTATTTTTCAGACCGTTTCATGCTCGTCATATTTTTACACTTTTTGAAGCTCTTCATATTTTTCACATCTTTTCAGGCTCTTCATGTTTTTCAACACCGCTTGATGCTCCTATTTTTCAGAACGTTTCATGCTCCTCATATTTTTGACACCTTTTGAATCTCTTCATATTTTTCACACCTTTTCAGGCTCTTCATGTTTTTGAACACCGCTTCGTCCTCCTCCTATTTTTCCGACCGTTTCACGCTCCTCATATTTTTCACACCTTTTGAAGGTCTTCATATTTTTCACACCTTTTCAGGCTTCATGTTTTGAACACCGCTTCATGCTCTTCCTATATTTCATACCGTTTCATGCTCCTCATATTTTTGACACATTTAGAATCTCTTCATATTATTCACACCTTTTCAGGCTCTTCATGTTTTTCAACACCGCTTCATGCTCCTCCTATTTTTCAGACCGTTTCATGCTGCTCATATTTTTGACACCTTTTGAAGCTCTTCATATTTTTCACACCTTTTGAATCTCTTCATATTTTTCACACCTTTTCAGGCGCTTCATGTTTTTCAACACTGATTCATGCTACTCCTATTTTTCAGACCATTCTTGCTCCTCATATTTTTGACACCCTTTGAAGCTCTTCATATTTTTCACACCTTTTCAGGCTCTTCATGTTTTTGAACACCGTTTCATGTTCCTCCTATTTTTCAGACCGTTTCATGCTCCTCATATTTTTGACACATTTTGAAGCTCTTCATATATTTCACACCTTTTCAAGATCTTCATGTTTTTGAACACCGCTTCATGCTCCTCATATTTTTCACCCCTTTTGAAGGTCTTCATATATTTCACACCTTTTCAGTGTCTTCAAGTTTTTGAACACTGCTTCATGCTCCTCCTATTTTTCACACCTTTTGAAGCTCTTCATATTTTTCACACCTTTTCATGATCTTCATGTTTTTGAACACCGTTTCATGCTCCTCCTATTTTTCAGACCGTTTCATGCTCCTCATATTTTTCAAACCTTTTGAAGCTCTTCATATTTTCCACCCCTTTTCATGTTCTTCATGTTTTTCAACACAGTTTCAAGCTCCCCCTATTTTTCATATGTTTCCATGCTCCTCATATATTTCACACCTTTTGAAGCTCTTCATATATTTCACACTTTTTCAGGCTCTTCATGTTTTTCAACACCGTTTCATCCTCCTCCTATTTTTCAGACCGTTTTGTGCTCCTCATATATTTCACAACTTTTGAAGCTCTTCATATTTTTCACACCTTTTCAGGCTCTTCATGTTTTGAACACCGCTTCATGCTCCTCCTATTTTTCAGGCCGTTTCATTCTTCTCATATTTTTGAAACCTTTTGCAGCTCTTCATATTTTTCACACCGTTTCAGGCTCTTCATGTTTTTCAACACCGCTTCTTGCTCCTCCTATATTTCAGACCGTTTCATGCTCCTCATATTTTTGACACCTTTTGAATCTCTTCATATTTTTCACACCTTTTCATGCTCTTCGTGTTTTTCAACACCGTTTCATGCTCCTCCTATTTTTCAGACCGTTTCATGCTCCTCAAGTTTTTCAAAACCGTTTCATGCTCCTCTTATTTTTCAGACCGTTTCATGCTCCTAATATTTTTGACACCTTTTAAGCTCTTCATATTTTTCACACCTTTTCAGGCACTTCAAGTTTTTGAACACCGTTTCATGCTACTCTTATTTTTGACATCTTTTGCAGCTCTTCGTATTTTTCAAACCTTGCATGCTCTTCATGTTTTTCAACACCGTTTCATCCTCCTCCTGTTTTTCAGACCGTTTCATGCTCCTCATATTTTTGACAGCTTTTAAGCTCTTCATATTTTTCACACCTTTTCAGGCTCTTCAAGTTTTTGAACACTGTTTCATGCTACTCTTATTTTTGACATCTTTTGAAGCTCTTCATATTTTTCAAACCTTGTCATGCTCTTCATGTTTTTCAACAACGTTTTATGCTCCTCCTGTTTTTCAGACCGTTTCATGCTCCTCATATTTTTGACAGCTTTTGAAGCTCTTCATATTTTTCACACCGTTTCAGGCTCTTCATGTTTTTCAAAACCCTTCATGATCCTCCTATTTTTCAGAAAGTTTCATGCTCCCCATATTTTTGACACTTTTTGAAGCTCTTCATATTTTTCGCACCTTTTGAAGCTCTTCATAGTTTTCACACATTTTCAAGATCTTCATGTTTTTGAACACCGCTTCATGCTCCTGCTATTTTTCACACCTTTTGAAGCTGTTCATATTTTTCACTCCTTTTCATGATATTCATGTTTTTCAACACCGTTTCATGCTCCTCCTATTTTTCAGACCGTTTCATTCTCGTCATATTTTGACACCTTTTGAAGCTCTTCATATTTTTCACACCTTTTCAGGCTCTTCATGTTTTTCAACACCGCTTGATGCTCCTCCTATTTTTCAGACTGTTCATGCTCCTCATATTTTTCACACCTTTTGAATCTCTTCTTATTTTTCAAACCATTTCAGGCTCTTCATGTTTTTGAACACCGCTTCATCCTGCTCCTATTTTTCAGACCGTTTCATGCTCCTCATATTTTTCACACCTTTTGAAGCTCTTCATATTTTTCACACCTTTTCTGGCTTCAAGTTTTGAACACCGCTTCATGCTCCTCCTATTTTTCTTACAGTTTCATGCTCCTCATATTTTTGACACGTTTTGAAGCTCTTCATATTTTTCACACCTTCTCAGGCTCTTCATGTTTTTCAACACCGTTTCATGCTCCTCCTATTTTTAGACCGTTCATGCTCCTCATATTTTTGACAACTTTTGAAGCTCTTCAAATAGTTCACACCTTTTCAGGCACTTCATGTTTTTGAAGACCGTTTCATGCTCCTCCTATTTTTCAGACCGTTTCATGCTCCTCACGTTTTTCAACACCGTTTCATGCTCCTCCTATTTTCAGACCATTTCATGCTCCTCATATTTTGACGCGTTTTCAAGTTCTTCATATTTTTCACACCTTTTCAGTCTCCTCATGTTTTTGAACACCGCTTCATGCTCCTCCTATATTTGACACCTTTTGAATCTCTTCATATTTTTCACACCTTATCAGGCTCTTCATGTTTTTGAACACCGTTTCATGCTCCTCCTATTTTTCAAACCGTTTCATGCTCCTCATATTTTTGACACCTTTTGAAGCTCTTCATATTTTTCACACCGTTTCAGGCTCTTCATGTTTTTCAACACCGCTTCATGCTCCTCCTATTTTTCAGACCGTTTCATGCTCCTCATATTTTTGACACCTTTTGAATCTCTTCATATTTTTCACACCTTTTCATGCTCTTCGTGTTTTTCAACACCGTTTCATGCTCCTCCTATTTTTCAGACCGTTTCATGCTCGTCACGTTTTTCAAAACCGTTTCATGCTCCTCTTATTTTTCAGACCGTTTCATGCTCCTAATATTTTTGACACCTTTTAAGCTTTTCATATTTTTCACATCTTTTCAATATCTTCAAGTTTTCGAACACCGCTTCATGCTCCTCCTGTTTTTCACACCTTTTGAAGCTCTTTATATTTCTCAAACATTTTCTTGCTCTTCATGTTTATCAACAGCGCTTCATCCCCCCAGCCCGTTTCATGCTCCTCCTATTTTTCAGACCGTTTCATGCTCATCATATTTTGACACCCTTTGAAGCTATTCATCTTATTCACGCATTTTCAGGCTCTTCATGTTTTTGAACATGGCTTCATGCTCCTCATAAATTTTAGACCGTTTCATGCTCCTCATATATGTCACACATTTTGAAGCTCTTCATATATTTCACACTTTTTCAGGCTCTTCATGTTTTTCAACACCGTTTCATGCTCCTCCTGTTTTTCAGACCGTTACATGCTCCTCATATTTTTGACACCTTTTGAAGCTCTTCGTATTTTTCACACCTTTTCATGCTCTTCATGTTTTTCAATACCGTTTCACACTGCTCCTATTTTTCAGACAGTTTCATGCTCCTCATATTTTTGACATTTTTTTAAGCTCTTCATATTTTTCACACCATTTCGAGCTCTTCATGTTTTTGAACATCACTTCATGCTCCTCCTATTTTTCAGAAAGTTTCATGCTCCTCATATTTTGACACCTTTTGAAACTCTTCATATTTTTCACACCTATTCATGCTCTTCATTTTTTCAACACCATTTCATGCTCCTCCTATTTTTCAGACCGTTTCATGCTCCTCATATTTTTCAAACCTTTTGAAACTCTTCATATTTTCCAAACCTTTTAATGTTTTTCATGTTTTTCAACACGGTTTCATGCTCCCCTTATTTTTCAGATGTTTTCATGCTCCTCATATTTTTGACACCTTTTGAAGCTCTTCATATTTTTCACACCTTTTGAATCTCTTCATATTTTTCACACCTTTTCAGGCTCTTCATGATTTTCAACACTGATTTTGCTCCTCCTATTTTTCAGACCGTTCATGCTCCTCATATTTTTGACACCTTTTGAAATTCTTCACATTTTTCACACCTTTTGAAGCTCTTCATATTTTTCGCACCTTTTCAGGCACTTCATGTTTTTGAAGACCGTTTCATACACCTCATATTTTTGACACCTTTTGAAGTTCTTCATAGTCTTCACACCTTTTCAAGATCTTCATGTTTTTGAACACTGCTTCATGCTCCTCATATTTTTCACACTTTTTGAAGATCTTCATATATTTCACACCTTTTCAGTGTCTTCAAGTTTTTGAACACCGCTTCATGCTCCTCCTACATTTCACACCTTTTAAAGCTCTTCATATTTTTCACACCTTTTCATGATCTTCATGTTTTTCAACACCGTTTCATGCTCCTCCTATTTTTCAGACCGTTTCTTGCTCCTCATATTTTTGACGCCTTTTGAAGCTCTTCATATTTTTCACAGCTTTTCAGGCTCTTCATGTTTTTGAACATGGATTCATGCTCCTCCTAATTTTTAACCGTTTCAAGGTCCTAATATATTTGACACCTTTTGAAGCTCTTCATATATTTCACACTTTTTCAGGCTCTTCATGTTTTTCAACACCGCTTCATGCTCCTCCTAATTTTGACACCTTTTGAATCTCTTCATATTTTTCACACCTTTTCAGGCTCTTCATGTTTTTGAACACCGTTTCATGCTCCTCCTATTTTTCAAACCGTTTCATGCTCCTCATATTCTTGACACCTTTTGAAGCTCTTCATATTTTTCACACATTTTCAGGCTCTTCATGTTTTTGAAGAACGCTTCATGCTCCTCCTATTTTTCACACCTTTTGAAGCTCTTCATATTTTTCAAACCTTTTCAAGCTCTTCAAGTTTTTGAACACTGCTTCATGCTCCTCATATTTTTCCCACCTTTTGAAGCTCTTCATATTTTTCACACATTTTCATGCTCTTCATGTTTATCAAGACCGCTTCATCCTCCTCCTATTTTTCAGACCGTTACCTGCTCCTCATATTGTTCACACCTTTTGAAGGTCTTCATATTTTTCTCACCTTTTCAGGTTCCTCATGTTTCAACGCCATTTCATGCGCCTCCTATTTTTCAGAACGTTTCATGCTCCTCATATTTTTTTTACCTTTTTAAGCTCTTCATATATTACACACCTTTTGAATCTCTTCATATTTTTCACACCTTTTCTGGCTCTTCATGTTTTTCAACACTGATTCATGCTACTCCTAATATTCAGACCGTTCATGCTCCTCATATTTTTGACATGTTTTGAAGCTCTTCATATTTTTCACACCTTTTCAGGCTCCTCAGGTTTTTGAAGACCGTTTCATGCTCCTCCTATTTTTCAGACCGTTCATGCCCCTCATAAATTTGACAACTTTTGAAGCTCTTCAAATATTTCACACCGTTTCAGGCACTTCGTATTTTTGAAGACCGTTTCATGCTCCTCCTATTTTTCAGACCCTTTCATGCTTGTCATATTTTGACACCTTTTGAATCTCTTCATATTTTTCACACGTTTTCTGGCTCTTCATGTTTTTGAACACGGCTTCATGCTCCTCCTAATTTTTAGACCGTTTCATTCTCCTCATATATTTCACACTTTTTGAAGCTCTTCATATATTTCACACTTTTTCAGGCTCTTCATGTTTTTCAACACCGTTTCATGCTCCTCCTATTTTTCAGACCTTTTCATGCTCCTCATATATTTTACACCTTTTCAAGCTCTTCATATTTTTCACACCATGTCAGGCTTCATGTTTTTCAACACCGCTTCATGCTCCTCCTATTTTTCAGACCGTTTCATGCTCGTCATATTTTTACACTTTTTGAAGCTCTTCATATTTTTCACACCTTTTCAGGCTCTTCATGTTTTTCAACACCGCTTGATGCTCCTCCTATTTTTCAGACCGTTTCATGCTCCTCATATTTTTGACACCTTTTGAATCTCTTCATATTTTTCACACCTTTTCAGGCTCTTCATGTTTTTGAACACCGCTTCGTCCTCCTCCTATTTTTCCGACCGTTTCACGCTCCTCATATTTTTCACACCTTTTGAAGGTCTTCATATTTTTCACACCTTTTCAGGCTTCATGTTTTGAACACCGCTTCATGCTCTTCCTATATTTCATACCGTTTCATGCTCCTCATATTTTTGACACATTTAGAATCTCTTCATACTATTCACACCTTTTCAGGCTCTTCATGTTTTTCAACACCGCTTCATGCTCCTCCTATTTTTCAGACCGTTTCATGCTGCTCATATTTTTGACACCTTTTGAAGCTCTTCATATTTTTCACACCTCTTCAGGCTCTTCATGTTTTTCAACACCGTTTCATGCTCCTCCTATTTTTCAGAGCGTTTCATGCTCCTCCTATTTTCAGACCATTTCATGCTCCTCTTATTTTTCACACTTTTTGAAGCTCTTCATATTTTTCACACTCTTTGAGGCTCCTCATGTTTTTGAACACGGCTTCATGCTCCTTCTAATTTTTAGACCGTTTCATGCTCCTCAAATTTTCCCACCTTCTGAAGCTCTTCTAATTTTTCAAACCTTTTCAGGCTCTTCATGTTTTTTAACACCGTTTCATGCTCCTCCTATTTTTCAGACCGTTTCATGCTCCTCATATTTTTGACACCTTTGAAGCTCTTCTTATTTTTCACACCTTTTCAGTATCTTCAAGTTTTTGTACACTGCTTCATGCTCCTCCTATTTTTGACACCTTTTGAATCTCTTCACATTTTTCACACCTTTTCAGGCTCTTCATGTTTTTGAACACCGTTTCATGCTCCTCCTATTTTTCAAACCGTTTCATGCTCCTCATCTTTTTGACACCTTTTAAAGATCTTCATATTTTTCACACCTTTTCAGGCTCTTCATATTTTTCAACGCTTTTTCATGCTACTCCTAATTTTCAGACCGTTCATGCACCTCATATTTTTGACACATTTTGAGGCTCTTCATATTTTTCATATCTTTTCAGGCTCTTCATGTTTTTGAAGACCGTTTCATGCTCCTCCTATTTTTCAGACCGTTTCATGCTCGTCATATTTTGACACCTTTTGAAGCTCTTCATATTTTTCACACCTTTTGAATCTCTTCATATTTTTCACACCTTTTCAGGCTCTTCATGTTTTTCAACTCTCAATCATGCTACTCCTAATTTTCAGACCATTCATGCTCCTCATATTTTTGACACCTTTTGAAGCTCTTCATATATTTCACACCTTTTGAAGATCTTCATATTTTTCACACCTTTTCATGCTCTTCATGTTTTTCAACACTGAATCATGCTACTCCTAATTTTCAGACCATTCATGCTCCTCATATTTTTGACACCTTTTGAAGCTCTTCATATATTTCACACCTTTTCAAGCTCTTCATGTTTTTCAACACCTTTTCATGCTCCTCCTATTTTTCAGACCGTTTCATGCTCCTCATATTTTCTACACTTTTTGAAGTTCTTCATATTTTTCACAACTTTTGAAGCTCTTCATTTTTTCACACCTTTTCTGGCTCTTCATGTTTTTCAAGATCGGTTCATGCTCCTCCTATTTTTCAGCCTGGTTCATGCTCCTCATATTTTTGACACCTTTTGAAGCTCTTCATATTTTTCACACCTTTTAAGTATCTTTACGTTTTTGAACACCGCTTCATGCTCCTCCTATTTTTCACACCTTTTGAAGCTCTTCTTATTTTTCACACCTTTTCAGTATCTTCAAGTTTTTGAACACTGCTTCATTGTCCTCCTATTTTTGACACCTTTTGAAGCTCTTCATATTTTTCACACCGTTTAAATATCTTTAAGTTTTTGAACACCGTTTCATGCTCCTCACATTTTTCACACCTTTTGAAGCTCTTCATATTTTCCACACTTCTTGAGGCTCTTCATGTTTTTGAAGACCGCTTCATCCTCCTCCTATTTTTCAGACAGTTTCATGCTCCTCATATTTTTGACACATTTTGAAGGTCTTCATAATTTTCACATCTTTTCAGTATCTTCAAATTTTGAACACCGCATCATGCTCCTCCTATTTTTCACAACTTTTGAAGCTCTTCCTATTTTTCAAAACTTTTCAAGCACTTCATGTTTTTGAACAACGCTTCATGCTCCTCATATTTTTCCCACCTTTTTAAGCTCTTCACATTTTTCACACCTTTTCAGGCTCTTCATGTTTTTCAACGCTCAATCATGCTACTCCTAATTTTCAGACCGTTCATGCTCCTCATATTTTTGACACATTTTGAACCTCCTCATATTTTTCATACCTTTTCAGGTTCTTCATGTTTTGGAAGACCGCTTCATGCTACTCCTAGTTTTCAGACCGCTTCATGCTCCTTATATTTTTAAAACCGTTTGAAGCTCTTCATATTTTTCACATCTTTTCAATATCTTCAAGTTTTGGAACACCGCTTCATGCTCCTCCTGTTTTTCACACCTTTTGAAGCTCTTTATATTTTTCAAACATTTTCATGCTCTTCATGTTTTTGAACACCGCTTCATGCTCCTCATATTTTTCCCACCTTTTGAAGCTCTTCATATTTTTCACACCTTTTCTTGCTTTTCATGTTTATCAACAGCGCTTCATCCTCCTCCTATTTTTCAGACCGTTCCCAGCTCCTCGAATTTTTCACACCTTTTGAAGGTCTTCATATTTTTCTCACCTTTTCAGGCTCTTCCTGTTTTTCAACGCTGATTCATGCTACTCCTAATTTTCAGACCGTTCATGCTCCTCATATTTTTGAACCATTTTGAAGCTCTTCATTTTTTTCATACATTTTCAGGCTCTTCATGTTTTTGAAGCCCGTTTCATGCTCCTCCTATTTTTCAGACCGTTTCATGCTCATCATATTTTGACACCCTTTGAAGCTCTTCATATTATTCACACATTTTCAGGCTCTTCATGTTTTTGAACATGGCTTCCTGCTCCTCATAAATTTTAGACCGTTTCATGCTCCTCATATATGTCACACCTTTTGAAGCTCTTCATATATTTCACACTTTTTCAGGCTCTTCATGTTTTTCAACACCGTTTCATGCTCCTCCTATATTTCAGAGCGTTTCATGCTCCTCGCGTTTTTCAACACCGTTTCATGCTCCTCCTGTTTTTCAGACCGTTACATGCTCCTCATATTTTTGACACCTTTTGAAGCTCTTCGTATTTTTCACACCTTTTCATGCTCTTCATGTTTTTCAATACCGTTTCACACTGCTCCTATTTTTCAGACAGTGTCATGCTCCTCATATTTTTGACATTTTTTTAAGCTCTTCATATTTTTCACACCATTTCGAGCTCTTCTTGTTTTTGAACATCACTTCATGCTCCTCCTATTTTTCAGAAAGTTTCATGCTCCTCATATTTTGACACCTTTTGAAACTCTTCATATTTTTCACACCTATTCATGCTCTTCATTTTTTCAACACCATTTCATGCTCCTCCTATTTTTCAGACCGTTTCATGCTCCTCATATTTTTCAAACCTTTTGAAACTCTTCATATTTTCCAAACCTTTTAATGTTTGTCATGTTTTTCAACACGGTTTCATGCTCCCCTTATTTTTCAGATGTTTTCATGCTCCTCATATTTTTGACACCTTTTGAAGCTCTTCATATTTTTCACACCTTTTGAATCTCTTCATATTTTTCACACCTTTTCAGGCTCTTCATGATTTTCAACACTGATTTTGCTCCTCCTATTTTTCAGACCGTTCATGCTCCTCATATTTTTGACACCTTTTGAAATTCTTCACATTTTTCACACCTTTTGAAGCTCTTCATATTTTTCGCACCTTTTCATGATCTTCATGTTTTTCAACACCGTTTCATGCTCCTCCTATTTTTTAGACCGTTTCTTGCTCCTCATATTTTTGATGCCTTTTGAAACTCTTCATATTTTTCACAGCTTTTCAGGCTCTTCATGTTTTTGAACATGGATTCATGCTCCTCCTAATTTTTAGACCGTTTCATGGTCCTAATATATTTGACACCTTTTGAAGCTCTTCATATATTTCACACTTTTTCAGGCTCTTCATGTTTTTCAACACCGCTTCATGCTCCTCCTATTTTTCAGACCGTTTCATGCTGCTCATATTTTTGACACCTTTTGAAGCTCTTCATATTTTTCACACCTCTTCAGGCTCTCATGTTTTTCAACACCGTTTCATGCTCCTCCTATTTTTCAGAGCGTTTCATGCTCCTCGTATTTTCAGACCATTTCATGCTCCTCTTAATTTTCACACTTTTTGAAGCTCTTCATATTTTTCACACTTTTTGAGGCTCCTCATGTTTTTGAACACGGCCTCATGCTCCTCCTAAATTTCAGACCGTTTCATGCTCCTCATATTTTTGACGCCTTTTCAGGCTCTTCATATTTTTTACACCTTTTCAGGCTCTTCATGTTTTTGAAAACGGCTTCATGCTCCTTCTAATTTTTAGACCGTTTCATGCTCCTCAAATTTTCCCACCTTCTGAAGCTCTTCTAATTTTTCAAACCTTTTCAGGCTCTTCATGTTTTTTAACACCGTTTCATGCTCCTCCTATTTTTCAGACCGTTTCATGCTCCTCATATTTTTGACACCTTTGAAGCTCTTCTTATTTTTCACACCTTTTCAGTATCTTCAAGTTTTTGTACACTGCTTCATGCTCCTCCTATTTTTGACACCTTTTGAATCTCTTCACATTTTTCACACCTTTTCAGGCTCTTCATGTTTTTGAACACCGTTTAATGCTCCTCCTATTTTTCAAACCGTTTCATGCTCCTCATCTTTTTGACACCTTTTAAAGATCTTCATATTTTTCACACCTTTTCAGGCTCTTCATATTTTTCAACGCTTTTTCATGCTACTCCTAATTTTCAGACCGTTCATGCACCTCATATTTTTGACACATTTTGAAGCTCTTCATATTTTTCATATCTTTTCAGGCTCTTCATGTTTTTGAAGACCGTTTCATGCTCCTCCTATTTTTGAGACCGTTTCAAGCTCGTCATATTTTGACACCTTTTGAAGCTCTTCATATTTTTCACACCTTTTCAGGCTCTTCATGTTTTTGAACACCGCTTCGTCCTCCTCCTATTTTTCCGACCGTTTCACGCTCCTCATATTTTTCACACCTTTTGAAGGTCTTCATATTTTTCACACCTTTTGAATCTCTTCATATTTTTCACACCTTTTCAGGCTCTTCATGATTTTCAACACTGATTTTGCTCCTCCTATTTTTCAGACCGTTCATGCTCCTCATATTTTTGACACCTTTTGAAATTCTTCACATTTTTCACACCTTTTGAAGCTCTTCATATTTTTCGCACCTTTGCATGATCTTCATGTTTTTCAACACCGTTTCATGCTCCTCCTATTTTTTAGACCGTTTCTTGCTCCTCATATTTTTGACGCCTTTTGAATCTCTTCATATTTTTCACACCTCTTAAGGCTCTTCATGTATTTGAACACCGCTTCGTCCTCCTCCTATTTTTCTGACCGTTTCACGCTCCTCATATTTTTCACACCTTTTGAAGCTCTTCATATTTTTCACACCGTTTAAATATCTTTAAGTTTTTGAACACCGTTTCATGCTCCTCACATTTTTCACACCTTTTGAAGCTCTTCATATTTTCCACACTTCTTGAGGCTCTTCATGTTTTTGAAGACCGCTTCATCCTCCTCCTATTTTTCAGACAGTTTCATGCTCCTCATATTTTTGACACATTTTGAAGGTCTTCATAATTTTCACATCTTTTCAGTATCTTCAAATTTTGAACACCGCATCATGCTCCTCCTATTTTTCACAACTTTTGAAGCTCTTCCTATTTTTCAAAACTTTTCAAGCACTTCATGTTTTTGAACAACGCTTCATGCTCCTCATATTTTTCCCACCTTTTTAAGCTCTTCACATTTTTCACACCTTTTCAGGCTCTTCATGTTTTTCAACGCTCAATCATGCTACTCCTAATTTTCAGACCGTTCATGCTCCTCATATTTTTGACACATTTTGAACCTCCTCATATTTTTCATACCTTTTCAGGTTCTTCATGTTTTGGAAGACCGCTTCATGCTACTCCTAGTTTTCAGACCGCTTCATGCTCCTTATATTTTTAAAACCGTTTGAAGCTCTTCATATTTTTCACATCTTTTCAATATCTTCAAGTTTTGGAACACCGCTTCATGCTCCTCCTGTTTTTCACACCTTTTGAAGCTCTTTATATTTTTCAAACATTTTCATGCTCTTCATGTTTTTGAACACCGCTTCATGCTCCTCATATTTTTCCCACCTTTTGAAGCTCTTCATATTTTTCACACCTTTTCTTGCTTTTCATGTTTATCAACAGCGCTTCATCCTCCTCCTATTTTTCAGACCGTTCCCAGCTCCTCGAATTTTTCACACCTTTTGAAGGTCTTCATATTTTTCTCACCTTTTCAGGCTCTTCCTGTTTTTCAACGCTGATTCATGCTACTCCTAATTTTCAGACCGTTCATGCTCCTCATATTTTTGAACCATTTTGAAGCTCTTCATTTTTTTCATACATTTTCAGGCTCTTCATGTTTTTGAAGCCCGTTTCATGCTCCTCCTATTTTTCAGACCGTTTCATGCTCATCATATTTTGACACCCTTTGAAGCTCTTCATATTATTCACACATTTTCAGGCTCTTCATGTTTTTGAACATGGCTTCCTGCTCCTCATAAATTTTAGACCGTTTCATGCTCCTCATATATGTCACACCTTTTGAAGCTCTTCATATATTTCACACTTTTTCAGGCTCTTCATGTTTTTCAACACCGTTTCATGCTCCTCCTATATTTCAGAGCGTTTCATGCTCCTCGCGTTTTTCAACACCGTTTCATGCTCCTCCTGTTTTTCAGACCGTTACATGCTCCTCATATTTTTGACACCTTTTGAAGCTCTTCGTATTTTTCACACCTTTTCATGCTCTTCATGTTTTTCAATACCGTTTCACACTGCTCCTATTTTTCAGACAGTGTCATGCTCCTCATATTTTTGACATTTTTTTAAGCTCTTCATATTTTTCACACCATTTCGAGCTCTTCTTGTTTTTGAACATCACTTCATGCTCCTCCTATTTTTCAGAAAGTTTCATGCTCCTCATATTTTGACACCTTTTGAAACTCTTCATATTTTTCACACCTATTCATGCTCTTCATTTTTTCAACACCATTTCATGCTCCTCCTATTTTTCAGACCGTTTCATGCTCCTCATATTTTTCAAACCTTTTGAAACTCTTCATATTTTCCAAACCTTTTAATGTTTGTCATGTTTTTCAACACGGTTTCATGCTCCCCTTATTTTTCAGATGTTTTCATGCTCCTCATATTTTTGACACCTTTTGAAGCTCTTCATATTTTTCACACCTTTTGAATCTCTTCATATTTTTCACACCTTTTCAGGCTCTTCATGATTTTCAACACTGATTTTGCTCCTCCTATTTTTCAGACCGTTCATGCTCCTCATATTTTTGACACCTTTTGAAATTCTTCACATTTTTCACACCTTTTGAAGCTCTTCATATTTTTCGCACCTTTTCATGATCTTCATGTTTTTCAACACCGTTTCATGCTCCTCCTATTTTTTAGACCGTTTCTTGCTCCTCATATTTTTGATGCCTTTTGAAACTCTTCATATTTTTCACAGCTTTTCAGGCTCTTCATGTTTTTGAACATGGATTCATGCTCCTCCTAATTTTTAGACCGTTTCATGGTCCTAATATATTTGACACCTTTTGAAGCTCTTCATATATTTCACACTTTTTCAGGCTCTTCATGTTTTTCAACACCGCTTCATGCTCCTCCTATTTTTCAGACCGTTTCATGCTGCTCATATTTTTGACACCTTTTGAAGCTCTTCATATTTTTCACACCTCTTCAGGCTCTCATGTTTTTCAACACCGTTTCATGCTCCTCCTATTTTTCAGAGCGTTTCATGCTCCTCGTATTTTCAGACCATTTCATGCTCCTCTTAATTTTCACACTTTTTGAAGCTCTTCATATTTTTCACACTTTTTGAGGCTCCTCATGTTTTTGAACACGGCCTCATGCTCCTCCTAAATTTCAGACCGTTTCATGCTCCTCATATTTTTGACGCCTTTTCAGGCTCTTCATATTTTTTACACCTTTTCAGGCTCTTCATGTTTTTGAAAACGGCTTCATGCTCCTTCTAATTTTTAGACCGTTTCATGCTCCTCAAATTTTCCCACCTTCTGAAGCTCTTCTAATTTTTCAAACCTTTTCAGGCTCTTCATGTTTTTTAACACCGTTTCATGCTCCTCCTATTTTTCAGACCGTTTCATGCTCCTCATATTTTTGACACCTTTGAAGCTCTTCTTATTTTTCACACCTTTTCAGTATCTTCAAGTTTTTGTACACTGCTTCATGCTCCTCCTATTTTTGACACCTTTTGAATCTCTTCACATTTTTCACACCTTTTCAGGCTCTTCATGTTTTTGAACACCGTTTAATGCTCCTCCTATTTTTCAAACCGTTTCATGCTCCTCATCTTTTTGACACCTTTTAAAGATCTTCATATTTTTCACACCTTTTCAGGCTCTTCATATTTTTCAACGCTTTTTCATGCTACTCCTAATTTTCAGACCGTTCATGCACCTCATATTTTTGACACATTTTGAAGCTCTTCATATTTTTCATATCTTTTCAGGCTCTTCATGTTTTTGAAGACCGTTTCATGCTCCTCCTATTTTTGAGACCGTTTCAAGCTCGTCATATTTTGACACCTTTTGAAGCTCTTCATATTTTTCACACCTTTTCAGGCTCTTCATGTTTTTGAACACCGCTTCGTCCTCCTCCTATTTTTCCGACCGTTTCACGCTCCTCATATTTTTCACACCTTTTGAAGGTCTTCATATTTTTCACACCTTTTGAATCTCTTCATATTTTTCACACCTTTTCAGGCTCTTCATGATTTTCAACACTGATTTTGCTCCTCCTATTTTTCAGACCGTTCATGCTCCTCATATTTTTGACACCTTTTGAAATTCTTCACATTTTTCACACCTTTTGAAGCTCTTCATATTTTTCGCACCTTTGCATGATCTTCATGTTTTTCAACACCGTTTCATGCTCCTCCTATTTTTTAGACCGTTTCTTGCTCCTCATATTTTTGACGCCTTTTGAATCTCTTCATATTTTTCACACCTCTTAAGGCTCTTCATGTATTTGAACACCGCTTCGTCCTCCTCCTATTTTTCTGACCGTTTCACGCTCCTCATATTTTTCACACCTTTTGAAGGTCTTCATATTTTTCACACCTTTTCAGGCTTCATGTTTTGAACACCGCTTCATGCTCTTCCTATATTTCATACCGTTTCATGCTCCTCATATTTTTGACACATTTAGAATCTCTTCATATTATTCACACCTTTTCAGGCTCTTCATGTTTTTCAACACCGCTTCATGCTCCTCCTATTTTTCAGACCGTTTCATGCTGCTCATATTTTTGACACCTTTTGAAGCTCTTCATATTTTTCACACCTCTTCAGGCTCTCATGTTTTTCAACACCGTTTCATGCTCCTCCTATTTTTCAGAGCGTTTCATGCTCCTCCTATTTTCAGACCATTTCATGCTCCTCTTATTTTTCACACTTTTTGAAGCTCTTCATATTTTTCACACTTTTTAAGGCTCCTCATGTTTTTGAACACGGCTTCATGCTCCTCCTAAATTTCAGACCGTTTCATGCTCCTCATATTTTTGACGCCTTTTCAGGCTCTTCATATTTTTTACACCTTTTCAGGCTCTTCATGTTTTTGAAAACGGCTTCATGCTCCTTCTAATTTTTAGACCGTTTCATGCTCCTCAAATTTTCCCACCTTCTGAAGCTCTTCTAATTTTTCAAACCTTTTCAGGCTCTTCATGTTTTTTAACACCGTTTCATGCTCCTCCTATTTTTCAGACCGTTTCATGCTCCTCATATTTTTGACACCTTTGAAGCTCTTCTTATTTTTCACACCTTTTCAGTATCTTCAAGTTTTTGTACACTGCTTCATGCTCCTCCTATTTTTGACAACTTTTGAATCTCTTCACATTTTTCACACCTTTTCAGGCTCTTCATGTTTTTGAACACCGTTTCATGCTCCTCCTATTTTTCAAACCGTTTCATGCTCCTCATCTTTTTGACACCTTTTAAAGATCTTCATATTTTTCACACCTTTTCAGGCTCTTCATATTTTTCAACGCTTTTTCATGCTACTCCTAATTTTCAGACCGTTCATGCACCTCATATTTTTGACACCTTTTGAAGCTCTTTATATTTTTCAAACATTTTCATGCTCTTCATGTTTTTGAACACCGCTTCATGCTCCTCATATTTTTCCCACCTTTTGAAGCTCTTCATATTTTTCACACCTTTTCTTGCTCTTCATGTTTATCAACAGCGCTTCATCCTCCTCCTATTTTTCAGACCATTCCCAGCTCCTCAAATTTTTCACACCTTTTGAAGGTCTTCATATTTTTCTCACCTTTTCAGGCTCTTCATGTTTTTCAACGCTGATTCATGCTACTCCTAATTTTCAGACCGTTCATGCTCCTCATATTTTTGAACCATTTTGAAGCTCTTCATTTTTTTCATACATTTTCAGGCTCTTCATGTTTTTGAAGCCCGTTTCATGCTCCTCCTATTTTTCAGACCGTTTCATGCTCATCATATTTTGACACCCTTTGAAGCTCTTCATATTATTCACACATTTTCAGGCTCTTCATGTTTTTGAACATGGCTTCATGCTCCTCATAAATTTTAGACCGTTTCATGCTCCTCATATATGTCACACCTTTTGAAGCTCTTCATATATTTCACACTTTTTCAGGCTCTTCATGTTTTTCAACACCGTTTGATGCTCCTCCTATTTTTCAGAGCGTTTCATGCTCCTCACGTTTTTCAACACCGTTTCATGCTCCTCCTGTTTTTCAGACCGTTACATGCTCCTCATATTTTTGACACCTTTTGAAGCTCTTCGTATTTTTCACACCTTTTCATGCTCTTCATGTTTTTCAATACCGTTTCACACTGCTCCTATTTTTCAGACAGTTTCATGCTCCTCATATTTTTGACTTTTTTTGAAGCTCTTCATATTTTTCACACCATTTCGAGCTCTTCATGTTTTTGAACATCACTTCATGCTCCTCCTATTTTTCAGAAAGTTTCATGCTCCTCATATTTTGACACCTTTTGAAACTCTTCATATTTTTCACACCTTTTCTGTCTCTTCATGTTTTCAACACCACTTCATGCTCCTCCTATTTTTCACACCTTTTTAAGCTCTTCATATTTTTCACAACTTTTCTGTATCTTCAAGTTTTTGAACACAGCTTCATGCTCCTCCTATTTTTCACACCTTTTGAAGCTCTTCTTATTTTTCACACCTTTTCAGTATCTTCAAGTTTTTGAACACTGCTTCATGCTCCTCCTATTTTTGACACCTTTTGAAGATCTTCATATTTTTCACACCTTTTCAGGCTCTTCATGTTTTTCAACACTGAATCATGCTACTCCTAATTTTCAGACCATTCATGCTCCTCATATTTTTGACACCTTTTGAAGCTCTTCATATATTTCACACCTTTTCAAGCTCTTCATGTTTTTCAACACCTTTTCATGCTTCTCCTATTTTTCAGACCGTTTCATGCTCCTCATATTTTCTACACTTTTTGAAGTTCTTCATATTTTTCACAACTTTTGAAGCTCTTCATTTTTTCACACCTTTTCTGGCTCTTCATGTTTTTCAAGATCGGTTCATGCTCCTCCTATTTTTCAGCCTGGTTCATGCTCCTCATATTTTTGACACCTTTTGAAGCTCTTCATATTTTTCACACCTTTTAAGTATCTTTACGTTTTTGAACACCGCTTCATGCTCCTCCTATTTTTCACACCTTTTGAAGCTCTTCTTATTTTTCACACCTTTTCAGTATCTTCAAGTTTTTGAACACTGCTTCATTGTCCTCCTATTTTTGACACCTTTTGAAGCTCTTCATATTTTTCACACCTTTTAAATATCTTTAAGTTTTTGAACACCGTTTCATGCTCCTCACATTTTTCACACCTTTTGAAGCTCTTCATATTTTCCACACTTTTTGAGGCTCTTCATGTTTTTGAAGACCGCTTCATCCTCCTCCTATTTTTCAGACAGTTTCATGCTCCTCATATTTTTGACACATTTTGAAGGTCTTCATAATTTTCACATCTTTTCAGTATCTTCAAATTTTGAACACCGCATCATGCTCCTCCTATTTTTCACAACTTTTGAAGCTCTTCCTATTTTTCAAAACTTTTCAAGCACTTCATGTTTTTGAACAACGCTTCATGCTCCTCATATTTTTCCCACCTTTTTAAGCTCTTTACATTTTTCACACCTCTTCAGGCTCTTCAAGTTTTTCAACACCGTTTCATCCTCCTCTGATTTTTCAGACCGTTTTGTGCTCCTCATATATTTCACACCTTTTGAAGCTCTTCATATTTTTCACACCATTTCAGGCTTCATGTTTTTCAAAACCGCTTCATGCTCCTCCTATTTTCAGACCGTTTCATGCTCGTCATATTTTGACACCTTTAGAAACTCTTCATATTTTTCACACCTTTTCAGGCTCTTCATGTTTTTCAACACCGCTTGATCCTCCTCCTATTTTTCAGACCGTTTCATGCTCCTCATATATTTCACACCTTTTGAATCTCTTCTTATTTTTCAAACCTTTTCAGGCTCTTCATGTTTTTGAACACCGCTTCATCCTGCTCCTATTTTTCAGACCGTTTCATGCTCCTCATATTTTTCACACCTTTTGAAGCTCTTCATATTTTTCACACCTTTTCTGGCTTCAAGTTTTGAACACCGCTTCATGCTCCTCCTATTTTTCAGAGCGTTTCATGCTCCTCCTATTTTCAGACCATTTCATGCTCCTCTTATTTTTCACACTTTTTGAAGCTCTTCATATTTTTCACACTTTTTGAGGCTCCTCATGTTTTTGAACACGGCTTCATGCTCCTCCTAAATTTCAGACCGTTTCATGCTCCTCATATTTTTGACGCCTTTTCAGGCTCTTCATATTTTTTACACCTTTTCAGGCTCTTCATGTTTTTGAAAACGGCTTCATGCTCCTTCTAATTTTTAGACCGTTTCATGCTCCTCAAATTTTCCCACCTTCTGAAGCTCTTCTAATTTTTCAAACCTTTTCAGGCTCTTCATGTTTTTTAACACCGTTTCATGCTCCTCCTATTTTTCAGACCGTTTCATGCTCCTCATATTTTTGACACCTTTGAAGCTCTTCTTATTTTTCACACCTTTTCAGTATCTTCAAGTTTTTGTACACTGCTTCATGCTCCTCCTATTTTTGACACCTTTTGAATCTCTTCACATTTTTCACACCTTTTCAGGCTCTTCATGTTTTTGAACACCGTTTCATGCTCCTCCTATTTTTCAAACCGTTTCATGCTCCTCATCTTTTTGACACCTTTTAAAGATCTTCATATTTTTCACACCTTTTCAGGCTCTTCATATTTTTCAACGCTTTTTCATGCTACTCCTAATTTTCAGACCGTTCATGCACCTCATATTTTTGACACCTTTTGAAGCTCTTTATATTTTTCAAACATTTTCATGCTCTTCATGTTTTTGAACACCGCTTCATGCTCCTCATATTTTTCCCACCTTTTGAAGCTCTTCATATTTTTCACACCTTTTCTTGCTCTTCATGTTTATCAACAGCGCTTCATCCTCCTCCTATTTTTCAGACCGTTCCCAGCTCCTCAAATTTTTCACACCTTTTGAAGGTCTTCATATTTTTCTCACCTTTTCAGGCTCTTCATGTTTTTCAACGCTGATTCATGCTACTCCTGATTTTCAGACCGTTCATGCTCCTCATATTTTTGAACCATTTTGAAGCTCTTCATTTTTTTCATACATTTTCAGGCTCTTCATGTTTTTGAAGCCCGTTTCATGCTACTCCTAATTTTCAGACCGTTCATGCTCCTCATATTTTTGACACATTTTGAAGCTCTTCATATTTTTCACACCTTTTCAGGGTTCATGTTTTTAAACACCGCTTCATACTCCTCCTATTTTTCATATCCTTTCATGCTCCCCATATTTTTGACACTTTTTGAAACTCTTCATATTTTTCACACCTTTTGAAGCTCTTCATATTTTTCACACCTTTTCAGGCTCTTCATGTTTTTCAACACCGTTTCATGCTCCTCATTTTTTTCACACCTTTTGAAGCTCTTCATATTTTTCACACCATTTCAGGTTTCATGTTTTTCAACACCGCTTCATGATCCTCTTATTTTTCAGACCGTTTCATACTCCTCATATTTTTGACACCTTTTGAAGTTCTTCATAGTTTTCACACCTTTCAAGCTCTTCATGTTTTTCACACCTTTTCAGGCTCTTCATGTTTTTGAACATGGCTTCATGCTCCTCCTAATTTTTAGACCGTTTCATGGTCCTAATATATTTGACATCTTTTGAATCTCTTCATATTTTTCACACCTTTTCAGGCTCTTCATGTTTTTGAACAACGTTTCATGCTCCTCCTATTTTTCAAACCGTTTCATGCTCCTCATATTTTTAACACCTTTTGAAGCTCTTCATATTTTTCACATCTTTTCAATCTCTTCAAGTTTTGGAACACCGCTTCATGCTCCTCCTATTTTTCACAACTTTTGAAGCTCTTCATATTTTTCAAAACTTTTCAAGCTCTTCACGTTTTTGAACACTGCTTCATGCTCCTCATATTTTTCCCACCTTTTGAAGCTATTCATATTTTTCACACCTTTTCATGCTCTTCATGTTTATCAAGACCGCTTCATCCTCCTCCTATTTTTCAGACCGTTACCTGCTCCTCATATTTTTCACACCTTTTGAAGGTCTTCATATTTTTCTCACCTTTTCAGGTTCTTCATGTTTCAACGCCATTTCATGCGCCTCCTATTTTTCAGAACGTTTCATGCTCCTCATATTTTTTTCACCTTTTGAAGCTCTTCATATTTTACACACTTTTTGAATCTCTTCATATTTTTCACACCTTTTCTGGCTCTTCATGTTTTTCAACACTGATTCATGCTACTCCTAATTTTCAGACCGTTCATGCTCCTCATATTTTTGACACATTTTGAAGCTCTTCATATTTTTCACACCTTTTCTGGCTTCAAGTTTTGAACACCGCTTCATGCTCCTCCTATTTTTCTTACAGTTTCATGCTCCTCATATTTTTGACACCTTTTGAAGCTCTTCATATTTTTCACACCTTCTCAGGCTCTTCATGTTTTTGAAGACCGTTTCATGCTCCTCCTATTTTTAGACCGTTCATGCTCCTCATATTTTTGACAACTTTTGAAGCTCTTCAAATAGTTCACACCTTTTCAGGCACTTCATGTTTTTGAAGACCGTTTCATGCTCCTCCTATTTTTCAGACCATTTCATGCTCCTCATATTTTTCACAGTTTTTGAAGCTCTTCATATTTTTCACACCTTTTGAGGCTCTTCAAGTTTTTGAACACGGATTCATGCTCCTCCTAATTTTCAGACCGTTTCATGCTCCTCATATTTTTGACGCCTTTTCAAGTTCTTCATATTTTTCACACCTTTTCAGTCTCCTCATGTTTTTGAACACGGCTTCATGCTCCTCCTAATTTTTAGACCGTTTCATGCTCCTCAAATTTTCCCACCTTCTGAATCTCCTCTTATTTTTCAAAACTTTTCAGGTTCTTCATGTCTTTCAACACCTTTTCATACTCCTCCTGTTTTTCAGACCGTTTCATGCTCCTCATATTTTTGACACCTTTTGAAGCTCTTCTTATTTTTCACACCTTTTCAGTATCTTCAAGTTTTTGAACACCGTTTCATGCTCCTCCTATATTCGAAACCTTTTGAATCTCTTCATATTTTTCACACCTTTTCAGGCTCTTCATGTCTTTCAACACCGTTTCATGCGCCTCCTATTTTTCAGAACGTTTCATGCTCCTCATATTTTTTTCACCTTTTGAAGCTCTTCATATTTTACACACCTTTTGAATCTCTTCATATTTTTCACACCCTTTCAGGCTCTTCATGTTTTTCAACACTGATTCATGCTACTCCTAATTTTCAGACCGTTCATGCTCCTCATATTTTTGACACATTTTGAAGCTCTTCATATTTTTCACACCTTTTCAGGGTTCATGTTTTTAAACACCGCTTCATACTCCTCCTATTTTTCATATCCTTTCATGCTCCCCATATTTTTGACACTTTTTGAAACTCTTCATATTTTTCACACCTTTTGAAGCTCTTCATATTTTTCACACCTTTTCAGGCTCTTCATGTTTTTCAACACCGTTTCATGCTCCTCATTTTTTTCACACCTTTTGAAGCTCTTCATATTTTTCACACCATTTCAGGTTTCATGTTTTTCAACACCGCTTCATGATCCTCTTATTTTTCAGACCGTTTCATACTCCTCATATTTTTGACACCTTTTGAAGTTCTTCATAGTTTTCACACCTTTCAAGCTCTTCATGTTTTTCACACCTTTTCAGGCTCTTCATGTTTTTGAACATGGCTTCATGCTCCTCCTAATTTTTAGACCGTTTCATGGTCCTAATATATTTGACATCTTTTGAAGCTCTTCATATATTTCACACTTTTTCAGGCTCTTCATGTTTTTCAACACCGCTTCATGCTCCTCCTATTTTTGACACCTTTTGAATCTCTTCGTATTTTTCACACCTTTTCAGGCTCTTCATGTTTTTGAACAACGTTTCATGCTCCTCCTATTTTTCAAACCGTTTCATGCTCCTCATATTTTTAACACCTTTTGAAGCTCTTCATATTTTTCACATCTTTTCAATCTCTTCAAGTTTTGGAACACCGCTTCATGCTCCTCCTATTTTTCACAACTTTTGAAGCTCTTCATATTTTTCAAAACTTTTCAAGCTCTTCACGTTTTTGAACACTGCTTCATGCTCCTCATATTTTTCCCACCTTTTGAAGCTATTCATATTTTTCACACCTTTTCATGCTCTTCATGTTTATCAAGACCGCTTCATCCTCCTCCTATTTTTCAGACCGTTACCTGCTCCTCATATTTTTCACACCTTTTGAAGGTCTTCATATTTTTCTCACCTTTTCAGGTTCTTCATGTTTCAACGCCATTTCATGCGCCTCCTATTTTTCAGAACGTTTCATGCTCCTCATATTTTTTTCACCTTTTGAAGCTCTTCATATTTTACACACTTTTTGAATCTCTTCATATTTTTCACACCTTTTCTGGCTCTTCATGTTTTTCAACACTGATTCATGCTACTCCTAATTTTCAGACCGTTCATGCTCCTCATATTTTTGACACATTTTGAAGCTCTTCATATTTTTCACACCTTTTCAGGCTCCTCAGGTTTTTGAAGACCGTTTCATGCTCCTCTTATTTTTCAGACCGTTCATGCCCCTCATATTTTTGACAACTGTTGAAGCTCTTCAAATATTTCACACAGTTTCAGGCACTTCATATTTTTAAGACAGTTTCATGCTCCTCCTATTTTTCAGACCCTTTCATGCTCGTCATATTTTGACACCTTTTGAAGCTGTTCATATTTTTTCACAACTTTTCAGGCTCTTCATGTTTTTGAACACGGCTTCATGCTCCTCCTAATTTTTAGATCGTTTCATTCTCCTCATATATTTCACACCTTTTGAAGCTCTTCATATATTTCACACTTTTTCAGGCTCTTCATGTTTTTCAACACCGTTTCATGCTCCTCCTATTTTTCAGACCGTTTCATGCTCCTCATATATTTTACACCTTTTCAAGCTCTTCATATTTTTAACACCATGTCAGGCTTCATTTTTTTCAACACCGCTTCATGATCCTCTTATTTTTCAGACCGTTTCATGCTCGTCATATTTTTACACTTTTTGAAGCTCTTCATATTTTTCACACCTTTTAAGGCTCTTCATGATTTTCAACACCGCTTCATGCTCCTCTTATTTTTCAGACCGTTTCATGCTGCTCATATTTTGACACCTTTTGAAGCTCTTCATATTTTTCAAACCTCTTCAGGCTCTTCATGATTTTCAACACCGTTTCATGCTCCTCCTATTTTTCAGAGCGTTTCATGCTCCTCACGTTTTTCAACACCGTTTCATGCTCCTCCTATTTTCAGACCATTTTATGCTCCTCTTATTTTTCACACTTTTTGAAGCTCTTCATATTTTTCACACTTTTTGAGGCTCCTCATGTTTTTGAACACGGCTTCATGCTCCTCCTAAATTTCAGACCGTTTCATGCTCCTCATATTTTTGACGCCTTTTCAGGCTCTTCATATTTTTTACACCTTTTCAGGCTCTTCATGTTTTTGAAAACGGCTTCATGCTCCTTCTAATTTTTAGACCGTTTCATGCTCCTCAAATTTTCCCACCTTCTGAAGCTCTTCTAATTTTTCAAACCTTTTCAGGCTCTTCATGTTTTTTAACACCGTTTCATGCTCCTCCTATTTTTCAAACCGTTTCATGCTCCTCATCTTTTTGACACCTTTTAAAGATCTTCATATTTTTCACACCATTTCAGGCTCTTCATGTTTTTCAACGCTGATTCATGCTACTCCTAATTTTCAGACTGTTCATGCTCCTCATATTTTTGACACATTTTGAAGCTCTTCATTTTCTTCATACCTTTTCAGGCTCTTCATGTTTTTGAACACGGCTTCATGTTCCTCCTAATTTTTAGACCGTTTCTTTCTCCTCATGTATTTCACACCTTTTGAATCTCTTCATATATTTCACACTTTTTCAGGCTCTTCATGTTTTTCAACACCGTTTCATGCTCCTCCTATTTTTCAGACCATTACATGCTCCTCATATTTTGACACCTTTTGAAGCTGTTCATATTTTTCACACCTTTTCAGGCTCTTCATGTTTTTGAACACCGTTTCATGCTCCTCCTATTTTTCAAACCGTTTCATGCTCCTCATCTTTTTGACACCTTTTAAAGATCTTCATATTTTTCACACCTTTTCAGGCTCTTCATATTTTTCAACGCTTTTTCATGCTACTCCTAATTTTCAGACCGTTCATGCACCTCATATTTTTGACACATTTTGAAGCTCTTCATATTTTTCATATCTTTTCAGGCTCTTCATGTTTTTGAAGACCGTTTCGTGCTCCTCCTCTTTTTCAGACCGTTTCATGCTCGTCATATTTTGACACCTTTTGAAGCTCTTCATATTTTTCACACCTTTTTAATCTCTTCATATTTTTCACACCTTTTCAGGCTCTTCATGTTTTTCAACGCTCAATCATGCTACTCCTAATTTTCAGACCGTTCATGCTCCTCATATTTTTGACACATTTTGAAGCTCCTCATATTTTTCATACCTTTTCAGGTTCTTCATGTTTTGGAAGACCGCTTCATGCTCCTCCTAGTTTTCAGACCGTTTCATGCTCCTTATATTTTTATATTTTTAAAACCGTTTGAAGCTCTTCATATTTTTCACATCTTTTCAGTATCCTCAAGTTTTGGAACACCGCTTCATGCTGCTCCTATTTTTCACACCTTTTGAAGCTCTTTATATTTTTCAAACATTTTCATTCTCTTCATGTTTTTGAACACCGCTTCATGCTCCTCATATTTTTCCCACCTTTTGAAGCTCTTCATATTTTTCACACCTTTTCTTGCTCTTCATGTTTATCAACAGCGCTTCATCCTCCTCCTATTTTTCAGACCATTCCCAGCTCCTCATATTTTTCACACCTTTTGAAGGTCTTCATATTTTTCTCACCTTTTCAGGCTCTTCATGTTTTTCAACGCTGATTCATGCTACTCCTAATTTTCAGACTGTTCATGCTCCTCATATTTTTGACACATTTTGAAGCTCTTCATTTTCTTCATACCTTTTCAGGCTCTTCATGTTTTTGAACACGGCTTCATGTTCCTCCTAATTTTTAGACCGTTTCATTCTCCTCATGTATTTCACACCTTTTGAATCTCTTCATATATTTCACACTTTTTCAGGCTCTTCATGTTTTTCAACACCGTTTCATGCTCTTCCTGTTTTTCAGACCATTTCATGCTCCTCATATATTTCACACCTTTTGTAGCTCTTCATATTTTTCACACCTTTTCAGGCTCTTCATGTTTTTGAACATGGCTTCATGCTCCTCATAAATTTTAGACCGTTTCATGCTCCTCATATATGTCACACCTTTTGAAGCTCTTCATATATTTCACACTTTTTCAGGCTCTTCATGTTTTTCAACACCGTTTCATGCTCCTCCTGTTTTTCAGACCGTTTCATGCTCCTCATATATTTCACTCCTTTTGAAGCTCTTCATATTTTTCACACCTTTTCAGGGTCTTCTTGTTTTTCAACACAACTTCATGCTCCTCTTATTTTTCAGACCGTTTCATGCTCCTCATATTTTTGACACCTTTTTAAGCTCTTCATGTTTTTCACACCTTTTGAATCTCTTCATGTTTTTCAACACCGCTTCACGCTCCTCCTATTTTTCAGAATGTTTCATGCTCCTCATATTTTTAACATCTTTTGAAGCTCCTCATATTTTTCACACCTTTTCAGGCTCCTCATGTTTTTCAACACCGTTTCATGCTCCACCTATTTTTCAGACCGTTTCATGCTCCTCATACATTTGACACCTTTTGAAGCTCTTAATGTTTTTCACAACTTTTCTCACTCTTCATGTTTTTGAACACCATTTCATGCTACTCCTATTTTTCAGACCGTTTCATCTCCTCATATTTTTGACACCTTTGGAAGCTCTTCATATTTTTCACACCTTTTCAATCTCTTCATGTTTTTCAACACCACTTCATGCTCCTCCTATTTTTCAGACTGTTTCATGCTCCTCGTATTTTTGACACATTTTGAAGCTCTTCAAATTTTTCACACCTTTTCATGTTCTTCATATTTTTGAACACCTATTCAAACTCCTCATATTTTTGACACCTTTTGAAGCTCTTCATATTTTTCACACCTTTTCATGCTCTTCATGTTTTTCAACACCGTTTCATGCTCCTCCTATTGTCAGACTGATTCATGCTCCTCATATTTTTGACACCTTTTGAAGCTCTTCATATATGTCACCCCTTTTCAGGTTCTTCATGTTTTTGAACAACACTTCAAGCTCCTCCTATTTTTCACACCTATTGAAGCTCTTCATATATTTCACTTTTTTTCAAGTTCTACATATTTTTGAACACCGCTTTATGCTCCACCTACTTTCACATCTTTTGAAGCTGTTCATATATTTCACACCTTTTCAAGCTGATCATGTTTTTGAACAACGCTTCATGCTCCTCCTATTTTTCAGACCGTTTCATGCTCCTCATATTTTGACAACTTTTGGAGCTCTTCATATTTTTCAAACCTTTTCAGGCTCTTCATGTTTTTGAACACTGTTTCATGCTCCTCCTATGTATCAGACCGTTTCTTGCTCCTCATATTTTTGACACCTTTTGAAGTTCTTCATATTTTTCACACCTTTTCATGCTCTTCATGTTTTTGAACACCTTTTCAAGCTCCTCATATTTTTGACACCTTTGGAAGCTCTTCATATTTTTCACACCTTTTCATGCTCTTCATGTTTTTGAACACCTTTTCAAGCTCCTCATATTTTTGACACCTTTGGAAGCTCTTCATATTTTTCACACCCTTTGAAGCTCTTCATATTTTTCACACCTTTCAGGCTCTTCATGTTTTGGAACACCGCCTAATGCTCCACTTATTTTTCAGACCGTTTCATGCTCCTCATATATTTGACACCTTTGAAGCTCTTCATATTTTTTACACCTTTTCATGCTCTTCATGTTTTTGAACTCCTGATCAAGCTCCTCATATTTTTGACACCTTTTGAAACTCTTCATATTTTTCACACCTTTTCATGCTCTTCATGATTTTCAACACCGTTTCATGCACCTCGTATTTTCAGACTGTTTCATGCTCCTCATATTTTTGACACCTTTTGAAGCTCTTCATATATTTCACACATTTTCAAGTTCTTCAAGTTTTTGAACACCGTTTCATGCTCCTCTTATTTTTCACACCTTTTGAAGCTCTTCATATATTTCACACCTTTTCAAGCTCTTCATTTTTTTGAACACCGCTTCATGTTCCTCATATTTTTCACACATTTTGAAGCTCATCATATTTTTCACTCCTTTTCCTGTTCTTCATGTTTTTCAACACCGCTTCATGCTGCTCCTATTTTTCAGACCGTTTCATGATCCTCATATTTTTGACAACTTTTGAAGCTCTTCATATATTTCACACCTTTTCAGCCTCTTCATCTTTTTCAACACCTCCTCCTGCTCCACCTATTTTTCAGACCGTTTCCTGCTCCTCAAATTTTTGACACCTTTTGAAGCTCTTCATATCTTTCACACCTTTTCAGGCTCTTCACGTTTTTGAACACCGTATCATGCTCCTCATATTTTTCACACCTTTTGAAGCTCATCATATTTTTCTTTCCTTTTCAGGCTCTTCATGTTTTTCAACACCGTTTCATGCTCCTCCTATTTTTCAGACCGTTACATGCCCCTCATATTTTGACACCTTTTGAAGATCTTCATATTTTTCACACCTTTTCAGGCTCTTCCTGTTTTTCAACACCGCTTCATGCTCCTCCAATTTTTCAGACCGTTTCATTCTCCTCATATTTTTGACACCTTGTGAAGCTGTTCATATTTTTCATACCTTTTCAGGCTCTTCATGTTTTTGAACACCGCTTCATGCTCCTCGTATTTTTCAGACCGTTTCATGCTTCTCATATTTTTCACACATTGTGAACCTCTTCATATTTTTCACACCTTTTGAAGCTCTTCATATTGTTCACACCTTTTCAGGCTCTTCATGGTTTTCAACACCGTTTCATGCTCCTCATATTTTTCACACCTTTTGAAGCTCTTCATATTATTCACAGCTTTTGAAGCTTTTCATATTGTTCACACCTTTTCAGACTCTGAATATTTTTGAACACTGTTTCATGCTCCTCCTATGTTTGTGTCCGTTTCATGCTCCTCATATTTTTAACACTTTTTAAAGCTCTTCATATTTTTCACACCTTTTCAGGCTCTTCATGTTTTTGAACACCGTTTCATGCTCCTCCTATTTCTCACACCTTTTAAAGCTCTTCATATATTTCACACCTTTTCAAGCCGATCATGTTTTTGAACACCGCTTCATGCTCCTCCTATTTTTCACACCTTTTGAAGCTCTTCATATTTTTCACAGCTTTTCATGTTCTTCATGTTTTTGAACAACTTTTCAAGCTACTCATATTTTTGACAACTTTTGAAGCTCTTCATATTTTTCAAACCTTTTGAAGCTCTGCATATTTTTCCACCTTTTCAGGTTCTCCTTGTTTTTGAACACCGCGTCATGTTCCTCCTATTTTTCAGACCGTTTCATGCTCCTCATATTTTTGACACCTTTTCAGTCTCTTCATGTTTTTGAACACCACTTCATGCTCCTCATATTTTTCAGACCGTTTCATGCTCATCTCATTTTTGACACCTTTTGAAGCTCTTCATATTTTTCACACCTTTCGAACCTTTTCATATTTTTCCACCTTTTCAGGTTCTCCATGTTTTTGAACACCGCTTCATGCTCCTCCTATTTTTCAGACCGTTTCTTGCTCCTCATATTTTTGACACCCTTTGAAGCTCTTCATATTTTTCACACCTTTTCAAGCTCTTCATGTTTTCCCACACCCTTTCATGCTGCTCCAATATTTCAGACCGTTTCATGCTCGTCATATTTTTCACACCTTTTGAAGCTCTTCATATTTTTCACAACTTTTCAAGCTCTTCATATTTTTGAACACCGCTTCATGCTCCTTCTGTTTTTCAGACCGTTTCATGCTCCTCTTTTTTTTGACGCCTTTTGAAGCTCTTCCTATTTTACACACCTTTTCAGGATCTCCATGTTTTTCTACACCGTTTCATGCTCCTCCTATTTTTCAGACCGTTTCATGTTCCTCATATATTTGACACCTTTTGAAGCTCTTCGTATTTTTCCTCCTTTTCAGGCTCTTCATGTTTTTCAACACCGCTTCATGCTCCTCCTATTTTTCAGACTGTTTCATGCTCCTCGTATTTTTGACACATTTTGACGCTCTTCAAATTTTTCACACCTTTTCATGTTCTTCATGTTTTTGAACACCTATTCAAACTCCTCATATTTTTGACACCTTTTGAAGCTCTTCATATTTTTCACACCTTTTCATGCTCTTCATATTTTTCAACACCGTTTCATGCTCCTCCTATTGTCAGACTGTTTCATGCTCTTCATATTTTTGACACCTTTTGAAGCTCTTCATATATTTCACATCTTTTCAAGTTCTTCATGTTTTTGAACAACGCTTCATGCTCCTCCAATTTTTCACACGTATTGAAGCTCTTCATATATTTCACACATTTTCAAGCTCTTCATGTTTTTGAACACCGCTTCATGCTCCTCCTTTTTTTCACACCTTTTGAAGCTCTTCATATATTTCACACCTTTTGAAGCTTTTCATGTTTTTGAACACCGCTTCACGTTCCTCATTTTTTCACACCTTTTGAAACTCATCTTATTTTTCACTCCTTTTTCTGTTCTTCATGTTTTTCAACACCGTTTCATGCTCCTCCTATTTTCAGACTGATTCATGCTCCTCATATTTTTGACACCTTTTGAAGCTCTTCATATATGTCACCCCTTTTCAGGTTCTTCATGTTTTTGAACAACACTTCAAGCTCCTCCTATTTTTCACACCTATTGAAGCTCTTCATATATTTCACTTTTTTTCAAGTTCTTCATATTTTTGAACACCGCTTTATGCTCCACCTATTTTTCACATCTTTTGAAGCTGTTCATATATTTCACACCTTTTCAAGCTGATCATGTTTTTGAACAACGCTTCATGCTCCTCCTATTTTTCAGACCGTTTCATGCTCCTCATATTTTGACAACTTTTGGAGCTCTTCATATTTTTCAAACCTTTTCAGGCTCTTCATGTTTTTGAACACTGGTTCATGCTCCTCCTATGTATCAGACCGTTTCTTGCTCCTCATATTTTTGACACCTTTTGAAGTTCTTCATATTTTTCACACCTTTTCATGCTCTTCATGTTTTTGAACACCTTTTCAAGCTCCTCATATTTTTGACACCTTTGGAAGCTCTTCATATTTTTCACACCTTTTCATGCTCTTCATGTTTTTGAACACCTTTTCAAGCTCCTCATATTTTTGACACCTTTGGAAGCTCTTCATATTTTTCACACCCTTTGAAGCTCTTCATATTTTTCACACCTTTCAGGCTCTTCATGTTTTTGAACACCACCTAATGCTCCACTTATTTTTCAGACCGTTTCATGCTCCTCATATATTTGACACCTTTTGAAGCTCTTCATATTTTTTACACCTTTTCATGCTCTTCATGTTTTTGAACTCCTGATCAAGCTCCTCATATTTTTGACACCTTTTGAAACTCTTCATATTTTTCACACCTTTTCATGCTCTTCATGATTTTCAACACCGTTTCATGCACCTCGTATTTTCAGACTGTTTCATGCTCCTCATATTTTTGACACCTTTTGAAGCTCTTCATATATTTCACACATTTTCAAGTTCTTCAAGTTTTTGAACACCGTTTCATGCTCCTCTTATTTTTCACACCTTTTGAAGCTCTTCATATATTTCACACCTTTTCAAGCTCTTCATTTTTTTGAACACCGCTTCATGTTCCTCATATTTTTCACACATTTTGAAGCTCATCATATTTTTCACTCCTTTTCCTGTTCTTCATGTTTTTCAACACCACTTCATGCTGCTCCTATTTTTCAGACCGTTTCATGATCCTCATATTTTTGACAACTTTTGAAGCTCTTCATATATTTCACACCTTTTCAGCCTCTTCATCTTTTTCAACACCGCCTCCTGCTCCACCTATTTTTCAGACCGTTTCCTGCTCCTCAAATTTTTGACAACTTTTGAAGCTCTTCATATCTTTCACACCTTTTCAGGCTCTTCATGTTTTTGAACACCGTATCATGCTCCTCATATTTTTCACACCTTTTGAAGCTCATCATATTTTTCTTTCCTTTTCAGGCTCTTCATGTTTTTCAACACCGTTTCATGCTCCTCCTATTTTTCAGACCATTACATGCTCCTCATATTTTGACACCTTTTGAAGCTGTTCATATTTTTCATACCTTTTCAGGCTCTTCATGTTTTTCAACACCGCTTCATGCTCCTCCAATTTTTCAGACCGTTTCATTCTCCTCATATTTTTGACACCTTTTGAAGCTGTTCATATTTTTCATACCTTTTCAGGCTCTTCATGTTTTTGAACACCGCTTCATGCTCCTCGTATTTTTCAGACCGTTTCATGCTTCTCATATTTTTCACACGTTGTGAACCTCTTCATATTTTTCACACCTTTTGAAGCTCTTCATATTGTTCACACCTTTTCAGGCTCTTCATGGTTTTCAACACCGTTTCATGCTCCTCATATTTTTCACACCTTTTGAAGCTCTTCATATTATTCACAGCTTTTGAAGCTTTTCATATTGTTCACACCTTTTCAGACTCTGAATATTTTTGAACACTGTTTCATGCTCCTCCTATGTTTGTGTCCGTTTCATGCTCCTCATATTTTTAACACTTTTTAAAGCTCTTCATATTTTTCACACCTTTTCAGGCTCTTCATGTTTTTGAACACCGTTTCATGCTCCTCCTATTTCTCACACCTTTTAAAGCTCTTCATATATTTCACACCTTTTCAAGCCGATCATGTTTTTGAACACCACTTCATGCTCCTCCTATTTTTCACACCTTTTGAAGCTCTTCATATTTTTCACAGCTTTTCATGCTCTTCATGTTTTTGAACAACTTTTCAAGCTACTCATATTTTTGACAACTTTTGAAGCTCTTCATATTTTTCAAACCTTTTGAAGCTCTGCATATTTTTCCACCTTTTCAGGTTCTCCTTGTTTTTGAACACCGCGTCATGTTCCTCCTATTTTTCAGACCGTTTCATGCTCCTCATATTTTTGACACCTTTTCAGTCTCTTCATGTTTTTGAACACCACTTCATGCTCCTCATATTTTTCAGACCGTTTCATGCTCATCTCATTTTTGACACCTTTTGAAGCTCTTCATATTTTTCACACCTTTCGAACCTTTTCATATTTTTCCACATTTTCAGGTTCTCCATGTTTTTGAACACCGCTTCATGCTCCTCCTATTTTTCAGACCGTTTCTTGCTCCTCATATTTTTGACACCCTTTGAAGCTCTTCATATTTTTCACACCTTTTCAAGCTCTTCATGTTTTCCCACACCCTTTCATGCTGCTCCAATATTTCAGATCGTTTCATGCTCGTCATATTTTTCACACCTTTTGAAGCTCTTCATATTTTTCACACATTTTCAGGCTCTTCATGTTTTCAAACACCACTTCATGCTCCTCATATTTTTGACATCTTTTGAAGCTCTTCATATTTTACACACCTTTCCAGGCTCTTCATGTTTTTCAACACCGATTCCTGCTCCTCCTTCTTTTCAAACCTTTTCATGCTCCTCATATTTTTGCCACTTTTTGAAGCTCTTCATATTTTTCACACCTTTTCAGGCTCTTCATGTTTTTCAACACCACTTCATGCTCCTCATATTTTTCAGACCCCTTCATGCTCCTCATATTTTTGACACCTTTTGAAGCTCTTCGTATTTTTCCTCCTTTTCAGGCTCTTCATGTTTTCAACAATGCTTCATGATCCTCCTATATTTCACACCGTTTCATCCTCCTCATATATTTGACACCTTTTGAAGCTCTTCATATTTTTCACACCTTTTCAGGCTCTTCATGTTTTTCAACACCACTTCATGCTCCTCCTATTTTTCAGACCGTATCATGCTCCTCATATTTTTGACACCTTTTGAAGCTCTTCATATTATTCACAGCTTTTCAGGCTCTTCATGATTTTGAACACCATTTTATGCTCCTCCTATTTTTCAGACCGTTTCATGTTCCTCATATTTTTGACACCTTTTGAAGCTCTTCATATTTTTCACACCTTTTCAGAATCTTCATGGGTTTCAACACGACTTCATGCTCTTCCTATTTTTCAGACCGTTTCATTCTCATGTCATTTTTGATACCTTTTGAAGCTCTTCATATTTTTCACACCATTTGAAGCTCTTCATATTTTTCACACGTTTTCAGGCTCTTCATGTTTTTCAACACCACTTCATGCTCCTCCTATTTTTCAGACCGTTTCATGCTCCTCATATATTTCAAACCTTTTGAAGCTCTTCATATTTTTCACACCTTTTCAGGCTCTTCATGTTTTTCAACAGCGCTTCATGATCCTCCTATTTTTCAGACCGTTTCATGCTCCTCATATTTTTGACACCTTTTGAAGCTCTTCATATTTTTCACACGTTTTGAAGCTCTTCATATTTTTCACACGTTTTCAGGCTCTTCATGTTTTTCAACAACACTTCATGCTCCTCCTATTTTTCAGATGGTTTCATGCTCCTCATATTTTTGACACGTTTTGAAGCTCTTCATATTTTTCACACCTTTTCAGGCTCTTCATGTTTTTGAACACCGTTTCATGCTTCTCCTATTTTTCAGACCATTTCATGCTCCACATATTTTTCACTTCTTTTGAAGCTCTACATATTTATCACACCTTTTCAGGTTCTTCATGTTTTTGAAAAGAGCTTCTTGCTCCTCTTATTTTTCAGACCATTTCATGCTCCTCATATTTTGACACCTTCTGAAGCTCTTCATATATTTCACACCTTTTCAGGCTCTTCATGTTTTTCAACACCACTTCTTGTTCCTCCCATTATTCAGACCGTTTCATGCTCATCTCATTTTTGACACCTTTTGAAGCTCTTCATATTTTTCACACCTTTTGAACCTCTTCATATTTATCACACCTTTTCAGGGTCTTCATGTTTTTCAACAGCGCTTCTTGATCCTCCTTTTTTTCAGACCTTTTCTTGATCCTCATATTTTTCACACGTTTGGAAGCTCTTCATATTTTTCACTCCTTTTCAGACTCTTCATGTTTTTCAACACCGCTTCTTGCTCCTCCTATTTTTCAGACCGTTTCATGCTCCTCATATTTTTGACACCTTTTGTAGCTCTTCATATTTTCCATACCTTTTCACACTCTTCATGTTTTTCAACACTGCTTCATGCTCCTCCTATTTTTCTGACCGTTTCCTTCTCCTCATTTTTTTCACACGTTTTGAAGCTCTTCATATTTTTCTAACCTTTTCAGGCTCTTTTTTTTTCAACATCACTTCATGCTCCTCCTATTTTTCAGACCGTTTCATGCTCCTCATATTTTTGACACCTTTTGAAGCTCTTCATATATTTCACACCTTTTAGGCTCTTCATGTTTTCAACACCACTTCATGTTCCTCCTATAATTCAGACCGTTTCATGCTCATCTCATTTTTGTCACCTTTTGAAGCTCTTCATATTTTTCACAGATTTTGTAGCTCTTCATAATTTTCTCACGTTTTCAGGCTCTTCATGTTTTTCAACACCACTTCATGCTCCTCCTCTTTTTCAGACCATTTCAAGCCTCTCATGTATTTCACAAATTTTTAAGCTCTTCGTATTTTTCACACATTTTCAGGCTCTTCATGTTTTTGAACACCGCTTCATGCTCCGCCTATTTTTCAGACCGATTCATCCTCCTCATATATTTCACACCTTTTGAAGGTCTTCATTTTTCACACATTTTCAGGCTCCTCATGTTTTTCAATACCAATTCATGCTCGTCCTATTTTTCAGACCGTTTCATGTTCCTCATATTTTTGACACTTTTGAAGCTCTTAATAATTTTCACACCTTTTCAGGCTCTTCATGTTTTTGAACACCGCTTCTTGCTCCTCCTATTTTTCAGACCGTTTCATGCTCCTCATATGTTTCACACCTTTTGAAGCTCTTCATATATTTCACACCTTTTCAGGCTCTTCATGTTTTCAACACCAGTTCATGCTCCTCCTATTTTTCATACCGTTTCATGCTCCTCATATATTTCACACCTTTTGAAGCTCTTCATATATTTCACACCTTTTCAGGCTCTTCATGTTTTCAACACCACTTCATGCTCCTCCTATTTTTAAGACCGTTTCATGCTTATCTCATTTTTGACACTTTTGAAGCTCTTCATATTTTTCACACCTTTTGAAGCTCTACATATTTTTCACCCCTTTTCAGGCTCTTCATGTTTTTCAACAGCACTTCATCCTCCTCCTATTTTTCAGACCGTTTCATGTTCCTCATATATTTCACCCCTTTTGAATCTCTTCATATATTTCACACCTTTCCAGACCCTTCATGTTTTTCAACACCACTTCATGCTCCTCCTATTTTTCAGACCGTTTCATGCTCCTCAGATTTTTGACACCATTTGAAGCTCTGCATATTTTTCACACCTTTTCAGGCTCTTCATGTTTTTCAACACCGCTTCATGCTCCTCCTATTTTTCAAACCGTTTCATCCTCCTTATATTTTTGAAACCTTTGGAAGCTCTTCATATTATTAACACCTTTTCAGGCTCTTCTTGTTTTGAACACTACTTCATACTCCTCCTAATTTTCAGACCGTTTCATGCTCCTCATATTTTTCACACCTTTTGAAGCTCTTCATATTTTTCACACCTTTTGAAGCTCTTCCTATTTTTCACATGGTTTCAGGCTCTTCATGTTTTTCAACACCGCTGCATGCTCCTCCTATTTTTCAGTCCGTTTCATGCTCCTCATATTTTTGAAACGTTTGATGCTCTTCAGATTTTACACACCTTTCCAGGCTCTTCATGTTTTTGAACACCGTTTCATGCTCCTCCTATTTTTGAGACCGTTTCATGCTCTTCATATTTTTCAAACCTTTTGAGTAGCTTCATATTTTTCAAACCTTTTCAGGCATTTCATGTTTTTCAACAGCGCTTCATGCTCCTCCTATTTTTCAGACCTTTTCATGCTCCTCATATTTTTGACACCTTTTGAAGCTCTTCATATATTTCACACATTTTCAGGCTTTTCATGTTTTTCAACACCACTTCTTGCTCCTCCTATTTTCAGACCGTTTCATGCTGCTTTCATTTTTCACACCTTTTGAAGCTCTTCATATTTTTCACACGTTTTCAGGCTGTTCATGTTTTCCACACCACTTCATGCTCCTCCTATTTTTCAGACCCTTTCATGCTCCTCATATTTTTGACACCTTTTGAAGCTCTTCATATTTTTCTTCCTTTTCAGGCTCTTCATGTTTTCAACACAGCTTCATGATCCTCCTATATTTCACACCGTTTCATGCTCCTCATATATTTGACACCTTTTGAAGCTCTTCATATTTTTCACACGTTTTCAGGCTCTTCATGTTTTTCAACACCGATTCATGCTCCTCCTACTTTTCAAACCGTTTCATGCTCCTCATATTTTTGCCACTTTTTGAAGCTCTTCATATTTTTCACACCTTTTCAGGCTCTTCATGTTTTTCAACACCGTTTCATGCTTCTCCTGTTTTTCAGACCTTTTCATGCTTCCCATATTTTTGACACGTTTTGAAGCTCTTCATATTTTTCACACCTTTTCAGGCTCTTCATGTTTTTCAACACCACTTCATGCTCCTCCTATTTTTCAGACCCTTTCATGCTCCTCATATTTTTGACACCTTTTAAAGCTCTTCGTATTTTTCCTCCTTTTCAGGCTCTTCATGTTTTCAACAACGCTTCATGATCCTCCTATATTTCACACCGTTTCATCCTCCTCATATATTTGACACCTTTTGAAGCTCTTCATATTTTTCACACCTTTTCAGGCTCTTCATGTTTTTCAACACCACTTCATGCTCTTCCTATTTTTCAGACCGTATCATGCTCCTCATATTTTTGACACCTTTTAAAGCTCTTCATATTATTCACAGCTTTTCAGGCTCTTCATGATTTTGAACACCATTTTATGCTCCTCCTATTTTTAAGACGGTTTCATGCTCCTCACATTTTTGACACATTTTGAAGCTCTTCATATTTTTCACACCTTTTCAGAATCTTCATGTGTTTCAACACGACTTCATGCTCTTCCTATTTTTCAGACCGTTTCATTCTCATGTCATTTTTGATACCTTTTGAAGCTCTTCATATTTTTCACACCGTTTGAAGCTCTTCATATTTTTCACACGCTTTCAGGCTCTTCATGTTTTTAAACACCACTTCATCCTCCTCCTATTTTTCAGGCCGATTCATGCTCCTCATATTTTGACACCTTTTGAAGCTCCTCATATTTTTCACACATTTTCAGGCTTTTCTTGTTTTTGAACACCGCTTCATCCTCCTCTTAATTTTCAGACCATTTAATGCTCCTCATGTAGTTCACACCTTTTGAAGCTCTTCCTATATTTCACACCTTTTCAGGCTATTCATGTTTTTCAACTTCACTTCATGCTCCTCCTATTTTTCAGACCTTTTAATGCTTCTTTCATTTTTCACATCTTTTGAAGCTCTTCATATTTTTCACACCTGTTCTGGCTCATCATGTTTTTCAACACCTTTTAATGATCCTCCTATTTTTCAGACCGTTTCATGCTCCTCATATTTTTGACACCTTTTGAAGCTCTTCATATTTTTCACACCTTTTCAGGCTCTTCATGTTTTTCAACACCGCTTCATGTTCCTCCTATTTTTCAGACCGTTTCATGCTCGTCATATTTTTGACACCTTTTGAAGCTCTTCATATATTTCACACCTTTTCAGGCTCTTCATGTTATCAACAACACTTCATGCTGCTCCTATTTTTCAGACCGTTTCATGCTCCTCATTTTTTTACTCCTTTTGAAGCTTTTCATATTTTTCACACCTTTTCAGGCTCTTCATGTTGTTGAACACCGCTTCATGCTCCTCCAATTTTTCAGACCGTTTCATGCTCCTCATATATTTCAAACCTTTTGAAGCTCTTCATATTTTTCACACCTTTTCAGACTCTTCATGTTTTTGAACACCGTTTCATGCTCCTCCAATTTTTCAGAATGTTTCAGGCTCCTTATATTTTGACAACTTTTGAAGCTCTTCATACTTTTCACACATTTTCAGGCTCTTCATGTGTTTCAACAGTGCTTCATGATCCTCCTATTTTTCAGACCGTTTCATGCTCCTCATATTTTTGACACCTTTTGCCGCTCTTCACACTTTTCACACCTTTTCAGGCTCTTCATGTTTTTCAACACCACTTCGTGCTTCTCCTATTTTTCAGACCGTTTCATGCTCCTCATATTTTTGACACCTTTTGAAACTCTTCATATTTTTCACACCTTTTCAGGCTCTTCATGTTTTTCAACACCACTTCATGCTCCTCCTATTTTTCAGACCGTTTCATGCTCATGTCATTTTTGACACCTTTTGAAGCTCTTCATATTTTTCACACCTTTTGAAGCTCTTCATATTTTTCACACGTTTTCAGGCTCTTCATGTTTTTCAACAACTCTTCATGCTCCTCCTATTTTTCAGATGGTTTCATGCTCCTCATATTTTTGACACGTTTTGAAGCTCTTCATATTTTTCACACCTTTTCAGGCTCTTCATGTTTTTGAACACCATTTCATGTTCCTCCTATTTTTCAGACCATTTCATGCTCCACATATTTTTCACTCCTTTTGAAGCTCTTCATATTTTTCCACCTTTTCAGTCTCTTTTTTTTTCCACATCACTTCATGCTCCTCCTATTTTTCAGACCGTTTCATGCTCCTCATATTTTTGACACCTTTTGAAGCTCTTCATATATTTCACACCTTCTAGGCTCTTCATGTTTTCAACACCACTTCATGTTCCTCCTATATTTCAGACCGTTTCTTGCTCATCTCATTTTTGTCACCTTTTGAAGCTCTTCATATTTTTCACAGATTTTTAGCTCTTCATAATTTTCACACGTTTTCAGGCTCTTCATGTTTTTAAACACCGCTTCATGCTCCTCCTCTTTTTCAGACCATTTCAAGCCTCTCAAGTATTTCACAAATTTTGAAGCTCTTCATATTTTTCACACATTTTCAGGCTCCTCATGTTTTTCAACACCACTTCATGCTCGTCCTATTTTTCAGACCGTTTCATGTTCCTCATATTTTTGACACCTTTTGAAGCTCTTAATAATTTTCACACCTTTTCAGGCTCTTCATGTTTTTGAACACCGCTTCTTGCTCCTCCTATTTTTCATACCGTTTCATGCTCCTCATATATTTCACACCTTTTGAAGCTCTTCATATATTTCACACCTTTTCAGGCTCTTCATGTTTTCAACACCACTTCATGCTCCTCATATTTTTCAGACCGTTTCATGCTTATCTCATTTATGATACTTTTGAAGCTCTTCATATTTTTCACACCTTTTGAAGCTCTACATATTTTTCACCCCTTTTCAGGCTCTTCATGTTTTTCAACAGCACTTCATCCTCCTCCTATTTTTCAGACCGTTTCATGCTCCTCATATATTTCACCCCTTTTGAATCTCTTCATATATTTCACACCTTTCCAGACTCTTCATGTTTTTCAACACCGCTTCATGCTCCTCCTATTTTTCAGACCGTTTCATGCTCCTCAGATTTTTGACACCATTTGAAGCTCTGCATATATTTCACACCTTTTCAGGCTCTTCATGTTTTTCAACACCGCTTCATGCTCCTCCTATTTTTCAAACCGTTTCATCCTCCTTATATTTTTGAAACCTTTGGAAGCTCTTCATATTATTAACACCTTTTCAGGCTCTTCTTGTTTTGAACACTACTTCATATTCCTCCTAATTTTCAGACCGTTTCATGCTCCTCATATTTTTCACACCTTTTGAAGCTCTTCATATTTTTCACACCTTTTGAAGCTCTTCCTATTTTTCACATGGTTTCAGGCTCTTCATGTTTTTCAACACCGCTGCATGCTCCTCCTATTTTTCAGACCGTTTCATGCTCCTCATATTTTTGAAACGTTTGATGCTCTTCAGATTTTACACACCTTTCCAGGCTCTTCATGTTTTTGAACACCGTTTCATGCTCCTCCTATTTTTGAGACCGTTTCATGCTCTTCATATTTTTCAAACCTTTTGAGTAGCTTCATATTTTTCAAACCTTTTCAGGCATTTCATGTTTTTCAACAGCGCTTCATGCTCCTCCTATTTTTCAGACCGTTTCATGCTCCTCATATTTTTGACACCTTTTGAAGCTCTTCATATATTTCACACATTTTCAGGCTTTTCATGTTTTTCAACACCACTTCTTGCTCCTCCTATTTTCAGACCGTTTCATGCTGCTTTCATTTTTCACACCTTTTGAAGCTCTTCATATTTTTCACACGTTTTCAGGCTCTTCATGTTTTTCCACACCACTTCATGCTCCTCCTATTTTTCAGACCCTTTCATGCCCCTCATATTTTTGACACCTTTTGAAGCTCTTCATATTTTTCTTCCTTTTCAGGCTCTTCATGTTTTCAAAACAGCTTCATGATCCTCCTATATTTCACACCGTTTCATGCTCCTCATATATTTGCCACCTTTTGAAGCTCTTCATATTTTTCACACCTTTTCAGTCTCTTCATGTTTTTCAACACCGATTCATGCTCCTCCTACTTTTCAAACCGTTTCATGCTCCTCATATTTTTGCCACTTTTTGAAGCTCTTCATATTTTTCACACCTTTTCAGGCTCTTCATGTTTTTCAACACCGTTTCATGCTTCTCCTGTTTTTCAGACCTTTTCATGCTTCCCATATTTTTGACACGTTTTGAAGCTGTTCATATTTTTCACACCTTTTCAGGCTCTTCATGTTTTTCAACACCACTTCATGCTCCTCCTATATTTCAGACCCTTTCATGCTCCTCCTATTTTTGACACCTTTTGAAGCTCTTCGTATTTTTCCTCCTTTTCAGGCTCTTCATGTTTTCAACAACGCTTCATGATCCTCCTATATTTCACACCGTTTCATCCTCCTCATATATTTGACACCTTTTGAAGCTCTTCATATTATTCACAGCTTTTCAGGCTCTTCATGATTTTGAACACCATTTTATGCTCCTCCTATTTTTCAGACGGTTTCATGCTCCTCATATTTTTGACACCTTTTGAAGCTCTTCATATTTTTCACACCTGTTCAGAATCTTCATGTGTTTCAACACGACTTCATGCTCTTCCTATTTTTCAGACCGTTTCATTCTCATGTCATTTTTGATACCTTTTGAAGCTCTTCATATTTTTCACACCATTTGAAGCTCTTCATATTTTTCACACGTTTTCAGTCTCTTCATGTTTTTCAACACCACTTCATGCTCCTCCTATTTTTCAGGCCGATTCATGCTCCTCATATTTTGACACCTTTTGAAGCTCCTCATATTTTTCACACATTTTCAGGTTCTTCTTGTTTTTGAACTCCGCTTCATGCTCCTCTTAATTTTCAGACCATTTAATGCTCCTCATGTATTTCACACATTTTGAAGCTCTTCATATTTTTCTCACCTTTTCAGGCTCTTAATGTTATTGAACACCGCTTCATGCTCCTCCTATTTTTCAGACCGTTTCATGCTCCTCATATTTTTGACACCTTTTGAAGCTCTTCATATTTTTCACACCTTTTCAGGCTCTTCACGTTTTTGAACACCGCTTCATGATCCTCCTTTTTTTCAGACCGTTTCATGCTCCTCATATTTTTGACACCTTTTGAAGCTCTGCATATTTTTCACACTTTTTCAGGCTCTTCATGTTTTTCAACACCGCTTTTTGCTCGTACTATTTTCAAACCGTTTCATGCTCCTTATATTTTTGAAACCTTTTGAAGCTCTTCATATTTTTCACACCTTTTCAGGCTCTTCTTGATTTGAACACCGCTTTATGCTCCTCCTATTTTTCATACCTTTCATGCTCCTCATATTTTTCACAAATTTTGAAGCTCTTAATATTTTTCACACCTTTTGAAGCTCTTCCTATTTTTCACACGTTTTCAGGCACTTCATCTTTTCCAACACCGCTTCATGCTCCTCCTATTTTTCAGACCGTTTCATGCTCCTCATAATTTTGACACCTTTTGAAGTTCTTCATATTTTTCACACCTTTTAAGGTTCTTCATGTTTTTGATCACCGCTTTATGCTCCTCCTATTTTTCCGACAGTTTCATGCTCCTCATATTTTTCACACCTTTTCAGGCTCTCCATATTTTTGAACACCGCTTCATGCTCCTTCTATTTTTCAGACCGTTTCATGCTCGTCATATTTTTGACACCTTTTGAAGCTCCTCATATTTTTCACACATTTTCAGGCTCTTCTTGTTTTTGAACACCGCTTCATGCTCCTCTTAATTTTCAGACCATTTAATGCTCTTCATGTATTTCACACCTTTTGAAACTCTTCTTATATTTCACACCTTTTCACGCTATTCATGTTTTTCAACTTCACTTCATGCTCCTCCTATTTTTCAGACCTTTTAATGCTTCTTTCATTTTTCACATCTTTTGAAGCTCTTCATATTTTTCACACCTTTTCTGGCTCATCATGTTTTTCAACACCTTTTAATGATCCTCCTATTTTTCAGAAGGTTTCATGCTCCTCATATTTTTGACACATTTTGAAGCTCTTCATATTTTTCACACCTTTTCAGGCTCTTCATGTTTTTCAACACCGCTTCATGATCCTCCTATTTTTCAGACGGTTTCATGCTCCTCATATTTTTGACACCTTTTGAAGCTCTTCATATTTTTCAATCCTTTTCAGGCTCTTCATGTTTTTCAACACTGCTTCATGCTCCTCCTATTTTTCAGACCGTTTCATACTCCTCATGCATTTCACACCTTTTGAAGCTCTTCATATTTTTCACACCTTTTCAATCTCTTCATGTTTTTGAACACCGTTTCATGCTCCTCCTATTTTTCACACCTTTTGAAGCTCTTCATATTTTTCACACATTTTGAAGCTCTTCATAATTTTCTCACCTTTTCAGGCTCTTCATCTTTTTGAACACCGTTTCATGCTGCTTGTATTTTCAGACCGTTTCATGCTTTTCATGTATTTCACACATTTTGAAGCTCTTCATATTTTTCTCACCTTTTCAGGCTCTTAATGTTATTGAACACCGCTTCATGCTCCTCCTATTTTTCAGACCGTTTCATGCTCCTCATATTTTTGACACATTTTGAAGCTCTGCATATTTTTCACACTTTTTCAGTCTCTTCATGTTTTTCAACACCGCTTTTTGCTCCTCCTATTTTTCAAACCATTTCATGCTCCTTATATTTTTGAAACCTTTTGAAGCTCTTCATATTTGTCACACCTTTTAAGGCTCTTCTTGTTTTGAACACCGCTTTATGCTCCTCCTATTTTTCAGACCGTTTCATGCTCCTCATATTTTTCACACCTTTTGAAGCTCTTCATATTTTTCACACCTTTTCAATCTCTTCATGTTTTTGAACACCATTTCATGCTCCTCCTATTTTTCACACCTTTTGAAGCTCTTCATATTTTTCACACATTTTGAAGCTCTTCATAATTTTCTCACCTTTTCAGGCTCTTCATGTTTTTGAACACCGTTTCATGCTGCTTGTATTTTTCAGACCGTTTCATGCTCCTCATGTATTTCACACATTTTGAAGCTCTTCATATTTTTTTCACCTTTTCAGGCTCTTAATGTTATTGAACACCGCTTCATGCTCCTCCTATTTTTCAGACCGTTTCATGCTTCTCATATTTTGACACCTTTTGAAGCTCTTCCTATTTTTCACACCTTTTCAGGCTCTTCATATTTTTCAACACCGCTTCATGCTCCTCCTGTTTTTCACATCATTTCATGCTCTTCATATTTTTGACACCTTTTAAGGCTCTTCATATTTTTCACACCTTTTCAGGCTCTTCAAGTTTTTCAACACCACTTCATGCTCCTCCTATTTTTCAGACAGTTTCATGCTCCTCATATTTTTGACACCTTTTGACGCTCTTCATATTTTTCACTCCTTTTCAGGCTCTTCATGTTTTTGAACTCCGCTTCATGTTCCTCCTATATTTCAGACCGATTCATGGTCTTCATATTTTTCACACATTTTTAAGCTCTTCATATTTTTCACACCTTTTCGGGCTCCTCATGTTTTTGAACAGCGCTTCATGCTCCTCCTATTTTCAGACCGTTTCATGCTCCTCATGTATTTCACACGCTCTGAAGCTCTTCATATTTTTCACACCTTTTCAGTCTCTTCATGTTTTTGAACACCGCTTCATGCTCCTCCTATTTTTCAGACCGTTTCATGCTCCTCATGTATTTCACACCTTCTGAACCTCTTCATAATTTTCACTCCTTTTCAGGCTCTTCATGTTTTTGAACTCCGCTTCATGTTCCTCCTATATTTCAGACCGTTTCATGGTCCTCATATTTTTGACACCTTTTGAAGCTCTTCATATTTTTCACACCTTTTCAGGCTCCTCATGTTTTTGAACACCGCTTCATGCTCCTCCTACTTTTCAAACCGTTTCATTCTCCTCTTATATTTGCCACTTTTTGAAGCTATTCATATTTCTCACACCTTTTCAGGCTCTTCATGTTTTTGAACTCCGCTTCTTGTTCCTCCTATATTTCAGACCGTTTCATGGTCCTCATATTTTTGAAACCTTTTTAAGCTCTTCATATTTTTCACACCTTTTCGGGCTCTTCATGTTTTTCAACAACGCTTCATGCTCCTCCTATTTTTCAGACCGTTTCATGCTCTTCATATTTTTCAAACCTTTTGAGTAGCTTCATATTTTTCAAACCTTTTCAGGCACTTCATGTTTTTCAACACCACTTCTTGCTCCTCCTATTTTCAGACCGTTTCATGCTGCTTTCATTTTTCACACCTTTTGAAGCTCTTCATATTTTTCACACGTTTTCAGGCTCTTCATGTTTTTCAACACCACTTCATGCTCCTCCTATTTTTCAGACCCTTTCATGCTCCTCATATTTTTGACACCTTTTGAAGCTCTTCATATTTTTCCTCCTTTTCAGGCTCTTCATGTTTTCAACACAGCTTCATGATCCTCCTATATTTCACACCGTTTCATGCTCCTCATATATTTGACACCTTTTGAAGCTCTTCATATTTTTCACACCTTTTCAGGCTCTTCATGTTTTTCAACACCGATTCATGCTCCTCCTACTTTTCAAACCGTTTCATGCTCCTCATATTTTTGCCACTTTTTGAAGCTCTTCATATTTTTCACACCTTTTCAGGCTCTTCATGTTTTTCAACACCGTTTCATGCTCCTCCTGTTTTTCAGACAGTTTCATGATCCTCATGTATTTCACAGCTTTTGAAGCTCTTCATATTTTTCACACCTTTTCAGGCTCTTCATGTTTTTGAACACCGTTTCATGCTCCTCCTATTTTTCAGACCGTTTAATGCTCCTCATGTATTTTACATCTTTTGAAGCTCTTCATATTTTTCACACCTTTTCCGGGTCTTCATGTTTTTTAACACCGCTTCATGCTCCTCATATTTTCAGACCGTTTCATGCTCATCTCATTTTTGACACCTTGTGAAGCACTTCATATTTTTGAAACCTTTGAAGCTCTTCATATTTTTCACACCTTTTCAGGCTCTTCATGTTTTTGAACACCTCTTCATGCTCCTCCTATTTATCAGACCGTTTCATGCTGCTCATGTATTTCACACCTTTTGAAACTCTTCATATTTTTTACACCTTTTCAGGCTCTTCATGTTTTTGAACACGGTTTCATGCTCCTCCTAATTTTCAGACCGTTTCATGCTCCTCATATTTTTGACACCTTTTGAAGCTCTTCATATTTTTCACACCTTTTCAGGCTCTTCATGTTTTTGAACACCACTTCATGCTCTTCCTCTTTATCAGACCGTTTCATGCTCGTCATGTATTTCACACCTGTTGAAGCTCTTCTTATTTTTTACACCTTTTCAGGCTCTTCATGTTTTTGAATACCGTTTCATGCTCCTCCTATTTTTCAGACCATTTCATGCTTCTAATATTTTTGACACTTTTTGAAGCTCTTCATATTTTTCACACCTTTTCACGTTCTTCATATTTTTGAACACCGCTTCATGCTCCTCCTATTTTTCAGACTGTATCATGCTCCTCATAATTTTCACACCTTTTGAAGCTCTTCATATTTTTCAAAACTTTTCAGGCTCTTCATGTTTTTCAACACCGCTTCAAGTTCCTCCTATTATTCAGCCCGTTTCATGCTCCTCATATATTTCACACCTTTTGAAAGTCTTCATTTTTTTCACTCCTTTTCAGGTCTTCATGTTTTTGAACAGCTCTTCATGCTCCTTCTATGTTTCAGACGTTTTCATGCTCCTCATATTTTTGACACCTTTTGAATCTTTTCATATATTTCACATCTTTTCAGTCTCTTCAAGTTTTTCAACACCACTTCATGCTCCTCCTATTTTTCAGACAGTTTCATGCTCCTCATATTTTTGACACCTTTTGAATCTCTTCATATTTTTCACACCTTTTAAGGCTCTTCATGTTTTAAACACCGCTTCATGCTCCTCCTATTTTTCAGACTGTTTCATGCTCCTCATATTTTTGACACCTTTTGAAGCTCTTCATATTTTTCACACCTTTTCAGGGTCTTCATGTTTTTCAACACTAATTCATGCTCCTCGTATTTTTGAGACTGTTTCATGCTCCTCATATTTCTGACACCTTTTGAAGCTCTTCATATTTTTCACACCTTTTCAGGCTCTTCATGATTTTGAACACCGCTTCATGCTCCTCCTATTTTTCAGACCGTTTCAAGCTCCTCATGTATTTCACACCTTTTGAAGCTCTTCATATTTTTCACACCTTTTCAGGGTCTTCATGTTTTTCAACACCGCTTCATGCTCCTCCTATTTTTCAGACCGTTTTAAGATCCTCATATATTTGACAAGTTTTGAAGCTCTTCATATTTTTGACACCTTTTCATGCTCTTCATATGTTTCAACACCAATTCATGCGCCTCATATTTTTCAGACCGTTTCATGATCCTCACATTTTTGACACCTTTTGAAGCTCTTCATATTTTTCACACCTTTTCAGGGTCTTCATGTTTTTCAACACTAATTCATGCTCCTCGTATTTTTGAGACCGTTTCATGCTCCTCATATTTCTGACACCTTTTGAAGCTCTTCAAATTTTTCACATTTTTTCAGGCTCTTCATGTTTTCCAACACCACTTCATGCTCCTCCTATTTTTCAGACCGTTTCAAGCTCCTCATGTATTTCACACCTTTTGAAGCTCTTCATATTTTTCACACCTTTTCAGGCTCTTCATGTTTTTCAACACCGCTTCATGCTCCTCCTATGTTTCAGACCGTTTTAAGATCCTCATATATTTGACACGTTTTGAAGCTCTTCATATTTTTCAAACCTTTTCAGGCTCTTCATGTTTTTCAACACCGCTTCATGCTCCTCCTATGTTTCAGACCGTTTTAAGATCCTCATATATTTGACACGTTTTGAAGCTCTTCATATGTTTCACACTTTTTCAGGCTCTTCATGTTTTTCAACACCACTTCATGCTCCTCCTATTTATCAGACCATTTCATGGTCATTTCATTTTTGACACCTTTTGAAGCTCTTCATATTTTTCACACCTTTTTAAGCTCTTCATATTTTCACACGTTTTCAGGCTCTTCATGTTTTGCAACACCACTTCTTGCTCCTCCGAATTTTCAGACCGTTTCAAGTTCATCTCATTTTTGACACCTTTTGAAGCTCTGCATATTTTTCACGTCTTTTCAGTCTCTTCATGTTTTTAAACACCGCTTCCTGCTCCTCCTATATTTCAGACCGTTTCATGCTCCTCGTATTTTTGACACCTTTTGAAGCTCTTCATATTTTTCACACCTTGTCATGCTCTTCATGTTTTTCAACAGCGCTTCATGCTCCTAATATTTTTTCAGACCGTTTCATGCTCCTCATGTATTTCACACCTTTTGAAGCTCTCCATATTTTTCACAACTTTTCAGGCTCTTCATGTTTGAAACAGCGCTTCATAGTCCTCCTATTTTTCAGACAGTTTCATCCTCCTCATATTTTGGACACATTTTGATGCTCTTCATAAATTTCACATTTTTTCAGGCTCTTCATGTTTTTCAACACCGCTTCATGCTCCTCCTATTTTTCAGACCATTTCATGCTCCTCATATTTTTGACACTTTTTGAAGCTCTTCATATTTTTCACACCTTTTCAGGTTCTTCATATTTTTGAACACCGCTTTATGCTCCTCTTATTTTTCAGACTGTATCATGCTCCTCATAATTTTCACACATTTTGAAGCTCTTCATATTTTTCAAACCTTTTCAGGCTCTTCATGTTTTTCAACACCGCTTCATGCTCCTCCTATTATTCAGCCCGTTTCATGCTCCTCATGTATTTCACACCTTTTGAATGTCTTCATTTTTTTCACACCTTTTCAGGCTCTTCATGTTTTTCAACACTGCTTCATGCTCCTCCTATTTTTCAGACCGTTTTAAGATCCTCATATATTTGACAAGTTTTGAAGCTCTTCATATTTTTCAAAACTTTTCAGGCTCTTCATGTTTTTCAACACCAGTTCATGCTCCTCCTATTTTTCAGACCGTTTCATGCTCCTCATATTTTTGACACCTTTTGAAGCTCTTCATATTTTTCACACCTTTTCAGGCACTTCATGTTTTAAATGCTGCTTCATGCTCCTCCTATTTTTCAGACTGTTTCATGCTCCTCATATTTTTGACACCTTTTGAGGCTCTTCATGTTTTTCACACCTTTTCAGGCTCTTCATGTTTTTCAACACCTCTTCATACTCCTCCTATTTTTCACACCGTTTCGTCCTCCTCATATTTTTGACACATTTTGAAGCTCTTCATATGTTTCAAACTTTTTCAGGCTCTTCATGTTTTTCAACACCACTTCATGCTCCTCCTATTTATCAGACCATTTCTTGGTCATTTCATTTTTGACACCTTTTGAAGCTCTTCATATTTTTCACACCTTTTGAAGCTCTTCATATTTTCACACGTTTTCAGGCTCTTCATGTTTTGCAACACCACTTCTTGCTCCTCCGAATTTTCAGACCGTTTCAAGTTCATCTCATTTTTGACACCTTTTGAAGCTCTGCATATTTTTCACGTCTTTTCAGTCTCTTCATGTTTATAAACACCGCTTCCTGCTCCTCCTATATTTCAGACCGTTTCATGCTCCTCGTATTTTTGACACCTTTTGAAGCTCTTCATATTTTTCACACCTTGTCAGGCTCTTCATGTTTTTCAACAGCGCTTCATGCTCCTAATATTTTTTCAGACCGTTTCATGCTCCTCATGTATTTCACACCTTTTGAAGTTCTCCATATTTTTCACAACTTTTCAGGCTCTCATGTTTGAAACAGCGCTTCATACTCCTCCTATTTTTCAGACAGTTTCATCCTCCTCATATTTTTGAAACATTTTGATGCTCTTCATAAATTTCACACCTTTTCAGGCTCTTCATGTTTTTCAACACGACTTCATGCTCCTCCTATTTTTCAGACCGTTTCATGCTCATCTCATTTTTGACACCTTTTGAAGCTCTTCATATTTTTCACACCTTTTGAAGCTCTTCATATTTTTCACACATTTTCAGGCTCTTCATGTTTTTCAACACCGCTTCATGCTCCTCCTATTTTCCAGACCGTTTCATGCTCATCATATTTTTGACACCTTTTGAAGCTCTTCATATATTTCACACCATTTCAGGCTCTTCATGTTTTTCAACACCGCTTCATACAACTCCTATTTTTCAGACCGTTTCATGCTCCTCGTATTTTTGACCCCTTTTGAAGCTCTTCATATTTTTCATACCTTTTCAGGCTCTTCATGTTTTTGAACACCGCTTCATGCTACTCCTATTTTTCATACCGTTTCAGGCTCCTCTTATTTTTCACACCTTTTGAAGGTCTTCATATTTTTCACACCTTTTCAGGGTCTTCATGTTTTTCAACTCCGCTTCATGCTCCTCCTATGTTTCAGACCTTTTCATGCTCCTCATATTTTTTACACCTTTTGAAGCTCTTCATATATTTCACATCTTTTCAGGCTCTTCATGTTTTTCAACACCGCTTCATGATCCTCCTATTTTTCAGACTGTTTCATGCTCCTTATGATTTTGACACATTTTGAATCTCTTCATATTTTTCAAACCTTTTCAGGCTCTTCATGTTTTTCAACACCACTTCATGCTTCTCCTATTTTTCAGACCGTTTCATGCTCCTCTCATTTTTCACACCTTTTGAAGCTCTTCATGTTTTTCAACACCGCTTCATGCTCCTCCTATGTTTCAGACCGTTTTAAGATCCTCATATATTTGACACATTTTGAATCTCTTCATATTTTTCAAACCTTTTCAGGCTCTTCATGTTTTTCAACACCACTTCATGCTTCTCCTATTTTTCAGACCGTTTCATGCTCCTCTCATTTTTCACACCTTTTCAGGCTCTTCATGTTTTTCAACACCGCTTCATGCTCCTCCTATGTTTCAGACCGTTTTAAGATCCTCATATATTTGACACGTTTTGAAGCTCTTCATATTTTTCAAACCTTTTCAGGCTCTTCATGTTTTTCAACACCGCTTCATGCTCCTCCTATGTTTCAGACCGTTTTAAGATCCTCATATATTTGACACGTTTTGAAGCTCTTCATATGTTTCACACTTTTTCAGGCTCTTCATGTTTTTCAACACCACTTCATGCTCCTCCTATTTATCAGACCATTTCATGGTCATTTCATTTTTGACACCTTTTGAAGCTCTTCATATTTTTCACACCTTTTTAAGCTCTTCATATTTTCACACGTTTTCAGGCTCTTCATGTTTTGCAACACCACTTCTTGCTCCTCCGAATTTTCAGACCGTTTCAAGTTCATCTCATTTTTGACACCTTTTGAAGCTCTGCATATTTTTCACGTCTTTTCAGTCTCTTCATGTTTTTAAACACCGCTTCCTGCTCCTCCTATATTTCAGACCGTTTCATGCTCCTCGTATTTTTGACACCTTTTGAAGCTCTTCATATTTTTCACACCTTGTCATGCTCTTCATGTTTTTCAACAGCGCTTCATGCTCCTAATATTTTTTCAGACCGTTTCATGCTCCTCATGTATTTCACACCTTTTGAAGCTCTCCATATTTTTCACAACTTTTCAGGCTCTTCATGTTTGAAACAGCGCTTCATAGTCCTCCTATTTTTCAGACAGTTTCATCCTCCTCATATTTTGGACACATTTTGATGCTCTTCATAAATTTCACATTTTTTCAGGCTCTTCATGTTTTTCAACACCGCTTCATGCTCCTCCTATTTTTCAGACCATTTCATGCTCCTCATATTTTTGACACTTTTTGAAGCTCTTCATATTTTTCACACCTTTTCAGGTTCTTCATATTTTTGAACACCGCTTTATGCTCCTCTTATTTTTCAGACTGTATCATGCTCCTCATAATTTTCACACATTTTGAAGCTCTTCATATTTTTCAAACCTTTTCAGGCTCTTCATGTTTTTCAACACCGCTTCATGCTCCTCCTATTATTCAGCCCGTTTCATGCTCCTCATGTATTTCACACCTTTTGAATGTCTTCATTTTTTTCACACCTTTTCAGGCTCTTCATGTTTTTCAACACTGCTTCATGCTCCTCCTATTTTTCAGACCGTTTTAAGATCCTCATATATTTGACAAGTTTTGAAGCTCTTCATATTTTTCAAAACTTTTCAGGCTCTTCATGTTTTTCAACACCAGTTCATGCTCCTCCTATTTTTCAGACCGTTTCATGCTCCTCATATTTTTGACACCTTTTGAAGCTCTTCATATTTTTCACACCTTTTCAGGCACTTCATGTTTTAAATGCTGCTTCATGCTCCTCCTATTTTTCAGACTGTTTCATGCTCCTCATATTTTTGACACCTTTTGAGGCTCTTCATGTTTTTCACACCTTTTCAGGCTCTTCATGTTTTTCAACACCTCTTCATACTCCTCCTATTTTTCACACCGTTTCGTCCTCCTCATATTTTTGACACATTTTGAAGCTCTTCATATGTTTCAAACTTTTTCAGGCTCTTCATGTTTTTCAACACCACTTCATGCTCCTCCTATTTATCAGACCATTTCTTGGTCATTTCATTTTTGACACCTTTTGAAGCTCTTCATATTTTTCACACCTTTTGAAGCTCTTCATATTTTCACACGTTTTCAGGCTCTTCATGTTTTGCAACACCACTTCTTGCTCCTCCGAATTTTCAGACCGTTTCAAGTTCATCTCATTTTTGACACCTTTTGAAGCTCTGCATATTTTTCACGTCTTTTCAGTCTCTTCATGTTTATAAACACCGCTTCCTGCTCCTCCTATATTTCAGACCGTTTCATGCTCCTCGTATTTTTGACACCTTTTGAAGCTCTTCATATTTTTCACACCTTGTCAGGCTCTTCATGTTTTTCAACAGCGCTTCATGCTCCTAATATTTTTTCAGACCGTTTCATGCTCCTCATGTATTTCACACCTTTTGAAGTTCTCCATATTTTTCACAACTTTTCAGGCTCTCATGTTTGAAACAGCGCTTCATACTCCTCCTATTTTTCAGACAGTTTCATCCTCCTCATATTTTTGAAACATTTTGATGCTCTTCATAAATTTCACACCTTTTCAGGCTCTTCATGTTTTTCAACACGACTTCATGCTCCTCCTATTTTTCAGACCGTTTCATGCTCATCTCATTTTTGACACCTTTTGAAGCTCTTCATATTTTTCACACCTTTTGAAGCTCTTCATATTTTTCACACATTTTCAGGCTCTTCATGTTTTTCAACACCGCTTCATGCTCCTCCTATTTTCCAGACCGTTTCATGCTCATCATATTTTTGACACCTTTTGAAGCTCTTCATATATTTCACACCATTTCAGGCTCTTCATGTTTTTCAACACCGCTTCATACAACTCCTATTTTTCAGACCGTTTCATGCTCCTCGTATTTTTGACCCCTTTTGAAGCTCTTCATATTTTTCATACCTTTTCAGGCTCTTCATGTTTTTGAACACCGCTTCATGCTACTCCTATTTTTCATACCGTTTCAGGCTCCTCTTATTTTTCACACCTTTTGAAGGTCTTCATATTTTTCACACCTTTTCAGGGTCTTCATGTTTTTCAACTCCGCTTCATGCTCCTCCTATGTTTCAGACCTTTTCATGCTCCTCATATTTTTTACACCTTTTGAAGCTCTTCATATATTTCACATCTTTTCAGGCTCTTCATGTTTTTCAACACCGCTTCATGATCCTCCTATTTTTCAGACTGTTTCATGCTCCTTATGATTTTGACACATTTTGAATCTCTTCATATTTTTCAAACCTTTTCAGGCTCTTCATGTTTTTCAACACCACTTCATGCTTCTCCTATTTTTCAGACCGTTTCATGCTCCTCTCATTTTTCACACCTTTTGAAGCTCTTCATAATTTTCACATTTTTTCAGGCTCTTCATGTTTTTGAGCACCGTTTCATGCTCCTACTATTTTTCAGACTGTTTCACGCTCCTTATGTTTTGACACCTTTTGAATCTCTTCATATTTTTCAAACCTTTCAGGTTCTTCATGTTTTTGAACACCGCTTCATGCTCCTCCTCTTTATCAGACCGTTTCATGCTCCTCATGTATTTCACACCTGTTGAAGCTCTTATTATTTTTTACACCATTTCAGGCTCTTCATGTTTTTGAATTCCGTTTCATGCTACTCCTATTTTTCAGACCATTTCATGCTCCTCATATTTTTGACACTTTTTGAAGCTCTTCATATTTTTCACACCTTTTCAGGTTCTTCATATTTTTGAACACCACGTCATGCTCCTCCTATTTTTCAGACTGTATCATGCTCCTCATAATTTTCACACATTTTGAAGCTCCTCATATTTTTCAAACCTTTTCAGGCTCTTCATGTTTTTCAACACCGCTTCATGCTCCTCCTATTATTCAGCCCGTTTCATGATCCTCATATATTTCACACCTTTTGAAGGTCTTCATTTTTTTCACACCTTTCAGGCTCTTCATGTTTTTGAACACCTCTTCATGCTCCTTCTATGTTTCAGACGTTTTCATGCTCCTCATATTTTTGACTCCTTTTGAATCTCTTCATATATTTCACATCTTTTCAGTCTCTTCATGTTTTTCAACACCACTTCATGCTCCTCCTATTTTTCAGACCGTTTCATGCTCCTCATATTTTTGACACCTTTTGAACCTCTTCATATTTTTCACACCTTTTCAGCCTCTTCATGTTTTAAACACCGCTTCATGCTCCTCCTATTTTTCAGACTGTTTCATGCTCCTCATATATTTGACACCTTTTGAAGCTCTTCATATTTTTCACACCTTTCATGGTCTTCATATTTTTCAACACCGCTTCATGCTCCTCCTATTTTTCAGACCGTTTCATGCTCCTCATATTTTTGACACCTTTTGAAGCTCTTCATATTATTCACACCTTTCAGGCTCCTCATGTTTTTCAACACCGCTTCATGCTCCTCCTATTTTTCATACCGTTTCATCCTCCCCATATCTTTGACAGCTTTTGAAGCTGTTCATATTGTTCAAACCTTTTAAGGTTCTTCATGTGTTTGAACACCACTTCATGCTCCTCCTATTTGTCAGACCGTTTCATGCTCCTCATGTTTTTGACCACCGTTTCATGCTCCTCCTATTTTTCTAACCAATTCATACACTTCATATTTTTCACACCTTTTGAGGCTCTTCATATTTTTCACAATTTTTCAGGCTCTTCATGTTTTTGAACACCGTTTCATGCTCCTCCTATTTTTCTGACTGTTTCATGGCCTTCATATTTTTCACACCTTTTGAAGCTCTTCACATTTTTCACACATTTTCAGGCTCTTCATGTTTTTCAACACCACTTCATGCTCCTCCTATTTTTCAGAAAGTTTCATGCTCCCCATATTTTTGACACCTTTTGAAGCTGTTCATCTTTTTCACACCTTTGAAGCTCTTCTTATTTTTCACACCTTTTCAGGCTCTTCATGTTTTTCAACACCGTTTCATGCTCCTCCTATTTTTCAGACCGTTTCATGCTCCTCATATTTTTGCCACCTTTTGAAGCTCTTCATATTTTTCAAACCATTTCAGGCTTCTTGTTTTTCAACACTGCTTCAGGCTCCTCCTATTTTTCAGACCGTATCATGCTCGTCATATTTTTGACACCTTTGAAGCTCTTCATGTTTTCACACCTTTTCAGGCTCTTCATGTTTTTGAACACCGCTTCATGCTCCTCCTATTTTTCACATGGTTCCATGCTCCTGAAATTTTTCACACCTTTTGAAGCTCTTCATATTTTTCACACTTCTTCAGGCTCTTCATGTTTTTGAACACCACTTCATGCTCCTCCTATTTTTCAGAAGTTTCATCCCCCACATATTTTGACACATTTTGAAGCTCTTCATATTTTTCACACCTTTTCAGGCTCTTCATGTTTTTCAACACAGCTTCATGCTCCTCCTATTTTTCAGACCGTTTCATGCTCCTCATATTTTCAACACCATTTCATGCTCCTCCTATTTTTCAGACAGTTTCATGCTCCTCATATTTTTAACACTTTTTGAAGCTCTTCATATATTTTACACCTTTTCAGGCTCTTCATGATTTTCAACACAGCTTCATGCTCCTCCTATTTTTCAGACAGTTTCATGCTCCTCATATTTTTGACAACTTTTGAAACTCTTCTTTTTTTTGACACCTTTTCAGGCTCTTCATGTTTTTGAAACCTGCCTCATGCTCCTCCTATGTCTCAGACCGTTTCATTCTTCTCATATTTTTCACACCTTTTGAAACTCTTCATATTTTTCACACCTTTTCATGCTCTTCCTGTTTTTCAACACCTTTTCATGCTCCTCCTATTTTTCAGACCGTTTCATGCTCCTCATACTTTTGACATATTTTGAAGCTCTTCATATTTTTGACACCTTTTGAAGCTCTTCAAATTTTTCACACCTCTTCAGGCTCTTCATTTTTTCAACACCGCTTCATGCGCCTCCTATTTTTCAGACCGATTCATGCTCCACATAATTTTGACACCGGTTGAAGCTCTTCATATTTTTCACACGTTTTCAAGCTCCTCAGGTTTTTCAACACCGCTTCATTCTCCTCCTATTTTTTGGACCGTTTCATGCTCCTCATATTTTTGACACCTTTTGAAGCTCTTCATATATTTCACACCTTTTCAGGCTCTTCATGTTTTTCAACCCAGCTTCATGCTCCTCCAATTTTTCAGACCGTTTCTTGCTCCTAACATTTTTGTACCTTTTGAAGCTCTTCATATTTTTCACACCTTTTCAGGCTCTTCATGTTTTTCAACACCGCTTCTTGCTCCTCCTATTTTTCAGAAAGTTTCATGCTCCTCATATTTTTGACACCTTTTGAAGCTCTTCAAATTTTTCACACATTTCAGGCGCTTCATGTTTTACAACACCGCTTCATGCTCCTGCTATTTTTCAGACCGTTTTATTCTCCTCATATTTTTGACACCTTTTGAAGCTCTTCATGATTATCACACCTTTTCAGGCTCTTCATGTTTTTCAACACCGCTTCAAGTTCCTCCTATTTTTCAGACCGTTTTATTCTCCTCATATTTTTGACACCTTTTGAAGCTCTTCATGATTATCACACCTTTTCAGGCTCTTCATGTTTTACAACACCGCTTCATGCTCCTGCTATTTTTCAGACCATTTTATTCTCCTCATATTTTTGACACCTTTTGAAGCTCTTCATGATTATCACACCTTTTCAGGCTCTTCATGTTTTTCAACACCGCTTCAAGTTCCTCCTATTTTTCAGACCGTTTTATTCTCCTCATATTTTTGACACCTTTTGAAGCTCTTCATGATTATCACACCTTTTCAGGCTCTTCATGTTTTACAACACCGCTTCATGCTCCTGCTATTTTTCAGACCGTTTTATTCTCCTCATATTTTTGACACCTTTTGAAGCTCTTCATGATTATCACACCTTTTCAGGCTCTTCATGTTTTTCAACACCGCTTCAAGTTCCTCCTATTTTTCAGACCGTTTCATGCTCCTCATATTTTTGACACCTTTTGAAGCTTTTCATGATTTTCACAAGTTTTCATGCTCTTCATGTTTTTCAACGCCTTTTCATGCTCCTCCTATTTGTCAGACCGTTTCATGCTACTCATATTTTTGACACATTTTGAAGCTCTTCATATATTTGACAACTTTTGAAGCTCTTCATATTTTTCGCACCTCTTCAGACTCTTCAAGTTTTTCAACACCGCTTCATGAGCCTCCTATTTTTCAGACCGATGCATGCTCCGCATAATTTTGACACCGGTTGAAGCTCTTCATATTTTTCACACGTTTTCAAGCTCCTCAGGTTTTTCAACAGCGCTTCATTCTCCTCCTATTTTTTGGACCGTTTCATGCTCCTCCTGTTTTCAGACCGTTTCATGCTCCTCATATATTTGGCACGTTTTGAAGCTCTTCATATGTTTCACACCTTTTCAGGCTCTTCATGTTTTTCAAAACCGCGTCATGCTCCTCCTATTTTTCAGACGGATTCATGCTCCTCATATTTTTCAACACCATTTCATGTTCCTCCTATTTTTCAGACCATTTCATGCTCCTCATATTTTTGACACGTTCTGAAGCTCTTTATATTTTTCACACCTTTTCAGGCTCTTCATGTTTTTGAAAACCGTTTCATGCTCCTCCTATTTTTCAGACCGTTTCATGCTCCACATAATTTTGACACCGGTTGAAGCTCTTCATATTTTTCACACCTTTTCAAGCTCTTCAGATTTTTCAACACTGCTTCGTTCTCCTCTTATTTTTCGGACCCTTTCATGCTCCTCATATTTTTGACACCTTTTGAACCTCTTCATATATTTCACACCTTTTCAAGCTCTTCATGTTTTTCAAAACCTTTTCATGCTCCTCCTATTTTTCAGACCGTTTCATGCTCCTCATATTTTTGACACCTTTTGAAGCTCTTCATGTTTTTCACACCTTTTGAGGCTCTTTATGTTTTTCAACACCCCTTCATGCTCCTCCTTTTTTTCAGACCGTATCATTCTCCTCATATTTTTCACACATTTTGAAGCTCTTCATATATTTCACACCTTTTCAGGCTCTTTATGTTTTTCAACACCGCTTTATGCTCCTCCTATTATTCAGACCGTTTCATGCTCCTCAAATATTTGACACCTTTTGAATCTCTTCTTATTTTCACACCTTTTCAGGCTCTTAATGTTTTGACACCACTTCATGCTCCTCCTATTTTTCAGACGGTTTCCTGCTCCTCATATTTTTGACACCTTTTGAAGCTCTTCATAATTTTTAACACCTTTGCAGGGCCTTCATGTTTGTCAACACAGCCTCATGCTCCTCCAATTTTTCAGACCGTTTCTTGCTCCTAATATTTTTGTACCTTTTGAAGCTCTTCATATTTTTCACACCTTTTCAGGCTCTTCATGTTTTTCAACACCACTTCATGCTCCTCCTATTTTTCAGAAAGTTTCATCCTCCTCATATTTTTGACACCTTTTGAAGCTCTTCAAATTTTTCACACATTTTCTGGCGCTTCAAGTTTTTCAACACCACTTCATGCTCCTCCTATATTTCAGATTGTTTCCTGCTCCACATATTTTTCACACCTTTTGAAGCTCTTCATATTTTTCACAACTTTTCAGGCTCTTCATGTTTTTGAACACCGCTTCATGCTCCTGCTATTTTTCAGACCGTTTTATTCTCCTCATATTTTTGACACCTTTTGAAGCTCTTCATGATTATCACACCTTTTCAGGCTCTTCATGTTTTTCAACACCGCATCATGTTCCTCCTATTTTTCAGACCGTTTCATGCTCCTCATATTTTTGAACCTTTTGAAGCTCTTCATGATTTTCACACCTTTTCAGGACCTTCATGTTTTTCAACAGCACTTCATGCTCCTACTATTTTTCAGAATGTTTCATGCCCCTCATATTTTTGACACGTTTTGAATCTCTTCATATATTTCACACCTTTTCAGGCTCTTCATGTTTTTCAACACCGCTTCATGCTCCGCCTATTTTTCACACCTTTTGAAGCTCTTCATATTTTTCACACCTTTTCATGCTCTTCATGTTTTTCAACATCATTTCAAGCTCCTCCTATTTTTCATACTGTTTCATGCTCCTCATATTTTTGACACATTTTGAAGCTCTTCATATATTTCACACCTTTTCAGGCTCTTCATGTTTTTGAACACGGCTTCATGCTCCTCCTATTTTTAACACTTTTTGAAGCTCTTCATATATTTCACACCTTTTCAGGCTCTTCATGCTTTTCAACACCGCTTCATGATCCTCCTATTTTTCAGACAGTTTCATGCTCCTCATATTTTTGACAACTTTTGAAACTCTTCTTTTTTTTGACACCTTTTCAGGCTCTTCATGTTTTTGAACCCTGCCTCATGCTCCTCCTATGTCTCAGACCGTTTCATTCTTCTCATATTTTTCACACCTTTTGAAACTCTTCATATTTTTCACACCTTTTCATGCTCTTCCTGTTTTTCAACACCTTTTCATGCTCCTCCTATTTTTCAGACCGTTTCATGCTGCTCATACTTTTGACATATTTTGAAGCTCTTCATATTTTTGACAATTTTGAAGCTCTTCAAAATTTTCACACCTCTTCAGGCTCTTCATTTTTTCAACACCGCTTCATGCGCCTCCTATTTTTCAGACCGATTCATGCTCCACATAATTGTGACACCGGTTGAAGCTCTTCATAATTTTCACACGTTTTCAAGCTCCTCAGGTTTTTCAACACCGCTTCATTCTCCTCCTATTTTTTGGACCGTTTCATGCTCCTCATATTTTTGACACCTTTTGAAGCTCTTCATATATTTCACACCTTTTCTGGCTCTTCATGTTTTCCAACCCAGCTTCATGCTCCTCCAATTTTTCAGACCGTTTCTTGCTCCTAATATTTTTGACACCTTTTGAAGCTCTTCAAATTTTTCACACATTTCAGGCGCTTCATGTTTTACAACACCGCTTCATGCTCCTGCTATGTTTCAGACCGTTTTATTCTCCTCATATTTTTGACACCTTTTGAAGCTCTTCATGATTATCACACCTTTTCAGGCTCTTCATGTTTTTCAACACCGCTTCAAGTTCCTCCTATTTTTCAGACCGTTTCATGCTCCTCATATTTTTGACACCTTTTGAAGCTTTTCATGATTTTCACAACTTTTCATGCTCTTCATGTTTTTCAACGCCTTTTCATGCTCCTCCTATTTTTCAGACCGTTTCATGTTACTCATATTTTTGACACATTTTGAAGCTCTTCATATATTTGACACCTTTTGAAGCTCTTCACATTTTTCACACCTCTTCAGACTCTTCAAGTTTTTCAACACCGCTTCATGCGCCTCCTATTTTTCAGACCGATTCATGCTCCGCATAATTTTGACTCCGGTTGAAGCTCTTCATATTTTTCACACGTTTTCAAGCTCCTCAGGTTTTTCAACTCCGCTTCATTCTCCTCCTATTTTTTGGACCGTTTCATGCTCCTCATATTTTTGACATTTTTTGAAGCTCTTCATATTTTTCACACCTTTTCAGGCTCTTCATGCTTTTCAACACCGTTTCATGCTCCTCCTATTTTCAGACTGTTTCATGCTCCTCATATTTTTGACACCTTTTGAAGCTCTTCATATTTTTCACACCTTTTCATGCTCTTCATGTTTTTCAACACCATTTCAGCTCCTCCTATTTTTCAGACTGTTTCATGCTCCTCATATTTTTGACGCCTTTTGAAGCTCTTTATATATTTCACACCTTTTCAGTCTCTTTATGTTTTTGAACAACGCTTCATGCTCCTATTTTTCACTCCTTTTGAAGCTCTTCATATTTTTCACACCTTTTCAAGGTCTTCATGTTTTTGAACACTGCTTCTTGCTCCTCATATTTTTCACACCTTTTGAAGCTCTTCATATTTTTCACAGCTTTTCAAGGTCTTCATGTTTTTGAACACCGCTTCTTGCTCCTCATATTTTTCACACCTTTTGAAGCTCTTCATATTTTTCACACATTTTCAGGCTCTTCATGTTTTTGAACACCGTTTAATGCTCGTCCTATTTTTCAGACCGTTTCATGCTCCTCATATTTTTCACACTTTTGAATCTCTTCACATTTTACACACATTTGCAGGCTCTTCATGTTTTTGAACACCGCTTCATGCTCCTCCTATTTTTCAGACAGTTTCATGTTTCTCATATTTTTCACACTTTTGAATCTCTTCACATTTTACACACATTTGCAGGCTCTTCATGTTTTTCAACACCATTTCATGCTCCTCCTATTTTTCAGGCCGTTTCATGCTCCTCATATTTTTGACACCTTTTGAAGCTCTCCATGTTTTTCACACCTTTGCAGGCTCTTCATGTTTTTCAACACCGCTCATGCTCCTCCTTTTTTCAGACCGTATCATTCTCCTCGTATTTTTCACACCTTTTTAAGCTCTTCATATATTTCACACCTTTTCAGGCTCTTTATGTTTTTCAACACCGCTTCATGCGCCTCCTATTTTTCAGACCGATTCATGCTCCGCATAATTTTGACACCGTTTGAAGCTCTTCATGATTTTCACAACTTTTCATGCTCTTCATGTTTTTCAACAACTTTTCATGCTCCTCCTATTTTTCAGACCGTTTCATGCTACTCCTATTTTTGACACATTTTGAAGCTCTTCATATATTTGACACCTTTTGAAGCTCTTCATATTTTTCACACCTCTTCAGACTCTTCAAGTTTTTCAACACTGCTTCATGCGCCTCCTATTTTTCAGACCGATTTATGCTTCGCATAATTTTGACACCGGTTGAAGCTCTTCAGATTTTTCCCACGTTTTCAAGCTCCTCAGTTTTTTCAACACCTCTTCATTCTCCTCCTATTTTTTGGACCGTTTCATGCTCCTCATATTTTTGACACCTTTTGAAGCTCTTCATATTTTTCACACCTTTTCTTGCTCTTCATGCTTTTCAACACTGCTTCATGCTCCTCCTATTTTTCAGACCGTTTCATGCTCCTCATATTTTTCACACCTTTTCAGGCTTTTCATGTTTTTGAACACCGCTTCATGCACCTCATATTTTTCAGGCCGTTTCATGCTCCTCATATTTTTCACACCTTTTGAAGCTCTTCATATTTTTCACAGCTTTGCAAGCTCTTCATGTTTCTCAACACCATTTCATGCTCCTCGTATATTTCAGACCGTTTCATGCTCCTCATATTTTGACATTTTTTGAAGCTCTTCATATATTTCACACCTTTTCATGCTCTTCATGTATTTCAACACCGCTTCATGCTCCTCCTTTTTTCAGGCCGTTTCATGCTCCTCATATTTTTGACACCATTTGAAGCTCTTCATGTTTTTCACATCTTTTCAGGCTCTTCATGTTTTTCAACACCGCTTCATGCTCCTCCTTTTTTTCAGACCGTATCATTCTCCTCATATTTTTCACACCTTTTGAATCTCTTCTTATTTTCACACCATTTCAGGCTCTTCATGTTTTTGGCACCACCTCATGCTGCTCCTATTTTTCAGGCCGTTTCATGCTCCTCATATTTCTGACACCGTTTGAAGCTCTTCATATATTTCACACTTTTTCAGGATCTTCATGTTTTTCAACAACGCTTCATGCTCCTCCTATTTTTCAGGCTGTTTCATGCTCCTCATATTTTTGTCACCTTTTGAACCTCTTCATATATTTCACACCTTTTCAGGCTCTTTATGTTTTTCAACACCGCTTTATGCTCCTCCTATTATTCAGACCGTTTCATGCTCCTCAAATATTTGACACCTTTTGAATCTCTTCTTATTTTCACACCTTTTCAGGCTCTTAATGTTTTGACACCACTTCATGCTCCTCCTATTTTTCAGACGGTTTCCTGCTCCTCATATTTTTGACACCTTTTGAAGCTCTTCATAATTTTTAACACCTTTGCAGGGCCTTCATGTTTGTCAACACAGCCTCATGCTCCTCCAATTTTTCAGACCGTTTCTTGCT